>NW_028258143.1:56738931-58095362 GCF_053883595.1 Heterocephalus glaber | reverse complement strand
CAAACATCTCATTGGATATCTTTTCAATTAAGTCACTACTAGGTTTCCTACTACAATTCAATATTCTGGCTAAAGTTGTAGATCCAAAAGGAACATTGCTAAGAAAGTTTTTGGGTGTCTCTGCTATAAAGGGAAATAATTGAGTTGCTTAACAAATTAACTGTCTTTCCAGTGAAGATGAGTAGAATTGCTATGCATTTTTGATGCTGTCAAGTACATTTCTGACTGAAGACAGTGCCTCACAGCCCCTTTATTTTAATGAGAAGTCCATGTGAAATTCAAGAGGCACAGCCTTAGTAGAACTGCCTGTAACAGGACAGGATTGGGTGTGACTCCCAAGAGGAAGCCCATTAGTTCTGTTATGCTTCCAGGAAGAGGCCATGATGGTGGGCATGGTCAGGAATCTGGTGGATTTGAGGAGAACTTTATCCCTTATGGAAATATTTGGAAAACCAAACATAATATACACATAAGGAACATCCTCGTTGTCTGGGACTGATTTCAGTTTCTAACAGTATACACTGTATGTTTCCTTCAGTTCTTTAGATGCTAGTTACAGGGGAAACACTCTGTGACAGTCTTACATCTTCACTAAGCTGAAAAGATGGGTGGCCTGTTAGATTTACTTTCATTGTAAAAACGAAATATCTTTTTAACTGGACTTTTCTATTCTGTAATTAACTTTATTTGTGAGAGCTCAAAAATCACATGAAGTCTCTGCCTTTTCTACCATAACTATCTCCCACAAATCTGAGGGGGCAGATGAAACACCTTGTAATTCACTTTTAAATCCTCAATTATACGTTTCTACTCTGCAGCTTTCCAATCTGGAGTGTTGGGTTATTTTTTTTTTTTGAAACTTATCGTCAAATTCTTGTCGCTTGTTTATTTCATCAGTAGAATTATCCTGTTACTCATATAAATATAAGGACTATCTCTTTATGATATTCTTAAACATTAAATTAATGAAACATGTTTCCCATGCTCTTTACTAAGGCACATACCTGGATTAAAATATTTTTTAGGTATTTTAAATGGGAACATTCATGTATTTGTCAACCGTTAAACTTTTGCTATTGTAATTACTCTTTGGAGTGAAAAGTTATTGCTAGAATTAAATGTGAAGAACACTACAATTTGACTCCTTTAAAATTAATGTTTTTAAAGTGATGGAAGAGCCAGAGGAATATGTTGTAGAAGAAAAGCTGCACATTATTTCTAAAAGAGTGGAAGCTGAACCAGCCAAAGGTATAAAGACTCTCAGTAATTTTACCCCTACATTGGCTTATCCCATTCTTTTTGTCATCATATAGCTGATTTATCTGCTATATTGCAAAGATTGATAAATAGCATGACTAATGAAAAGATTACTTACATTTTTATTTTTTAAAATCTGGACATTTTCTACAAGTGTATTTTATAATCTTTTCAAGTGCCCGAGAAGAAAATTATATCAAAACCAGAAGTTCCTGCCAAAGTTGAGGAGCGTCCACCACTGAAAGGTATAATTTCTCTCAGAGAAATGCAATACCATTTGTCTTAATAGGTATAATAATCCCTGTAGTTGGCATAACTTTTTGTCAGCACACATGGCGGATCATTTTTGAGCGTAGTCATTAATGTGTGTATATGTGTTATCTTTACAAAAGTGAGTTTTAAGCCCCAAACCAATGGCACTTCTTAATGTAATACAAACTAATATTCTTAAACTTCATCTTTCTAAAGTTCCTGAACCACCTAAGAAAATCATACCAGAAAAGAAAGTTCCTGCTCCAATTCCTAAGAAGGAAAAAGTACCACCACCAGCAGGTATATTAGGCTTTACGTTATTCTTGAATAATACTTGTCTCTCTCTTTTTTTATCTTAAATTGACTCATTCGTCAAAATTTTATAGCAAGAAAACAATCGTACCTACATCTAGTGCATTTTATACTGTATATTTGACCATGTTGCCTGATATCTTTTAAGTGCCAGAAGAGCCAAAGAAACCAGTTCCAGAAAAAAGGGTTCCTCCAAAAGAGGTTAAAATAGAAGAACCTCCCCCGGCTAAAGGTAAACGAAGTCTCCCAGCACCAGAAATTAGGAACCTGATGTCTTGTCTTTCTTGGTCTCCTGTCCTTCTGTCACACTTTCTTATATGTAGATATTTGGTGTCTATTGGTGGCAGTGGTGTATTATTGCCTTGTGTTTGAGTAGAATATTATTTGTGATGTTTAGTCGTGTGCCATGTAAATTCTTCTACTCTAAAATCACATTACCTTATGGCTAATATATATTTGAAACATTCTACTTTAAGTGATGTAACTCCTGAATCCTAAAATTATCTTTTAAGTGACTGAGAGGCACATGCAAATTACTCAGGAAGAAAAAGTTCTTGTTGCTGTAACTAAAAAAGAGGAGCCTCCAAGAGCAAGAGGTACATCAGCCCACTAGTATGGACAGTGTTATCCTTGCCATGTTCTCTTTACTAAGTACATTGATTATGAGTGTGGGGTTTTGTGGGTTTTGTTCTTGTTGTATGTTGGAAGTAATGAAATATCAAGTCTTTTATGTTTGAAATACTACCATATGATTGCCTTTTTTTTTGGTGGTTTGAGTTAGGGAAACAATTCTTTAAAGTAAAATCTGTCTTTAAAGTGCCTGAGGAACCTAAGAGAGCTGTTCCAGAAGAAAAACTTCCAAAACTCAAACCTAGAAGAGAACCAGAGCCACCAGCTAAAGGTATACTGACTCTAAAGAAATCAAAATAAGCATCTAAGAATTGAAACTAATCTAGTATAATTGTGAATTATACTCTGTAATTTAAATTTTGAATTTTCTACCATTTGAGCTTATGAAAATATCTTAGAATTAAGGTGAAGAAATCATTTATGTGACACTAATTTATCTCAAATGCTTGTATGTATTTTAGTAGTCATTGTTTCTTCTGTGTAGTTGTCTTTTTTTTTATTGTACTAGGGATTGAACTCAGGAACTTGCCCTAGCAAGGCAAGTGCAGTCCCACTGAGCTAAATCCCCAGCCCTGTAGTTGTCTTTTTTAAAGTCACTTGTATGTAGTACTTGATTTTCCTATAGTTACTCAATACCTTTGAAGCATTAAACTTAGAAAAAAATTCAGAGATATATTAGAGCATATTTATTACTAAGTCTATTGATTTTTTTCTTGCCATTTAAGTGAAACATTTGAAGGAGCATCATTATGGCTATTTTCGTCCTTGGATTGCTTGGACAAAATTTCTCTTAGCACATATATTTCCAGAATCTTTCAATTTACTTTTAATAATTACTCTTTTAAAGTGACTGAACTGCGAAAAAGAGTCATTGCAGAAGAAAAAGTATCCATTGAAGTTCCAGAGAGAGAACCTCGTCCTACAAAAGGTACATTATGCTTTGATTAAATTACTCAAAACATGAAACTATGGCTCTGCCTGCTGAGTCCCTGTTTATTCCTCTATTTTATGGGCTTATTATTGACTAAACACAGGCACTTGAACATTTGAAATCATAGTTAGTAAATGTACATTTTATAATACCTCGACCAGACCTGCCAAGGAGAGTCAGGTCTCCCATAACCAGTGCATGAAACCTTCACAAAGGAATGAAACCAAACACATTGTCATGATCATCCCTGAGTGGGCTTCAGATAAAATGCTGCCTGTTGTCAATATTATTCTAGAAGTAAGTGTAACAGAAGAGAAAAAATGGTCTTACACACGAGAAGAAGAAATAGTTTCAGAACAACGGGAAGAGGAATATGAGGCATATGAAGAATATGAGGATTATAAAGAATTTGAAGAATATGAACCAACAGAAGAATATGACCAATATGAAGATTATGAAGAGCGTGAGTTTGAACACTATGAAGAGTATAAAGAACATGAAGAATATATCACAGGTAGGAGCAAAACTGCAAACCTAAAACCACATGATATATGTGCATACTCCAATAGAACAGAATAAAAATTTGGATGCCTAAAGGAATTTAAAAAGAACTTTTTTTTCACTTGGAAAATTCCAAATATTTTTTCTTGGATAACTTCTGGAGGGAAAACAATCTCAGTGTTCTTGTAAAATTACTCTTGGTTCTTATTGACAATAAGTTCTTCAAAAGGAAGATAAAATTTATAGTCATATAGTTTTGTTTCTGAAGAATTCATTTATTTTACTTAGAGAATAAATATTTTTTTTGGTACTGGGAATTGAACTCAGGACCTTGCACTTGTGAGGCAAGTGGTGGCACCACTGAGCTAAATCCTCAGCAAGAATAAATTTCACCAGAATTTTGAATGAATCAATATTATTTTATTTACTTTCTAATGTTCATAGCCTGAGAATTTGTTACAGTTTTACAGATAGCATTAAAAATTAATATTATAGATGGAGGGCTGTTAGTCACAATTTTGTACAACTGAAGTGAAATGAGATTTTTAATATATGAGAGAGTTACAATTACCTGAGTGAAATAAATAGCAAGGAGGAAAGGAAAATACAAGGTTGTTCACATCTTTCAGAGCTTGTCCTGTTTGGACCTCTAACTCTTACCTCTAGAGGCTATGAACTGCACTGCAAATAAAAGATCCATTATTTTAATTCTTTGATCTCATTTAAGAAATATAATTTATTTATGCTGTAAAGTCTAACATTAAATACTTTGTGTGCACTTTTAAAGAACCTGAGAAGCCCATTCCAGTAAAACCTGTCCAAGAAGAACCAGTTCCCACAAAACCAAAGCCTCCACCAGCTAAAGGTAGAGTGAGAAAAGCATTATCAGTTATGAGACCTTGTGTGCCCCATGTGTGTCCACTGTAAATATACGTCCAAGTGGCAGTGTGTGAGTTGTGTGTGTTTGAGAATATTATGTTGGATTTTGCCTTCCTTAACTTTCCATTCTTACTAACTCTTGAAAAATCCAGTTTCTTTTTAAAAAACATCTCTTAATGTTGGATATATTTTAAAGTGCCGAAGAAAGCTGTCCCTGAAGAAAAAGTGCCTGTGCCCGTTCCTAAGAAACTCAGACCTCCACCGCCCAAAGGTACACTGCAGAGTCATAACCAGCCCCAACTTCGTCACCTCTGTGCTGTCACCGTGCCCTACAGTCTTGTCTGTTGTTCTCTGTTTTTACTCAGTAGACTGTCCTGGTCCTGATTCTTACCTTTCAGTTTCTTACGTGTATTTATTACACAGTGTACATCGGGTTGGTTTTAATGCTCTTTAATAATTAATATCTTTAAAGTGCCTGAAGAACCAAAGAAAGTTGTTGAAGAAAAAATACATATTTCGATTACCAAACGTGAAAAACAGCAGGTGACTGAACCAGCTGCTAGAGGTATAATTTCCTTCCTAGATTGTAGTCTTTTATAATGCCTCTTTTGAAATTAATGTACCTATGTTTCTCATTACTTTGTTGTTTTTGTGGGGTTTTTAAAGTTAATTGTTATAAGTGTGTTGAGGGCTGGGGATTTAACTCTGGCACCACACCTGCCTTGCAAGTGCAGGGTCCTGAGTTTGATCCCCAGTACCAAAAATAAAAGTGTGTTGAGTGTAAAAATACTATTAGTAGAGAATAAGAAGATAATGTTACCTTTAAGAAAGAAAAATTATTAACCACAGGCACTTATTCAATGACTGTGTTCTACCACATGGGTACATTATGTATAAAATAGAATGTCTGTATTCAAAAATCAGTGACCATGTCATGTTCCTAATATATTTAAATTGATGTCATAATATAATAATAATCACCAAAGTTTGATCAGTCTTTATTCATTCTAAAATCATTTTCAAGATTAAAAACAAGCTAATTCAATATCCAGGCACTTTTTTCCTGCTTTATACTAACTATGAGATAACTTCCTTGCAATTTCAGGAAGTGTATTTACCCAGAAGTAATTTGGCTTCTCAATAACGGATGTTTCTTATAAGCAGAGACACTTGAACACTAATCATCATTTCATTCCTGGACTCTGCTGCCTCACACTTGCTTGAGTACTTCTGTTGCTTTTCATTTCTGTGAGGTTCAGAATCTTTTCCATGGGAAATATAAAGTTTATTAGAGAAGAACTATTGTACATATACTACTTCAGAGTCAGCTACAAAATTATTCTATGTGTTTAAATTACAACAAAGCCAGCATTGACTGGGTAGCCTATTTCTGACAATAAAATTTTCTTACTTTTAATATTTCAAGTGCCCATGAAACCCAAGAGGGTTATCCCAGAAGCAAAAGTACCTGTCCCTAAAAAGGAAGTGGCAGCTCCTGTTAGAGGTACCTAATACCTCCTGTTTTAATGTGTTGTTTGTCTCCTTTGCTGTTGAATTCATGTTCAGTTCTATGTGTGAAGTTCTTTTGGGGAGAAAGGTGCAACCTATTTCTTTTATTATAACTGGGCCTGTGTTCCTAAAGTGTCTTAATTTTGTTGAGTAATGGGAAAATATCTTTCAAGTGCCAGAAGTGCCTAAAAAACGAGAACCTGAAGAAGTTGCCTTTGAAGAGGAAGCTGAAACCTACGAAGAAGAATATTTTGTAGAAGAGGCAGAGGAGTATGTTCATGAAGAAGAATACATTCATGAAGAAGAGTACATTCATGAAGAAGAGTACATTCATGAAGAAGAATATGTTCATGAAGAGGAGTATGTTCATGAAGAAGAAGAGTACCTTCATGAAGAAGAAGAGCACATAACTGAGGAAGAAGTGGTGCCGGTGATACCAATCAAAGGTAGACGGTCTGTCCTGTGAAGGGATATGCAGCAGAAACTTGGAGTTTGGGTGTCTGACTTGATAAAGTTCTGGGGGCTATTAGCACCAGTGGCCGTCTCTGCTTACTGTAGAAGCAGACAGTTTTAGATGTGATGTATGATATCTGTAGCTTCTTTTCACATTTTATATCTTTTCTGCACCATTTCCACAATTCTTAATAATATCTTTAAAGTGCCTGAGGTGCCTAAGAAGCCTGTTCCAGAAGAGAAGAAACCTGTTCCTGTCCCCAAAAAGAAGGAAGTCCCACCAGCAAAAGGTATACCACCATTCACATGATGGGTATACAGGAGACTTAATCTGCCTTTAAATAGCTAACTTTCTAATGAGTACAAAACCTTGTGTGTGTTGTTATCTATTGCTAAAAACATTAAATGTGCTTTATATGGCAATGTTGCTACTGGTAGTTAGAACTTAATGACAAACAATGTCTTTAAAGTGCCTGAGGTTCCTAAGAAGCCAGAGGAGAAAGCTCCTGTACCAATTCCTAAAAAAGAGAAGGCTCCACCAGCTAAAGGTACATCTCTTTATAATCCATCAGTGCAATAATGCAATAACATACTCTTGTAGTGTAACTTGACAATATTAATATCATTAATGCCAAGACAAAACCACCCAACTAGTCACAGGAGCAGGTTACCATGTATTCTTCCATGAATTTCGCCATGTAAGCATGCTTGTACTTACTGCTTGGCTCCTTCTCTTTAGCAGAAAGTTCTTAGTGTAAAATAAATTATTTTTCCAATATCAAAGTGGCCAAAGCCATCATTTACCAGGCATTGTGTGTTGTCTTTATCATCAGTCTGTGTTTCTTTAGTGTTTTAACTTTCGTGTATTACCTGCCCTTTGTTTTGTGGATATTATTTTCAGTCTTCAGTTGAAATTGTTACAAAATCTGGTAATGCTTCAATTAAGATCTTTCACTGCTAGATTCTTATCTATTGGTGGAAAATGTGACATTAATTCTATTTGATATCTTTAAAGTTCCTGAAGTGCCCAAGAAACCTGTACCAGAAGAGAAAGTACCAGTGCCAGTTCCTAAAAAGGTGGAAGCTCCACCAGCCAAAGGTACATAAACTTGCAATGTCACAAAATTTTTTATTTCATATTTACATAGATGTAAAAAAACAATTTGTTCAATTCTATGTTCTTTAGGGATGCAACTCTTTCATCTTATGGAGCACAAAAGATTTCATTCTAAACAAAAAATGCTTCATGAAATTTGTGTCATATTTTTATAACTTCATCTTAAGCTTTTTGAAACTATACTTGGACTCAGTATTTTTGTGTTGTATAAGATTTTTCTCTAAATCATTTCTTTAAAGTGCCAGAAGTTCCCAAGAAACCTGTGCCTGAGAAGAAGGTGCCAGTTCCTGCTCCTAAGAAAGTGGAGGCCCCACCTGCAAAAGGTACATCATTTCATCATTAAAGTTCATGGGGAGAAAACCTTACATTTAGCTATGCTAGTGTGCAAATCTTTCTATGATATAATGTTTTAAAAGTGTCTTGTTTGGGATTCTTTTTATATCTGTGGCTGTAAGACAATGTAAAAGAACACATTTTTAAAGACCAATACTCTCTTTAAAGTGCCTGAGGTGCCAAAGAAGCTCATCCCGGAAGAAAAGAAACCAACACCTGTTCTGAAAAAAATGGAAGCTCCAGCACCCAAAGGTACATTAATCTCTAATAGAACCAGAGCAAAAAGGAAAATTGATGGGTTGTTATACAGCCTCACTAATTATAATTAATGCTTCCCAATATGTATATTGATAACTGATGCTTTATGATCACAGAATATTTGCTTTTCATGTTGTCCCATTGTCATGAATATTTTACATAAAAGTGATGCTTGTGCAATTGAATAAATATCTTTAAAGTGCCAAAGAAACGTGAAGTAGTCCCAGTTCCTGTAGCTCTACCTCAGGAAGAGGAAGAGGAAGAGGAAGAGGAAGTTCCATTTGAGGAAGAAATTGCTCCTGAAGAGGAAATTCTACCTGAGGAAGAGGAAGTTCTTCCTGAAGAAGAGGAAGAGGTCATTCCTCCTGAGGAAGAAGAAGTTCCTCCTGAGGAAGAGGAACTTGTACATGAGGAAGAAGAAGTACCTGAAGAAGAGGAAGTTCTTCCAGAAATTAAACCTAAGGTGCCAGTACCTGCACCAGGTATAGCAGCTCTTCTTAGAACCAGACCTCTTTTGTGTTGAATTCTATCTGTGGTTCCATCTTTTCATTCATCTCTAATTTTACTGTAATACTTTATTGTCTATGTTGTCCACTATCTAAATCTCAGAAAACATTCCAGATATATACTCTTAATATGGTGCATCCCTTTTGTGTGTCTGTCCATTTTAAATGACCTGAATGTCTTTCCAGATTTCATGCTATGAAATGTTAGCTGCTTGTGGACTTATTCTTTTGTGTCTTTGTTATATGCAGTGTTGTATTATATGTGGGGTTTTTTAATGTCTTAAAATAAAATATTTTTAAGTGCCTCAAGTACCAAAGAAAACTGTACCAGAGAAGAAAGTCCCTGTTGTCACTCCTAAAAAAGTGGAACCTCCAGCACTTCCCAAAGGTACACCTCCCCAGAGTGTATGTGCATTCTTCACCCATGGCTGTAACATAAATTGGAGTGGAACTGGGCTTCAGGAAAAATTATATTTTAAAACTGTACAGGACACTGATATCTATTTCAGTAAAATGAGTGCTATCATAATCAAGAGCAAAAGTGAAAGGAAGTGTTGTCCCCAAATCCCCGTAAAAGTTCTACCTGATTTTCTATAATTTTTATTAAACATCATAATTTTTCATATAGCTAATTTGCAAAGCTAAATCACTTATAGGGAAAATTACATGAAAAATGTAATGAATAAATGTGCTTAAATTTCACCCTCCAGTCATATATATTAAGTGCCTTTGTAACACCAGGCTGAAAAGAAAAAGAAAAACTAAGATATAAATAGTAGCTAACAGGTTTTGCTTTTAGCCTTCCTGGCTTTGTACCTTGCTGTGTTACTCTGAGCAGGTCCTTTAACCAATCTAAGTCTCAACTTCTTTGCCCGTAAAATGGGATACTCATATGAATCCTAATAAGCTCAGATAGTACTGTGAGGATAAAATAAGGTGTAAAGCTTTCCGTCAAGGAATGACTAGAATGCAGGCTTAATGTACTAAATCAGGTTATGGTACATGAAGGTGCCTTAAATTGTAATCATATTTTCTGCAAAAGATAGTGGCACTACTACATGTAATAAGCACAACCCTCCCCACCATACAGTCATATAATCAGTGTAATGGAAAGGTTGGTCCATTATTGGATTTCAAGCATTCTGAAATATTTTATAGGTAACATATCAAGTCTGCATTCTAGGCATTCAGATAATGAAGTAGGCTTCTTGTCCCTTGCTCTACAAAGCCTAATAATATCATCCTATTTGGGACCTCAACTTGCATTCCTTCCCTATCCTCAGTAACTGTTGCATGTTCGTCTTTCTGTGTGTAGACTTCTTGGTTTCTGTCTTTCTTACCCCTCAAAATAAATTCTTACCATGAAATGATGTCTTTAAAGTGCCTGAGGTCAAGAAGAAAGTGACAGAGAAGAAAGTAGTTGTGACCAAGAAAGAGGAAGCTCCTCCTGCCGCAGGTACTACTGTTCCCAAGAACTTTAGAAACTGCCATTTCTTTCCTTTACTCATAAAAGTCAAAACATCTTGTTTGGTATTGGTTAGCATAATTTATATTATTGCTGTGTCTGTTGTCTTCTGTGTTTGTGAAACTGAAATTACAAAATAAAATAATATCTTTAAAGTGCCTGTGGTACCTAAGAAACCTGAACCAGAAAAGAAGGTGCCTCCTCCTGGTCTTAAGAAAGCAGTGGCTCCTCCTGCCAAAGGTACATCATCCCTGACCGGATGCATTTGCTGTAGCCATGTTGAACCATGGTCTTCACATAGGACGTCCAACATACATGTTTGTGCTATGTGGTCTGTCATTGACATTCATCACATATGACACTGCTGTATCCACGTCGGTGTCGTGTCAACTTTCCCCATGTGTGTCGGTGTGTTGTATGTTTAATGTTGTTTCTGTCTGTGTGTTTTTTCTCAAAATAAAAAATCTTTAAAGTTCCACAGTGACTACAAGACCAACCTCTACAGTATCCATTGCTCTTCCTAAAAAATAAGAGGCTCCAATAGTAAAAAAATAGGGTAGCTCTTTCTGCTGGACCTTAATCTCAAGCCACAAACTGTTTTATTCTTCTCTCATTAACTAATTCTGTGAAATGTCAATGTGTCATCTTGTGCATGTGTGTTGTGATAATTATTCTCTTGTTTTGAACGTGGGAAGCATGGTCTTCATGTATTCTTCTTTAGCTCTTGGATTTTAAGTGCCTAAAATGATCAATATCTTTTAAGTTCCTGAGGTACCTGAGAAGGTGGAAGAAAGACAAATCATTCCTCCTAAAGAAGAAGAAGTTCCACCAGTAGAAGGTAGATGACTTTCTAAGAAAATAGCATTTCAGAGTCATCCTTGTCTTAGCAATGTCTAGCATTTGAAGGATATAATGCCTATTTTCCCCCAGGAAATAAACATATTCAGAGTCTAAAAGGTTATTAACCTCACAGAAACTAGGCAGGCAAACTAATACCATTTGAACTTCCTTCTTACATGTGTAACCTGTTTATTGTTTGTTAGTGAATATGTTTTATTTCAATGAAAGGTTTTGAAGAAAAGCTGTATTGTCTGTGGGAGATTTTTCATAAAATGATTTGAATGGCCATAATGGAATTATTGCCAGTTAGGTTCATCTAAGTGAAATTTATCTAAGTGAAATTCCAAGTAAGCCTGAGTAACTGGTGCAGAAAATCTGACTTCTACTGTTAAGTGGATGTTGGATTTCAAACAAGTCCACCTCCATTAAAATAATATTAATTTTAACTTTAATTTCTCTAGTTTGAAACTCTAGGAATCACCTAGTATATTTTGAAGACTCAGTAGATATTTTTAAGGACTAGTGAGTTTCCACAAGCATTTAATGGGGTGAGTTTTATCATTTTAGGCTAAAATAAAATAATTGTAAAAATAATTTACAAAATAATAATCTTTTTAAGTGTTTGAGGAGCCCGAAGAACCTATTCCTGAAGAGATCCCAGAAGAGCCACCTAGCATAGAGGAGGTTGAGGAGGTGGAACCACCTAGAGGTACAGCTGCTTTTTTTTTTTTCACTGTTTATTGGTACATTTTAGGTATATAGTATGCTGGCATTCATTATTGGGAATGTGTACCTTTACATGATATATCTTGGTTCTTATTTTTTTCCCCATTCCCTTGCCCTCCCTTCAACCCCTCCACCCCTCCCTATCTACAAAGACTTTGTTTTCATTTTTTCCTTTACTCATATTTATTTATTTCCCTTCTTTCCTTTTCCCCTACCCCTCCCACTTCCCCTTTCCCTGAGGACCTTTTCTTCCTATTTCACATTATCTGTTATTCATTTTGATCCTTATTTACACTTTCAGTTTCTCACACCAGAGAAACTATTCAGTATTTACACATGTGCCTCTTTTATTATGAGTTGAACATTTAAAATACTGGTGTTCCACATCTTTCTCAGAATTTGTCTCAACCTAACATTCTCCAGTATGCTTTTCTTACACCATCTCAATGACGACTGAAGAATAATTATTCCTGTAGCTGAGGCTCTGTGTCCCTTTCTTTTCCCCTAACCTTTTTTATTTTGTCTATGATACAATTAAGGATAAGAAATGACTTTTCTGGTATTGGCACTTTAATACTGTTTTATAGATTGCAATCCTCAATTTTTTTTCTTCAATATTAATGTGGGGGCACAATCTATTTGTGTGGTGAAACTGACCTTTTAGAATAATTCTTAACCCTTTATTTCTAAAGACTGACAATCTTTTTCCTGATTGATGTTATGTTTGCTTATAGGATTTCTAAGTAATATGCCCCATACTATTTGAATCCCTGCCCCATATATAGTATGGGATATATATATATATATATACACACACACACACACACACACACACACACACACACACACATAGATATATATGGGATATAATATATATATATATTAGTATATATTAGGTTGCTAATGTCTTTTTAAAAATAAAATCAAAGATTTGTATTCTTTATTTTCTTGTATATGAATGTTGTTCTGTTCATTGAATGTTGTTTTTTCAAAATGTTCATAAAATATCTTTTAAGTGCCTGAAGTGGTTAAGAAAATAATACCTGAAGCACCTACTCCTGTTCCTAAGAAAGTGGAGGCACCACCAGCTAAAGGTATAGCACATCCTGACTAATATCTTTAAATCCCCAGTCACTTTCTTTTTAAAATGCACTCTTTATAGTAATTTAAACAGAAAACTGATTAGTGACCAGTAAAAAATATAACTCATTATTTCTCCATCCCTTTCTGGAATGTTAACGGATAACTCTGAGTGTGTATGTGTGTATGTGTGTAAATTATTCTATAGGCTTCTTATTTAAAATAGCTAAGAATTTTAATCTGTACTTAGATGTGTAACAGTGGTTTTCTCTTCTTTACCTCCTGTTCCTAGATTTTATTTTACAACATAAGTTTTGTTATATTTTATAATAATTTTTACTATATTTACCCTTTTATAGAGAAAAAAATCTCTTGTATCCTTAGATAGTAACTATTGTAAAGAGCCTATGTCCTTTTTGTAATATTGAACCTAAGCATTCTCCATTAGTGTAAAATTTCTATTTCTCTTTGCTTCCTAATTCAATTAATGCTTTGAATAGCATCTTCCTCAATTAGAGCATACTGTCCCTTTCAGCAATTATAACAATGCCCAGAAGAAAATTGGGCTTCTATCTGCACTTATGTACCCTAGAATGGTAATCACTTCAAAACAAAGTCTTTATCAAATGAAAAATAGTAGCAGTAGGCACAACAGTGGTAATCTCTTATTGGATAGAAAATAGCACAGGTTCTCAGTGGATATCTTAACTGCTAAGGGATGATTAGCAACCACCCATGAGTAGAATAGGAAAGGGTCTGTATTACCTATAAAATAAGTGTCCAGCAGTATGGAATGGCTTCTTAGACACTCTGACTATTGTTATGTTGATGTTGTTTTTGATGTTTTGTGTGTATTATTGAGCATTGTCAGCTAGCTAAAACACCTAATATCTTTAAAGTGCCAGAGAAAATTTCTGAGGAAAAGGTACCTGTTCCTGTCCAGAAAAAAGAGGCACCCCCAGCTAAAGGTACATCTCTTTTAAACCTCAACCTCTTTTATCTTTCTTCGTTAAAACTTGTATATTTTATGTCCCTGTGACTTGTTTTTGATGTCTGTTTTCTATGAAAAAGTGTGCTTGACTGCCCTAAATATTAAACTGTATCTTTAAAGTGCCCGAAGTACAAAAGAAAATCCCAGAAAAGAAAGTTCCAGAAAAGAAAGTCCCAGAAAAGAAAGTTCCAGAAAAGAAAGTCCCAGAAAAGAAAGTTCCAGAAAAGAAAGTCCTTATTCCTAAAAAGGAAGCTGTTACCCCCGCTAAAGGTATTTTTGGAAAGATCTTTGGTTTTCTTATATTGTTGCATGCAAATCTTTCTTACAATACTTTTTCTTACATTTTGAGGTCAGATCTTTGGTTCTTCTATGTTTTTTAAAAAAGTAAATCTCTTAAAGTAGACGCTTTTTCAGGGAGAACTGTTCTTGAAGAAAAAGTATCATTTGCTTATGAACAAGAGGAAGTAGTTAAACAAAGAATAGAATTTGAAGTAGCAGAAGCAGAAGTAGAAGAAGTTCTTGAAGATCAGTTCCATGAAGTTCAAGAATATTTTGAAGAAGAAGAATTTCATGAGGTAGAGGAATTCATCAAAGTAGAAGAACGCAGATTTGAAGAACACAAAGTTGACAAAGTTCATAGAGTTATAGAATTCTTAGAGGCCGAAGAAGTGGAAGTATATGAAAAACCCAAAGCTCCACCTAAAGGTATAGGTTATTCTGCTGTTACTACTAATAATTATATATCTTGTTATAACTGATATTCTTTTGAAAATACATTACATACTGGGGTTGGACTATTAGAAACCGTATAAAATCATTTAAGGATGACTTTAAACTGATATAAAGATTGACATATAGTACAGATTAACCACACAAAGTATAATTTTCAGAGACAGGAGAATAATATTTGATATCTACTTTTTTTGGAGGCTGCTGTATGAATTTGTAGATTCTTTCTAAAGTCTGATCGTG
Organism: Heterocephalus glaber; assembly: GCF_053883595.1. Classification (NCBI taxonomy): domain Eukaryota; kingdom Metazoa; phylum Chordata; class Mammalia; order Rodentia; family Bathyergidae; genus Heterocephalus; species Heterocephalus glaber. Next base: position 58,080,350 of record NW_028258143.1, on the reverse strand, counting down.
AATGTTACATGATTGCTACAATCATCAAAATAACTGATCTGTCTCAGGCTTATCCATTGGGAACAAAAGAAACTCCTTGGTTCATTGTGGAATTTTCATGTTCAGGAAAATACCACTGGTTTGTTAACATTTTAGATGACTTCATAAACTATGCTTATTAAAAGTATGATATCTTTATTGGAGAAATAAGGAAGTAAATGAAGTGTGACTAATAGCACCTGCATTCTAGTAAATTTTAGGGCACATAAAGTCTTTGCAGTACTTTTCAATACTATTCTAAATCTTGCATAAATTAATAACATATATGTAAGGTGAAGAAATGTGTGTCTTATATAGTAAATGTAATAAAATATGGATAGTATTTAGCAAAATCAAATCTTTTTTGGAAGTATGCATAGTATAAATTCAAAAATATAAATAGATACGGTATTTTGTAAGCTCTCATTGTACTAACTTTAGAAGCATTTCATAATATTTTATGGGTTAATTCTAAATCAAAACATATCTTTGAAGGGCCTGAGATAGCTGAGAAAATCATCCCTCCAAAAAAACCACCCACTAAAGTTGTTCCTCGAGAAGAGCCACCTACTAAAGGTATTTTTTATTAGTAAAAAGTTATTTACCTAACTTTATATAGAGTAGCACTATGTTTACTTTATAAGTTTTCATTCTATGTGATGTTTGTCTTCTGTGTTTTGTGTGACTGAGATTTCTAAAACAAACCAGTATCTTTAAAGTGGCTGAGGAGCCAAAGAACAGTCCAAAAAAAAAAAAAGATAGACACTGTTGTTATCCCTAAAACATAAATCTTGTGAACCAAAGTATCCTTGATACTATTTGACACTGTTAAAAAATGTTATTATTCATAAACCTCTGTTTCCTACTTATTAATGGTATTAACACTGAATGTAAATATATACTAAATATGTTAAATATAGCTGTTTTATTAATGTTTATTAACCTCTTGAATTTCACAATAGAAAATTTTTAAAGCATCTTACAAATAATATTGGCTTATTTATATCTTTAAAGTCCTTGACCCTGTAAGGAAGTTGTGACTGAAGAGAAAGTACTAATTATTCCACCAAAACAATTCCTAGATGAAAGTCTATTGTTAGTTTTTCTTGTCACCTTCTTACCATCCAGGGAAATTCCCTGGATTCTTGTTGTTATATTTATCATCAAAATTCAACACATTTGAAATATTGTCATGTTTGTGATAAAGTGATATCTATATTTTATACTGTGACTACGTTATGCATTTATGTACCTTTTATGTTCTGCTTGCTAAAAATCTTTATGAAAGCTTAGAAGTAAAAGAAATTATTACCACTATCTTTAAAGTACCTGAAGTCACCAAGAAAATTGTGGTAGAAGAAAAAGTACGTGTTTCAACTGAAGAACGTAAAGTTCTACCAGCTAAAGGTACCTCCCTTTACTGATTCACGAATAATATTAAATCCCCTGTTACTCACTTTCTACAGAGAAGAGAGAAGTCATTTTCTCCTCAGTGCCACAAATAACTGCAAATGACATAATGTCTATTTATGACCTATAACATAATCTTGGCTTTTGTGGTGACCCTTTAGGAATAAAGACATACCTTGAAGTTGTTATTGGTTGAATTTACCCTCTTCTTGAAATAATTAAGCAATATTGACCTCTCAATTTCTCTTCCAAAGATAATTCATTTTGGAAGCTCTCATCAAGTAGCTCTGGAAACAAATAAACATGCTCTGAATAACAATAGAAAATGATGCTATCTCCAAAAAGCAAAGCGTCCCTGCTTTAACAAATCAAGAATTCAACTTCAAGCTTTCAAGCTTAGTGCAGGCAACTTGGCAACTTGGTGGGACCCTGTCTCAAAAGAAAAAAAAAAAAAAAGCAAAAACAGAAACCACAATTCCACCTAGACAAATGCACTTACCATGTGTTGCCTTCAATTTTAGGAATTTTTTATATTCTCCTTGTTAGATCCCCTTTTTGTCTTGTATTTCATACTCAACTATGAAATCCTTTAAATAAGAAAAAAATAAATATCTTTAAAGCACCTGAAGTACCCAAGAAAATTGTTCCAGAAGAAAAAGTTCATGAAGCTGTTCCTAAAAAGCCGGAAGTCCAAGCAGCTAAAGGTAAACACTGTAACTAATCTTACATGAAATAACTCTTTGTTCGGCTTTTGATTGTATGTGAATGAGTGAGACATTACATCTTTGTATTTTGTTTCTTTATATTCTGAATTTCTTATTAACACACTAATATCTTTAAAGTTCCTGAGGTGCCTAAGAAAATTATTGAAGAAGAAAAACCACCTGTTATTCTTCCTGAAGACACAGAGATGTACAGTGAGTGTAGAAAAAAGGGATGGTTCTCTTTGGTTTCCTCTGTGTCCTTAAATTCGTTGTGTTCGTCTGCATAGCTTTAAAAAATAAATATTCCAATATCTTGTAAAAGCCTAATATGCCAAAAATATTTGGCTCTAATTAGGTAACATAATTGGCCGTTAGCCTCAGACAAGATATATTTCCTTAACAATTCAAAAAAATAAATATTTCTGTACTTACATTATATTACCTGTTTTTTAGAAAGTTTTTATCTTATTGAATTTTCCTAACCATTCTGTATATAAACATCTTTTGATTTTTGGCAGTTTATTTCCTCAGACGATGAAATAACTTACTTTAACTTCATAATAACATTTAGATTGGATCTTTAAAAAACAAAATGCTCTATCATTATTACTTTTTTACTCTTCACGATAGTCATTAACATTTTTTCAATGCTGCCCAAATGACCATAAATTTACAAAAACATTAAAAACTCATAATATCAAGATTTTTCTTTTGCTTTCAGACAAAATTATGGTTAAACAACTTGAAAAATAGTCCAAATAGTAAATATTCTGAATAGAATATAATTCAACACTCTAAATAGTAAATAGGCTAGTAGTTATGTCTTCCTTTTTTTAAAATCTAAAAAATTCATGCTTAAAACTCACTTTATGGGCACCTGGTCCTATGAGGTTGGCATAAAAGTGTATGGTCACTCCTTCCTTTGACTAATTTTTCTGCACTTGAACTTAGTTATTGCTACTGGCCAGTTTTCCTCTCCCAAAACTAAAGAAAGTTCTTATTGTCTTCATTTGCTTCATTTTTCTTTTCTGCTTCCAATTCCTAAATGGTTTTCACATTCATATTAAAGTGTGAAGCCATAATTTAGGAGTAATTTTAAAACATAGATAACTGATTCCACAGAAAAGGAAACCACTTACATGAATTTCCAGTAGATCAAAAATAAAGAATTCTGCATGTACAACTGAACATATTTGCTGTTTTTATGCACAAATACATTAAAAATCAGAGCAATGGTATAATTTTATCAATATCTTTCTGTACCAAAATGAACTATAAATTCCTGGCCAATGAATTCCTCAATTTATATCATGATTCTAAAGAAAAAATAGCGTCCTATATTATAAAACTGAGAATGAGATTTCTAGCCAATGCTTTCTTGTCAATAATTTGTGTCTATGTGCTACCATTAATTTGAATGATGAATGTGTACTGTGTATTATGTTTTTCTTACTATTCTTCATCCAACTTGAAATACCCTAAATTATATAAATACTAATATCCTTAAAGTTTATGAAGCCTATGAAGAATCGGTCGTAGAAGAAAAAGTACTTGTGACTCGTCCTCAAAAGACAAAAACCAAACTAGTAAAAGGTATATATTCCAGTGATCCAGTCTGACTAAAATTTATTTGGGGACTCATTTTACAAGCTCAATATTTTTCTTCACCATTTATAAATTTAACTGTACTTATATCTTTTAAGTGCCTGAGCCATCCAAGAAAGTTGTTTCAGAAGAAAAAATATATGTGACTACTCCTAAAAAGAAAGAGACACCAGCAACTAAAGGTATATTTCAACTACATCAAACTCAGATGAATACCTTGGCTTTAAGATTTTTTAAATCACATGTTATATAATTCACTGTTCTTATGATTTCTAAATGTAAACTAATATCTTTAAAGAGCCTGATACAACCAGAGAAATGTTTCCAGAAGTGGAGTTAACTGAAGTTGTTCCCGAAAGTCCAGAATATCCCCCAACTGAAGGTATAATTCTCTAGTTATAAAAATCTAAAGAAAACATTTCTTCTGCAGTCTGTAAAATACGTTTAGTGTTTTATGTACATTCTCATAACCTCCAATGCTAAAATACTAATATCTTTAAAGCATCTGACAAGGATCCCCAAGACAAGGAACTGGCTATGACTTGCTCCCTCAAACTCAAGACCCAGTAGAATAATGTACAAAGATAAATTATTAAAACAAAAATCAAATTTCTAACTTAAAAATACAATATCTGTTAATGTACTTAACTTACTGTGTATGCCATGTCTTTGTCTTTTCCTTTTCTCAATTAAAAAACACACTAATATCTTTAAAGAATTTGAAATCTTCAAGGATGTGGTTCAAGAGGAACGAACTGTTACCAAAAGAAGAAAACCACCACCTACAACAGGTACCAGCCAGAAGAAAATCAACTTTCTTTATCTCATGTTTATAGTTGTGGTTAACATGTGTGAAAATACTAACATCTTTAAAGCCCAGTAGTTGCACAGGAAATCACTTCAGAGAAATGATTCCCTCAAATCAAAAACTTGACTGAATATACATATCTGTCCCTGTGAGCCATTCAAGAAAAAAATAGGAAGACTGAGGATGTAGCTCAGTGGCACAGTATCTGCCTAGCAAGCACAAGGTCCTGAGTTTGATCCCCAGTACCAAAAAAAAAAAAAAAAAAAAAAAAGAATTAGGAAATAAATAATTAGCTTATACACATGAAAGGTAGTTAATCTATAGAGTTTATTTATGAGGACTGCAGAAAAAACATGTACGCATATTATTGCATATCCAAAGACACCATAGATGTATTCTACAATAAGAAATAGCTATAACTTTCCTTTGAAAAAATAATAAAAATCATACTACCTAGAAAAAAATGAATAGGAAGCCATTTCTAATATTGAAACTAGACTGAGTTGGCTCAACACATGCCTCTCTAAAGCAGGAATCAGCACCACACCATGTTGCAATAATTCAACTCTCCATATAACTGGATTCCAAGTCTTCTCTGCTTATCAGAATTGCTTTCATATTAAAATAAACTTACTGTGAAAAGTATATATATGTAAAATAACTGATTTTCAATAAAATTAAATATAGCATAAAAATATTTTAGACAATCATGACTTAAAACATTTAATTCAAGGTAAGGTTGCTCTACCTGTAATATCATCCCTCCCCATTAGACATCTGAGAGCCTCCTAAAACCAAGGCAAAATAATTCCAGTTAACCCTTTCCTAAACTCAAAAGACACTCATCTTCTTTAAGATGACTAAGGTGAAGGTGCAAAATAAGCCAGCAAATAAGCTATTTAGTTCTTTTCAAAGTAATACCCAAAGTTACACAATTAATGATCATCTACTTTGTTTTTCTTTACTTCCCATGATCTAACTCTCTATACATCTACCATTCTAAAAAAAAAAAAAAATTACTAGTATTGTAGTGACCAGAAAAACATCTCGATAACCAGGGATTACACTGCTACCAGCAAATCAGTTTCTGGGGATCCCCATTCTGGAGTGTTCCTGACACATTATAACTGAAACACTTCCCTGCACCTCATAATTTCTAAGTACACTGAATTAATGTCTTTGAGGTATTTTATTCACACAAGAAGTTGACCCTATAAAAACAATGGCTACTTCCTCTGAAATTGAAACACCTCCTCCTAAAGGCATCATGCATGCTATTGTTCCTTTCTTTGCTTATTTAATAACCTTTAACAAATGCCTGTTAAGAGCACAATGGTTGGGGCTGGGTGATAAAAGAAATGAGATTTCATTCCTCTCCTCAAGATTTTGTGCCTCATCCAACTCTTAAAAGAAGCACCCATGTAGCTGTAGATATCGCTTTGGTTTAGTTTCTGAAATTAATGTTTCCGCTGATCCTTTTAACCTCTAAGTAAAATACTAATATCTTCAAAGCTCCTGAAGCTATGAAAGAAGCTGCTTCTGAAACTACAGTAGTTGAGGATGTTCCTGAAGAGCCAGAAGCGCAACCTATGAAAGGTACATGTCACCTCTGAACAAATGTGGAAGAAATTATACATCCCCTGCTCTTAGAACTGTTTTTTTCTAACACTCTTTGTAATTCTTAAACATAACATACTAACCTCTCTACGACGCCCAAAACTCAACTATTCGTTCCCTGTAGAAAGAATTTATGGCTTTTCCTGCCACAACACAAATCCCTCCTTAAAGCATCTATGTAACAAATACAGCCTTCTCGCCATCTCCATGGGAAATTGGTTCCCTGGGGCAGAAACCCAAATCCACAGATGTTTAAGTTTCTTACACAAAATGACATAGTATTTACATATAAATAATGCAATGCTCCCATATACTTTAAAAACCATCTTCACTAATAATATCAAATGCAAAGTCAATACTATGTAAGTAATTGTGGTACCATATTGTTTGGGTAATAATGACAAGGAAGAAAAGTTTGTGTAAGTTAAGTGCAAAACGGTTTTTCCATCTGTGGTCGGCTGAACAGAGGGTGAGAAAACCCTGGGTATGGAACACTGACTGTACCTCACAGTGAGGGTGCTGAGTATCCCTCTTCTCAAGGATCCCATGAGCCCCTTTAGATTAATAGATTAATTCATTGATGGAGCAAAACAGAGAGGGGAAGTGAAGAAACTTCTAGAAAGTGCATTTGCTATCTGATTGTGGTTATTGCTTTCACTAATTTTAACTCTTAAATGTGAAATACTAATATCTTTCAAGTGCCCAACATTTCTCAAGAAGTTGCTCCTGCAAAGAAGGCTCCTTCCCAAAAAAGAGAAGCTCCCTCAGCTAAAAGCACAAGTTGCCAAGCCTCAAGAACTAGCTCTAGTAGTTTTGAAAACATTTTGCTATTCCTAATGATCTTCATAACATTAAACATGAAAATACTAATTTCTTAAAGCACCTGAAGCTCCCCAAGAAATTGCCCCTCAACAGAAAGCGTTTGGGGTTCCTCAGAAAAGGCATGAAGCTCCTTCAGATGAAGGTATATCTTGCTGGAAGCTTGAAAGGGTGGGGAAATGTCTTTGTGTCTAAATGTGTTTCCTGTTTGAACTGATTCTTTTAACTCCTCAATGTAAAAATATTAATATCTTTAAAGTGCCTGAAGCTCCTAAAGAAGTTGTGCACAAAAAGAAAGTTCAAGTGCATCCTCCCCAAATGCCTGAAGTGGTACCTGTTGAAGGTACATTCTTAACAGTCCCTTCCGGTAGAGTAGGGAGGTAGAGTGATAGAAGAGATCACCTTTCTTACCTTGAAAACCTTTGTGATATGTAAATGTTGCCTGTGTCTGTGTTGATTCCTTTGACCCAAATGTAAATTTACTAATATCTTCAAAGTACCTGAAGCTCCAAAAGAAGTGGCCCCCAAAAAGAAAGTTCCTGCCCCCAAGCCAAAAGCACCACCTGTTGCAGGTACTGATCACAAGTTGAAAGAAAAAAAATATTTTGTTGTAAAAATATTTCCGTGTTTTGTGCTGTTTGTACTTTCTAAGTGTGAAAACTACTAATATCTTTTAAGTACCTGAGGCTCCCAAAGAAAGTGTCCCTGAAAAGAAAGTGCCCAAGATACCACCTAAAAAGCCAGAAGCCCCACCCGTTACAGGTACTTGTCACTGACCTGAGCTTCATAGTGCCCTTCTGTTCATGAAAATATTTCATTCCAGTGGTCCTAAGTATAATTTCACTAATATCTTTTAAGTGCCTGAGGTGCCCGAAGAAGTTGTCCCTGAAGAGAAAGTACTCAAGATAACACCTAAAAAGCCAGAAGCCCCACCTGTTCCAGGTACTTGTCACTCATCCTAGATTTCACAATACATAACTCTTCTGCTCTTGAAGATATTCATTGGCGTGTCTTCATAACTCCTCCTAAGTATAATTTTACTAATATCGTTTAAGTGTCTGAGGTGCCCGAAGAAGTTGTCCCTGAAAAGAAAGTACCCAAGATAACACCTAAAAAGCCAGAAGCCCCACCTGTTACAGGTACTTGTCATTCTTCCTAGGTTTTGCAACATGTACCTTTTCTGCTCTTGAAAATATTTAGTCTTAGTAGTCTTCATAACTTATGAGTGTAACTTCACTAATCTCTTTAAGTGCCTGTTGACCTTAGCCATCACAACATCTATGTCTTCTGCTCTTGAAAATATTATGGTCCAAGTGGTCTTCATAGCTCCTAAGTGTGCTTTCACTTATCTCTTTAAGTGCCTGAGGCTCCCAAAGAAGTTGTCCCTGAAAAGAAAGTGCCTGTGGCTCCTCCTAAAAAGCCAGAAATCCCACCTGCCAAAGGTATTTGTCATTGACTTTAGGCTTCACAACATCTAAGTCCCCTGCTCTGGAAAATATGGTCTAGTGGTCTTCATAACTCCTAAGTGTGCTTTCACTAATCTCTTTAAGTGCCTGAGGCTCCCAAAGAAGTTGTCCCTGAAAAGAAAGTGCCCGTGGCTCCTCCTAAAAAGCCTGAAGTCCCACCTTCTAAAGGTAGTCACCCTGTTGTCACTGTGCTTGATACTGTCCCCTTGTCTCCACTCTGTCTAATTATGAAAATACTAATATCTTTAAAGTGCCTGAGGTGCCAAAGGCAGCTGTCCCAGTAAAGAAGGTGCCTGAAGCTGTTCCCCCCAAACCGGAAAGTCCTCCCCCAGAAGGTAATGTCAACGTTATGCAAATTAGGGAGAAAGAATTGCTTTTTAAACTAGAAAATTATATATTAAAATATTGCTCTATTAAGGTAATATAATTCTAAAAGGAAAATGTCAATAACTACCCAAAGTATTTTGGTATGTAATGATATACTGTAAGTATCAATTGTTTTCACCTTTTCTAAACATAAATTACAAATTGTTTCTTAAGTGCCTGAAGTGCCACCAAAGGAAGCCATCCCAGAAAAGAAAGTGCCCGTGGCTCCTCCCAAAAAGCCAGAAGCTCCGCCTCCCAAAGGTATGTATCCTTACATGCTATTGGTCACCTGATTCAGAGGGCCGGGCAAGGGTGAGGTGTCACCAGTCTCACATACTGTATTTGCTTGGGTAAATGCGTTGTAAAATTCCCCATTTGTAGTCTCTAACTGAAAGATACTAATATCTTCAAAGTTCCTGAAGCTCCTAAAGAAGTTATAATAGAAAAGAAACTCTCTGTGGCAGAACCCAAAAGACCAAAAGTCCCACCTACAAAAAGTATTTACTCCCACTGCTCTTTGAGAAAAAGTATCGTCTTATACACCTCACAGTCATTGCATTTTACACTTTCACAAGTCACAAATTCTAAAACTACTGATACCTTTCAAGTGCCTGAAGTTGCTCAAGAAATTGTTGCAGAAAAAAAAATCCCTGAGGCACTGCCCAAACAAACAGAAGCCCCGCCCTTCACAGGTTTATGCCAGCTGAATCTTATTCTGCAAAAGAAACACCTCTTCCATTCTTGAAAATGAATTTAGTCCACCATTCTCCACTAACCTAAGTTTGAAATTACTAATGTCTTTCAAGTACCTGAAGTTGCTCAAGAAATTGTCCCTGAAAAGAAAAGACCAGTGGTGCCTCCTAAAAAGCCAGAAGCCCCACCTGTCACAGGTATTTCTCAGAAGAAACATCTTTTCCACTTTTTGAAAATAAATTTAGTCCACTGTTATTCACTAACATAAGTATAAAACTACTAATATCTTTCAAGTGCTGGAAGCTCAAGAAGTTACACAAGAAAAGAAAATACCCATGGTTCCACCCAAAAAACCAGATGCTCCTGCTACAGGTATTTTTTAAACCTCTGCTTAGTCCTCAGAAGAAATATGGCTTCTGCTCTTCATAACATTTTTAGCCCATTTAACTCACTGTTCTAAGTGAAAAACTACTAATATCTTTTAAGTGCTTGAAGTTGCTCAAGAGATTGTCCCTGAAAAGAAGAGACCAGTGGTGCCTCCTAAAAAGCCAGAAGTCCCTCCTGTTACAGGTACCTGTCACTCATCCCAGATTTCACAACACATAATTCTTCTGCTCTTGAAGATGTTCATTGACGTGTTCTTCATAACTCCTCCTAAGTATAATTTTACTAATATCTTTGAAGTGCCTGAGGTGCCCGAAGAAGTTGTCCCTGAAAGGAAAGTACCCAAGATAACACCTAAAAAGCCAGAAGCCCCACCTGTTACAGGTACTTGTCACTCATCCCAGATTTCACAACACATAACTCTTCTGCTCTTGAAGATATTCATTGGCATGTTCTTCATAACTCCTCCTAAGTATAATTTTACTAATATCTTTGAAGTGCCTGAGGTGCCCGAAGAAGTTGTCCCTGAAAGGAAAGTACCCAAGATAACACCTAAAAAGCCAGAAGCCCCACCTGTTCCAGGTACTTGTCACTCATCCGAGGTTTCACAACACATAACTCTTCTGCTCTTGAAGATATTCATTGGTGTGTCTTCATAACTCCTCCTAAGTATAATTTTACTAATATCTTTTAAGTGCCTGAGGTGCCCGAAGAAGTTGTCCCTGAAAGGAAAGTACCCCAGATAACACCTAAAAAGCCAGAAGCCCCACCTGTTCCAGGTACTTGTCACTCATCCTAGATTTCACAACACATAACTCTTCTGCTCTTGAAGATATTCATTGGTCTGTCTTCATAACTTCTCCTAAGTATAATTTTATTAATATCTCTTAAGTGCCTGAGGTGCCCGAAGAAGTTGTCCCTGAAAAGAAAGTACCCATGGTGCCTCCTAAAAAGCCAGAAGCCCCACCTGTTCCAGGTACTTGTCACTCATCCTAGATTTCACAACACATAAGTCTTCTGCTCTTGAAGATATTCATTGGCATGTCTTCATAACTCCTCCTAAGTATAATTTTACTAATATCTTTTAAGTGCCTGAGGTGCCCGAAGAAGTTGTCCCTGAAAGGAAAGTACCCAAGATAACACCTAAAAAGCCAGAAGCCCCACCTGTTCCAGGTACTTGTCACTCATCCGAGGTTTCACAGCACATAACTCTTCTGCTCTTGAAGATATTCATTGGCATGTTCTTCGTAACTTCTCCTAAGTATAATTTTATTAATATCTTTTAAGTGCCTGAGGTGCCTGAAGAAATTTTCCATGAAAAGAAAGTACCCATGGTGCCTCCTAAAAAGCCAGAAGCCCCACCTGTTACAGGTATTTGTCACTCATCCTAGGTTTCACAACATGTACCTTTTCTGCTCTTGAAAATATTTAGTCCTAGTGGTCATCATAATTTATAAGTGTAATTTCACTAATCTCTTTAAGTGCCTGAAGTTCCCAAAGAAGTTGTCCCTGAAAAGAAAGTGCCCATGGCTCCTCCTAAAATGCCAGAAATTCCACCTGCTAAAGGTATTTGTCACTGACTTTAGGCCTGACGAGATCTATGTCTTCTGCTCTTGAAAATATTATGATCCAGTGATCTTCATAGCTCCTAAGTGTGCTTTCACTAATCTCTTTTAAGTGCCTGAGGCTCCTAAAGAAGTTGTCCCTGAAAAGAAAATGCCTGTGGCTCCTCCTAAAAAGCCAGAAATCCCACCTGCCAAAGGTATTTGTCATTGACTTTAGGCCTCACATCTAAGTCCCCTGCTCTGGAAAATATGGTCTAGTGGTCTTCGTAACTCCTAAGTGTGCTTTCACTAATCTCTTTTAAGTGCCTGAGGCTCCCAAAGAAGTTGTCCCTGAAAAGAAAGTGCCCGTGGCTCCTCCTAAAAAGCCTGAAGTCCCACCTTCTAAAGGTAGTCACCCTGTTGTCACTGTGCTTGATACTGTCCCCTTGTCTCCACTCTGTCTAATTATGAAAATACTAATATCTTTAAAGTGCCTGAGGTGCCAAAGGCAGCTGTCCCAGTAAAGAAGGTGCCTGAAGCTGTTCCCCCCAAACCGGAAAGTCCTCCCCCAGAAGGTAATAATGAAACTGCTTAAATTAGTGTCTTTCAAAAGATAGTCTCCTTTGTGTTATGAAATCGTTTTTCAAAATGTTTCATATATGTTAGTTGGTTCTAATATTGAAATGAGCTGGTTTCTTTGAAGTGTATGAGGAGGAGGCTGAGGAAATTGCTCCGGAAGAGCCTCCAATTGAAGTCCTGGAAGAGCCTGAGCCAGTTGAAGTCCCAGAAGAGCCTGAGCCTGCAGCACCTCCAAAAGGTACTTGGCAAGCTAGGATCTTCAACTGACCCTTCCCCTTCAGTTCTGGGCTTGGTGACTCTTTTCACACCTCTTCAGTCCTCCTAAAACATCAATTCTAATATCTTTAGTGATGGTGCCTCCTAAGAAGCCAGTTCCTGAAAAGAAAGCTGTCGTTGCCAAGAAACCAGAACCACCACCAGTGAAAGGTACTTTTCACTGCCACTAACTTCCTGCAGAAAAATGTTGCTAAAGTCACTGCTCTACTTAATGACTTCCATACCTCCTTGAAACTGTGAGCTTAAAAGTTACTAATATCTTTTAAAGTGCCCGAAGTACCCAAGGAGGTTGTTCCTGAAAAGAAAATGCCTCGAGTGGTTCCCAAAAAACCAGAAGTTCCACCAGCTAAAGGTACATATAACTGTCCTCTATTGGATGGAGGATACAGCCTCCCACTCTTAAGAAGTGATTTGTTATGTGTAAATGTGATAATGTTTACTGGCGATTGTTTATGATGTCAAAATACTAATATCTTTAAAGTGCCTGAAGTTGCAAAAGAAGTTGTTCCAGAAAAGAAAGTAACTGTTCCTCAAAAGCCAGAAGTCCCTCCACCTAAAGGTACATTCCACTAACAAGTTTCTGCAGTACTCACTCTTGGTCCCAGAAGTCACCTAACATCGAACTCTGCCAATCCTCTTATATTCATGACTACCAAATTGCTATTCTCAGTTTTTAGGAGTCATATGGTTTTTTTATCACTGATTTTTTAAAAAGATGATGCACTTTTTTACAAGCTTTGGAAGAGTTTACTAATACGGTTTTGTGATTCTAAATAGTCCACCTTTTCCTCCCCACTTAGATGGGGATACAAGGGCAGATCCCTGACTTCAGTGTGAATTTTTCTTGGATCTATCCCTGAGTTCTTTGAAGAAAATTTGAAGTAAATGTGTTACAAATTTCATGTACTTCTTCTCCACTACCCAGAAGTAAAACTAACTAATATCTTTAAAGTGCCAGAGGTGCCAAAGAAACCTGTCATAGAAGAGAAACCAGCTGTCCCTGTTCCTGAGAAAGTGGAGTCTCCTCCCCCAGAAGGTACACATAAGACCATTAATGAGTTTTGAATTTGAACTTCATTGCTTTTCTTTCCTAACTCATTGTCCCTTGGTCATTCTCTGTCCTTTACTTGTCTTACTTACTTTACTTAACTTACATTCTAAGTTAGCTCTGACCTCAGATCTATTTGGGCTTATCAGTTTATCAGTCGGTGGTATCTACATGGGACATAGCTGTGTTAAATACAGTTTCTCTAATGTACATAGAAAGATGGGAGGACTTAAAGTGTAAATGATATTAAATACCAAAAGGACTTTCCAAGCATTCAAATCCATAGGCACAGAGGTCAGGGAAAACTAGATGGAGTTCATCTTAACAATATAGGGAAGATATTAATTGATAAGGAGAAAAATCTACATTGCTATTTATTATTTCGGTGATTCATGTGTCTTAGAATTTTGCTCCATACAGTGAAGTAAAATTAACTAATATCTTTAAAGTATATGAAGAGCCTGAGGAAATTGCTCCTGAGGAGGAAGAGCCAGTCCCAGTTGTGGAAGAGGAGGAACCTGAAGCCCCACCTCCACCAGGTACAAGGCAGGATCCATTGCATGGGAAAACATGATTTTTATATTTATTGTACAACTTATTAAAGTAAAATGTTTATCTTCTATCTCCATGCTTGAAATTTGACTTCTTTGACAAGAATAACAGTTATTTCCACAAATAAAGCTTTGATCCTACAGAATTTTATAACATTCATACCAAAGAAATATGTGCTGTCTTTTTTGTTCATTTGTTATCATTTATGTTGTCCTTGCAATCATCTGACTCTAAAAGAAATTCTTATTCTTCAAGAACCTGAGGAGCCCAAGAAGACCGTCCCAGAGAAGAAATTTCCTGTCATCAAAAAGCCAGAACCTCCACCTCCTAAAGGTACATATGTTAAAATAAATATGTTCGTCATTTTGTGTGTGTCAGAAATGTGTGCTTTTTCATTATGTGCTATGCTGTATCGTGTTAATTTACTGTTATCTATGTTATGTTGCTAAGCAGACTTGTAAAATTAATGTTAAATTACATCTTGCAATTTTGTTATTAAATGCTACTAATATCTTTAAAGTACCTGAGATGCCAAAGAAAGTTGTCCCAGTAAAGAAGGCCCCAATTGTTAAGAAGCCAGAACCACCAGAAACCAAAGGTATTCATGTCATAATTAATATTACAATTCTTTAGAAAGTATTCTGATATTTTAAAGTGTAATCCACTAAATTATCTTAATTGTATTACAAAGCAGGGACAAAAATGTCCTTCTTTTGTTTCCATTACATTTAATGTTGCTCCATTCATTATAGACCTTTTATTGTTAACATTTTAATACTCTTTTTAAAACAAAACTAATATCTTCAAAGTGTCTGAGCTGCCCAAGAAACTTGTTCCAGTAAAGAAAGAACCTGCTGTGCCTGTTACCAAAAAACGAGAAGTCCGCCCAGAAAAAGGTATCTACCAAGAAGAAATTTATTTCCCTGGCCATTCATTAAGCATTTTAGTTCTTAGAACAAAAAGAAGAAATTAGGGAAATAGTGTATCAGACAAAGGGAAAAACATACTGAAAAGCAGTGGTAGAAGGGGCTAGAAAGTTCAAAGACTGTTAAGTAAACGTAATTTGAGTATGGACTGGTTGTTGAATATCTTGAAAGTTGTGTTAGATAAAAAGACAGGAGTCATAATTTTAAGTTCTTTGGACCCCAGTGTAAGGCTTATACTTTACCTTGTAGGCATAGACAAGAGAAAGGTTCCAAGGTTTTGATGCAAGTGTTCAAAGTAGTAGGATTTGGGCCGTAGAAAGATCATCGGCAGCAACTCAAGCTATTGAAAGACAATGATAATAGCAAAAAGCCAGTGTAATCATTTAAACTCAGTAAGAGTTGGACAAAACCAGAGATGGTAGAAATGGACAAAATGGAATGGACATGAGAGATAGACTTGGTGTCTATTATCAAAACAATTATGGAAATTGAAGAGTCAAGATTATTTGTACAGGGTAAAACTAAATGGCCAAGAGAATGATTCATTAGGTTTCTAGGCTAATGTTAGAAAGAAGAGAGTGAATATATTTTTTTATTTTTCATGTACAAAAGTTAGGAAATGGGCACTAGCAGCTTAAGGAGAGCAGGCCTAGAAATATAGATCTTGGAGAAATACAGAACTCACGTGGAAATAAGAGTTGAGCATACAGGAGTGAGTGTTTACACGGCAATGTAAAACAATATTTTTTAAAGTGTCAAAGTTAGTCCAGTGGGGGACCCTACCTGCAAAGGGTACACAGAAGATGAGGAGCAAGTGAAGAAGGCTGAGAATCTTCACTTACAAAATTAAGATGTCCAAGGAGTACCATGCCTCAGAAGCCATCTTCCCCATGAAGCCTTATAAATGAAGCTCTTCTGCTGTGTTCCTTATCTGCTCTTTGCAAAATCTTGTACATCTTCTAAAGTCTTAATAGTCAACAAAATCAATCTCTTTAAAGTACCTGCAGTGCCTGAGGCCATTGTCCCAGAAAAGGAAGTGTCTGCTTCTGTGCCTGAAGAACCAGAAGCTCCACCCTTCCCAGGTACTTGGCTGCCCTATGAATCTTGGAGAGCTGTGACAATCTTCTTCATCATTTTGCATTGAGGGAGGGATCTTAACATTTTTATCTCTCGTCTGGCTCATGTCATGTCTCTTGATGTTATTAGTATTTCAGGGACATCTAAATAAGTGATATGTTGCAGCTTAGCAATTAATTACACTGTTCTACTCTGAATGTAGTCTAAAATGAAATACTGTTTTTCTAAGTTGAAGAGAAACCAGAGGAAATAATATATGAAGAAAAAGCATCCATAACCATTGGTAGAAAAGAGACTCCCCCTGTTGAAGGTATACATATATATAAATTTTTTTTAATTTCTCAAAAATTCTTGTTATAAATACCAAGTATTTATAGGGTGGCATTCCAATTACAAATTATGTACAGAAGAATTCTACAACATGTTTGACTGCTTTTTTACTAGACTCTTTAATTTGGTTAATCTTGATGGTAATTACCAATCCCAAGAGGCTCAGTTTCCTGAAGCAAAATTGGAGTAATTGCATCACATCCTCAAATGATGACTCATTAGCAAAACTTTAAAGTCATCTCATTTGCCATCTACCCGGAATAAACTAGTTGTTAATAGAAAGTTCAAGTGTAAGAAAATGGAAATCTTATCTCTTATTCTATTCAAGTGAATCTTCTGTTTTTGTGACTAATCTTTGCATGTATGTGAAATTATGTGCCTGTGTGAAGAGCTTCATGTTACAATCTTATATCCTTTGTCAACATCCTTTAAAGAACGTGAAATTGAAAAGTATATTCAGCCTGAAGAACCCGAACCTGAACCAGAGCCAGAAGAAATACCAGTACAAGGTATTCAGTTAACTGGTTTAAATCTTCATCATATTCTTCATCTTGAAATATATATGGTTCATGTGGTTCTACATGTCTCTGCATTTGTTTGTAAGGTGTTACTTGTTTTAAATGTGCATCTTATTCTCATGTTTCTGTGTAATTTGTACTATTTATCTCAGGTCAAATGTGGCTTGTCTGAATGCTTCCTTTATTGTTTTTAGTAGTGTCTTTACTATATGTCTCATCACTTATGTACAGTGTTATTTTATGTTTTATGTTGGACATCATTTTATGTTTTATGTTGGACACTATATTACGTATAAAAACTTGTACTTATTATATTCTTTAAATTTCTGCCAAATATATTGTATATACACATGCTAACATATACATATACTAACATTCCTAAAATGCTCTTTCAAGAACCTGAACCTGAAAAGAAGGTTATTGAGAAACCAAAACTCAAACCAAGACCCCCGGCTCCTGCTCCTCCTCCACCAAAGGAAGATGTAAAGGAGAAAATGTTCCAACTTAAAGGTATACAATGCCACTTCCAAAACCCTACTGACCCACTTCAAACTTCTGTCCTGGCACTTGAAGTGGGCCTTGCAAAAAATGTATCCCTACTGAGAGTGTGTAGGGGCAGATAGGATGGTACTATGACAGCTGCATGGAGACATGTTTCTGCTGCCCCAAGGGCCCTGGTTACCTTGTCAAGCTGCCTGCTCTCCCACATGTCAGTTTGCTGTTAGCGTCATCTTGACATCTGGATGCAGAAGCTCCCCAACTAACTTTTTTATGTAGAGTGAGGAGGAAGATCTTTTTTATTTCAAACTGTGATTGCTGTGCATATATTGAAATCTTATGCATGTGGAATGTCTGAAAAATCTTGGCAAGATATTAATTCTATAGTAACAAGTTTGTATAAGAGCCAAAACTTTGTTTTTAAAGGAGTATGTATTCTTTTAAATATACTATAAATAACATGTTTATGGTGTCCAGTAGCTGACAAGTGCTCATGTACCATGAAAGGAAAGCGTATGACAACCTGTCGTTGTTCTACACTATCTTTTTGTTTTCTTTTCCTTTCAAAATTTTTTTTTAATAGAAACCTAGTTGTGTTCTTTGGTGGTTCTTAAGGTAGCTGGAAAGGGTGGTTATGAATACATTTGATATCCGGCATCTCTTCTTATTATTAAACTTTATATATTTTTTTTCTCTTTTAATTTTTCCTTGAATTTATACAATTACTGGGGATGGGGACATAGCTGAATGATAGAGTGTTTGTCTCTATAATGATACAGCAAGGTCCTGGGTTCAATACCCAGCACTGCAAGAAAAAAATCTGTTGGACTGATGCAGTTATTACCTAATTTTTAAAATATTGAAATCTATAAAAATATAAAATAAACTGAAAAAGGACACTGTTCCTTTTAATAAAAAAGCCTTCTTATTTTCAATGTTAGAAGATTTCTGAATCGAAAATAATCTAGATATAACCTTAGATTAGCACTTTTCTCATACGTACATATCTACAAAACCAGAATCTTTAGAGTAAGTCATTGCTTCTAGTGATTCTTGCCCCTCTGCAGCCCTACTGGGTTTTAGGTCAGATGCAAAAAAGGTAGCATTTCTTAAAATATCACCTACTTCTTGAGTGATACTCTATGAGCACTCACACTGAACACATCTCCTGAAAGGTAAAGTTTTACTCAGAGAAGAATGTCTTCTTCCTATGAAGAATAAAAATCATCTTCTCAAGCAGTCTTCATTAACTTTGGAGTAGTACCGCAGTATGTTTTCATGGTGTCAACATTTCTTGTTTGTCCTCTGGGGGTTGCTCTTGGCTGTTATCAATGCTTTCTGCTAATAAGCAAAGCTTGGTTTTGGTTCTTGGAGTAAAAACTTAATCATTTGCTTCAAATTAAATATGCAAATAATGAAAGTAAGATCATATTCTTTAAAGCTGTTACAAAGAAGAAAGTTCCGGAAAAGCCCGAAGTTCCAGAAAAAGTGGAGCTTACACCAGTGAAAGGTATTTTGCAGGCTGGATAATGTTTTCATATGTATTATCTCTTCATTGCTCTTTCTGTCTTGATAAAATCTCTTTCTCTCCTCTTTTCTCTCTCTCTCTCTCTCTCTCTCTCTCTCTCTCTCTCTCTCTCTCTCTCTTTCTCTCCTTTTAAAGATCAGAGTAGTAGTCTTACTCATTTCTTGTATTTTTGTGGCTTTTATGGTCCTGGCTCATGAGTGTTGCTTCCATTGTCTCCCATCAATTTCATACATTATGTGGATGTTATTTGCTTTATCTCCATATTCCATCTTGCATTTTTCTAAACTTAAAAATAGTAAATTTTACAGTTTAGCTGAAATTGATACCAGGAGACATCTGAGGTTAAAATGCTGAGTAGGAGTAAGCTCTGGAGTTTTACCAAGCATCAGCATTTTAATTAGCATTATAAGCACTAATAACCCTATCTTCGTTTTATACTATTAAATGATACACAGGGACTTTCTCATGACTTCTCTGTCATTTTCTTCTCACTTGGTCCAAGACATTTTTTCAGGGGTACAAATCTCATATTTTAGGAAAGTTTCATTATCACTGCATGTCATTTGTCAAGTTATTTTTCTTTAGTCTTTTCCCTATATAAAGTTAGACCCTAAAGAAAAATAAATCATAAAATTCTGGAAAATAACTATTAAAAATAAACTTGTATTTTTTTCTAGTCAGGTTAGTGGGTAGCAGTACTCTGTTTACATAATAAACATTTCCAAACCCAGAAATTAACTCTGTTCTTGATCACTCTGAAACCGTCAAAAAAAAAAATCACCCATATGAATACATATTTCCTAACTCACAAAATGGAGATTAAAAATAATTTTATCATAGATATTAACTAGTAAACATTAAACTGGAACATAATGACATATAATGACTTTGAAAATGGTAGCTACAATGATGTGTTCTGCACCCGGGTTTCAAACATCAATAAGATCTTTAAAATAAAAATAATAATATGGAAAAACAACTGCACAGATATATTTTCACTATGTCCACTATAAAGGTAAAGGAAATGTGTATTTTGCTATCTCAAATTCCACATTACGAATCTTGGTAACTCACAAACAATAATGAAGGTCAGCACAATTTGTTCTGGATAAAAAATTTAATGTTAAACTATTAAATTTTTACTTAAAACATTTGACATTACAAAACATGTTTATTTTAAATGAAATATATACTTACCTTTTGTATGTTTCAATTCTTGAAATAAGATTTAAGCAATGTTATCTACATCACATAAAAATCTATTTAATGAATTTCTAATGCCTTCTTTTAGCACCAAATGGGAAATTTTGTAGGAATATTGAGGTTTCATATGAGTGAATAAGTATGTTACGTGCACAAATAAATGATGTTTTAAGTTAGACTTTAACTGACATTAGTAGAGAGGTAAAATGGTTCAGTCATCTCTAAGAGTTTTGTTTTTGTTTTCCTATATAAGGTCTTTGGGACTATAATAGCAATAACAGGCTGCTGTAAAAGACAACATCATCCACCAAATTGGCATTCGTTGTAGATGCAAGGGGAAATTAATTGACAATTCCTGGGGATAATTATAGTTTAAATTCAAGAAGATTTCTAATTCATGAAAAACAAGGTTCTAATATTAACTTAGAAATTCTGTAGTTCAATCATTTTAAATTAGTACTCTTTCAAAATGGAGACCTTCTCAAAGTATACATCTGCTCAGAAAGTGAAATATGGCCTTTTCCCAACATCAAGGTCACCAACCCGATTCCTTCTTCACTAACCAGTGGAGAAGACTGAGCAATGGCACTTACTGTGCCACTATCATTTAAGGCATTTAATGATCAGGGAGATACTGATATAGATTTGGGCGATATACAGTTGCAGATTGGAACAGAGGTTGTCAAGAGCCTTTGTAATTTGATGAAAGATTCATATAGTCAGAAGAGAATCTTCTGTATTCATTAGGATGAGTACATTTATCTGCAGTTAATGTAGCTGAATTTCATCACAGGGTTGTACAGATGTTTGTAGAGGAATTAGAGGAATTAACTTGATGTGTATTAATTGCTTTCGAATTCTTTAAATTTGTATGCAACAAAAATTGTTTTTGACACATTACAGTTAAGCGGTTTGAGGAAAAACTTTTTTTCTTGTTGAAATTCCATTTTTATGTGAATTCCATTCAAAATTTGAACTCATATTCTTTTAAGTGCCTGGAGCTGAAAAGAAAGTTCGCAAATTACTTCCTGAACCTAAACCTCAGCCAAAGGAAGAAGTTGTTCTGAAAAGCGGTATCGTATTTTCTACTGTGATGTCAGCTTTAAGTATCTAAAACAAATCAACTTGAAAGCTTACAAAATAATTCTGTCCCTTGATTTTCTTTGAGTTAGATTCCCTATTTACCAAAATTTCTAGTTCATTGAAAATTAAGGATGCTATCATTTCCCAATCTTTTCAAAAGGAAGACAGAAATTTTGTGAGCATTCACAGTATTTTAATATTTATAATGCTAATAAGCATAACTAAATTCATAATATCCTGAACTAACAATGACGATGAGTGTCATTTTTCATAACCAAGTCACAGTAAAATGCACTAAATCTGTTAAATACACAAAATTATCTAAACCTAAATTTAGTATTTAAATGTTAAAGTATGACACAGAATCACCATGACTAATAAATAACCTTTGTTAAAGACTGAATAATTTCCTACTAATTATTTAAGAATTAGAAGCAAAACCAAAAATTAATTAAAAGTAAGATTCAAGTGAATCAAGTTTTAACATTGCCTTCATATGAAATTACAGATTTCTAGGTCCCATTTCTTTCAATATCTCTGCTTAAGTAAATTTCTACTACTATTTACATGCTCCTCAATAAACTTTAACACTGAATTATTATTAGAAGTGGTTGGCATTCAAATTATTCATTTGATCCATTTCCGTTGTATAGTTGTCTCTGAATAGAATCTCTGGGTACTATATGAATTAATATAACAAATTCTGGTTTTTCTTTCATGTGTGTAAATGGCTATTTCCCAGGTACTAGCTTGCATGCTTTTCATTTTCCTTGCTTTGTACATTATTTGCATTTGTCAAGCTTATTCAGCATCTTCATTTGTCTTGGTTTACATATATAAACCTTTTTGTCTTTAAAGTTCTAAGAAAGAAACCTGAAGAAGAAGAACCTAAAGTAGAACCTAAAAAAGTAGAAAAAATTAAAAAACCAGAAGGTAGGAATCTTGGTGGCAATTTGTGAAATTATCTCTTAATACAATAGATATTTAACAAAAGGTTTATCTTGTAAACATAAATGGAGTTAAACATAAACATCACATCATATTTCATTTGTATGTAGTGTGTTTGCCATTGTCTGCTTTCTGTTTAAATATTTTTATAGTAATTCTCCAATTCATTCATGTATTCCCTATACTATGCCATTATTTTTCCTTTGCCATTCAACTTCTTCTAGTGGTTGGTTGTAGAATAATATCATGGGAAGGCACTGGCTAATGTTTCACAAAATTTAGGGGCTTTTAAAATGAATTGATTTTTTGGTATTATTAGCCTATTCTTAAAGAGTGTAATTATTAAAAACTATTATACAGGCGATTTAGAAAGGGAAAGCTAAGGGGGGAAGCAAGTAGATGAAATAAAAATGAATTGAGGCAGAGTTGAGAAGAGAAAATAGAAATCAATTAATAAAATTATTTGATCTGATATTTCAGGTAAGTTGGCTTCTAAGTATTCAAATTTTAACACTAGAAAATAATCTCATTCTCTTAAAGTACCGGCACCACCTCCAAAAGAGGTTGAAGCACCTCCAGCTGTTACTACAAGGGAAAGGAAGATTCCTGAACCAACAAAAGGTACAAACTTGCCGAAACTTGCTTAGTTGCCTCTAAAAATGGGAGTCCATAACATTTAAACTATCACTATGCTGGCATCAAGCTTCGAACCTTAAACCGGTGACCTTAATCTGGTCATCACTTATATCTTAATTTTTTTTGCCATTTCTCTCTTCCCTGGGAATGAGCACTCATTTGTTAAATAAATTACTAGAAAAAAAATGTACTAACAGGCAATGAGTGAATAACAACATTAAAACCAGTAAGTTATCCTACTGTAGTTTTTGAATATTTGGTTTAAAAATGAAAAATAAGCTTTGAACAAATAATTGCCAACTACATGTGTATAAATTCCCATATCTTCTAGGATATGTTAAGCTTGCTTGATTTTAATTTTGACTTTGTGAAAAAATTCAAAAATACTGTAATAACCTGCTCATTACTGTGAATTATTTTAGTGCCTGAAATTAAGCCAGCGATACCTCTCCCTGGACCTGAACCAAAACCAAAACCTGAACCGGGTAAGCAAAATTACCCTCAATGACAGGGGTGTATTCCTTCATGCTTCATACAACTAATGTGTACTTAATTTTTAAAAACTAAGTGCAAGTCAGTATATCAAATGATTTCTCATGTTTCAGAATCCTTAATATATTATTGTAAAAACTAGTTATTTGCAGATTTCAAGGTTAGATCAGAAAGGGCAGTTAGGCCACCAAATAGGGTTTTAGGAAGTCACCAATGGCTGTTCTGTGGTAACACAATGGGCATCTCTCTACAGAAGTGAAAACAATAAAGCCACCTCCTGTGGAGCCAGCACCAACCCCCATCGCTGCCCCAGTGACTGTGCCAGTGGTCGGAAAGAAAGCAGGTATTTATTTATCCTGCTGCTTTGTTCACACTTGGTTCACATTCCAGCCACCTTTACATTAAAACATAGGCATCATTTTAGCTGTGGGGGTTTATGATAAAGTCTTACCTTTTCTCCATCTGATATACTTCATTTGTCTAATCTCTCAGTGTATTTTGAGTAGATTGTACATTCTTGAAATTCATCATTTCTTTCATATGCTTTTAAGTAGTGAATATGTTTAGTGCTGTTGAAACCTAAGGAGACAGAAAGATACTCTAAGGTATGCATTCAGGAGTCCCATGAAACTTCAGATTTCCTTTGTGCTCCACAGGAATCATTGCTCATTTATTTAAAAGGCTACATACTGGGATAAGGGATAAGTTCTGTAAATGGATAATGCTGAGGGTTGCACACCATTGTGAGTGTACTTAAGACAACTAAATTGTATGCTAAAATAACTAAAATGGTAAATTTTATTAGGTATATTTTACCACAACAACAAAAAAAGACTACAGAGTTCAGCATTTAAATCTGTCTAAAGATTCAAATCAACAGTAGTATTTAATTGTTCTAATTTAATTTTATAGCATCTCAAGTATAAATTTAAGTACTTTTTAGTTGTATATTTAGTAGTTTGTCAGCTAGGTGATAATTTCAAAATCAAAGCTGATTTGATGCATAATTATTAATCATTGACAAATACATATCTTATTTGGCCCTTAGCATGTTACTTAATCTGTTTAAATTTTCATTCAAAATTACCTCAAAATTTTGGGCTTTTATTGTGTTTAATGACATGAAAAATATACTATGTTCTTTTGGCTACAGTTTAATTTTTAATATTTATTATATATTTTGTCACTGATTTACCATTATTTCTTTTAAACTTTTATAATTTTAATGTGGTACCTTTATTATTTCAGAAAAACATAATGTACCACCCTTGGGCTAATTTCCTTGGTCTTCCCTGGATTTGTTTGTTCAATGAACTTTAACACAAAAAGAAAGGCTTTTAGTAACTTTTGGCCGATTTCTCTTTTTTTTCTACACCTGTTCTTACTGACAAAAATTTATTCCCTTGGATCACATAGCCAAAACATATAAAAACTTGTAAAATATTTTGTATAGATAGGTAAGAACAAACCTCTTCCTCACAGGCCAACAGTAAACCTTCCAGAAGTGGAAAGAGAATAATGATACTTGCTGGAAGAATTTTTAAATCCCAAATATGTTGACAATTTAGCATAGTAACATCAACCTCAGCATATGCCTTCTTCAGTATATCAAAATATTCACCATAGAAGTCATACAAATGAAACCAACTTCTCTTTATGCATCGATATTTATAGTAAAGAGCATGACTCATCCCACACGGTTTATTATTAAGCACGAAATAAGTCTGAAAATTGTTTAAATGCCGAGTCTTCTTTTTATTTCAGAAGCCAAAGCACCCAAGGAGGAAGCTGCCAAGCCAAAAGGTCCCATCAAAGGTGAGATGCATTTCCTCATATATGTATGGAGACCTTTCATTCTGAATTCCCAAACTTTACATTCCAAGGGAAAATATTTTTTAAATTTATGACAATCTTTATTATTTTTCATTAATTCTACTGAATTCAGTATATATTTCAAGCTATCCACCTCTAATGAATCATGAATATAACAAACATACTTTAACATAGTGAACCCTATAAGTTCTTAGCTTCATTTTTCATATCTGTGATCCTTATAGATGACAAATAAAATAATTAGACATTAACCTGGGTATATTATTGTAGAATCAAAACTTAAGGAAACAAAATACATTTCTTATTCATGGATTCCTTAAGTGATCTCATTTTCCTGCCTGAAATAAGGCAGTATAAAATCAATTGACCTTTCAATTGCCTGTTCTTCAGTTTTCAGTTCTTGTCTTCTAATTGCTTTATGGCTAGTTTCACCCAGCCAAAAGCCATAAAGCCCAATATGCACTTCCTGATTCCTATGGTGATGCCTAATCAACTTTTTCATTTTACTTTGAATCAGGTGTAGCCAAAAAGACTCCTTCACCAATAGAAGCTGAAAGGAAAAAGTTAAGACCAGGAAGTGGTGGGGAGAAACCTCCTGATGAAGCCCCGTTCACCTATCAGCTAAAGGCTGTGCCACTAAAGTTCGTAAAAGAAATGAAAGACATTGTCTTGACAGAAGCAGAGTCTGTTGGCTCTTCTGCAATCTTTGAATGCTTAGTCTCCCCCTCCACTGCCATTACAACCTGGATGAAAGATGGTAGCAATATCCGTGAGAGTCCAAAGCACAGGTTCATCGCAGATGGTAAAGACAGAAAGCTGCATATCATTGATGTTCAACTCTCTGATGCTGGTGAATACACCTGTGTTTTACGTTTGGGAAATAAAGAAAAGACCTCCACAGCTAAGCTTATCGTAGAAGGTAATCTCCAGTCTTCTGAGCATCTTCTATATTAAGCTTTAAAAAATAAACAATTTTAGACAAAATGTCTTATTTCCAAGTTTTATTTCATTGAAAATTTCTAAGGTGTTGAAATATGTACTGAAATTCTCCACAGAACTTCCTGTGCGTTTTGTGAAAACACTGGAGGAGGAAGTGACAGTGGTCAAAGGACAGCCATTGTACTTGAGCTGCGAGTTAAACAAAGAGCGTGATGTAGTCTGGAGGAAGGATGGGAAGATTTTGGTGGAGAAACCTGGCCACATTGTGCCAGGGATCATTGGCTTGATGCGGGCTCTGACCATCAACGATGCAGATGACACCGATGCTGGAACATACACAGTTACTGTGGAAAATGCCAACAACCTGGAGTGTTCATCTTGTGTAAAAGTAGTAGGTTAGTACTTGGGAGGCTGAGGTGGGAGGATCACTTGAGCATTTAAGTTTGAAACCAGCCTGGGCAACATAGTGAGGCCCTGTCTGAAAAACAAACAAGAAAACAATGAGAGTAGGTTCATGCTTTGCTAGGAAATTTTGTTCTGCTATTATTACACTAAGAAAGTGGAAGAAAGAACTGTGTCCCAGTCTCTGAATCTCAAAAGCCTTGTACCTTAGCTAAGAGGAAGAATGTCAGTGAATCATAGCAGATTAATGATATCCAGTTTTGTGAATTGTTTTCTTTGCCTGAATTTACTAAGAAGCTTATTTTATATTACTCAGATCATAATCATTTTTTCTTTGGGACCTCATTTTCATACAGAAATCATTAGAGATTGGCTGGTGAAACCTATACGAGATCAGCACGTGAAACCCAAGGGGACGGCTGTTTTCAGCTGTGACATAGCAAAAGATACTCCAAATATTAAGTGGTTCAAAGGATATGATGAAATCCCCATGGAACCAACCGATAAGACTGAGATTCTGAAAGAGGGAAATCATCTATACCTCAAAATTAAGAATGCTATGCCAGAAGACATTGATGAATATGCAGTGGAAATTGAAGGGAAAA
The DNA here is from genome assembly GCF_053883595.1 of Heterocephalus glaber. Lineage (NCBI taxonomy): Eukaryota > Metazoa > Chordata > Mammalia > Rodentia > Bathyergidae > Heterocephalus > Heterocephalus glaber. The sequence continues at coordinate 58,053,443 of NW_028258143.1, read as the reverse complement.
GATACCCCGCAAAGCTGACACTTGGAGGTATAAAAATCTTACCTGTTATTTTGAAAGATAAGTTTTATGTATGCATAAGGCAAAATAACATACTAAAAAAAACACGGAATCAAATCATTGCTAGCTTGTTCATGTTATTTCATCCCTGACCAATACAGACCGTGAAGTTGAGCTACTTAAACCAATAGAGGATGTCACCATTTATGAGAAAGAAAGTGCAAGCTTTGATGCAGAAATCTCAGAGACAGATATTCCTGGACAATGGAAGCTGAAGGGAGAACTTCTGAGGCCCTCACCTGTGAGTAATTTCCCATTTTAAATTTATTATCATATAAAATAACTGCATTCTACATTCAAGTTTGATGTTCAGATTTGGTAACTTTAAAAGTTACTCTGGGCTTTTAAAGTCTCAGAGAAACGAAAGGATTTGATGTACTTGTGGACAACTGTAACAAATTTTGTAAAATTTTATGGGAGGAGATATTTTTCTTACATTTATTAGTAGTCATGTTAAGCTATGTAGAAAATCTGTATCTGAAACATTTCTCCACTGGAGGAATTTATCTCACACAAATGCTAACTAAAGTTATTGTTTTTTCAGACTTGTGAGATCAAACAAGAAGGAGGAAAACGCTTCTTAACTTTACACAAAGTCAAATTAGACCAAGCTGGTGAAGTTCTCTACCAGGCACTTAATGCAATTACCACTGCCATTCTGACAGTCAAAGGTAAGGAGTTTTTAGAACCCGTAGAGTGTGCTCAGCTTCTTTACCCACCCTGAAAAGCCTTCAATCTTTGTGAAATGAAATGGAATGAAAAGCCTTCATTCACACTCTGAAAAGCCTCCTTCTTTATGTTTGATTTCTAGAAATCGAACTTGACTTTGCTGTGCCCTTGAAGGATGTCACTGTTCCAGAAAGACGACAGGCTCGATTTGAATGCGTCCTCACCCGAGAGGCAAACGTTATATGGTCTAAAGGACCTGATATAATCAAGGCGTCTGACAAATTTGATATCATTGCCGATGGAAAGAAACATATTCTTGTTATCAATGATTCTCAATTTGATGATGAAGGCGTCTATACTGCAGAGGTGGAGGGCAAGAAGACCTCAGCACAATTATTTGTGACAGGTAAAAGCAGACAGGGTCTGACTGTGACATCCCATGTGTGGACACACACATCTATCACTTTAAAGAGAAGACATCAAGTTCAAAGTCAGTCACCACCACTACATTACTTTTACAATGTCACCAGAAACTCACACATACCCCCCAAACCTAAACTTTTTAAATGGAGAATAGCTCCATTTGCAAAGAATAAATGTCATGTGAAACAAGTCCCTTTTACCCAGGCATATTAGAGTAGAATCTTCCTGCCAGTAAATTATGTTTCTGAACATATTACCCATGCTTGCATTGCAGGTATAAGATTGAAATTCATATCACCTCTTGAAGATCAAACAGTGAAAGAAGGCGAAACGGCAACTTTTGTTTGTGAACTTTCTCATGAAAAGATGCATGTGGTCTGGTTCAAAAATGATAACAAACTGCACACAACCAGAACAGTCCTCATGTCTTCCGAAGGCAAGACTCATAAACTGGAAATGAGAGAGGTGACCTTGGATGATATATCTCAGATAAGAGCGCAAGTCAAGAACCTGAGCTCCACGGCACATCTAAAGGTCTTAGGTACATGTGACTAACTATAACTAGACAACCAGTTTCTGCAGTGGTGGGAGCAGGTGGTAATTATTTTAGACCTGTTATTCTTCAGTTTTCACATCCTGATTCTATGTCAAAAATCTTTGGCAGAGGCCGATCCTTACTTCACTGTGAAACTACATGACAAGACTGGAGTTGAGAAGGATGACATCATCCTGAAGTGTGAAGTAAGCAAAGATGTGCCAGTGAAATGGTTCAAAGATGGCGAAGAGCTTGTCCCTTCACCCAAACACTCCATCAAGACAGATGGCCTGCGCCGCATCTTAAAGATCAAGAAGGCAGAGCTTAAAGATAAAGGCGAATATGTGTGTGACTGTGGCACAGACACAACCAAAGCTAACGTTACTGTGGAGGGTGAGTTGCCCCCAAATCTGAAATGTGCTGATTCTGAAGCCGCAATTTATTTGTTCAGTTTCACTAACAGAACTTTGTATACCTCCAGCTCGCCTAATCAAAGTGGAAAAGCCTCTCTATGGAGTGGAAGTGTTTGTTGGTGAAACAGCCCGCTTTGAAATTGAACTTTCGGAGCCAGATGTTCACGGCCAGTGGAAGTTAAAAGGAGAGCCTTTGACTGCTTCCCCTGTAAGTCAACAGCAGCTGATCAGAGTGAAGGGAGGTTGGTTGGTGGGAAAAAAGTGAAAATGCTTGATGATTTGCAGTACTAAGCATTTATGCACATAATGTTCTTTCTTTTCTTCTAACCTTTGCGCTACATAGGACTGTGAAATCATTGAAGATGGGAAGAAGCATGTTCTGGTCCTTTATAACTGTCAGCTAGATATGACTGGAGAGGTTTCCTTCCAGGCAGCCAATGCTAAATCCGCAGCCAATCTCAAAGTGAAAGGTATGTTCCACCTGTCAGATGCCTTTCAGCATTTTCCTTGCAAAACTTTCTTATATGACCCTGAATTGACCAGGGATCATGCATGGAAGCATATTCTGACATGATCCACATGGTCCTCTTCTTTCAGAACTGCCTCTCATTTTCATCACACCTCTCAGTGATGTCAAAGTCTTTGAGAAGGATGAGGCTAAATTTGAGTGTGAAGTATCCAGAGAGCCCAAAACATTCCGCTGGCTGAAAGGAACTCAGGAAATCACAAGTGATGACAAATTCGAGCTTATAAAGGATGGCACTAGGCATTCAATGGTGATCAAGTCAGCTGCTTTTGAAGATGAAGCAAAATACATGTTTGAAGCTGAAGATAAACGCACAAGTGGCAAACTGATCATTGAAGGTAAGTATTTTTATCAGATGGGCCACCCTAAAATGATATTTTTTGGCCTTTATTTTTACGTTTCCTTGTTAAAGTACTAGAATTAATGAGGTATCTTTTTTCTTGTTAGGAATCCGGCTCAAATTCCTCACACCTCTCAAAGATGTGACAGCCAAAGAGAGGGAAAATGCTGTGTTTACTGTGGAGCTCTCCCATGACAACATCCCAGTGAGCTGGTTCAAGAATGACCAGCGCCTCCATACCAGCAAGCGAGTCTCCATGGATGATGCTGGGAAAATGCACTCAATCACATTCAAAGATCTGTCTATTGATGACACCTCCCAGATTAGAGTAGAAGCCATGGGAATAAGTTCAGAAGCTAAACTCACTGTGCTTGGTAGGTGCTTTATAAAATTTAATTTACTGCACAAAATGCAACAGAAATTTGTGGAGTATCTCATATGAAATAGTCTTCTAAGTATTATGTTGCACAAAAGCAGTCTTGGTTCTTAAGAAACTATCAGATATGGGGCCAGGGATTTAGCTCAGTGGTTCTGCTGCCTCCCCTGCAAGCTCAAGGACCCAAGTTCAATCCCTGGTACCAAAAAAAAAAAAAAAGAAAGAAAGAAAGAAAGAAACTATCAGATATGTTATCAGGCTTATTTCTAAAATACTTTTACATAAAAATAGAAGGACTTTAATGAAGATTCTGTTGCAGGCTCACAAAAGTCAGTTAAAATCAGAATTAAAACTCAATTAATTATTGAACCTTGCTATATTTAAAATAACAGTATATATTTACTTTCTGTTTCCTCACTCTTTCAAAATTATTTCAGAGAAATGCTTTTCAGGTTTCTAAAAGAAGATAATATAATTCACTTTAAGAAGCTCCATGTGGGCCGGGAATTTAGCTCAGTGGTTCCGGCGCCTGCCTCTCAAGTGCAAGGACCCGAGTTCGATCCCTGGTACCAAAAAAAAAAAAAAAAAGCTCCATTGTTTTTCTTGGCACTTAAATGTCAAGAATATTAGGTCTGAAGTCTAAAATATAGATGTAGTACTAAAGAAAAACTATTAATAGACTAAGAAAAACAAATAATGTGAACCTATAAGGTAAACTAGACATAATAGAGTTGCTAAGAAATAGAAATTTAGCCAAGTGATGAAGGAACACTATTGAAGGGAAATTGCAGTGTCTTTTAAACTACTGTTAATAAAATGCTTCAAAATATAAGATAGATGGATTGATCTCAGTTAACCCAATGTACTGATTCCCTTTTTTGTAATAGAGAACTCTTGATCATAAACATGTTAAATGACTGAAGATTTGGCATAATTTTTAAATATATCCAGAACTCTGTGAACTGGCTCTTAAGCTTTCTAAGACACAATCTTTTTCCTTGGTGGGTAATGGACTTTTTTCATTTATGCTTTCTTTGTAGAGGGAGATCCATACTTTACTGGAAAGCTTCAAGATTACACAGGTGTCGAGAAGGATGAAGTGGTTCTTCAGTGTGAAATTAGCAAAGCAGATGCACCAGTGAAATGGTTTAAGGATGGGAAGGAAATAAAGCCATCTAAAAATGCTGTTATTAAAGCAGATGGCAAGAAGCGCATGCTAATCCTAAAGAAGGCCCTGAAATCAGATATTGGGCAGTATACCTGTGACTGTGGGACAGATCAGACGTCCGGAAAGCTTGATATTGAAGGTAAAGACATTTCCATGTGTTTCACTCTTGAAGCTGTTGGGGTTATTTCTCCCAGAGGCTAATGGCACCTGCTGACCTTTCACTTTTCCAGATCGGGAAATTAAACTGGTGCGACCCCTGCACAGCGTGGAGGTGATGGAGACTGAGACTGCTCGCTTTGAAACCGAAATCTCTGAAGATGATATCCATGCCAACTGGAAACTCAAGGGAGAGGCACTACTCCAGACACCTGTAAGGCTATTTCTGAACTTGTCAACATCAAGAGTTGCTGTGTGAAATAGAAAAGAGCAGACGAAAAGTCAAAGTGCATGCAGAGCATCTAATATATGGCATCCGGTTCTGTATCAGACCTCAGGCCAAGGGGAGATACTAGGATCTCTTCACCTTTGCATTATTTCTGATCCAGCACAGTATAAGTTGCATGCATTCTGTGGTGATGCTAGTTGGCTCAGAATTACACAGCCAAAAGAAATTTTGCTTTCTTGTATGCTGTATACCACTCAGATATAAAAATCTCATAATTTGTAGTATCTTCCTTAAATTAAGATAGTCTGTGCTTAGGAAAAAAATCTCAAAGGAAATTATTTACTATGAAATTTTTCCTTTTTTGGTACAGGACTGTGAAATTAAGGAAGAAGGCAAGATACACTTCCTTATTTTGCACAACTGCCGCCTGGATCAGACTGGTGGGGTGGATTTCCAAGCTGCCAACGTTAAATCTAGTGCCCACCTCAGAGTTAAACGTGAGTGTAACATATTTTTGCTAAAAATCAAACATACACTATTGTGGAAAGTGAATGCAAGTAAAGTAAAATTACACAACATTACTAAAGTACAAAAATTGGCTTTTGTATATTTACTTCTTTGACATCCTAATATAAAGTGATTCCCAATCTGCAGTTTTGAAAATTTCATTGCCATTGCCACTTGAACAAAAGAAAATGTATCAAGTTATATTTTCTTGTAGTCCTTTCATTCCAAGTAGATGAACATACAGTAAGAATCTAATTGAGAACCCTTAGAGGCCACATCCTCCCACAACTGGAGCCCACAGTAGGGGAAAAAACTTTGCTGCATGGGCATTTCAGATTCAAGAAAGGAGGTGGGGAGCATTAGGCTAACATTTTTGGAAGGTGCAAAGTGGCTGACGGATGTAGACAGGCTCTCTGACTGAGGGCCCCTTGTTCCACCCAATCAGAGCCTCAGTTATTTTGGAAGTCACATACCTTATGTAGCAAGGGGAACTTGATGCCCAGAAGAGGGACAGATGCAGCACTCATTTCTTGCTGACCTTGTACATCCCAAAGAAGGGACCCCAGCCACCAGGGTTCCCCTTCTCAGCACCACAGGGCCACATTCACATGGGAGTTCAAAGTGGCCAGCTTCTGGGGCGCTTTCCTTCTTGAAGAAAGCAACCATGGACATTAAGAACTAAGTCTATTCTTTCGGAATTACAAAATGAGTAAAGTGAAGCCTTTTCTTTCCTCCCACCAAGCACGAGTAATTGGTCTTCTGAGACCTCTGAAGGATGTCACAGTGACTGCGGGGGAAACAGCCACCTTTGACTGTGAGCTCTCTTATGAGGATATCCCGGTGGAATGGTATCTCAAGGGCAAGAAGCTGGAGCCCAGCGACACGGTAAAAACCAAGTGCATGGTTGTCTTGTCTTCCTTCCCTTTGCTCTCAGATTCTTCTGCCTTCACTTGCACTTTCCTTTTCTTTGCTCTTTCTGATGTCTTCTCCTCCATCTTTCCTCATCTCCCTCCCTGTTCTAGCCTGATTTCTGCTGAAACATTAAGGCAGATTTGTCAGACAGTGGGGGGCTAACCTGATGACATTTTTACTGAAATAGAAATAAAAATTTAAAGTATGATTAAGTTTTAGTTTGCGGAAGAAAAGACAAGCATTCATTAGCTATCCGAGCTAGCTTGTTCAAGCAGAAGACAGAAAGGGTCAAAAAGGCTGTCTAACTGGGTGCACAACAGTGCACATTGAGTTTGAAGGCTAATTATCTTCATGTTATCTAGTCTTCTGCATATAAGGGGATTAAGTGGAGAAGGCTGGAATTCCATTTCAGGCAGTTGATCAAGTAGTCGAGATAACTTCTGAGTAGATCTGCTCTTTGAGCACTTCTCTGGGCTATTTTTAACCCTCAAGTGGTTTGGGCTGTGCATATTCTGGAATGCAAGTAGACTATTTAAAGGGCAACTGGTGGTACTGACAAGAAAAAAGGGTGCTGTTATTACACACATGCATGTATGAATATGCTTTAAGAAGTTTCGGGACATAACCAGCTCTTTTTAAGGCCAAAATTGTATCCATAAACAAAAACTGAGGCACTTATTTGTATAGGCCCCAAATATATACTGCCAAAATTAACCTATGTATTTTGCACTTTCCCCCTAGAACAACCATTATGCATTTCCAAACAATCCATATAATTAACCGTTAATTTTGAGTTGTTGAAATATAGAGAAAACAGCATGGGTTGGAAAGAAAACACAAGATAGTATGTTTTTCTATGACATTTTCCTCCAATATTCCAGAAATAATATTGAGTGTGTATCAAGGCCTCATCATAATCAAACTTTGAAGTCTTAAAGAAATACAATTAAAAGGGGATTCAGTTTAAGAACCACAAAATTGAAATATTGGAAGACAGTGCCTTTGAACAAATGTTCAAAGACAAACACAACTAGTATTCTACCAAAGTGACCAAAGAGCAATTCAGTAAGTCATCTGGTAGCTAAATTCCGCCTGTCATTCAGATAATAATGAGCAGTTGGCCTCCTTTCTTACCAACTAGGAAAAGAAGTAGCACATTCCATTCATAGCTTGAGAATCTGTTTGCATATCAGAAAACTCCCCTTATAGCAAACTCTTCTAAATATTGAACTGAGTGATGAAAGCACCTCTACTTCCAGACTATTGTTTTTAAATATACAGTTTTCCTATTAAGTGTGGTTTAATTAATTTTATATCTAAAGGCAGAGAGTTGTTGATTTTTTATGGTCCTTCCTAGATCTGTAAATATATGACACTACTTAAGGATAAATCACATTGTTGTGTTCCTAGGTAGCTTTTGGTCAAATCCCGAGCTTTTTATTAAACTAAAAGACCAGTCTCAAAAAGAAATGAGATCAGTCTCAGTTATAATATAAAAACTGTACTATTCTTATTGCCATTAAATTTTTTTTCTAGGATTAGAAAGGATCAGTTTACTAATATTCTAGAGGGCTCCTTTGTGTCTCCCTAGACATAAGAATTTTAATCCTTTATTCTAGCTGCCTAAAATACCTCATCTTTTTATGAACTTGCTCTTACATTACTTAAGTGGCTCCTTTCAAAAGAATTTTGATATAAATATAAAGCAATAAACTCATTTTATTACATTTTATAGGTTTTGTTTAGATTAAGTCTATTAGAACAACATACTCTTCTTAATTTAATTCAGGTCTTTAATCTTCACTTTTTGCAAAATTTTTAGCTTCGAAAACTTAAACAACCAACCATACAAAAGCAGGTTATAGAACAAGCAAAAATAGGTTATTGAAATAGGAAGTGGAAAGAAAATATTTTTAAAATGAGCAGTGTTTTTCCTTTTGAAAATCAATTCAAGAAAGGATTGCTAGTTCCAAATGCCCTTTGATAATTTTGTATTTAAACAATACTTTGATCAGTCTCAATGTATACGGTGTTACCCTAGCATGCTTCCATTGTGAGTAAATATTTTTTAAAGTAACCTTTAATATTACCCTTACATAATCTTTGGCATCCATTTTATTGGTTTATTTTTATAAGATATCTGCTTTCCTTTTTTTTTCTTTTGACATAATCATAACACTGACTACATTATATAGCAGCTATTGAGAACCACTATGTTCTCAATTACATTCTGACAGAGAGTATTGTAAAGTAGCCTCAGAGGGATTCAGATGATAAAGCAATATGTTAATAAATAAGAGGCATCTGTGTATGAGTTAGAAACTGAGACGCTTTTTTAAATAACCATAAGTTGCAAGTCTAAAATTTATATCCAAAATTTATATTGAAGCATTATTAAAAACAACAATTTTTCCCATTCAAGGACCAAATTCTTAAGCAGTAGCTGTGTCCCTAGGACATAGCTTAATTACCCTCTCCTATCTTTTTATTGTTCTTTTTAATTATTCTCAATTATTAAAATAACCATATCCTGCTCTTAATTAAGGAAAACGTCTTCCAGTAAAACTTTATTCCTTGTTCCTTTATATCAGCATAATAAATAATTTCACTGGCAAAAATCTATAAATAATTTTTAACTCTAGATGAACTCTTAGGCAGTGCAAAACCAGTCTCAATGACAGCAAATGGTTTTTTAGGAATTTCAGATCATATAACTAGATTCATCCAATCCTCTTATCTTTACTTCTTGATGACTCTTATCTATAACACCATTGATATTTGATTGCTAAATATTAATGCACAAGCATGGGAAAAGGGAAGATGAGCCAACATCTTCATTTGCAATTTTAAACAAAATTAAGAAATTATATAAATTATTTTAATCATATTTATTGAATTGTAAAATAAATTTAATTGCTAAAAGAAACAGAATTCTAGCTCTTTGTTGCATGGTAAACACCTTGCAAATAAAATATAAGATTTATTTTCAGAAAAAATAAAATCTAGTTTCAGCTTATCATATCTAATTATTTTCTCTTCTTTTTTAAAAGCTTTTCTAGTCTTTCTTTATATATATAAACCCACTGACAGAATGGAGGCACACACTCATATATGAATACATACATTTTTAAAAGATCACAAATAAAAACAGCAATTGGCCTAGGCAAGTTTAACATAAAAGTCACCTAGTAAATTATATAAAGGTAACTTTGAAAATCTAACATATTCTTAAAGGATTAGAAACTATTGGTTAAAGTGATTTTTAAATACTTATATGCTGTATATCTTATAATAAAACAACTGGGTAGCACTTTTTTAAAACTGTTTATCTGAATGAATTAAATGAGCCTAAATACTGAATTGATGTCTCATGTATTCTCAAACTTTGCTTTTCTAAAAAACTAGGTGGTCACACGTTCAGAAGGAAGAGTCCATACACTTACTTTGAGGGATGTAAAGTTAGAAGATGCTGGGGAAGTCCAACTAACAGCAAAGGATTTCAAAACTCAAGCCAATCTCTTTGTGAAAGGTAAATACAAGACTTATTTTTAAATGCATATATGTAGAGGCTCGTAAATAATGCCAACTCTCTATTATCTTTATACCATAAGTACCATAGATCATTAAAGTCAACCAAATATCCAGAAGTCTAATTTTACCTTTTGGTCTGATAAAATACTTCACAGACCATTATAAAAAAAAGAGTCAAAATTGACTAACATAGGTTTTAGTTCCTTGTTCTGTTTCTCTTATTTTTCAATGCATGTTTTAGTAGTTCAGAAATCAGCAAGGGGAAGAATTATTATCAAATTAGCTACCCATCACTTTATTAACCGAGAGTTGGCTATTATTTCCTAGATGTTTCATAATTTTCAAAGTGATTTTCCTCTATATCAACAAATAATGATAAAACATCATTATTAGAGGAAAATGTATGTGTGGAATCACTTCTTTAAAATGAGCAATCTTGGGGCCAGGGATGTAGTTCAGTGGCTCTGCACCTGCCTGGCAAGCACAAGGTCTTGTGTTCAATTCCTGGTCCCAGAAAAAAAAAGTCAGCAATTTCAGAACAGAAAAGCCCTGGAGATGCCACAGCAAAGTTGAGAAGGTACTGAAACTCTTGGAGAAAGGAAGTAGAAAGGCTAATGAGTATGATTCTTTCAGAACCCCCAGTTGAATTCACTAAGCCCCTTGAGGACCAGACGGTCGAAGAGGAAGCCACTGCAGTACTGGAGTGTGAAGTATCCAGAGAAAATGCTAAGGTGAAATGGTTCAAAAATGGGACAGAAATCCTCAAAAACAAGAAATACGAAATTGTCGCTGATGGCAGGGTCAGAAAACTTATTATACACAACTGTACCCCAGAGGATATCAAAACATATACTTGTGATGCTAAGGATTTTAAGACTTCCTGTAACCTGAATGTCGTGCGTAAGTATTCTTACATAGGACTTTTCATGTGCAACTCTTAGTAACCACACACACACACACACACACACACACAAAAACCACCCTTTTGCATGCTCTTCTTGGCCTAACCACAGTTCTTGGCAACTTACTGTATTGATACTGACCTGACCCTTTAAATATTTTTTTAAATCTTCCTGCTACATCTAATCTGATAAAGACACCAACCACTTTTTGCTATGCCTCTTTTCTCTAAGTGGTGAGTAGATGTTGCTTTTTGCTTCTGTGGGGTAAGCCTATTATATGAATATTCTATTGTTGAGGTCACACTGAATAAAGAATAAAAGTAGAGAGCCTTGATTTTTAAAACGAAAGTGAAAGTGAATTCCATATGGAAAAAAAAAAAGTTTTTAGCCCTGGGGAACAACTAGAAAATGAACATAAAATTTCACTTTGAATAGAAGCATACTAAGGACTACTGTAATGTGAGAAAGTCATTCACATAAATCAATCTCTGAGAATAAGAATGAATGAGAAGATGGAGCACGGTCTGGATTCTTGAGTTGAACTCTTTGAATGAAGAACTCCAATGATTTTTAGCAGTACTTCTCCCCTGATAAAAAAAATAGCATCTTTTTTTAAAACGCCACATGCTAGTTCATTTGTTTCATCCATTCTTTTGTTCAGTGACTCCATTTTTCAGTGCATATTGTTGTGCAGTATTTGTTTAGTTTAGTTATTTCCCATCTGTCAACAACTGCAACCTTGTAGCTTTGATTGTGCTTCATCTTGTACTGTGTCATTCTTTCCATTTTGTGGTTTCTCTGCTTTAGCTTAAGTCAGAGTATCTTCTTGAGTCTCCTTCTTCCCTTTGTCCTCTTCTTCCACTCCAAGAAGGCCAAGCTACAAGGATATATCTTCAACCTATCAGCCAGCATTCATTATTGATCAAGAAGGGTCATTTTGGAAGGGACTTACAAGGAGCTCTGAAAGAAGGAAGGACAAACAGGCAGCCCACTATACCTATATAGCAGGCTGAGTGAATTCTGGAGAGACATGAAACAAGAGATGTAAAAAACTGAATCACCCCTCCATATATAACTCATACTAATAGCTGTTATGCCTGAATTGAATGCGACATCTTTGAAGCTGAGTTTAAAAAAAAATATCTGGATGTTTGTGATTTCCACTACACTCATGCCTCTTAGCCATGCACAAAGCTGAAATAGTGCTTCAAGGCTATATTAGCATTCAGTTGTACTAATTTCTCAAAGACTATGCTGGCTGCCTTACCTAAGATAATGTTTCTTTTCTACTGCTGTCTACTTTGACAAACAGTACCTTTTAATTCTGGAAGTATCAATAAAGATTTTTTCTTTCAGTTATCATTCAAAAGAACTGAGATGGACATATAATATGCCAAGAATGTTATGTAAACTACAGAGATTATGTAGAAAGCAAAGCATCATTTCGGACTGGTAGCTCCAAGTGGTTTCAAAGTCACTTGGAGCTGTTGGAAAGTCCACAAAAGATTCACTTTTTCTTAATGTATGTTGTAGTAGTGTCACAATAAATTTCTGAAAACCTCATTTTGAATTCTGATGACATTCTCTTATAGCTCCTCATGTGGAATTCCTAAGACCACTCACTGATCTTCAAGTTAAAGAAAAAGAAATGGCTCGCTTTGAGTGTGAAATTTCTCGAGAAAATGCTAAGGTCTGTGATTGTATACCTGCTATCATGTATTGTCAGATGACTTTGTGTTTCCTTTTTTTCTAGCCAAAATGGGGGAAAATGGAAGGAAGGAAGGAAGGAAGGGAGGGAGGAAGTAGATAATCCTTTCTCTGATCACCACTTTACATTTAGATTAAAGATTAATATGAAATATGTACTTAATTTTTTTAGTGTTATTCATTTACTATTACTTGAAAAACATGAGACTCACAATCTAGAGATTTAAATATTAGATTGAATATATTGAAATGCTGGTTTTTTTACATCAAAAACAATCAGTTGTCTCAAGCCAACACTTAGGGTTGCCAGTAATTACTATGGACGAGTTTGCTTTAACTTTGAACCTCAGTTTACACATCAAAGGAGTTAGTTTGCATGATATCTAAGGCTCTCTGTGTCTCTAGACTTTTTTTTTTTTTTTTGGTACCAGGGATCAAACTCTGGACCTTGAAATTGTGAGGCAGGCACCAGAACTACTGAGCTAAATCCCCAGCCCCAGTGGCTCTAAACTTTCATCATCTCATTTCTAGAATTACCGATAATAGTATCACAGCAATTTACTTAACAGTAACTGGTAACTTTGTTGTTTCCTGAATTTACTTATATTTGTGTTTGCCACGTTGTTCCTTGTTTATATAGAGTTATTGGTTGTTTTCAGAAAAACTCAGAATCATAGTTCCTCTCTTAAGTAAACTCATGAAGGAATAACATGAAAACCAATAAAGAAATCCATTTGTCTTAAATATAGGTTCAGTGGTTCAAAGATGGTGCTGAAATTAAAAAGGGCAAAAAGTATGACATCATATCAAAGGGAGCAGTACGCATTCTTGTCATCAACAAATGTCTACTGAATGATGAAGCAGAATATTCCTGTGAAGTAAGGACAGCAAGAACTTCTGGCATGTTGACAGTCCTAGGTAAGCATGAGTCCTTCTTTGCTGAAATATAAATGTTAGGAAAAATGATAATTACCAGTTTAACTCAATTTTTTTTTGTTCTCCTTGTAGAAGAAGAAGCTGTCTTTACAAAAAATCTTGCCAATGTTGAAGTTAGTGAAACAGACACTATCAAACTGGTTTGTGAAGTGTCTAAACCTGGAGCAGAAGTGATTTGGTACAAAGGTGATGAAGAAATCATCGAAACAGGAAGATTTGAAATACTTGCCGATGGGAGGAAGAGAATCCTGACCATTCAAAATGCTCACCTTGAGGATGCTGGCAACTACAACTGCCGACTCCCAAGTTCCCAAACTGATGGCAAAGTTAAAGTGCATGGTAGGGAAATTACAGTGAATAACATTTTATTTTTTACAATTCATACTTGTTATATTTAAGGTTTAAATGCATAGGTTTTCAGTATCATGCAACTTTTTCTTTCCAGAACTTGCTGCTGAATTTATCTCAAAACCTCAAAACCTGGAAATCCTGGAAGGAGAAAAGGCTGAATTTGTCTGCACTATATCAAAGGAAAGCTTCGAAGTTCAATGGAAGAGAGATGATAAGACACTTGAAGCTGGAGATAAATATGATGTGATTGCTGATGGCAAAAAGAGGGTCCTCGTTGTGAAAGATGCCACATTGCAAGACATGGGGACTTATGTGGTCATGGTGGGAGCCGCCAGAGCAGCAGCTCACTTGACAGTAATTGGTAAGTTTGTTCTTGCCTCTTGATTTTTGGTGTTTTAAAATAAATTTTATTTTATTTTATCTTCTTGCCTTTTGGGTTTATTTATGCTTATATGCGTTACTTTGATCGTTCTTCATACTATAAAGTTCCTTTGGTTGTTTTCAGAAAAACTCAGGATCATAGTTCCTCTTAAAGACACCCGTGTGAAGGAACAACAAGAAGTTGTCTTCAACTGTGAAGTCAATACTGAAGGTGCCAAAGCCAAATGGTTCAGAAATGAAGAAGCCATATTTGATAGTGCAAAGTACATTATTCTCCAAAAAGACCTGGTCTACACCCTCAGAATTAGAGATACACGATTAGATGACCAAGCCAAATATAATGTGTCTCTGACCAATCATAGAGGTGAAAATGTTAAAAGTGCAGCCGACCTAATTGTAGAAGGTAAGTAATTTATATGGTATTAGAAATTTTTCCCATTAGTTTCTATGAAAACAAGGTCAACATTGCTCTTCTTTACAACAGAGGAAGATCTTAGGATTATCGAGCCTCTTAAAGATGTTGAAACAATGGAGAAGAAATCTGTCACATTCTGGTGCAAGGTGAATCGTCTCAACGTCACACTGAAATGGACCAAAAATGGGGAAGAAGTACCTTTTGACAACCGTATATCATACCGAATTGATAAGTATAAGCACTCTCTAATCATTAAAGATTGTGGCTTCCCAGATGAAGGTGAATATGTGGTCACTGCTGGACAAGATAAATCTGTGGCTGAACTTCTTATAATAGAAGCCCCAACAGAATTTGTGGAACACTTGGAAGACCAGACAGTCACCGAGTTTGATGATGCTGTCTTCTCCTGCCAGCTCTCCAGAGAAAAAGCAAATGTAAAATGGTACAGAAATGGGAGAGAAATCAAAGAAGGCAAAAAGTATGCAAAAACTTTCTTATTCTCTATTTCTGTAGCTATATATACACTATGAGTTTAATGGTCCTTATGTTGGCTAACCAATAATCCAATCTCTTTTTAGATACAAATTTGAAAAAGATGGAAGTATACATAGACTCATTATAAAAGATTGCAGGCTGGATGACGAGTGTGAATATGCTTGTGGAGTAGAAGACAGGAAGTCGCGAGCTAGACTTTTTGTGGAAG
This sequence comes from Heterocephalus glaber, assembly GCF_053883595.1. Lineage (NCBI taxonomy): Eukaryota > Metazoa > Chordata > Mammalia > Rodentia > Bathyergidae > Heterocephalus > Heterocephalus glaber. The sequence goes on along the minus strand of NW_028258143.1, from coordinate 58,038,206 downwards.
GTATAGATTAAGTAAAAGTATAACCCCAATGTTGGCAACCAATTTTTTAAAACTGTTAATCAAAATCCAAACCTATTTGTGTTTAATTAACATTTTCTTTCCAGAAATCCCTGTTGAGATCATCAGACCTCCTCAAGACATTCTTGAAGCTCCTGGTGCTGATGTTGTCTTTTTAGCTGAGCTCAACAAAGACAAGGTGGAAGTCCAGTGGCTAAAAAATAACATGGTCATTGTCCAAGGTGACAAACATCAGATGATGAGTGAAGGAAAGATACACAGGCTACAGATTTGTGATATTAAGCCCCGTGACCAGGGTGAATATAGATTTGTTGCCAAAGACAAAGAAGCCAGAGCTAAGCTTGAACTGGCCTGTAAGTCCCTTTCTTTTATTTTACAATATCTTCACAATATCACAGATGATATAAAGCAGGGATGGTGAGCCTTTGAGAGACTGCATGCCCAAACTGCAGCCCAAAACTCACTTATCGCAAGGTGCCAGCACTGCAATTAAACCTGAGGTTTGCTGGGATGACTTGGCTCATGTGCCAACAGAGGGCTCCTTGTTCCTGCTATGGCACACATGCCATACTTTCACCACCACTGGTACAGAGTTTATGGTTATCTAATAAAATAATCCTTGTGAGAGTCATTTCTATTAGTCCTGTCCATATGTCAACTATTCTGATTTCTCTTACTGCAAAGTAACTGTCTTAAGTAAGAGGAAATTGATGACATTCATCTTTAATGCCAGAATCTTGTGCCGTTCCTGGCACATGGTGGCTATTCCTGATTCCTTGAATAACCCCTCACCCCAAGGGTCTTCCCAGACCTAAGGACAGTCTGACCCTCTTCTTTCCAACCCCTCTGGGCCTTTTAGATCTGTTCTCACCCTGACCCAAGATATCCTGATAGGTTATTGTTATTAAAATGCCATTAGCTTATCACTTGTACATAAGAAAAAGTTTGTCTGATTTATCTTAAGCTAACTATGCACTGCTTACTCTATCAAAGAAAAACATGTTTCACACCATTCTAAGTCCTCTCTTATTACTTTTGGTGAAGATTGAATATTTTCTGATTTTATACCGTCTTCAACCCTCTATTCTCCAGAGGCTAATAATTTAAAGGAAATAAAACTATTAGACAGTTAAGTGTTCTCTGCTATAAAATTACTGTGACCTACTTCCAATGTTATACTACCAATACATTTGTTAATAAATATATAGTAAAGAAGCTATGCCGTGATTTGACCAGAGTACACAACTCAAAAGCATTCATGTGCTTTTTCCTAGCTGCACCTAAAATCAAGACAGCTGATCAAGACCTTGTGGTTGACGTTGGCCAGCCTCTCACAATGGTAGTCCCATATGATGCCTACCCCAAAGCAGAAGCTGAGTGGTTTAAAGAAAATGAAGCCTTATCTTCAAAAACTGTTGACACTACAGCTGAACAAACTTCTTTCAGAATTTTAGAAGCCAAGAAAGGAGACAGGGGAAGGTATAAAATCGTGCTTCAGAATAAACATGGAAAAGCAGAAGCATTTATCAATTTACAGGTTATTGGTAAGTTCTTGAGTCACTCCACCTTGATTAGCTCAGCACAAGTCAAAAGTATAATAAGATATTAAAATTAATGTATATGTGAATTTCAGATGTTCCTGGACCGGTACGTAACTTAGAAGTGACAGAAACATTTGATGGTGAAGTAGGCCTTGCCTGGGAAGAACCATTAACTGATGGTGGAAGCAAAATCATAGGTTACGTTGTTGAAAGACGTGACATCAAGAGAAAGACGTGGGTTCTAGCCACTGACCGTGCAGATAGTTGTGAATTTACTGTCACTGGACTACAAAAAGGAGGAGTTGAGTACCTATTCAGAGTGAGTGCAAGAAACAGAGTTGGCACTGGTGAACCAGTAGAAACTGACAATCCTGTAGAGGCAAGGGGTAAATATGGTAAGAAGTGTTAAAATAAATTGCAAACTAGTTTATCTTTACTTGTTTGTACACTATAACCCAAACTCACGTTTACGTCTTCTTTCATGACAACCAGATGTTCCAGGCCCTCCTTTGAATGTAACCATCACTGATGTGAATAAATTTGGTGTCTCACTGACATGGGAACCACCAGAATATGATGGTGGTGCAGAGATCACAAACTATGTCATTGAATTAAGGGACAAGACTTCTATCAGGTGGGACACTGCCATGACTGTAAGAGCTGAAGACCTGTCTGCCACTGTCACTGATGTGGTGGAAGGACAGGAGTACAGCTTCCGTGTCAGAGCCCAAAACCGAATTGGAGTTGGAAAACCAAGTGCAGCTACACCCTTTGTCAAAGTTGCTGATCCAATTGGTAAGCCAATCAATCAATCAATCAATAAAAGGAAATAAATATTGTACGAAATCAAGAAATTAGGCCTATCAATTGAAATCATTTATATTAAAGTTAATAAAAGGTAGAATACCAAAAAATTTGAACAAAATTATAAAAACTCAGACTTGCCTACTTTTATTCAGTGAGCTTAGTAAACCTGTTGTTTTCATGAGAGTGATAGAATTAGTGATATCATGTCTTAATAAATTACCACAAAATTAAATTGTATGCACCAACTCTTTCTTCAATCCCAGAGAGACCAAGTCCTCCTGTGAACCTGAATTCCTCAGATCAGACTCAGTCATCAGTTCAGCTCACATGGGAACCTCCTCTGAAAGATGGAGGAAGCCCAATATTGGGCTATATAATTGAGCGGTGTGAAGAAGGAAAAGATAATTGGATCCGTTGCAATATGAAACCTGTCCCTAAACTGACTTACAAGGTAAGCAGTTTGCATCTAAAAAAAATTCAGTGCATGATCATGAAATTCAGTGTGTATGTTTTTAACAATTATTTATAATTTTAGGTCACTGGATTGCAAAAAGGAAATAACTATTTGTATAGAGTATCTGCAGAAAATGCTGCTGGTGTCTCAGATCCATCTGAAATTCTTGGTCCTCTAACTGCTGATGATGCATCTGGTAAACAGATATTTTATTTTTAGATTTGGAGCTAACACATAGCTACTTTGCGATATCAGGGATTTAAATATGGAACTCATTTTAATTTTTTTTTTTGATAGTTGAACCAACAATGGATTTAAGTGCTTTTAAAGATGGTCTGGAAGTTATCGTTCCAAATCCTATCAAGATCCTGGTTCCAAGTACAGGCTATCCAAGGCCAACTGCAACCTGGTCTTTTGGAGAGAAGGTTCTAGAAGCAGGAGACCGTGTGACTATGAAGACCATATCTGCCTTTGCTGAACTTGTCATTTCTCCAAGTGAACGTCCAGACAAGGGCATTTATACACTGACATTAAAAAATCGTGTGAAATCAATTTCTGGGGAAATTAACGTCAATGTAATTGGTAAGGAATTAAACTTTTGTTACCTAATGTGATTTAGCAGTATTTGCAAATATTGGCTTAAACCATCAATGATATTTTCACTGAATCTTCTTTTTTAGCTCGCCCAAGTGCACCCAAAGAACTGAAATTTACTGACATAACCAAGGATTCAGTACATCTGACTTGGGAACCACCAGATGATGATGGAGGAAGTCCGTTGACCGGATATGTCATTGAAAAGCGAGAAGTCAGCCGGAAAACATGGACTAAAGTGAGTTTGGAGTAATGATACATCAACTTCCAAAAAGAGACCAGAAGAAATCCCAGGAGGCTGGGCTGCTACACAAAATTATATATGCCGGGTCTTTTTACCTTTACCTAACTAAAATGTACCAAAAATCGTTTTTAAAAGTACACTGATGCTAATGCTTCCTGAGACAGTTCAACCAAGGTTTAGTATAATTGCCTCATTTTGTGAGCTTTATCAAGTTTGTAGTTAGGTTTGTTTGAAAAAATAATTCACTTAATAACCTTTAACCTTTAAGCCATTCTAAGGAAAGTATTTATTATCCTGACCATCCCATTTTTTTTCTCACTCTACTGGATTGCCTTAGTTGACTTAATCTGCTATTCTTCCTTTTATTTATATCAGTTACTATTCTTTACCCTGATTTAAAATCATATTTCTAATAACTAAGCTGGCAAAAGGAATCTATACTTTATTTGGCATCTTTTTAATGTATATAAACTATGGAACAGCTTTTCTTCATATTGAGGGTCGAATATTATTATATACCCTAGTTGCAATTTTTCCCTAATACAAAATTGTTGTAAGAATAATCCTTAACATTCAAAACAACTTCCATTTGTGTTGCTGCTCAAAAGCAGAGTCATTTGACTTAGGGAAATGGTTTGGGGGAAATAGCTAGTTAACTGTATTTCTTTTTCCTAGGTTATGGACTTTGTGACTGATCTAGAATTCACAGTTCCTGATCTTGTTCAAGGAAAAGAATATTTATTCAAAGTCTGTGCTCGTAACAAGTGTGGCCCTGGAGAACCTGCATATATTGATGAACCTGTAAATATGTCAGCTCCTGCAAGTAAGTACATGTGTCATAATTTCTCACCTAGTCTCATGTTACCTGTTTTTGATTTTAGACCTGAGGTTGGCATTATTGGGAAAGGAAAGGCTTGGCCATATGGAGATAACCTCGTAGGCGTCCTGTAAAACTGACTTTCTCTTTAAAATGTTACAGCGGTACCTGACCCACCAGAGAATCTTAAATGGAGAGATCGGACAGCCAAAAGCATCTTCCTAACATGGGAACCACCTAAAAATGATGGTGGTTCACGCATCAAAGGATATTTAGTTGAAAAATGTCCACGTGGTTCAGACAGATGGGTTGCCTGTGGAGAACCTGTTGCAGAAACAAAGTAGGTTTTTAAATTATTGGGCACAAGAGTAATGTTCATCCCTACTCATTAAAAATGGGTTTTCCTTGGGAAAGGCAAAATGTTAGTTTCTTTCATTGAAAATTCTTTTAGTGTGCCTGTGTAATTTTAAAAAATTGTTACACTATTGAAGCAATCCAGATTTTATTTAAAAGCTAGTATTATACTAGTAGCATGAATTTGGGGAAGATTATGACAACTATACAGTGGAACAGGTTATCTACATGATAGTAAAATGCCTCATGTGTTTTCTGACAGAATGGAAGTGACAGGTCTTGAGGAGGGCCAGTGGTATGCCTACCGTGTGAAGGCCTTGAATAGGGTGGGCGCTAGCAAGCCGTGCAGACCCACAGAAGAAATCCAGGCTGTGGACACACAGGGTATTTACATTTTTATTATCATGTCAATAAAGCCTCAGTGTTTAATTCTGTTTGAAGCTGCTAACAACATAAATCTTTTCCAATTCAGAGGCCCCAGAAATTTTCCTTGATGTAAAGCTCCTTGCTGGTCTTACTGTAAAAGCTGGAACAAAGATTGAACTTCCTGCTACTGTAACTGGAAAACCTGATCCTAAAATAACTTGGACGAAGGCTGATCTGGTCTTGAAGCAAGATAATAGAATCACTATTGAAAATGTTCCTAAAAAATCCACAGTGACTATCATGGATAGTAAGAGAAGTGACACCGGAACCTACATCATCGAGGCTGTGAATGTCTGTGGCCGGGCCACTGCTGTGGTGGAAGTGAATGTCTTAGGTAAGAAAGGCTCTAGTTTCAAGAAGGATCAAACACATTTCAGCTCCTTTCTTGAATAAACCATGGTTAATTTTTTTTTCTGCATAATGTCATCCACAGATAAACCTGGACCACCAGCTGCTTTTGACATCACAGACATAACCAGCGAGTCATGTCTTCTAACATGGAACCCACCGCGAGATGATGGTGGATCCAAGGTCACAAACTACGTTGTGGAGAGGAAAGCGACTGACAGTGAAGTGTGGCATAAACTCTCATCAACAGTCAAGGACACAAACTTCAAGGCAACCAAATTAACACCCAATAAAGAGTACATCTTCCGAGTTGCTGCAGAAAACATGTATGGTGTTGGTGAGCCAGTCCAGGCTACTCCGATAATAGCCAAATATCCATTTGGTAAGTTTCTTATCCAGCTGGCCAAAAAAAAAATAAAGAAGCTTATGTCAAACTTGCATTTAGGCACCATATTTATGAATAGGACAGGTACATTTTTATACCATTATCTTTTCTGTAGATCCACCTGGACCTCCAACTCGCCTAGAGCCTTCAGACATCACTAAAGATGCAGTGACTCTCACATGGTGTGAGCCAGATGATGATGGAGGCAGCCCCATCACTGGATACTGGGTTGAAAGATTAGATCCGGATACTGATAAATGGGTTAGATGCAATAAGATGCCAGTAAAGGACACAACATATAGGTATATCCAGAATCTCTCAAGTGTTAAAACAGCAGTATATTTAAATATTTACTCTGTAGTATTCCTTTTGGTGAGACAGATTATATGTTACTATTAAATTTTTAATCATTTTTGCTTTTATTTTCTCTTTTCACATAATTTTTTAAATGATATAAATTCCATTCAAGGACATGTTCTTAATTTACTACAAACTATTAACTTTATGGAAGTTTCAAAGTGTTTTGTCCTCCAGTATATTATGATAATCCTTATCATAATTAGATTGGTACACTTGGCCAAATTTAAAGTCTGTGACAGTTAAAAGGCAATTTTTAAATTTACATGAATATACTTTGAGTTAAATTTCCAAATTAGTTTTTTTCACAATGTAAATAAATTAGCCTCACTTACTATGATATTACACATGCTCTTTGTTCCTATTTCAGAGTGAAAGGTCTCACCAATAAGAAAAAATACAGATTCCGTGTGTTGGCTGAAAATCTGGCTGGACCTGGAAAGCCAAGTAGATCAACAGAACCAATCCTAATAAAGGATCCCATAGGTATTATTGATAGTTTTCTGTGGCTATTTTCAAGCTTGCATGAACTTATTTTTGGCAAACCTAAATCATGATTTTGTTGGCTTGTAGATCCTCCTTGGCCTCCTGGAAAACCAACTGTAAAAGATATAGGCAAAACATCATTAACATTGACTTGGACAAAGCCAGAACATGACGGTGGGGCAAAGATTGAATCTTATGTCATTGAAATGCTAAAGACTGGAACAGAAGACTGGGTCAGAGTAGCGGAAGGGGTTCCAACCACTCAGCATTTACTTCCGGGGCTCATGGAAGGGCAGGAGTACTCATTCCGGGTGAGAGCCGTGAACAAGGCTGGAGAAAGTGAGCCCAGCGAACCCAGCGACCCTGTGCTTTGCCGGGAGAAACTATGTAAGTCACCTTTGATGTCTGGGGTATATAAATCTTTCTAACATCTATCTAAATACTGAAATATGAGAAAATATGAAAATCTCATTACTATTATTCCCTTCTTGCTATATTATTTTCTAGTGACAACCAGAACATGCAGTAAACACTGAATGTTGGACAATAAAAAATCAAATTTACTTTTCCTTCTTTTTTATCCAGATCCTCCATCACCACCTCGTTGGCTTGAAGTTATTAATATCACAAAAAATACAGCAGACCTAAAATGGACAGTTCCTGAGAAAGATGGAGGGTCCCCTATCACCAACTACATTGTGGAAAAGAGAGATGTGAGGCGAAAAGGCTGGCAAACAGTGGACACCACCGTCAAGGACACCAAATGCACAGTCACCCCACTGACTGAGGGCTCTTTGTATGTGTTCCGAGTTGCTGCAGAGAATGCAATAGGACAAAGTGACTACACTGAAATTGAGGATTCTGTCCTGGCCAAGGACACCTTTAGTATGCGCTCTAGTTTAATCTTTGTAACATTTGTAGTAGGTTATTACTTTTCCCTCTGGTATTTCTAATTGTGGATTGTTTTCCTTTCAGCCACTCCTGGACCACCCTATGCCCTAACAGTGGTTGATGTGACAAAACGACATGTTGACCTAAAGTGGGAGCCACCTAAAAATGATGGTGGGAGACCAATACAGAGGTAGAACTTGAATCATTTCATAAAAAGTAATATATACTTGGCTGCAAATCTTTAACTTGTTTTTTTTCCATTAATGCTAATGAAATGACTTGTTATTTAAATAGATATATCATTGAGAAGAAAGAAAAGTTAGGCACTCGTTGGGTGAAAGCTGGAAAGACCTCAGGACCTGACTGTAACTTTAGAGTAACTGATGTCATTGAAGGAACAGAGGTCCAGTTTCAGGTTCGGGCAGAAAATGAAGCTGGAGTTGGTCACCCAAGTGAACCCACAGAAATCCTAACAATTGAAGATCCAACAAGTAAGTGGTGCTGATGATGCAACAAACATCATATAGAATTCAATGATGAGCCTGCAGATGTAAATGTTCACTCTTTTCTCAGGTCCTCCCTCACCTCCCCTTGACCTACATGTGACTGATGCTGGGAGGAAGCACATTGCCATTGCTTGGAAGCCTCCAGAGAAAAATGGTGGAAGTCCAATCATAGGATACCATGTTGAAATGTGTCCAGTAGGCACTGAGAAATGGATGCGAGTTAATTCTCGCCCAATAAAAGATTTGAAATTCAAAGTTGAGGAGGGGATTATTCCTGACAAAGAGTACGTTCTAAGAGTGAGAGCTGTCAATGCTGTTGGTGTCAGCGAGCCATCTGAAATCTCTGAAAATGTGGTTGCCAAAGACCCAGACTGTAAGAACACAGTGCCTTTTATAGTTAATAAAATAGGCTTTCTTCATGTATCACATTTTAATGTACTGTTTGTCTTTCTTTTGGATCATGTCTTACAGGCAAGCCAACAATTGAGATGGAGACTCATGACATTGTCGTTATTGAAGGAGAAAAATTAAGCATTCCTGTTCCCTTTAGAGCTGTCCCAGTTCCAACTGTCAGCTGGCATAAAGATGGCAAAGAAATAAAAGCAAGTGACAGGTTGACAATGAAGAATGATCACATTTCTGCACACCTTGAAGTTCCCAAGAGTGTCCATGCAGATGCTGGCATTTACACCATTACACTGGAAAATAAACTCGGCTCAGCAACTGCCTCAATCAATGTCAAAGTCATAGGTAATCATTCTTTAATGAAATGCCTGGCCTCCTTCATGTGTTGGGGAAATTGGTTAACTTTAAAATGTAGTATAAATGGCTCCATGGATTGGCAGCTGTAAACTAAACATCCCTTTTTTTATTTCCATCTGAGAAGTAAAGCAATTCTAAAGAAATGAAATTGCTACTCTGATTAGATTAATTTACCCTTAATTATTTGATTGTGAAGCTAATTTAAATAAGAGATTCAGCACACTCAAAGAATGTTTAAATGACCAATATTTGTTTCCTAGTTGTATAAATTCATATTTTTCAATAGAATTCTCATTCAAGGGAGTAACATTTTCTGCCATCCACCCCACCCCTGATAGTGTGTGAAAATCTGAGTAGCCACTTTTTGCTTTGCACAATCACTCAGAGCCTGATACTGCTGTTTAGTGTTGAGGGTCAAGAATACAAAATGCCCAGCAGGATGAAGGATATTTCAGCACAAGAAAGATGATCCCACCCAAAATGCAAATATCCACACTTAGAATATATTATTAAATTGTTGCTTTTTTGAGATTACAATAATAATTTTCAATTTTATTTGTAATAGGCCTACCTGGTCCATGCAAAGATATTAAAGCAAGTGACGTGACCAAGAGTTCTTGTAAGTTAACCTGGGAGCCTCCAGAATATGATGGTGGGAGCCCAATTCTCCATTACATCCTGGAACGCAGAGAAGCTGGAAGAAGGACGTATATTCCAGTCATGTCTGGTGAGAACAAGCTGTCTTGGACTGTGAAGGATCTCATACCAAATGGCGAATACTTCTTCCGTGTCAAAGCTGTTAACAAGATTGGTGGAGGAGAATATATTGAACTGAAAAATCCAGTCATTGCTCAAGATCCAAAGCGTAAGTTTGAGCATGGTTGTAAAATGACTGGGACTTAATTTCAAAGTTTCATTTTAAGAAGTTGGCTTTCACAGTGTTAAGGGATTTTTTTTTCTTGTTCTTCAGAGCCCCCTGATCCACCTGTAGATGTTGAGGTCCATAATCCTACAGCTAAGGCCATGACTATTACATGGAAGCCACCTCTGTATGATGGAGGGAGCAAGATAATGGGTTACATCATCGAGAAGATTGCAAAGGGTGAAGAAAGATGGAAAAGATGCAATGAACACCTGGTACCAGTGCTGACCTATACAGCAAAAGGACTTGAAGAGGGGAAGGAGTACCAATTCCGTGTGCGAGCAGAGAATGCTGCCGGTATTGGTGAACCTTCTCGGGCTACTCCTCCAACCAAAGCTGTAGATCCTATTGGTGAGTTTTGTTCGATGGAGTTGCCATTTTTCCATTGTAAAACAAATGACAATGATGTTTTATCAGATATCTTAATCAGAATTGAAAACAATTATTGTTTTTAATTGTTACAGATGCTCCAAAAGTCATTCTGAGAACAATCTTAGAAGTAAAACGAGGCGATGAAATTGCACTTGATGCAACCATTTCTGGATCACCTTATCCAACTATTACATGGATAAAAGACGAAAACGTCATTGTACCAGAGGAAATTAAGAAGCGACCAGCAGCCCCGGTTAGGAGGAAGAGGGGTGAAGTTCAAGAAGAAGAACCATTTTTCCTGACTCTGACAGAGCGTTTGAGTATCAATAATAGCAAACAAGGAGAATCTCAGCTTCGTGTCCGAGATTCTCTCCGACCTGACCACGGCCTGTATATGATCAAAGCTGAAAATGACCATGGTGTTGCAAAAGCTCCTTGTACTGTCTGTGTGTTAGGTAAATAGTTAAAACTATACTTTCCAATGGAAAAAATTTATGTAAGAGTTTTAGTAAAATATAAAAATAAACAATATGGGGGACCAATTAAAAGAAGTGGGAAGTAGCTTTATCAAATAATTTTCAGTCACATTTTATGTCCTGGCTATGTTTTTAAAAGAACAACTGATCTTGTTATTCATTAGCTAATGCAGTACAAAAATAGCTGTGGGAAAACTAGAAGTTATGTCAAGGGCACATGCTGACATTTACAGTTTCCATAGCAACAAATTTTTAATCACTGTTCTCTTTTGAAATATTAGATACACCAGGACCACCAATCAACTTCGTATTTGAAGATATTAGAAAGACCTCAGTCCTCTGTAAGTGGGAACCACCCCTCGATGATGGTGGCAGTGAAATCATAAACTACACCCTGGAAAAGAAAGACAAGACAAAACCTGACTCAGAATGGATTGTTGTCACTTCAACACTTAGACATTGCAAATATTCAGTAACAAAATTAATTGAAGGAAAAGAGTACCTCTTCCGTGTAAGAGCTGAAAATAGGCTTGGGCCTGGACCACCATGTGTTTCAAAGCCACTTACAGCTAAAGATCCATTTGGTAAGATCCTTTAGCATTGAAAGTTTGCCTTGTTTTATCATATGGTTTGAAATATACATTATCACAGTTTGCAAAATTGAGTTTTATGTCATATTAGGGAATTAATTTATTTTTTTAATCAGAACCACCTGATGCACCTGATAAGCCCATTGTGGAAGAGGTTACCAGCAACAGTATGCTAGTGAAATGGAATGAACCTAAAGATAATGGAAGCCCCATCTTGGGTTACTGGCTTGAAAAACGTGAGGTTAATAGTACACATTGGTCTCGTGTCAACAAAAGCCTTCTGAATTCTTTGAAAGCCAAGGTAGATGGCTTATTAGAAGGACTCACCTATGTCTTCAGAGTATGTGCTGAAAATGCAGCTGGACCTGGAAAGTTCAGTCCACCTTCAGATCCCCAAACAGCACGTGATCCAATCTGTAAGTAATTCCTAAAGAAGAGGAATGTGAGAATAAGCTCTGACATATTTTTAAACCATCAGTGTGTTTCATTTGTGTATCTGTATTCATTCTAGCTCCACCTGGGCCACCTATCCCAAGAGTTGCTGACACAAGCTCTACAACTATTGAACTGGAATGGGAACCTCCAGCTTTCAATGGTGGTGGGGAAATTATTGGCTACTTCGTTGATAAGCAGTTGGTTGGCACCAATGAGTGGTCACGCTGCACTGAGAAGATGATCAAGGACCGTCAGTACACTGTCAGAGAAATCCGAGAGGGTGCAGATTACAAACTTAGAGTGAGTGCCGTCAACCTGGCAGGTGAAGGACCACCTGGAGAAACAGAACCTGTTACCGTGGCTGAACCACTAGGTACTTACTGGTTATTGCAATAAAATTATGGATATTTTCCCAATATGGGACCATTTTTTCATCTTTCTCGGGTTAATGAATAACTGTCCTCTTGCAACAGAGCCTCCAGCTGTGGAACTCGATGTTTCTGTCAAGGCTGGAATACAAATAATGGCTGGGAAGACTCTTAGAATTCCAGCAGTGGTTACTGGCCGCCCTGTGCCCACAAAAGTATGGACCATAGAAGAAGGGGAGCTGGATAAAGATCGTGTTGTCATAGAGAATGTCGGAACCAAATCTGAACTAATTATCAAAAACGCATTGAGAAAAGATCATGGCAGATATGTGATTACAGCCACTAATAGCTGTGGTTCCAAATTTGCAGCAGCCCGGGTAGAGGTTTTTGGTAAGGAATGTTACATGGATTTTCATAGGATTTTTTTTTCAAATGATACATCTTATTACATTGATTTGTCTTGTTCTCTTTTTCAGATGTCCCTGGGCCAGTTCTTGACTTAAAACCTGTTGTAACAAACAGAAAGATGTGTCTGCTTAACTGGTCTGATCCAGCAGATGATGGAGGAAGTGAACTCACAGGCTTCATTATTGAAAGAAAAGATGCCAAGATGCATACTTGGAGACAACCAATAGAGACTGAGAGATCTAAATGTGACATCACAGGTCTTCTTGAGGGACAAGAATATATGTTCCGTGTTATTGCCAAGAACAAGTTTGGTTGTGGCCCTCCTGTTGTAATAGGACCAATTCTTGCAGTTGATCCACTAGGTAAAAGAGGATTTTACTGTATTTATAAAACAACTACTGTTTTCATTCTAGTTATATCATTTATTTGCTGAGCATAGCTTCAAACTCCCAACAGACTCAGATCTAAAGACTATCTAGGGAGTACTAAGTAAATCAAGTAACTACTAGCAACTTTAAAGATAGCATAATTGGTATAATTGCAATGTAATTTTTGGCTCTAAGTATATTAATCACACATAGTTTTCTGTACTTAAAAACTTGGCCCTAGTGGGGCTTAGTAATTATCTAAAAGTAATTTAGAAGTATTAAATCTACCCAGTAGAACACATTGAAGTAGGTTTGTTTAATTTAACAATATAAATAGAGTTCCTTGTTTCTCTAAAAGATTAAGGGACAGATGATTGCCTTAGGATAAATGCCCTTAGTCTTACTCTGCTACTAAGAAGTCCCTACAGTGGAAGGATAGGGAAACCTAAAACCATAAAGGACTATCCCAACCAAGGAAATCTCCCAGAAACTAAGATGAAACATGCAAATTGTGTACACTGACATTCCATTAAAGAGAGCAAGACCTTTTTGAAGACCCACCCCTGGAGAAACCAAAGGACCTACTCCTTTATGACCACCACTGGGGGTAGGGGAGAAAATTACATCCTATACCACTGTTGCAACTCAGCTTAAAAAGTCCATTGTACCTCAAATTATGCTGAAAGCAAGAGATCAGAGCTAAATCCATAGCTCCTAGTTGCAGTAACTGTAGCTAGTGTAGATTGAGTCTAGTTCACCATTCAAAACTTAATCTTTTGGTTTTCCCCTTCCGGACATAAAACAGTAGTAGCATAAATGTAAATTCTCTTTCCATCATATTTTAAACCCACATTTGAGGCAGCATGACTCAAAGTGTATACAGTAGCCATAGCCACTGTCTGTTAAAGAAGAAATACTTTGCTCTTGGCTGGTCATCCAAAGAAGCACTTCACAGACCTATTTTCATAGTTCACTAGGATTAGAAGCTTTTCCTATGGCAGAAGTAAACAATGTAAAATGCTAAATGTAAAAAGCTATACGCCCTTTGATTTATTTTTATTTAATAATCTTGATAGAGAGTTTGCTAAGAAAAATTCAGTCTGCAAGAACGTTTCATAATTCTGATAACTGATATGTTCTGGGAAAGATTATAAAGATAGATATATAAGGCGATGCCAAAAAGCCTATTCTTTACAAAATTGAATTGAAATGAGATACTGTTTCTTATGTGAATGTTAATCTCATGCTCACGATTTCACTTGTCTCTGGTTAAAGGTCCTCCAACATCTCCTGAAAGGCTCACATATACAGAAAGGACCAAGTCCACCATCACCCTTGACTGGAAAGAACCCCGCAGTGATGGCGGCTCTCCCATCCAAGGATATATCATTGAAAAGCGGCGTCATGACAAACCTGACTTTGAAAGAGTTAACAAGCGACTCTGCCCAACCACATCTTTTCTGGTTGAAAATCTTGATGAACACCAAATGTATGAGTTCCGGGTCAAAGCCGTCAATGAGATTGGTGAAAGTGAACCATCCCTGCCTCTTAACGTAGTCATACAAGATGATGAAGGTATGGATCCTGGATATAGTAATTTTAACATACTTTCAGTGCTGCTGTTTGCCTGTCAATGAAAAGAGCATCCTTATGACTTTGCGTTTCTCCTCTTTCTCTTCTCTTTGCAGTGCCTCCAACTATTAAGTTGCGTCTGGCTGTTCGAGGAGACACCATCAAAGTGATGGCAGGAGAACCTGTTAGCATCCCTGCAGATGTGACAGGACTTCCAATGCCTAAGATTGAGTGGTCTAAGAATGAGAAAGTGATAGAAAAACCCACTGATGCACTTAAAATAACCACAGAAGAGGTATCCCGAAGTGAGGCAAAGACTGAGCTTAGCATTGCCAAGGCAGTCCGAGAGGACAAAGGCACTTACACAGTCACTGCTTCTAATCGCCTTGGATCAGTGTTCCGAAATGTTCACATTGAAGTATATGGTATGTCCCTGGCTTCTTATGTCAAAAAGAAATCCATTGTCTGTTTAAGAATGCCTTCTCAATCTCTGTTGGTATCTTTCCAGACCGTCCATCCCCACCAAGAAATCTTGCTGTTACTGACATTAAAGCTGAATCCTGCTACTTGACATGGGATGCCCCTCTAGACAATGGTGGCAGTGAAATCACTCATTATGTCATTGACAAACGTGACGCAAGTAGGAAAAAATCTGAATGGGAGGAAGTCACCAACACTGCTGTAGAGAGAAGATTTGGGGTAAGTTCTTCTAAATATTTTCCTATACTCATTAAATGGACATGACTCTGATTATAGTGTAATTCAATGATTAAAGTCAAAACTACATGCAAGAAGCTATTATTTTGTTATTGTAACATTTAGCACCATGCACATAATGTTATTTATATGATTTGATATGCAGATACTCTTTTACTTGAGAGCTCCACTATGAGGTACAGAAAATTTACATATTCTTATTTTAAAAGGGCTCTCTCCTTTTCTCTGTCATTCCCATGTGTTGAATCAATATATTTGTTTCTCTTCATAGAGATCTTCCCCAAAATAAGTTCTTTTAAAATAAGTGAAAAAACAACCTATGAAATTCTTTGTAAGAAATTTCTATTCATCTAATTTCTAGATTTGGAAGCTTATCCCCAATGGCCAGTATGAGTTCCGAGTCAGGGCAGTGAATAAATATGGAACCAGCGATGAGTGCAAATCAGACAAAGTTGTCATTCAAGATCCTTATCGCCTCCCTGGACCTCCTGGAAAGCCACAAGTCTTGGAGCGCACCAAAGGCTCAATGCTAGTGAGCTGGACTCCTCCTTTGGACAATGGTGGCTCTCCGATTACTGGCTACTGGCTGGAGAAGAGAGAAGAGGGTGGTGCCTACTGGTCACGTGTTAGCCGAGCACCAATAACCAAAGTGGGATTGAAGGGTGTGGAATTTAATGTTCCCCGCTTGATTGAAGGAGTTAAATACCAGTTCAGAGCCATGGCAATAAATGCTGCAGGAATTGGCCCTCCAAGTGAACCATCAGATCCAGCTCTTGCAGGAGACCCCATATGTAAGTACACTTCCGTTTCTGGGACACATTTCTAAAGGACACAATTACTAAATGGATAATTCTGTTCTTAAATTTCCCATAGTTTCTATATCAACATTTTTTTCTTTTTCTTTCCTTTTTTTTCCCCCACTCTGGGAGTTGAACTGGGGGGAATGAATCCAGGCACTCTCTACCATTAAGCTATATCCCTGGCTCTTTTTATTTTGAGATAAAGTCTCACTAAGTTGTCCAGGCAGGACTCAAACTCATGATACTGTTGGCCCAGCCTCAGTTTCATTAATTAAACTAAAAACATTGATATTCACATAGACTATCAGAATAGATATGTGTGTATATGCATATTCACACACATATACACACATATATACACATATATAAAAGCATACCATTTCTAAACTCTTGGATTAAAGCTAGTGTTTTGTGAGTAATTACAATAATGAGGACCTGGACTATAAACTCCCCTGTGCTATCATGGTTTAATAAACTTCTATCTCATTTGATATTATGGATATCATTTTTCCCAACTAGACAGACCCTCCTGTAGGAATTCAGGAAAATGTTGTTAGCTTTTCAATGATATTTATTGAGTAAAGATATCAAATTCTCAGGCAAAGACTAAAGCCACATAAAAAAGGAAAATTCTTCTGAATGATCTATGAGCACATCAGTTCAAAAATGAAAATAATGTGACATTAGTAGCTAATTCTATTTGCTATATAATTTCTCTGACTAGATTATCTGTATAAAACAATTCAACTATGCACTGAAAAGGTTTAAAATATTCTCAAGTGCTATATGAAGAAAAAAGTAAGGTAGTCAAGCACTCATTCAGCAAGCTAGCATTGAGCATAGACTATGTTCAAGGATGTACACTATGCAGAGAGGGAAAAGAGTTATGACTAAAAAGACAAATGGAGTAAAGAAGTTTCTGCAACTGGAAGACACTCTCAGAAATGTCAAATATTGTCATGTTATTATTGTGTACTGATCCTACTCCAAAGAACACTAAAATTAGTTTGTCTTCAAAGGTTTACTAGCTAGTGATAAAATCATTTTTAATTTTCATATTGTGATAAAATCACTTTTCAGTAAAAATACTGTAAAATCTCTTCAGGAGAATCTCAAAAGTAAAACAACTTTTCACCGATTGTGTAAAGAGAATGTAGATCTAAACTAAAGATAGTGAACAATCTTTCCTTTTCCAGTTAGTTACTTTCTCAATTTTTGCATTAATTCTAAAGTTAAATACACTATTTCCTATATGTCTTATTCTGTTTAGCATCCATATTTTAATAGAATAAAAATAACAAATAATCATGTGCAGCAAAACTAGTACATAAAACTAGTTTTCTAAAATTGGGTTTCAACATGCCAAAGATTAAAACTAGATCTATATCTCTCACCGTGCACTAAACTAAAATCGAAATGGATTAAAGATCTAAATATTAAAATAGAAACTCTGAACCGGTTGGAACAGAGGTTAGGTAGAACTCTTGAAGACATCGGTGTAAGAAAAGATTTTATGAACAAAACCTCAGTTGCCCATGAACTAGCACAAACAATCAACAAGTGGGGTCTCTTCTTATTAAAAAGCTTCTGCGCAGCAAGAGAAACCACCAGCAGTGTGAAGAGACAACCCACAATGTGGGAAAAAATCTTCACCTGCTTTTCCTCAGACAAAGGTCTACTATCTCGAATTTATAAAGAACTTAAAAAGATCAGACCTCCCGAATTTAAAGACCCAATCCGAAAATGGGCATCTGAAATGAACAGACATTTCTCAGACAAGGAAGTAGAAATAGCAAATAAATACATGAAAAAATGTTCAACATCACTGGTCATTCAAGAGATGCAAATGAAAACAGCGCTGAGATTCCACCTCACACCAGAAAGAATGGCTGCTATCATGAAATCAACCAATAACAAATGCTTGCGGGGCTGTAGGGAAAGAGGAACCCTGCTCCACTGCTGGTGGGAGTGTAGACTGGTGCAAGCACTGTGGAAATCAGTATGGAGATACCTCAAAGAACTAGGACTGAAAGTCCCATTTGACCCCGCTATTCCACTGCTGGGGATCTTCCCCAAAGAATTAAAAGAATCATACCACAGTGATATATGTGCACCCATGTTCATAGCAGCACAGTTTGTGATAGCTAAAACTTGGAAACAGCCCAAATGCCCATCAACTGGAGACTGGATAAAGAAAATGTGGTTTTTTAAATAAAATGGAGTCCGACTCAGCCATAAAAAATGAGAAATTAGAGACATTTATAGCTGAGTGGATGCACATTGAGCCAATACTCTTAAGTGAAATAAATAGGACACACATGTATAAATACTGAATAGTTCCTCTGGTGTGAGAAACTGAAAGTGTAAATAAGGACTAAAATGTATAATAGGTAATGTGAAATAGGAAGAAAAGGGGCAAAGGGGAAGGAAGTGGGAAGGCTAGGGGAAAGGATAGAAGGGAATGGGATTAATATGAGAAAATGGAAAAATAGGAACAAAATCTTTGTAAATAGGGAGGAATGGAGGGGTTGAAGGGAGGGCTGGGCAAGGGTGAAAAATAAGAACCAAGAGAGACTATGTAAAGGTGCAAATTTCCAATGATGAATGTGATTATATTGTATACCTAAAATGTACCAATGATTAGAATGAATAATTGATAATGTAAAATAGAAAGAAAAGGTCCAAAGGGGTAGGGGTAGTGGGAGGGGCAGGGGAAAGGAAAGAAGGGAAAGGAAAAATGCTGAGAAATGGAAATAAAGTCTTTGTAAATAGGGAAGGGTGGGCTAGGAAAAAAAAAACTAGTTTTCTATTACCTTTGAACTCTAATGTTTTAATTTTTTTTCTTAGACCCACCTGGGCCACCTTCTCGTCCAGAGGTCAAAGATAAAACAAAGTCAACCATCTCACTAGCATGGAAACCTCCAGCCAAAGATGGTGGCAGCCCAATCAAAGGATACATTGTAGAAATGCAGGAAGAAGGTTCCACTGACTGGAAACCAGTCAATGAACCAGACAAACTTATACCTACCTGTGAATATACGGTGCCTAATCTGAAAGAACTCAGGAAATATAAGTTCAGAGTGAAAGCTGTCAATGAAGCTGGTGAATCTGAACCAAGTGACACAACTGGAGAGATTCCTGCCACTGATGTTCAAGGTACAACTCCTTATTCTTGGGATCCTATTATGAAATTGATAAATCAACTGAGCATGTCAATTACTTTTTTTGAGAAACGTCAGCTAAATCCTTACTCATGGTATTACAGAGGTACCAGAGGTTTTCATTGACATTGGAGCACAAGACTGTCTGGTTTGTCAGGCTGGCTCCCAGATTAGAATCCCTGCTGTCATCAAGGGACGCCCAACACCAAAATCATCTTGGGAATTTGATGGAAAGGCAAAGAAGGCAGTGAAGGTAAGAAAATTATAAGTCTCCCATGTTTCCCATTGAATCAATAGAAGTATTTATACTACAACCATCTTTCTTTTCTAATAGGATGGAATTCATGACATACCTGAAGATGCACAGGTAAAAAAAAATGATAATTGAAATAATTCAGAATATGGCTCTTCAGTACTATTTTATCTCATTCAGTGGGTCACTGTTATTTTCTTTTTATAGCTGGAGACTGCTGAGAACTCATCAGTAATCATTATTCCAGAGTGTAAACGGTCTCACTCAGGCAAATACAGCATCACCGCCAAGAATAAAGCAGGACAGAAGACTGCAAATTGCAGAGTTAAAGTCATGGGTAAGAAAGACTTCAAAAGCTGTCACAGAGTAAGAACAAATTATTTTTAAACTACTAAGAAACATTGTTCACATTGTGATTTTCATCCAACAGATGTACCTGGGCCACCCAAAGATCTGAAAGTCAGCGACATCACCAGGGGTAGTTGCAGACTTTCGTGGAAGATGCCAGATGATGATGGAGGAGATAGGATCAAAGGCTATGTTATCGAGAAAAAGACCATTGATGGAAAAGCCTGGACGAAAGTCAATCCAAACTGTGGGAGCACCTCATTTGTAGTGCCTGATCTCATCTCTGAACAGCAATATTTCTTCCGTGTGAGAGCAGAAAACCGTTTTGGAGTTGGCCCACCTGTGGAAACCATTCAGAGGACCACTGCCAGAGATCCAATATGTAAGATTTAAAATCTAAGTTTAAAATATCTTCTCAAAATTAAACATTACTTTTATAAATAATACTTAATACTTCCTTGAACTATTTTTACAGATCCTCCTGACCCTCCTATTAAACTCAAGATCGGCCTTATAACAAAGAACACAGTACACCTGTCATGGAAACCTCCTAAGAATGATGGGGGCTCCCCTGTCACCCACTATATTGTTGAATGCCTTGCATGGGACCCTACCGGGACAAAGAAAGAGGCATGGAAACAGTGTAATAAGCGTGATGTGGAAGAACTGGAATTTACTGTTGAAGACCTCATCGAGGGTGGGGAATATGAATTCAGAGTCAAAGCTGTCAATGCTGCGGGTGTCAGCAAACCTTCGTCCACTGTTGGTCCCGTGACTGTCAAAGACCAGACATGTAAGTGTCAACATACTGACAGAGAATTTCCTCTTTATGACTGCCTTTTTAAATAGTTGATAATGGTCCAAACTTAAAAAGAGATAGGAAACTCCTGTGAACACAGTTCTTAATTATTCCCTCAACTTTGGCAGAACTATCATATTTCTTTTCATGTCACCGTTTTCCTCATTAAAGAAATTACAATTTTCTCCATGACAAGCTATTTTATTTACCAGAAGTTAAAGCAGTTCTTATCCTACTCAAAAGTGTCAGAAAATAGCTAACCATTTGCTTATCAACTCCTATGTCTAATTCATCTTCAAAATCTAGTTTATTTTTCTCTACTTGAGAAAAAGATATATCCATTTTGATTGAATATACATACAAATATGATTATAACCTTCCTTTAATTATTACTACCATTACTACTTCTGTGTATTTGTTCATTTCTCTTTTCAAAGTAAAGAGGCTCTAGTTACTACCCTCTTTGCACAGTCTTATAATAAATCTGTGGAACATTGTTTTGCCTCTACTAGCAGGTGTATTTCTTATAAAGGGAATTCACCTCAGAGTGAACAGTGTAAATTTCTTCATAACTTTGCATAAATATTAAAGAAAATGTCCCCACCCTTAGCTAGTGATCTTCATTCCTCTCTGCCTTTTTGTCAGATTATGCACATGCATAATGATGTCAAAGAAAAGAGAGGCATTAGCTGATGAATAACAACATGCAGATCCAATAAACATTCATGCATGATAACTACATATACCTCTTCCCCAAGCTAGTGTTAAAGACAGCCTCATTCTTTATATTGAACTGGGCTACAAAGTCTGACTGTAGAGTAGATCTGAATAGCTATAAAATAGTCACTGTGAATTCTAATTTCTATCTGTCAGTACTTTTTTGCATATTTTCATATTTTATATTTTTATAACTTAGGCCCACCATCAATTGAACTAAAAGAATTCATGGAAGTCGAGGAAGGAACAGATGTTAACATTGTGGCCAAAATTAAAGGTGTGCCATTCCCAACCCTTACCTGGTTTAAAGCTCCTCCAAAGAAGCCTGATAACAAAGAACCTGTTGTCTATGACACCCATGTCAACAAACTGGTGGTGGATGATACTTGCACTTTAGTTATTCCACAGTCTCGCAGAAGTGACACAGGCTTATATACCATCACAGCTGTAAATAACCTGGGAACAGCATCAAAGGAGATGAGATTGAATGTCCTTGGTAAAGATTTCATGGTTTGATTAAAACTACATATATTTCTGTCTGTATTTTAAAATCACAGAACTAACAAAATGTTCTTTGTCTGAACCGTTTTAGGTCGTCCTGGCCCTCCAGTGGGACCCATAAAATTCGAATCTGTTTCAGCAGATCAAATGACAATATCTTGGCTTCCGCCTCTAGATGATGGTGGGTCTAAGATTACAAACTATGTAATCGAGAAAAGAGAAGCTAACAGGAAGACATGGGTACGTGTCTCCAGTGAACCTAAAGAGTGCATGTACACAATTCCCAAATTGCTGGAAGGCCATGAATATGTATTCCGAATTATGGCCCAGAATAAATACGGCATTGGAGAGCCACTTGACAGTGAACCTGAAACAGCACGAAACCTCTTCTGTGAGTAGGACAACATTTTCATGTACAAAGCCTTGCTTATTTGTGACTTGTACAATTTCTTATAAATTAATTTTTTCCACAGCTGTTCCTGGACCACCCGATAAACCAACAGTTAGCAGTGTGACTCGTGACTCCATGACAGTCAACTGGGAAGAGCCAGAATATGATGGAGGCTCTCCTGTGACCGGATACTGGCTAGAAATGAAAGATACCACGTCAAAGAGATGGAAGAGGGTTAACCGAGGTCCTATCAAAGCCATGACTTTGGGTGTTTCTTATAAAGTGACTGGTCTTATTGAAGGTTCTGACTATCAGTTCCGGGTATATGCAATCAATGCTGCTGGTGTAGGTCCAGCAAGTCTCCCATCAGATCCAGTGACTGCTAGAGATCCAATTGGTAAGGCTTGCAATCACTCATAAAAAAAATCTTACTTTCCAAAAGGATCATAGAGAAGTCAAGAATACTGATGTATACTGGTTCTTTACAGCTCCTCCTGGCCCTCCATTTCCCAAAGTGACAGACTGGACTAAATCATCTGTGGACCTAGAGTGGTCTCCCCCATTAAAAGATGGTGGATCCAGAGTAACTGGATACATTGTTGAATACAAGGAAGAAGGAAAAGATGAGTGGGAAAAGGTACTATGAGTAACCTAAAATTGTAGCAGTTATTCTCTATCCCATTAACTTCTATGTATACTTTTGGATTAAGAAATCAGAAAAGTAATAGAATCATAACTGATCATCTAAATATCTGTTAATTTCAAAAATTTAATCAGGTTAGGGTTAGGGGAGAGAGGGAAGGCCCAATAATGGATACCAAAATAGATGGCAGAAATCAGTTCTAGTGTTCTACGACAGTAGTGTGACTACAGTTAATAACAACACATTATTAATTTTATAACAAACTAGAGGAGTTTGAAGGTTCCCCACATAAAGAGATGTCAAATGTTTAAGGAAATGGAAATGTTAATTACCCTGATTTTATCATTAAACATTGTATACAAGCATTGAATTACCACTGTACCCCATAAATATGTATGATTATCATGTGTCAATTTAAAAGTAATCAAAAATTGTCATATTATAACTTCTTTTAGTTATAAACCATGGAATAAATGAGCAGTGGCTTTTTCAATCATTTGACAACAATTTTAAAACATAATTTCTGGAAACTAATCCCATTCAGTGTTGTCTCTAATATCTGATTCCTAAAACCTAAACTTGCTACAATTTTCCTGAAAGAGCAAATAGGCTGCTGGTTTGTACTTTATAAAGCTATTAAACAAGAAACTAGAAAGAAGTATACTAATTTTCAAATATGTATGATTTTTTTCCCCAGGGCAAAGATAAAGAAGTGAGAGGAACAAAACTTGTTGTGACTGACTTGAAAGAAGGCGCATTCTACAAATTCAGGGTGAGAGCAGTCAACATTGCTGGCATTGGAGAACCTGGAGAAGTCACAGATATCATTGAAATGAAGGACAGAATTGGTAACTAGCAATACTTTTAGTATTTTATCAATATTCATGTTTCAGATTGAAAATGGAAATCACATCTGTGATTTTCGGTTGTTTTCCAGTTGTACCTGACCTTCAGCTAGATGCCAGTGTCAGAGACAGAATTGTGGTCCATGCTGGAGGGGTGATCCGGATCATTGCCTATGTGTCTGGGAAGCCTCCTCCCACCGTCACCTGGAGCATGAATGAAAGAGCCTTACCTCAGGAAGCTGCCATTGAGAGCACAGCCATTAGCTCATCCATGGTCATTAAGAACTGCCAGAGAAGCCATCAAGGCGTCTATTCTCTGCTTGCCAAAAATGCAGGGGGAGAAAGAAAGAAGACAATTATTGTTGATGTATTAGGTAAATACTTTTGATTTGTCCACACAATTTTTAAGCAAGTATTTTAATTATATCTACAATAAAGCTATGCTGTAGTAATGAAATTATATTATAAAGATTTTGGAAAATAAGGAAACTCATTGAGAATCTCATTGTGCATTATTAGAATTTTTAAATCATCTCTTTGCTTTTTTATCGTACATATAATCTGTATGCTTGTATTCTTGCTATACATTATATTTTTTATGTAACATGCCACCATTAACACCTACGGTGTTATTATTTAGTTTTCATGAATGGAACTTTCTTACAAATGTACGTGAATGTTTAATAATTTGTCAGTAATGGCAGTTTTCACACCATGAAACTAGGCTTACTTGATAATTATCATAATAATGCAGAACCTCTTTGAGGGTTTCAGTACTCTAATTGAAGAGAAGCATCGTATTTAGTAATTAGTATTTCATTTCTAGTCACCGAATGTGGAGTTAAACTTCACAAGGTTTTTTTTATACCTCTTGGTTGTTTTAATCCACGAATTTGTTCAGCAGATGAAGCCCTCCCACTCCTCATTCTAGGCACAGCCTCACCCAAATGACCATAATTTCCATGTGAAAATAGCCACTCCTCTATTAACATAACCAATATAAAAATAGTGTAAGGAAAAACATTTCATTCAGCAAAAGTCCTAAAAGATTTTAGGTTAGCTTTAAGCTCCTAAATCCTTTTCCTCCTAGACACCTGTGACTTTAACTGGAAAACCAGTGCACTTCTTTTTTTTTTTTTTTTTTTCTTCGATACCGGGGATTGAACTTGGGTCCTTGTGCTTCCGCAGTAGGCGGCGAAACCACTGAGCTAAATCCCCAGCTATGTACTTCTATATTAACATTTAAGCCCTCACAATCCTGAGATGTGGGCCTGATGTACTGCTCCCTGATTAACTGTCCACCCAGGAAAAACAATCTCTCCCTCTTTCCCCCAGGGAGAGGAAAGAACACTAAAAGCAGTCATGTCACTCTGACTATCCCACCCTCTCCTCCCCACAGCACCCTCCCATCTGATACAAATTTTACTTCTTAAACTTGAGGCATTCATAGGTAAATGGATGCACCACGAGACCATAGAGTTAAGTGAAATAAATCAAACACAAGTTTAAATACTGCATGATTTTTCTCATATGAGAAATCCAAAATATAAATAAAGACCAAAATAAAAGATAAATAATAGGAAAAAATCATTTCTTTTCTCTCTTTGGTAGCTACTAAAACCATGGCAGCCCATAAGTTTTGTAAACCTACTTGATTTAAAAGTGTGGTAAAATATAAATGGGACAGCAACTCAATTAATAGACACAAAACTTTATTTTCTTCATGGTCACATGTTTATCTCCTTTTTAAAAACAGAGAGTAGGGCCGGGAATTTAGCTCAGTGGTTTTGCTGCTTGCTGCGCAAGCGCAAGGACCCGAGTTCGATCCCTGGTAACCAAAAAAACCCAAAAACAAAAACAGAGGGTAACACATGTTGAGCCTTGTGGTTCACTGAAGACAAACAGCTTGAAATCGTTTCTCTTATTCCCAGATGTGCCAGGTCCTGTTGGAGAACCATTCCTGTCTGACACCCTGACCAACGACTCCTGCAAACTGACGTGGTTTTCTCCAGAAGATGATGGGGGCTCTCCAATCACCAACTATGTCATCGAGAAGCGAGAATCTGACCGCAGAGCGTGGACCCCAGTGACATGCACAGTCACCCGACAAAGTGCTGTCGTCCAGGGTCTCACTGAAGGGAAATCCTACTTTTTCCGAATCGCAGCTGAAAATAGTGTAGGCATGGGCCCATTTGTTGAGACGCCAAATGCACTTGTCATCAGAGATCCGATAAGTAAGTACAATTTAGAGTTTATGCTTAATTACCTCTTTACTCATTTAATAAAAGGCTATGGTGACATTTATATATAATTGCTATAGATTTCATTTCTTTGACAGGCATTTATTAGGGAACTATTCAGTGTGTGATTAGATGTGTTTTCATAGTGATTATGAAAAAGATTATAGGAATATACATGATTCATCAGATTTTTTCCATGTGTGCTGCACTTTTTAAAAAATTTACTGTTTGATGGCAAAGGAGAAACTGAATTATTTTCTTAACTCTAAAACCACAGACTCTGGAGACCTTTTTAAAATTATTTAATTTCAGTGAATCTCTATTTCCTCATCTATCAATTGAGGAAATTATGTTGTATTGGGACGTTCCTAGCTCTAATAGGTCTATGATGAGATCATTTTTGTTAATGACTGAAGTGCATTATTTATTTCATATTTAAATGAAATCCTCAGAAAGGAGTATTTACTACATTCCACTGCTTTCACAATATGTAATTTCACTGTAATTATAATCACAGCTGTACCAGAGCGTCCTGAAGAACTGCAAGTCAAAGAAGTTACTAAAGATTCTGTAACTTTGACTTGGAAACCTCCCAAATATGATGGTGGATCCGAAATTATTAACTATGTCCTAGAAAGCCGGCTCATTGGAACTGAGAAGTTCCACAAAGTTACAAATGACAACTTGCTTAGCAGAAAATACACTGTTAAAGGCTTAAAAGAAGGTGATACCTATGAGTACCGTGTCAGTGCTGTCAATATCGTTGGACAAGGAAAACCATCATTTTGCACCAAGCCAATCACTTGCAAGGATGAGCTGGGTATGTGTCTGCTACAGTTCATACTTTGAAAGCATGTACATTTATAAAGTTCTCATGAGACATCAGTAAAAATGACTTGTTTTTATGATTGTAAACTCTAGCTCCCCCAACACTTGACCTGGACTTCAGAGATAAGCTCACAGTTCGAGTTGGTGAAGCTTTTGCCCTCACTGGGCACTACTCAGGCAAACCACAGCCTAAGGTTAGTTGGTTCAAAGATGAAGTTGATGTGCTAGAAGACGATCGCACTCATATAAAGACTACTCCAACAACACTTGCTCTAGAGAAGATCAAGGCGAAACGTTCTGATTCTGGCAAATACTGTGTAGTTGTGGAGAATAGTACAGGCTCCAGGAAAGGGTTCTGTCAAGTTAATGTTGTTGGTAAGTAATAATTAGCAAGATTAATAGACTTGATGTTCTTTAAAAAATAGAGCTAGGAATAACATTTTGTGCTATGATTTTTTTTTTCTGCAGATCGTCCTGGGCCACCAGTAGGACCCGTCCATTTTGATGAGGTGACCAAAGAGTACATGGTCATCTCTTGGAAACCACCTTTAGATGATGGGGGAAGTGAAATTACCAATTATATTATTGAGAAAAAGGAGGTGGGTAAAGACGTTTGGATGCCTGTGACATCTGCCTGTGCTAAAACAACCTGCAAAGTTCCGAAACTGCTTGAAGGAAAAGATTACATTTTCCGGATATATGCTGAGAATCTGTATGGAATAAGTGATCCTCTGGTGTCTGATTCAATGAAAGCCAGAGATCGTTTCAGTATGTATTATATTTCCTTTTGGTGATTCAGTGCTTATTATAGTTAATTGAAAGAGCTAAACTTCTAATTTATTTGCTTATATTTGCTATAGGGGTTCCTGATGCACCTGATCAGCCAATTGTTACAGAAGTCACCAAGGACTCTGCGTTAGTAACTTGGAACAAGCCACATGATGGAGGAAAGCCTATTACAAACTACATCCTGGAAAAGAAGGAAACTATGTCTAAACGGTGGGCTAGAGTTACCAAAGAACCTATCCACCCATAC
Organism: Heterocephalus glaber; assembly: GCF_053883595.1. Taxonomy (NCBI): domain Eukaryota; kingdom Metazoa; phylum Chordata; class Mammalia; order Rodentia; family Bathyergidae; genus Heterocephalus; species Heterocephalus glaber. The sequence goes on along the minus strand of NW_028258143.1, from coordinate 58,010,426 downwards.
ACTAAATTTAGGGTTCCTGATCTTCTAGAAGGATGTCAGTATGAATTCCGGGTTTCTGCAGAAAATGAAGTTGGCATTGGAGATCCAAGCCCACCATCCAAACCAGTTTTTGCAAGAGATCCAATTGGTATAGTATTGAAGCATTCATTCAGTTTTCATATTATCAAACTTTGTTTCAGCCATATACTAACTATTTTTTGTCTTTATTTTCTTTTATTGTATAGCTAAGCCAAGTCCACCTGTTAATCCTGAAGCAATAGATACAACATGTAATTCAGTTGATCTAATGTGGCAGCCACCACGTCATGATGGTGGGAGCAAGATACTGGGTTATATTGTGGAGTACCAGAAAGTTGGAGATGAAGAGTGGAGAAGAGCCAATCACACTCCTGAGTCATGTCCTGAAACTAGTTATAAAGTCACTGGTCTTCGAGATGGACAAACCTATAAGTTCCGAGTGTTTGCAGTCAATGAAGCTGGTGAATCAGATCCAGCTAATGTTCCAGAACCAGTCCTAGTAAAAGACAGACTTGGTGAGTAGAATGTTTCCACCTGCAATTACAAGGAAAATAGATATTTGATTGTATTTGCTTAGTTGTAATATGCATTATAGAATAAAATTTGAATGTACTGTTCTCTTTATTCCAGAACCCCCTGACTTGATTCTTGATGCCAACATGGCAAGAGAACAATACATTAAAGTCGGTGATACTCTAAGGCTTAGTGCTGTCATCAAAGGAGTGCCATTCCCAAAAGTAACCTGGAAAAAAGGAGACAGAGAGGCTCCAACCAAGGCCCAAATTGATGTTACTCCAGTTGGTAGCAAGCTTGAAATTCGTAATGCTGCCCATGAAGATGGTGGAATTTATTCCTTAACGGTAGAGAATCCAGCTGGTTCAAAAACTGTCTCAGTGAAAGTACTTGTATTAGGTAAAAACTTAATCCTTATGCCATTAAAAATGGATTTTATACATTTTTTGCTCTTTCTAGATTAAATCACTTATCTAACTATTATTTAACATTTTTCAGATAAACCTGGGCCACCTAGAGATCTGGAAGTCAGTGAGATTAGGAAAGATTCTTGTTACCTTACGTGGAAGGAACCACTGGATGATGGTGGCTCTGTCATTACAAATTATGTAGTTGAGAGGAAAGATGTTGCCAGTGCACAGTGGTCACCTCTTTCAACAACGTCGAAGAAAAAGAGTCACTTGGCCAAACATCTGAATGAAGGCAATCAGTACCTCTTCCGAGTAGCTGCTGAGAACCAATATGGACGTGGTCCTTTTGTTGAAACACCTAAACCCATCAAAGCTCTGGATCCTCTCCGTGAGTTGCTTTGTCTGGATACAACAGTACTGTTAAACTGTCTTGGACAACATTTCTTGTTCATCATAACTTCCTTTTTCCCTTTTTTGTGAAGATCCCCCAGGGCCACCCAAGGACCTACACCATGTAGATGTTGACAAGACTGAAGTCTCCCTTGTTTGGAATAAGCCAGATCGTGATGGTGGCTCTCCAATCACTGGATATTTGGTGGAATATCAAGAAGAAGGTGCCCAGGACTGGACTAAATTCAAGACTGTGAAAAACTTGGAGTGTGTTGTTACTGGACTACAGCAAGGAAAGACCTATAGATTCCGTGTAAAAGCTGAAAATATCGTGGGTCTTGGTCTCCCTGATACAACTATTCCAATAGAATGTCAAGAAAAACTAGGTATTTTCTATATTGGAATTATTATTTTATTTCTTCTTTAAATTTTTCATATTGTAAAAATCAGAATCTAATTTCCTCATGTTTACTTTCCAGTGCCTCCGTCTGTGGAGCTAGATGTGAAATTAATTGAAGGGCTTGTGGTAAAAGCTGGGACCACTGTCAGATTCCCTGCTATCATAAGAGGTGTACCTGTTCCTACTGCAAAGTGGACAACTGACGGGAGTGAGATTAAAACGGATGACCACTACACAGTTGAAACTGATAGTTACTCATCCGTGCTTACCATTAAGAACTGCTTAAGGAAAGACACTGGGGAATATCAAATCACAGTTTCCAATGCAGCCGGTACCAAAACCATGCCCGTACATCTCACTGTTCTTGATGTTCCCGGTCCACCAACAGGTCCTATTAATCTTCTGGATATTACCCCTGAATATATGACTATCTCATGGCAGCCACCTAAGGATGATGGAGGAAGCCCTGTGATAAATTATATTGTTGAGAAAAAAGATACAAGAAAAGACACATGGGGTGTTGTCTCTTCAGGAAGCAGTAAGATGAAGCTGAAAATACCACACTTGCAAAAGGGCTATGAATATGTTTTCCGAGTTAGAGCAGAGAATAAGATGGGTGTTGGTCCTCCCCTTGACTCCACACCTACCGTTGCCAAACATAAGTTTAGTCCTCCATCTCCTCCTGGTAAACCAGTGGTTACAGACATTACTGAAAATGCTGCAACAGTGTCTTGGACCCTGCCAAAGTCTGATGGTGGCAGTCCAATAACCGGGTACTACATAGAACGTCGAGAAATAACTGGCAAGTGGGTGAGGGTCAACAAAACACCTATCGCTGACCTGAAGTTCAGGGTGACTGGACTCTATGAAGGAAATACATATGAGTTTAGAGTTTTTGCTGAAAATCTTGCAGGACTAAGCAATCCGTCTCCAAGTTCTGACCCAATAAAAGCTTGTCGGCCCATCAAACCACCTGGACCACCAATTAATCCTAAACTGAAAGACAAGAGCAGAGAAACAGCTGACTTGGTGTGGACAAAGCCTCTCAGTGATGGTGGTAGCCCCATTCTAGGATACGTAGTGGAATGTCAGAAACCTGGCACAGCACAGTGGGACAGGATTAACAAAGATGAACTCATTAGACAGTGTGCCTTTAGGGTGCCTGGGCTAATTGAAGGAAATGAGTACAGATTCCGTATAAAGGCAGCTAATATTGTGGGTGAGGGAGAACCAAGAGAACTAGCAGAATCCATGGTTGCAAAAGATATCCTTCATCCTCCAGAAGTAGAACTTGATGTTACTTGTCGTGATGTTATTACTGTTAGAGTGGGCCAAACTATCCGCATTCTTGCTCGAGTCAAAGGCAGACCTGAACCAGATATAACTTGGTCTAAGGAAGGCAAAGTATTAACTCGAGATAAGCGGGTTGATCTAATTCATGATCTGCCACGTGTTGAGTTACAAATTAAAGAAGCTGTTAGAAGCGATCATGGCAAGTATATCATCTCAGCTAAGAACAGCAGTGGGCATGCCCAAGGTTCAGCCATTGTTAATGTCCTTGACAGACCTGGACCTTGCCAGAATTTGAGAGTTAGCAATGTAACCAAAGAGAACTGCACACTTTCTTGGGAAAACCCACTTGACAATGGTGGCTCAGAAATAACGAATTTCATAGTAGAATATCGTAAACCAAACCAGAAAGGCTGGTCAATTATTGCTTCAGATGTCACCAAGAGATTAATCAAGGCCAACCTTTTAGCAAACAATGAATACTATTTCCGAGTTTGTGCAGAGAATAAAGTAGGTGTTGGGCCAACCACTGAAACAAAAACTCCAATTCTGGCCATTAACCCAATTGACAGACCAGGTGAGCCTGAAAACCTTCATATTGCAGATAAAGGAAAGACATTTGTGTATCTAAAGTGGCGGCGGCCTGATTATGATGGTGGCAGCCCAAATCTGTCATATCATGTCGAGAGGAGGCTGAAGGGCTGTGCTGACTGGGAAAGAGTACACAAAGGAAGCATTAAAGAAACCCACTACATGGTTGACAAATGTGTTGAAAACCAAATTTATGAGTTCAGAGTGCAAACAAAGAATGAAGGTGGAGAAAGTGATTGGGTAAAGACAGAGGAAGTTGTTGTGAAGGAAGACTTACAGAAACCAGTACTTGATCTGAAATTAAGTGGCGTGCTAACTGTCAAAGCAGGGGACACCATCAGACTTGAGGCAGGTGTTAGAGGCAAACCATTTCCAGAAGTTGTATGGACCAAGGACAAAGATGCTACAGATTTAACAAGATCACCAAGGGTCAAGATTGATACTGGTGCTGATTCATCTAAATTCTCTCTTAGCAAAGCAAGGCGAAGTGACGGTGGTAAATATATAATTACAGCAACAAACACAGCTGGCAGTTTTGTGGCCTTTGCCACTGTCAATGTTTTAGATAAGCCTGGTCCTATAAGAAATCTGAAAATCACTGATGTGTCCAGTGATAGATGTACTATTCGCTGGGATCCACCAGAAGATGATGGTGGCTGTGAAATCCAAAATTACATTCTAGAAAAATGTGAGAGCAAGCGAATGGTTTGGTCTACCTATTCTGCTACTGTCTTGACGCCTGGTACTACCGTAACACGTCTCATAGAAGGAAATGAATATATTTTCAGAGTCCGTGCAGAAAATAAAATAGGCACAGGGCCTCCAACAGAAAGTAAACCAGTCATAGCAAAAACCAAATATGATAGACCTGGTCGCCCTGATGCCCCAGAAGTCACTAAAATAAGCAAAGAAGAAATGACTGTGGTTTGGAATCCACCTGAATATGATGGTGGAAAGTCTATCACAGGATACTATTTGGAGAAAAAAGAAAAACATGCGGTACGATGGGTTCCTGTAAACAAGACTGCGATCCCTGAGAGACGTATGAAAGTACAGAATCTCCTCCCAGGACATGAATATCAGTTCCGTGTCAAGGCAGAAAATGAAATTGGCATTGGAGAACCAAGCTTACCATCAAGACCAGTGGTGGCAAAAGATCCCATAGGTAAGATGGTTTTGTTTTTTTCTGATATTACACCAATTTTTAATTTCAAGCACAGAGGTATTAGGTGAGTTAATCCATAGTATCAAAACTTTATGTTAGTCAACATATTTCCAAATAGACCTGTTACCAAATCACCTAAAATCTATAAACAATGGGAGGTTCTACTTTTTATGAAGGACAATAAGGAGGACTCAGTAATTGAGATATTGAGTGACCCTTTTTTGTTTGAGGATTGACTATATAAACTTACAAATTAAAATATCACTTGTAGTAAATGTGTGTTCATTTATCTTCATGTAATTTGTTTTCAGAACCACCTGGTCCTCCAACCAATCTGAAAGTGGTTGATACAACAAAACACTCCATAACTCTTGGATGGGGAAAACCAGTCTACGATGGTGGTGCACCGATAATTGGATATGTTGTAGAAATGAGACCCAAAATAGCAGATGCATCACCTGATGAAGGCTGGAAAAGGTGCAATGCTGCAGCACAACTCGTTCGCATGGAATTCACCGTTACCAGCTTGGATGAAAACCAGGAATATGAGTTCCGGGTGTGTGCCCAAAATCAAGTTGGCATTGGGCGCCCAGCAGAGCTAAAGGAAGCAATCAAGCCTAGAGAAATCCTAGGTAATGCCTCCTTTTATTTAGCACCTGATTCATTCCATTGCATTTCTCCTAGAATTTCCCCATGTTCTGAAAATCAACCAATGACTTTAATGTCATTAATGTTTGCAGAACCTCCGGAGATTGATTTGGATGCCAGTATGAGGAAGCTGGTCATAGTGAGAGCAGGATGCCCCATCCGACTATTTGCAATAGTGAGAGGGCGGCCAGCCCCCAGAGTCACTTGGCGAAAAGTGGGTATCGACAATGTGGTCAGAAGAGGACAAGTCGATCTGGTTGACACTATGGCCTTCCTGGTCATCCCCAATTCTACCCGTGATGACTCAGGAAAATATTCCTTAACACTGGTGAACCCAGCAGGAGAAAAGGCTGTGTTCGTGAATGTCAGAGTATTGGGTAGGTTGCTGAAAAGCCCCCTCTAACCCTTCAGAAACAAATTAAAAAGGACGCTGACAAAACATGTATATCTGATTCTCTGGTTCTTTACAGATACTCCTGGACCTGTATCTAATTTAAAAGTTTCAGATGTCACAAAAACATCATGCCATGTGTCCTGGGCCCCTCCTGAAAATGATGGTGGTAGCCAAGTGACACATTATATTGTGGAGAAACGTGAGGCAGAGAGAAAGACGTGGTCAACAGTTACTCCAGAAGTTAAGAAAACGAGCTTCCACGTGTCCAATCTTGTCCCTGGCAATGAGTACTTCTTCAGAGTAACTGCTGTCAATGAGTATGGCCCTGGTGTCCCAACAGATATCCCGAAACCAGTGCTTGCATCAGATCCTCTAAGTAAGAAATCTCCTTTCTTCCTCCTTTTAACTCCAGTGCCTTATCTTAGCAAGATGCCAATAGCATTTTAATCCACTTCTGAAAGGGATTTAACCTGGAGAGACCCTAATAGTGTAATAAATATGTAATCCACTCAGGAAGGACTTTTTGTGACCTGCCTCATCTTGTACTTTTTACTTTCAACATACTGAATTACAGGTTGGATATACTTTGAGATAAATGATATATTAAAAGTATATTAACAAAGAAGATTTTATTAAGTTAGCTAGATAATTTTCTAAATTGTGTTTTCCTTGTAGGTGAGCCAGATCCTCCAAGAAAACTAGAAGTGACTGAAATGACAAAGAACACTGCTGCGTTAGCGTGGTTACCTCCCCTGCGTGATGGAGGGGCAAAAATTGATGGCTATATCATCAGTTACAGAGAAGAGGACCAGCCTGAAGATCGCTGGACAGAGTACTCAGTGGTAAAGGATCTCAGCCTCGTTGTCTCTGGTTTAAAGGAAGGAAAGAAATATAAATTTAGAGTAGCAGCCAGAAATGCTGTTGGAGTCAGCTTGCCAAGAGAAGCCGAAGGAGTATATGAAGCCAAAGAACAACTGTGTAAGTAATAATTGGTTCATTTAGATCATGTGATAAAAGTTTATTAAAATTTTCTTTGGCTATGTAAACATTTGTCCCTGAGGAATCTAGTTCTAGAAATATGTGTGAAATACTAGAGAACAGTAGTTTTTCAGTTACATGGACCCACAACACATAGTAAATAAACTTTAAGCCGTGACCCCATACATACCCATAACTAAAAGATGTTTCTTGAAACAAGACCTATCCTTATGTACCTGCATCCAGTATGTTCTATTATATCCCATGTCATTCCTTTTGAAATTACTGACTGTAAGGGAAACATTACTTTGAGTCCACTATGGGTTACAACACACTATTTTGAAAAATCTTGCCCACCAGAGAAAATTTAACACCCTCTCCAAATTAATGTATTTTCATTTTACTTTTAGTGCCACCAAAGATCCTTATGCCAGAGCAGATTACTATTAAAGCTGGAAAGAAACTCCGCATCGAAGCCTATGTGTATGGAAAACCTCATCCCATCTGTAAATGGAAAAAAGGAGAAGATGATGTTGTCACATCTAGCCACCTGGTGGTGCACAAAACAGACAACTCTTCTGTTCTGATCATAAAAGATGTTACTAGGAAAGACAGTGGTTACTATAGCCTCACAGCAGAGAACAGCTCTGGAACAGACACTCAGAAAATCAAAGTCATTGTCATGGGTAAGTAAGAGACAAACAGTCTTCAAAGCATAAAGATCACAAAATTTTTTTCCTATCAAATCCATGTCTTTATATTTCTTCCCTCTTGGTTCATGCAGATGCGCCAGGACCCCCTCAGCCTCCATTTGACATTTCTGATATCGACGCCGATGCTTGCTCCCTGTCATGGCACATCCCTCTGGAGGATGGAGGCAGTAACATCACCAATTACATAGTGGAGAAGTGTGATGTGAGCCGAGGGGACTGGGTCACGGCTCTAGCTTCGGTCACGAAAACTTCTTGCAGGGTTGGAAAGCTGATCCCAGGCCAGGAGTATATGTTCCGGGTCCGTGCTGAAAATCGATTTGGAATTTCAGAGCCTCTCACATCTCCAAAGATGCTTGCTAAGTTCCCATTTGGTATGTGTTTTTCGAAAAGAAAAAGAAATGTTTTCTTTCCACTGTGTTACTTAAAGCGCAAACTACCATTTCCTTTATATTCATCTGCAGGTGTGCCTAGTGAACCAAAGAATGCACGAGTCACTAAAGTCAACAAAGACTGCATATTTGTCGCATGGGACAGACCAGACAGTGATGGAGGGAGCCCTATTACTGGTTACTTGATTGAACGCAAAGAGAGAAACAGTTTACTCTGGGTGAAAGCTAACGACACTGCTGTCCGGTCAACTGAATTTCCTTGTGCTGGCCTTGTTGAAGGTCTTGAGTATTCATTCAGAATCTACGCCCTAAACAAAGCTGGATCCAGCCCTCCCAGCAAACCAACAGAATATGTAACTGCAAGAATGCCAGTTGGTGAGTTGGGGGGGGGGTGCTTTGTTTTTTAGTATTGAGGAGGCCATTTAAATCTTGAAGCCCCTAAAGATTACTACTTCCCTTCAGAAATAGGTTCTGTCTCTTACCATGAAAATGTACTGCGTGTAACTCTCGTAAGTACATAGTAAGTACTCAAAAGTGTATCCTTTTAAGCTTATTACTTAGGAATAGGGTAATAATGTGAAATATGGGGTTTAAACTTCTGTTAGCAATTTAAATGCTGAGAATATTTCTTTTGATTTTAGATCCTCCTGGGAAACCTGAAGTTACTGATGTCACCAAGAGTTCTGCATCCCTTATCTGGGCCCGGCCCAAGCATGATGGAGGAAGCAAAATTATTGGCTATTTTGTAGAAGCTTGTAAACTTCCTGGTGATAAGTGGGTGCGGTGCAATACTACACCTCACCAGATTCCCCAGGAAGAGTACACAGCTACTGGCTTAGAAGAGAATGCTCAGTATCAATTTAGAGCAATTGCTAAGACTGCAGTAAACATCAGCCCCCCTTCTGAACCTTCTGACCCAGTGACCATCCTTGCAGAGAATGGTAAGATTCCACTGTGCACTATAGGCAGAGATGTGCAGCATTCATGATGTTCATTTCATTTAATAAAGAAACTAAACCTATCCCTATGCAAAAAGGGAAAATAAAATGATAGATTTTGTGGATATGACACTAAAATTTTTATTACAGAGACAACATTCTAAACTAAAAGCAAGACACAGAACTAAACACTATAATTTCAACACTATATATTCACAGAAATATGACAACCAAATCCATTTAAGTGATAGTAATGATTGATTATTTACAGATGTTGAAATTATAGAAATTTACTTTTTTATGTTCTCAGAATTGTCAAACTTCTACATTAAACTTTGTTACTTTTTAAATAAATATATTAGGGGTTTTTTTGTTGTGTTTTTTGTTTTTTTTTTGGTACCAGGGATTGAACTTGCGTCCTTGCGCTTGCAAGGCAGACAGCAGAACCACTCAGCTAAATCCCCGGCCCTATATATTACTTTTTAAAACCCTATCCTTGGTGGTTACCAGGGGTTGGGGAATGGAGAAATGGAGGATGCCAGTCAAAGGGCTCAAAGTTTAAGTTAGACAGGAAAAATAAATTTTAGTGATCAACTGCACAGCATGGTGATCATAGTTAATAACGTTGCTAAAAGAGTAGATTTTAAGTGTTCTCACCACAAAAAAATGCTGAGTAGGTGAGGTGATGGGTATGTTGATTTAATCATTCCATGATTTATACTTATACCAAAATATCACCTTGGACTCCATAAATATATGTAATTATTTGTCTAGTAAGGTAAAAATATCCTTGAAAGAGATACAACATATGAATTTCTAGTATTAATAAAAATTACATAATATAGTTTTGCATACACTTAAGTTCTTTTATCTTATTTCTTTCCAGTTCCTCCCAGGATAGACCTGAGTGTGGCTATGAAATCTTTGCTCACTGTGAAAGCTGGAACTAATGTCTGCTTGGATGCTACCGTTTTTGGTAAACCAATGCCAACTGTTTCTTGGAAAAAAGATGGCACTCCAGTGAAACCAGCAGAAGGCATCAAGATGGCCATGCAGCGGAACCTGTGTACCTTGGAGCTATTCAGTGTGAACCGAAAGGACTCAGGAGATTATACCATTACTGCTGAAAATTCAAGTGGTTCCAAATCAGCCACCATCAAGCTTAAAGTATTAGGTAACTAATGAATTTAATTAGAATCCCTTTTTTTTAACCATGGTTGATGGGATGCAAATAAGAATTACAAAGTAATATGTAAGAAAAAAAGATACTTATACTGATACCTATTTCCTAACCACCAAATTAATCTTATCATAGAACAATAGTGGTTTATTAGAGCTCATATATTATAGTTACCTAATTTTACATATAAGGAAAATAAGATTCTGAGAAATTAAGACTTCAAGGTCATACAGGAAGTTAATAACAATATAAAGACTGAGCCCAGGTGTCCAGACTTCTATTCTGTACTCATTTCCCATTCCAAGTATATTACTGAAAGGCTTAATTTTTCTTAATTTTCTCCTTAATTTTTCAGATAAGCCAGGTCCTCCAGCATCTGTTAAGATCAACAAAATGTATTCAGATCGTGCAATGCTTTCTTGGGAACCTCCTCTTGAAGATGGAGGTTCAGAAATCACCAACTATATTGTAGATAAACGTGAAACAAGCAGGCCCAACTGGGCTCAAGTCTCTTCTACTATACCCATCACCAGCTGTAGTGTGGAGAAACTTATAGAGGACCATGAGTATCAGTTCCGTATCTGTGCTGAAAATAAATATGGAGTGGGTGATCCAATCTTCACTGAACCAGCAATTGCTAAAAACCCATACGGTAGGAACATTTTCTCATTGTTTTTCCTCTTATTTTTTAATATTACCATTTAGCTTGGAAAGCTGACTTTTGAATCAATCTCTGCAGATCCACCTGGACGCTGTGATCCTCCTGTTATTAGCAACATAACCAAAGATCACATGACAGTCAGCTGGAAACCCCCAGCAGATGATGGTGGCTCACCCATCACTGGCTATTTGCTTGAAAAGCGGGAAATGCAGGCAGTTAACTGGACTAAGGTCAACAGAAAACCTGTGATAGAAAGAACAATAAAAGCAACAGGTCTCCAAGAAGGTACTGAATATGAGTTCAGAGTCACAGCTATAAATAAAGCTGGACCAGGCAAACCCAGTGACGCCTCCAAAGCTGTGTATGCTCAGGATCCTCTGTGTAAGTTTTCATCAGAGCATTCCATACCCTTACAATCAGCATTGAACAAGCAGGAATGAAGTTTTAATTCAAATTTTCTATTATTCTTTATCCTCAGACCCTCCTGGCCCACCAGCTTTCCCTAAAGTATATGATACAACGCACAGCTCCGTGAGTCTATCTTGGGGCAAGCCGGCTTATGATGGTGGTAGCCCTATCATCGGTTATCTTGTTGAAGTAAAACGAGTCGACTCTGATCACTGGGTGAGGTGCAATTTACCAGAGAAGCTCCAGAAAATGCGCTTTGAAGTTACTGGCCTGATTGAAAACACAGAATATCAGTTCCGAGTGTATGCTGTTAATAAGATTGGATACAGTGACCCCAGTGATGTGCCAGATAAGCACTGCCCCAAGGACATCTTAAGTAAGTGTTACCTAAAGATATATAGGGTTTTTCTCTTTAGTTCATATAATAACAGGGAGATAGAACTCCGTTATGTAAATTGGTTCACTTAGGAGCTTTAGAGTTCCTAACTCCAGGTGTACATTTTAGGAGAGCTGGGTTGGTATTTCATTGCTGATGTCAAACAGGCCAAATGAAATGCAAGGTGATTTGTGATTTTGAAAAACTTTTTATATATACATTAAAGTTTCATGTCTTCAAAAGAATATACAATGCGGGAATTTTATTCTGTGAATAAAGAGGGTTTTTAGATTGAAGAACTGTTTGTCATTCTTCTGGTTACAATTCAACTCTTCCAGTCTACTGTCTCTATAAGTATAGAATTGATGACCTCTCCATTATAAATTCTCTTCCCTGACTTCTTCTATTCACTTACTCTCCATAACTACTCCCTCTACCTTTTAAAAAAAAGTTACTTGACATTACATTTCACTGACTATCTACTTCTCCTTCTACAATGAAATAATAAAGAGAGCCAGAGTACTGTATATGGCAGAGTATCTTCACAGCATATAAGAAAAAACAAGAATGGAGGAGAGTCAAGGACGAATCATCTACTATCTTTTAGTGTGCTTGGAGTTTGAGAGTATGTAGGATTTATGAGTACAGAAAGTCCAGGTCCTCTAAGCGATACTTGGTTGCACTTAAAGCATATTACAAAGTGGAAAAATCAACAATTGACGGAGAGTATTGAAATACTCTTGAGAATTATATTAAGGATGTTTTAGTGAACAAGAAATGAGTTTTAGAAAGGAAATATATTTTAGGAGTAATAAGCCCAGTCTTTAGAACTACATCTGACCATTAAATTTTTATTAACTTTCTTCACCCCCAAATTACATAGTTCCACCTGAGGGAGAGCTTGATGCTGAATTACGGAAAACACTCATATTACGTGCCGGAGTTACAATGAGACTCTATGTGCCAGTGAGAGGACGGCCACCTCCAAAGATTACTTGGTCCAAACCAAATGTCAATTTAAGAGAAAGGATTGGACTGGACATAAAGTCAACTGACTTTGACACTTTCTTGCGCTGTGAAAATGTGAACAAATATGACGCAGGAAAATATATCTTAACCCTAGAGAACAGCTGTGGCAAAAAGGAATACACCATTGTGGTGAAAGTGCTTGGTAAGTCTACTTGAAAAAAAGAATCCTGTTTGTTTAAAACTATAGTTTATGTATATTTACATGAATGAAATTTTTTCCATTTTCTATTTACTTACTATTTATCCAGATACTCCTGGACCTCCTGTCAATGTGACTGTAAAGGAAGTATCCAAAGACTCGGCTTATGTCACCTGGGATCCTCCCATTATTGATGGTGGAAGCCCCATTATAAACTATGTGGTAGAAAAACGTGATGCCGAGAGGAAGTCCTGGTCTACAGTAACAACTGAGTGCTCAAAAACAAGCTTCAGAGTATCTAACTTGGAGGAGGGGAAATCCTACTTTTTCAGGGTATTTGCTGAAAATGAGTATGGCATTGGTGACCCTGGTGAAACGCGTGATGCTGTCAAAGCTTCTGGTGAGCGAATGAACCCCATCATGTGGAGTGACATCCTACATTGGTTGTCTAGGACCTAGACTTATCATTTCTCCTTTGCTTTAGAAACCCCTGGACCAGTCGTGGACCTGAAAGCACTGTCTGTAACTAAGTCATCTTGCACCATTGGCTGGAAGAAGCCTCGCAGTGATGGCGGAAGTCGAATTACTGGATATGCAGTCGATTTCCTGACTGAAGATAATAAGTGGCAACGAGTTATGAAATCATTAAGCCTACAGTATACCACAAAAGATTTGAGTGAAGGGAAGGAATATACCTTCAGAGTGTGCGCTGAGAATGACAATGGAGAAGGTACCCCAAGCGAAGTCACAGTTATGGCAAAGGATGATGTCGGTAAGGCCCTCCTGAGACATCTTAATGTCTTCAAAAGTCCGCTCTTGAGCCCTACTCACTGAACTGTCAAAAAAATCCATTAAAAGCTATAATGATCTGAAAGAGTTAATTGCCTGGCCTTAATTTGCAGGGCTGGGAATATGATAGATATCTAGCTCAATGATAGAGTGCTTTCCCAGCACATGTGAGGCCTGGGCTTGACCTCCAGCACCTGAGGAAAAACCTAATAATTTATGTCTGCTGTTTTACAGTGGCTCCTGATCTTGACTTAAAGGATCTACCTGATTTGTGCTATTTGGCTAAAGAAAACAGCAACTTCCGTCTTAAGATCCCCATAAAGGGCAAGCCAGCACCATCAGTATCCTGGAAGAAAGGAGAAGATCCTCTAGCAACTGACACAAGAGTCAGTGTTGAGTCAACTGCAGTTAACACGACTCTTGTAGTATATGATTGCCAAAAATCTGATGCTGGAAAATACACAATCACGCTTAAGAATGTTGCTGGCACCAAAGAAGGAACGCTTTCTATAAAAGTTGTTGGCAAACCCGGTATCCCTACTGGACCAATCAAATTTGATGAAGTCACAGCAGAAGCCGTGACCTTAAAGTGGGCTCCTCCAAAGGATGATGGAGGTTCTGAAATCACCAACTATATCCTGGAGAAGAGAGATTCTGTGAATAACAAGTGGGTGACATGTGCCTCTGCTGTCCAGAAAACTACCTTTAGAGTAACAAGACTTCATGAGGGAATGGAATATACCTTCAGAGTCAGTGCTGAAAATAAGTATGGTGTAGGTGAAGGCCTGAAATCAGAGCCAATTATTGCTAAACATCCATTTGGTAAGTGTCTCAAAGTCAGAAACATAAAGTATAGCACATAGCTTTGTGGTGGTTCCTTATTATAAAGTTTGGGTTATGTATTTTTTCCTAGATGTGCCTGATGCTCCTCCACCTCCTAATATTGTAGATGTTAGGCATGATTCAGTATCTCTTACTTGGACTGACCCCAAGAAGACTGGTGGCTCTCCAATTACAGGTATTTAGTTTGTTCTTATCCTACAGCTTTATGTCAATGTTTCTTCCAAATATTTCTGTGAAAACAAAATAAATGTGTGCTCATTATTTATAACACTCTCTGCATATACAATAATGTATGTTTCTTTCAGTACATATGGCTAATGTTTAATTACATTGTAAACCTCCTAATGTGACAGTTAATAAAGACTTTCATGGTGACAGTATCTATTTTTGTAAGCTAATGTTCAACTGAGGGGCACTAACAATGGATATTCCAAGAGGAAAAAAAAATGGCACTAGGACTGAGTAATGAAAGTGTAGATAGTAAGAAAGATTATCCATTTAATATATAAATAATTAATTTGAACATATGTGTAGTAAAATAAATTTGTAGTTGTACTTTCCCTCTGAGTTGATTCATTCATGGTTTTATTCATAGGATATCACATTGAGTTCAAGGAAAGAAACAGCCTTTTGTGGAAGAGAGCTAACAAGACTCCAATAAGGATGAAAGACTTTAAAGTGACAGGATTAACTGAAGGTCTTGAATATGAATTCCGAGTCATGGCCATCAATTTAGCAGGAGTGGGCAAGCCAAGCCTGCCATCAGAGCCAGTTGTGGCACTTGATCCAATTGGTAAGTCATTATATGAAGAAAAACCCAAGGGCTTTCTACATGAAGCAAACCGGTATTTGTTTGACTGGTTTTATTTTTATGTTTTAGATCCTCCTGGCAAACCTGAGGTTATTAATGTAACAAGAAATTCAGTAACTCTCATATGGACTGAACCCAAATATGATGGTGGTCATAAGTTAACCGGATATATAGTGGAGAAGCGGGATCTGCCTTCTAAGTCTTGGATGAAAGCCAACCATGTAAATGTCCCTGACTGTGCTTTTACTGTAACTGACCTTGTTGAGGGTGGAAAATATGAATTCAGAATTAGGGCAAAGAATACAGCAGGTGCTATCAGTGCTCCATCTGAAAGTACAGGAACCATCATTTGCAAGGATGAATACGGTAGGTCAATTTTATTTTTACTACATTAAAAAATAGTAAAATTAAACCTCTTTCCTCTTCTGATTAAAATGCATTTTTTTTTCTTTGCAGAGGCACCAACCATTGTCCTTGACCCCACAATAAAAGATGGGCTAACAGTTAAAGCAGGGGAAACTATTGTTTTGAGTGCCATTAGCATTCTTGGCAAACCTCTTCCAAAGTCAAGTTGGTCCAGGGCAGGGAAAGACATCAGACCATCAGATATCTCTCAGATAACTTCAACCCCAACATCTTCCACACTTACAGTCAAGTATTCTAGTAGAAAAGATGCCGGTGAATATACAATCACTGCTACCAATCCTTTTGGGACAAAGGAGGAACATGTGAAAGTAACAGTCCTTGATGTACCTGGTCCCCCGGGTCCTATTGAAATCAGTAATGTTTCTGCTGAAAAAGCAACACTTACATGGACACCTCCCTTGGAAGATGGTGGATCACCAATTAAGTCCTATGTTCTTGAAAAGAGAGAAACCAGCAGACTTTTGTGGACAGTGGTTGCTGAAGATATTCAGTCTTGCAGGCATGTGGTAACCAAGCTTATCCAGGGAAATGAGTACATCTTCCGTGTCTCAGCTGTAAACCACTATGGCAAAGGAGAACCTGTACAGTCTGAACCTGTCAAAATGGTAGACAGATTTGGTATGTAGAGCATGTAAGGGAAGTGACATATAAACATTTACAGCAGAGTTCAGAAAAACATGGAGTACTTACAAATTTGCTTCTTTTCTAGGTCCTCCTGGCCCTCCTGGAAAACCAGAGATATCAAATGTCACTAAGAATACTGCCACGGTCAGTTGGAAAAGACCAACTGATGATGGTGGCAGTGAAATTACAGGATATCATGTAGAAAGGAGAGAAAAGAAAGGCTTGCGGTGGGTGAGAGCAACAAAGACACCAGTCTCAGATCTCAGATGCAAAGTAACAGGACTGCAAGAAGGAAACACCTACGAGTTCCGTGTCAGTGCTGAAAACAGAGCAGGAATTGGCCCACCTAGTGATGCTTCAAATCCTGTTTTAATGAAAGATGCAGCATGTTAGTATTTATCTTTTTCAACACTGCTCATTTGGGCATTCCAGTATTACAGATAAATTATCCAAAAGCCAAACTTTTAATATATATTTTTATCTTTTTCAGATCCTCCAGGACCACCTTCAAATCCACATGTCACTGATACTACCAAGAAATCTGCTTCTTTAGCATGGGGCAAGCCTCACTATGATGGTGGACTTGAAATCACAGGCTATGTGGTAGAGCATCAAAAAGTAGGAGATGAAGCCTGGATAAAAGATACAACAGGAGCTGCCCTCAGAATCACTCAGTTTGTTGTCCCTGATCTTCAGACTAAAGAAAAATACAATTTTAGAATCAGCGCTGTCAATGATGCAGGTGTTGGGGAACCAGCAGTGATTCCAAATGTTGAAATTGTAGAGCGGGAAATGGTTCCTGATTTTGAACTGGATGCTGAGCTTCGAAGAACACTTGTGGTTAGAGCAGGACTCAGTATTAGAATTTTTGTGCCCATTAAAGGTCGTCCTGCTCCTGAAGTGACATGGACCAAAGATGGCGTGAACATGAAAAATCGAGCCAATATTGAAAATACAGAATCATTTACTCTTTTGATTATCCCAGAATGTAACAGATATGACACTGGAAAATTTGTGATGACCATCGAAAACCCAGCTGGAAAGAAAAGTGGCTTTGTTAATGTCAGAGTCTTGGATACACCAGGCCCTGTCCTTAACTTAAAGCCAACAGACATCACCAGGGACAGTGTCACCCTGCACTGGGACCTGCCTCTGATTGATGGGGGCTCTCGTATAACAAACTATATTGTGGAGAAACGGGAAGCAACACGGAAATCTTATTCTACTGTCACCACTAAATGCCATAAATGCACATATAAAGTTACTGGCTTGTCTGAAGGATGTGAATACTTCTTCAGAGTAATGGCAGAAAATGAATATGGAATTGGTGAGCCAACAGAAACCACAGAACCTGTAAAAGCCTCCGAAGCCCCATCACCCCCAGACAGCCTTAACATTATGGACATAACTAGGAGCACAGTCAGCTTGGCATGGCCCAAACCCAAACATGATGGTGGCAGTAAGATCACCGGCTATGTAATTGAAGCCCAAAGAAAAGGCTCTGACCAATGGAGCCACATCACAACCGTAAAAGGGTTAGAATGTGTTGTGAAGAATCTAACGGAAGGGGAGGAATATACCTTCCAAGTGATGGCAGTGAACAGTGCGGGAAGAAGTGCCCCTAGAGAAAGCAGACCTGTCATTGTGAAGGAGCAGACAATGCTTCCAGAGCTGGACCTCCGTGGCATCTATCAGAAATTGATCATTGCCAGAGCTGGTGAAAACATCAAAGTTGAAATTCCAGTGCTTGGTCGACCAAAGCCCACAGTTACTTGGAAAAAAGGAGACCAAGTTCTTAAACAGACACAGAGAGTCAATGTTGAAAATACAGCAATGTCAACCATCTTAAATATCAATGAGTGTGTCAGAAGTGATAGTGGGCCCTATCCATTAACAGCAAAGAATATTGTAGGAGAGGTTGGAGATGTCATCACCATTCAAGTTCATGACATCCCAGGGCCACCTACTGGACCAATCAAATTTGATGAAGTTTCATCTGACTTTGTAACTTTCTCTTGGGACCCACCTGAGAATGATGGAGGCGTACCAATAAGCAACTATGTGGTGGAAATGCGACAGACTGATAGTACTACATGGGTAGAGTTAGCAACCACTGTTATACGTACTACTTATAAGGCCACTCGCCTTACTACTGGAGTGGAATATCAATTCCGTGTAAAAGCTCAAAACAGATATGGAGTTGGACCAGGCATCACATCAGCATCTGTAGTTGCCAGCTATCCATTTAAGGTACCTGGACCTCCTGGCACCCCTCAGGTAACTGCAGTTACCAAAGACTCAATGACAATCAGCTGGCATGAGCCACTTTCTGATGGTGGAAGCCCCATTTTAGGATATCACATTGAAAGAAAAGAAAGAAATGGTATTCAGTGGCAGACGGTGAGCAAAGCATTAGTACCAGGCAATATTTTCAAATCCAGTGGACTTACAGATGGCATTGCTTATGAATTCCGAGTAATTGCAGAAAATATGGCAGGTAAAAGCAAGCCAAGCAAGCCATCTGAACCAGTGTTTGCTTTGGATCCCATTGACCCACCTGGGAAACCGATACCTCTAAATATTACTAGACACACAGTGGCACTTAAATGGGCTAAGCCTGAATATACTGGAGGCTTTAAAATTACTAGTTACATAGTTGAAAAGAGAGACCTTCCAAATGGACGGTGGCTGAAGGCCAACTTCAGCAACATTTTGGAGAATGAATTTACAGTCAGTGGCCTAACAGAAGATGCTGCATATGAATTCCGTGTAATTGCCAAAAATGCTGCTGGTGCTATCAGCCCACCGTCTGAGCCATCAGATGCTATCACATGCAGGGATGACATTGAAGCACCAAGGATAATGGTGGATGTTAAATTTAAGGACACAGTTATATTAAAGGCAGGTGAAGCATTCAAGCTAGAAGCTGATGTTTCAGGTCGCCCACCTCCAACGATGGAATGGACCAAGGATGGAAAAGAGCTTGAAGGCACAGCAAAATTAGAAATAAAAATTGCAGATTTCTCCACTCATCTCATAAACAAGGATTCCTCTAGAAAGGATAGTGGTGCCTATATCCTCACAGCAACTAATCCTGGTGGCTTTGCCAAGCATATTTTCAATGTCAGAGTTCTTGATAGACCAGGCCCACCTGAAGGACCTTTAGCTGTATCTGATGTGACAGCAGAAAAATGTGTGTTGTCATGGTTGCCTCCTCTGGACGATGGAGGTGCCAAAATTGAACATTACATAGTACAGAAACGTGAAACCAGCAGATTGGCATGGACAAATGTCGCCTCTGAAGTCCAAGTAACAAAACTGAAGGTCACTAAACTTTTGAAAGGCAATGAATACATATTCCGTGTCATGGCTGTAAATAAATATGGAGTTGGAGAGCCACTGGAATCAGAGCCTGTGCTTGCAGTGGATCCTTATGGACCTCCCGATCCACCCAAAAACCCTGAAGTTACAGCTATTACTAAAGATTCCATGATTGTCTGCTGGGGACATCCTGACTCTGATGGTGGAAGTGAAATCATAAATTATATTGTGGAACGGCGTGATAAAGCTGGGCAACGCTGGGTGAAATGCAACAAAAAAACTCTTACTGATTTAAGATATAAAGTGTCTGGACTGACAGAAGGACATGAATATGAGTTCAGGATTATGGCAGAAAATGCTGCTGGGATTAGCGCACCAAGTTCTACCAGTCCATTCTATAAAGCTTGTGACGCTGTGTTTAAACCTGGCCCACCAGGTAACCCACGTGTTCTTGATACAAGCAGATCATCCATTTCTATTGCATGGAATAAACCTATCTATGATGGTGGTTCAGAAATCACTGGGTACATGGTTGAGATTGCCCTGCCAGAAGAAGATGAATGGCAAATTGTCACCCCACCATCTGGACTCAAGGCAACTTCTTATACCATCACTGGCCTCATAGAGAACCAGGAATATAAAATCCGCATCTATGCCATGAATTCTGAAGGTCTTGGGGAACCTGCCCTTGTCCCTGGAACGCCAAAGGCTGAAGACAGAATGCTGCCGCCGGAGATTGAATTGGATGCTGACCTGCGCAAAGTTGTTACTATAAGAGCCTGCTGCACCCTAAGACTTTTTGTTCCAATCAAAGGAAGGCCTGCACCTGAGGTGAAGTGGGCCCGGGAACACGGAGAGTCTTTGGATAAAGCTAGCATTGAATCCACAAGCTCTTACACCCTGCTCATTGTTGGAAATGTAAACAGATTCGACAGTGGCAAATACATACTGACTGTAGAGAACAGCTCGGGCAGTAAGTCTGCATTCGTCAATGTTAGAGTATTAGATACACCAGGCCCTCCACAGGATCTGAAGGTGAAAGAGGTCACAAAGACATCTGTCACATTGACATGGGAGCCTCCTCTTCTTGATGGAGGATCAAAAATAAAGAACTATATTGTTGAAAAGCGGGAATCAACGAGAAAAGCATATTCAACTGTTGCAACAAACTGCCACAAGACTTCCTGGAAGGTAGACCAGCTTCAAGAAGGCTGTAGTTACTATTTCAGGGTTCTTGCTGAAAATGAATATGGCATTGGGCTGCCTGCTGAAACCGCAGAGTCTGTGAAAGTATCAGAACGACCTCTTCCTCCAGGAAAAATCACTTTGGTGGACGTCACAAGAAACAGTGTGTCGCTCTCTTGGGAGAAACCAGAGCACGATGGAGGCAGCCGCATTTTAGGCTACATTGTAGAGATGCAGAGCAAAGGCAGTGACAAATGGACCACTTGTGCCACAGTCAAAGTCACAGAAGCCACTATAACTGGACTGATCCAGGGTGAAGAATACTCTTTCCGTGTTTCAGCTCAGAATGAAAAGGGCATCAGTGATCCCAGACAACTGAGTGTGCCAGTAATTGCCAAAGATCTTGTCATTCCACCAACCTTCAAACTCCTGTTCAACACTTTCACTGTACTAGCAGGTGAAGACCTTAAAGTTGATGTTCCATTCATTGGACGCCCTACACCAGCTGTAACCTGGCATAAAGATGATGTACCACTGAAGCAGACAACTAGAGTAAATGCAGAGAGCACAGAAAATAATTCACTACTGACAATAAAGGAAGCCTGCCGAGAAGATGTTGGACATTACATAGTTAAACTGACTAATTCAGCTGGTGAAGCTACTGAAACTCTTAATATTATTGTTCTTGACAAACCAGGGCCTCCAACTGGACCAGTTAAAATGGATGAAGTGACAGCTGATAGTATTACTCTTTCCTGGGAACCACCAAAGTACGATGGTGGAAGTTCTATCAATAATTACATTGTAGAGAAGCGGGACACCTCCACAACCACTTGGCAGATTGTGTCAGCTACAGTTGCAAGGACAACCATAAAGGCCTGCAGATTAAAGACCGGATGTGAATATCAGTTTAGGATTGCAGCTGAAAACAGATATGGAAAGAGTACTTACCTCAATTCAGAGCCTATTGTTGCCCAGTATCCATTCAAAGTTCCTGGTCCACCTGGCACACCATTCGTGACATTCTCCTCCAAGGACAGCATGGAAGTGCAATGGCATGAGCCAGTCAGTGATGGAGGAAGCAGAGTTATTGGCTATCATCTAGAACGCAAGGAAAGAAATAGCATCCTCTGGGTCAAATTGAATAAAACACCCATTCCTCAAACCAAGTTTAAGACAACCGGCCTTGAGGAAGGCATTGAGTATGAGTTTAGAGTCTCTGCAGAAAACATTGTGGGCATCGGCAAGCCAAGTAAAGCATCAGAATGCTATGTAGCTCGTGACGCATGTGATCCACCAGGACGACCAGAGGCAATCATTGTCACCAGGAATTCTGTGACTCTCCAGTGGAAGAAACCTACCTATGATGGTGGAAGCAAGATCACTGGTTATATAGTTGAGAAGAAAGAGTTACCTGAGGGCCGCTGGATGAAAGCCAGTTTCACGAATATCATTGACACTCAATTTGAAGTAACTGGCCTAATTGAAGATCATAGATATGAGTTCCGAGTTATAGCTCGAAATGCCGCAGGAGTGTTTAGTGAGCCTTCAGAAAGCACAGGAGCAATAACAGCAAGAGATGAGGTAGATCCACCAAGAATAAGTATGGACCCCAAATACAAAGACACAGTTGTGATTCATGCTGGTGAGTCATTCAAGATTGATGCAGATATACATGGCAAACCGATACCAACCACTCAGTGGATAAAAGGTGATCAGGAGCTTTCAAACACAGCTCGATTAGAAATAAAGAGCACTGACTTTGCCACCAGTCTCAGTGTAAAGGATGCAGCACGTGTTGACAGTGGGAATTACATTCTGAAGGCCAAAAATGTTGCGGGAGAGAGATCAGTTACTGTGAATGTGAAAGTTCTTGATAGACCAGGCCCACCTGAAGGACCTGTTGGTATATCAGGGGTTACAGCAGAAAAATGCACATTAGCCTGGAAACCCCCACTTCAAGATGGTGGGAGTGATATCACAAATTATATAGTGGAAAGGCGAGAAACCAGCCGTCTAGTCTGGACTGTGGTTGATGCCAATGTGCAAACTCTCAGCTGCAAGGTTACTAAGCTTCTTGAAGGCAACGAATATATTTTCCGTATAATGGCTGTAAACAAATATGGTGTTGGTGAACCACTTGAATCTGAACCATTGATTGCCAAGAATCCATTTGTGGTACCGGATGCACCAAAAGCTCCAGAAGTCACAACAGTGACCAAGGACTCAATGATTGTTGTATGGGAAAGACCAGCATCTGATGGTGGCAGTGAAATTCTTGGATATGTTCTTGAAAAACGAGACAAAGAGAGCATTCGCTGGACAAGATGCCACAAGCGTCTGATTGGAGAGTTGCGCTTGAGAGTAACTGGGCTTATAGAGAATCACAATTATGAATTCAGAGTCTCAGCTGAGAATGCCGCTGGCCTTAGTGAGCCAAGCCCTCCTTCTACATACCAAAAAGCTTGCGATCCTATTTACAAACCAGGTCCTCCGAACAACCCCAAAGTCATGGATATCACCAGATCTTCAGTTTTCCTTTCCTGGAGCAAACCAATATATGATGGTGGCTGTGAAATCCAAGGATACATTGTTGAAAAATGTGATGTGAGTGTTGGTGAATGGACAATGTGCACTCCACCTACTGGAATCAATAAAACAAATATAGAAGTAGAGAAGCTTGTGGAAAAGCATGAATACAACTTCCGTATTTGTGCTATTAATAAAGCTGGAGTTGGTGAACATGCTGATGTCCCTGGACCTGTAGTAGTTGAAGAAAAATTGGAAGCACCAGACATAGATCTCGACCTAGAACTAAGGAAAGTTATAAATGTAAGGGCAGGTGGCTCTTTAAGGCTATTTGTTCCTATAAAAGGTCGTCCTACCCCAGAAGTTAAATGGGGAAAGATGGATGGTGAAATCCGAGATGCAGCTATAATTGATGTCACTAGCAGTTTTACCTCTCTTGTTCTTGACAATGTCAACCGATATGACAGTGGGAAATATACTCTAACATTAGAGAACAGCAGTGGAATGAAGTCTGCCTTTGTTACTGTGAGAGTCCTGGATACGCCAAGTCCACCTATTAACCTGAAAGTCACAGAAATCACCAAAGACTCAGTGTCGATTACATGGGAACCTCCTTTGTTAGATGGGGGATCTAAAATCAAAAATTACATTGTGGAGAAGCGTGAAGCCACAAGAAAATCATATGCTGCTGTTGTAACAAATTGCCATAAGAATTCTTGGAAAATCGATCAACTCCAAGAAGGCTGCAGTTATTACTTTAGAGTCACAGCCGAGAATGAGTATGGTATCGGCCTTCCTGCTCACACTGCTGATCCAATTAAGGTTGCAGAAGTCCCACAGCCTCCAGGAAAAATAACTGTGGATGATGTGACCAGAAACAGTGTCTCTCTGAGTTGGACAAAACCTGAACATGATGGTGGCAGTAAAATCATTCAATATATTGTGGAAATGCAAGCTAAACACAGTGAGAAGTGGTCAGAGTGTGCTCGGGTAAAGTCCCTTGAGGCAGTAATAACCAACCTAACTCAGGGAGAAGAATATCTTTTTAGAGTTGTTGCTGTAAATGAAAAGGGAAGAAGTGATCCTAGGTCCCTTGCAGTTCCAATAATCGCCAAAGATCTGGTTATAGAGCCAGATGTAAGACCTTCATTCAGCAGTTACAGTGTACAGGTTGGCCAAGATTTGAAAATAGAAGTACCAATTTCTGGACGTCCTAAGCCAACTATTACCTGGACTAAAGATGATCTTCCTCTGAAGCAGACCACAAGAATCAACGTGACCGATTCACTTGACCTCACCACACTCACTATTAAAGAAACTCACAAAGATGACAGTGGATTCTATGGAATCACAGTTGCCAATGTTGTTGGTCAGAAAACAGCATCCATTGAAATTATAACTCTAGATAAACCTGATCCTCCAAAAGGACCTGTTAAATTTGATGAAGTCAGTGCTGAGAGTGTCACATTATCTTGGCAGCCTCCATTATATACAGGGGGCTGCCAGATTACAAACTACATTGTTCAGAAAAGAGACACAACCACCACAGTATGGGATATTGTTTCTGCCACTGTTGCTAGAACTACACTCAAAGTAACCAAACTGAAAACTGGTACGGAATACCAATTCAGAATATTTGCTGAAAACAGGTATGGACAAAGCTTTGCCTTGGAGTCAGAACCAGTTGTGGCTCAATATCCCTACAAAGAACCAGGCCCTCCAGGTACACCATTTGCCGTATCCATTTCCAAAGACTCTATGGTCATACAGTGGCACGAACCAATCAGTAATGGTGGCAGCCCTATCATAGGTTACCACCTCGAGAGAAAGGAAAGAAATAGTATTTTGTGGACAAAAGTCAACAAAACTATTATTCATGACACCCAGTTCAAAGTGCTAAATCTTGAAGAAGGCATTGAATATGAATTCAGAGTTTATGCTGAAAATATTGTTGGTGTAGGCAAACCAAGCAAGAATTCTGAATGCTATGTAGCCCGAGATCCCTGTGACCCACCAGGAACCCCAGAACCAATAATAGTTAAAAGAAATGAAATCACTTTACAGTGGACCAAACCTGTGTATGATGGTGGAAGTATGATTACAGGCTACATTGTAGAGAAACGTGACTTACCTGAGGGTCGCTGGATGAAAGCTAGTTTCACAAATGTCATCGAAACTCAATTTACTGTGTCAGGTCTCACTGAAGATCAAAGATATGAGTTCAGAGTCATTGCAAAGAATGCAGCTGGTGCAGTAAGTAAACCTTCTGACAGTACTGGGCCAATAACTGCCAAGGATGAGGTTGAACTCCCAAGAATTTCAATGGATCCAAAATTCAGAGACACAATAGTGGTAAATGCTGGAGAAACATTCAGGCTTGAGGCTGATGTCTATGGAAAGCCCCTACCTACCATTGAGTGGTTACGAGGTGATAAAGAAGTTGAAGAATCTACCAGATGTGAAATAAAGAACACAGATTTCAAGGCTTTACTTATTATGAAGGATGCCATTAGAATTGATGGTGGACAGTATATCTTAAGAGCCTCCAATGTGGCAGGTTCTAAGTCCTTCCCAGTAAATGTAAAAGTATTAGATAGACCAGGACCACCAGAAGGGCCAGTTCAGGTTACTGGAGTTACTGCTGACAAATGCACTTTAGCATGGGCTCCGCCACTTCAGGATGGTGGCAGTGACATTTCTCACTATGTTGTGGAAAAGCGAGAAACCAGTAGACTTGCATGGACTGTAGTTGCTTCACAAGTTGTGACTAATTCTCTGAAAATTACCAAACTCCTAGAAGGCAATGAATATATTTTCCGTATAATGGCTGTCAATAAATATGGTGTTGGAGAGCCTTTGGAATCTGCACCAGTACTAATGAAAAACCCATTTGTGCTTCCTGGACCACCAAAAAGCTTGGAAGTCACAAACGTTGCCAAAGATTCTATGACTGTCTGTTGGAACCGTCCAGATAGTGATGGTGGAAGTGAAATTATTGGTTACATCGTAGAGAAAAGAGACAGAAGTGGCATTCGGTGGATAAAATGTAATAAACGCCGCATTACAGATTTGAGACTGAGAGTAACAGGATTAACTGAAGACCATGAGTATGAATTCAGAGTCTCTGCTGAAAACGCTGCTGGAGTTGGAGAACCAAGTCCAGCTACCATTTATTATAAGGCTTGTGATCCTGTGTTCAAACCTGGCCCACCCACCAATGCACACATTGTTGACACCACTAAAAGTTCAATTACACTTGCCTGGGGTAAACCCATCTATGATGGTGGCAGTGTGGTCCTGGGCTATGTCATAGAGATCTGTAAAGCAGATGAAGAAGAATGGAAAATAGTTACTCCACAGACTGGCCTGAGAGTCACTCGATTTGAAATCTCAAAACTCATTGAACACCAAGAATATAAAATACGACTCTGTGCCCTCAACAAAGTTGGTTTAGGTGAGGCTGCATCAGTTCCTGGTACTGTGAAACCAGAAGATAAACTTGAAGCTCCTGAACTTGACCTTGACTCTGAGTTAAGGAAAGGAATCATTGTAAGAGCTGGTGGATCTGCCAGAATTCATATTCCATTCAAAGGTCGCCCAACCCCTGAGATCACTTGGTCTCGAGAGGAAGGTGAATTCACAGATAAGGTTCAAATTGAAAAGGGAGTAAACTATACCCAACTATCAATAGATAACTGTGATAGAAATGATGCTGGGAAATACATTCTCAAGTTGGAAAACAGCAGTGGATCCAAGTCTGCTTTTGTAACTGTGAAGGTTCTTGACACCCCAGGACCACCACAGAATTTGACAGTCAAAGAAATCAGAAAAGATTCTGTTCTTCTGGTATGGGAACCACCCATTATTGATGGAGGGGCAAAGGTTAGGAACTATGTTATTGATAAACGTGAATCAACCAGAAAAGCATATGCTAATGTGAGTACTAAGTGCAACAAAACGAGCTTTAAAGTTGAGAACCTTACAGAAGGAGCCATTTATTACTTTAGAGTCATGGCTGAGAATGAATTTGGAGTTGGCATTCCAGTGGAAACCACAGATGCTGTGAAAGCTTCTGAACCTCCTTCCCCACCAGGAAAGGTCACACTCACTGATGTGTCCCAGACCAGTGCAGCCCTTATGTGGGAGAAGCCTGAACATGATGGTGGAAGCAGAATACTGGGCTATGTTGTTGAAATGCAGCCCAAAGGAACTGAGAAATGGAGTGTTGTGGCTGAATCCAAAGTCTGTAATGCTGTTGTTACTGGCTTGAGTTCTGGACAAGAATACCAGTTCCGTGTCAAGGCTTATAATGAGAAAGGAAAAAGTGATCCAAGAGTGCTTGGTGTTCCTGTCATAGCCAAGGACTTGACTATACAGCCTAGTTTTAAGTTACCATTTAACACATATACTGTCCAAGCTGGAGAAGACCTCAAAATAGAAATTCCTGTCATTGGCCGACCAAGACCTAAAATTTCTTGGGTCAAAGATGATGAACCTCTTAAACAGACCACAAGAGTAAATGTTGAAGAAACAGCTACTTCAACTATTTTACATATTAAAGAAAGTAGCAAAGATGACTTTGGAAAATACACCATAACAGCAACAAATAGTGCAGGCACAGCAACAGAAAATCTCAGCATTATTGTTTTAGAAAAGCCTGGACCTCCAATTGGACCAGTGAAGTTTGACGAAGTTAGTTCAGACTTCGTGGTCATATCTTGGGAACCTCCAGCCTATACTGGTGGCTGCCAAATAAGTAACTACATTGTAGAGAAGCGAGATACAACCACCACCACTTGGCACGTAGTATCAGCAACAGTGGCAAGAACAACGATTAAAATAACCAAACTGAAAACAGGCAGTGAGTACCAGTTTAGAATTTTTGCTGAAAACAGGTATGGAAAAAGTACCTCTCTGGACTCTAAACCAGTTATTGTACAATATCCATTTAAAGAACCTGGACCACCTGGAACTCCTTTTGTGACATCAGTCTCAAAAGATCAAATGCTTGTGGAATGGCATGAGCCAGTTAATGATGGAGGCAGCAAAGTTATTGGCTACCATCTTGAACAGAAGGAAAAAAACAGCATTTTATGGGTCAAGTTGAATAAGACCCCCATTCAAGACACCAAATTCAAAACAACTGGGCTTGATGAAGGCCTTGAATATGAGTTCAAAGTTTCTGCTGAAAATATTGTTGGTATTGGCAAGCCTAGCAAAGTATCAGAATGTTTTGTTGCTCGTGATCCCTGTGACCCACCTGGTCGTCCTGAAGCCATTGTTATTACAAGAAACAGTGTCACACTGAAATGGAAGAAACCTGCCTATGATGGTGGTAGCAAAATAACAGGTTATATTGTAGAAAAGAAAGACCTACCTGATGGCCGCTGGATGAAAGCCAGCTTTACCAATGTATTAGAAACTGAATTTACAGTGAGTGGACTTGTAGAAGACCAAAGATATGAATTTAGAGTAATTGCAAGAAATGCAGCTGGCAACTTGAGTGAACCATCTGAAAGTAGTGGTGCCATTACTGCAAGGGATGAAATTGATGCACCAAACGCCTCACTGGATCCAAAATATAAAGATGTCATCGTTGTTCGTGCAGGAGAGACTTTTGTTCTTGAAGCTGACATCCGTGGCAAACCTATACCTGATATCATTTGGTCAAAAGATGGAAGAGAACTTGAAGAAACAGCTGCTAGAATGGAAATTAAATCTACTATTCAGAAAACAACTCTCATTGTCAAAGATTGTATACGGACTGATGGAGGGCAATATATTCTGAAACTCAGCAATGTTGGTGGTACAAAATCTATACCAATCACTGTAAAGGTGCTTGACAGGCCAGGCCCTCCTGAAGGGCCTCTGAAAGTTTCTGGAGTTACTGCCGAAAAATGTTACCTGGCCTGGAACCCACCTCTGCAAGATGGTGGTGCTAATATTTCACATTACATCATTGAAAAGAGAGAGACAAGCAGACTCTCCTGGACCCAGGTTTCAACTGAGGTGCAGGCCCTTAACTATAAAGTCACCAAACTTCTCCCTGGTAATGAGTACATTTTCCGTGTCATGGCTGTGAATAAATATGGGATTGGAGAGCCCCTGGAATCCGAGCCCATTACAGCTTGTAATCCTTATAAGCTACCAGGTCCTCCTTCAACACTTGAAGCCTCGGCAATCACCAAAGATTCTATGGTAGTAACATGGGCACGCCCAGTAGATGATGGAGGTGCTGAAATTGAGGGCTACATTCTTGAAAAACGAGATAAAGAGGGTGTTCGATGGACCAAGTGCAACAAGAAAACACTAACAGATCTGCGATTCAGGGTAACTGGACTTACTGAAGGTCATGCCTATGAATTCAGAGTTGCCGCTGAGAATGCAGCTGGTGTGGGCGAACCTAGTGAGCCATCTGTCTTCTACCGTGCATGTGATGCCTTGTATCCACCAGGTCCACCAAGCAATCCAAAAGTGACAGACACTTCCAGATCTTCTGTCTCCCTGGCATGGAATAAGCCAATTTATGATGGTGGTGCACCCATTAAAGGCTATGTTATTGAGGTCAAAGAAGCCACTGCGGATGAATGGACAACTTGCACTCCACCAACAGGATTACAAGGAAAGCAGTTCACAGTGACCAAGCTTAAAGAAAATACTGAATATAACTTCCGTATCTGTGCCCTCAATTCTGAAGGTGTAGGTGAACCTGCAACTATACCTGGTTCTGTTGTTGCTCAAGAGAGGACAGAGCCACCAGAAATAGAACTTGATGCTGACCTCAGAAAGGTGGTCATTCTTCGTGCCAGTGCTACTTTACGCTTATTTGTCACTATCAAAGGTCGACCAGAACCCGAAGTTAAATGGGAAAAGGCTGAAGGGGTTCTCACTGAGAGGGCCCAGATTGAGGTGACCAGCTCATACACCATGTTGGTGATTGATAACGTTACCAGATTTGACAGTGGTCGGTACAACCTGACGCTTGAAAATAACAGTGGCTCCAAAACAGCTTTTGTTAATGTCAGAGTTCTTGATTCACCAAGTGCTCCTATAAATTTGACCATAAGAGAAGTGAAGAAAGACTCAGTGACAGTGTCCTGGGAACCACCACTTATTGACGGTGGAGCCAAGATTACAAACTACATTGTTGAAAAGCGAGAAACTACAAGGAAAGCCTATGCTACTATTACAAACAACTGCACTAAGAATACATTTAAAATTGAAAATCTACAAGAAGGATGTTCTTACTACTTCCGAGTCTTGGCTGCCAATGAATATGGGATTGGTTTGCCAGCTGAAACAACTGAACCTGTTAAAGTGTCCGAACCACCCCTCCCACCAGGAAGAGTAACTCTTGTGGATGTGACCCGTAATACAGCTACAATTAAGTGGGAGAAACCAGAAAGTGATGGTGGCAGCAAAATTACTGGTTATGTGGTTGAAATGCAGACTAAAGGCAGTGAAAAATGGAGCACTTGCACACAAGTTAAGACTCTAGAAGCAACTGTATCTGGCCTAACTGCTGGAGAAGAGTATGTCTTCAGGGTAGCTGCAGTTAATGAAAAAGGAAGAAGTGATCCAAGACAACTTGGAGTGCCAGTAATTGCAAAGGATATAGAAATAAAACCTTCAGTTGAGCTTCCCTTCCACACTTTCAATGTTAAGGCTAGAGACCAACTCAAGATTGATGTACCATTCAAGGGAAGACCTCAAGCTACTGTAAGCTGGAAAAAAGATGATCAGACTCTTAGAGAGACAACTAGAGTCAATGTTTCTTCTTCAAAGACTGTCACAACACTGTGTATTAAAGAAGCTTCAAGGGAAGATGTTGGAACTTATGAGTTGTGTGTTTCAAACAGCGCTGGATCTCTAACAGTTCCTATTACTGTAATTGTCCTCGATAAACCAGGACCTCCAGGGCCTATACATATTGATGAAGTTAGTTGTGACAATGTAACCATTTCTTGGACTGCTCCAGAATATGATGGTGGCTGCCAAATTAGCAATTACATTGTTGAAAAGAGAGAGACCACTTCTACCACATGGCAAGTAGTTTCACAAGCAGTGGCAAGAACATCGATTAAAATAGTTCGTTTGACAACAGGAAGTGAGTACCAGTTCCGTGTGTGTGCAGAAAACCGGTATGGAAAGAGCTCCTACAGTGAATCTTCACCTGTTGTTGCAGAGTATCCATTCACCCCTCCAGGTCCTCCCGGTACTCCTAAAGTTGTGCATGCCACAAAATCTACCATGCTTGTGAGCTGGCAAGTGCCAGTTAATGACGGAGGAAGTCACGTTATTGGCTATCACCTTGAGTATAAAGAAAGAAGCAGCATTCTTTGGTCAAAAGCAAATAAAATCCCCATTGCAGATACTCAAATGAAAGTCTCTGGTCTTGATGAAGGACTAATGTATGAGTATCGCGTATATGCTGAGAATATTGCTGGAATTGGTAAATGCAGTAAAGCATGTGAACCAGTTCCTGCAAGAGATCCTTGTGATCCTCCTGGACAACCTGAAGTCACAAATATCACAAGAAAGTCAGTCTCACTCAAATGGTCTAAACCACATTATGATGGTGGAGCTAAGATCACGGGCTACATTATTGAACGTAGGGAACTACCAGATGGCAGGTGGCTGAAGTGCAACTATACTAATGTACAAGAAACATACTTTGAAGTGACTGAACTTACTGAAGATCAGCGTTATGAATTCCGGGTTTTTGCAAGAAATGCTGCTGACTCAGTTAGTGAACCATCTGAATCCACTGGACCAATTACAGTCAGAGATGATGTTGAGGCTCCAAGAATTATGATGGATGTCAAGTTCCGGGATGTTATCATTGTCAAAGCTGGAGAAGTCCTTAAGATAAATGCAGACATTGCAGGGCGACCTCTGCCAGTAATTTCCTGGGCCAAGGATGGTGTAGAAATTGAAGAACGAGCAAGAACAGAAATTATCTCAACAGATTATACTACCTTATTAACAGTTAAAGACTGTATAAGACGAGACACTGGGCAGTATGTACTAACACTAAAGAATGTTGCAGGAACTCGCTCTATGGCAGTTAATTGCAAGGTACTTGACAGGCCTGGCCCACCAGCAGGACCACTTGAAATCAATGGCCTCACTGCTGAGAAATGCTCTCTTTCCTGGGGACGTCCCCAGGAAGATGGTGGTGCAGATATTGACTATTACATTGTAGAAAAGCGTGAAACAAGCCGCCTTGCCTGGACAATATGTGAAGCAGAGTCGAGGATAACATCCTGTAAAGTGACCAAGTTACTCAAAGGCAATGAGTACATCTTTAGAGTAACTGCTGTTAATAAATATGGTGTTGGTGAGCCCCTGGAGAGTGTAGCTGTAAAGGCCCTAGACCCCTTTACAGTTCCAAGCCCACCCACATCTGTGGAAGTTACATCTGTGACCAAAGATTCCATGACACTTTGCTGGTCAAGACCAGAGAGTGATGGAGGCAGCGATATCTCTGGATACATAATTGAAAGGCGAGAAAAAAATGCCCTACGATGGGTACGTGTAAACAAAAAACCGGTTTATGATCTGAGAGTGAAATCAACAGGACTTCGGGAAGGATGTGAATATGAATATCAGGTTTATGCAGAAAATGCCGCTGGTCTAAGTCTTCCAAGTGAAACCACTCCCTTAGTTCAGGCAGAAGATCCTGTGTTCTTACCATCTCCTCCATCCAAACCCAGAATTGTAGACTCTGGCAAGACCACTATCACTATTGGCTGGGTTAAGCCCTTGTTTGATGGTGGGGCCCCAATAACCGGATACACTGTCGAA
This sequence comes from Heterocephalus glaber, assembly GCF_053883595.1. NCBI lineage: Eukaryota > Metazoa > Chordata > Mammalia > Rodentia > Bathyergidae > Heterocephalus > Heterocephalus glaber. The sequence continues at coordinate 57,977,461 of NW_028258143.1, read as the reverse complement.
TACAAAAAGTCTGATGAAACTGATTGGAAAACTGCCATTCAGAGTTTCAGAGGCACAGAATACACAATGAGTGGACTAACAACAGGAGCTGAATACGTTTTCAGCATAAGATCTGTCAATAAGGTTGGTGCTAGTGATCCCAGTGACAGTTCCGACCCTCAGATAGCAAAAGAAAGAGAAGAAGAACCTGTTTTTGATATTGACAGTGAAATGAGGAAGACTTTGATTGTCAAGGCTGGTGCCTCATTTACCATGACTGTGCCTTTCCGAGGAAGACCAGTACCTAGCGTCTCATGGAGTAAGCCAGACACTGACCTCCGCACCAGAGCATATATTGATTCCACAGATTCCCGTACATCACTTACTATTGAAAATGCCAACAGAAACGATTCTGGAAAATACACATTAACAATTCAGAATGTGTTGAGTGCTGCTTCACTAACCTTCGCTGTCAAAGTTTTAGATTCTCCAGGTCCTCCTGCCAGTATTACGGTGCACGAAGTAACCAAAGAGAGTGCAGTGTTATCCTGGGATGTTCCTGAAAACGATGGAGGAGCACCAGTGAAGAAGTACCACATAGAGAAACGTGAGGCCAGCAAGAAAGCCTGGGTCTCTGTCACCAACAACTGTAACCGCCTTTCCTACAAGGTTACCACCTTACAAGAAGGAGCTACTTACTATTTCAGAGTCTCTGGAGAAAATGAGTTTGGCATTGGTGTACCAGCTGAAACAAAAGAAGGCGTCAAAATAACAGGTACATTTTAAGAACAAGGAAAAAATCAACATATCTGTATTAATTTTGCTAGAGTACTGTGATTCATTCTAGATAGTCATTGTTTATTCTGAAATGCCTTTTATTCACCTCAAACTATCATAATATAGCACAAAATGAATTTCTAATAATATATTGAATTTAGGTAAAATTGAATCTAACTGCATATATATACTTACATGTGTACATATAGTGTGTATGTATGCCGAAACTATATGATGAAGTTTCTTATAAGATTGTTCATCTCGTTCCTTTTTATACCTATGATGAATTTGGGGTAAATTTTATCATTTAATCTGAATATCTGACAATCTAAATTTGAATACTGACATGTAAGGCATACCTTAGGGAGCTTTGGTTGGCTTAAAAGCCAAACTAATGATAAGAAAAACTGAAATTAAAGTAAATACATGGCCTCTACTTAGAAGTTTTCTTTTGAGAATGCAAGAAGGTCCACATGGGAAAAAATGTTGTAATAACTGTTACCTTCTTTTTGATGCTTTATTTTCTTAGAAAAACCAAGCCCACCTGAAAAACTCGGAGTAATAAATGTCACCAAAGACAGTGTTTGCTTGACCTGGTTGAAGCCCGAACACGATGGTGGAAGCAGAATTGTACACTATGTTGTCGAAGCACTAGAAAAAGGACAGAAAAACTGGCTTAAATGTGCTATGGTAAAGTCAACCCAGCATGTTGTTTCTGGTCTGAGGGAGAATCATGAATACTTTTTCCGAGTCTTTGCTGAAAACCAAGCTGGCCTGAGTGACCCAAGAGAACTCCTGCTTCCTGTTCTTGTAAAGGAGCAGCTAGGTATGTCTAATTACATGTAAAAGCAAAATTTGAACTCACATTGATTTAATTTTTTAGAAACTCTTTCACCTTCGTTTTCCATACTCTTGTTTTTCAGAACCACCTGAAATTGATATGAAAAATTTCCCAAGTCACACTGTATATGTTAGAGCTGGTTCAAACCTTAAAGTTGACATCCCAATTTCTGGAAAACCATTACCCAAAGTGACCTTATCAAGGGATGGTGTTCCCCTCAAGGCAACCATGAGATTTAATACTGAAGTTACTGCTGAGAACCTGACGATCAATCTTAAAGAGAGTGTTACAGCTGATGCTGGAAGATATGAGATCACTGCTGCCAACTCTAGTGGAACAACCAAAGCTTTCATTAGCATCATCGTGCTGGACAGGCCTGGTCCTCCAACTGGCCCTGTTGTTATTAGTGACATAACTGAAGAAAGTGTGGTTCTCAAGTGGGAGCCACCTAAGTATGATGGTGGAAGCCAAGTAACCAATTACATTGTACTTAAGAGAGAAACAAATACTGCAGTATGGGCTGAAGTGTCTGCAATGGTTGCCAGAACAGTGATTAAAGTCATGAAACTGACCACAGGTGAAGAATACCAATTCCGCATCAAGGCAGAAAACCGCTTTGGTATCAGCGATCACATAGATTCAGCTTGTGTGGTTGTCAAACTACCATACAGTAAGTTGTCAAACTTTTCAAAATCCCGGGTTTTCATCTGCCATATATGTGTTAAATGTCTTTATTAACCTATGGAATTTTTCTCTTTTGTAGCAACACCTGGACCTCCTTCAACACCATGGGTCACTAATGTTACTCGTGAAAGCATCACCGTGAGCTGGCATGAACCAGTGTCCAATGGAGGCAGTGCAGTCACAGGCTATCACTTGGAAATGAAAGACAGAAACAGTATTTTATGGCAAAAAGCCAACAAAATGCTTATCCGTACAACTCACTTCAAAGTTACAACAATCAGTGCTGGACTTATTTATGAATTCAGGGTGTATGCTGAAAATGCTGCTGGTGTTGGAAAACCCAGCCATGCTTCTGAACCAGTCTTGGCCATTGATGCCTGTGGTATGTAACTGTGATGAAAAGAACATTTTTGACAAATAAAAATGCAAATCCCATTTCTGGAAACCAAAATAAATTGATATAAGTGCCACTGATCAGCTCTCTTTTATTACTACAGAACCCCCAAGAAATCTTCGTATTACTGACATTTCAAAGAACTCTGTCAACCTTTCTTGGCAACAACCAGCGTTTGATGGAGGAAGCAAGATTACAGGCTACATTGTTGAGAGACGTGACCTTCCAGATGGCAGATGGACCAAGGCCAGCTTCACTAATGTTATTGAGACTCAATTCACTGTCTCTGGCTTGACTCAGAATTCCCAGTATGAATTCCGTGTCTTTGCTAGGAATGCCGTTGGCTCCATCAGCAATCCATCTGAGGTTGTAGGCCCTATTACGTGCATCGATTCTTATGGTAAGCAATTTTAGCACTTTGCATCCCAGCACCTTTTGAATTCAATATTTTCCCTTGCTTTAATAACTTTTACTATGTACTTTAATGAGATTTTGGAAGAAACTATAAACTAGCTAACATACTTAGGAAAATTCCTCAACCTCTCCACATTTTTTAATTACAAAAGGTACTACAGAGATGTGGATTATAGGATATCTAAAGGCCTTTCAAGTTCAACCTTTTATGATTCTTTGTATGAGTTGGCACTTTCATTTTTCTGTTTTAAATTATCAGTCAATAATTAAATCCATAAGTGCATCCACAGAAAATTGCTTTTAAAATAAAGACTAAACAGATTTTGATGATAGTATTAGCAGCGGCTAAGATTTACTGCATAATTATCATGGATTCTCTCGCTTAGTTTTAACTTCCTAATGTAGCCCATTTTACAGAAGAGAAACCTAGGCCTAAAGTGAAAATGTAACTTCCCCAAGATCAAGCAGCTCATCAGTGATGGGAGTGCGGTTCTCCAGAGTCCTCTCTACATCACTATGAGTCCAAAATACATACACTTGGCCATTTTGGAAAATAAGTGACATGTTCAACTAAGAATGATTTGAAAATTGAAACTTCATGAAAGTCAAGTATACCCTAAAATAATTCTTTTAAGTTCTGCATTATAAAAACAAATGAGCCACTATAGTATCTTGGCAAAAATGTCCACTTTCACCCTCAAGGGAAGAATTCCACAGCTGATCTCTATCAAACAGGTTTGTGGGCACTATTTGTGAGTCTGTGAGGCAAATCTAATTTAATCTATTTCTTAATAGTTCTGAGAAGCCCAGGAGGAAATCTGCATAGTGAATACATAACTCTGTGATCAGAGAACTCAAGCTTCAAAGGTCCACTCTGAACTGAACACACTTGGAAATACAGTAAACAGGAAGGGAAATGAAAAACAATAGGAGGTGGCTGAGAAACTACAGTGAAAGACAATGTTTAATGCTGCCTCTGGCTCAATGATGCGCTCACTACTGTATCTCATTTTGACATTGACTAAAATACCTAATGGACTTTAGAATACATTTAGAAGGCAGTTAAGTGCCTGTGGAATTAGTACAGTGTTGGTGAGAAACAGAGCTTGCTCACAGTCTTTCTTCCCCATCTGAGATAGAAGAGTGATTTATAAAATCATAAAGGTTAGAATAATAAATGAATAGGATTAGAATACAGTGCACTTATGTACACATAAATGTATACAGACATACATATGCATATATATAAAACATAGTAAGCACCAATGACCTTTCACCCTTATAGTATTTTAAATGTTTCTCATCTAGTTTTTTTTTCATGCAGGTGGACCTGTAATTGACTTGCCTCTAGAATATACAGAAGTTGTCAAATACAGAGCAGGTACATCTGTTAAGCTCAGAGCTGGCATTTCTGGAAAACCTGAGCCCACAATTGAGTGGTATAAAGATGACAAAGAATTACAAACCAATGCACTGGTATGTGTTGAAAATACCACTGATCTTGCATCTATACTCATCAAAGATGCCAACCGCCTTAACAGTGGAAGCTATGAATTAAAACTAAGGAATGCCATGGGCTCAGCCTCAGCCACCATCAGAGTACAGATCCTTGGTAGGTGTTTAGTTACAGACCAATGTCACATTTGGTTTGCCTAAAGCTTACTAATTTTAAATTAGTAGTTTTTAAAAAGCACTGACACAGTGTTTTGTTCTTTCATTGACAGATAAACCAGGACCTCCAGGTGGCCCAATTGAATTTAAGACTGTAACTGCTGAAAAGATAACCCTTCTCTGGCGGCCTCCAGCTGATGATGGTGGTGCAAAAATCACTCACTACATTGTAGAAAAGCGTGAGACAAGCCGCGTTGTGTGGTCTATGGTGGCTGAAAATTTGGAAGAGTGCATCATTACAACAACCAAAATTATCAAAGGAAATGAATATGTCTTCCGGGTTCGAGCTGTGAACAAATATGGAATTGGCGAGTCACTGGAATCAGAGCCAGTTGTAGCCAAGAATGCATTTGGTGAGATATAATTTCATTAGGAAATTGAAATAAAAATAAAAATTTTTAAATAAATATAAACTATTTTTCTAGGCTGTGAATATGTTTTCTTAAAACATTTTTCTTTTGTGTTACATCTTGTCTCATTAGTCCTTTTCACAAGACAAAAAATATAATAAATAAAACAACTATTCTTTAGATATGAAGTTCAAAAAGTAGAATTTATAAGTAACATTGATCATTTAAATTCATCTGCCTCTTCTTTTCTAAATAGTTACACCTGGGCCACCAAGTGTACCAGAGGTGACAAAGATTACCAAGAATTCAATGACCGTTGTCTGGAGCAGGCCAGTTGCAGATGGTGGTAGTGAAATAAGTGGCTATTTCCTTGAAAAACGAGACAAGAAGAGTCTAGGATGGTTTAAAGTACTAAAGGAAACCATCCGTGACACTAGACAGAAGGTGACAGGACTCACAGAACAGAGTGACTATCAATACCGCGTTTGTGCAATAAATGCTGCTGGAATGGGTCCATTTTCTGAACCATCTGACTTCTACAAAGCTGCTGATCCTATTGGTAAGTGATCATACATGCAGCATCTATGTCTTTCTTGGGTGACTGAATTGCACATGATCATGTGTACTCATTGTATTGTGAATGGCCATTCCAGATCCTCCAGGCCCACCTGCCAAGATAAGAATTGCAGATTCAACTAAGTCATCCATCACTCTTGGCTGGAGTAAACCAGTCTATGATGGAGGCAGTGCTATTACTGGATACATTGTCGAGATGAGACAGGGAGAGGAAGAGGAATGGAATATTGCCTCTACCAAAGGAGAGGTCAGAACTACAGAATATGTAGTATCGAGCCTACAACCTGGAGTCAATTACTACTTCCAGGTATCTGCAGTAAACTGTGCTGGACAAGGAGAACCTATAAAAATGACCGAACCTGTACAAGCTAAAGATATACTTGGTATGTACAAATAGGGGTGCTTATGTTTTTCTTTTTTATTAGAGTACTTCCAGGCAAAGACTCATTTCCTTGCTTTTAAAATTCACTGTATCTGTCTATTTTATGTCTACAGAGGAACCAGAGATTGACCTAGATGTAGCTCTCCGATCATCTATTATAGCTAAAGCTGGTGAAGATGTACAAGTCTTGATTCCTTTCAAAGGCAGACCCTCACCTACTGTCACTTGGAGAAAAGATGAGAAGAATCTTGGCAGTGATGCCAGATACAGCATTCAAAACACTGATTCATCTTCTTTACTCATTATTCCTCAAGTTACTCGGAACGATACAGGCAAATATATTTTGACAATAGAAAATGGAGTTGGCCAACCAAAGTCTTCAACTGTGAATGTTAAAGTGCTTGATACTCCAGCAGCCTGCCAGAAACTACAGGTTAAACATGTTTCTCGAGGCACTGTCACTCTCTTCTGGGATCCTCCTCTCATCGATGGAGGATCTCCCATAATTAATTATGTCATTGAAAAGAGAGATGCCACGAAGAGAACATGGTCTTCCGTGTCACACAAATGTTCTAGTACATCCTTTAAGATCACAGATTTGTCAGAGAAAACACCATTCTTCTTCAGAGTTCTTGCAGAAAATGAAATGGGAGTTGGCGAACCCTGTGAAACTACCGAGCCAGTGAAAGCTGCTGAAGTACCAGCTCCCATACGTGATCTCTCAATGAAAGATTCCACAAAGACATCTATTATCCTGAGCTGGACCAAACCTGACTTTGATGGTGGGAGTGTCATCACAGAATATGTTGTGGAAAGGAAAGGTAAAGGCGAGCAAACATGGTCACATGCTGGCATAAGTAAATCATGTGAAATTGAGATTAGCCAACTAAAAGAACTGTCAGTCCTGGAATTCAGAGTGTTCGCCAAAAATGAGAAAGGACTAAGTGATGCTGTCACTATTGGACCACTTACAGTGAAAGAACTTGTAATTACACCTGAAGTCGACCTGTCAGAAATCCCTGGCGCACAAATCTCAGTGAGAATTGGGCATAATGTACACCTTGAATTACCTTATAAAGGAAAACCCAAGCCATCTATCAGTTGGCTGAAAGATAGTTTGCCATTGAAAGAAAGTGAAAATGTTCGCTTCAGTAAAACTGAAAAGAAAATCACCTTGAATATTAAGAACGTCAAGAAAGAACATGGAGGAAAGTACACTGTTATTCTGGATAATGCAGTGTGTAGAAACTCATTCCCCATTACAATCATCACCCTCGGCCCACCATCAAAGCCCAAAGGACCCATTCGATTTGATGAAATCAAGGCTGAGAGTGCCATCATGTCCTGGGATATACCAGATGATGATGGAGGAGGAGAAATTACTTGTTACAGCATTGAGAAGCGGGAAGCTTCCCAAACTAATTGGAAGATGGTATGTTCAAGTGTTGCCAGGACGACTTTCAAAGTTTCTAATCTAGTCAAAGATGCCGAATACCAGTTTAGAGTCAGGGCAGAAAACAGATACGGAGTCAGTGAACCACTTGTCTCAAATCTCATTGTGGCAAAACACGAGTTCAGGATTCCTGGCCCCCCAGGAAAGCCAGTTGTATACAATGTGACCTCTGATGGCATGTCACTAACTTGGGATGCACCAGTTTATGATGGTGGCTCAGAAGTTACTGGATTCCATGTTGAAAAGAAAGAAAGAAATAGCATACTCTGGCAAAGAGTTAACACGTCACCAATATCTGGAAGAGAATATAGAGCGACTGGATTAATAGAAGGACTGGATTACCAATTCCGAGTATATGCTGAAAATTCTGCTGGCCTAAGCTCACCCAGTGACCCAAGCAAATTTACCTTAGCTGTCTCCCCAGTGGGTAAGTGACTATTATTCAAACATATGTAATTTAGCAATCAAATATCTTAGTAGCAAATAAATCATTCTTTTCTTCTATGTATCACCTTTCTTGCTATCTTTTTGTCACTGGACAACTGATTATATAAAGCAAGAAGAATGATTTTAAATGCTAGTGAAGCAATTTAAAGGTCTTAAATACTGTGAAACAGAAAGTTGAAATGAATGAGTAAAATGTGCTTGGGGGCTTCATTCATGCTATTTCTCTTCCATCGATGATTAAGAGCTGGTTACAGATGTAATAATACATTTAATTTCCTTATGACTTTTCAGATCCACCTGGCACTCCTGACTACATTGATGTCACCAGGGAAACCATCACACTTAAGTGGAACCCACCATTGCGCGACGGAGGCAGTAAGATTGTGGCCTACAGCATTGAGAGACGGCAAGGGGATGATCGCTGGGTCAGATGCAACTTTACTGACGTCAGTGAATGCCAGTACACAGTTACAGGACTTAGTCCTGGGGATCGATATGAATTCAGAATAATTGCAAGAAATGCTGTTGGAACTATAAGCCCACCCTCACAGTCTTCTGGTGTTATTATGACAAGAGATGAAAATGGTAAGTGTTTCTGACTGATTCCCCTATGACTAAGAATAGCTGCATTTAAAAATATATGTTGGGCCTCCTGTCTGTGAAGAGGAAACAGAAACAACAATTCCAGGTTGCTATGTGGATGAATTAGGACTTTTCTATCATTCAGATAAAGAAAAGAAAAAGCACAATTGGCATCAATTATTTTTACTATCCTGTTCTTTTTCTCCATTCTCATATTAAGAGCATGCAAGCAAAGATGTTTTTAACTTTGTAACTCTATTTATAATAAATAAATAAGAGTCCCTAGAATAGCCATCTGTCTATTAAAATACATCACTTATCCAACAATACAGTCATCACTGTTTGCATGCAGTGATGGCCTCTTACAGGTACTTGTTTGAATAAGCAGCACTATTAGGAAGCAAATGACCTGCAAATATTTCAATTTCTCTTCATACAAATGGCAGTGCAAAATTATTAACCTGACATAGGGCGTGGTGGTGCGTGTCTGTAATCCCAACACTCAGGAGACCAAGGCAGGAGGGTTGCCATGAGTTCAAGGCCAGCCTGGGCTACATAGTAAAACCCTGTCTCAAAAAGTCAAAATTATGAACACGACAGATGTAACAAAGGAGAAAAGGTTATAATAGGCAAATGTGTAATCCCATAGTCTGAACTCTTAATTATCAATCCTTTCAAAATAGCCTTTGGTAGCACAGAAGTCATTATCTTCTCTTTGTTATGATATGGTGCTAATGAAAACTACATTTTTATATATCTGTATTAAGTCAAACTAACACATAGTATTTCTATTTCTCTTCTAGTTCCACCAACAGTAGAGTTTGGCCCTGAGTATTTTGACGGTATCATTATTAAGTCTGGAGAGAGCCTTAGAATTAAAGCTTTGGTACAAGGACGACCAGTACCTCGAGTAACTTGGTTCAAAGATGGAGTTGAAATCGAAAAGAGAGTGAATATGGAAATAACTGATGTCCTTGGATCTACCAGCCTCTTTGTTAGAGATGCTACTCGAGACCATAGTGGCCTATATACAGTGGAAGCCAAAAATGTATCTGGCACCACAAAAGCAGATATTAAAGTGAAAGTACAAGGTACTTTTAAAGAACTTCTTGGTGTTACAATTAATAAGATTTGGATTAATGACATGCCTTTTTATATTTTAATGGACAAGGAAAAAGAAACTAATTATAGATACTTTTTCTTATAGATACACCAGGAAAAGTAGTTGGCCCAATAAGATTCACCAGTATTACTGGTGAGAAGATGACTCTGTGGTGGGATGCACCACTCAATGACGGCTGTGCTCCTGTCACCCACTACATCATTGAAAAACGGGAAACGAGCAGACTTGCTTGGGCATTAATTGAAGATAAATGTGAGGCCCAGAGTTATACTGCCATTAAACTAATAACTGGCAATGAATACCAGTTCCGTGTTTCTGCCGTTAACAAGTTTGGTGTTGGCAGGCCACTTGATTCTGACCCAGTGATTGCTCAAATACAATACAGTAAGTTTCTATTTTCATAAATGGTACTATGGTATAAGATTAACTTTCCAACCAAATGTATCTAACTGGCTTCGTTTCTCTGTTTTCTTTCATTTCATAGCCGTTCCTGATGCCCCTGGCATTCCAGAGCCTAGCAATGTAACAGGCAATAGCATTACCCTGACATGGGCAAGGCCAGAATCAGATGGTGGCAATGAGATTCAACACTACATCCTTGAAAGGAGAGAAAAGAAAAGCACGAGATGGGTAAAAGTGATCAGCAAACGACCAATCTCTGAAACAAGATTCAAAATCACTGGTCTGATAGAAGGCAATGAGTATGAATTCCATGTCATGGCTGAAAATGCAGCAGGAGTAGGACCTGCAAGTGGCATCTCAAGACTAATTAAATGCAGAGAGCCCGTTAACCCACCAAGTGCTCCCACAGTGGTAAAAGTGACAGACACATCAAAGACAACTGTGAGCTTGGAATGGTCCAGGCCAGTCTTTGATGGCGGCATGGAAATAATTGGGTACATCATAGAAATGTGCAAAGCTGATCTAGGAGACTGGCACAAGGTAAATACAGAGGCATGTGTGAAAACAAGATACACAGTCACTGATTTACAAGCAGGAGAAGAATACAAATTCCGGGTGAGTGCTATCAACGGTGTTGGAAAAGGAGACAGCTGTGAAGTGACTGGTACAATTAAAGCCGTTGACCGACTAACAGCTCCTGAATTAGACATTGATGCAAGCTTCAAACAGACTCACATTGTTAGAGCTGGTGCCAGTATTCGCCTCTTTATTGCTTTCCGGGGTAGACCTACCCCTACAGCTGTGTGGAGCAAGCCAGACTCTAATCTTAGTATTCGGGCTGATATCCATATAACAGACTCCTTCAGCACCCTGACTGTGGAACACTGCAACAGAAATGATGCAGGGAAATATACCCTTACTGTGGAAAATAACAGTGGTAGTAAGTCAATCACGTTCACTGTGAAGGTGCTAGACTCTCCAGGACCACCTGGTCCCATTACCTTCAAAGATGTAACCCGGGGATCTGCTACATTGATGTGGGATGCGCCTCTACTGGATGGTGGTGCCCGAATCCATCACTATGTGGTAGAGAAACGAGAAGCAAGTCGCCGTAGCTGGCAAGTTGTCAGTGAAAAATGTACTCGTCAGATCTTCAAGGTTAGTGACCTAGCAGAAGGCGTTCCATACTACTTCCGTGTTTCTGCAGAAAATGAGTATGGTGTTGGTGAACCATATGAAATGCCAGAACCAATTGTAGCCACAGAACAGCCTGCTCCACCTAGAAGACTTGATGTTGTTGACACTAGCAAATCCTCTGCAGTCTTAGCATGGCTTAAACCTGAACATGATGGAGGCAGCCGGATTACTGGGTACCTACTTGAAATGAGACAAAAGGGATCTGACTTCTGGGTTGAAGCTGGTCACACCAAACAGCTGACATTCACAGTAGAACGCCTTGTTGAGAACACAGAATATGAATTCCGTGTGAAAGCTAAGAATGATGCTGGCTACAGTGAACCCAGAGAAGCCTTCTCATCTGTCATCATCAAAGAGCCTCAAATTGAGCCAACTGCTGATCTCACTGGAATTACCGACCAGCTCATAACTTGCAAAGCGGGAAGCCCATTCACTATTGATGTGCCAATCAGTGGTCGTCCAGCCCCCAGAGTAACATGGAAACTGGAAGAAATGAGACTTAAGGAGACTGATCGAGTGAGTATCATAACAACAAAAGACAGGACCACCCTCTCTGTAAAGGACAGCATGAGAGGTGACTCTGGCAGATACTTCTTAACCCTGGAAAACACATCTGGCGTTAAAACATTTACCATCACAGTTGTGGTCATTGGAAGGCCAGGTCCAGTAACTGGCCCCATTGAGGTCTCATCTGTCTCAGCTGAATCATGTGTCCTGTCATGGGCTGAACCTAAAGATGATGGAGGCACCGAAATTACTAATTACATAGTTGAAAAGCGTGAGTCGGGCACGACAGCTTGGCAGCTCATCAATTCCAGTGTCAAGCGCACTCAGATTAAAGTCACTCATCTCACAAAATACAAGGAGTATTCTTTCCGTGTTAGTTCAGAAAACAGATTTGGTGTGAGCAAGCCTTTAGAATCAGCACCGATTGTTGCTGAGCATCCATTTGGTAAGAAAAACAAAAATCAGATTTCGAAGTCTCTATTATATTTCCACTGAATTTTATAAAAGTGTATTCATACTTGATGTCTTTGTTTATATTTAGTCCCACCAAGTGCTCCTACCAGACCGGAAGTCTACCATGTGTCTGCCAATGCCATGTCTATTCGTTGGGAAGAACCCTACCATGATGGTGGCAGTAAAATCACTGGCTACTGGGTTGAGAAGAAAGAACGTAACACCATTCTTTGGGTGAAGGAAAACAAAGTGCCATGTTTAGAGTGCAACTACAAAGTGTCTGGTTTGGTTGAAGGACTGGAATATCAGTTTAGAACTTATGCTCTCAATGCTGCAGGTGTTAGCAAGGCCAGTGAAGCTTCAAGACCTGTAATGGCTCAAAATCCAGTTGGTATGTATGAAAATTTAAGGGTACATTTGTTTTTACTGTTCTTGGTACTGGCAGAACTAGAGCTGGTTTGTTTGGGGTTTTTTAACCTTATTTTTTGCATCCTTTCTAGACGCACCAGGCAGACCGGAAGTGACAGATGTCACAAGATCGACAGTGTCACTGATTTGGTCTGCCCCGGTGTATGACGGAGGCAGCAAAGTAGTGGGCTATATCGTGGAGCGTAAGCCAGTCAGTGAGGTTGGAGACGGTCGCTGGCTAAAGTGCAACTATACCATCGTATCAGACAACTTTTTCACTGTAACTGCTCTCAGTGAGGGAGACACTTATGAATTCCGTGTATTGGCCAAGAATGCAGCAGGTGTAATCAGCAAAGGATCAGAATCCACAGGCCCCGTCACATGCCATGATGAATACGGTACAAACTAGCCTATGTTCTCCTTTTAAACTGTCATAATTCACATGAAAATAAACTGTCAGATATTCATCCACATTTATTTTAACTATCGACAGCTCCGCCCAAAGCCGAATTGGATGCCAGATTACAGGGTGACCTGGTTACCATTAGAGCAGGTTCGGATCTGGTTCTTGATGCTGCAGTTGGTGGCAAACCTGAACCCAAAATTATCTGGACCAAAGGAGACAAGGAACTCGATCTCTGTGAAAAAGTCTCTTTGCAGTATACTGGCAAACGAGCAACTGCTGTGATCAAGTTCTGTGACAGAAGTGACAGCGGAAAATATACATTAACAGTCAAGAATGCCAGTGGGATCAAGGCTGTGTCTGTCATGGTCAAAGTGCTTGGTAAGCATGTCAAATGTTCTTCCATTTTTATAGCATTTTCAACGTGAGCAGAAAGAATGACCTTTATTGTGGCTTGTCCCTGTGCCTGTTTCAGACTCCCCTGGCCCATGTGGAAAACTCACCGTGAGCAGAGTAACAGAGGAGAAGTGTACTTTAGCCTGGAGCCTTCCCCAAGAAGATGGAGGAGCAGCTATATCTCATTACATTGTAGAAAGACGAGAGACTAGCAGGCTCAACTGGGTGATTGTTGAAGGCGAATGCCCAACCCTATCCTATGTGGTTACCAGACTCATCAAGAACAATGAATACACATTCAGAGTAAGGGCAGTAAACAAATATGGCCCTGGTGTGCCTGTTGAATCAGAGCCAATTGTAGCCAGAAACTCATTCAGTGAGTATCAACATTTTTTAAATAAATTGGTGATTGAAATGTAATGAGATCAGGGGAGAGGGGCTGTCAAATTAATATGATTTTTCTGATCATCTTTATTTTCATAAAACATAAACAGCTATTCCATCCCAACCTGGCATACCTGAAGAAGTTGGGGCCGGCAAAGAGCATATCATTATTCAGTGGACAAAACCAGAATCTGATGGTGGCAATGAGATCAGCAACTACCTGGTAGACAAGCGTGAGAAGAAGAGCCTGCGCTGGACACGTGTCAACAGAGATTACATGGTGTATGATACCAGGCTGAAGGTGACCAGCCTGATGGAAGGGTGTGATTACCAGTTCCGAGTGACTGCAGTGAATGCTGCTGGTAACAGTGAACCCAGCGAAGCTTCCAACTTCATTTCATGCAGAGAACCATCATGTGAGTTCTATAAATCATACACTAGCCTCATGTTCATCCACACCACATGATGAATAATTTTCCAACATGCCAATTCCAAGAACTTGTAGAATTTATGAAAAGTATATGTCTAGAAAAACACATGCTTATTAGTGTGATCTTAAATAAAGCCTATGTCAGAGAACATTTTAACTATTACTTCTGTTGGCAAGTTAGCAGTTAGCATTGCTGAAAATTTTTGCAGTGTTTTTCCTAACTTATGAAAAAATAAATTATTATATCACCAATATGAAAGATATATTCTGTGAATCTTTAGAGAGAACTGCATCATACTGATAATGAGCACCGAAGAGAGGCAAAGTCCCTTTTAAGAAGAGACTCCGCAGAAGCATAGTCTGCAATATTTTAATGTTACTGTCAAAATAATTGTTATAAGAACTTCAAAACAAGTGAGAAATCTTTGTACAAAGTTTAAGCCTAAGAGCTGAAAAGAATAAGGCTTTGGGACTGAACAGGGGAAGATGATGGATTACTGATTCCTGTGTTCATTGGAAACATAGAGATGACAAGTGATATTAACCCTGTGAAGGATAAGCAACCAAAGAAAAATCCTTGAGGATGAGTTAAGCAATGAGCTTGTCTAATGAAGAATATATTATAGCTATCCACAGCAGTAAGAAAGAAAAATCTACCTTCCTAAAGTAGTTTATTTCTTAAAATAATAATAGTAATCACACTGTATACAGTGTGATTACTATTATGCCCTATAATATCAAAAAAGCCCAGTTACAAAGATGGTCTTGATAGTGTGGACAAAGAGCAAAAGTACCTCTGTGAGTCTTGAAAACAAAAACAAATTACAAGTCTCGAAGTTTCTTTGTGTAACACCTACATCCCACTTTTTAAATTCTATAGATACCCCCGGACCACCTTCCACTCCAAGAGTTGTGGACACCACCAAGCGCAGCATTAGTTTGGCTTGGACCAAGCCCACGTATGATGGTGGTGCTGACATCATAGGATATGTACTTGAAATGAAAGAGAAAGACACTGACCAGTGGTACAGAGTACATACCAATGCCACAATAAGAAATACTGAATTCACTGTGCCAGACCTTAAAATGGGCCAGAAATACTCCTTCCGAGTTGCTTCTGTGAATGAGAAGGGTATGAGTGAATACAGTGAAACAACTGCTGAAATTGAACCTGTGGAAAGACTAGGTATTTATTATATGGCTTTTAGGTGAATCATTTTCTCATCACGCCTGTTCTTGAATTAATTAAATTTTGATATTTCCTTTCCAGAAATACCAGATCTTGAGCTTGCAGATGATCTGAAGAAGACTGTAACCATCAGGGCTGGGTCCTCACTGCGCCTGATGGTGTCCGTATCTGGTAGACCACCTCCCGTCATCACATGGAGCAAGAAAGGCATTAACCTTGCAAACCGGGCAATTATTGACAACACTGAGAGCTACTCTTTACTTATTGTGGACAAGGTTAATCGGTATGATGCTGGAAAATACACAATTGAAGCTGAAAATCAATCTGGCAAGAAATCAGCAACAGTCCTTGTTAAAGTATATGGTAAGTATTTTCCTTAAAATTGAGTATCCTGTGAGTAGATTCTCTAAAAAGGTACATCTTGACCTCGGATTGCCTTTCCAGAGAAGGCCTATGTTGACTATTTTCCTGGGAAAAAGTCTATCAACTAACCAGCCAAAGAGGAAGTACCATCTTTCATTCTTTTTTTCAGATACTCCTGGTCCCTGTCCTTCGGTGAAAGTTAAGGAAGTATCAAGAGATTCTGTGACCATTACTTGGGAAATCCCCACAATTGATGGTGGCGCTCCAGTCAACAATTACATTATTGAGAAGCGTGAAGCTGCCATGAGAGCATTCAAAACAGTAACCACCAAATGCAGCAAGACACTTTACCGAATTTCTGGACTTGTAGAAGGAATGATGTACTATTTCAGAGTGCTTCCAGAAAACATTTATGGCATTGGAGAACCCTGTGAAACATCTGATGCAGTTTTGGTCTCAGAAGTGCCGTTGGTGCCTACAAAGCTGGAAGTGGTTGATGTCACCAAATCCACTGTCACTCTTGCCTGGGAAAAGCCACTCTACGATGGCGGTAGCCGACTCACTGGATATGTTCTGGAGGCCTGCAAAGCTGGCACAGAAAGATGGATGAAGGTTGTCACCTTAAAACCCACAGTCCTAGAGCACACTGTTATTTCCTTAAATGAAGGTGAACAATACTTATTTAGAGTAAGGGCACAAAATGAGAAAGGTGTATCGGAACCAAGAGAGATCGTCACAGCAGTGACTGTACATGACCTCAGAGGTATGTACTAAACAGCCAAAGAAATAACAGTAAAGTAAAAAGCATTCAAAGTTTATGATACTTCATTAGAAATAATGCTTAAAAATGACTTGTTTCTTTCTTATAGTGTTGCCAACAATTGATCTTTCTACAATGCCTCAAAAGACCATCCATGTCCCAGCTGGCAGACCAGTGGAGCTGGTAATACCCATCACTGGTCGTCCACCTCCTACTGCTTCCTGGTTCTTTTCTGGTTCTAAACTGAAAGAATCAGAACGTGTCACAGTTGAAACTCATACTAAAGTAACTAAATTAACCATCCGTGAAACCACTATAAGAGATACTGGAGAATATACACTTGAATTAAAAAATGTTACTGGAACTACTTCAGACACTATTAAAGTTATCATTCTTGGTAAGGATATGTGATAAAGATACAAGAGAGTTGTTGATCTTCAGTTATCCAATTTTGATTTGAAGTAAAAATTAATTTCTTGGCTTTTTCTTTTATAGACAAGCCTGGTCCACCAACTGGGCCTATCAAGATTGATGAAATTGATGCTACGTCAGTTACTATTTCCTGGGAACCACCTGAATTGGATGGTGGTGCTCCACTGAGTGGTTATGTGGTGGAACAACGTGATGCTCATCGTCCAGGATGGCTGCCAGTTTCTGAATCAGTGACTAGACCAACGTTTAAGTTTACTAGACTCACAGAAGGAAATGAATATGTGTTCCGTGTGGCTGCAACAAACCGCTTTGGGATTGGCTCATACTTGCAATCTGAAGTCATAGAATGCCGCAGCAGCATCAGTAAGTCCTTGAACCCTTCCACCACTCTCCCTACGTCTGATTCCAAGTGTTAACAAAAAAGAATTTGTTTTCATTATGCTCTGATGTAAAGAAAACTAGCTCACAAAATGAGCCATACAATTTAAGCTTTCCAAACCCCATTTCCTCAGAAGTTTTCGACATGATTAATTTAATTATTTCACTCTTACGAAAAAGGAGAAGGAAGTTAGGAAATGAGGATGGAAAGATATAAAGAAGGGAGGGAGGAAGGAATGGAGAGAGGGAGGGATGAATAGAGGAAGGGAGGGTGGGTAAGAAGGAGGAAAGATAGGCTATGTTGTAATAAAAATACTGAGTACATACTAAATAAATGTTTATAACTTTGAAGAAAATAAGGAGCAGCAAAAAGTACAAAAGTGAAAGCATTGAGGAAGTAGCCACAAGTGTCATATATCATTTAAAATATCAGCTGAAAGCTAAGATATACACATGAGCCTTTATTTTAATTGATTCATATTGCCATATTGTGCTTATCTTTGTCTTGCTGCAGGTATTCCTGGACCCCCAGAAACATTACAGATATTTGATGTCTCCCGTGATGGCATGACACTTACTTGGTATCCACCTGATGATGATGGTGGCTCCCAAGTGACAGGATATATTGTGGAGCGCAAAGAAGTGAGAGCAGATCGATGGGTCCGTGTAAATAAAGTACCAGTCACGATGACACGGTACCGCTCCACTGGCCTTATTGAAGGCTTAGAATATGAACACCGTGTCACAGCCATTAATGCAAGAGGGACTGGAAAACCAAGTCGTCCTTCCAAACCCATAGTTGCCATGGATCCAATTGGTAAATACATTTTGCATAAATCAAATTTATTGAGATATAACTTATATGTATAAAATTCATCCTTCTGTAGTATATAGTGAGTTCTGTGAGTTCTGAAAAGTGTACTGTTTTGGAATTGCCATCACAATCAAACTATAGAATACAAAACACAGAAAACAAAAAAGAATTTAGTGCTAACATATTTCGCACTAAATTATTTCAACGATTCACTAAATTTGCAGGATGGCACCATTAATTTTCAGCTGTTCAGCAATTTTAATCCATATGTCTTTGTCTCCTTTTTCCCAGCTCCACCAGGAAAGCCACAAAATCCAAGAGTTACTGATACAACAAGGACATCAGTCTCCTTGGCCTGGAGTGTTCCAGAGGATGAAGGAGGATCTAAAGTTACAGGCTACTTGATTGAAATGCAAAAAGTAGATCAACACGAATGGACCAAATGCAACACTACACCAACCAAGATTCGAGAGTATACTCTGACACACCTACCTCAGGGCGCTGAATACAGATTCCGCGTCCTAGCTTGTAATGCTGGTGGACCCGGGGAGCCTGCTGAGGTACCAGGAACAGTCAAAGTCACGGAAATGCTTGGTAAGACATATGATCATTTACTTTCTGCTATAATTGACTTAAGACTTTCCTACTCTTCTCCCACCAAAAAATTCTAAATTGTCACCCTACTTTTTCCCCTAGAATATCCTGACTATGAACTTGATGAAAGATACCAAGAAGGTGTCTTTGTAAGACAAGGTGGAGTCATCAAACTTACCATACCTATCAAAGGAAAACCATTCCCGATATGTAAATGGACCAAGGAAGGCCAGGATATTAGTAAGCGTGCCATGATCGCAACATCTGAAACACACACTGAACTTGTGATCAAAGAAGCAGACAGGAATGATTCTGGAACTTATGACTTGGTTCTGGAAAATAAATGTGGCAAGAAGACTCTTTACATCAAGGTCAAGGTAATAGGAAGTCCCAACACTCCTGAAGGGCCACTTGAATATGACGATATACAAGCCCGATCTGTGAGGGTCAGTTGGAGAGCTCCTGCTGATGATGGTGGTGCCGACATCTTAGGCTACATCCTTGAGAGAAGAGAAGTGCCTAAGGCTGCCTGGTATACTATTGATTCCAGAGTCCGAAGCACATCTCTGGTTGTAAAAGGCCTCAAAGAAAATGTGGAATACCATTTCCGTGTCTCAGCAGAAAACCAGTTTGGCATAAGCAAACCCTTGAAGTCTGAGGAACCAGTAATACCAAAAACACCACTGAGTAAGTGCTCTTTTGACCACAGAACTAAAACAATTATTTCATTATCTTTTGTTTTTAAATGAAATTCATCATCTTATGAGGTATGAGACTGTATTCTAACATGTGCATGTTTTCCACTTACATTAACAGATCCTCCAGAACCTCCAAGCAATCCTCCAGAAGTACTTGATGTGACCAAGAGTTCTGTTAGTTTGTCCTGGTCCCGTCCCAAAGATGATGGTGGCTCTCGAGTCACAGGTTACTACATTGAACGCAAAGAGACATCAACTGACAAATGGGTCAGACACAATAAGACTCAGATAACCACCACAATGTACACCGTCACTGGACTTGTTCCTGATGCCGAGTATCAGTTCCGCATCATTGCACAGAATGATGTTGGCCTCAGTGAGACCAGCCCTGCTTCTGAACCAGTTGTTTGCAAAGATCCATTTGGTAAGGAAAGAATTTCCAAAGAAGATAAAGCAAACCCATCGTTAGTCTTGTTCTCTTATTTCATAAGTAAACCTGATTTTCTTTTCAACTGTCTTAAAATATTTCAGATAAACCAAGCCAACCAGGAGAACTTGAGATTCTTTCAATATCCAAAGACAGTGTCACTCTGCAGTGGGAGAAACCTGAATGCGATGGTGGCAAAGAAATCCTCGGATATTGGGTTGAATATAGGCAGTCTGGAGACAGTGCTTGGAAGAAGAGCAATAAGGATCGCATCAAGGACAGGCAGTTCACAATTGGGGGATTGCTTGAAGCTACTGAATATGAATTCAGGGTTTTTGCTGAGAATGAGACTGGACTTAGCAGACCTCGAAGAACAGCTATGTCTGTAAAGACTAAGTTAACATGTAAGTAGCTTTTAGCTCTATACTTATAATTTATACACTAAACAACATGTTAAGACTAATTTCTCCTCTATACTAAGTACAACTGCGGTAAGCTTTATTGGAAAGCAAGTGTTTGGAAAGAACTACTCACACAGGCCTATGCACACACAGGGGATAGTTGATAAGTTCTCTAGGATGCTATTCCAAGATCATAATTGACAACAGGAGATGTTAGGTGCAATAAACGAAGGACATTCCTGGAGTAATTTCTCCCTCTGATGTGATGGGTTTTTATACTTCCTAGAAAGACTTGAAGGGTTAAGAGATGTACTCCATTTCAATGAACTTGTAAGGGCAATAATACTGTAGTTTATAGAGAAGACTTGTATTTCCCCATAACCTCATATTACATGATCAATGTCCTCCCAGTCACCTACATAATAATATGTTGAAGGGCTCCCTTAATCCCAGTTTTCCATGTGACTTAAGAAAATGACTTCAAAAAAATTTTTAAGAATTAGACTTTTATTTAAATCATAGTATCTAATAAAGTGTTAGTCAGTAGAATAAATTTATTCCTGACATACAAGGACAGCGGATTATAGATTCAGTGGTAACAATCGATTTAAGATTATCTTTCATCTCCAGCTGGAGAGGCTCCAGGAATACGCCAAGAAATGAAAGATGTTACTACCAAATTGGGTGAAGCTGCTCAGCTCTCATGCCAGATTGTTGGAAGGCCTCTTCCTGACATTAAATGGTACCGATTTGGTAAGGAGCTCGTACAAAGCCGGAAATACAAAATGTCCTCAGATGGACGCACGCATACCCTGACAGTAATGACGGAGGAACAAGAAGATGAAGGGATCTATACCTGCATAGCTACCAATGAAGTTGGAGAAGTAGAAACAAGTAGTAAGCTTCTCCTGCAGGCAGCACCACAGTTCCATCCGGGTTACCCACTGAAAGAGAAATATTATGGTGCTGTGGGCTCTACACTTCGACTCCATGTTATGTACATTGGTCGTCCAGTACCTGCCATGACCTGGTTCCATGGGCAGAAACTTTTGCAAAACTCAGAAAACGTTACTATTGAAAATACTGAGCACTATACTCATCTTGTCATGAAGAATGTCCAACGTAAGACTCATGCTGGGAAATACAAAGTTCAGCTCAGCAATGCTTTTGGAACAGTTGATGCCATCCTTGATGTGGAAATACAAGGTATTTTGGTTTTGTTTTCAGTGATTTTATGTTTTTAAACAATCTCGGGAAACACACTGTATATGTACTTTACAACTGTAAACACAATTGTATTTCCTCCCAACAGATAAACCAGACAAACCTACAGGGCCAATTGTGATTGAAGCTCTCTTGAAGAACTCTGTGGTGATCAGCTGGAAAGCACCTGCGGATGATGGAGGCTCCTGGATCACCAATTATGTGGTGGAGAAATGTGAGGCCAAGGAAGGGGCTGAATGGCAGTTGGTGTCTTCGGCCATCTCAGTGACAACCTGTAGAATTGTGAACCTGACAGAAAATGCTGGCTACTACTTCCGGGTTTCAGCTCAGAACACCTTTGGCATCAGTGAGCCTCTAGAGGTCGCCTCAGTTGTGATCATTAAGAGTCCATTTGGTAAGTACAACCTGATTTTCTCTCTCTTTTGCCTCTTATCTCATATGGTGAAATTCTGCCTTTACATAAGATTTTTGAATAGAAATAAATTTTGAAAGAAAATACCAAAGATTCAGATAAAGTACAATGCCTTTCCTCTTGCTTTAATTAAATGCATATCTAAAAGGGGAGATACATGCCCTAGCCCCTTCTTTATAAGGGAATTTTATTTCTGATAAATCTCTTAGCACAAAGTAACCATTTTCATTTGTCTAGAATAGCTATTTTTAATATAACTTCGGAGTCATTGTTTTTTAAAAAGTCTTTTACTAAGGCTGCCTTTTTTACCTCATGACTCAAATTCATTCTTTCTTTCTTTCTTTCTTTCTTTCTTTCTTTCTTTAAATAGAAAAGCCAGGTGTTCCAGGCAAGCCAATTATTACTGCTATCACAAAAGATTCTTGTGTTGTGGCTTGGAAGCCACCTGCCAGTGATGGAGGTGCAAAGATTAGAAATTACTACCTCGAGAAGCGTGAGAAGAAGCAGAATAAATGGATTGCTGTGACAACAGAAGAGATTCGAGAAACTGTCTTCTCCATGCAAAACCTTATTGAAGGTCTTGAATATGAGTTCCGTGTGAAATGTGAAAACCTAGGTGGGGAGAGTGAATGGAGTGAAACATCAGAACCTGTCACTCCCAAATCTGATGTCCCAATTCAAGCACCACACTTTAAAGAGGAACTGAGAAATCTAAATGTAAGATATCAGAGCAATGCTACTTTGGTCTGCAAAGTGACTGGTCATCCAAAACCTGTTGTGAAATGGTATAGACAAGGCAAAGAAATCATTGCTGATGGATTAAAGTACAGGATTCAAGAATTCAAGGGTGGCTACCACCAGCTCATTATTGCAAGTGTCACAGATGATGATGCCACAGTATACCAAGTCAGAGCTACCAACCAAGGGGGATCTGTGTCTGGCACTGCCTCCTTGGATGTGGAAGGTAAAAGCAAATCAGTAAACATCATTATCATTAATTTGGGTGAGAAAATGTTACTCTTAAATAGATATTGCGAGGTGTTGCTAAACCATATTCTCTCTTCATTTATTCTGATATAGTTCCCGCTAAGATACACTTGCCTAAAAATCTTGAAGGCATGGGAGCAGTTCACGCTCTCCGAGGCGAGGTGGTCAGCATCAAGATCCCTTTCAGTGGCAAACCAGATCCTGTGATCACTTGGCAAAAAGGACAAGATCTCATTGACAATAATGGTCACTACCAAGTTATTGTCACAAGGTCCTTTACGTCACTTGTTTTCTCCAATGGAGTGGAGAGAAAGGATGCTGGTTTCTATGTGGTCTGTGCTAAAAACAGATTTGGAATTGATCAGAAGACAGTTGAACTGGATGTAGCTGACGTTCCTGACCCACCCAGAGGCGTCAAAGTTAGTGATGTTTCACGAGATTCTGTCAACCTAACGTGGACAGAGCCAGCTTCTGATGGAGGCAGCAAAATCACCAACTATATTGTTGAAAAATGTGCAACTACTGCAGAAAGATGGATACGTGTAGGACAGGCCCGAGAAACACGTTATACCGTCATCAACTTATTTGGAAAAACAAGTTACCAGTTCCGAGTAATAGCTGAAAATAAGTTTGGCCTGAGCAAACCTTCTGAGCCTTCCGAACCAACCATAACCAAAGAAGATAAGACCAGAGCTCTGAATTATGACGAAGAGGTTGATGAAACCAGGGAAGTTTCCATGACTAAAGCATCTCATTCTAAAACCAAAGAACTCTACGACAAATACATGATTGCTGAAGATCTCGGGCGCGGTGAATTTGGAATTGTTCACCGTTGTGTTGAAACATCCTCAAAGAAGACATTCATGGCCAAATTTGTAAAAGTCAAAGGGACTGACCAAGTGTTAGTAAAGAAGGAGATTTCCATTCTAAACATTGCTAGGCACAGAAACATCTTATACCTCCATGAATCATTTGAAAGCATGGAAGAATTAGTTATGATCTTTGAGTTCATATCAGGACTTGACATATTTGAACGCATTAACACAAGTGCTTTTGAACTTAATGAAAGAGAAATTGTAAGTTATGTTCGCCAAGTCTGTGAAGCACTTGAGTTCTTACATAGCCATAGTATTGGACACTTTGACATTAGACCAGAAAACATCATTTACCAAACAAGA
Organism: Heterocephalus glaber; assembly: GCF_053883595.1. Classification (NCBI taxonomy): domain Eukaryota; kingdom Metazoa; phylum Chordata; class Mammalia; order Rodentia; family Bathyergidae; genus Heterocephalus; species Heterocephalus glaber. The sequence continues at coordinate 57,953,351 of NW_028258143.1, read as the reverse complement.
AGGAGCTCCATCATTAAAATAATAGAATTTGGCCAAGCCCGGCAACTGAAACCAGGGGACAACTTCAGGCTTCTCTTCACTGCTCCTGAGTACTATGCCCCTGAAGTCCACCAGCATGATGTTGTCAGCACAGCCACTGATATGTGGTCACTTGGTACACTGGTATATGTATTGCTGAGTGGTATCAACCCATTCCTGGCTGAAACTAACCAACAGATAATTGAGAATATCATGAATGCTGAGTATACTTTTGATGAAGAAGCGTTCAAAGAAATTAGCTTTGAAGCCATGGATTTTGTTGACCGGCTCTTAGTGAAAGAAAGAAAATCTCGCATGACAGCATCTGAGGCACTCCAGCACCCATGGCTAAAGCAGAAGATAGAAAATGTCAGTACTAAAGTCATCAGAACATTAAAACACCGGCGTTATTACCATACCCTGATCAAGAAAGACCTCAACATGGTTGTGTCAGCAGCCCGCATTTCCTGTGGTGGTGCTATTCGGTCTCAGAGGGGTGTGAATGTTGCCAAGGTTAAAGTTGCGCCCATTGAAATTGGCCCGATTTCTGGGCAGATAATGCATGCCATTGGTGAAGAGGGAGGATATGTCAAATATGTATGCAAAATTGAAAATTATGATCAGGCTACCCAAGTGACCTGGTACTTTGGTGTCAGACAGTTAGAGAACAGTGAAAAGTACGAAATCACTTATGAAGATGGTGTGGCCACTATGTACATCAAAGACATCACCAGATTTGATGATGGTACCTACAGATGCAAAGTAGTCAATGACTATGGTGAAGACAGTTCCTATGTGGAGCTGCTCGTTAAAGGTGTGAGAGAAGTTTATGACTATTACTGCCGTAGAAGTGTGAAGAAAATCAAGCGCAGAACAGACACAATGAGACTCTTGGAAAGGCCACCAGAATTTACCCTGCCTCTCTATAACAAGACAGCTTATGTTGGTGAAAATGTCCGGTTTGGAGTAACTATAACTGTCCACCCAGAGCCTCGTGTAACATGGTATAAATCAGGTCAGAAAATCAAACCAGATGAAGATGACAAGAAGTATACATTTGAGTCTGACAAAGGTCTTTACCAATTAACAATCAACAGCGTAACTGCAGATGATGATGCTGAATATACTGTTGTGGCAAGGAACAAATATGGTGAAGACAGCTGTAAAGCAAAGCTGACTGTAACCCTACACCCACCTCCAACAGAAACTACCCTCAGACCCATGTTCAAACGGCTACTGGCAAACGCAGAATGCCAAGAAGGCCAAAGCATCTGCTTTGAGATCAGAGTCTCTGGCATTCCCCCACCAACACTAAAATGGGAGAAAGATGGTCAGCCACTGTCCCTCGGGCCTCATATTGAAATTGTCCATGAAGGCTTGGATTATTATGCTTTGCACATCAGGGATACTTTTCCTGAGGACACAGGTTATTATAGAGTCACAGCCACAAATACAGCTGGATCCACCAGCTGCCAGGCTCACTTACAAGTGGAACGCTTGAGATATGTCAAGCAGGAATTTGAGAGTAAGGAGGAGCGTGAGCGACATGTGCAAAAACAGATCGAAAAGACACTAAGAATGGCTGAAATTCTTTCTGGAACTGAATCCGTGTCACTGACAAAGGTAGCCCAAGAGGCTCTGAGAGAAGCTGCCATCCTATACAAACCAGCTGTCAGCACTAAGACTGTGAAAGGAGAGTACCGACTTGAGACAGAAGAAAAGAAGGAGGAGAGGAAATTCCGTATGCCTTATGAAGTACCAGAGCCACGCAAGTACCAACAAGCCACTGTAGAAGAAGACCAGCGCATCAAGCAGTTCGTGCCTATGTCTGACATGAAATGGTACAAGAAGATCCGCGATCAGTTTGAAATGCCTGGGAAACTTGACAGAATTGTACAGAAAAGACCCAAGCGCATCCGCCTTTCAAGATGGGAACAGTTCTACGTGATGCCTCTTCCTCGTATCACGGATCAATACAGACCCAAGTGGCGGATACCCAAGCTCTCCCAAGACGATCTGGAAATGGTGCGACCAGCCCGCCGGCGGACACCTTCTCCTGATTATTACTTTTATTACAGACCTCGGAGACGTTCTCTGGGTGACATGTCAGATGAGGAATTGCTTCTCCCCATCGATGACTACCTAGCCATGAAGAGGACAGAAGAGGAAAGGCTGCGTCTTGAAGAAGAGCTTGAGTTAGGCTTCTCAGCTTCACCTCCCAGCCGAAGCCCTCCACGTTTTGAGCTTTCTAGCCTACGTTACTCTTCACCACAAGCTCACATCAAGGTGGAGGAGAAAAGAAAAGACTTCAGGTATTCAACCTATCATGTCCCTGTGAAGGAAGAAACGCGTACGAGTTATGCAGAACTGCGAGAAAGGCACGCTCAGGCCTCCTACCGACAGCCCAAGCAGCGACAGAGGATCATGGCAGAGAAGGAGGATGAGGAGCTGCTCCGGCCAGTGACCACCACCCAGCGTCTCTCGGAATACAGGAATGAGCTTGACCACATGTCAAAGGAAGAAAAGTCTAAAAAGAAATCGAAACGACAGAGAAAAGTGATGGAAATAACAGAAATTGAGGAAGAATATGAAATCTCAAGGCGTGCTAAAAGAGAATCATCCTCATCCGTGTCCAGACTGCTGAGACGCCGGCGCTCCCTGTCCCCAACTTACATTGAACTAATGAGGCCAGTGTCTGAATTGATCCGGTCACGTCCACAGCCAGCTGAGGAATATGAAGATGACCTCGAAAGAAGGTCCCCCACTCCAGAGAGAACTCGCCCACGTTCCCCCAGCCCTGTGTCTAGTGAGAGATCACTCTCAAGATTTGAGAGGTCTGCACGATTTGATATCTTTTCCAGGTATGAGTCCATGAAAGCTGCTTTGAAGACTCAGAAGACATCAGAAAGGAAGTATGAAGTTTTGAGCCAGCAGCCTTTCACGCTGGACCATGCCCCTCGAATCACATTGAGAATGCGCTCCCACAGGGTGCCGAGTGGCCAGAATACACGCTTCATTTTAAACGTTCAGTCTAAACCAACTGCTGAGGTTAAATGGTACCATAATGGCGTGGAACTCCAAGAGAGCAGTAAGATTCATTACACCAACACGAGTGGGGTCCTGACCCTGGAAATTCTGGATTGTCATCGTGAAGACAGCGGAACCTACCGTGCTATATGCACCAATTACAAAGGCGAAGCTTCTGACTATGCGACCCTGGATGTAACTGGAGGCGATTATATCACCTATGCATCCCAGCGCAGAGACGAAGAGGTCCCCAGATCTGTTTTCCCTGAGCTGACTAAAACAGAGGCATATGCAGTTTCATCATTTAAGAAAACATCTGAGATGGAAGCTTCTTCTTCTGTCAGGGAAATGAAATCAGAGATGACAGAGACAAGGGAAAGTCTCTCCTCATATGAACACCACGCCTCTGCGGAAATGAAAAGTACTGCATTAGAAGAAAAGTCAGTGGAAGAAAAATCCACCACCAGGAAGATCAAGACGACATTGGCAGCAAGAATCCTCACAAAACCACGGTCCATAACTGTCTACGAAGGTGAGTCTGCAAGGTTTTCTTGTGATACAGATGGTGAGCCAGTACCAACTGTGACCTGGCTACGGGGAGGACAAGTGATAAGTACTTCCACCCACCACCAGGTGACTACCACAAAGTACAAATCGACCTTTGAGATCTCTTCAGCACAGGCTTCCGATGAAGGCAACTACAGCGTGGTGGTAAAAAACAGTGAAGGGACACAGGAAGCACAATTCACCTTGACTGTCCAAAAGGCCAGGGTCACTGAAAAGGCTGTGACATCACCACCAAGAGTCAAGTCCCCAGAGCCTCGAGTAAAATCCCCAGAAGCTGCTAAGTCTCCAAAACGAGTGAAATCTCCAGAACCAGTGACTTCTTCAAAAGCTGTATCACCCACAGAGACAAAGCCCACACCAATAGAGAAAGCTCAGCAGCTACCAGCCTCTGGCCCACCAAAGATAAGTCAGTCCCTGAAAGCAGAAGCTTCTAAAGATGTTGCAAAGCTGACTTGTGCAGTTGAAAGCAGTGTACTATGTGCAAAAGAGGTCACCTGGTATAAAGATGGCAAAAAACTCAAGGAAAATGGGCATTTCCAATTCCATTACTCAGCAGATGGTACCTATGAGCTCAAAATTCATAATCTCACAGAGTCTGATTGTGGAGAATATGTTTGTGAGGTCTCTGGTGAAGGTGGAACTTCCAAAACTAGCTTCCAGTTTAAAGGACAGGCTTTTAAGAGTGTCCATGAGCAGGTATCAAGCATATCAGAAACTAAGAAATCGGCTCAGAAAACTGCTGAATCAACAGAAACCAAGAAATCAGCTCAAAAATCTGGTGAGCCAATAGAAACCAAGAAAACTGAACCAAAAGCCCCAGAACCAATCTCCTCAAAACCAGTAATTGTTACTGGGCTGCAGGATACTACCATTTCTTCAGACAGTATTGCTAAATTTACAGTTAAAGCTACTGGAGAACCCCAGCCAACTGTCACCTGGGCAAAGGATGGAAAGGTAACCAGTTCTTAAATGTGCCTTAACTTTATCTTCTAAAACACTAACCTCTCCCCTCATCCCTAACTCCCAAAGAGAATTTTAGCATAAGTCACTTTTAATAACTCAAATCACCTGCACTCCACAGGCGATTACACAAGGAGGTAAATACAAACTCTCTGAAGATAAAGGAGGATTCCTCTTAGAAATTCAGAAGACTGACACTTCTGACGGTGGACTTTACACCTGTACAGTAACAAATTCAGCTGGATCAGTGTCCTCTAGCTGCAAACTGACAATAAAAGGTAGGTTGGTTTTTGCTTTTTGTTTTTTCTTGAGACAAGGTGTTTCTATGTAGTTCAGGCTGGCCTTGAACTCACTATGTAGCCCATGCTGGCCTCAGACTCATAGCAATTCTCCTGCCAGTGCTGGGATTACAGGTGTGCAACACCATGCCCAGCTTGATTCTTAAGCAACATTTTTTAGAAAACAATATTGAGGAAAAATTTTTTCATTACACATACATGAGAAAATTTTAAAATAAAACTGTTTTTCTAACTCCAGAACCCCATTTGTAAACAAATACAAAAATACATACTTTGGAAGTTAACATATCCTTTTCTATTAGCATGAAAAGCATGCCTAGTTATGTGGTATTATATACAATTCCACAAGCAAGCCCCTGCTTCCAAGAATATTTAAAAATAAAGTCAGATGAATATACAAAGTGGTACTGTTTCCCTAAACCATTACTTTTGCTATTTTTCCAAAACAGCACAAAATTAGTGAAAGTTATCTGTTTTCTCAATTAAAATTAGTTCAGTTTCTGGGCCTGGGATTTAGCTCAGTGGTTCCACTGCCTGCCTCGCAAGCACAAGGTCCCGAGTTCGATCCCTGGTACCCCACCCCCCCAAAAAAATTAGTTCAGTTTCATCTCAATCTTCTAAAAGATTATTTAACTTTTCAGTTATTGAAAGTCTCTTAAGTCCACACATCTCCTAAACTCTTTGACTATTCTTTTCAAGATTTGTTACATCATAAAAATTATCTTCAGTTTGGTTTAAGGAAACCCTGCATTCATCTCAAAAGTCACACGTGACAGTTTTCCAAGATTGGAACGGAGACAGAATTGGTACTACCTACTGCTCATAGAGGCTAACATTTTTCTTTGATTGTATACAGTATTATATACATGAAAAATCTGCAAGAGTAAAGGGTGGGAGGTCCCTTTCCGATTAAGTTTGCTTTACAGAGGTTTCTTTTTTAGCTGCAAAAGACAGCAAGACACAGAAAGTATCTACACAAAAGACCTCTGAAATTGCAGCTCAGAAGGCAGCTGTCCAAGAGGAAATCTCCCAAAAGGCCCTAATTTCTGAAGAGGTCAAAATATCAGAGGTGAAATCTCAAGACAAGTTAGCCCTCAAAGAGGAAGTCAAGAAATCAGCAGCAACCTCCCTGGAAAAATCCATCATCCAAGAAGAAGTCACTAAATCATCACAGGCATTAGAAGAGGTCAGAACTCAAGCTGAGATTAAAGCATTTTCTTCTCAGATGAGCATAACCGATGGCCAAAAAGTGACTTTAAAAGCCAACATTGCTGGCGCCACTGACGTGAAATGGGTACTAAATGGACTAGAGCTTGCTAACTCCGAGGAGTACAGATACGGGGTCTCGGGCAGTGATCAGACCCTCACCATCAAGCAGGCCAGTCACAGAGATCAAGGAGTCCTCACCTGCATAGGCAAAACAAGCCAAGGAGTTGTCAAGTGTCAGTATGACCTGACCCTGAGCAAAGAACTCTCAGATGCTCCAGCCTTCATCTCACAGCCCAGATCTCAAAATATTAACGAAGGACAAAATGTTCTCTTTTCTTGTGAAATCAGTGGGGAGCCATCCCCTGAAATTGAATGGTTTAAAAACAACCTGCCAGTAAGTTGAATTATGAACATATTATTGAAGACAAAATTTAAACACCATATCTACTGCTGAACATAAATACTTTTTTTTCCTTTCATTTTAGATTTCTGTTTCTTCAAATATCAGTGTAAGCCGCTCCAGAAACATATATACACTTGAAATCCGAAACGCATCAGTAAGTGATAGTGGAAAATACACAGTTAAGGCCAAAAACTTCCGTGGCCAGTGTTCAGCTACAGCTTCCTTAACAGTCCTTCGTAAGTATATCTTTGCCATCTTCCTTACTGTGTGTGTGTGTGTGTGTGTGTGTGTGTGTTGGAGAGTGGGCTGCCTGACCTGTGTCTTCAGAACAAAGCAAACTCTCAGCATTCTCATCGAATTCCATGTGTAACAGAGACAGGTATCAATTTCTTTATAGCTAAACAGAAACTTGATGTTAAATTTGAAAGTAAAGCTACCAACTGCTCTATAATACTTTTAGAATGTATGATATGTTGATCATTTTCAATATAACTAATCATTTTTCTCCTAGTGATTCCTAGTACCTGCATGTAATGTAATGATAGAAATAAAAGGATTCGTTTCTTGGAGACATTGAGCTAGCTTTGACAAATGTATGTATCTATGTATTTGCTTATGCTTCAATGGCACATTGTTTGGGTTATGTTTTTGTGTATGCTTCTGCAAGCCACGTCAGACATCACCAATTAACCAGATGTCACTGATGTTCACTGTGTATCTGCTATGCTCCACAGCTCTAGTCGAAGAACCTTCCAAAGAGGTAGTATTGAGGACACGTGGCGACACGAGCTTGCAAGGAAGCTTCTCGTCTCAGTCAGTCCAAATGTCTGCCTCTAAGCAGGAGGCCTCCTTCAGCAGTTTCAGCAGCAGCAGTGCTAGCAGCATGACTGAAATGAAATTTGCAAGCATGTCTGCCCAAAGCATGTCCTCCATGCAAGAGTCCTTTGTAGAAATGAGTTCCAGCAGTTTTATGGGAAAATCTAGTATGACACAACTGGAAAGCTCAACTAGTAGAATGATTAAAGCAGGCATAAGAGGTGAGCAATAAAATTACTGGTAGAGGTAGACAAGCCAAGTAGTATGGTGTAGTCTGTAGTACATATAATTCAGTAGAGAGCAAATCATTATTTTTTCAATGATCCTAAAACGTTGTTTTGTTATTCTGTAAAGGAATTCCACCTAAAATTGAAGCTCTTCCCTCTGATATCAGCATCGATGAAGGTAAAGTTCTCACAGTAGCCTGCGCTTTTACGGGGGAGCCTACCCCAGAAATAACATGGTCCTGTGGTGGAAGAAAAATTGAAAACCAAGACCAACAAGGGAGATTCCACATTGAAAACACGGACGACTTAACGACCCTGATCATCATGGACGTACAGAAACAAGATGGAGGACTTTATACCCTGAGCTTAGGGAATGAATTTGGATCTGACTCTGCCACTGTGAATATAAATATTCGCTCCATGTAAGGGCCTATGCTCTTCTATTCTACACTCTTTCTTAACTTTACACAAATGATTCACATGGACTAATCTTTCGGATCTGTAAATATTTTTTAAAAAGTAGTTTTGTATCCACCTAAATGAGTCAAAGTTCAAAAATAAGCATTTCAATCTTTTCATAATTATTGACCTCAGAATATTATGCATTTGCTAATGACATGTACATACTGTATATAGCCGGATTAACGGTTATAAAGTTTTGTACCATTTATTTTATGACATTTTACAATGTAACTTTTGAAACTAACGATTGGTAGGAGAAAGTTTCTTTGGGAACGAATACCCTGCTCAACACTTTATCAATCTTTGTGCCTCAACATACTGTTGATGTCTAAGGTATGCCTCAATGGGTCGAGAAATTCCCCACTGAAGATGTCCTGTCCACCTTAAAGATGATGCTGCCGCACATGTCACCTGATATGTGCGCCAATACCTATTGAATCAGAAATGTAAGGCATTGGTGATGTTTGCATTTACCCTCCTGGAAGCAACACTTTAACGTCTTACATTTTCTCTGATAGTGTCACACTGAAAATTATCATGACTTAAGTATTACCAGAGCAAAGTGTAACGGCCAACACTTTGTTCGGTCATTTTACACTGTCTGACATAACGAGTGCCTGGATGGCTTGGAAAAGTACCATCTCCTGGCCATCCCCTCATTTAACCAAGCTGCCCAAGTATTCCTATGCCAGAGCAGTGCCAACGCCCGGAGGTCCTGGTGCAGCCAATGCCTCTGTGTGGTAGCTCTAAATTTAAATTACACCCAAAAAACCGGGCAGCTAAGCAGTGAGCCACAGCAAAAAAAAAAAAAAAGCAAGCATAACATCAAAATGAAGCTGTTGTTAAGTTAAAAACAATACTACCAACTGCCCAAAATGTCAATCTGATGTAGTTTTCATGCAGGTATAAATTCAGTTGTTAGTTATAATTGTTGGACCTCCTTGAGCTAGTAACAACAAAATAAAGCAAGCTATCTGCACCTCAAAATGTGTGATTGGTTGTTTACTGTGACATTCTGGGATCGGGAAGTATGTACCTCCACATAAATGGTCACAGCTAAGATAAAGCAATGCAAGTTCAAAATAGCCAGGGTTAATAACCTTTTATTAACACATTTCATGTAAATAATCATAAATAAGATAAACGCAAGTTCAAAATAGCCCATATTTTAAAACTTTATTTTGTGTTAGTACGTATTTGTCATATTGATCACACTCATCATAGCGAATTTGTACCTGTACATAATATATCTTGATTTTTTTCCCCATTACCCTCCTCACCCTTAAACCTCTCTCCTCCCCATTTACAAAAGATGCTTCCATTTTTTCCCTTCCATTCTTTTTTTTTCTCTTGCTTCCCTTTCCCCTTCCCTTCCCTATTCCCCTTCCCATTTGAACACTTTCTTCTTTTAAGCAAATGTTTAAATTATTATGTTAGGTGTATTCTGCAGTTTTGTTTCAAAAGCCTAGATAGACTTCTCAAATTTATCCTCAAAAGTTTGTCTCCTAAAGTTATCAAGAAAAATAGTTTTATGGGAGCCAATCAACCACATCCAGACACTGAACCTCTGCAATTCACAATATTTTCTGCTGGACACCACATAGACCAATGCAAAAAGCCATTAGATGATATGGACCCTGTCTGTCTGGGGAGTGTGGCAAACAGAAAATGACAGCCTCCAGGGGAAATGATCAGTTGGACAACTGAGTCCATACCGACCACTGCCAGCTCCAAACTGAGAATAAAAGACCTCAGTACAAAAGAATTTATTTTAAATCATTCTACCATGCTTTTTAAAACAACTGATAAATACTAGCATGTAAAATAGTGCCATAAAAACCAGTATGATATTTGCCCATCTCAATTAGCTAATAGTAACTGTAAACCTATGAAGCTGATGATATGTCTAAACTGACTTCCTTAGTATAACTGCAAGTGGCCAAAACTGAAGCATATACTGTTGATTTTTATTCTCCGAAGACAGATATTGGGTCTTCTTAACTTACTCAGCAAGTTTTCTGACTTGAGTCAGATTCCCTAAAAACAGAACTCAGATACTTGTCCAAGCCGGGAGTCCTGAGTTGGTTGGTTATCTGGCCACAGGTGCACCCCATACCTACTCACCTGGAGGTAAGGACTCTGAAATAAAGACAGGGATTCCGGTCTCAATGAATTCTGTGAGGAAAAGGGCAGTGAGGGAAGCAGGGAGGGCGGAGGAGAAGGCTAACCAAGGATATGGTGGGAGTAGGAGCCTCAACCTGATCTCACGGGCACATGCTTCTTCCCACAGAGCTGGTTCTGGCCAGGAGCAAGGGAGGTGCCTTTTTTGTGCCCCTTTACCAGCTACAACAGCAACAGGCTGCAAATTAGGAGCAAGTTGGGAAGAGGAGGGAAAGAACCTCCTGGGGGAGCCCAGGTGAGGAGGCATGGTTGTTTGGGTGATTCTTCTTCCTCCTGGGCAGCTAAATAGCCAACACGTTGAAAACGGGGAGGCAGGGCAGGGTGCACATACCCTGGCGAATCTGGACAGCCAAGAGCATCCACTACACCAGGTGCAACGCCTGTTTTCTTCCAACTGTGCGGCAGGTCTGACGAAGTGGTTTCCTAAGGATGTCTTCCCAACACTGACGTGTTGATATTCCTACATGTTCCAGGCATGTGTGATACACAGGCGGTGTAGACGAGGCCGCCCAAGCTGAAGGCAGGATCTCGCCTTTCCCGAGGGTGCAGGTCCCTGGGGCCTGAGAACCCTTTCTGGGTTTTCCAGCCAGCATCTTTACCCCCAAACCCCTCCCCTCAAAAACAAAACAAACTGTGCTTTCCACTTCAGTGGTGGATTCCTACTCCATAGCACCCCACGCACCCCACCTTCAGCAACCCCAGCACCACTGCATAATTTCTGAATCACACCAGCTCTTCTCGTCCACCCAGTCAGCAGGGAGTGATGAGCACAAAAGCCCACGTGCACTCCCTGGTTCCAACCCATCCAATCCTACCAGCAATCGTCCCTGTCACTCTGCCACTCCTCTCCCTAAATCCTGTCTAGTTTATAAACCACACACCCTGGCTACATGATAAGCAGAATAATGTTGGAATTACACATCTGCATTTAAAATCCTGAGAGGTGAGCTCTAATCTAAGATCTGCTACTATTTATGTTAGTAAATGAACAAAGGATCTCCAAGGAGAAGAGAGTAGAGCCTCTGATACAGACAGCTTCCACAAGGAAAGCTGCAGGTGCAGAACAACATACCCAAAGCATATTCAGCTGCAGACCTGGAACTAGAAGCCAGGTCTGTTTATCAATGTGATCTTGCTACTATTTTGTAACACCAAAAACCCAGACTTGCTAGGTGAGAGGGAGACAGTGCTTGTTCCAGGAAAAGAGGAATCTGCTCCATTCTGAGGGTCACCGTTGTTCCAGGGTGGGGTCAACAGCAAAATCCCTTCAGGTCATTCCCTGAAAAAGGGCCCTTGCTTGCAGTATAGTCAATTTGTCTTCTTCTCAGCTTCTAAGACCAGACATACTGGACCTTATCTGAAACCAAGCCAGGAAACAGGGCAGCAGGGGAGGGGAGCAGAAGTAAAGTAAAAACAGAAAAGCATCTTTCCACTCTCCAAGAAAGCATCTTCACAGAATAATCTGCCTGGTTTAGGGGATGGCTGAGGCAGAGGAAGGCCAGCTGACAGCTCTTGGAAAATTTAAGGCACGGTACTGTCACCGCGACAAAGCAGGTTTGAGTGCTAGGGGCTGGAGAGACATTATTCCAGAAAACAAAGGATTCTCTTTTATTCATTTCAGTTTGAGACTAGGATGAATTTGTTGTTTTTAACTTAAGGGAAATTTCCTTCTTTCAAATGTTCTCAGAGTAAAGGGATAGGTGAAGAAGTATCCTTGTGAGGACTGCACTTCTTACTTTTCCTTAACACAAGGCAGTTGAGAAAAGACTAAAGAGCACTCCCATCAGCCTGCTGGCTATTCCATTAGCTGCTTTCTCCCGCTCCATCTCAGGGAAGACTGGAGTGCTGATGATGGTGGTCATTTCCTCCAAATCTGCTCCGGATCAAGAAATCACTTCTAGCTAACTTGTTTCATTTCAAAAGCTGGACAATGAAAAGGCTTATGTGAGACACAAAACCAGAGAGAAGCAAAAGACAGGGTGTGTGAGATCCCCATTTACTCTAACGCCACCTCCTGCAGTATTTCTCCAACTTGAATCCCTGGAGGAGCCTGTGAAAATGCAGAAAGCTGGTTCAGCAGACTGGGGTGGGGCCTGAGATACTGCGTTTGTAACAAATTGCCAAATGAAGCAGATGTTGCTGATTCTCACACTGCAACAATAAAGACCTGGAACAGTGGTTTTTCAGGCCATTTAATGATGTTTCCAAACTTCAGTAAGATACATGTGTGGAGATGAGATAGATAGCTCTATATATCCATATATAGACACATATGCTCACAGCGTACAAACACCTCATTTTAAATATACTAATCAGGATTAGGAGTTTCCATCCAGCTCAAAGGTTCTCAACTAGGCTACCCACTAGAATTACTGGGGAATTTTTTTAAAAAATACTGATGACTGATTGCTGTCCCACAGGTTCTACTGTAATTGGTTTGGATCAAACTAGACATCAGGAAATTCAAATGTACAGCATTTAAATGCTCTAAGGATCACCTTACTTGTCTAACCAACTCCTGACCTAGACTTATAAAATAATCTAATTTATGCTTTCGTTTAGTTTAACTATTAACTTCACTTAGTATCTGCTCTCACACTACTCTCTACCATTAAGCTAGCCAATCAGTTTTATATATAAGTATGTGGCAAACCAGGGTGGTCTTTTTGAAGGCAGCGAGTTACCCTTCGATAAACTTTCAGAATATGCTGTACTTAATGGTTTTTTAGTGATATGGTAAATTCATTAAACATTTTCCCCCATACTGTTCAGATGGCTGTTTTATTGAATTTATAAAATTACTACAATGCTTGAAACAAGCAGAATGTGGATACAAAAACATGAGTGTCACCTTTTATAATTTGGAAGAGAAAAAACTCACAAAGTATACATATATTTTTAAATGAAATTTATTTTTTTCCTTGGAAATAGAGATCCTATTCTGAAGATGTTTCAAATTAAAGTGCTTAGTTACATCAACCTAAATCCATATTTGCTATTAGGTTTCTAAGTTTATTTAGTGACTAGCTCTTCTACCAATTCAAGCATTTCCAATTTATCTTCCAAGATTACAAAAATTTATTTAAATACCTACAAACTCTTATTGCAAGAACTATCATATGTAATACTTACAACCAAAACTAAAGACATTTAAAAAGCAAAAATAAATACATGTGCTTATGTTTTTAATACTATTTATATGCACAAATAAAATGCTTTAAAGCAAGCAGGAAACTGTTTGTGTTTACATTAAAATAATGTTTGGTGTGCATATATGGGTAATAAATATTACTCAACCAGTTAACTGAAAAAAAATGAAAATTTAGGAAAGCCAATTATAGTGAAGACAGTCAATTTATTTCAACAATTAAGCTATTAAGCAATGAATTTTAAATGCACTTAAAAATTAGAAATTAACAAAATGTTAAAAATTTAGGGAGAAAGATAAATATTAGCAACATGGTACTTAGAATGTCATTAGTGAATACTGACTGAAGAAATTTTTTAAAAAGAGGGCAACAAATATATCAGGAATCATAAATGGCTAATAGCCCACTTGGACTCAGCACCATGCCCAAATCATTCTTCTTTTCCAAAACAATATACCAAATGAGATACTGAGAAGGCCTTTTGGGGAAGCTCTATAATCATTAATCAAAACTGTAGAAAAAATACAGTGAATAAAAAAGGAAAGGTAGAGTGGGAAAAGTTCACATGACTTTCTTTTTGGCTGTGAGTAATTCAGAAAGTGCTTAGAAATCTCCTCTTGATATCTAACCACAATTTCTTACAGGTTTTTAAAGCAGGTAAAAAGTAAGGCTGCAATAATAGCCAGAATTCTAAAAACCAAAGGCAAAACAACCTCTCACATAGTTTGAAAAATAGAAGAAAAAAACCCACAGCTCATTTTCTATACAGCAAGTGGACTAACAGGCTTGAACTATTAAAAGCACAGCCTAAAACTATCTACTACTGCCATACCTCCCCCAAAGAAAGAAAAATGGAGTTAAATCCCCAAAACTTACGATTCAAACACTAACTATAGTAGAGGAAGCTATATATCCCCCCACCAAAAAGACCATTATGAGACCAAAAAATGATGGCTCATCATTATATTTTGCCAGGCTTCAAGACTCAAGTAACATTCAAAGACACTGTGTGACCAACGTAGCCTACTTCACAAAAGCAAAAAGAAAAGTTGCAATAAGTGCATTTTGGCCCCAAAAGTCATGGCCTATATTAATAAAACAGGAGAAATGAGGAAAACTCACCTCTAAAGAGGTTTGTTATTTAAGCAAAACCACAAATAAGTAAATTTCTCTTTCCAATGATGACTAAGGGTGATCTAAACACAAAAGGTGAGTTATGCAAAGCATTGACATCCTATTGAATTTGTTACTATATTTGTACTTTTTTAAAAAATTGGCACTTTTTCCCCCCTGAGCATCTCTGTCAAGGTTGCAAAGATCTTCAGATTCTTAAGGCACTACCAGTAAATGAATGATATATATTATTTCTACCCACCCACACACTTGGCCTAAATAAGGAGATGATGGGCTACGTTAGTTTCTATTTTTTAAATATACATCTGTTTAAGTTCATCCTAGTGGGACAATGGAAACTGAACACAGGGAATCAATTATGAGTTTATTTATTATGAGTGCTTAAAAATACAAAATCTTACAAATTCAGACTGTCATCATTGCCCTATATTGTCTGGACAGGTTTCCTTGCTGCCATTCCCAAGAGATGCTAAAATTATTAATCAAGTAGGGACGTCACTCTCTGCTAACCCTAGCTTCTAACACAGAATCCCTAGAATCCACAACTAGTTAACCAGTGTTGGCAAAGAAAGGCAAAAATAGTTTACCACCTATGGTCACAATGCTAAACCACAAGTATCTACTGCCACTCTAGCCAATCACTGCAAAACAAGATAACAAGAAATAATAAAGTTAAATAAGAATGATACTCTAAGGCCTCACCCAAGATGGAGCACCAGAGCAAAAGGTTATGGACAATTGCCTGAGTCAATTCTGAAGGAATTATGAAATTTTTTGATAACCTAGCAACCAGAAACACTACAAGAAAAGAGCATAGGCTAGAAATGCTACTCAATTCAAATACAAAGTTTAATTCTGATATTTAAAATGTATTCATTGTATGCTCACTTACCATATAGATCTGTCAAATAAAAGCTTTGAATTAGATAAGACATGTATATATTTGCTGCCAAAAATTGGATGCTTAACCCTTACTATCTCGCGGTCACATTTTAGACAGCTGCCAAAGAAACAAAAACCACAATTCTATTTTAGCCAAGTCATGGGTGCTAACTTCTACAGCAAACTTGTTTCATCCTTCATAGCTATTTTTAAAATCATTGTAAAATGAAACATAACACTACATCTCAAAACAAAATGATTCTAAGTTGCATTTTCCACAGCCAAGAAACTATACACGCACACACGTCCATATTCCCATATTCACACAGACAACAAAGAAAAGCACTAGAAATATTAGTGTGGTCTTTTAAAGGAAAATAGCCTATCTACAAAAAAGCAATTAGCTCATCATGGTTCCGTGTCTAGAGAAATTAAAAAGAAAACGAAAGAGCTACTATACCTCTCTGGTCAACAATGGTAGGGACCAGAATTATGAATCGCACACACACAAATATGTAAAGCTACAGACAGCCACCTCTTTCATTATTATAAGCTGCATAATACAAATGTGCCACTGTTTATTTAACTGACTACTACTAATAAGCTCGCCCAAATAAGTGAAATGGACATCTCCATAAAATCAAAGTTAACACGTAGGAAAAGGGCCTTCAAGAATAAATACCAGAAGAGACTGGTTACTCCTGAGGAAAAGGATAAGAGTGAATTTTGGTATATTCACACTGTCTAAAACAATTGTTTAATAAAGAACATACAGTCCAGTATTGCTTTTTCAAAAAGGAGGCTTTGGAAATAACCAGTTTTCTTAGAATGTTAAGTGTAAGTACTGGGAGACAGAGGATGAGAGATGCAGATGAAACCTTCAAGTTTCCCTACAATACACAATACTTCCCCTCACTATGCAAGACTCACAGTCTTCATTCCTGACCCGCTTCACCTCATCCACATGTCAACTTCTTCTGCCTGTCACACCAGGAGAGGCTGGGAAAGGAGTGTGGGGACAGCTCCTGTTGGCCCTGGATCCCTTAATGACACCGCTGTCTCTCTTACGTTCCTAACCAGCCTCACTCTAACAAATGGGGTAATGTCGATCATATGAGATTTAAGTCAGTAAAACAGTCTTCACGGCAAATTTTTTAAAACACAGAGAATAACCAAAGCATCAATCATGCTCCCACCCTGGCAGAATAAAACTGAGGGGAAAATCATACGTTTTATTCATCTTTCAGGTATGGAATATATTATCCATGGAAATTCCCCCTCAAAGATGTCAAAATAATTGCTTAACGTGTTACTACCCTTGAACATTAATTTATTCACTTGGTTTATCTAGAGTAATTAATCAACATTTAATCTACCCTGTCACTAAATTTTGGTTTTATGGGTTAGTTGTAGATTTGTTACTTATTCAGCAACTAAGAGTAGTCAAAAAAAAAAAAAATCAAGTATAGGAATTAAAATACTAACTAAAATAGATAATTTAAATAG
The DNA here is from genome assembly GCF_053883595.1 of Heterocephalus glaber. Taxonomy (NCBI): domain Eukaryota; kingdom Metazoa; phylum Chordata; class Mammalia; order Rodentia; family Bathyergidae; genus Heterocephalus; species Heterocephalus glaber. The sequence continues at coordinate 57,936,511 of NW_028258143.1, read as the reverse complement.
TTAATATTTCAGGATATTATAAAATGTTCACCATTCCAATCAATTACATGTGAGTTAATACTGCTTCTTTGTAAGAAACTGAAAGTGTAAATAAGGATGAAAATGAGTAAAACGAATAATTGATAATTTGAAATAGGAAAAGGTCCAAAGGTGGAGGGGTGGCGGGAGGGGAAGGGGAAAGGGAAGAAAGGAAAGGAAAAATTATGAGAAAGAAAAAAAAAAAAAGGAAACAAAGTGTATGTAAATAGGGAAGGGTGGAGGGGGTGAAGGGCACATAGGTAATGGAGAAAAAAATAAGAACTAAGATTCATCATGTACAGCTACAAACACCCAATGATAAATGTAAATGTATTGTATACCTAAAATGTATTAATATATAAATAAATAAATAAATGAATAAATACTGCTTCTTTGTATCTTGGTTGCTCCTGAATTCTTGTATCTTAGTATTTCTGTTATGAGGCTGAAATAAAGTAAAGCACTTGGCCTACAGCAAATGTTCTAAAATGTTTTATTAACAATTAGACCACTGAAAAGTCTGCCAGGGAAAGAGACTACATTAAAGAAAAGAAAGGATAAGCTCTATGCTATGAAAATTTGAAGAAGAGGCAGCATGAAGGCTCCAGAGTTGTAAAACATCGAACTCCAGAGATGAGGTATCACAGCAGTCAAAAAGGGCCTGTGATGACAGTAACAGTCGCACCCAGGGAAAAGTGAGTGACGGACTTAAACCAGTAGACATTGTTTTGGCTTAGCATCAACCTGTTTCATTTGTTCTGCCAAAGTTACCTTGATAATTTGCAAAGCGATCTATCCACACTAAGCAACTGGTCATTCCTTTTGTAGAAACATTCCTCTATCGGAATTGATTTAAAAAAAAACACATAGAACTTCACTTCCATGAAGGAGAATGAAAATGTCCCCACAGGTAAGAAACCCCTTCCCAAATATGCAGGTCACTATTCTTAAAAAAGTAGTGTATCACCTGCTCCCCTTTCACTTACAAGAACTAGTATCATATTATACACCCCTCAGCACAAACACAAAAGTAAACTGAAAATTTCCGGAAGGAATTTTAAAATCTAGGCTCAAGGTAGTTTCTACCTAGAACATAATTATCTTCAAAACATTAACATTAAAAAAACAGAAAATTTTTAAAAATAAAGGATTTATATATAATCAAAGAGCATTACATCCACTGCTATATGGCCTAACATCTTCCTAATTTTATTCTCATATTTAGTTGGTAAAAAAACCACAGTATTAATAAACCTTAATAGCATATCAAAATTATGATACTCTTTAAAACTCTTAACATAACTGTCACTGACTGGACTTATTAAGGCTTGAATGTTTGGTAAAGAAAAACAGTATTTGAACATTTCATGGTAAGTCTAGCAATATAGGATGAATATTATCAAAGAGTAGATTTTCCAGATATTAATAATTCTTCATATGGTGAAAAATCTTCATCCAAGACCAGACAGGCTACTAAATCAAGAGACAGTAGTGACACTAATAGTGACAATAACAATATTAGTAATAGCAAACACTTATTTCACACATATTATGTGTCAGGCACTACTGTAAGATTCTTTTATGAACTGATTCTTCTACTCCTCACAACTGTATGAGGTAGGTAGTACAGTAAAAGCATATGAATTAAAAATTACTAGAGTAGAAAAATGAACTATAGAATACTACAATGTTCCTTCTTTCTTTCTCTCTTTCTCTCTTTCCTTCTTTTCTTTCTTTCTTTCTTTCTTTTTTTCTTCGTTTTTTGAGACAGGGCCTTGCTATGCAGTTTAGGCTGCCCTTGAGCTCACTATGCAGCCCAGGCTCACCTTGAACTTGCAGAGATCCTCCTGCCTCAGTCTCGCAAAGTGCTGGGATTACTTGGTGAAACCACGCTCAGCAAGTTTTATTTTCTGCACACTATTAGAATTTAGATCTAGGTTTTCAGTTAACACAGGAGACTAACCACATGAGTTTATGTCTTCAACCTGTAAAACTCCACCAAAAAGATATTAAAGGCAGTATGGAGATACCTCAAAGAACTAGGATTGGAAGTCCCATTTGACCCCGCTATTCCACTGCTGGAGATCTTCCCCAAAGAATTAAAAGAATCATACCACAGTGATATATGTGTGCTCATGTTCACAGCAGCACAGTTTGTAATAGCTAAAACTTGGAAACAGCCCAAATGCCTATCAACTGGAGACTGGATAAAGAAAATGTGGTTTTTTTATAAAATGGAGTACTACTCAGCCATCAAAAATGAGAAATTAGAGACATTTATAGCTAAGTGGATGCATATTGAGGCGATACTCTTAAATGAAATAAATATCCGGGACACACATGTATAAATACCGAATAGTTTCTCTGGTGTGAGAAATTGAAAGTGTAAATAAGGACTAAATGTATAATAGGTAATGTGAAATAGGAAGAAAAGGGGCAAAGGGGAAGGAAGTGGGAGGACTAGGGGAAAGGATAGAAGGGAATGGGATTAATATGAGAAAATGGAAAAATAGGAACAAAATCTTTGTAAATAGGGAGGAATGGAGGGGTTGAAGGGAGGGCTGGGCAAGGGGGAAAAATAAGAACCAAGAGAGACTATGTAAAGGTGCAAATTTCCAATGATGAATGTCATTATATTGTATACCTAAAATGTACCAATGATTAGAATGAATAATCGATAATGTAAAATAGGAAGAAAAGGTCCAAAGGGGTAGGGGTAGTAGGAGGGGCAGGGGAAAGGAAAAAAGGGAAAGGAAAAATGATGAGAAATGGAAAAAATGGAAATACAGTCTTTGTAAATAGGGAAGGGTGGAGGGCGTGAAGGGAGGGCTAGGAATGGGGAAAAAATAAGAACCAAGATGCATTATGTAAAGGTACAATTCCCAATGAGAAATGTAATTGTGTTGTATACCTAAAATGTACCAATAAAAGAATTTAATTTTTAAAAAAAGATATTAAAGGAATGCAAACAGTACTAATTTACAATGCAAAGAGAACAATTATAGGCTACTAAATCAATGGATTTCAACAGTGTCTACAGACAGAAACCAGGACAAGTTTGGCTAACTACTTGTAAATCACTAGTAAGTTCAGGACTCGACAGCACCAAGCATCATGGAAGACAGAGTGAGGTGCAGGGCTGAAATTAGGACTACAAATCTGTGTAAAGTGCAGCAGGACACCAAGTCTTCTCCCCGATTCCACACTCAGGCCCCACCCCCATCTATAGGAGAAAGTGAACCCTAGAGTAACAAATCACAGAGGAGGATTTAGGTCATATGGGTCAGAGCACTGAAGGAGACTGAAAATAGATTAAATAACAGCCATTAGATAAACAATGCCATTCTTAGCCACCTCCTGCCCTAGTACCAGAACCCAATTTTCTAGAGAAACTGACTGGCACCAAAGAAAAGATCTCCACTGAAATTTCAGGGATCCTAACAGAAAAGGCCAGCTGACTGATGGCCCTTTAGACAACTGATAAACCCACCACACACACACAAAGACCTATGAATCAGCTTTGTAGAACAATGACTAACATGAATGGGTGAGAATGAGTCTAAAACAAACAAGACAGGAACATGGAAAACACAGAAACAATGCAGGAAATAGGAAAGATGTGATCTGTAATCTCATCTTCAGGGAGCTATGAGGAGACACTGAATCTATACAATAAAAACAGTGTTTGATGATAAAGGAACAGGGTAAAAACATCTCTTAGAAATTAAAATATATACAGAGGTACTTTGGTACTCATCAATAATTGGTTCTGGGAGTTGCAATGAGTACCAAAAAGGAGAAGTACCAAATTGTTCCAGCTGCAAAGGGCGGCGGGTCACAGGCAATCCACACCAACAAGTTCTGCTTGCACACAAGGGTACCAAACAAATGTCAAAATGCATTAAGTACCAAATCTGACAAGTTTCAAAGTAACAGAGTAACAAAGTATGACTGTGTAAGTAAAGAAAATTCAACAGAAGAGCTGGAAAACAACAAAAAGAACAAAAATAATACAACTTAAAGAGCGACTGGAAAGAAAACATTTTCTTAATTAGAGGATCCATCTGGGAGGTCCAACATTCAAATAACAGGAATTCTAGAAAAATAAGATAGAGGAAATAGAAGAGAGAAGATTATCAAAAAGACAACACAGCTGGGTGAGGCAGTAAACCCCTGGTATCCCAGCATTCTGGGAGGCTGAGGCAGGAGGATTGATCACAGGGTCAGGCCCAGCCTAGGCATCCTAGTGACTTCTTAGTGAGAATGTCTCAAAATAAAAAAGGGGCTGGGGATGGAGTTCAGCCTGAAGCCCTGAGTTCAATCCCCAGGATTTTAAAAAACAAAATTTAAAAGGCAACACAAAAAAATTTCTCTTAATTAAAGTAGAGAAATCTACTAAGAGACTGGCTCAACCAAATCAAATAGTTAACAAAATGAATGAATAAAGACACACACCATTAAGTAGTATCAGATACCAGAAGTAAAGAGAAGCTCCTAAATGCTTCCACAGAGTAAAAATAGCTTCCCTGGAAAGGAAGGACATCAGAATTCTCATGTAATACTGAAGGCTAAAAGACAACGGAGAATTGCCTTTAAAATTCTGAGAGAAAATTATTTATTACAGACTCCAAACCACCACTCAATCAAGTGTGGAGACATTTGAGGCAGGAGGATCACAAATTGAGGCCAGCCTGGGCAATTTAGTGAGATTCTATCTCAAAATAAAAAATTAAAAGGTACTAGACTAGGGAGCAGCTCACTGATAAGAGCACTTGCTCCATTACTGAACAATAAAAAGGGAACTGTTCTAGCAAAAAGAAAATAATGATAGTCATGTGGTTCATCAGTGAACAATATTTTTATCTACTGATTTAACAGAAGTTTTGTAAATATAAATCTACAGTAGGAGGGATGAGAGAGAAAAGGAGAGAAAGTGTGAAAATAAGTAAATCCTCCTACCATAAAAGGAATTCAAGAAATCTTTTCTGAAATTAATAGTTCAAGAAAAAGTAGCATAACTTTTCTAATCAGGAAGATAAATACTAGAAAACAGTCTTAATTTTTAAGAATTAAATGTGCTTGTGTCTCTGATGTTAAGTTAGGGAGAAGGACGAATCCCCTTTTCATTACAAATTCATCATGAATTCAAAGAGAGGACTGGAAAACCAGAAAGACATGGAAAGGAAGCCCCATGAAAGGAAGCCCCATCTAGCAGCTCCTTCCATTTACTTACCCACCCATGGCTACTGAGAGGAGCCTGGTCCAAGGAGCTCAGCAGCCTAATCTAGCTTCCTTTCAGGGTAGAGCATTTGCTCTGCATGGAAGTCACAACAGCAAGGATCCAAGGAGACGCAGAGTCACCTCATTAAGTAAAGGAAAACTGGTAAAGTTCAAATTAATGATATAACAACGTATATGGAATTAGTATCAACAGCAGTCTAGTATTAACACATTACAAAGACACACTTTCTGAGATCTCATAGTGAATTTCCAAATTTTTTTAAATGATGGTACATAGTGAAAAACTACAATTCAGGGTCACAGGTTCTAGGGCATCTGTAAAAAGGAAGATACTTTATCGCTTGCCCTGGAATTTAAATTTAGCAATATTATCCATTTCTGGACTTATTCTGATTGAAGATAACATTACAATCCAATATAAAGTAAGAGTATTCGAATTTAGTTCATTTACAAAACAATTCTCATCAAAGTCCTTCTAATCATCAAGGGCCCAGGAAACAGGAATGAAAAGCAAGCACTGGTTCTGCTTAAAAGACCACTGACATGCTAAGAGTTACCAAATTTCTCGATAACCCCATGGTCTAAACAAAGCAAACAAGGATTACCAATAACTATAAATCATAGAAAAAACTGACAAGTTAAAATTCTTACAGAATTGTTCTTACTTGGTTCATCTTTTTTTTTTTTAATTCAGAAAAGTCAGGCACCCTGGAAAATACAGAGTTCTGTAAGGTTCTCTTAAGCTTTATAACTAATTGATCCAAACTGAGATAAAAACCAGAGGGTCCCAGCCACTCGGAAGGCTGAGGCCAAAGGATTGCGTGAGCAACTGCCTGAGCCATCAGTGCAGGACCAGCCTGGGCAGCACAGTAAGACCCAGTCACAAAAGAAAAAACTCCCACCCTGAACATAAAATCCAGATATATTTATATTGCCTCCAAAACACGATTGCACAAAGGTTCCTAAAGGGAAAAAAGTGGCTCCAAGTCGCAGCAAAAGCCATTCTTAGGGATAAGCACACCTGTTCAAGCTTCCATTTCAAGGAAGGGAAATAATACAAACTAGAAATGATAGCACTTTATTTTAAAAATATTTAAAGACAATCATTCAAAACTTACCTATCTGGGTAAAGCAATAAAAAGTGGATTTGACTATCTTCTATGAATTCAAAAGCTTATTATAGTATTTTCATTATAAACCTATTACCTCGGAAAATAACTATCAGAAAAACTCTTTTGCCAGTTGCACCTTGGCTTTCCTAGTCTTACCACTGCACAGGTTCCTACTACCAAAAAATAAAAAAATCTGGCCGGAGATATAGCTCAGCTTATCCACGCAACATGAAAATTCACTACCTTCTTTCAAATTAGACATAGGAAACACAACTTATGAGCGGGAGAAGATTCCACGAACACAGTAGTCTAATGACCTAAGTGCTATTTAAAAACACAATTTCAGAAGCTGTTTATCTAAATATATATTAATTTACATGGATTACTTATGTCCATTTTAACTTAAGAAAGCCTGTAATTATAGATTTCATTTTAGTAAATACCAAATATTAACTCTTAAAAAAAATTCCCATGTATACTAACAAGAAAAATGTTAAAAGTGAATAGGCCACATCGTTCCAAGTTCAGAGACAACAAAGTATGCTTCACTGTGTATCTACCAGCAGGCCTGAAGATACAAAATCAAATCAGTAAAGACCTCTTAATGAAGACTAGACAGAATATCAATGAATGTAAGAAATACAATGCATTATCTGGAGTTCAAATGCAAAAAACACGTATTTATTAAACATGATTAACTTAAAAACACCAAGCCAATTTGTTTTAAAGTGCTGCTCATCCAGAACCTTAGACAAAACCATCACCCCAAAGTAAAGTTTTTAAAAAACAGATTACAAGGTAAACACTGACAATAGAGATGGACAGGCACTACCAAAAAATGCTATTTGCTCTTTAACTAAATAATGTCATTTTCAAGTGATATGTAACAGTCACCTTGACAGAATTCCTTCTTTGTATAAATATTCATAAATAAAAAATTGTCTCTAAATATTCTAAAGAGCTGCAAACAATGCCTTACAACAGCAGCTTAATGTCTATTTTAAGGAAAATAAAAGCACTAAAATCTTCTTCCATTGAAAGCCATTTATTTCCTGGTTTGAGTGAGCAAGGTCACTACAACATTAACCTCTTTTGTAGAACAATGTAAATAACAGTGCATACACATCTTAAATTTGGTAGGTAACAAAAGTTAGAACGCAATCATCTTTTGATGCAACAAGATAATAAATAAATAAAAAATTAAATACTCGAACTTTAACCCAACATTTGGTATCAACAAATCAGTAGTGTCGACTTCATATATGAAGGACAGCAGAATCTGTTTTGAAAAATGCTCAATTTGGGCTAAAGATATTTAGAATATTACGTTTTTCCTTTTTGCTTAAAGGAACACAATACAATCACCATCAAGCTGCTATCATAACTCACTTTAAGCAGGGGTAAAGTGACCTTTTGGTCCATGGCACAAGTTACATATATCACACTTCTGTCAAACTGAAACCTTGTAAGATTTCATGTTTATAAACTACAATACACACTGACCAAGCTATCAGTCCCTCACAGTTTTTTAGAAAAATATCTACATTTGTCTTTATGGATGTCAAAATGTTACACCATCATTTGTTTAAAAAAAAGAAAAAAGATGCACATCGTACTGTGAAGTTATTAGGAAAATACTCTTGCAAATAAACTATATAAAGATAAAATACACTTCAAAAGTATGTGAGTTGTTTTTTTGTTTGTCTGATTTACAATATTCTGTAAAGTGCAAGAAATCCTAAGTAAAGGGAAAAACTACCCCATATAACAAGTTTAATTACAGCAGCTTTTGCATAGCAATACTTAGAGGAAGTTGGACACTTCAATTTCCTCAGGAAGAGGATGGAAGAGGATCTTCCAATTCAGATTTCTTTTTGGCCATAAATCTGCTTTCTTCAGGAATGGTTGCTGATGTCAAATCTCCATTAAGTGTATTTCTTGAACAGTGAACAGGTCCTATTAAAAAATTAATTAAAAAATTAAACATCTTATGAATGTTAACTCTAGTCCTCTGTGAAAGAGTATTTTAAATTTCCTATTCAGGAACATTAAATTCTTTTAGCTTCCTGTTAATTTTTTGTCTGTTTAATAGAGAAAAATCTAACGTTTTTACTACTGACAGTCAAGGGAAATTTCAGAGTTCATGAGATAAATTACAAAACTATCTCCAGTAGAGATTTTTATTTTGTTCATTGCTATAACCATGGTTGGTACATAGTGGGCAGTCAATAAATATTTGCTGAAATGAATTTAGTCTTTCTTAACTATTGTTTTTCAGCCTGATTGGTTTAATGCTGTTAGTAACCTCTTTGTTTCTAGGCAAAGCAACTAAGACCCAGAAACAGGTTATATACCTTACTCTGGATCACACAATTAATAACAGAATTAGACTAAATTCAGATCTTCGTTTCATTATAAGACTTTCTGAGCTAGGTGCTAAAGTACCTCATACTTAAAGTTCCTATGTTTCCACAAGGGATGCAATTCCCAGAACTATCACTGCAACTCAAAGAAAACACAGCTGAACAGCCTGGTGTTGTCCTGTTCGAAGGCAGCTATACTTTTTACATGTATTATTTAAACTTACCTATACCATCTATTATTTTTTTAATTTTTAAAGTATCTTCTTAACACACAGAAGTTAGACTCCACAAGAAGAATATTTTTGGATAAAGACTTTCAACTACTATAATACATATCTACTTTATAAGGAAGAGTACTAACTCTGTCTACTAACTGAAACACTAACTTCAGCATAAACAAAAGGAGGATGAAACTTGTGACCTTGCCAATTTTGAGAAGTTCTAGTCCGAACAGCCAGTTAGAGAATGGTAAATATAATAAGGCATGCACACCCAGATCTTATAAAAATTCAGGGCGAGGGTGCCTAAAAAAAGAGAGCTAAGAGAAAATGGCTAGCCTTAAAAAATAAATTAAAATTCTCACAAATGGTCCTCTTTATAAAAAGGAAAAAAAAGTAGCAACTAGAGAAAAGGATGAGGCAGAACAGAGCTCTGGATTAAGTTATTTGTGAAAGACATAAAAAAATAAGGAGAATCAGAAACTATACTACCTGCTTCAGGTGATACATGTGTGTCTCTGTGTGTGTTACTACAGAATGAACCCAGGGTCTTCTCACTGGGCCACATTCCCAGACCTTCTTCTATTTTTTATTTTGAGACAGAGTCTCACTGAATTGCCCAGGCTGGGCTCAAACTTCCTGGCTCAGCCTCCGAGAGGCTGTTATCCTAGGATAAGTTATCCTAGGATAACAAGTGTGTGCCACCGTGTGCAGCTACATATTTTTATACATACCCAACCTCTTCAATTTTCTTCCCTCCTCTCTTCCAGATTTTGCTCAATTGGCCAGAAAAGTCTTTTCCTTCCTTTCCCTCTCTATGCTCACCTTTTCCCCTTCCTTCATGTCTTTACCCACTGTCTCCACTTAAGTTCAAAATGGCAGTGAGCACAAAGTTCTATATCAATACATGTATTGTTAGTTCTATTTTTAAATGGGCATTAAAAAAAGGTGCATCACCTTTGAAAAATGTGAAAATGGTCAGCAGTTCTATTTAGAATCACCACCTTCTGCACAAACTGTGCATCCTCCTCCAATGAAATTTGTTTAATTTTCTGGTTAAGTAAAACTATGCTATCCTAGTCAAAGTTTTCAATATACTTGCTATGTCTTGTGTTTAGATGTCCACTCAAAGCCTCATGTGAATGAGGTGGGGCTATTTTGGAGGTGGCTGAATCTAGAGTGTGTGGTGATTCATGGTGGGGCTAGGCCCACGGGCACCAGGATTAAGAGTGTGAGTTCTACCTGCCCTAGGTAGTCTGAACAAGATAAAAGGTGCAGAAAGATGCTCTTAAGGTTCTTGCTTTTGTGTCTTCAGCTGCCATGAACTGTTGTCACTCTGCCACCCTGCCTTGGAGCCAGCCAATTATGGACAGAAACCTCTACAAACTGTGAACTAAATAAACCTTTCCCCCTTAAACTTTGGGTATCAGGTCTTTTGTCTCAGCAATGAGAGAAAAGTAACTAAGACAATATTCAAATATTAGAAATTCACCATTTTTGGGGTCCCATGTTGGCCACCACTTATCATGTCACTTCCAGTAGAGAAATAAAATCTGTGTTCTGAACAAATGACTTACAAATAAAACTCTTGGAGCATGATACAGTCCTTCGTTGGGAACTGTACAGAATTTCTATCCCACACGGCTTCACTGGAAATAGTAAAGACTTCAAAAAGTAAAAGTCTATTCATGGAGATGTAATAAGACTGTATTTATGTTCAATGAAAATTGTCACTACTATCAACCTAGACATCATGACACACTTTCAAGCTTTCTCTCTTCAGAGGCAAATAAAAATTTGAACATGAATCATAAAACTTTTCCTAAAAATTACATTATGCTGTCTCTAGTAATTCACCACTACTACCAGATAAAATTATTTTCCTCAGCAATTTTAAGGCATATAAATAACAAGGCTGGCTGGTTATTCTTTGGACTTAAAACCTGCCTTTATTTTCCCCAGAATGCTACCTGCAATTCACCTAAAATGTTTTTTAAATGGAAATGTAATAGAGGTAAAAGATTATGAGATATATACATCTATATCAGTATATATATGATATCTACAAAGCAATCCTCAGCACTTCTTAGCTAATAAGAGAATATATGACCAGCTGTTGACTGCATGCGGTTTACTTAGCTTTGAATTAAGGAATTAGTCCAAGAGCAAAATACAGTTTTCCAATATCAGAATCCTCCAGTTGCAGAAATTATAGAGCCCACAACAATTGTACTAACCAGGCCAAAGAAAGAGACAAAGCCATCTAACTCACGGTCTGGGTCTTCAAGGGGAATATCACTACAAGAGTCTGTATCTGAGTAGGTTCTTCGGCGTCGCTGGGAGAGTCGGTGAAGTGCAGACACTGGTTCTTTTATAGAGTAGCTGCTCCTGCAAATTAAATACAAAGCATTAAGTTTCAAGGCCTGAAACAAATGAAAACACCCTTAACTAGAATTGTAAATGACTTCTCTTTAAGTGGAAAGAGGACTGTTTTTAAGTCCAACCTGCTGTGTCAGCAATGTTTCTACTCATTCACAGGCCAAACCCAGCTGGTAAGCTGGATAACAGGGCCTTCAAGCTGAACTAAGTGGAAAAGGAGTACAATAAAGAGGAGACCTCTTTCAGAGGGGAGGGTCCAGCAAGACAGTATGCACATAAGATGGTTTACCAAAATATTAAACTAAAGGTTTAATGTATCTAAAGCATGTGTATCTAAAGTTAATCCATATCTGATCAAAGACAGTAGACTTCGGAGATGGGCAAGATGTTTAGGAAAAATGCTAGAGGTAGATTCTCTGAGAGCACCACAAGAAGATAATGATACCAAAAACAAGGCTAGAAATCAGTCTAAAAAAATTAAACATGGAAGCAAATCATCACCACAGAACAGCACACTAGTTTTTATTTTATGATGCCCTAACACTGCTGTACTTATTGACAATGCTGCACCTCCAGAAAAAAAAATGTTGTAGGTTTTTATATCTAATTTCATAAGGGAGAAAAGATAAAGAACAATTGGAAACATTTCTGTTATAAGAACAAGTTTGTCAATGGTTGATTAAGCCTACGAGATACACAAAGGGATACTGAGAGGAGCACACAGGAACCAGACTTTACACAGAGTTTACATTTCAGAGCACTTACAAGGCCCAAAAAATTTCCCTAGGTAGGCACAATTTTTAGAGAATTTGGTCAAAAAAAGGGTCACTTTACCTTTCTGAACTGCAAGAACCAGGGTGACTGACAGAACGTTTCATCTAGAAATTTAAAAAAAAAGTTAGCACAGTCTTCGTGTCAAGTAGTATTAATAAAGCTCTGGTTTATTAATATTATCCTAATTAATGTACATTTATCTGGAGAAAAAGATGCCTGGTAAAAAAAACTTATCTTTTATAGACTCAAGTAACATCAGTAGCATGTCAAGCTTTCTCCCTAATAACCATTCTTTGGAATTTTCACAACACATACCAAAAACATGCTGTATTCTTTTCTCAATACTAAAAGCCAAATTTTACATATATAGAGAGATACATAAGAAAACAGTGTATATATAACGAATCCAGAAGTTCCATGCTTTTGTGACAAAAAGGAATGTCCAGCAAGCCAGAAAATGTCATAATAAATGTCTCTCCCTTTTCTTCTGAAGGGGAAGAGTCAAGTCAGGCAACAAAGCTTCTCTTCACTATTCATCACTCAGGGAGCTATGGTTTTCAGGGAGGAGGGCAATAATAATTCGACTTTTTAAAGTACTCAAGAGGAAGACCCTTAAGCTTCAAATAGGTTTTTTTCAACATACATTTTAAAAATAAGTATCTGATTAAGCTGGGCATTAATAAATATGACAAATACTAAATGTAATTTAGAAGATCAAACTACTCCATCAAAATATAAAGGGAGGCACCAAGTGAAACAGACTATTTAGCAAAGTTTATACTAAAAGTTTAAGATGGTTTCTTTTACACACACAGCCCCAAGATGTCTCTAGCCCAGGCCTAACATTTGTGTTACGTAAATGCCTCCTATCATTGGAACATAAACCCCTAGCTGCTGACAAATCCCAGCTGAAATGGTAACAGATATGACCCACCCGATTTGTTGCCCACATACATCTGACAGATACTAAGATGCAGGTAGACATGAACCTCTCATTGTAACAGAAATTATTTTTTCGACTTACTCATCCAATGCCATCCTTACTATTATAATAACCACTCCTTCTGTGTGTCAAAGTGGCAACTTCCTGAATTTTCATGATTTGCAATAAGGTTAAATCCAAGTGTTTGCTAAACTGGGGGATTAACTACATAAACTGGTTACAGAGATCAGATTAAATATGGAATTCTCAAATAGTCCAGCTTTCATGTCAGTAAGTTTTTATATAAAATATTTTCATATCAATAAATAACACACTATTCTTAACAAAACACGTTGCCCTTGACATCTGTCTGACCTTGACTTCCAGGTTAAGTGCTGCCAGAAACAGTACCAGAATCTGCAACTCTTGCTTTTTGCATCATGCCAAGTGGCACAGCTAGGAAGAATAAGCAGCCTCTAACCCATTAGTCCTAGATTAACACTAAATACCTTGCAATTTTTTTACTAATAAAAGACTGGCATAAAAGAGACAGTTCTAAGCCAGGCATGGTACCACACACCTGTAATCCCAGCATTCTGGGAGGCTGAGGCAGGAGACTGCAAGTTCCAGCCCAGCGGGTAACTTCGTGACTTCTTAGACTTTGTCTCAAAATAAATTAAAAAGAGGGTCTGGGGATGTAGCTTGGTGTAAAGGTCCCAAGTTCAACCCCTAGTACTGAAAAAATAAACGAACAGAGATAGTTTCTTATACACAAAACTTGTATGACTTCTCTGAACACATTTCTTGACAAGTTCAATGCAAAACTGAGGGAACTTTGAGGTGTTTTTGCATGACTCTATAAAGTAAATCTTAAAAAAAAAAAAAGAGTATCCCTAGTATACCTACCTCAGGAACACAGCACTACACAGCCATCTCAAGAGCGGTTTCATTCAATTATCCAAGCTACTTATTGGCTTACAGTATATTTACAATTGTTCTAAAAAAGCAATATTTTGTCCTACTGATACTCACAGTCAGAGGGTATTCAAAAATAAGCAAAAAGGATTAAAATGTCAAATAAAATTCACAAACAATGCGCACTACACTTCTCCCTCTTAGAGATTTATAATACACTTTTAACATAGGATAGGCTCTGAAAGCCAGGCATAGTGGTACACACCTGTAATCTCAGATACTCAGGAGGCTGAGGCAGGATTACAAGTTGAATGCCAGCTTGGGCAATTTAGTGAGTCTGTCTCAAAAAATAAAAAAAATTAAAAGGCCAGGGGATGTACCTTAGTGGTAGAATGCTTGCTAGCATGTTCAATTCCCAGCACTACAAAACAAAAAACAAAAAACAAAACAAACAAAACAGAGGTTCTGAGACATCCTAGCAGACTGTCCCTCTCAGATTGGGACAGAAAAACCCAATTCATTAAGTCAACCAAAGTTTTCCCAACGAATGTGACAATAAAACTCATTTTCATAGTAGACTTGTCTCACAGGACATTATTGGTCCATCATACACTGATTAGAAAAGAATGCTCTTACATAAATTAGGCAACAATCCACTATCCTCGGCAAAAAGAGCTCTAGTTATTCAGGATAATCAGGAGTAAGAAACTAACATTAGACACAGCATTAAGCAGGTCAGATCCTTCACAATGGCCTTCTGATGTAAAAGACACTTTATTTTACAGATGAAGAAACTGAGGACCACAGATTACTGGGAGGGTTCAAATCCAAATGCTGACCGGAGAATACTGTTCCCATTGGAACATGCTTCAAGTCCCCCCCAACTCCTTCAAAGATATGCTTAATTGTATCTCGTCATGAGTAAAAGATTTCCCCACTGTCAAGTGGAAGAGTGCTCCCAACCTTTTCTGCATCACAGCACACACAGCATTATAATGCTTTCCTGGTACCCAGAGGTCAATGGCTAAAGCAGCTCAGGGGCAGGCAATACAGCACCCTCCAAGAGGAAGGGGATCAGGACACTGTCACACATACCGAGCTCATCAGTTGAGAGGATCCCACACAGAATATGAGAACAAAGAAAGGAATTCACCCACTGTTTCCTGTCCACTGTCTGTTGCCACCCTGTCATGGATTATACCTAGATGTCCCCCTAAAGCCTCATGCACTCATAGGAGGGGCTTTGGTAAGGTGACTGGATCATGAGGGTGTGACTAATCCACATCCACAGTGAGTTTCTAGCTAAAGGTGATGTTGGGAAGTGAAGCCTCCTCCTGTATGGAGGTGGGTCACTGCAGGAGTAGCCTGGCAGGGTACCCTCCTCCCCATTTCACCTCTCTCTGCTTGCCTGCCATGGTGTAAGCAAGCCTCCTCCGCCATGCCACCCTACCTTGAAGCCCCTGATTACGGACTGAACCCTGTAGAGGTTTATAGAAACTGTGAGCCAAAATAAACCGCTCCTCCTTAAGAGTTGTGGGTGACAAGCATTTTGCCCCAGCAATGAGAAAGTAACTAAGACACACCCTTAAAAATAAAAACAAAAACCCAGATAAGGTATCACTAGAGGAAAATCAAGAAGTTCCAACCATTTGAACAGGAGAAGGTGATACAGGAGAAACCAAAGGATCCGGATGGGGCAGTTGAAACATCTCAGGCTTAAACTTGGCATTTGCTATCTTCACACATTCCTCAAGCGTCGTGATGAATGTGTTACATGTGGCACTGAGCAGAGAAGAGGCTTCATTCATGTTCTGAAAAATTACACACGAAGACTTGAACAAAGTCACGCACAACTACATGGAATCATACATGTCCTTATCAAGTGATGAAACATTATCTCCAGTGGACACTTTACTAGGGTACGGTTAAACCTGGGAATTTAAATTACACTACCTGGACTGAGGATTTAGCTCAGTGGTGCCACACCTGTCTGGCAAGTGCAAGGTCCTGAGTTTGGTCCCCAGTACCAAATTAATTAATTAAAATGCACTACCTGAGAAAGTTAAAGCAGTGCAGCAATAAGAAATGTCCATTTCTTATGTCAATTATGTATGAAATTAAATTCAAAGAAAAATAAATTTTGCATTTAAACCAAATATATTGAAAAGCTGTATAAAAATGTATTTTAGAGGGACTGGGGATTTAGCTCAGTGGTTCCGCTGCCTGCCTCGCAAGCGCAAGGTCTTGAGTTCCATCTCCGGTACCAAAAAAAAAAAAAAAAAAATATATATATATATATATATATATATACACACACACACACACATATATATACACATATATATATACACACACACATATATATACATATATATATATGTGTATATACATTTTAGAGAAACCTAACCCAAACTATATTCTAACTATGAGAATCCTGAAGGTGGTCACAGAAGTAGAACATCCGAGAGCCCCTTGGTGGATAAGTTATGAGCTCTCACCGGAAGCTGGGGCCTTATGACCAAAAGAAAGAGAATTGCAGTTGTCAAATGCATTGGGCCCAAAGGACAAAGCCTGAATTGCCCCCACCCACCCGCACACTCCATCCTCCAAACTGTCACTGGCTGCAAAGACAGGCTCTGCTTCCCAGGAGAAATGTGCTGCTTCATGCTTGACTCAGGCCACAGACACACTTCCTAGCAAAAGCTACAGATTTCCAGAGTCTGTACAGTAGGGAAAGGCCAGAATAGCAAGACACAAGTCATGTGAAGATGCTTCTCTCTCATCCTCTGGGATGCACAAGGACAGGCCAGTGTGGTACAAAACACAACCAGACATGAAAGGATGCACTCTGCTGATACCTCTACACTGGGAGATGAATGACTCTCATCATGGTGAACAAATTCCTGGATTGTATGAACCTGTTGCATTAGGAGGTCACAGTAGAGGCGAAGTTCAGACATTTTGGTTTTCAGAGATTCACTGGTTTCACTTATTTCTGAAAGGACCATAAACCACCATTCAATCAGATCAGTTTCACATTCTTTGAACAACAAACAAAATGCTATTTTAAAAATATGGCAATAAGTACAATTACCTACAGCTTAAGAGATGAGAGACCTTGGAAATAGGATCTTAAGGGCCCTAAGAATCATCTTCTCTTTCAATAGTTGGGAAAAAAAATTGACAATCCTAAGTCTGCCACGAAGTTTAAGTAGACTGATTTACAGAGACAAAGTGATGATCACTGGATCTGTCCTCTTCCATTTGAAAAGTGCCTGTATTTCTTGTTTTATGAATTAGCATTTCTGGCCTTCACACACTTTTTCAACTCTGATGCTTGTTTTCTCTTATCATATAAGTTGCTAATTTATAAAAGTTCTTACACCTTAAAGATAATAATTGTCTTTTGCCTAGCTTATATACTCCAAATACTTTCCAGATTCAGAATTAGCTTTCTTTCAACTTTCTTTATTGTATAGTTTAGCATACTGAAATATTTAATTTTTATGCAATTAAAACTATGGTATATAAACATGTTTATCTTCTGTTGTTTTCAGCTTCATTTTCACATTACATTGTTTTCACAATTTTTATAAAGAGCTTACTTTCTTCTCCTTAATAACTCCAGACAAACTAAATATCCAGTCATCATCTCAGCCACTCACAGGGCCATATCCTTTAAGTTAGAAGTAAATGCTCTAAAGAAAAAATTATTTAATAGTGGATTCTGGTGCTTCTCGGCCAGTGGCACTGCTTTGGGGTCCTAGCCACAAAGCCACTTTTGCCAGAATATACCTAAGCAGCTCTACCTGCACGTTTGAGCTAACCTAAATCAATTATTGCCCAAATTTAAGTCTGTTCCTTCTTTAGTTCTGTAAAATATCCCTAACCATTTTAACCATCTTCAAATATACGGTTCCTTGGCATTAAGTACACTTAAATTTTATACAACCATTACCATCAGCTATCTCCAGACCTTTTTCATCTCTCCCAACAGAAACTCTGCATTCATTAAATACTAATCCCAATCCCTGCTCCCTGTTGGCTCTGCCCCACATTCTACTATCTGCCTGTATAATTTATCCACAGTATTTCATATAAGGAAATCATACAGTATTTGTCCTTTTGTGATGGGCTTATTTCACTTAGCATAATGTCTTCAAGATTTGTTCATGTTGTAGTGTGTGTCCTTTTTTAAGGGTGAATAATACCCCACTGTATGTGTATAGATACATTTTTTTTTTTGGTACCAGGGATCGAACTCGGGACCTTGCGCTTTCGAGGCAGGTGCCGGAACCACTAAGCTAAATCCCCAGCCCTAGATACCATATTTTGCTTATCCATTCATCTACCTATGGATATTTGGGTTGTTTCTTCCCTTCTGCTATTGTGAGTATCCATTCCTTCTTATCCTAATCTTAGCTATACTTTATCCATGATGTTCTTTTGTATATTTGAATAGTTAGACATTCCATCCTCAGTCTCCATTTTTCAGTATCAGTAACTGTTCTCACTAATTTATCTTAATATTGTTTTTAAATGTAAAAGTAATATATGCTCAATGAAAAATTTTAGAAAATAGAAGAAAAAATACAGAAAAGAAAAATCAAACTGCAACCTCACTATTAAGATATACTGTCACTGTTTTCACATTTAATCTACATATAATTAGACTAACACCATAAATTATTTGCTTAGCTATCTATCTATTTATTTATTTATTTATTTTTTGAATTGACAATATATGTCCATAATAAAGTCAAGGTATCAAAGGATGTAGTATGAAAAGCTAATCTCACAAATTCCCTTTCGAGATGTAACTTAACCAATTCTTATATACCTTTCCTGAATACTATAAGTGTAATTTTGAGTTCTGCTTTTAACCTTGGGCATTTTCTCACATCATTAAAATTCCCTATAGATATTTTATTCTCTGCATAATAATATATCAGCCAATGGAAGCACTAATTTACTGAACACTGACGTAAATTTATACCTTTATAGTGTTTACAAAATTTTTACTAGGATGATCCACACATGTAAGTCTTCTTCTACTTATTATTTATTTCCTTGGAATAGAAAACTAAAAGTAACAGGGTAATTTATATTTATGTTAAAGAATACACTCATCACAAGAGGGAAAATTATACTTACCTTTTTCTTTTTTAGTCCTAGTATCAGTCAAACATGCTTTGGAGCTCCCCAGGGCAACCAGCCACCTCTGTCTTTCAGCTGCATTTACTGCCTTCATGTAGAAATGCTGCTCTCCTGGAATGATTAATTCCATTCTTGTGTTGTCTGCTGAATGAACTGTGATGACAAACAAAGCAAAAACACAGTTATAGACTTAAGAAATTTGGGGAAAATCCAATCACCACTCTTACACGACGCTGTATTAGATGCCTCACACACATAAAACAACAAACCATGACTCACAACACTGGTCGTGCTGGTCCCTAAGAGCCCAGCCAGGGGCAGCCTTCAAACCACCATGCTCAGAAACCCCAGGAGACAATGCTACCCAATCAATAACAGCATACAAAAGAGAAAACAGTGATAAATTAACTACTGAGAAGTAAGACACTCCTTTGGGGCCAGCTGTACGCCTTAAATACACATATAATGCATGTCGCACATATTACACATTTTTTATTGACTTGTTTGAAAGCAGAATCTATGCTCTGGTATGCCTAAACCTAGGGTAGTGCCTGGAATACAGGAGGAATGAAATAAATGGTAATCATGGCCACTTTCCATGAGAACAGTAGCTCTATGATATGCCCCTAATTAAGGTCATAACTCTCCCTCTACTTTCACCTCCTCTCTTACACACACACGTATACCTTCTAATACTCAAAGAAGAGTTAATCAAGAATTATGCTGAGCCGATCCCAAGTCTCTGTTGTAGGGTGAAACTGTGCTTACACCGTCAACAATCAACAAGTACTTACTCAGCGCAGAACAGTGCTGGTGAAGGGAAAGAGAAATAGTAAGAAAAGGGAGTTGCTACCCTTAAGGAACTGACAGTATAGCCAGGGAAGCAAACTGACACATCAAAAATAATTAGTACACTGAAATGTTGAATTTGTTGGTCAGAGGTTTCATGTGTAATTATACAAGAATGGTAACAAAAGATAGGAAGTTTTAAGAAGGCTTCAGCTTCAAGAGCAAGATTTGACGACAGCAAGAATTAGGAGAAAAACGGCATAAGAAAAAACCTAAATGAGGATATAAACACAAGATGTACTGAGGAAATTAGGAAACAAGTCTAAAAGGCATCTTGTGTTGTATAGCCATGTAATATTCATATTCAAAATTGGACAAGCTGGGTAGGGTCAAATTACAAGTGCCTACAAAGTCTGGCAGAAGCCCTAACTTAGAGAAACAATTATACTGAGAATCTTGACTGGATGTTCAGTGGCAAATAAGTACCACAAAACCTTTGCTGCCCTAGTCTACTTACATGGATGTAGATACTGGAAGTTGTAACCATGCAACAATCAATGATAAGTACAAAAGATTTTCACACTGGGACAAAACTAGTGAAATTCCAAACCTCAAGGATTTTTTTTGCTAACTGCTAAATTTAGTGAAAGAACCAATATCCACCTTAAAACAATGCTCTAATTTCAAATCGTATTTGCTAAAAGTGAAACTAAACTAACTCACTTTTAATCATATCAGAATTTATGCATCCACTCAAGGGTGATCACCTCCAAGGTGTCACCTGAGAAGGCAAATTTTAAAATGATGCCTCCAAAACATCAAGTCTCTGGGGGGAAAATGATGAACAAGACCTCAATACACAGAATTTCAAAGCATTACTTAAAGAAATCAAATACCTAAATTACATATAAGGATATATCACATTAAAGGATCAAAAGACCCAACATTGTTAAGAATAAAATTCTTAAATTGACCTACAGATTTAATGTCATTCCAATCAAAATTCCAGTAGATATGTGGAAGCATAATCTAAAATGTATAAAAAATACAAAGGCACAATAATAGCCAAGACAATAATAAAAAATGAATAATTAAAAGAATTAGGCTATGAGATACCAAGATTATAAAGCTAAATTATTTAACATTGTGTGATACTGACACAAAAATAGAAAACAGGGGAACAGAATACTCTAGAACATACAACACTGTGACAAAGATATCCCTCCAGTGCAATGGGGAAAAGCTTACTATTTTCAATAGATAGGCTCAGTCAATTGGTTATTCATATGGGAAAAAAAATTAATCTTGACTCCTACCTGACTCTCTTCACAAACATATATTTTAAGTTAATTACAGACCTGCTACAGACCTACATATAAAATGCAAACCACTAAACCTTGAAGAAAGTAATGCAGAAGATATCTTAAGTGGGACATAAAAAGCTCTAATAAAAATTAATTAAACCATCAAAATTAAGAACAACTGTTCATCAAAAGACATCAGTAGCAGAATGAAACTACAAACTACAGAGTGGGAAAAAGACTCATGATTATACAAATTCTTACAAATTAACATGAAAGATAACCAAGTTTAGAAAATGGGCCAAAGACTTCAAAAGAGAATTCAAAACAGGACGATATTCAAATGGCCACTTAATACCAAAAAAAAAAAAAAAAATCCTCATCATTAGTTATTGAGATACAAGTTAAACCACCATGAGATACTACTATACACACTAGAAATACTTCGAATTTTAAACACTGATAAGACCAGGTTTTGGCAACAACATAAAGCAACTAGAATTCTCACATTCTGCTGGTGAAGAATAAGCTGACATAAGCACGCTGGAAAAAGAGTTTAGCATTACCTAAGAAAAAGATCACCTTCTTAACCAAATTTCAGTCAGGCTCTTGTGAGTCCCATGCTGCACTGAGCTTCCATCTCCATGCTGGTAGAGACCAGTTTCAGCAAAAACTCTTTCTTGTATGAGAAAAGTACTTCTTGTATGAAGTCAGCTTTTTCTCACTATTATTATCATTTGTTTATAAATATTCTTTTCAAATAAATATAAATGAACAAGTAATAAATAAAAAAAGAACCCTGTTAAGTCAATTGAGACAAAAAAAAAACCCACCCTCAGTATCACATCACCTTTTATCTTTGACCAAATTCTTCATTTCTTACCATTTCCCGGGGAATAAATGATCACCCTGGCCTGCCTTCAGCAAGTCCTGATAGGATGGTTTAGCTAAAATTCCCACTTGTCCCTGAGGTTTCTTCTTAATAACTTGTCATCTGCCAATCCTGAGCCCTGCTTTGGCTATAAATTCCCACTTCTCTTTGTTGCATTAGAAGTTCAGCTCAATCCCTCTCCTTTACTGTAAAACCTCATTAAAACAGTCCTTATTTTATCTATTATCACAGTCCTAAAGTGTACCTTATGTTTTAACAAATGTCAAAAATAATTTTTCCCACATTTTTTATTAGTGCATATTGGTTATACAGATTAATGGGTTTCATTTTGACAGATCTGTACTCCCACATGACCTACTTTCCCTCCACTACCTACCTCCCCACTGGTTTCACGTGATGGGGGGTTCATTACAATGTATTTTGATCACAGTCATCCTCCCGTTATCTGCCAAAAATAATTTTTTCTTTAACACAAGTTAAAGCTGAATGTATGAAATACTCAATGCCTCAGCAATTTTACTTGCTTCTAGATATATGCTGGTCAGAAAAGAAATATACAAGAATGTTCTCAATACTACTGTAGTCTACACTTAATAATAGTTAAAATAATAAATATGTACATACATTTTTTAGTTAAAAAAAATATTCATGGTGGCTTAAAATGGAAACATCCCCCAAATCCTTCAGTACTAGAACAGATACACTAATTGTGAGAGATTCACAGAATGGAATATTGCACAGTAAGAATGACTGAACTACAGTTATATGGAACAATATGGGTAAATTTTACAAACCAACATTGAATAAAAGAAGCCAGACACAAAAGAAAATACTGAACTGTTCCAGTTATAAAATATTTAAAGGTAGACAACACTTACATGCAGTTATGAAAGTCAGATGACTGATTATTGTTTAAGGTGATCAGTGGCTCAGGGGATCCCATGGGGCAGGCTTCTAAGCTGCTGGCAACACCCTCATTTTCGACCTTAGTAGTGCCTACATTCATGCTTTCCCTTTTAACACTCTTCAACAACCTTTCCTGTGCATATATTATTCTTCAGTAAAATGATTAAACAAACAACAACAAAAAAATGCTGCCATGGCTTGAAACTATTTTCGAATTGACTTAGAATTCTGCAGCTGTTTTTTAAATATCCTCGAAGCTGAAAAATACTTGAACTGTAAATGAAATTTTGATCAAACTGCATGTGGAATTAAATCAGGGGACAAGATGAAATAAAACCACCAGTTTTAAAAGAAAAACTAATGTTCCAAATAAGCTTTTTAGGTGTATTTATCAACAGACTCCTAAGGAAATTCTAAAAGAGGACTTCTGAAATGTTATAGCTGGTGACAGTAGTTGAAATTGAGTTGTACAGACTCAAAAAACCAGTACATGAAAAGCCAACACTAAGTAGCACGTTTTAGTATGTCTGTTAAAAATAAACAACAAAACTCTACCTCACGTAGCGAATACACAAGAAATGATACATCAGGCTGAAGTGCTTCTGTATCTTATACAGCCATAACCCCTATCCACTAGTACATTAGTAATTTTCAACTTAGGGGAACTTGATACTACTGTACAATCACCTAGAAGGCATGTGCAGTTTGGAGAAAGCTCCCAACATGACACATTACCCAACACTAAGAATCACTAATACTGAAAAAGCCATAACATTAGTAAATTCTGAGATGAAAGTGAGAAACCAGATGTGTAGCTAAAGAATATGCACCTAAAAAGAAAAATCTGTTTTATCTCCTTGGGTAAACCTTACTAAGAATTAACTGAAAATAGCAATCTAGCCCTGGAAAATGCAGCACAATGCATTAGCTGCTGCTTTGGTTTAATTTAAATAAGAAAATGCATGGAACAGTACAATGACTCTGGAGTATTTGGCAGCTATGAGCAAGAGCTCACCATGTCAAAAGAGCAACCCTTAACGAAAAACAAGTATTTAAGCTGGAGAGGAGAAATGAGAAATGCCTGGAGGGAGTTTTAACATTCAGTTCTACAGTGCTCTAGCTTGCCTTCAATTGTTTGACAAACTATAATCTTTTATCTTTTTTTTCTTTTTGATGCTTGTGTTGTTGTTGTTGTTGCTGCTTGTTTTGCAGTACTGGAACTTGAACCTAGGGCCTTACACAGGTTAGGCTAACACTCTACTACTGAGCTACATTCCTAGCCCTTTTAAATTTTATTTTGAGACAGAGTCTCCCTAAGTTTCCCAGGATGGCCTAAAACTTTCAATCCTTCTGCCTCACCCTCTTAAACAGCTGGGATTATAGCCATTCTTCATCATGCATGGCCTATTTTGTATGATTTCATTTTCCCGACTTCTGTCCCATGCATCCCAACCATACATACAAATGAATCACTGGTCCACGAAGCTATGATGAAAACTGCAGCATGACCTACTGCTTTAGCTCCACCCTACTGGAAGTAAAGGGAACTATATCATCCAAAAGAGCTCATCTCCAATTCAGCAGAGAACCCAAGTTTAGGACTCCAAATCTGTACTTTATCAAAACCCCACAGAGCTGGGCCCATCATCTTCAGAGCTTGGGTCCCAACCTTTACAGTACTCTTCTATCTATAAGAATAAAATAGGACACTTGGGGTCCGGGGATATAGCTCAGTGGCATCGCACCTGCCTCACAAGCACAAGGTCCTGAGTATGATCCCCACCTCCCCACCCTATAGCAAAAAAATGGGACACGTGCAGACACAACACGGACACTAATGTGGCATCCACACATCCAAAATGGAAGACTATTTTCCATTTCTATTCTAGGTACAGTTATAGAGGGAGAATTATCGAAACCTGTGTTGAACAATGCTAAAAGCCACTTTTGATTGCTAGGGAAATAAATGGTATCAGAAAATCACTACACGGTTAGAAATGCTTTTGTCCCTGTGCTGGGCATGCTATAGAACTCTTTACTACATAACTTCAAATTCCTCTGATTCTATATTTTCACTTACCTTTAATTTCACAGACTGCCATCTTTATACTTCCTTTGCTCCCTTTGCAAACATCATCTTGTGAATCATAGTAGGATAGGATTCCATTATCTAAAACAAACCAGCGAGGCTGCCAACCTGCAAAGATTATAAATAACAAAAGGTTAATAAGACATTATTTTTATCACATAGAAAAATGTGATCTCACATACTGTCATATACATTAATTTCTTGGCTCTCAGTGACATTAACAACGAAATTTGTAATAGCCAGCACCCTCTCAAAATGTCCTTGCTGGGGATTTGGCTAAGTGGTTCCGCCACTTGCCTTGCAAGCGCAAGGTCCCGAGTTCAATGCCCGGTAGAGATTTCTGGGAAAAATCTCTGTATCAGCATAAAAAGAGTAACATCTTTATCCTGACTCACAAGCTTACCATTCATTAACAACCCATAAAACTCATCCTCAGTGACAGTCCTATACAGGGTACAATATAACTTCCCTCTTTTCTGAAAGAAAAGAGTTTGAGTTATGAAGTATAGATTGAGTATCCCTTAGCCAAAATGCTTGGGCCAAAAAGTGTTTCAAATTTCTGAATATTTGCATATACATAATACCATATTTTAAGAATGGGATCCAAGTATAAACATCAATGTTCATGGATACTATATTCAAGCTATATACATAGCTTAAAGGTAATTTTCTATAACACAGTATTCTTGGTTCTGTCACTCATCATTGAAGTCAGGTACGAAAAATTTTCTGCTTGTGGCACCAAACTCAAAATGTTTTGGAAGCCTGAAGCATTTCAGATTTCCGATTAGGAAGGTTCAAACTGTAACAAAAAATTCTTGTTGGATAACCTGGGGCAAATCTTTTCATTTCAATAAATTTCTAAAACTCCAAGTCTCCAAAACAAGTAGGTTGAAAAAGAGGGATCTCTCAGGTGTCACTCAGCCCTAATTCTATGTGATCCTACCTTGTGTTAAAAAGATGTTGCCTAAGCAAACTCCCTTGCACACAGTGAGAGTTAAATGAATTCCAGTCTTCTATAAAGATCCTATAACCCATGGTAGGAATGTAGATTTCCCAACACCCCCCTTCCCTTCACTGCTGCTACACAGCAAAGGCAAAAATGCCAGGAGCTGCAATCATTCATTATTTACTCAGCAACGAGAGCATACACCTATCATACAGACTTAGCTCTAAGGCAAGGCTGGCAACTATCAAATGATGGCTTTTCTTAGTTCCCAAATTATGCTCCTCTTGCAAGCCAAACTTGGTGTTCCCTGGCATTTTATCAAGCCTGCCACTAATTTACAAGCCTGCTGGAGGCAGGATGACTATCTGTCCCTTCTGTAACTATTAAGTCACAATGCAGCACAAGTGTTCCAGGCTAAATTATATTATCAGGGTCTTCAAATCCTGGTCACTTTGGCCAAAGCCTAGTATATGATTAATTAACTCCATTTTTCCAGGGCCAGCTAGTACTAAGACAGGGCAGAAGGGTGAACCATTCATATGCTTTGATACACACAAAGACACAACCTCCTGAAAGGCTTTACTTGAGACACTACAGAAATGACAATGTTAAGTCATCATAAAAAGGTTAAGTTTTACTTTCTATGCCTTGTTGACAAGAGAATGCCATAAAACAGGACAGAAAGATAGATGTCTAAAATAAATAAAACAAACCAAGCAATTTTCAGATGCCTGGAAAATTCATTATGTTTATTCCTTAATGAGACCTTCCAAATTAGAGGGTAAGTTCTTTTGATACATGAACTTTATCTTGTTTATCACTGAATTCCCAGCAACAAGAATGGTGCCTGGCACACAAGTGCTTAAAAATGTATTTCTCAAGTGACTGAAAAAAAAAATGAATACCAGAAAAGTGAGATACTGCATGTAATCCACAACAGACGTGCAATATTATCCATGAGAACGTATTGTCCAGACATACATAGAAATGATAAAAACATTATCTGTCCAAATACTAATTCACTTTGGCAAACAAATTACAAGGAAGGTGAGGTGAAAATGTTATTTTCCACCCCAAGCCAGAGTGCCTATAATACAAATTATGACTTTGCAAGCCTACATTATTACTGCAATTCAATTATCTTTTTAAAACAAATATTGATCAAAGCAATTCATTCAAAATTTTAGGAATATGAAAAATGATTATGGTTGACTATAGCAATCTAACCGAGTCTGTTAATTATCTCTATATAACTTTTTGAAGTATTTAATGTAACAATCTCTCATTGATTTACACACTTACAGAAGAGGATTGTACCTGTAAAAAAGACTCATAGGTTATTCCTTTTCTAAAGTTTTTTAAAGAAAATTACTTTTTATCCTAAACTATCAAATGTTACTGAAACTTACTCTCTATAAAATATTCTAAAATAACACCAGCATAAACTGGACATGGTGGTGCACACCTGTAATCTCAGCTACTTGGGAAGCTAAGGCAGAAGGATCACATGCCTGAAGGCAGCCTGGGCAACTCTGCAAGACCCTGTGTCAAAATTAAAAATTTAAAAAGGGCTGGGAACATAGCTCAGTGATACAGCCCTTACCATCCTGAAGCCCCTGGGTTCAAGGCCCAGTATGGAGGAGAGGACCAAATCAAACAACACTATCTTACACTGGAAAGTGCCTTAAATCACTTACAAACAGCTGCTCATCCTCTGACCTGAAATAAACTAAAATTCATAATCAGCATGCTGTGAAGCCAAATTTAAATCTTAAAAATGGAATTTTTCCAAGCAAAAAGCTACATTTCGGCAAGCTCTACATTGCTTACTAGAGTCAACTAAAATGTTCTGCAAAGACAGGAACCCAGAACATGGGTGGTTAAAAGCTCAACCAGAAAGTAATCAGAAGTACCACAGATGAGGGAACTGCCAAAGAGAAATTCTACACCAAGTGAAACTTCACCTTAAATTATGACTAATCTCAGTAAATGCCAATTGCTCTGGGCTACTAATAAATAGTTCCTGTGGCATGACTTCCCAGGACACCATGCTTATGAATATTTGCAAAGGGGTGATCATTTGTATCTCGAAGCACAGATGCCACTGTCTTACAGTTAACACTACAGTACTTCAGCCAAACAGATTAACTGCTCAATACATGAAAATGCTCAATAAAAAATATTGCCTTTTTAAATGTTTCCTGTTAAAAACTGCCATTTATAGAAATAAACTGTCCAGCTTTTTAGTTTGAAAAAAGTAAAACTGTATATTGTAAACATTAAAGCATTTGCGGCTACAAATCTGACTGTAGTGTTCTAACTAATCAAAAAACAAGGATAACTACACTTACTTATGCTGAAAGTGTTTATGTGTAAATTGTGTACCAGGTCAAGCGGACAAAAGTTGAGAGTACTATATATATAATTACTAAAAGGGAATACTTTCAGCAGAGCAAGTAGACAGCAAGTCAATACTTACCTATCATACCTGCACAAGAAATTTGTTTACTATTCAATTTTATTTTAAAACCAATCTCCTCCCTCTAATTTGGTGAGATGATAGAATTCAGGAGTCGAAGTCATCTCTAAGATAAAATAGTTGATCACCCCGGCCTTACCAAGCTGAGAAGACGCTGTGATAACTGGCCACTTGCGTTTAGTGTTGGTTACCAGCAAAGACTGAACTACAAGTTAGATTTAACGTGCCTTTAATAAGCCAGTCCAGGCTGTTCGAGTCCGGTACTTCACTTCCGCAGAAATGCCTAACTGGCGTTCTTTCCTCCAACCCACCTCATGGGTAAAACCGACCTGCTCGCTCCGATTACTGTGCTCCCCCCTGAATTCCCAAACATAAGGATACCTCACTGGAAACCATTCCCTGAGAGATTATTAGGGGCCAGCTTCCAAAACCGTGTTCGCTAAGCTCAGACAACCTCAACAAGTGAAGTGAAATAAAATCTTAAGGAAATTAAAAGAATACAAAAAACCTCTCTTAAAATTAAATCTTGATCTTAAAGAGTCTATTCCAGTCCAATTACTCCGACAACTCATTTATGCACAAAATGCTGGCTCTGGAGGGTGAGTGAGGACAGGGGTGCAACAACACACGTCGGGGGACTGCGAACTGCTCCGGAGGCGACCAGAAGTACCATCACCGGCCAGGGAAGCGGCGGGGCGCACGTCCCACCCTCCGGGAAGGAAGGTGGCAGTCGCCCACCTGCCCCGCAGAGCTCAGAGACAGGGACCGAGCCGGAGATGAAAGCCCGGGACCGGGGGCGGTGGGTTATAGACGGGTCACGGCGGGCCAGGCGGGGCGAGGGACGCTGCCTCCGCGGCCCCCGGGCCCCGTACCTGTCAGATAGTTGGTCCACTTGTACAGAACGCCTTCCATGCTTCAGAGCCCAGAGCCGCGCATCCTCCTGTCCCGGCGCCGGCGCGCGGAAGGGGTCACGGTGGGCGCGGGGCCTGGACCGCCCCTCCCCGCGCGCCCGGCCCCCTCCGCGGCCCCGCCGGCCCGAAGCCGCCCTCAGCCCGCGCGCCGCCGACGACGCGGGGACGTGGCGGCCCTCAGAGCCCGGGGCGGCGAGGCGCGCGCTCACGCATCCCCAGCTGGCCCGCGCGGTGGCGGCGGCGAGATAACGACCGCAGCCGCCCTCAGATCCCACTTCCTCCCGCGGCCCGGCGCCCGCCTTCCTTCCCGCCCCCGGGCTCCCCGCTTGTTTCCATTGACCCCGACGTCGCTTTCACTTCCTGGATGAAAGGGGCCGGCGCGTCGCGGGAAACCCCTCCCCGGCGGCGGGGCTGGAGGGGCGGGCTCGGCTTCTTGCCTGTCGCGGAGCGCCGAACCGAGCGAGGAGGAGGCCGGGCTGCCTTCGTCCTCCTTCTCCTTCCCCTCTGTCCGCGGATTCGCTGGGCCGCACACCCCGGGTTGAGGCCTTCGGGCCCCGCCGCGCGCGCAGCCCCTGGGCAGGGACTTAGGCCTTTCCGCGTTTCTTACCTGCAAGCCTCAGGTCCTGTCAGTAGTTGGATTTTGTTTGGTTTTGTTTTTAAAGAAAATAAAAAGACGTGCTACTTCTGCGTGCTTTGCATCCTTCTCACACTTGGGATCGGAGAAATGAACTCCTAGGCCGGCAGTGTATAACTGAAGGGGCCCGGCCCTCGGCCCAGGAATTGTCATGGCACCAGTACATAACCTTGGAGAGCCACAATTTTACTTAGAATGTAAACCATGGAACTGCACTTTAGAATTGTGTTCAATAGCTAGAGGGTTTCCCCCTAGCTTTTATGAAAAAAATTCTTGCTTGGAAATGGTTGCCACCTTACATAGTTTACAGTGATATTCAGATTTTATGGAATTCTGCAAAGTCAAAGCAGTGGCCTAAAGCGGTTCCAGCTGCCTGAGGCAATAACACTTCATCCAGACCCTGCCAGGCCTTCGCTTTGGGTCATCTGGGTATTCACTTGGAAATAAGGTGAACCCATAGATGGATTGATGAATACAACTCAACATTAATGATAGAATCGAGGTGGTCGTTATAGAATGTTCACTGTCAAATTCAACTTTTCTGCATGTTTAAAAGTTTTCATACTATAATGGGAGGACAGGATTGTGTCCAACAAATTTGGCCTAATCCCTGCTACAAAATATAGCTGTGAGACTGAAAAAATCCCCAATTCTTGTTTTCTTGTTTGATGTGGATAAATTCGAATCCATAGCACTGTCAAGAAAATGGCAAGAGCGTCTGTCTCTCTCTCTTTGATACTATTACGCTATTACTATTACAGGCCCTCAGGAGGAGGGTGCTCCCCAGAGGAGGGGCACAGAAACGTAAGCCGGCTGCAGGTCCCCAGTCGCCTGAGCCGGGCCCTGAACCTGGGATCCAGGGGGGCTGTTTCCTGTAGGTGTTTCCCGTAGTGTAGGTGTTTCCTACACGGGCTGTTTCCCGTCGGTGTAGGTTGTATGTGACTGTTGCAGCCTGGAACCCCTAACTGCAGGACTCTGACCTGGAGAAGGGGCTAAGAAACCCCAGAAGCACCTAGAGAGCGACCAAAGCCTGCTTTTTATGCTTTCCTTCCAGAATCCCCCTCTCCAAACCCTCTAGTTCCCTTGAAATAGGAGAGAAAAGAATAAGGATGGGAGACAAGGAGGATTGTAATATTAAAACCGTACTTTTTTAAAAACCTGCAGCTTCAAGACACAAAAGTTATTCAAGCTTTTTTTCCCTTCCAAGAAAAAGTCCTAAGGGCCTTAAGGAGCCTGTGAACCGGGTCTCCTGGTCCCTTTCACCTGTAAATTGCGCCCCCTACAATCAACCCTCATTCTCAGGAAGCATGCTATTAAGACAGCAGATCTCAGCTTCAAATGTATGTAAATCATTGCGTTTTAAAAGCCGACAGAAAAGAGAATACACATCCTAAATAACCCACTTTAAGGACACCCCGAAATCCCCATAAATATACACAACTAAAAGTCGCCAGGTGCCTGTCTCCCTCTCAGAGGCCCCACGCTATTTCTTTGAGGTTGTACTTTTAAAATTCTACCTAATAAATCCTTTTTTACGCCTTTTACTGATGAGTCCCGAACATACTTTCTCTGTGAAGAAGTCAGCAAACCTGCCCTGTGAGAGGTTCTGCACCTCCGCTTAAGCAACCTCCTCTGACCCTGTCCGGTGACACCCTAGGGGCTTTAAAAGAAGCCTTTTTGTGCCCAAGAGGGCCAGCCACATTCTCTGACCCCAGGATATCCCACCGCAGGCTGTTTATTTGATCTTTTGCCTGTTTTATTTTAGAAATCCGGAGGAAACTGGCTATAACATGCAGACTAGGCCAGGAAAGCAGCGCGACTATGAGGCGCTGTCGGAGATACTGAGGACAGTCAGCCCCAGTCCCCAGAACTAGAGATGTCCCCAGAGCGGTGGCTGCGACACCACCGAGAAGCTCACCCCCGGTGGGGCGGGGCATCGTGTAGCCACGCCCCGGCCCTTTGTGACGTAGGACGGCTGCCACGCGTCGAAATTCGGCCACCGAGGAGCCACCGACTCAATGACTTGGGGAGCGCAGTGATCTAGTGGGGTCTGCGCCTGGAGCCATGCGTTCCTTATACAGATTAGTCCTTTTCTTTTGCCTGTGCGGCTGTTTTATTGCTCAGGGACAAAAGAAAGAGGAGAGCACAGAAGAAGTGAAAATAGAAGTTGTGTATCGTCCAGAAAACTGCTCGAAGACCAGCAAGAAGGGAGACCTGCTCAATGCCCATTACGACGGCTACTTGGCTAAAGATGGCTCGAAATTCTACTGCAGGTAGGAGATGCTACGAACGGCCCCGGAGGCCGGTCACGCACTAAGTCTCGCCTCCACCCACCCAGCGAAGCCTAATTGGTTGTTTTACTTTTAACAACAATCATTTTGTCATAGAAAAATGGGATTACTTGGCAAGTAAATTCCCTAGGACACTGAGTATCTTTAAATGTTGGCCCAATGGGGGAAAAAAAACCCCACAGCACCCACACACACCCTCGATGACCACCACTATCCTTGGGACCCCTAGAGCTGAAGGGACTGCTGTAAGCATATTCAGGCTTTCCCTTTGCTAAGAGTTGGAGTCTCTCTACAGATGTTATTACATCGGATAATTAGATTTAGTTCTGGCTCTCAACCTGGAGGCCCATCTTTCAACTACAGCCACTACAAAAATGCCTTTCAGGTGTTTGCTGCTGGCCGCGTGCTCTCTCATCCCACCTGCTGCATAGCTGATTTGATGGACAGTTTATTACTTCTAGATAGAATTCCCTTTCCTGTCTGTTCTTCCCCTATAGAGGACTGGGAAAAGTAAGCTTTTCTCATTTAGAAGAAAATCGAGACATATAATAAGAAAAATGTGATTTTAAATTACCATTAAAATGTCTTTTCTGAACTAAACCTTCCTCGTCATTTTTCAAAAAACAAATACAGAGACGTTATATGAGTTATTTATACAAGGCATGCAGCCAGTTAGAGGCTGGAGACCAATTTAAAAAGTTAACTTGTTGAATGGTTTTTCTAACAGTGACAATTTTTTTAAAAAAAAATGAGATGTCCCCTAATGACTAGCTTTGGGCAAATCATACTTTTTTTTTTTGCCAGTTGTAGTTTGAGCTAAACATGGGGTTCAGAAAGAGGGCTGATATGGGAAAAGAGACTCCAATTTTAAATTACTCCACAGTGTTTTAAAGTTTCGTTTCTTGAAATCAGCTTATCTGAGCGTTTTTTATTATAGCCGGACACAAAATGAAGGCCACCCCAAATGGTTTGTTCTTGGTGTTGGACAAGTCATAAAGGGCCTAGACATTGCTATGATGCATATGTGCCCTGGAGAAAAGAGAAAAGTGATCATACCTCCTTCGTTTGCATATGGAAAGGAAGGTTATGGTAAGGTGTTTAAAATTTCTCTTTTTAGTTATATATAAAAAATAAATCATAAACTTCTGTGTGTAGATGAGAATTGAAAACAGAGTCTCAGAGCTGTTTGTACACCAGTGTTTATAATAGCATTATTCATAATAACCCAAAAGACAGAAGAGTTCGTAAGCAAAATGAAGCAGATGATAGATTATTATTCAGCCTTACAAAAGAGAAAAATTCTGACTTATGCTACTATGTAGGTGGAAGGGTGATTACCAGAGGGAAAGGGCAGAAGACAGGTGTTACTCAGAGAGTACAGTTTCCGTTTTGCAAGATGAGTTCCAGAGATTGTTTGCACAGCCATAGGATGGCACTTTACGCTACTAAAGAGTAAACTTAAATAGTTAAGGGGGTGAACCTTATGTTATATTTTACAATGATTAAAAATAAAAAGCAAACAAAAATTAAAAATCATATAGGAAATAATCACAGAGCCATAGGGTCCGACAAACTAGGTGTATCGAGTTCAGTCCAGTCCTTTCTGTTTACTTATGAAGAAAATGAGACAACTCTGGAACATAGGTCTCTGAGCAGAGTTCTTTACACAGCTGCAACACTCATAATGATTGTGTATATTTTATAGGCTCTACCTTGGACATTTCTGTTTTTAGTATAATTATATGTCTACATTATATTATTACATAAATGTTTAGAGCACAGGTCTTTGGTAAGAAGAATCAAAATTAATAAAATTCAAGAAACTGGAACATGATTTTAGAGTAAAGGGACAGTAGTAGAACATTGTAAAAGGACCATCTGAGATATAAAATGTCAGTCACTGTACAATACATGCCTTGAAACATGGAAGGAATGAACTTTTTCTTTCAGTATCTTGCTTTTAAAAAAATTCTAGGGGCTGGGGATTTACCTCAGTGGTTCCGCTGCCTGCCTACAAAGCGCAAGAACCCGAGTTCCATTCCTGGTACTAAAAAAAAAAAATTCTAGAGCAAGAAGATTCACAAATCTGAGTAAAGCAGACAAATGGGAAAAATGTTTGCAATACATAGGAATGAAAATTTATTAACACGTTCACAATGAGGCTGTAATTCGTATGTCTCACCGCCAGGTGGCTCTGACCCACCGGTGGTACAAGCCGGAAGGAACATGTTAACCAATAATAAAAATGACCTAGCCCTAGAAATGGGCCACATTTATTAAAAAAAAAGGGGGGGGGTACACTATTTTAAAAAATACAGCTAGCCTTTAAATCTATGGGAACAATTTTATTCGTAATTAAAGAAAGGGAAAGGGAAATGAAAATGGGAATAAGACATCGTTTTTCACCTGTCAGATTAACCAATATGAAAGTTGTCAGGGACACGGGAAAACTAGCTATCTCTTGCTTTATTGCTGAGAATGTGAATCATTCCCCTTTCTAAAACCATCTATCAAAAGAAAAACTACATACATCTCTGACCAATTCCATTTCCAGGAATGTGCACAATGGTATCTGTAAAAGAGCATTCATTCAAGATGTTTTGTTGTTTGTTAGCAAAAGACTAGAAGCTACCTGAGTATCCATCAGTAGGAAATTACTTAAATTACATTACTAGTAATTATATTACTCCTTAGCCAGTAAAAAGAATGAAGTGGAGCTATCCATACTAATGTGTTAAAATAAAGTGGGATAGACTATATTCCTGCAATACATATTCAATGAATATCTGTGCCATACTCTGTTCTAGGCACTGGGCATAAAATAAATACCACTCGCTATCCTAAAAGAGATTGCACAGCAGGGGTGAATGTCACATATGCAGGTATCTACACAGCCTGTATCAGGGAGGCCATGAAGTTATCTGAGGACATTAAGCGTTGAGAAGGAGGCCTGAGGGCTGAGGATGAGACGATTTCTTCTCACTGTAATATTTTGTACTATTTGAATATTCAATCATGTACATGTGTTAATTTTTCTAAATCTACTAAAATTAAGTGTTGCAGAATAGAGGAGGAAATTTTTAAGGAGGAGGATGGACAGCCCAACAGGCAAGTTTTGCCATACATCCTCAATTAGGTCCCTATTGCTATATGAAGGCTCTACAGAAAGAATCTTTGCCTCCTCACTGTGTCTAGGCCCCTGCTAACTCCACCTATTTGAAATATTTAGTATATAATTCATGGTTAATTTTCTATGATGACATTTGGCTGCAGGAATATAGTAGTTTGACTTGAAGAAGTTAGTTCATATTCAATTTGAGGTGTCTCCAATAAACGTAAAGATGAATTATATTACTTCCAAATATTTTGTGGAAATGCCAGGACTTTCTGGAGGCTGTTGGTTTAGTCAGTAAGAGCAGTGATTCCTTCACCTGTTCTTTCCAGCAAGAGCAAGAGTCACTGCCTCAAATTCAATTGAGAGAGATTAGTGATGCAAGCCCAGGTAGACCTAACACTCCTGAAGAGATGGTTCCAGACAGTGGTAGCTTCATTTTCAATACTTTCTGTGAATCATTTAATAGTCTCATCAAAATAGATAACTCAGTGATAGATTGCTTGCCTATCATATACAAAGCCCTGGACTTCATCCTCAACACCACAGTAAGTAAATAAACAAGTAAATAAATGGCTCTAGGGTGTCTTACTTTGTATATCCTGTTTTATTTGTAGAGAGACCTAAGAAGAAATTTGAAGATAAATTGAGGCCATTTTAAGCAAAGTGATATAGGCAAACAGCTTAGTATTACTGCATCTCTGAACATTACTGCTTCCTTTTTCCTTTTTTTTTTTTCCGGTACCGGAGATCCAACTCTGGACCTTGCGCTTTCGAGGCAGTTGGCAGAACCACTGAGCTAAATCCCCAGCCCTGAACATTACTGCTTCTGAGACCAAATCTTCAACACAGGAGTCTTTGGGGGGACATTTTAGATCCAAACCATACCATGGTTCTCTCTAGTAATAGCACTAGCACCTTCATTTTATACATATGGAAACTGAGGCCCCCAAAAGTTATGTTTATTGGGCCGGGAATTTAGCTTAGTGGTTCAGCCACCTGCCTTGCAGGCACAAGGTCCCAAGTTCGATTCCTGGTACCAAAAAAAAAAAAAAGTTGTATTTATTGAAATGTAGTTAACTGCTCGCCTTACCTGCATTACAATAGCTTGGATTAGATTGTTTGAAAAGTTGCAGTGTAGACCATATGTAACTGTTTTAACAAGCAACTTCTTGATTAAATAAGCTTTTAATAAGTAAGTTAAGACCTAACATTAGCTGTACCTGTAACTTTATTTTAGGTAATACTTGAAGAAAGTTTTTCTCTGCAACATATCCTTGCCTCATGTACAGAGCACCCCTGCATGTCTTGAAATGCATGTGACTTTTAGCGCTTTAACTAACGATATATGTGGTATGTATAGATTCTTTACATTAACTCCTTCTCTGATATGCTTCTGTAAATATAAGGATCTGTATACAAATGTTATATAAATATTTTTCCTTTTCAAACTTTATAAATTTTTCCAAGAAAAAGAACTAGCTGTTTATATTTTTGTGTTTTGCAGTAGAATTGTTCAGAACTGTGTATGTACCTGTAATATTTTTTCTTTAGAAATCTGAATTTGAGCCTGGCATGATGATGGTGCATGCTTTTAATCCCAAAGCTCTAGCAGGCTGAGTCAAGAACATCACATGTTCAAGCCCATCCTGAACAACTTAGTGATTTAGTGAAACTTGTCTCAAAATTTAAAAAAAAAAGTTTGGTGATATAGCTGAGTACAGAAACCCTGGGTTCAATCCCTAGTGCCAAAAAAAGAAGGAGGAAAAGGAGAAGGAGAGGAGGGGGAGGAGAAATGGAGGAGGACAAGGAAGAAGAAAGAAAGGAAGGAGGGAAGCACTCAAAGGGGGAAGGGAGGCCTTGCTTTTGAGTATGTCTTTATCATCAGGAGAAGCTATTTTTCTGTCATAAAGTGATTATAATTGGACAGAATAGAAATTATTTTTGTAAAAAGACATTGGATCAACTTCTAGCTTTTTTACTCTCAAGTCAGGTAATATGTGGGCAGTAAACCAGGACTTTCACATTAGTCACATGATATTTGGGGAGTTTTTCTATGTCCTGGCTTTGAAAATTACTGATCAACTTCCCCTTTGACTGTAACTTGCAAAACCTTTTTCTCTTTGGACTATATAAACATTTTAACAAGAATTCTCTATTTCATAAAAGAAATGGATGCTTCTTTCAAAGGACAAACTTAACCACTTTTTAAAAATAAACAATTTGTGTGATTCATTCATCCATTTGAGTGCCCATAATATATAAGGCACTACGTGATTCACTGGGGATATACTCGTGCTACAAGCTACCCACTACCCCTTGGGAAGTTATTTTTACAGGTTATTCTTATGAAAGTTTTATCTGTGAAGTAGACCATAGCTAACTAAAATCTGTAATATCAACTAACAGGTTAATTTTATTAAAGAGATTAAATTATTAAATTTTGAATAACTTGAATATTTAATGCTTAAATTTTTATTGTGATTTGAAATGTCTTGGTAAAATTGTTTCTGCTTTTTTTCTGTCATTGCACTTATTTTTTAATGTCTATGAAGAATTTGAAAACCAGATATATTGATACTTATATTTATGCTTCCGAATAACTACAAAAAATCATTTTCTAGGAGATTATCATCTATACTTTGAATTTTTTCTGCTCATTTCTCTGTATCACTTCTCCTTATGATGATGAGGTATATTAATAAAAATTATATGATTTGTATTTCTTTTAATTTAATCATGAAATAATGATCCTGTAGGTCTTTTGAACTAATTGGTTAAAAAAATATGGAAAAAAATAATCCTAAAGGGTTTTTATAATAAGAGAAAAATAAAACAAAAACTTTTAAGACAAAAAATTTTTTCTAAACGTATATAGAAATCAGTTATTATAAATGTAAAATAACAATACTATTATGATTGTTCATGAATAAATATTTGAAATGTATATTCATATAAATTAAACTTTAAAATGTATACCTTTAGCAGAAGCCAAGATTCCACCTGATGCAACATTGATTTTTGAGATTGAACTTTATGCTGTGACCAAAGGACCGCGGAGTGTTGAAACATTTAAACAGATAGATGCAGACAATGACAGGCGACTTTCTAAAACTGAGGTAATGCAAACAAATTTAATTTGTACCATCTAATGTTTTCATTATGATTTAAATGCATCTGTGTTGCAACTATTATTCTTAATCCTAGTTAGCATGGGCTCCGATCACTTGAGACTCATCCAACTCAACTGCCTTTCTTCCTTCAAGAATGGTCATTAAAATCCCAAATTACTCATCTTTACAAGGCTCTCTAGTTTCTAACCTTTAGGAGTAGATCTCTTTTTTAGCAGCACTGTAAGAATTTTTAACAGGACAAATAATTCCCACCTCAGAGGGCTGTGGGAATTAGGTGAGATTATGAGAAGATCTAGCAAGAATTTGAATTGGGTAGGCTAGAAAGGCAGCAAACAGAAGCCCAGAGTTCAGCTACCTAGCTTCTGTATCTTGGCCTTACATATGAATTGATCTTCATATAGATCATGTAATAGTAAAAAATAAATAACACATTTTCACACTTTCTCAGTACCAGGCCCTATAATTAACAAATAAGTATATGAACTTATCTAATCTTCATGATAATTTATTGGGTAAGTGGTATTATCATCTTCACCTTATAGATGGGGAAAATGATGCTCAGACAGATTGAGTAACCAGCAAATTCACATAGCTATAAGTGGCAAAACCAGAATTGTAACCTGGGCACTCTGGCTCCAGTATTGTGTTCCTAACCTTGGGCACACCCTGCCTCCTTGAGGGAATTTCCATCATGAATGTTCAGAGCTAATGCTTGTTTTATTGAAATCTAGTGCCTTACTTAGTTCCACAGTCTGTGTTCTTGCTTAAAATGAGTGGCCCAGTTGTCTCCCTTCTTCTTGTTTGGAGACAGTTCAAGATGCATAAGACTAACATCTAAGTATGCACGGCATACTGGCTGGCAGCTGGGTCTCTGACTTCAAGTGTTAAGAGTAAGTCCTTTTTATTTTTTTTCTCTCCCTCTCCAATCCTCTTCCCGCCCAAATATACTTCCTCCTCAGGACTTAGTACAGCCTTTCCCCTGAGACCCTTGTTGGTCAGCACTGGAAGAGCAGGAAGGAAATCCGCCCTATGCCTTGAGAAGAAGGGCAGTGAGAGGGGAACTGTTCCAAATGTGCACTTCTCTGTTGGCTGCTTAACACCCTCTTAGCATGAATAGCATCTGCAGGTGGATTCACATAACACCAAGAGCTCAACCAGTACACATAGTCCATTCATTATCACAGGCACACAAACAGGCACATTCTACAATATGAATTCTCCCAGACATTCAGAGATCTTTAGTTCTTTTGTAGAAAGCAAAAGTAGAAAAAAAAAAAAGCAAACTAGTGAACTACTTAGCTACAGTTTTTTTCCAGGGGTCTCTTGGCTATCAGCTGCATTATCACCAGGTGGGTAAGAGTGATATTCATAAGCCTAAATAACAATAGCTAACCCTCACATCAATCCAACTATACAGCTATTTCCCTCTTTACAGATGACATAAATGAGGTTCGATTTAAATTGTCCAAGACCACACAAAGGTTAAATTATTTGCCTAAGACCACACATCCAGTACATAGAAAGCCTAGACTTGAAACATGAACTGACAGAAATTTCTTTCTTTAATCATTAGGAAGATTTAGTAGGTTATTTCTTTCATATAAACAGAGTTGAGGGCAGATACCATTTTTTTTTTTTTGGTACTGGGGATCAAACTCGGGTCCTTGCGCTTTCAAGGCAGGTAGCAGAAACACTGAGCTAAATTCCTGGCCCCAGATACCATATTTTATTAAATTAAAAAGTAGAAATAGTGTGCAACTCATTGCTAGCAAAATTAATGTATGTTCTTACCCATTACCTTTCTTTACCCATGTATTACAGTGTACTAGAAAAGAAAAGGATTTTGAGCATTAGCTCACGTTTAAGGCTAAATTTACAGCCAGGAATGGTGTTAAACACCTATAATCCTAGAAAGCTGAAGCAGGATGATTACAAGTTCAAGCCTACCCTACATGACTTAGCAAGACCCTGTCTCAAAATTTAGAAACAAAAA
The DNA here is from genome assembly GCF_053883595.1 of Heterocephalus glaber. NCBI lineage: Eukaryota > Metazoa > Chordata > Mammalia > Rodentia > Bathyergidae > Heterocephalus > Heterocephalus glaber. The sequence goes on along the minus strand of NW_028258143.1, from coordinate 57,895,932 downwards.
CAAAAAACATAAAAAGGGCTGGGGATGTAGCTCAGTGCAGCGGCTCTGGATCCAACCCCCAGTAAGCCCCCCCCCCCAAAATAAATTTACTTATTAAGAAACTGGAGAATATTTGAGGCTAATTAAACCTTGTATACTTACATTGGACTGCTAAGTTTGAATTGGGGAAAAAATACAAACATAAAGAACCAAAATTACATTTGAGAACAGCTGATATATCCTATATTAAGGTTGATCAGTTGTCCTGAAGTTACGTCTATTAGCAAAGAGTTCAGTTGAGGGTATGTATTACTAAAACACCTAAGGATGTAAGTCTAGCTTTCAAAAATGGTCTTGACTCTAAAATACCCCAGCCTTGGAGAATATTATCTCAATCATTATGCCTTCCTTTTTTAGTTATTATATAAATTAGCACTTTACAGTAGAAATGTAATTGAGCCACATACACAATTTTAAATCTTTTAGTAGCCACATTTTAAAACCTAAAAAGCCAGATGTAGTGGCCCACACTTATGATACCAGCTACAAGGGAAGCTGACATAGGAAGATGGCAAAATCGAGGCCAGCCTGTGCAACTTAGTTAGACCCAGCCTCAAAATACAATTAAAAATACTGGGATGTTGCTCAGTGATAGAGTGCTTGTCTAGCTTGTGAAAGGCCTTGGATTCAATCCCCAGTAACTGCAAAACTAAGAAATAAAAAGTAAAAAGAAAGTCAGGTGTACTTGCTCAAGCCTTTAGTCCTAGCTACTCAGTCCCCAATACCACGAATAATTAATTAAAAGTAAAAAGATACAAGTGAAATTTTAACTTATCTTAACTCAAAATATCTAAAATAATACTGTTTCAACATGAAATCTATATAAAAATCATCAATGAGATATACTTTTCATTATTGTCTTCAAAATCTTTTGTGTATTTTATATTTACAATAACATCTCAATTTATCTTAGTTTACGTTCTCATTTCTGGGACAAAATACCTGCCACCCACAAGTTGAAGGAGGAAAGGTTTATTTAGCTCACAGTTTGTAGAGATTGCTTCAAAGGTTATAAAATTAAAACTTCAAATAGCCTTTCAGAATGTTTGTATCATTTAATGTAAGTAGTCTTGGATATGAGTTGCATTACTGTAAACATTCTTTAAATTTACTGGAAACTTGTGATACCTTTTTATTAAATAAATGTCACTTGGGCCCTCTAGGTAAGCCATTACTTGGAAAGAGAATTTGAAAAAGATGAGAAGCCACGTGACAAGTCATATCAGAATGCAGTTTTAGAAGATTTTTTTAAGAAGAATGACCACGATGGCAATGGCTTCATTTCTCCCAAGGAATATAATGTGTACCAACATGATGAACTCTAGCATATTTTTAGCTACTTATTGTACTTTACTTATGAAACAATTTACTTTTCTCCATCTTGTGTTTCCTACTTTTCCCCCATGAGAAGATACTTTGTTCCCTCACAGTATATGTAATTTTGGTATAATAAATGTGAGACTGTTTTGCAAATTTAACTCTCAAGAAAAAATATGATTGTACTTCCTGTTGCTTTATTCTGTGAATACTGACTGGAGCACTCTGGAGTGGGCCTGTGTCCCAGTGGGCAATAACCTCCCTTCGGGATATAACAGAATATAACAAAATCTGCAAATCCCCCAATTCTAACTTTAACAGCATGTATAAATGTAAAGATCTAATATTTTAGATGTTAAAAATATTCAGTAGAGACTCAGGAAGTAACATTTCATTCATCTATGCATTTCATAACATTATGGATAGTAGGGTATAAAAATTAGGACTCAAGCATCTGCCTTCGGTACACATGAAAGAAGATATTGTGTATCTCTGTCCCACAAGGAATCTCAGCATAGTCTATACTTTTTTGGTGCAAGCTTCTGTCCTTGGGTATTTGTTCAAACGGGAAATGTTTAAAGATATTTGATCAGATCAAAGACTTTTTACTTCCTGTAGCAGGAATTGGGGCTATACATCTTCAGAAATTAATATAAATGTGCTTGCTCTCTGCCTTCTCATAGGCTGTTATTAGATATCTACCACCCCTGACTTTTTGTCTTCGTAGTTTTAAACTGATGCCATGGAATTTCTTAGCTTCCAGTTCCCTTTCTCTAAATTTCTCTTTCTTTACAACAGTTTATAGCATAACATTCTTAACATTAACAGTGAATGATCATTACAAACTTTCATTTTCAAAGACATAGACACATCCTATCTCCCTTAACTTTAAAATGACAGTAGTGAGGGCTGGGGATTTAGCTCAGTGGTTCTGGTGCCTGCCTCACAAGCACAAGATCCCGAGTTTGATCCCCAGTACCAAAAAACAAAACAAAACATGACAGTAGTGAGTTTTATGAAGACAAAATTTATCACATCACAAAAGAGCAACCCATTATTAGTATCAGTCGTCCTGTTAACTACACAAAACTCCATGCTGAGCTCAGTGTTTATAATTTGATACTGCAATTAAACATTTAGGATTATATTAAATATTAATTTTTCTCCTTTTACTAAGGCTAGGGCACTAAAGGACCATAAAAGAGCCACTTGTGTACTTTTATCATCCCTAAATGTTAAATTAGAACCTAAATAAGAAAACTGATAAGCCAGGTTTGGTAGCACATACTTGTAATCCCAGCTACTCAAGGCTGAGGCAGCAGGACTCTCAAGTTCAAAGCCAACCTGGGCAACTTAGTGAGAAAACGATCTCAAAATAAAATTTAAAAAGAGCTCCATGGGAGACTGATTGCCTAATGTGCTCAAGGCCCTGGGTTCAATCCCCAGTACCACAAAATAAAATAAAACTGATATATTTAGAAAATCTTTTAATTATATAAAAGTTATCTAAAATGATACACTAAATACCAAGTGATTATAAAGTGACTGAAAAATTTTTGAAAGATCATCTATATTTTGAATTTTATATTTAAACTTGTTTTTTTCCTGTAAGTAACGTTATTAATCTTCCTGGTAATTTATAAGACAGAGAGTAATGCCATCATCTGCACTTTATAGATGGGGAAAATGATACCTACACAGGCTTTCTGTTTGTTTTCTCTTCTTAACTCATCAAAGCAAACCTAGATAACTTAGGGAAGGTTTATGGCACAATTACCAATTCACTTACTTGAAACACCAACAAAGTATGTTCACTTTTCTTTTTATTTCATTCTCTTGTGCCAAATATCAAAACAAGGGACTGCGTGAAGTCTAACATACTTCTGTCCATCCACAGAACACTGAAAGCAGCCATAGACTGTCTCCCTTTTTAAGTTCCCCATTCCACAGAGTATGCAAGGCCCTTTAGGAATATTGTGATTGAGTAAGTTAACTCGGATGTGAGTCCCTTCCTTGAGTGAAATATCAGTCATGCTGAGAGGTTTGTCATAGTAGTCAGAAAAAAGATCATCCAAGTAAAGCTGTGAGCGAGAAATGGCATCCATCACTCTTCGATCTAAAAGAACAAAAACAGAAATGTATTAGAAGCCAAAATAAAAATATACAACCCAAACTGTGTTATAGATATACAGGCATAGATATATAGCTATAGATATAGATAAGTGCATCCTCAGTCACGAAATGATTTGGCTTTTAAATTTAAATTTTCCCTTAACAGATGGGAACTGAACAAATAACCTCACATATTAACCCAGGAAGGAAAAAAATTCATTCAAAATACTCTTCAAGGACATACTTCTTTCAAACAATATATTTCTCAGTCTGTAGAGTAGTGCAAATGTTGCTGTTTCTTCCCTTTCAAATCCTCCTTTTGACACTGAAGTGACACAAAGGTCTACAAAACAATTTTGAAAAGATAAGATGTTACAATTTGAATAATTCCTACCTTATTGAGTATTTTATAGGGACAATGAATTCTGGTATGGGCCATTCATTGTATTTTTTAAAGCTAAATTTTACACAATTTTTGAAAAGATACATTCACCACTGAGATTCCACCTCACCCCACAAAGAATGGCTGCTATCAAGAAATCAACCAATAACAAATGCTGGTGGGGGTGTGGAGAGAAAGGAACCCTTCTCCATTGTTGGTGGGAATGCAGATTGGTGCAACCACTGTGGAAATCCATATGGCGATACCTCAAAGAACTAGGACTATAGGTCCCATTTGACCCAGCTATTCCCCTACTGGGAATCTTCCCCAAAGAATTAAAAGAATCATACCACAGTGATATATGTGCACCTATGTTTATAGCAGCACAGTTTGTAACAGCTAAAGCTTGGAAACAGCCCAAGTGCCCATCAACTGGAAACTGGATAAAGAAGATGTGGTTTTTTTATAAAATGGAGTACTACTCAGCCATAAAGAATGAGAAACTAGAGACATTTACAGCTAAACGGATGCATATTGAGGCCATACTCTTAAGTTCAATAAATAGGACACACGTGTAAATACCGAATAGTTTCTCTAGTGTGAGAAATTGAAAGTGTAAATAAGGATGAAAATGATTAAAATGAATAATTGATAATTTGAAATAAGAAAAGACCCAAGGGTTTGGGGATGGTGGAAGGGAAAGGGGAAAGGGAAGAAGGGAAAAGAAAAAAATTATGAGAAAAAAAAAAAAGGAATCAAACTCTGTGTAGATAGGGAAGGGTGGAGGAGGTGAAGGGTGCACAGGTAATGGGAGAAAAAATAAAAACTAAGATGCATCATGTTCTGGTACAAACACCCAATGATAAATGTAAATGTATTTTACACCTAAAATGTACCAATAAATATATATATTTAAAAAATAAAAAATAAATTAAAAAAAGAAAAGATACATTCACATGACACAAAATTCAAAGAGTTGAAAAGGGAGCTACAATGACAAATCTCTAGCACAACCTGCACCCAGCCAGTCTTTCACCCCAGAGGACTGTTACGTGTCTTGGGTATGCATCTCAAAATACTCCACATATTCTGCAAGTATAGAGGAATATGTATGTATACATATGCATAAAATTATTTGGCCCCAATACTTACATACTACACATGTTAGGATCTAGAGCTACCTCACACTTAATGGCTTCATAGCACTCTGTTGTATGGATGTACCACTATTTAACAAATCCACCTACGATGGCTTCCAATCTTTTGCTATCAGGAACTGAATATCCTTATATGCAAATCAATTCACCTATGTGTAAGCACTCCTGTTGGATGAATTCCTGGATGCATAGGCCAAAGTATATGTATATTTTAGATTTTCATGGATATGAGTTTAAACTCCTCCCAACAATCAATATAACTATAAAAACCTGTACCCAAAGGATTCCAAATAGAATTTACTTGTAATGTAGTTTTGTTTCTCAACATCCTATTCCCTCCTTCTGCAGAATTTAAGAAATGGACAGAAACAGGTGTAAAAATGTTTATATAAATTACCACAGCCAGGGGCTCCCTTGCCTGGTCCTTTGGGCTATATTTGGCCTTGTGCCTGTTAACTAACCTTAAACTAGAGTTGCACAAAAGTATTACACAAGATGACAATGTAGAAAGTTAAAGTGAATTGCATGAAAGTATTACATCGGATAACAGTTCTGAAGGAAGTATTTGTAGTGCCAAAGTTACTTTTTAGGGAGAGTTGAAAAGAGTTGCGTTTATTAGGTAAAAGTGAAGTAAGTGGAGTTGTCTTTGGTGCCCTGATTTGGGCAACACGACCCTTCAGGAACCTCACTAGCTTTTACTCCTATTTGCCACTCTCCAAAACTATCACAAAGGCATTGGTTATCTCCCCCTGTAACCCAAGGGATACATTAGTGGACTGAATTTTAGCTCTTATCTATGTTGTAAGTGGGGTCATGTAAGGGCTACAGCTTTCACCAAGCAGCAGAAAAGTGGCCCTGGATAAGTAGGCAAGGGAAGACCTTTCCCAGCTTCTTTCTTATTTAAAAATAAGACTGGCAGTTCTGAAAGCATCACTTTTCTACAATTACTAGACAAGGCTTCTTATTAAATTCTCCTTTAAAATATAATCATTTGTCTTTCAAGCAGATCATTTACTCACCAAAGGCACCATCTAGGTAAATAAAGAGTTCAAAAACACTGAAAGCTATGGTTGTATGTGCTGGAAAAACAATAGCTTTGTCTCTTCCCTTGGGATTCTGTTCATCCATAAAATGAAACTATAATAAGCAAACAAACAAACATTATTAAAGAGCCTAACATGTCAGGATAGCTTTTTGGAGAAACAAAACATCTCCTACAATCCCACCAAAAACAAAGCAAAAACAAAACAAAACAAAAAACAACCCTTCAAGTAGAATCATCCTGCTTGAACTAAACAGCTTATAGCAGAGATCTAAGTAGTGCACTGTGGACTCGAGATCTGTATTGGGCAAGACCTCTCCACTTTTTCACTTACTTTGGTATTGAAGTCAATGACTAAGCCACTGTTGCTTTCAACTGCAAATCTTAGAAAGTGATTTTGTTTAAGGGCTACTTTGCAGTTTGCGGTCTAGCCTATCTACTGTTCCAATACCCCAACTCCAGCTTCCAGCAGCTTTCCAAAGCAATCACTAACTTATTAGTCATGAATGATGAGGATAAACAATATCATAATTGAGTTCAAAATTAAACAAATCATTTTCTAATTGTTTAAAAAGAATTTAACACTGAACAAAGCACATTTGGCCAGTGATGTTAATTTAGAAAAAATATTTAAATATAAAATATAAATTCAACTTTTAAAAATTCAAAGTATGAACTATATTACTTCAAAATAATAGCCAACAATACAGCCTGGGCTCTTACTTTTTATTCTTAAAATAGCACTTAAATAGTAATGAGGGGAGCTCCAGTATGCACAGTATTTCACAAGGATTAGTGTTTTGTTTGAATTATATTACACTTGTTGAGAATCCAAGTTTTCTTGCATGTTTTTCATACTCTGAAATACACCATTCCTGTGCAAAATCCTACACAACTACAGCCCTTTCATCTCAACGTCTGACAAAATGTATGTCTCGTAGTAAAAGCTTCCCATGGCAACTCTGTAGCGAGCGTGCTTTACCCGCATTGCTTCCCCTCGAATGCCCGCGTGCACGGAGAGAGAACACTGTCGCGTGGTCCGAATGCTTTCCATGACCACGCACAACACCGCCTTCCTGCTGCTCCTTGACTGGCGTATCAAGCTGTGGTCAAAGTTAATCTTTCTAAAATAAAAAAGATACATTCACAAGATTCTGTGACATCTCATGACATATATCACCTGTTATTCATTCGTGAGTGATCTTTACTAAAAGTAAATCGAGGCAGACTTACTACAAATCAGAAAACATACCCCCAAATTTTGAGTCATCTGCCTCCCTTCTTTTCCTAAAACATGCTTACATGGAATGTTCTGTTCTGTCTTTTGAGAATCCGTTGTGGCAGACCGTTTTAGGAAATTTGCTGTCTGGTCCTGTTTTATTTCAATTTAATAATTTAGCAAATGTGTACAGAACTGTAGTGATTTTATGGAACTGAAATTTTTCTTTAAGACAAATGATTTTTATATGTCCTTATCTAAAGTTTGGCTATACTAATTTGTAATATTTCAAACAATTCAAACAAGTAAATTACATTTGTATTATATACATGAATATTGTAAGCATCCTTTGCAATGGAGTTTATATAATTAAATCATTTAATGAAAATAAAATAGTATGTTAGGATTATTATACCAACCGTGTAGTAATTTCCTTTAGTAATGTTGATACTTCCACTTCATGTTTGGTAACTACACCAAATGAAGCTTTTACTGCAATGGAATCTGATCCAGTAACATTAATCCCAACATCATTTACAATATGGTTGCCTCGACGTCCATACAGTGAAACATCTGATTCATCTTCATAATTCAGTAACTGATAAGATGAAATACCTTTACAAGAAAGAACTTAGTATTTTTTAAATGTCTCAAATTTGTCTTATATAGGTTATATATAGTAACACATTAATTTGCAAAATTGAAGACTCAGTTATTCAAATGTTAATGAGAAAGTCAACATTTCAAACCAAGATTAAAAATAGCAATTCAGTTAAATGCTGCAATCCCAACTACTTGGACCGCTGAGGCCGGGGGATTGCAAGTTCAAGCCCAGCCCAAGGAACTTGATGAGACCCTGTCTTACAATAAAAAATAAAAAAAGATGGGGATGTAGCCAGGTGTCAGAGCATCCCTGGATCTATTTCCAATAGCACACATGCAGAGAAAAATCAATTCAATTTTACAATACTTAAAATTAACTTAAATTCTCTGTTCAACCAAGGGAACTTCTTAAGCATCAAAAGCCACTGGTGGCTGAAAGAAAAAAACAAGTGTTTATAAGCAATAACTTGCCAAAGTGTAGATTTATTTTATGATCTAGCTTTTAAAATACTTTTCAGTTTACCCAGTGTAATAAATGAATTGTACAAAAATACAAATTATTTTTACCTCATTTGACCACGTAAAGTAGGTAAGATCAAATAATATCCTATTTTATACATGAAAATGCATTGTTCTGTTATTTTCTAAATTGACTCAGTTAAAAAACTAATAAAATAACTGGTAGATCAACCAATAAATTATTTGATAGTATACAAACTTTAGGCATTATTAATCCCATCGATATTACTACTATCATAATAAAAGTTGCCTTTATCAATGAAAATGTGTATTACTAATGTAATTAGTGCATAAGACCTATTTTTAGGTGACTAATAACACAGCCCCATGAGTTGTCACTCCCAAACATTTAAACTTACCAGCTGAAATTTCTCTGTCTCCTAGGAGAATATCTTTCAGTGTAAAAGGTGTTGAGGTAAATTTATATCTAGGAAACAGAAAGCATCGCTTCTTTTTTACCACAAGACTTAAAGGTTGGTATTTGTCGGCTTCACTGAGGCTTGGAACAGGAACTAATCTCCCTCCATCTCCAACTTGCTTGACAAAGCTCTTGGTAGCAGCAGCAAACATATTAATATCAAAACGTCATCAACTGCAACCCCTAGGTAACAAGTCCATCTTCACAGAAGAAAATCAATAACAAAACTAAGCCTTGCTTGATCTTAAATGTAATTACACACGTTAAAAATACAAAATGTGGTCTCACCAAGATGTTCACCAATGTGTGCATCACAACACTGCCTTCCTCATGCACTCAGGTAATGAATAATAGAGTGCCGAGGTAAAATGATACACTAAAAGCAGGTCTAATTTGAATGGCAAGCAACAGCACTAAAACATACACAGAAAATGAATTCAAGCACACTACCAATGTACTCGCTGAGGATTCTGGTTGATCACAATTTGCCAGTGGCAATAGACCAGTCTTGTGGGGAGCATATATTCCAATGAGAAACAATGCAATTTAGGTACTAACATCAGCTCTAGATACTATCTACCATGGACCTAGTCCAAAGGGAATTCCTTCACAAGTCCACCAGGCCAATTTTGTCAACAGAAAAATGCTGATTTGAATCCTTATGGTATACAGTTCACTGCATATTTCATTCATTTTGTCTTACATGTTTGCAAAACCGTGTGCTTCATACTGAATATAATTTCACAGAATATGTGGAAACAATTGTATGCAGATCTTTATAAAATACTAAAAGCCACATTACATATAAAACAACTATCAGAAGTCAGTGGTTTCTTCCTCAGAAGGTGGGCACTTGTCTACATCACCTGAAATGGAGTCCTGCTGCACTTAACCTTCGTCTTGTTTCATCATTACACCAGTTGCTCAAATCTTAAAGAGCCACGTAAGGTTTTGGCTTGTTTTTAAGGAATTTTGTGGCTAAAAATAAATTTTAGAAACAAATCTGTACTGAAATAGTTTTTCTTAGTTCTGTTAAGAACATTAACCTGGCGCTGGGGATTTAGCTCAGTGGTTCTGGCGCCTGCCTCGAAAGCGCAAGGTCCCGAGTTTGATCCTCAGTACCAAAAAAGAAAAAAAAGAACATTAAGTTGGAGAGGGGGCAACCCCCCTGCCTCGACCTCCCAGACTGCTAGGATTAGAAGCACGAGCTGCCACCATCCCTAGCTTACATTACCGTATTTTGAAATCGTGTCTCTGGTTCTTACTATAAGCTATTCATGAAAATGTAACATTGTTGGGTAATAATCGATATACGTACAGGAGGTAGAAGAATATAGGCTTAATTTAAGCCTCAAATAGTAGAAATTAGCTTAATTAGGTTCTAAATATTTTCTCGCTTGCTTTCAAATATACAGGGCTCACATGCAACCAAAAACATACTTTACTAACGTCCCTTTTGAAGACACAATAGTACTGTGAAAAACTGGATTTCACAACACTGAGCAGAAGGAGCCTTTTCCACAACTGGCTAGCAAACCCCTTGGAGAGGAGACACACCTAACGTAGCTAGCTGACCCTCATCAAAGGCGATGCATCCCAGGAAACGCCATTAAAACCAACCCAGGTAGGCAGAATCAGCATCTGCCTGGATCCTGGTCCACAGAAAGGCCTCGTTTACACCCAAGTGCCTCGCTGGGCTGCGCTGGCCCCGCGTTCAACTTGCGACGAAAACCCACGCGGAGAGAGGGGGCTGCACCGCGAGGGCTCGGGCCGGGAGCCCAACGCAGCCTCTTGGGCGGAATAAACCCAGGGGCTCCAGTTTTCTGGCCAGGTGCCAGGGGGTTCCCTAGCAATTCTGCATTCGGAATTTTAAAATCTTTCCTAAAATGACCAACCCCCATCTTATTCCCTATCCTTCAAACACGCTGAGCTTCCGGCCTCACAGACCCGGAGCCCACCCGGGCAAGCATAGTCTCCGAGGAGGAAACTGCATACTTCTAAGGACAAAGAACTGAGAGTCCCACCCAGGGGTAAAGGCTGGGCCGGGCGCCGAGAGCCCCGAGGGCCAAAGTGGGGTGCGGAGGAGCGCGGGGGAGAGCCGAGGCGGGCAGAGGGGGCGGTGCTTGATGGCAGAGGGGCGGAGCTGAGAGCTCGGGAGCCTCGGAGGGGAGCTGACGCGAGCTGGGAAGAGCCGGACTGGCGTGGAGGCGGTGCCTGGGAGGGGCGGGGCTTGGAAAGGGGGCGGGCGCGGAGCCGCGGCGGGAGGGGGGTGTGGCCGGCGCTACTGTGACCAGGCTCCGCCTCTCGCTCCCCTCCCGCCCCGCCGGTCCCCTTCGCTGGAGGGACGCACGCATCGGGGCGAGGGAGAGTGGAAGAAGGCGGCCGTGCTAGAGAGCTCCTCTCAGGGACTGGCTGAAGCGGGGAGCGAGGAGCCGCCGCACCGCTCTTCCTCGCGCTGCTAGCCGTCCCTTCTCGCCATGTCCCAGAGCAGACATCGCACCGAGGCCTCGCCGCTGGAGCGCGAGGACAGCGGGACCTTCAGGTCAGCGCCCGGGCCGTCGGGGCCCCGGGGCCGAGAGTGGTGGGCGACGGCGACGGGGGCGGGGAGCCGGCTCTCCCGCGGCATTGTGGGTAGAGCCCCTTCCCGGCGCCCCACGCCCGGCTGCGGCGCTCAGCCCCGCCCCTCTGAGGCTCGGGGCGACGTGGGGCGCGGGGGGCGCGCGGGTGCTCCTCCGCTGAGACAGGGTCCTGGGCTGGGCCTGGGGGTTGCAGTGCTATTGCTCGCCCTGCTCCCCGGAGAATCCCACGTTCGAGTTCCCCGTAAAGCTGTCATCGTGCGAGCCCCTGCCCGAGCACTGCCGCAGGGAGACAGGTGCGCCCAGGCCTTTCCAGCTGTGGCGCTGGCCACCGGGCAGCCAGGGCTCCTCTCCGGGCACCATCGGTAGCTGTCAAGCTGGCCAGTGTACGCCGCTGCGTCCCCCTCTGCTTTGACAGGCAAAGCCCATCTTTCTCTGGTTTTTGCAGTTTGGGGAAGATGATAACAGCTAAGCCAGGGAAAACACCGATTCAGGTATTACACGAATATGGCATGAAGACCAAGAACATCCCGGTTTATGAATGTGAAAGATCTGACGTGCAAATACACGTGCCCACTTTCACTTTCAGAGTAACCGTTGGTGACATAACCTGCACAGGTCAGTATGCGCAGTTAACCCCCATGACCCCGCGGGTTGGCGGTCCAGACGTGGTGTTGATTTTCAGTTCGGAAAAGTACCTCTTTTGCCAACTAGGAGAAAAAGGCTCTGAAACCAAAACCTCTCATCATGTGTGTCATTAGGGCTTTGCAACTTCATCCAGTTCCCTCCCTAATTTTCTCTTCCCCAGATACATTTCCATGCTCAGAAACCAAAAAGTTACCCAGTAATCCTGGAAAGCTTCTCATACCCTCAGATCCTCCTAAGTTTCCTCTAAGAATTAGGGAAGAACAGGAGAGGTTCTGGGAGCCATCAGTAGGTTCTGTCAGGTTTCAAGTTTATTCATAGATTACAGCAGATACAGGGAGGAATGATACCAGAATTTCCTGAGTTTCTTCCCTTTCTTTATGGACACATTTGGAACTTTGGGTCCATTATGCCACTTGATTTTGTGTCCACAAAAAATGAGAAAAGGCAACAGGCTTCCTCCCATACACTGTACTGCATAGTAGCTTTTAGTTCCTGAAACTCTACAGGTATTTTATATAAGATAGTAATTTTTTTTTCCTTCCAGAGCTGGGCATGGTGGCCCATGCCTGCAATCCCAGCACTGGGGAGGCTGAGGCAGGAAATAATGAATTCAAGGCTGTCCTGAACTACATATTGAGTCCCAGGTCAGCCCTGGACTGTAGAGCAAATCTTCTTTCTAGCATTTAAATTTGTTTTCCTCTTCTTAAAATCCACTTACTGGTTTCCCCATCACCCCCTGGAAAAATACAGAATTTTAACTATGGCTTACAATCTTGCTTCTTAAAATGTACTCAGTGGCAGCAATGATACCACTTGGGTGCTTGATCAAAATGCAGACTATCAGGCCCATCTCCTATCTATGGGATTAGAGTATGTTTTAACAACATTCCCCAACAAGTCCTATGTACACTAAGGTTTGAAAATCACAGATTCATAATACCCTTGTTTGGCTCTTCCCCAACAGCCAGCTGTCCAGTCTTTTATCAGAACTTTTCCCAAGCTCTTACAACTTAGCCATACTGAGTACTCAGGGGCCTTAAGAACACTAATCTATGTGGCCTTTGAGCCTTTGCAGGCGGTTTTTCTCTACATAGAATGGTGTTCCTAATCCTCCACTCTCTCTACTTTACTAGCTTTTACTCATCTTTCAAGTGTCCATTTAGTTATTTCTCCCTTCAGAAACCCTTTCTGAAGCTACCAGGAGTTAGAGAGTTGCTGCTTTTGGGGAGACTCCACAGGCTTGTTGTAACATGTACCCCTTCATATTTCAGATACTTGTTCCAGACAAAATCCCACACTAGGCTATACTATATCGTTAATATCTGTGTCAGTAGATAAAAGAGTATGGCTTGTGTGTCTACTGACACTTGAGAGTCACACATGAAACTTATTCTATGAGTTTGAGGGTTTGAACTCAGTAAGAAAAAAGACTGAATTTACCACTTACCAGATGTGACCGTTTACTGAAATTTAGACCACATTTAGACCACTGAAGTGTAGTCTTTTCCCCAGCCTCTTCTTGTCTAACCAGGTAAGGGATACAGATTGTATAGAAAAAGTATAAGCTGTTGCCTTCCATATACAAACTCTCCCGCTGTACTCAACATGTAGTTAGTTATAAGTGCTTAACCCAGCATAGGGATTGATCCAGAATAGAACCTGGCTGTCAGAATAAAATTTTGCAAAATTTTCTGTCCAACAGTTTTGCTGTAAGTGGCTTCTTTTTTTTTTTTTTTTTTTTTGGTACCAGGGATCGAACTAGGGTCCTTGCACTTGCACAGTAGGCGGGGAAACCACTGAGCTAAATCCCCGGCCCTGTAAGTGGCTTCTTTAAAGGAAACATCTTGCTGTAGAAGAGTTTCTTCTTTCTTGTCCTAGAATAAGGGAAGAATAAAATGCTAAAGTACATTTCTTCAGGAAATGTGACCTAGCCTACATTATTACCTTACATCATAAACATATGCAGTATGACATATAAATACTATAGTAAGGATTTTTATACAGGTATGCATAGACATAAAAACAGAATTTTTAAAACTGGTTTTGTTAAGGTATTAACTTCACATGATGAATGTTTTGTTACAGTGTACTGTATACCTGCATGTAGTGTTTGTTTTTATTACCACATGTATATATAAAACCTTTAGTGACTTTATTTTATTATGACAATATCTGTGCCACACATTTTCACAGACAGTAAAGACTTTCTTTTTAAACCTTAATGTAGGTGAAGGTACCAGTAAGAAGCTGGCGAAACACAGAGCTGCAGAGGCTGCCATAAACATTTTGAAAGCCAATGCAAGTATTTGGTGAGCTAAATTTCTTTGTATTCTGCAGCTCAAAATTATCATGGCTGAGGTAAGATTAAAAATTAAAACAGTGAACAGTTGATAGTATCTTAGCTCTAACCTATGTTTCTATAATGCAAACCTGTCATCCATTAAGGACAGTTTTATCCATTTAAATTCATCAAATAGCTATTACATATAGGCTTTACTTTTTTTCTTCCACTCTAATGGGGTGCAGTGGGCAGAAAACTAGAGTGTTTCTGGCAAATGTTAATATTCTGTGTTAGACTTTGAGTATTTCTGCAATGAAGAAAACCAGGCATGAGATGGAAAGAGATCAGCTAAAAATGTTTGTGTGGGAATTTTTATTTGAAAGAATGAGGCAGAGATTTTCTTTTATTATAGGATGTATACCAAACAAGAGAATGTTAAGTGGGACATTCTTGCCATCTTTTCAGTTTTATGTCAGGTTAGGTGCTTTTGGAACATCACACGCATCATTAAGTGATATCCTTTGCCTCCTGCTGGACATACTGGCCAGACTGAGCTGTTGTCTGAGTGCAGTGAAAAAGACAGGCCATTACTTGTGGAAACAATGGCAAGAGTTTAGTATAAATGATTAAGTAGAAAATGTTTGTCATTTATTTAGTAATTTGGGGAAATTATTTTATTTAATACCATGTTTAAAAAATGTTTAGCTTTGCAGTTCCTGATCCTTTAATGCCTGACCCTTCCAAGCAACCAAAGAATCAGCTTAACCCTATTGGTTCATTACAGGTAAGTTGTACAGCTTTTCCATACTTAACATTTTGTCTCTTGTTAAAAAGACATAAATCAAAAATATCATAGCAACTAAGACAAGCCATTAATTTTTTTTTTTTTTTTTTGGTGGTACTGGGGATTGAACTCGGGTCCTTGCGCTTGCAGCAGGCGGCGAAACCACTGAGCTAAATCCCTGGCAAGCCATTAATATTTTAACGATAAGGTGAAATATTTTGTTTCCCAAGTTAGGATCATTAGAACTTATAGAACTAACTTATTTTCAATTTATTTATCTTTTGGATTTTCTTCCATATACCATATCTGCCTTTGGTTTGTGGAATTCCCATTTGAAATCAGCAGGACCTCAGTGCATGGGTAGTGTTTTATATCTTAAGAATGTCTCTTGCGACTTGTGTGACAAACCTCTTTCTAATTCTATTGAAACAGAAGACTTTTTACAGAGGCAAAATAGGGTAACCTAACTCAAGAATAGAGGAGTAGTCTATTTCTACTAGAAAAAAAGCATAGACACACATGCGTACATACATACATACACACATACATATATTCAGCTTTGAATTTCTGCACGGAGAATATCCTTCTTGCAGATTATCCATGTGCTCTGTTGGACCACTCCCCTCTCTATTATCCAGCCAATCCTTTGGTCTCTTTTCCTGCTCTGTGAGCTTTCCTATAGTTTTCTTCATGTTCTATGTACAATCCCATCCAAGTCTACTGTTTTCTGTCTCTGCTTCCCATGTGCTTTTGATCAGTTGTAGCAGCTGGCCATCAGTGAGTCTGGAAGTCCTTATCTAGGGGGCAGAGGCTGTAGGAACTGAGAGCATTGTTTCTGGTGTACGGAAGAGGCTGGCAAGGGCCTGTCTTTCTCATTGAACTCAGATGCCAGCTCACTCTGGCTTAAAGAATATCATTCATAGCACAGAACTGCTTCAGTTTTGGTATTGTGATACAAAGATATAAAATGAGAGAATATCTGTGGGAAATACAGAATTACCCTCATTTTCTATTGCAGAATCCTATTATTCTCAAACATACAACTAAAACATGGAATCAAAATCAAGAATGAATGTCATTTGTGTGATTGAGCCATTACATTGTTAAAGTCACTATAAAAGCCTCCTCTCAATTTTATAGGAACTGGCTATCCATCATGGCTGGAGACTGCCTGAATATACCCTTTCCCAGGAGGGAGGACCTGCTCATAAGAGAGAATATACCACGATTTGCAGGCTAGAGTCATTTATGGAAACTGGTACTTACTTCTTACAATTAAAAACATTTGCATTGCTTTCAGATGACAAATGACCATAGAAATGACTTTTGTAATATCTTTTCAAACATTTCTATGGGAAAATTGATACCTTCCTTTTCTACTATCTCTAACTTTGTAAGGTTGAACTTAAGTATAAATTTTTGGCTTAATAAAACATATTTCTTAATTTATGTTTCTAAAAATTATAGGTTCTTGGTAAAAGTCAAATTATGGTTCTGTTCCTTAAACAATCTTACTGCTATATAAGTGACTTTTAAAATACAACTCATTTGGAAAAAAAGCAATAGTAAATCTCTTGAAGTTTCAACACATATTCTAGTAAATAGGAGTTGAGGAGGACTCCATTTAAAAATGAAGTGATTAGTAAGAGACTATATGGCAAAAAAATTGCAGTGAGAATAAAGTAGAAATTGTCCTTTTGAATTATAGTTCCTGTTTTATAAGAGACAAACTATGAGGAAAAGTGGTCACTTTAAAAAAATACAAATGAGAATTCCTGTGTTAACTTCTCTGGCATGTTTTTTGTCATTTTTCATATCCCTTAAAGTGGAATTTTACCTTAGCAAGACAGTACTTTGGAGTAGTAGACAACTTTTTCCTAGAGAGGTCGTGTGGGTCAGAACCGAAGCTCCTGAACCCATGGCAGGCACCCAGCCTCTGTTCTTACAGTGGTCCTGGATTTCAGAGATGAAGCAAATTACTTAGTCTCCCTGTACCTCAGTTTTTAAATATACAAAACAGAAGTACAGAAGTAGCTATTTGTGCTGTTTCACTTATAGCATCTCCCATCCCCTTCTTGTCAAAGAAAGAAATTCCACATAGTTGTCAGTTTATTTATAGAATAAATGAATGTGCGAAATGGGCATTTCGAGATAGGGCTTTTAATTCAAATATATTTTAATAAATCTGAAAAATTGGTCAGAATTAAACCCAAATATGGTTCACTAAGGCTAGGCATAGGGAAGTATAACTGTGTATAGCTATTAAAGTAGAACCATTTAAAAAAAGAAATGCCTTGGGCCGGGGATTTATCTGAGTGGCGCCCTGCCTGCCTTGCAAGCGCAAGGTCCTGAGTTCGATCCCTGGTACCAAAAAAAAAAAAAAAAAGAAATGCCTTAAAATACATAATAAGTAATAGTTATTTGAAGGCTGGGGATGTAACTCAGTGGAAGTGTGCGAGACCTTGAGTACAATCCCCAGCCCCTCAAATAGATAAATATATATGTATGTGTATATATGAAATACAACACACAAAAATATCAGGTTGGTAAGAATATAGACTAGAAATAAAAGGCAAGAAATTTTTACACAATGCCTTACACATTTGATCACCTCTGTAGACACTAATTTTTTAAATCTACCATTTCTTTTTCTTTGTATAGGAAAGGGGGCATCAAAAAAACAAGCCAAGAGAAATGCTGCTGAGAAATTTCTTGCCAAATTTAGTAAAATTTCTCCAGAGAACCATATTTCTCTAGTGAGTAATGATCAGACAGTTATGATGTTAATGTGATGCTGTAGGAAATTTTCCTTGATTTCTTGTTGTATAGCTACTTATGAGTTGCAGTTTTAAAAAATCTCTTTATTGTCCATTTATACACTGTCCCACTTTGAGCTGCTTCCTATATGTGAGCCAGAGTCATAGGGGTGATCAAGTAAGAGGGCTCCGGATACAGTAAATTCAAGTAATAGAACGAGATCCAAATCAATAGCTTAGATGGGGCGTAGCTCAGTGGTAGAGTAGGTGCTTAGCATGTATGAGGTCCTGGGTTCAATCCCCAGCACCTGAATAAAATAAATGAAAATAGGAGGCCATTAATGCCATTTTTACCCTCAAAGTGACAGCACATTTCTTTCTTTCTTTTTTTTTTTTTTCATTCATTCATTTATCCACGCCAGTCATTTAGTGAGCTCGTACTTTGGGCCAAAGTTTGTGCCAGGTTCTGGATACAGTGAATAAGCAGCCTCTGCTTCTAAGTACTTTTTAAAAATAATTGGACAGAGAAAACACTAAAATCACAAAACACAAATAGGTTTACAGGTGGTCTCTGTCAAATCTTAAGGGCAAGATAATTTCCAGTGCTGTTTAAGCTCTTCCAGGCCATATTTATTTGTTTTTTAAGGGAAGCCTCTAAATTTATTTTTCCAAACCAATGCAATACCCTGGAACCTGACTGTAGCAAATCCCAACAGAAAAGAAAAATTATGAGTCAATCTCCCTTAAGGAGAACACCTTTGTAAAGTACTCGGTGGAGCATTAAAAGAATAATATACCATAGACAAGGATTTGTTTCATACCTATAAGGATATAAGGATTTATTAGTCAATTTGTTACTATAATTAACCACTTCAGTGAGTCAAAGAAGAAGAAACATGTAATCCTCTCAGCAGATGCCAAAAAGATAGTAGCTGAAACTCACCAATTATTACTGGGAAAAAAATGTTTTTCAAAGAAATTAAAATCATGGTTACATGTTTAAGCATTACACTCATTTTTATTGGTACCAGAAAAAGACTGAAGATGCCCACTAATACTATTTTTGTTTGACCTTGTTCTAGAAGTACCAACCAATATGATTAGACAAGAGAAAACAATAAGAATTTGGAAATCAGAAAAGAGGAGTTATAAATGATTATTAACTGCAAATAATACAATTGCATCCTTCTAAAACCCTAGAGAAAATTACTAGAAACAGTAAGAGAATTCATCAAGGTAACTGATCATGAAATTAATATGCAAAATCAATAGCTTTGTCATATATTTAGAGTTATGAAGATAGCAACCAAAATAATTAAAAATAGGAAGTGAAAAATTGCTTCTGGGAGGGGGACTAAAAGGGGGGGGGTGAGGCTGGAAATTGTCACTTTCATATTTCTGTAGTATTTGATTTTTTTGCTGTATGTAGGGGTCACTTTGATTAGCCAAGTCCTGGCCACTTCATAGAAAGTTTATCCTGAAAAAGTATACTGGAAAAAATTAATAGTTTTCTTATGTATAAATGCTGTAGTAAGAGCTGGAATATAAAAGGTCCCATTTTCAATAGTAGAGAAAGGGGAATATATGTCTGGGAATAAACTCAAGTATGCAAAGACCATGTTAGGAAAACTTAAATTCTGTTGAGGGCTATAACAGAAACTGAATAAATATGACACTATAGTTTTGATAAGGAGGCTCAGTATCACCAATATATAAAAATGTAATATAGTCTCACTCAGAATTTTTCAGAATTTATTTTGGACCTTGATATAACTTTACTAAGTTTCTCTGGAAAAGTAAACTCTTGAGAATAGCCAAGAATGCTGAAAAAGAAAAATGTGGGTTAGAGAATAAAGCGTATCATAAAACTATAGTCATTAAGACAAATTCCTGATACAAAAATAGAGTAGAGAATCTAGGCATCGCTGTAATGCGTATAGGAACACGATATGTGGCCAACAGTGAGGTCTCAAATTAGTGGGTGAGAGGATGGGTTATTCAGTGATGACGTAGAAACGGTGTCCAGCTGGCCTGCGAGATGGCCAGCTAGTTAGCTAGGGGATGGGTAGTCTGTGTACATATGACACGTACTTGGGTTACTAGCTTAGTTTTTATACCAAAATAAAGCTCAGGTAGATTAAAAATTTAAACATAAGAATTAAGCCTGTGTAAGTATTAGGAAACATGGAAGATCTTTAATTTTTAAAAATCTTAGCATGAGGAAAGCTTTTTAAAGCATAACTTAAAAGTTAGTTTAAAGTAAAAGATTCATAAATTTGACTAAATAAAACCAGAAGTTCATAAATAAAATCAAGAGGGTAAAAGCAGTATGGGAAAAAATTATCTTCAGCACATGACTATGCAGGAACTGATTTCCTTCTACATCAATAAAAAGACAGCATGCTAAAGGAGATACTGTACATATAAGTAAAGAACAAAAGAGTGTTATATTCATTTTCATTCATGCAAGATAACCTTTTAGTTTGGTAAAAACTACAAAGTTTGATACTACTACCTCGATCGGTGAGGATTTAAGAAACAAATACTCTCCAAGACACTTGATGGGAGTATGAATTGTGTCAGAACTCAGTATGGAAGTATTTATCAAAATTAAAAGCATTTATGTTCTTTGGGTAATTCTTGTAGAGATAATTCTAGAGGAACTCATCCAATTTCAAGAGATTATTTATTGCAGCATTGTTAGTAAAAGCAACAAGCCAGAAATAACCTAACATCCATAGTCGGAGACTGATAAAACGAATATGTGCTCATATAAAAAAATGAACAAGACGTGGAAGGGTAAACTTTCACTTTTGAAAGATTGTGTATGTATGTATGCTTACATATGCATAGAGCATCCGTGGAAAGAAATGTTAAGAACAAGTACCTTGGAGGAGTAGAACAGAGATCTTCAGTAAATGGGTGGTAAAGAAGAGACTTTACTCTTCCTTAAATATGTGTTCATATTACATGTCAGTTTTTACCATGTGAATAAATTATGATTTATGGGGGAGTTGTGGTATTTTTTGTTTCTTGTTTTGTTTTTTGTTCTTTTGGTGTTAGGGGATTGAACCCAGGACCTCGCATGTGCTAAGCATATGCTCTACCACTGAGCTACACCCCTGACCCCTAAAAAACAGTATTTCTTAAAATTCTAATCAAGGAATATAAATTTTCATTTAGTAAATTTAACAAGTTACTTAATTCTGTATCATCATCCCTATGATCTTTTGAAAATTCTTTCACCTCCGTCATGCTCATTAATAATATAAGACTAAAGGTTGTTACCCTACTTCAGAAAGTAGTTGTATTTATTAATGGTGTATGAAAGCAATTTGAAACCACAAACTAATATGGAAAATTAAAGCATTCTAAGACCAGAGATGAAAAGAAAAGGATATGAGGGCAATAAAGGAGAAAAAAAGGAAAACAACTTTTGACATCCTGCCACTCATTCGAGCAACTTGTTCTTTTCAAACTCAACTAATACATTTCACCTTTTTATAGTTTTGTTGTTGTTTATTTTCTCCTTTACAGCTGTCATTTGTAACGATTGGTATGTAATACAAAAAACATAGTTATGAAAATTGTTTCATATGTTTGTAAATTGCTCTACTAGGCAGATTCAGTTATTTCCAAGTTTGTTTACAGTGCTATCAGATATTTACGTCTTTTAATGTGACCATCAGAAAACTCGACAGAGAAATCTTTTTACTGTACAAAAACTTGGTTTTTGGTTTTTTTCCCTGATGCTAGGTCTCCAATGGTATCTCTTAGAAAAAAGGTGGCATCAACTTGGGCAAAAGAAAATGAGAAAGAAAGTAATGCATTAAAAGCTTTGACAATTTCTAATTCTAATGTTTGTTGGAAAAAAGTATTTATAAATACTTAATATATTTATTGTTTTGATTTTATGGTATTTCAAAAATGCGTATACTTGTTAGCACTATCTCATTTAAATTGGACTAACCACACGATACCCATTTAAATGTACATTATGAAGTAGTAAATGTGAGTAGTTACTAAGTACTTTTAATTATATTGGTATTAGCATTGGAACATAGTCCTAGTTAAGAGTCTAAACCTTCCTCTCTTTTCCAGACAAATATGGTAGGGCATTCTTTAGGATGCACTTGGCATTCCTTGAGGAATTCTCCTGGTGAAAAGATCAACTTACTGAAAAGAAGCCTCCTTAGTATTCCAAATACAGATTACATCCAGCTGCTTAGTGAAATTGCCAAGGAACAAGGTTTTAACATAACATATTTGGATATAGGTATGACTTTTTTCCCCTTTGGCTTATCTCACCATGTATTTCTTTTTTTACAATGTGCTTGAGAAACAAAACTTTCTATTCTAATTTATTTCATGAAGGATTCTACCTATATATAATTGCCAGAGCAGTTATATGTATAATTGGTATGTCCCATTCTTGTGGCTAACAGCTAACATACAGTTTTAATAATAAAATCAACAATAACTAAAAATTATAGTTTTACTATGTGCCACGAGTGCACTGTACTAAGAACATTACATGTATTACCTTACTAAATCCTCAGATTATTCTGAGTCCTGCTATCGTTATTTAGAAGTGAAGAAGACGCAGAACAGTTGAGACTGGTCCAAGATCACACAGCTAGTCAGTGGTAGACCAGGATTAGGAAAGAGTCGCAGCACACTAGCTGTTTAACTAGCCCTGTTGGGCAGCTTGACAAAAAGGCTCTGCCATTTCAAGTACCAAGTTTGTGGGGGCAGACTTCTTCTCTCCATGGTAATGAAGAGAAGTAAATGGTGAAAGCCAATTCATAGCTTTAGCCCAACCTATATTTTCTATATTTCTCTAGTCCTTAGTCATTTATATGGATAAATATGAACAGATGGGAAAATAAGTGAGTGGATTTTCCTTGCATTCACTTTATGAAGTTGGTTAAATGTGTGTGTTCACACACATAGATACATTTGATGTCTCGATTTCATTCTGTATAATGTGTGAAGAATTTCATATCCCTGTCCAACCTCAGCCAAATTTGGAGCCCTACTGTATCAGACTTACTGGCACTGGGACAGTAGAGTGTTTGGGCAGTGATGGTGGACCTTTTAGAGCCTTCAACGATGCAAACAGCTTGTTGGGGCATGCTTGCCATCGGTTCGCACCACTGGTTTAGGGGCTGAAAAACTCCTGCTACTCCCTGCTCTGTTGGGATTGAATGACGGGTCAAATACAGTGTCTTGATAAACAGAGAATGAAGAACCTTGGAAGTTAATGCAGATAGATGGTCAGGAAAGAGGGGGCTGATGAGAGACCATTTATTTGTTCAGTAAATATTTATCAGCGTCTGGTTTGTTGAGGATCTGGGATACAGAGATGAATGAGCTGTGTCATACATAGGACTATGGAAGGTCTGGGAAAAGAAGAAGACCTGAAAGGAGTTTTTGGATTATGAATTAACGATGCCTTTGAAACACTTCTTACCAGTTTTAAGAACTAACTAGGTCTTCTAAGTAGAGAACTAGCTTTGACTAAATTCTGTGCAACTGCCTTCAAAGAAGCATGTGAAAAGACATTCAATAGAGAATAGTCAATAGAGAAATGCAAATCAGTGAGGTACCACTTCATACCCACCACGATGGCTGTAATCAGAACAGTGGAAAACAGTATTTGTGAGGATGAGAGAAACTAGAGCCTCAAACCCTACTGGTTTGATGTAAAATAGTTGAGTTGCCATGGAGAAAGTTTCAGTTCCTCAAATTAATTACCATTTGACTTAATAGCTTCACTCCTACATGTATACCCAAAAGAACTGAAAATATTTAACAAATACCAGTACGCCCATGGTCATAGCAGTATTGTTCACAAGAGCCAAAAGGTGGAAACAGTGCAGATTTCCATCAACAATGAGTAGATAAACAAATTGTGGTAGCTAGGGGTGATGGCAATGCCTGTAATCCCAGCACTCTGGGAGACGGAGGCAGACTATCACAAGTTTGAGTCTATTCTGGGCAACTTAATGACTTAGTTAGACCCTGTCTCAAAAGATTTAAAAAGAGGTGGGGGTGAGAGAAGAGGGAAGGAAGAGCAACTGCTAAATGGGTACAGGGAGCTTTCTCAGGGTGATGGAATATTTTAGAACTGGATAGAGGCCGTAGTTGTACATTGTGAATGTGTGTTATGTGAATTTTATTTTGGTTGACAAAAAGAACCTAGATGCCAGAACTATAAAGCCTGTTCATTCACTAAATAATCCCCTTGTATCTGGATATTTTCTAGTAACTTGACTAGCTAAAATAATTTCATCATGACCACTTTAAAAAAGTCATAGTTCATACTTATATTTTACTTCTTTGCCTTGAGACATTTCACAGTCTTTAGCAGAGTGACTCATCAATTGATGAGAAAAACACTTGTTTCCTGGGTTTATATTGGCTTTAAAACACCATCGCTCAAGACTCTGCACAGACTTAAAACCTAAGGACATGCGGGTGCCAAACATGTCTTTTCCTGAACAAGGTTATTTCCTATTTCAGAAGCCTACTCCTTGGTGGGATCCATTAGCAAATAGTCCTCTCCCCTTTAAGGAAGTTGCCGTGGTTCAGTAGTTGGCGAACACTGTTCACCTAGTCACACTAGAATATCCTGGGAGCTTCTTTCAAACGCAGGAAGTGACCACCTCCAGGCCAGCCCTTGGGTTTCCAGCTGAGTGAGGCCTGCATGTCTGTGTCTTCAAAATCCCCTCACGTGGTTATGAAGCTCAGTGTCTGAGAACTGATAGAGCCGAGCAGTTGTTTGGTTTTTGTTTGTGTAAGCATGATAAAGGAGATGAGTGAGTGGAGTAGAGTACCCTGGATGTTGAAGGAGAAAGACAGTAATGAAAATGGTGGTTTTTACAAAGGACCTGCCTCGTACACACTTGGCATTAATCGTGTTTCACGTGTCGTTACAGAAGAACTGAGTGCCAATGGGCAATATCAATGTCTTGCTGAATTGTCCACCAGTCCTATCACTGTCTGTCACGGCTCGGGAATCTCCTTCAGCACCGCCCAGAATGATGCAGCTCACAATGCTCTGCAATATTTGAAGATAATAGCAGAGAGGAAGTAAACTTGGGGCACCTTAGAAAATCCTTCAGTAGCACTTAAAGAGTTCTCCTCTCGCTCCTTCCCAAGTAAAACTTTTACTGTAATGTTTGTGAGTTGTTTCCAGATCTCTCCAGATTCATCAACACTCCAGATGTAATTATCTCCTGGTAGTTGTTACTAAGCTCTTTTTAATGGCTTCCACTTTGTATTGGTATATTGTATTTATAAACTTTGTACCACAAGGCAGGGCGTAGCACCCATTTTACAGGGCCAGGCACATAGGCAGAAGAAACTGCATGTTTGATGATAATGATGATAACAAAATAAAAGTACTGCTAGCAACAGTCTTACTGGTGCTTAAACTTTTGCACAAGGCTTTGTAAAGGGAATTTGAAGGAAGCCCTTTAGGATTAGTGTTGAGGGACAACATTAACAGGCTTTTATGGAACGTGACTGTTAATTTCAGGGAACACGATTGGCCTGCTGTGTATTCAAAACCATGTAATAAAGAGCTCTTGTTATAACAGGGGAATCTATTCATTTTATTAAAGAGCTACTGTCTTGACTGCGGCACATTCTTAGAGTAACATTTTGTTTTGGTTTGCATCTGGAATGTCCCCAAAGGTGTACATGTTGAAGGCTCAGTTCCCAGGGCAGAGGTATCTAGCGGTGGGGCTTTTGGGGAGTGATTGAATTGTGAGGGCTCTGACCTCACGAATGGATTTATCTGTTGATGGGTTCATAATTTAATGGGATATTGGTAGATGATGGGAACGTTATAAGGAGGACCTAGTTGGAAGAAGTAGGTCATAGGGTGGGTCCAGGTATATCTTCTCCCCGGGGGTGTCTCTGTCTCTCTCTGCCCCCCTCCCCCCGGCTGCAAAGTTTCAGTTATAAAGAGGATAAATTGGGGGGAGATTTTATAAGGCAGTGGAAAAAGAGGATGCACTCGAGTCATGGGAAATGAATGCAGTTTTGTGCAGATAGTT
Organism: Heterocephalus glaber; assembly: GCF_053883595.1. Taxonomy (NCBI): domain Eukaryota; kingdom Metazoa; phylum Chordata; class Mammalia; order Rodentia; family Bathyergidae; genus Heterocephalus; species Heterocephalus glaber. The sequence goes on along the minus strand of NW_028258143.1, from coordinate 57,870,013 downwards.
GAAATGTAAATTGACGTGCTTTAAGGATAAGGTACCTAGAAGCCAAGCTCTTCTAGCTGCCCTGCTTCTAGCTCTGAGAAAATGTGCATTCTTAGACACTGTTCAGATGTCATCTCGTTAGACTGGATTTTCTAGGGTCATCAGGTATTCTCTAATTCCATTTCATTAACCCCTCAGTTAAGACTCGTGAATAATTAAACAGATTAGTTTCCTGAACAGACAGCTATTCCATAGTCAACCTGATGGCATCAGTTCTAACATATGATAGGCCTCCAGTAAGAGATAGATAAATGAACTAGTAAGATGAAGATAGCAGTAGCCCAATATGTTGATAACACTAATACTGTACAGTAAATTATTGAGGACTGATGTGCCTGGCACCATGACAGGCATTAGGGATACAGTGTTGATCCAGCTTACATTATTTAATGAAGAGCCAGTTTCCTGCTGTCAGAGAGGGCTGAGATAAGCTACTTTTAGATTCCTCTTTGGTGCTAGGGATCTGGTTCCCTTGCTCCTGGGAGCACTGCCTGCAGAAAGACTTCTACTGTCAAGCATCTTCATAGTTGTCTTAACTGGACAGATCCCTCTCACAAAGCCTCACTTCCCTTCTGGGGCAGCCTGCAGTCAGCGACTGATCTTGTCCTTGGCTAGGACAGCGACATAGGAGACAGTCTGAAAGCCCATCCCAGCTTCAGAGTTCACCAGTGGTATAGCTGCGGCTGCTTTTGAGACTACATCGTAGCCATATTCTCCCTCTACCCAGGTGCTTCATTTCCCTCCACAGGTGGCAGTCCCTAGTCTCCCCACTATTTCCCATCTCAGAGGTGGCTTCCCAGGGAGCCCAACCTGTGATGCTTGGTACCAGTGGGATATCCCATGAGATTTTGTACTTTATCCTCTTGCCATCTAGTTTATAGGATGAGATTCTTGCTCCCTGGTTATTGGTGGAACCAATAACCCCTAGCCATACAGTGACATTACAGTGGCGTTTTCCAAAGCCACATGTAATGTGCTTGTGAGAGTGGTCTCGGGAATTGCTGAGAAGTTCAGTGGTGCTTCTCCTTTGTAGGCCAGGAATGAAGGTAGGAGATGCCATTACAGACCTGAGCTCACTGATGGCAATGCCAAAACAACACAGAATACTTGGCATTGGGATTTGTCAAAAGCCAAGTGGATGCAACTATGCTAAGTAGAAAGTCTGGCATCTCATTCATAAAGATAATGGCAATAGTCAACTGAATATGGCAAAATAGGGTGTCAATCAGCAAAGGTACTGCTCAACCTGTACACTTGAAAGAAATCAGGATGCATGATCAGAAGGCCAAGGATGATGACCCCCCAAAATGATCATGATCCTTTGCCCAATTTCCAGACCTGAGCTAGTTGTTGGACTCAGACCCATTAACTAAAGAATCTAGGTCCACAGGCAGAAGGATCTCTTAGTACCACAGTGTGTACAATAATGACTCCTCCAGTTCTCCAAAGGGACCTTTGGCCATTACACAGGTGGTATAGTTTATATCTAGATGTAACCCCAGAGCCTCATGCACTCATAGATGGGGTTTTCCAAGGTGATTGAGTTACAGGGCTTATCACTGAATTCCTGTTAGGAGGTGGGGCCTGCTTGGAAGAGGTGGGTCACTGAGTTTGTGGCCTGGAAGAGTTTCTCTCCCTTCCCAGGTCCTCCCTTTACTCTCCGCTTCCTGGCCACCATGAAGTGAACAGCTCCTCCCCCACCACACCCCCGTGCCATGCCATACTGCCTTCGAGCCAGCCCACCATGGACTGAAACATGAGCCAAAATAAGCCTTTCTTCCTTTAAATTGTGGATGTTGGGCATTGTGTCTCAGTGAGGAGATAAGCAACTAATTCAAGTAACCATAGATTGGTGGAAAGGGAATCCTTTTCATTTTTATGTCTGTTTTATACAGGGTTTGAGTTATTCTGTAGAATGAGGGCTTTGGAAACCAAGCAATGCGTGGGTGTCCTGGCCCAAGACCGGCTCACAGTGTACCCCCAGCTCCACCTTGTCCCAGAGTGTGTAATTGCAGTAAATGTACTTGGTTGTTGCACAGCCTACACATTGGTTCACAGTCTGTGAGGTAAAGAGATACCATTGTGATAAAGGCCAAATGGGAGTTTAAGAAACTTACTCCTCCATACAAGATACATAACAGTGATATTGCAGTCCTGGGAAGGGCAATAATTAATGCTGTTCTGAAAGACCTAAAGGATTCACGGTGATGGTCCACATCATATCTCTGTTTAATTATAGGCTAGATCATATCTGCTTAATTACAGCCTAGACCAGTGGTGGCAACCAATGGCATGCATGCCTCTGGCTGTTTTGAAGGTTCGCCATCACTGACCTAGACCCTATATCCAAGGCCACATTCCTTTTTTTTCTTGTTTTTATTTTTTTGAGACAGGTTCTCACTCGAGTAGACCAGGGTAGCCTCAAACTCATAGCAATGCTCTTGCTTCAGCCTCCCTAGTGCTGGAATTACAAGTGTTCATCAGGCCTAGCTAACACTCCCTTTTTGGGGAGGAAGGGATAGGAGTGCATGCAATGCAAAGTCCTGACACTGTGCCTCCAGTTTGAGACAATTCAGGAGAGCCCATCAGCTTCAGGGTTGTCTCTGTCTGCTGAGAATTTTGTTGCTACTATTCCAACCCAGCTCTTCCTCTGCCTAATCTGTTTCTCCCCATTCCTTTCAGAGACGGTGAGTCCCAAAGCATCCCCTAGTAAACTGGCCACTCACTGTCATTTCCTCAGAATCTGCTCCCTGGGAGCCCAGACTGAGATATGGAGTTCTAATTTAGTGAGAAAAGATAATAGAAAAATCATATCAATCACCTCATTTATAAATCATAGAAAATTATGACTCAGGGCCAGGGATTTAGCTCAGTGGTGCTGTCCGCCTGCCTCAAAAACGTAAGAACCCAAGTTCGATCCCCGGTACCAAAAAAAAGAAAATTACGACTCAGATATGCTGGTTTCTCTTTAGATCATATGTCTCTGTCCTTTATTAAAATTCCTAAAAAAAAAGACAAGTTATAACCAGTTTGGTTTTTTTTGCAGGTCTCTGTAGGTGGCGTATGTGCTTAATTCTGTGTATTTGTATGTATATATTTGCATTTGGGAAAGATTTCTCAAGAAAGTACCTAAAGGATATGTAGGGAATAAAATAGAAATTACAGTTATTTGAGGGCAAGGCCATAGTAAGTAGTGCTGAATCCAAAATAACACTGCCCCTCAAGATCCAAAGAAGTTAAAAATTATGAAAGAGCATAGATTGTAATGTGAGTTCTAAAGAGGATGGACTCAAAACCAGAAAGTTTCATAGTATTAGAACCAGGCAGCAAAGTTCAGGGCCAGCTTGGACTACATAGTGAGATCTGGTCTCTAAAGTAAAAATAAAATATAGAAAATAAAATAGAACTAAGCAGCAGCTCTTAATGAGTCAAAACCAAATTTATGTTGATGCATTAAAGTACAGTTATAAAATCAGAAAAAATTGTAAACTTGAAATTATTATGGATGTGGTCTCACTGAAGATTCTACTAGCTTGACAACATATTTCAAATTCTGGATTGCAGATCATGGTGGTTTTTTGCCACAAAAAAGGCTGATGTCACCAAAAGGAAAGCTTGGGCTTTTGGGAAGATAACAAGACAAGACTTGCATGACTTGTATTTAATGCACCATTTTCTGGTTTCTTCATTTTCCTTTGTAATTCTTTGGTTAAGACATACCAAAAAGGCCATCGACAGAGAACAGTGTGTAACAAAGATCTAACAGTTGTTTGGTCAATCTGAACACCAGAGAGGGCAAAGTAGATGAAATTGGATGTTTTTTTGCTCGTCTGTTTGGGCTGGGGTGAGCGTGGGGAATAGTATACAGACCTGAACAAGCTAGTCTTTCTTCCTGTGCTAATCTGAGTGGTTAAACTTTAGCTGCCACAGATCCAAAGCATTTTGTGTTAGAAGATACAACTAAGGTTTGGAAGAGATTTACATGTATCTTGGGGAAAAAAGGCAAAAGATACAAGTAAAGGCAAACAGTTTTCAAGTATGTGGGCTAAAGCCAGGAAAAGGCTAGGACTCAAAGATGTCTCCAATTTTAATTTTTTAAATAATAACAATCAAGGCTCATTTACATGGTAAATTCAGTTTTATATGGTAGAATAAGTCCTGGGTTTCATTTCAAATACTTGCATTCTTATCTATTTATGCCTTCATTCTAGTGCAGTCTCTTTTATGGCCAGATGGGTGTGTAACTGCACAATATTTATTGATGTGAAACTCAGAAATGGATAACATCTATGCCTTGTTGTTCACATTATTTTATTCATTTAGTCGTATGTATCTAATTAAGAAAGACAGGTTTTAAAGGTAAAGTTTCTGCACAGAAACCTGTGAAGTGAGGCACCTGGATCAGGAATGTAGATATTTGTAAGCCTGGCTGGCTAGGAGGCCTGTTTTTTGTTGGTTTGTTTTAATGTATGTTAATATATGTTTGTGATACATAATAAACACATTCATCTTGGGAGTTGATACACATACATATCACATCTTGATCCTTTTTACTTCCACTTCCCTTCCTCCCCTCCCATCTCTTCTCCATCCCTGGACCTCCTTTTCATGGGGCCTGAAAAGAGGCTACACATGTTTTTGGCCTGGAGCCAGACTTCTCACTAATCCCAGCAAAAACATCTTCTTTTGCAAGTTTTACAAAAGCTTATGACAACTGCACACCTTTCTGGGGACCCATATAAGTTAAGAAGCCCCAAAGATCATTGACGCTTCCCTCCGAATGGGCAAAATTGGGAAAGTATGTTTTTAGACATGTACACCAAGGGGTGAACACATACGAAGCTAAGAACTGAGTAGGTAGAGTGATTCTCTGAACAAAGTGTCTGCATTATATGCCATGGGTGTGCTCCTGGAGACTCTGACAGTGGGTGGTGGTTATTTCCGTTTACCAGCCAAGACATGCTGCTATGGTTGCAATTTGCTAGGCCTGCCTGCTTTGAAATTATGAAATTCTTGACATGTACTTTTCAATTTTCGGAGCATCTGCATTATTTCAAATACTGGGTATCTGTGACATTGCGCTATTTAAAATTTACATAATCCTGATTTGCCTAAAATATGACCAGACTCTACACTGAACTAATGGCTGATAGACATCCTGCCTAATAGACAGGAGCAGTAGTTATTAAATAATGAGACTTTAAACTGTGTAATCGTGGTTCATCTCTTTTGTCATGGAGGCACTCATCAGAAATCTATAGCTTATATAATGTTATGCGGGTAAAAACAAAAACCTGGAATCCCTTTAAAGTGGGTCTCCTCATATATTATTGTGTAAATTGATAGCCACACAGAGTATTTTTTGTGAGCAATCCCTTTAAAGTGGGTCTCCTCAGTATAGTATTATTGTGTAAATTGATAGCCACACAAAGTATTTTTTGTGAAGCTAGAAAGAGGATTGGGTTGGCAGCCAAGAAATCTGATTTCTAGGTCTCTGCCATAAATGATTATTAATAGTTATGATGTTGAGGAAAAGAATGAGGATAATAATAATACCATTTATCAAACCCTAAGTATTATATACTTTAATATGTATCTAGTCCTTATAGCAATTCTGCAACTAGGTAATGTTGCTTTTTTATGAATAAAAATAGGTAAAAATACCTGTTTGAAGCCAGCTATCTGGGAAATACTGATCTCCTGACCCTGAATCCAGCGTTCTTTCCACCGTAGTGATTGGTTACTCTGAGTCATGCCTTAGCATCCTCAATGCCAGTATTCACATCGCATGACCTCTTCAAGTCCCAGTTTTCTCATCAGTAAGATGAGAATAAACCTGTTCTACCCTTCTCTCAGCTTCTCAGGAAGATGAAATGAGAGTGAATGTGCAGCTTTAAAAACCTTGAAGGAGCACAAATTTATGCTAGTCTCCTTACACGGTTAGGAAACTGGGATGACTTATTTGAATATAATCCCTCTATAATAACATTTCAACTGAGTCTTGAGGGACAGGCTTAAGGGATCAGCAGAGTAAACAGCCAAGGTTTGGCCCAAAGGTGTAGCCCTGAGGCCATTTATGACACTCTCTGAGTCTCTTCAGCTCTTCCTGTTGCTACAACCTGCACTATACTGACTCATGATGGCCTGGTGGTCTTTTGTCATGAGTGACACAGATCTTTTGTTGCTATTACATTAGTGCTGTCTGAAAAAATATAACACAAACCACATATGCATAAAATTACATTCTTGATTTTAGATTTCCTGGTAGGACTGTACTAGAGAAAAAAAAGACATTTATTTTATTTAAGCAACGTACCCAAAATATTTTCAACATGTAGCTAATGTAAAAATTATTAATTTACATTGTCTTCTACATCACCTAAGTCTTCGAAGCTCAGCCTGTATTTTACACTCCTAGTGCGTCTATTCTAAGTGCATTTCAAGTGTGCAAGAGCCACATGTGGCAAGTGGCTGCTGTGCAGAAAGCCAAGGCCCAGCTCTCAGGCTCACGTGCCAGGTTCCTGAAGGCAGGGCCCTGCTCATGCTCCAGCCTTTCATGCAGCTTCCTGATGTCCTAAGGAGCCGGGGATGCTTCTTCAGACTCTTCCCATGTTCTTTAGGAGCTCGGCCTAGACTTCATTGCAGATAGTTTCCTCCATTATTAAAAGAAGACAGGCTCTGGATTGACTCCTTCCACCACAGAATATCACTCTAGGAGAGAAAGATGTATGTATCTGTACCATAAGCTACTTCTTAAAGTAGTCAGGTGCTGGGACCTTTTGGTAAATGATGGTGGTACCATAAGATTATAAAGGAGCTGAAAAAGGCCTATCACCTAGTGACGAGACATTACAAGGTCAAAGCATGACACATTTTACATAGGTGTTTGTGGTGTTTCTTGTGGAAAAAAAAACCCCTGTGCTGACAGTCCTGAAAGTTACAGTTATGTACAGTACATAACACTGGATAAACAGCTATGTTCCTGGTGTATATATTTACTGTACTGTAACTTTTTATTGGAGTATACTCTTCTACATTTTAAGAAAAAGCCTGGGGGGGAAATCAAGATATATTATGTACTGGTATGATGACTGTAGTCACTATATATATATATCAAAAGTGTACCAATAAAATGAATTAAAAACAAAAAAGACAAAGTTTCCTGTAAAACAGTATTCAGATTGTGACAGTAGGAGCCTTGAGTTCATGACAACCAGTGATTGCATTAAGAGGCTGTGGGGTGACACACCTGTACCACCTAGGTTTCTCAAGCCCTCTCTGTGAGGTTCGAATAACTAGGACACTTTTCACAGAACGTGTTTCCAGTGTTAAGCAATGCATGACTGCAAGAGACTTAGAGAACAAGGTAAAGTAGTATTTTCCAAAATGTGTTCTGCTGACTAATCCTACAGGATTTGACACTCAGTCTGTGCACCCTTTCATTTCCCCTACTGTACAGATCTAGCCTTATTCCTTTTGAATACTTATTGTGTCATCTCTTTCCACATGTCAAGCCTCTAGAACAGCCATACACACATGAGGGCCTCCTTCACTGAGCTTTACCTTACAGTTGGTTATAACCCTAATTGGCCCTTGCCTTTAAGAAGAGGAACTTCCGCCTGTTGTTCGCTAGAGGGAGACACACAAACGCGTGCGTCCAGCAGCCACTACTTATTCTGCCCGCCAAGCTAAACCAGTCTTTGGTAGGAGATTCTGACACTATCCATCCACTTCCCATTGAGGCGGCAGCCCAGCGTGGAATCGGTGGCAGAGCAGCTCGCCCCAGGCGAACCAAGCCGAGCTCTAGAAGAGGAACAGTGGAATTTACAGTAAACCTTGACAGAGTAGAGCTCCCTGGGGCTTGTCCCATACCACCTCTGAGGAAGTAATGTTTTCCCCTTAGCGTAATTCTAGGACCTGTAAATACAACTGCTTTGTCTATGCGTCACATAACCCTAAATCAATTTACTCTGGCAATGAAAGATAATTAGGTTAATCTAAGCTGCTCCAGGGGGGTTTTGATCAAGGGCTGAATTTTTTTTCATTGAAATGAGGTCAGTGTTTAATTTTGCAAGTTAAACAATCTTGACCATATTCTTGAAAGGAGCCTGAGATAGATGAAGGAAAATTACCTTTTCATACATAGAAACAAATAATCTGTTTCTTCCTTCCACATTTACTAGTTTGACAGTCCAATTTAATGCCATTAATATCTTTCTGTAAAAGAAACTTCCTGATTGAAGGATGGATACTGCCCCTTCAGTACAGTATGGTAAAACCTGCAAGAAAAGCCCTTCTTAATACACTTTTTCATCAGTTGCAATAGGACAGTATCAATACTTAGACCAAGTTATTACACTGATTTGTTTACCTATTCCACAAAGAAGACAACTTCTCTGGGAATTTTCTCCTGCGAAAACCGAAATCAAGCTCCCGCTCATTTCAACCTGCGCAGCTCCATCCTGTCTTTAGTGCACAGGAGGTTCATCTACCTTTTCCAAATGACCCAGAGGGCATTACTTCAGGGCGCAGTGCTCAGGGTAACAAGGCCTGCGCCAGCGACGCAGGGGAGTCGGGGGACCCCCAAGAGCCCCTTTCGGGGGAGACAGTCAGATGAGACAAATGGGGTCCTGTGTCCCCCTGTCCCCTCCAGCAGCAGCCGGGGGAGTGGACTGGGGTTGGCAGGGAATTGGGAAGGGGCAGGGCGACTGGTCGGGCTGCTTGGAGAGGAAATGCTCCTTCCAGGGGGTAGGCCGGGCAGTGAGGGAGAAGTGACCGGAAGTTTTAGAAACCGATGGAGAAAAGAATGGTTCTTAATAACTAGGGAAAACAACCAGAAGATTAGAAATCTTCGCAATAATATTAATAACCACAATTAATGAATCCAAGCTTAGGCATATATGGTACTTTAAAACCAAAAAAGAATACATATTCTAATTATATGTGGACTAGTCACAAAAATGTCCATAACCTTGGTTACAGGAAAACCTCCGTAAATTCCACAGAATCGATATCATGCAAATTATTCTTTCTGACCATGATGAAATAGGACTAAAAATCAGTAGCAAGTTGAGGTCTAAATATTAAGTCTGGAAACTAAATAAATACCAGTTTAAAAGATAAAATTATAAGAAAAATCCTAAGCTAGCTGAATGGCAGGAAAATAATATATATGAAAATTTGTGCAATACAAGTACTACCTAAAAGGAAATGTATAACCCCAAGTGTATTTCATGGAAAATATAAGAGAAATCAGCTGAAGAATAAGCAGTTACAAAACACTTACAAAGGTGGCCAAGGAAACAAAGAGGGAAATAAACATACGGGGAAAACAGTGCATGGGCAAATAAATATAGAAAACAAAATACAGGAGATGATTAACAAAACAAAAGATAATTGACGGAGCCCGCCGTCACTTGTCGAACAGTACCTGAATGGGGGAGTGAGGATGAAGAAAAATAAAGACAAAGAGATAGAGCCGGGAGGGCTCCCAGAGACCGAGCGCCCAAGTTTATTTTTCTCCTCTCTTTTATACAACAGGTGAGTTTGGTTGTTAATCATGACCCTTATCCAGAGACACCTGCTTCCTTGTTTTCTAGTTCTTTGGGAATTCCCCACCCTCATGGGCTTCCTTGTTTCTCGGGGTTACAGAACGTTCATCACGTTCCAGGGCAATCTAATTCGGCAAGGACGCGGTTCCTCATAACACAGTCTCCTTGCTCTATACAATGGAGGGTAAGATTCAAAATGGAGCCTCTTTGGCTAACACCGCTCTCCACACACCGCTCTCCATAATAATTCTGCTAGAGAAACTTCTGGAAGAACTTGTAAAGAAAAACCAAGAAATCAACCAACCTAGGGAGAGATGTAAAGAAACAAAATGCAAAAAGAGGAAAATAGTTGTAAACATAGCTGCTTGTAAGAAATAATAAACTAATATCCTGAATGATAATGCAGCAACAACTCTCACACTCTAGATGAAGTGGACAAATATTCAAACATATAACCTCCATCCCCTAGACTCCAGAAATCTGAATGACCAGTAACCTCACTCCACAGACTGATCAAAGAACAAATATGAGTTGCTTCAGAAAGTAAATGAAAGCCATTCAATTACTGTTTTGTGGCTATGTAACCCTGAAACCCAAACTGGATAAAGACAGATGATTAGGACCAGATAAAAAAAGATAATTATAGGCACTTTCCCTATGAACTCAGTGAGTGTACAGGTTTTTGTCAAAGGACAATTATATTGTTGTTGTTTCATTTTAGTAGGAATTTTTAAAACATGTATTATAACCATATGGACCCTGTACTGAAAACTTGTTGAAGACAGTCTGCCTACAACAGTTCCTGACATCTCGTAACTACTCTATAAATATGGGTAGAATGGAAAAGCAAATTTCCAAAGCCCAGTTTTATGTTTCACATAAATTTATTCAATAATCTTTAAACCTCTCTCCCAGAGGCAGAATAATGGCCCCTCAAAGATGGCTGTGGCATGATCCCTAGAATCTATAAATATTTTCAATTACCTGGTAAACAGGGATTAAAGTTGGAGATAGATTAAAGGCTGTTAATGAGCTGACTTTAGAAACAGACGATTACCCTGGATTATTCAGATGGGGGCCCAATGGAATCACAAGGGTCCTTAAGAGTGGAAGAGGGAGGTAGGAGAGAGAACCTTAGAGACAGCAACACGGAAAGGACTTGGTTTAACCTTGCTCCTTCGAAGTGGAGGAAAGGGGCCATGGTCAAGGAGAGTGGATTGCCCCCTCCAGAACCAGGGCAGTTTCCCCAGAGGCTGCAGGAAGGAGCACACCCTGCCTACACCTTGATCTTGGCCCATGAGGTCTGTGTCAGACTTCTGATCTATAGAGCTGTTCCCTAATTGGTGTTGTAAGTCACTGATTTATTTTAGCAGCAATAAAAACTAATACTCTCCTAATTGCCATTGTTTACATTTAAAATTGTAGATTTTAAATCTTTAAATTGTTTTTGAGACAAGTTCTTGGTAAGTTGCCCAGGCTGGCCTTGAATTTTCAATCTTACCATCTCAAACTCTTTGGTAACTAGGGTTACAGGCAGGCCTAGGCACAGTGGGCTTTTGTTTTGTTTTTGGTGGTACTGGGGTAAGTCCAAGGCCTCGAGCATACTAGGCAAGCAATTTACTACTGAACTCAAGATGGTTCTTTTATGTTTGTTTGTTGTACTAGGGATTTAGTGATTGAACCCAGAGCTGTAGCTCTGAGCTACATTTCCAGCCCTCTTTTTTGACTTTGAAACAGGGTCTTAGTAAGTTACCTAAGCAGACCTAAAATTTGCAGTCCTCCTGCCTCAGGTTCCCAGAGTTCTGAGATTACAAACACGTACCACCATGCTTGGCATCAAGGTACTTTGTATATCTATGATTTATTTTTGTTTGTTTGAACAATATTCATACATATTATTTTAGAATTCTAGTTTTCTTCACTGCTGCCCACATATTTTTTAAGTTTTTCTGCTTGTGATCTTCAGTAAATTATTTAATTATTTTGAGAATATAGTTTCTGGAACTTGAGGCTAATATATTGTTTATGCTATGTCTTATGTGTTATATATGCTATATAGGTTGGTGTATTGTTGAAGTATTAGTGGTAATGTCTAAAAGCACCAGGAGGAGAGGTTTTCAACTAATCATTAATGTATAGCTAATGAATGCTTTTAACTGGGGAATGCATAGCAAGCCCTAAAATCTGCACCAGACAGGATCTTAGGAGATCCCCAAAGCAGTGACGAGGAACCTAAACCATCCTACCCATAGAATAGGTTGCAGGTTCACTGACTCCCATTATGGAAAAAAGAACTTTCAGGACTTACCAGTATGAGGCATGATGGGATTTATTAGGCAGAAATTTAAAAGTACTCAAAGAAACATTGCAGGAACCCTCAAGAGGGAGAGAGGAGAATTATGATCTGGATCCGTATATTTATGGGATTGGTGGGGGTGTCTTCAAGATGGGTAATCTAGGACGCGTATCTCTACTGTGTGTCGGTTACCCACCTGGCAGGCTCTGTGTCCATGCAAACCACTTAAATGAGTGTTTGAGGTTGAGAAATGCTGCCTAACAGTGCTGCTTCCTCGGGGCAGGGGGGCTGTGGGAGGAAGGACAATTTACAGACAAAAAGCACTGGCCCAGAGCCCAATTCATAGGCTCATGTATCTTTACGACCCTTAGAATTGTTCCTTTTTCCAGTGAGTTTCCTGGAAGGGAAAATGGCTTGAATAACTTATCCTGAAACTGCAGTCTTTCTCAAAAGTACCATTTCAAAATTCTAATTTTCCTCATCTCCTTTCTACTGATCTTTATTTCTTCTATCCTACCTCAAAATGGCTTTGAAGGAATTTCATAATTTCAATTTTTGAATACCTATCCAAGAACTATACCTTGTACATCTTGATGTTATTCCTTTTTAACTTGTTTGTTATCTTACAATGTTGGGGATTGAAACCAGGGCTTCACATATAGCAGGCAAATACTATTCCACTGAGCTATGTCTCCAGCCCTATTGTTGTTTAATCTTTTTTTTATATACGACAAGATCACACAAGACATGACACTGTTTTATGAAGCCCAGATATTGAGCCCTTTATAGGGGTATTTTTCATGGAGAATGGGGGAATAGGTCTCTCCTTTGTATGCTACTGGAACAACCCTGGTTACATGTCCTTGAAGGTAGAAATATTTCTTAGTTGCCTCTACAGCTAGCATTATGTGAGAACCTTTTTCAGAGATGGCAACCAGGATTCTTTCTTCCAAAAGCATCATTGCAGTGGAGAACTTGGAATTTGAATCATAAATTATAGAACTAGATAAAATCCTAACCCACCTCCAATGCCTTCATTTAAAAATTTGGAACTACCCAAATAAGAGAGTTGGTAGTTGAGACGGGGATCAGTAACTTTTAGACTTTGGTAGGCCCTAGTAACTGGGGGTGCTGGAGACTAATATTTTTTCCAAGGAAAAGAGTAGACCTAATGTTTTTGAGTTTAGAAAGAGAATCTGCCACTGTGGCTGGCATTGGCCAAAGGCCGTACTATCAGTTGTGCCTTCCCAGTGTGACTTGGAGTGATGTACATGAACAGAGTCTGAGCTGTGCTCTAGGATTTAGCATATTAGTGAGATGAGACATGTGACACACAGGGGGTTATTTTGGGGGATTCCACTCAGTAGGAAGTCCTTGCCAAGGCCCCATGCCAAAGGAAAAGCTTGTTACTTCAATTTCCCTTGAGAGCTAATAACTTGTAATAATCATTACATGGATTACTTGGTCCTGCTGGGTTCCAGCTTGTGAGATTCTTTCTGATCAAAGTTAACCTGTTAGGCAGGCTGTGATTAAACAGGCTTTAATCTCTGTGTTCATAAAATTCTGCTGTCCTGGTCCCAGAGAATGAATTGCCAGTCTATAACTTCTTTATTCTTTTTATATAAGCATAGCATTAAAAACATTAGTCATTCCAGATTCAAAGGAAGTTGGAAAAGTAGGGTAGAAAATTCTTCTGAACCTTTCTGCTAGCACTCCAATTGCCCATATGACAAATGAATGTAGTAGAATATCAAAACAAGGAAATTAACAATGGTGCAATGTGTGTGTAGATATAATACATCAAACGTAACATTTGCCATCTTAGCCATTTTAAAAACTATAGTTCAATAATGTTAAATATGTTGACATTATTGTACAACCAATCTCTAGAACTCTTCCAAAATTGTAACTCTGTTCCCATTAACACTATCTCCCCATTCTGTCCTTCCCAAGGTCCTGGAAATCATGCTTCTACTTTCTATCTCTATGAATTTAACTACTGTAGGTATCTCACATAAGGGGAAGCATACAGTATTTGTCTTTTTGTGATTTATTTCACTTAGCATGATATCTAAACATTTTTAAAGGAGAAATATTCTAGTTGCCTGTCTGAATTATTTTATGTAGTATAATACCTTCATCCATGTTACAGCATGTTAGAATTCCCCTCCTTTTCAAGACTAATATTATACTTTTATAGATATACTCTATTGTTTATCCATTCATCTGTCAGTGGACACTTGGGTTATTTCCACCTTCCAGCTATTGTGAATGTGATTGTATACAGATCTCCCCCAAGACTTTGGTTTTGGTTCTTTTGGATATTGCTATGAGCTGAATTGTGTCCCCACAAAATTCAGATGTTCAAGGCCTAACACCAAGCACCTTAGAATGTGACTGTATTTGGAGCAGAGCCTAAGCCAGTCTGACTAGTGTCCTAATAAGAAGTAGAAACGTGCACACACTGAGTGTGATTATTGTGCTATATCAACGTGAAGAGTAAAAACCACTTGGCAGATTAGTAAAGCTTTGGGTGTGTCTATGGATGATTTACTAAGGCCGGATGTGGGTGGCTCCATCCAACAGGCTTGTGGCCTGCATGCAATAAAAAGGGAAAGAAAGAAGTCTGTCCTCTTTCTTTTCAGGAGCTTCTGTCTTCACCTTTGCCCTTGGACATTTGTCTCCAGTTTCTTCAGGCTTTCAGTGCAACTCTTCAGCAACTCTTCAGAAAGCTCCAGGCCTTCTGCCTTTTGCTGGACCCTCCAGCCCTCCAGCACGAAGATGGCCATTTTGTGTTCTTCCATTTCTGATCTGGCAGCCAGTCTCTTCTGCTCCCAATCCTGTAAGCCTACTAGTAAATCCTTGTATAATTGTACATTATTTAATATTAAATCTGTTCCTCCAGGGAACCTGAACTAATGAGAGACACCAAATACTTGTGTGCACTGAAGAATGACCCTGTGAAGAGATGACAAGAGAGCCACCATCTCTAAGCCGAGAGGAGAGGCCTTGCTGGAAACCAGTGCTGCTGATGTCTTGATCTTGGACTTCTAGTCTCTAGAGACGTGAGGGAAAAGATTCTGTTGTCTAAGTCACCCACTATTGGTATTTTATCATGGCCACTCATTTTTTAGTGGGTTGTTTCTTTGTTATGGAATTTGTGGGTACCTTATCCTTTAAAAGTCTTCTTTTTGGGCCTAAGCCTTGGGAGAACTGATGATTACAAGAAGTGACTACAAGGTGCTTAATTTCAGAATGGGAGGCAGCTATGGATATGTAAAGTAATTGGGTCATTTTTTGTCCACACCAGAATATTTTGCAGAAGAATGTATTAAAAACTATTGTAATTATATATTTTTGAAGTATGTATTTATTAACCAACAAATTAACCTTGTTATATTGGTAGGGCTGAGAAAAGTTATATTCAATTTTCAAAGATAAATTTCTCCCCAGAATTAAAAATCTAAGCCAGTTATAGGAGGCCGAAGGAGGAGGATCCCAAAGTCAGGGTCAGCCTGGACAACTTAGACCTTGACTCAGAATAAAATAGAAAGGGCTGGGCATATACCTTAGAGCTCAAGAGCTTGCCTGGCATTCTTGAGGCACTGAGTTTCACTCCTAGCACCACAATATATATTTTTTTAATGTAGAAAACTTATTTCTAAAGAGTCTTATCCCTAAAGAAAGTATGATAGATATTTAAATACTGTTAAATAAAAAGGAAAAGCTTCTTCATATTGACTATCTGAAAATTTAGAAAAACTCCAGCAGAATAAGCATTTTTCTACGTATTTGGCATGGTCATCAATTCCTTAGATGGTTGTCTAATACTGTATCACTAGCATTTTCTGAAATGTACATTTTATAGTATGGCCTTATTTTTTTCTTAAAATTATGGCATTATTCTTTGCAGTCCCATTTTATGGTTAATGATTTCATGATTGTTTGCCAACTTTCAAGTGCTTCTCCAGAGTAGACTGTGCTATTTCTCTACAAGTTCTGAGGTACTTGGAAACCTAGGGCCAAATTGTGCTAAATGGAAGATTTCTTAAAGCTTAATTATTGTGGTTTATATCTACATGTCCCTCCAAAGCCTCTTGGTTCCTAGGTAGGGCTTTGGGAAAGAAATGGATCCTGGGAGTGTGATACTTATCAATGGATTAGTTCACTGATGAATTTAGAATGTGGTGTTGGGAAGTGAAGCCTGATTGGAGGAGGTGGTTTGCTGGGGGCATGGCCTGGAAGTGTCTATCTCCCTCTCCCCTCCCTTGACCTTGACCTTCTTCTGATTCCTGCCTGCCATGGCCTGAGCCAGCCTCCTCTGCATGCCCCTCTGCCATGCTCTTCTACCTTGGTGCCAGCCGACTAGAGACTAAAACCTCTACAAAGCCTCTGTGCACCAAAATAAACCTTTCCTCCTTTAATTTGTGGGTGTTGGGTATTGTGTCTTAGCCGTGAGAAAGTAACTAAGACATTAATTAATAGTGTCTTGACACGAAAGGTGTAAAATTTTAGCCCCAATATTTTCATGGGTACTGTGCTTTGCCATCAGTCAGAATGTACTAAGTAATAGTTTCGACAAGAAAAAAGATGTGACATATTGTAACTGTGATTGTTTTGAATGTCTTGCCAATTTAGATGCTGCAAAACCATTGGTCATTCTTGATTTAAACCATTTCTATGAATATATAAATTTATCAAATTAACAATAGAAGCTCTACTTAGTCACATATAATTTGGTGTGATTAACGTTCAAAATTAATATACTTGTTATTACTCAAACTCAGTCTCAGAAATACAATTATATTATACAGTGAAACCCAGGCATGGTGGCACAGCCTGTTATTCTAGCATTCAGGAGGCTGGTGCAGGAGGATCATGAGTCTGAGGGCAGATTGGACTACAGAGTAGGATTCTGTCTCAAAAAAACACCCTCAAAACCAGAAAAGCAAATTATACAATGACCCTTTAGCTTGTATGAAAACTACCAGGACCAGGAAATTAAGGATTTATGAGAAGTTGTTCATTGTCTGAAGGATTCTAACTGGCACCCTTCAGGAGAAGTCACAGTGCCCTGTCCATGGGCATGGCTGTGTGAATTGTGCCACACATGCAACAGGAAAAAGCCTAAGCCCTCCACTTTCCGTGTGTGTGTGTGTGTGTGTGTGTGTGGTATTGAGAGTTAAACCCAGGCCCTTGGTCGTGGTGTGCGTGTGCTTTACCACTGAGTTACCCACCCTCCTTTCTGAGACAGAGTCTCACTAAGTCGCCCAGGCTGGCTTCAACCTTCTGCTCCTTCTGCCTCAGCCTCTGGAGCAGTGTAGAGTGTAGGTATGCACCACTGCCTTTTACTCTCTTTTTCCCCCTTACACAGCCTTGGCTCGAACTTGAAGTCTTCCTGCCTTGGCCTCCCAGAGCACTGGGATTACAGGCGTGCACTACCAAGCCTGGCTCCCTTACATTCTTGAAAGAAGTAAAGAGGTTAAGGAAGTTGAATCCACCAAAGATCACTATTTCCAGGTTCCCAAACTCCCCAGCAGATGTGTCTTCATTCCTGGCAGGCAAAGCGAAGGATGTTTGCAGAGCCATGAACAGTTAAATAGCACACAATTCCCATGGGAAAGCACCCTAAACGACCTTGAAAGGGGGTTATTTTTTTATGGTTGTTAAGGACAATACTGAGCTAATGGGCTTAGAAGGCCCTTCGTGTTCCCATTTCTGAGACCCCATAGACATTCCACTTCCCTGGATCAGTGGCTGCCTGTGGAACCAAACTTGGCTCAGTGGAGTGACTGTGATGCAGACCCACCAAGTGCGCTGCATCAGAGGGGATGGCTGTCACCAGACAGAGGGTGTTATGATTATAAACCATGTATAGATGCAACCCCTCAGAGCCTCAGACACTCATAGGCAGCGCTTTGTAGAGGTGACTGGATCACAGGGGCACTGCACTCATTGATGGTTTAGGCCACTGATAAATTTATAGCTAAATGTGCCATTAGGACGTAGGGTCTGGTTGGAAAGGGATGTCACTGGGGGCATATATCCTAGTAGGATGGATGTCCCCACCTAGCTCCTCCGTTAGCTCTCTGCTTCCTGTCTGCCACAAATTAGGCAAATTTTCCTCTGCCATGTCCCTCTCCCATGCTGTTTCTACTTTGGAGCTACCAACTGTGGATTGAAACATGAGCCAAAATAAACATTTCTTCCCTTAAGTTGTGGGTATCAGATATTGTGTCTCAGCAGCGGAAAAAGTGACAAAGGCACCCCCACCAGGGCTTGGGGGGCCACCCTCCAGGACCAGCAGCATGGCCAGTTCTATGCAGATTCACACCAGTGCCGGACTGAAAGCAGCGACCCACCCTCTCTCCACAGTGTCATGCATGGTCACCTGTCACTGGAAAAGGAACTGTTGTCCCACAGGGGTAGGCTAGGGCGACCTTGAGCAATGACACCTAGCCCAGGAATGTGGCCTGGGAAGGTCTGGAGAGAGACTTTGCCTGGGTCCCAGCCACACTGGGTTCTCCTTGCTCCCAGTTTGCCCAGCTCCAGTTGGGAGCCACTCCTGCTCACTCCTGGTGAGACACAGCTGAAATAGTCAGAGGAAGTCAAGCCTGGACTGTTGCCCCATCCCTAGGTGCACAGAGCCAAGAAATACTCGAGGGGAATTCTGCCCAGTTCCAGCCTGAGCCCACTTCTGCTCGCTTCCTGGTGGACACAGGAATGGGGGTCTGGGAGAAGAGTCCCAGCTGACTTTCTATCCTCATGTGTGCATAGCTTAGGCAGGCCTCAGGCATGCCCGCAGTAGCAGCTGTGACAGCTACTATGTGTATCTCGTTGTTGCCCACCTCCATGTGTTGTCTGATCATGTCCACTGACACACTGTGATTCCTACCCCTTCCTCTCATCACAAGAGACATGCATCACTGTGGCAGGAGGGCAAGTGCTTCAGCTGCCTCACCACTACTGCTGCAGCCAGTGCTAGAGGCCCCTTTGGGTAAAACAGTCAGTATTGACAGTGCCCGAGGAAGCCCCCACCATCCAGTAGGGGCCACCACTCCCCTTGCAGGTGGAGTCATACACCTGCACCCCACACACTCTGCTGTCTACGCCACATCTGTCTGAACTTCTGGAGTCCATACAGTAGCTCTACTTTTGCATGACTTGCAGAGACAGTAGGTCTTTCTGCCTTCAGTAGAATTTACACTTTTTACAGTTACAGAAGCTACAGAGAGATCACACCGTGGTGCCCCATCTGGAAATAGTCAAAATTGCATACAAACCAGTATCCCAAGACACTTTTTTCTTTTGCAACAGGGACTTACTATGTTGCTCAAGCTGGTCTTAAACTTCTGGGCTCAAGTTATCCTCCTGCCTAAGTCTCCCAAATGCTTGGATTACAGGTACACTCCATTGCACCTGACTCCCCAAGACATATCTTCAGGAGAAAGCTGCTGACTACAATAAAAGTGGTAGCGATATCCAATCCACCAGATGAGCAGATTTCAATAGAAGAAAAAAAAGGAAATATAAAACAAGATAATATGATGCCTCCAGAAGATCATGACTTTTTAGGAACAAAGCATTCAATTATATAAAACAAACTCTATTAGACCTAAAGGAAGAAATAGGCTCCAGTACAATAATAATGGGAGATTTGAATACACCACTCCCACCAATGGATAGATCATCCCTGCAAAAACATCAACAAAGAAACATCAGATTAAAACTATATTACAGTTTCTTGATCTTTATATCAAATGAACATACATTCACACAAAACCACAGCAACAAACACATCATGGTATTGGCATAAAAACAGACACGTAGACAAAGGGAACCAATAGAGAAGAACCCAGAAACAAACCAAGCATCTGTAGCTAAGTGATTCTTGACAAAATTACCAAAAACATACATTAGAGGAAGAGAAACTTCTTCAAAAAGTGGTGCTAGAAAAATAGGTAGCCACATGCAGAAGATTGAAACTTGATTCTTGTCTCTTATACTATACAAAAATCAACTCAAAATTCATTGATAACCTTAATGTAAGACCTAAAACTCTGAAAGGACTAGAGGAAAAGACGCTGTATTGGTAAGGGAATGATTTTACAGATAAGACCAAAAAACAAAAATAGGTAAGTGGAATTACATCAGACTATAAAGCTTCTGAACAGAAAAGGAAACAATCAAAAGAGGATACAACGTACAGAATGGGAGGAAATATTTGCCAGCTACTTATCTGGCAGGGAGTTAGGATCCAAAATATATAAAGAACTAAAAAAATTTAATAAAAATAAGTAGTCCAATTTTAAAATGGTCAAAAGATCTGAATAGACATTTCTCAAAAGAAGAAATACAAATGGATAACGAAAATATGAAAAAAATGCTCAATATCATTAGCCATCAGAGAAATGTGAGTAAAAACTATAATGAGATACCATCTCACTCCAGTTAAAATCACTATTATTTTTTAAAACCCACCAAAGACCAAATAACAAATGCTGGTGAGGATGTGGAGAAAAAGGAACATTTATATACTGTAAATTAGTTTACTCACTATGGATATGGAGGTTCCTCAAAAAACTAAAAATAGGACTACCATATGGTCCAGCTATCCCATGCCTCAGTAGGTAGCCCAAGAAAATGAAATTATCATACAAAAGAGATACCTGCATACTCTTGTTTATTGATCATGAGCCAAATTATGGATCAGTCTTGGTACCTGTGAGCAGATGAATCGATAAAGAAAATATGGTATTTTTTTACACAATGGATTATTATTCAGCCATAAAGAAAGATGAGATTCTGCCATTTGGAGCAAAATTGATGGAATTGGAGGATATTGTGTCAAGGAAATTAAGACAGACATGTACTGCATGTTATTTCTTATATGTGGAAACTGAAAAGTTAACCTGAAAGTAGAATAGTGATTACTAGGATTGTTGGGTGGAGGCAAATGCCAGTGCATGTAATCAGTGCACACTATATGCATATGTGGAAATATCACTGTGAATCCCATTAACATGTATAATTAAAATGTACTATTTTTTTGTTTGTTTTGTTTTTTTGGTACCGGGGATCGAACCCGGGACCTTATGCTTGAGAAGCAGGCGGCAGAGCCACTGAGCTAAATCCCTGGCCCTAAAATGTACTATTAAAGCGTGAGCAGACCCTTATACACACTTTGACAGCACAATGAACAGTTACATCAAGTAACTGGCAAAGGCAATAGCATCAACTGCATTTCCCAACCAGCAACTCAGGACTGGAAGGAGCTAGGTGTTCTTAGCCCCTAAGTCTGAGCACAGTTTGTTTTACCAGCAAACCTCCTGCCTGCTTGCCTTGTAAGGGATATATTTAGTTACATTGAATCTGGCAAGGATTGGGGAAAGACAGGTTATTATTAAGGTTTTTATTTGTCGTTTTTCAGATTGAATCGTGTTAAGTTAGAATCTTATTCATTGTATTTACCTACTTGTATACTGCTGAGACCATGGTGCTAAGCTGGAAATATAAAATAGAACTCTAAAAAATCCATGCTGGCTTATCTCAATACAAATGCTAGTCGTAAGGACTTAATAAAAAATGAAGAACTCAGAGGCATAAACCATGGCTTTCTGGATCAATCTGCACACAGTTGGTGCTGTGACACCTGGAGAGGTATTGGTGTTCCAGCGGGAGATGTGCATAATTGCCATTGTTCTAAGGCACTGTTGAGTGCTCCACCTTCTGCTCCTGTATCAAAGGGTCTCCCTGGGGCCTAGAAATGATATGAACCAGGATAGCACCTCTTCTTCAACTCCAAAAGAACATACCTGCTACTTTCCCTCTAAAAAAATTGTGTGTGTATATGCATATGCATGTTTGTGTATTCTCCTTATAATGGCTTTGAAGAACTAGTTTCAAATAGCATGGAAGAAAAGAGATAAGAGATATATAAAATAAATGAGTGTAGGTAAACCTCGGTATCCCTGATTTAAACTGGGCCTTTCAGTATGAATGCATCCTGTATCTTACCATTTAAAAAAATATGACCTAGCTCTCAGTGTTCTCAAAGGCCTAGGAACATAGGGGTTTTCAGCAATAAATACCCCTATGCGGCCAGGTTCTGGTCTCTAGATTTCATTTTCATGCCAGGAAACACGGCTTCTTCGGGAACAGCAAGTGCAGGTCTGGGCCAGGAAATGTAGGCGATGAGTCAGACAAGAAAGCAAAGAAGCTAACTAAATACAGTGATACACCGGTTGTCGAACTCAATTTGTTCCAAATTCGCGTTTGAACACCAAAAAGTTCGAGAACTGAACATATTTTTTTTCCCATAAGAAATAATGGAAAACTAAATAATTGGTTCTGAGGCCCCAAAAATTACACTTATAAATTCTTTTTTCCAGGACTTTAACAAATTTTGCAATGATTTCTCTTTAACTTTATCATGGTTCTCAGTTTTCCTCTTAGCTTTACTGCTGGTATCACTATGCTACTTTCTGCAAATAAAGGGCAAAAACAAAAGCACAGTGATGAATGCTGTAACACACTAGCGCTGAGAGTGGCCCTTAGACTGTGGCATCATCCCTCTGCATCCGTGGCCAGACGTGATGTGTGACTCACTTTGGGCTCTGTTATGAGTTTTTTCAAGTCAGATTTTCACTTTGACTATTGAGCAAAGTTACAAATACCGAGTAGATTTTTTCAAACTTTGCTGTTCGAGTGGTGGAAAATTCGAGCCTGGAGCCGTTCAATAACCGAGGCAGATGACTGAGCAGTGTCAAGAGGCCCTGGAGCCTGAAGAAACTACCAGGGGCCAATGAGGAGGATTTTTGAGCACCAATAAAAATAATAACTGCAATGCATTAAAACACCTCTAAGTTGATTAAAGCATATTTAAAAGTAATTCTCCCAATTTTCACAGTATTAAATGGCTAAGGGGCAATTTTCTTTGAATAAGTGTTCTACAAATGAATGAGTATTAAAATATCACCATTTTGCAACCCCCAATGAACTGACAGATCTAAGCAATGATCATTAATTCACTTCTGCATTTGCTTTGTGCAACTCAATTCTTCCTGCTTTGTGAATACCACTGTGGCAGACTGAACACTGGAACCCAAAAATGTCCTCATCCTGTTTTGTTTTGTTTTTTTTTTTGGTACCAGGGATCGAACTTGGGTCCTTGTGCTTGCACAGCAGGTGGTGAAACCACTGAGCTAAATCCCCAGCCCAATGTCCTCATCCTAAGCCCCAGAATGTGAATATTATTTTATGGAAAAATTGACTTTGTAGATGTTATTAAATCAAGAATCTTGTGATGGGGAGATTATCTTGGATAATCCAGGTGAGCTGTAGGGATCACAGGTGTTCTTATAAAAGGAAAGCAAAGAGAGATTCAACTACAGGAGAAGTAAGGCAATGTGACTACAGAAGCAGGAACAGAGTGATGTGGCTACAATCCCAGGAATGCAGGAAGCCACCAGAAGCTGGAAAAGGCAAAGAACAGGTTTCCCCAGTGAGCTTCCAAAAGAAACCAGCCTTGTGAACTTTGGTTTTAGGCTTTTATGACTCATTTTGGACTTCTGGCCTTCAGAATGGTAACAGAGTAAGTATCTGTTGTTGTAAACTATGACATTTGTGGTATTTTGTTACAGCACCAATAGGAAGCTAATACAACACACAACTACAGACCTGAGTTTTGGGCATAGTTCTGTAAAAGTAGAATCCAGGATAGGTCTAAAATCACTAGTGTTATTCATGAATGGCAATTTTACAAAATACCTCTATTGGCTCAAAAACTAATTGAGGGATTCTCCCTCATGGCCCCCAAATCTACTGAGGAGGGAGGCAGTGTAATGTAAGGTAGGAGTCTGGAGATAGGAGTAGGTTTGAGTTTTGGCTCCCATTGAATTTATCATAGTTAAAGTGTGAACACTAATGTCCACATAAATTTGCCAAGATTTGTCTCAGTTGGTAACAATTAAAAATAAAGCACCTAGGCCTGGGGATGTAGCTCAGCGATAGAATACTTGCCTGCTGTGAACCAGGCCCTGGATTCAATCCCCAGTAACACAAAACAAGACAAAATAGAACAAAACGGAACAGAGCAAAACACCAACCAAACCAAAAACACCTAAGGGATTCTAACTTAGTATTATCTGTCCCGATCAGTTTGGTGTTGCTACCACAGAATACCTAAGACTGGGTGACATAAAGAGAAGACAGATATTCTCACAGTTCTGGAGGCCCAGATGCCCAGGATCACGGTGCTGGCATCTGGTGAGGCCTTGTGTGCTGGGCTGTAACGTGGCTGAAGCTCGTGAGCTGGCTTGAGAGTCACAAGGGCGACTTACTTTTACAATAGCCCATGCTCTGATAACCAACCTACTCCCAGGATAACAGCGTTAATCCATTCAGGACCTAAGTGCTTCTTAAAGGCACCACCTCTTGATACCTTTTCAAAGGCAATTTCTACATGAGCTGTAGGGGACACATACAGCCCTATCCTCGGGCACTTCAACGATTCAGCTAGGCTGTGGAAAAACATCTTTGTCACTGAATGAAATAAAAAGTTTAGAATGTTCTACTTAAATATCAGTACTCACGCTGGGTAACATTGTGAAGAATTTAGAAAATGACTGCGTTTTCAGGACTGATACTATGAACCCAAACATTATTGACTGTAACAGCTGTGCTGGGAGGGCTCATCCTTCCGCCTCTCCTGGGTAACCAAGCCATGACAAACTCAGTATAATAGATGCCTGTTTAGGGCTTGCCTACCCTGGTATCATGCAGAAGTAAACATACAAAATCTAAAGACTGGGAAGACCCATGCCAGGGACACAAGTGGTGACATTTAGAAGGATCATGGAGAAAGAGTCTTATTTGAATAGTGTCATTTGCCCATAATTGCAGAGAGGTTAATGGAGAGACTTATTTTGTCACTTTTCTTCACAGTGTATTTAAGAAGAATGACTTCACATTTCTTTGGAGAATCAACCTGTAGAGTTCTCATAAAATTACTAGGACATTTTGATAAAAGGTATTAATTACATAAAAGTAATTTATTCTGCATGGGGAAAAAAGATAGAGGAAGCATAACTGAGACAATTTAATAATTTTTTTAAAAGACCCAAAGCTTAAAAATAATAAAAAAGCTGAGCATGATGATGCACTCCTGTAATCCCAGCACTTGGGAGGCTGTGGCAGGAGGATCACTGTGAGTTCAAGGCCAGCCTGGGTTACATAGTGAG
Source organism: Heterocephalus glaber (assembly GCF_053883595.1). Taxonomy (NCBI): domain Eukaryota; kingdom Metazoa; phylum Chordata; class Mammalia; order Rodentia; family Bathyergidae; genus Heterocephalus; species Heterocephalus glaber. The sequence goes on along the minus strand of NW_028258143.1, from coordinate 57,844,886 downwards.
TTCAAGGCCAGCCTGAACAACATAGTGAGACCCTGTTTCAAAACAACAAAAAAGCAAAAAACAAACAACAAAAAACCCAACAACACACACATACATACACACACACACAAACCCAATTAAAAAAACTCCCCCAAATACTGAAATAGTGTACAGAAAATTTTGAGATGCAATAGAGAAGCATTTTTTGGGGAGGGGGGAATCTTGAGAAAGAAGAGTTGAATATGAAGTAGTTTGTTTGATTTTCTTTGAGAGAAATATTTCTCGTTCTTATATTTCTCTTCTAAAACTCTACAGATAGTGACTGAACAGTTAATGTTAGTTATGTTTATTCTTGGTGAACTATAAAAATGATGGACAATTTCACTGGGAGATTGAAAATCTACCACTGTCTTCACACATAGCTTTGTTCTCATAATCAAGAAACATGGAAACAGAAGCCAAGCTTTCCAAGTCTTTTAATATAAGTAAGTTCAAAATTCAGGGAAAAGTATTTAATCTGAAAACAGTTACATGAAAAAACCCCCCTGGAAATATAGTCAGAATAAGTACTCAATCTTTATTATATCTTATCTGGTGTCTCTTGCTGGAAATAAAAATATTTAGTAAATTGAGTAATTTTAGTAAAACTAGTAATTCTATGGAAAAGTTATCAGAACATAACTATACACAAAAACCAAATCTCTTTATATAGTTAAAAATTTTTTAAAAATGTTTTGAGTTTCCTGTGCTGTTACAAATGTAACATTGTTTTATACAACATTCATAGAGGAGGCAAGGTTCTTACTTTCAGATGACACAAATTAGACAACTGTTTTCAGTGAATAACTGGCTTTCATTGGGAAATTTAACTACAAGCTGTTTTTCCATAGAAAGTTGCTTGATATTCTACGTTCTATATGTAATACAAAATTTAATTTTTCCTACCTCAAAATGACCATATGAAAATACCTTCCAATATACGCAGAGTAATTTCACAGTGGAGTTTTCACTTTTGGGAAGAAGCTGACCTGGGTAATGAATGTGCTGCTAGACCTCATTATGAGGACAGTCAGAGTGGGCTTCCTTGTTAGCCAGACACCTTTCCACCTCATCAGCACCCCAAAAACTATTCTTAGAGACAAGACAAAGCCCGCAAGAGAATGGAGGGTGAGCGATCCACAGTTTGGAGAAACTTCCAGTTACGTGGCTGGTTAGATGGCCTACATGAATGCACTTTATGTCCTCCCGCCCAACACCAATCTTCTCTTTCACATTTCAGAATTCTGTCCTCCCCACTCTTTATCTCCATATTACAGCACTGGCTCGGGGACAGAGTAAAGCCATACCTTTAAATGGCCAATCATACTTTTTTCGCTATGTGACTAGAGGATTTAAAGTCAAAGAATGGTCACTGCCTGACCAAGTGCCCGTCCTAGCATTCATCTTTAGGGTACAAACCCTTAAAGTAAAAGGTTGTTCAGTACCCATCAGTTTGAAAACACACCAGTGTAAACACTACCACTGACTTCCATGCATCAAATTCAGAATTCAATTCCATGGAGCCAAACAACTGAACCAGGAGCTTTCAACAAAGTGAGTCACAGGTCACTGAGCTCTAATTAGATTTTGATTCTTGAACTAGACTGGCTTACTGACACTCTGAGTGTCACTATCAGAACAACAAAAGCTGAGTTTGGGGCAGGGACAATGGAATAGGTGGCCAGGTATCACTCATGTGCGTCCCCATCTATCTGGAAATTCCCTGGAAACAGAAGGGGGCCAAACAATGTACATTCTTGGCCCATGTCCTAAATCTAGAGACTCAGAATCTTTGGAGATAAACTCAAATCAATCCATATTTAAATAAACATTCAAGAAAATTCCATGGCCCACCTAGGAAGATCCCGGAAGAGCACAATCCCTGCTCTACTCAGAGAAGCTATTTTTCTTTGCCAGATTCCATTTCTTGCCCTTTCCATTATTAGCATTTAATGTTAATTATGATCACCTCTGGAAAGTTTTCTTTCAAATAATAGGGTTTGGGGCTCTGAATATAAGAAATAAGCTTTCAACTTGCACAGCTTCAAGTTCACTGGACTCTCTGACACTTTCTGTCCATTTCTTTTCCAAAATTAGGTTCAGCAACTTTGTGGGGGCTTTTGAAGACCTAGGAAAGCAGCCATCTTTTTTTTTTGATATGGGGGATCGAACTCAGGTCTTTGCTCTTTCGAAGCAGGTCAGGGCCACTGAGCTTAATCTCCAGCCCGAAAAGCAACCGTTTTTTTTTTTTTTGGTACCCACGATCTAACTCGGGTCCTTGAACTTTTGAGGCAGGCGGCAGAACGACTGAGCTAAATCCCTGGCCCGTGAGCAGCCATCTTGAGCGTAGGAATGTATTATACATTTCAAAAAGCTAGGAGAAAGGGTTTTGAAAGTTTTTACCATAAAGCAATGAGGAATGTTTGGGGGGACAGGTATGTTTAATGTGAGGTAAATAAATATCACATAATGTATACCTGTATGGAAACATGACATAGTACCCCATTCATATTTAATTTTTGTGCGTCAGTTTAGGTTAATTTTTAAAAATATGGTTCAGAAGTGGGGCGCAGCAGAGGCTATTTCACTCATCATCATCATCAGAACATCATCTCAGGGGCCAATGTTCCAGCTGGCCATGGTTTTGTCAGAGATTCTTTCTTACACACCAAAGACAACATTTCCCAGGGCTTCCTGAGCAGCCCCAGTCAGATCAGCACATTAGTTTGGACTAGCGAGCTTAGAAATCAACCCATCAAATTACATGGTAATTTTGATAATGAATATTCAGTTCTTTAAGGAAATTAATATTTTTTTACTGGGCTACCAGAACTAGATCTTAATGGGAAACTTTTCCTCTTGTAATGCATTACTGCTCTATGGTTGACACAGGGGTAATGGTATGGGTGGAGTTGGCAGGTGTGTTTATTTATATGTGCACAGCCTTCTGGGACAATCTCAGAGCAAGAAATACAAGAAAATATGTATATTTCCCAAAGGAAAAAAGAAAGCAGATTTATGATTGCCTCAGGGTGAATGGGGAAAGATTATGCAGGCAGGGAAAACTTGGGGGATGATGGATATGTTTACTATTGTGACTATGGTGGTGTCAAGGGTATGTATATACCTATGTCAAAATGTATCAAGTTGTATAGCTCAAATACATGGAGTTTATTATATGTCAGTTATACCTACAATTTAATAATAACTTCACAACCACTTTAAGTCCCAAAGAACTAAGAGGATGAGAATAACTTAGGAGAAGTGGATGCTTAAAATAAAAGAAGTGAAGTATTAGCATTATTTGCTCTTTAACAGTTAAGTTCAGTTGTTTACTAAAAAAGTGTTAGAAGGAACAGATGAACTCAAATAGGATTATATCCCGTTTTATGAAAACTTAATATTCTTCCATCTATAACGAACATATTTTGAAAGAAAGCATGCCAGAAAGAAAAATTTGCATAAAACAACATCATTGTTTTCCTACCAATTTGGAGATACAAAAATAACTAATAACATGTAATTATGGGGTAATTTTTAATCTTTAAAAATTAACAGTGTTTGGGGCCAGGGATTTAGCTCAGTGGTTCTGCCGCCTGCCTTGCAAGTGCAAGGACCTGAGTTCGATCCCTAGTACCAAAAAAAAAAAAATAGTGTTCAATAGGACATTAAATGAAGTGGTTTTCAATACTGAAAAATTCCGAAATTATGCACAATACTGTGAAAAGAACAGACCTGTGTATCCATACCCTTCATTAAGTTAGTACCAGAAGATTTGGGAAAATCAAACAAGTCAGATGTTGTTTTGAAAACAAAAGGACACAGACAATAGACAAGTGCTTTTCCCCTTGAGTCACATGTAAACTGCCTTAATCATGAAACCTCATTTACTTAAAATACTGGGCATGCTGGTTAGTCATAGCAATTTTTAAATAATTCATTCCTTACAACTCAGTTTCAAATTAAAGCTAATTTTTCTTACACAATTTGCCACTTCATCTAAAAGCTGAGACTGCAAAAAATAAGTCTTACTCTTGAGAAACAAATGTATGCTCTTAAAATTATGTATTAAACAACCCAAAGTCATGTTCTATTTAAGAAAAAGATTCACGCAATGTACAGTCTGGAAATACGAATTTTAACAAAATAAATTCAGACTTAGAAAATTTAATCTGGGTTTGATACGTAGTATTTTCTTAGTTCCACTGACACATTTTTCCCCATATTTCCCCCAAAGAACATTTCTAGAGCACAAAATAGATTCATAATGATTTAATTAGATACATTTTATATATCCTGAACATAAGGGCTCCCATAGAAATAAGCTAGTATTTTGTACACAAACTTTATTTACTGTGCCACATCATAATATACTGAGCCAAGTGCAAACATTTATTACATCCCCTGGTGTGTGTGAAGCTCTGCTCCCACAAACACTTTGTTATCCAGGATGACAGAGAACAAGTTTAGACAAGATGGATAATTAAAATCCACAAGGCAATAACAAAAATATAATTCGGATTATGATTATGAATGCTTCTCTGGCCACAACTGTAACCAGTACTAAGCAGAGACAGATTAATCAGGTTTTCCTCCCTAAAGCCCCTCCCACCGCTCCTTGGAACAGGATCTAGTGATTGATTAGTGGAGGGGCTGAATGGAATGGGGCCAGAATAATCAAGAGAGCAAAAGCTTTGGAACACTGACAACGTGGCCTCCTTTGTACTGAAAAGCCCCTGTTTGCTCCTATCCAGAAAACCACATTCGGGTCCTTCCCCACACATATAGTTATTATGTAGTATTCAATGTACCTTAAGTGAGGTTTATTTTTACAATTGCCTGGAAATTATGGGGAAGATATTTTAAAGTAACCCATGAGAAAATAATGATTTGATTAAAAAAACCCCAGCACAATTGGAGAGTAAAATTCCATCTTGGGTAGTAGCATCAGAATCAAAATACTTAGTTTCTGGCTGGCTCTCCAAATGCCGGTGTATGCCACTAATCTGTTTCGTCTACAGGGTCATAGTCATTTATTGTCAACTTCCTAAATGACCTTATCAAATGAGAGGTAGGGATTTAGAAGTAAATCATGTCAGAGGTGTTCAGAAATATCAAGTCCTCCACTACCCTGCATCATTTTAGGGGAAAAGAAAACAAAAAATGTCCCCGAAACAAAAAGATTTATATAAAATTCCAAGGAATACATTAGGTTTTATCATCAGAATAATCTAATACTGTATCCTTTGCTGTTCTGTCCCCAAAGTCTACATATTATATAGATGAAAATTCCAATAAGGAAGTCTCTATAACCATCAGTGTCAATAAAAAATGAAAAAGAGGGATGAAACCATTATACTAATATGGGTGTCTGAGGGGGACATCAGTCAATCGGGTGTTAAAGGAATATTATCTAAAACTTAATTGGCCCGCCGAACGGTAATAATCAGGGTACACGAATTCCAAAAGAGATTCTAAATCTGCTATAAAATATGGTGATTCTAATTAATTTGACATTTTTTTCTATTGAAATCCTAATCAGAGTTATAGGTTAACTTTGATCAACATTTTGCAGGCTGAATTTATTTAATCAAGGTCCTGACTACAATGTTTCATTTTCTCAATTATAACCGTAGTATAATGGTTGCTTCCCTGATGGGTCTGGGTGCTCTTCCAGCTTCCTCACTGATGTCAGACCTATCTGTCATCGGCTGCTTCCCCTTCCTAATCTCTACCTACAGTACTTGACTTTGATGGATTCTTATATTTATGCTGTTTTGAGACAGTTCAGGAAAATGCAAGTGCAGGCTAAGACCACTTTAAATAGTATTTTAAGCGTTACTAATCAAAGGAGAACAGCTTTCTGTGAGGAGGTCAGTATATTCTAATTAAATTACAATTAAAATGAAAGCGAAGTATTTGAGGATGGCGATAACAGGTTGTCAAGATGAATGAACAGGAAAATCATGGATGACAGGGAAGATTTTACAGGTGTAGGGCAAGCCATACAAAGACTGAAAATGGGAGCTAAAAGATTTGAGAAGCACAGGGAGGGTCTGGTTAAGTAGAATGCTTAGATCTGGTGATGGTTTAGGGAATGTATTTGAGAATGAAATTCCACTATAAACTTACTTGAACTGTACACATAATGTAAAGACTTGAATGAAAGGAGGGATGAGTTTTGGATAACTAAATATTGCTCCATCTAGTGGAAATTTTAGCTTTCCCTTACATTCTCAGCAGTTTTTGTTTGGTGGTGTATTAGCCATTATTAGAAATGGTGTACTGAGGAGAAATAACACTAAAATCAACACCTCCTAACTGAATATAAAAGGTGAGTAACCATATCACCAGAATTTAAAGTAACACTTAAATTTAGATGTTAAGAATCTAAGAATAAAAATCTAACAATAAAATGTGTAATTTTATAATTCTCTAGGAAAATCTCTTTAAGAGATTTAAAAAAAAGACATACAGGCATTTTATATAGTCATCTGCATGCAGAAACTTAGGAACACCAATGCAAGTTTCCTATGAAAGCTTCTGTATACTGTGGAGGAAAAACAAATCCTGAAGTATGCAAACACATTTCTGCCCTCTCCCCTGTTGGGATGGATAAATTCTTTAGCCTGAATTTTATATCTCTGCCCCTAGCAAAGTAAATTCCTAATATGTAGTTATATATCATATGGAATCACTTGATAAAAATAAGAAATATAATTTTGCATAGAACCCATTGTAACAATGCAAATAAGCTTCGAGCATTCTTGATTCTATTCTCAGTGGAATTGAAATAGTGCCGACCAGGTGGTCATGGGTTAGAGATGTGTGATACATTGTGCTTCTTTCAGAAACAGGACTGCTTATAGTACTAAGCCCACACTGAAATTTCATATGCTATTTGGCATTTCCCTCCAAAGTTTTCACATTGGTGACAACGTCCAAATCAAACAGATTTTGCCAAACAATAGGGCAAAGCTGTGAGGTTAGGTGGAGGAGGGATGGTTTGTTATCTGGACACAGAGCAGGAACTTAATGAACAATGTAAATACAGAGATCTACTCAGCACATTTTTTCCTTTGTGCCCTTCAGATATACCATGTAGCAATTCACTTATCAAAGTTAAACACATGGTGTTCACTTTTTAAATCCGTTTGTTAGTTGAGTCATTGTTCGGATCGAGAAAGTGAATCATGCCATGATTCAAAAGATCTGTCCTTTAAACCTATGAACATACATTTAAAAAATGGTTTATTGTACATCTTTGCATCTCTTAAGGCATAAACAATGACATACAGATGGCACAGGCCCTGGAAGCATCACTTCTTTTGGGGAGGCCGGCACACCACAACAGAACACACTTGACGTCTGAACTGACCAACTGCTGTGGCCCCGGAGCTGTTAAGAGAAAGGGGATGGTGCTTCCAGACAATGGACCAAACGTGTGGTTTATATATTGTTTTTTAACCCTCTTGATCAGGATTCAGCACCAGTTACAGTTTGGTTTTCTTTACAAATCCTTCAGACTTTGGATTTTAGATTCTGCTCCTTTTATTCCGCTTTCTGAGGAGGGTGTGGGTTTTTTTTTTTTTAAGGAGAATGGTTGCAGCAAAACAGAAAGGATCCAAAAGTGGTTAGGGGCTTTGTCTAATGCACTTTTGAAAGTCCATTATAAAGATGAATAGAAAAGCAAATGGTAGGTTTTTCAGTCAACCCAGAAACCACGCGTAGCTATAAGAAACATAATTGTGCATAGTTATTTATTCATTCAGAGTGTGATATGTGGGCTAGCTCTACATTCCCAGTTTACCAAAGAACAGGACTGTCTACTTTGCTAAACCCAGGGTCCTTTCGAAGCTCCCAATAGGTGTTGTTAGAAACCCAGGCTTCTCTTTGATTCGCATCAGTAACTTTTCTGTGAAAATATAAAGACCAACATTAGCCACAAATGACATCAAGGTGATCTGATAACTGGACCCTTTTCTGTAGATTAGACAGGGAGCCATAAGCAGTACCCTTTGTAAACTAATTAGGGTCCTATCTGCTCATGACCCTCCTGCTTCAGGCTCTGGAGTGCTGGGATTACAGGCAGGAGCCACCATGCCCAGGCATTTTTGTTGTTAAATGTTTGAAACAGAAGCAGGTAGGTGAGGAACTGAGGGAGGGAAGGAATCACTTCCAGGCAGGGACAGAGAACAAAGAGCCCCAAACAAGGCATATACAAACATTGCAACTAAGAGCTCCCAGCTCCAGCCCCATAGAATCATTTCTGCTTCCCTTGCAGGGAAAAGTATGCAACATCAGTAGCTGTACCAGCCTCTGCAGAGCCCATGTCTAATGTACACACTGTGGACACCTGAAGGGCCAGGCTGCATGTCTGCCCCAGGACAGTCAAGAAGTGACAGGTCTAAAGGACAGGAGGTTAACCTGAGGTTTTCTTTGTTTAGGCTCTGGAGGGTAAAAGATGGATTTGTAAACTACAGACTTATCTGTGTGATGGATATATAATCCTGCACAGAATCCTGTAGTAATCACCTACTATCATAGCACTGAAGGACTCATTAGGCGAAAGATATGTGTGATGCAAATCAAATTAAACCCTAATGAAGTTAGGATGGCCTTATGGATGATATAGGATCCCATCTAGTCCCTGGCTGAGGGAGTGGGAAAACGTTTCCAGCCTTGTAAAGGGTGCAGCTAAAGGACAAAGCCTCCTGGGTGAAATCCTCACTCTTCTCCTGCCCATGAGAAGAAAAGGCCTGTAGAGAAGAATTTCTTTTTATGCACCCTAACTTTTCACAAGTGCAAAATCTGATTCCATTGTTTTCACTGCCAAAAGTGAAATTACCAAACTGTTTAGTTTTTCTACCTTTAAGTTCCCTGGATGCTACACTATACCCCATTTTCTTTTCACCTGAAGTTTCTCATGACTTGTGACAAGTAAAGCATGTAAAAGATGAATTTATTATGATAATGAACTGACTTACTTAAAAAATTTTGGCATATGTTCAAGGTTGTTTTCTTCCATGTATCGTCTTCTAGATCTCTGGAGCTCCTCTACTCTTTGCTTCTCTGCTGCTGCAGCTTCTAAATTTCCTTCTTCCAAAAATCTAAGCAGAAAGCAGTTGGTGTTTCTATAGGTTATCCTTTTCTTAGAAAAAAAACTCATTTGCGTAAAATTGCACTCTGGGTGCTGTGAACACGACATACAGAACAGTGACACTATGGTAATGTTGCCTCACTCTCTCCCAGGCCACACCTCTGTCTGTCCATCAATTAACCTATGTTCTGTGCTTGCAGACTGAATTACGCATCCAGCAATACAATGGTAGGAGAGAGATGTGAATGGTCTGGACTCTTCTGTGTGGAGGCTCTATGTCTTGAGAGTGTCGGGACAAGAGCAGTCTAGGGTAAGAACAGTGGGAAAAAGTCACAGGTGTGCTCTTTCCCACAGTCCTCAAGGCACTTGTACAGACTATGGAGTGGAGCGTGGTAACTGGCTGTCCTCCCCATCTGTGCTGGGGACAGACTGAGAGGCAAAGAGCTCTTCTGTTTTGTTGGTGAAAGTAAGACTGATGGAAAAGGAAGTAACCGTTGGGGGTTGGGGATTACTAAAGGCCATGGAATAGGAAGTGAAATTTAAAAAGGGAATACTGAAATAGAATTAAAAAGGAAAAAGCAGACCCAATGGTAATTTCCATATGTCTCCATTTCCAAATCAGAGCAAAGAATGAGGATATACATGATACACACTGTACAGACTTTATTGGTAACATTTTAATGCCACACAGTGAGACTGCATGTTTTGGGGTGTGTGGGGTAACTTAGGAGAATCGAAAACTACAGCAGAACATTCAAAACTGAGAACATTTTGGCAGAAAATAAACACATTGGAAACAGAAAACTGATCGTGGGTGGAATTTGTATGGCATATATAATTTTTGGGAAAGGTGCAATGAACTCTGTAGGAGCAGACAATGAGTACTATATAATAAAAGTATTATAAAATATTACAACATTTATAAAATATTAACATTATTATATAATAATAATAAAAATAAGAATTGAGAAGGCATTAGAGATACTGCATTTTGAGTACATCTCCTACCCTGTGGGGCCTAAAGCATATTGGACCAGCTCTAGACTTTCAGTCAAAACATTTGTCACTGCTCCTGTTAGTTATTTTCTTATTCTTCAGTATAACATTCCGTCCATATATGTCACCCACAGGGTGCAGATGTAAAGAGGTAAAAAACACTGCATGAGGAGTGATCTGGATTTAGGGGAGAGTTTGTGAATTTGCAGTCCTCTAATAAATTTCAGGGATTAAGGCGAGATAATGATTTTGTTAAAACACAATTGTGTTGGGCTGCGGATTTAGCTCAGTGGCACCACGGTGGCCTCAAAAGTGCAAGGTCCTGAGTTCGATCCCACGTACAAAAAAAAAAAAACAAAAAAAAGAAACAAAAACCCCCCAAAACAAAAAAACTACAATTGTGTTATTGTTCATTGCAACTTTTGTGTTGAGATAAACTTGTTACGATCATCCTATAAATGCGATTTCACTTAGGGTAGAAAACTCAAATATTTCTGAGTGAATAAGTAAATTAAAGAATGACTGAATAAACAAATGGTAAAATGGTGGTAAAAATAAGTCTCCATGACCTCTAAAGCCCACATCACAATCTAGGTTACATCTGAAATACTGCTCCCATTCTTACCTTTGATCTGGCCGGAATCGGGCATCTGTCGCTGGGAGGAGATCTTTGAGTACAGGATCTAATTCATTGAGCTCAATAGCAAACCGTGTGAAGCCATAGTAGAGCTCATAGTTGGTTGGCATGGAACCTGGAATGAGGTCAATGAAACACTGTGAGAAGACAAAGGCTTCTAGAAAAAAAGAAGTCAGCCTACCCCAATGCAGTTAAATCCCATTCCAACACCAAATTTATAGTCACGAACACTCGATTGTGAATTAAATTGGTTATATTTTGCTAGATAGGGAAGTTTATGTTGATGACTGGAATGGGTAGGTTCATATATTTAATAAAATCCAAACTTTAAAATAAAACTGCACACATACAGAAGCAGTCCACACTGACTAAATTCCATATTTTCCTCTCACATATTCAATTGGGTAACTATATGTCAGGGTGGTTAACTATGAGCATTAAAATTTCACCAGAAATACTTGTGATTTATTTCCTTTTAAAGAAAGGAGACTACACAGAGCTAAATTAGTATTTATTGGCACTTCTTACTAAATTCAAAAGCAAGGTCTTTTGTGTGCTTCACTCATTGATGTAACTCAAATAACTAGCACAAAGCCTGATGCATTCTAAGTACTCAATACGCAGTTACTAATGATTGAACCACTCTACTACCAGGAAGCTTAAATACACATAAAGGTCTCTTAGGAAACCAGTAACTGATTTTAAAGCCAGAGATTAACTGACAAATTCCAGTGAAAACCAATCTCATGTGGAGACTTGTTCCATTTGTACCAGATATTCAATTATAGGCTAATGTATTACCAAAACTCTGCTGATGTCTTTTATTAAATGTCAATATATTACAGTATTTACTGCTCAAGTGAAAAAATTACCTATTCTGGTGAATTACTGAATTTGTAGATTGTAGATATTTGCAAGTTTTCCTTTTTTATATCACAAGGAAGGATATGTTGGCATATTTCAATTATTTAAATTCTAATGAATATACCTCACTTTTGAAATGTAGGCATTACATCTAGTGTGATTTTATGTTAGATTTTAACATATCATGTTACTGATGTCACAGATTTGACCTAAATTTTCTTATTATCAAGCATCAAATATTGGCTTTGACATGTAACTTACATGTGAAATATAAATGTAACTAATTGTTTTAAGCATCTGCATTTTAAATCCATAAAGGAAACACATGGTGAACTGCATGGCTGAGCCCTACTCCTGTTCCTTCTGTTGCTCCTGGGGCTCCCTCCAGTCTCACCTGGTCTCCAGATGCACTTGGCCGAGGGGGCCACGCCGCAGTAGAGTCCTTCGTGCCACTTCCCAAACAGCCGGTGCACTACCTTCCCTTCCTGATCTGTCACGACCCCCTGTATTTCATTCACATTGGAATTCCAATAATTCACCTGGAAAGCCAAACCCGATCAGTTCAACAACACTAATATCTCCATGATTCCCATAGAGAAAATTTTCTTTACTTTGAAGTCCCTCCTTCAAACCATTTTCAGAAATCTACCTCAAAGTGTTTTCTATGCAGGGTTGGCTCTCTAGTATTAGTTAGCTAAACTGTCATGAAATGGAAAAATTTCTCCTCCATGCTGTATGTAGCTTGGTGGAATGGAACAGAGAAAGCTCAGGTGCTATCCTACGAACCTAACATTAATTCCTAGGTTAGTGGTCCTCTTGTCTTGAATTCTTCCTTTGCTCGTGGGTTTTAATGAAATTTAATTGACTGTGCTATAGAAATAGCTGATGAATTCTGTAATACATGCAAACACGAAGGTGATACAGTAGACTTTACTTTAGACCACAGTGATTTGGATTATAATAGTGATGGGGTTGGATAAGTTTGTAGTGACTGGTAGCTGCCATCTATGTGGCTGTTCTATTCAAGTATTTTCAGAAAATGATAACTGCATTATAATTCACTCCCTAAAATAGGGTCACTTGAATATGTTGTAACCAAGCAGGAATAGAAATAGAAAGAAATCAGAAAACTTAGTACAGGCAAGAAGTGTTTTCCGGAATTTTACTTAATAAACTCCTGACTGGCTATCTAAAAAAGGTTTTTTTATTTTTATTTTTAAATTAATTTTATTGGTACATTTAAGGTATACAATATGACATTCATCATTGGAAATTTGCACTTTTAAAAAGAAGGTTTTTTCCCTGTTTTGAAATGGTGCCTTTTTTGACCTCCACATGTCCAAAAGCCTCATGTCTTCAAAATTCTGTAAGTTGGTCCTGCTTTTTTATCTAAAATGTCCTAAGACCAATAACACAGGATAGATTCACTTGCTGCTAGCCATTCATTCATTCATCTGTTTGGGACAAGGTCTCACTTTGTAGTTCAGGCTGGCCTTGAACTCACTAGTAGCATAGGCTGGCCTTAATCTCACAGTGATTCACCTGCCTCAGCCTCCGGAGTGCTGGGTTTATAGGTGTACTCTACCACACCCACCAACTCGCTGCTATTTAATGTCATTGTTCTGTTTCTTCCTTAAGAAGCTTTTATTGTATTATTACTATTATTTTGTGTGTGTGTGTGTGTGTGTGTGTGTGCGTGTGTGCATGTGTGTGCACGCTACTGAGGATTGAACTCAGGACCTTCATACTGAGTTGAAGATCTTCATAATAGCCTTTTTTTCCCTAGTTTTGAGACAGGTTCTTGCTAAGCTGCTAAATTGGCCAGGTGTGTGCTACCATGCCCTGCTTTAGGAAGCATTTTGTACTATTTTTCCTTTGCTGTTCTATTATATTATTTACCTTGACAAATGTGAGTTTGCAAATGCAAACACTGCTTTTGGTATTTCTAATGGTTATTTCTCCATAATGCTCTATCCATCTTCTCCCACTGAGGATGTTGTGTATGCATGTAGTGACTTTATTCCACACGTAGTAATCTCCGTACCTAGTGAAGAATATAACATTAAGAACAAGAAAGGTCACAAATATATTATTGTTTCTACTAATTAGAATATCTTTTGGGCAATCCTTCATCTTCTTCTCATTTCCAGAAAGTTTCTGTGTGGTCATAAACACTTATGACATCATTCATTCACTTAAGGATCGATTGCTGAAGTGTTTTCTCCCAGCCAGGTGCTAAAGCTATGAAGTCGAAGGGGGTCTGTTTCTTGCTCCTCTGGGGCCATCAGAATGTGAGGAGTAGATGGACATCTAAACACATGCTTAAGGTCAAGTGTGATGAAGGCCATAACAGACAAATGAACAAAAACACCAGGGGAATAAAGAAGGGCAAGTCCTTCATCCTTAGATCCGCCTGGAACGTGTGGGATGAGGGTTGGGGAAGATGTCCTAGAAAAGGCTGGGTTATATCTTAGTTTGGATGGTGAGCAGGAGGCTACTCTGCTGGGAGAAACTCTGACAAAGCCCCAAAGGCTAGAAGAGCAGGATGCACGGGGGCCTCTGATGCTGTCCTGCTGGTCAGCCCCGCAGTGTGAGGCAGGGCTGGAAAGGAGAGCAGACTTTTCATGTCTTACCAAACAGCATGGATTTACCCTGTAGGCAAGGGGCCACCTGGGAAGGACTGCAGGTAGGGAGAGGTTTAATCAGGGTATGCATGTAAGAAAGACTGCTCTAAAGATAGTGTTTCATAATTTGAATTAAGACCAACAGTGAGAATACTGTAATTATTTGGAAAAAGGATTGACAAGGATAACTTAGATGGCACAAATCTAAAGCAAACCCTGGGAATAAGGTTACAGAATTTTTGCTAAGGAATGAAATAGCTTCAATAACATTTAAATTTGTAGATTATGTATATTTTCAAATAAAATGTTACTTCAAAAATAAAATAAAATGCTAAGATCTAATTGGAATAATGTAGGCACTACAGATACCAGGGAAAACTTTTTTCTTCTTCACAAATTTTCAAATGTTGATAATTTACCTTCCTCTCCTCACCTTCCTTCATATTCCATGCACTAGCAAATTCTGTCATTTGAATAGACAAAAACAAAACCAGCTTAATCAAGCCTTTGGACTCAATGAAAATTTCAATTAATTTTAAAAGATTTATAGGCTATAAAACTATAAAAGGATCCCTTTATTTTTCTTTGACAAAATAACCTATAAATCTTATAAAATGCAAACTAGCATGGTGTCTGGATGTGATAGGTATGTGGATTTGACTGATGGATGGAGGACATGGAGAGAAACAGGAAGCTTTGGTACATTTTGAGATGTCTCATTTGTTTTTGTGGGAGTTCATATTCAAAACTGTAGTGAAGGTAACAGAAACTTTGGGGAGAGAGGGAAATGGACCCCGGGAACCTTCTAGAGGCTAAAGTACTCACTTCTGGTTTAGAAAAGTAGCTAAGAGGCCAAAAGGAAGAGAACAGAGAGCAACCTACTTTGGAAGCATAACATTCAGTGTTCCAACAGGCAGGATTTCCATCGACTTCCCCCAGAACTTGTTTTTCCATCTGATATCTACATGACATGGGCAGAGGACAAAAACATATACTCCATATCTGATCACTTGTTCTGTAAAAACTAACTTTTGTATTGCATTTGGCAAAGCACTTTGGTAATTACAATCGATTCTATATTGTGCATTTAACCTGAAAAGCTTCTGAAGATGGCCCTAAATGAAAATATTAACTGTGATTAAAAAAATCCACTACTGATATTTCTCCAAAATCATGCCCCATGTTTGTGTCTAATTAACAAACTGGAAGAATCCTGGAATAAGATGTATGTGTGTGTGTATTCACATATACATATAAACAGAAACTCTAACAGTAATGGCCAGATAGTAATAAATATTGTTAAGTTTAACTAAATGGTAAAAATAGTTAACATAACCAGCAAGCCTAAAATGTATGTAAAAACAATCGCAGCATGGCAATATCACTGATTTCTGTACACATTTTCCCCTGTACATGAAAGGGTTATGTGATTTGGGAGAACAGTAAAAAAATTAAAGTTCTCTAAATACAGATATGGAAGATTTATGAGAGCGAGGTTAATTCAGTGAACACTTTCCTATTGTGGTTGCTAAGACAGAGCCCAAGGGCCAGCACTTTATCTCAGGTGGCTTTCCATTTACTTGTGGAGAGTCACATATACCTGCACGTTTATAATGACCACCTAGTCCAATTTTGATGAACTGAGGGAGCTTAATGTTGTTGCCATACAATTTCTGGCTCTTGGGTATGATCAAGAAATGATGTATTGTATTATTTTGCCAGAAAATACAGCTACAGTGCCCTGTCATTTTGTGTGTTCAGGCTAAGGAAATGGTTATGAGAAGAGTCATTCTGTGAGCAATGAAGCACCCCCCCCCCCAGTGTGGAGAAACTATTTATACCAAGTGGTCACATCTACATACATATCCTCTTCTTTCTGAAAACGTTTGGAAACTGTAAGGCAAATCTGTAACATTCTGATAGGACTGGCTATTAGCGAGAATGGACTTCAGTTCTGAGCTCTAGTGAGTTACTGTCTACAAATCACTGCAATGTTACACAAGTGTCCCTTGGTATCCATGGAGAGTGGTTCCAGGACACCCACAGATACCAAAATCCACAGACACCCAAGTCCCTTCTGTTAAAGGCAATGGCAATGTAGGTTATATGCATATAACCTATGCATATCTTCCCATATACTTTAAACCATCTCTAGGCTACATACAATACCTAATACAATGTCAATGCTGTGTAAATAATCGTTATATTCTATTGCTTAGAGAATAATGACAAGAATATCTGTACATGGTTCAGTACAGATATAACTTTTTTTTCCGGATATTTTCTATCTGGGCTTGGTTGACTCTGTAGATGCAGAAACCCCAGATATTGTGGGATGATTGGATGATGTGCCATAACATCTTCTAGATTAAAATATCTCGCACACGCCAAGAACCAAGAAGGCTGAAGATACTACCTCTGCTTTACAGAAGCAGACAACCAGCCCCACCGGGATAAAATGATGGCTCCAGGTGCATCTGAGAGGCGCCCCACCGCTCCACGGCCTTGCTTCCTAGATAAACAATGTCGCCTCCTAGAGGACACCGCTTCGCACTTCAACCAGGAAATTTAATTTCTCAAACTGAGCTCCATGCCAGTTACCAACATTCTCTGAATTCAAAGGTAGAAATCTAAACTGAGTACAATGTATTCAGAAGCTAGAAACTTTTCCATAGGCTCATACATTTGACTTTAAATTATCATTGAGATACAGACCTTGCCAAAACACAAAATTCTTTGATTCACAGTGACAAGCAGAAATGGGTGGATGATGGCTAACCTGGTAATTAAGAAAAAAGAAGCAATGATAACAGTGTCAAACTCCCATAGATGATACACATTTTTATGATAAAAAACTGTCACCATCAATGAAAAACTACAAGTAAAGCATTTCTATAAGTAAATTATTCTCAAGATGTATAAATAAATCTGTAACTTTTAAGACTTTATGCCTAAACAAAGAGAACCTAGAACACTCAGTGGTGTTGATGGTCCAGATAAGCTGAGTTTTCTGTTAATCGGTTCAATCACCCATTCCAAATGGACAGTTGTCAAAAGCCGTTTTCATCACTGGACTGCCCTCCAACCTATATAGAAAGCTTGCTTACTTGTTCTGAGAAAAATCGGAATCCCTTGTCTTCTCTAATGCATTCGTACGTCTCCCCCAGGACTGGATTGAATGGCTTACTTCCTGCCCTGAAATAGGTGGAGCAATAGCCTGAAACTGCAAATGCAGCAACGAGAACCTGTTAAAACATTTGAGAAAGGAACATAATATAGGAGAGACCACTGCTAGGTGTGTTTCTCTCTATTCCTGTTTCATATACCCCATATCAACGGGCACTGACTTGAAGCCATTTGTATTTTCTATTATTTGCATAAATTTTCATTAATTCATGGGCAAAATATAAGTTTAAATGAGGTTAAACCACTCCTATGGGAACTAGCAGGCCACAGAGGGTAAGTGCTCTCCATTCATATGTCCACCCAGTTTTATGAGCCT
Source organism: Heterocephalus glaber (assembly GCF_053883595.1). Taxonomy (NCBI): domain Eukaryota; kingdom Metazoa; phylum Chordata; class Mammalia; order Rodentia; family Bathyergidae; genus Heterocephalus; species Heterocephalus glaber. Next base: position 57,827,145 of record NW_028258143.1, on the reverse strand, counting down.
CACAAAGTTCAAAGGTCCTGAACTCGGCTTATAGATTACCCTTGTCCATCATCTTAGCATGACATGCAGGAGGGTTGGAGCTGTGGTGCTTGTCAGAGGCCAGGGCCAGTTTTCCAGTCACTTGGAGAACAGGGCAAGGTTCCGACAGCAAGTTACTTTCTTGGAACTAAGTTCCTGAACAGGTGGGCTCTCTTGGCACTCAGGAAAAGCTAATAAGGCAAGGTTCAGCATGACTTCAACATCTATGGAGCATGACACCTTTGCAGCCTAACTTTAGAAATACTCTAGAGTGCAGAGGAGTCACAAAAAGTGTGCCTTCCAGGAAGGGCATCTAGAACTTTTTGTCTCTGCTTGATTTTACAAATGGAGCAATTCCTGTCTTACCTATGCAGTAGGAATGTTATGCAAAAACCAAATGTGTTAAAATGGCTTGTGGTTTATCCCAGGTCCTAAGGGCACAGCCCTGGCATTTATTACCATGCGCTCGTAGGGGTCATCGGTCTCTGAAGTCTTGTCCAGGAGCTCACTGTACTCCATCTCCTCGCACAGGTGCTGCAGAGTGTTGAGCGGCTCGTTGAGCTCCACAGGCATGGAGACTTTCGAGAGGTCTTTGCCGATGTTGTTCCGCAAGATGTTCCACAGGTTAATGTTACTGGTGTCGGGGCACGGAGCAGGCAGGCATGTGCGCCGCCCGTTTCGGAAGGCACCGCCCGTGAGCTCCCCGTTCAGGACTGGGAGAGGGACAATCATAGTCAAAGAGACTTTGCTTTTCGGATTTCACAAAATCAGGGAGGAAAATAACTGCTGCAAACAATTCTGATTGTGATACCTTTCTTGAGCCTTCATTATACTGCACTATGTCAAGAATAAACAGTATTTCTATTCAAGATTGAAAGCAAATGCACAAAGCAGCAGAGTATAGTTATTTAAACTAGGTGTTAAATATATTTAAATATTATTTAAGAAAAGGCAAGTCAAATAAAAAATATATGTTTAATAAGGATTTAAACTTTGGGTATGAGCAAGAGGTAAAACTTTTTCAAATACTTAAACATGTACTTAACAGATTTTTGCAATTCCTTATCTCAACAGATTATGCAAAATAAAAATTCTGGAACAATCAGCTGGAAAAGGAACAATTAGTGAGGATGAGAGGAGAATGACTGCTTATGAGTTCATAAGTGTTGTAATTTTGCATGCAGACAGAAGAACCTGGAAGCCAAAGTGATGCATACTTTGCCGAGAAATATTGTCTGCAACACTGGTGTTGTCTTCTGAGATATTATCACTCACATCACTGATGTAAGACTCGTCATCTGAAGCCTGTGGAGGGGAAGAACACAGAAGGTATCAGAATTCTTATTCTGATTCTTGTCTTGAAAGCTCGGATAATCAAGTGATTAAACATCAAAGAATTACTCAAATGAGAAGCAGAGGTCCTAGTGGGAAATGCAGTTGGCACACATGCAACTCAAAGGTTTTCCATGGGCCAGGATATGGGGCTGCTAGAAAGCTTGTCTTGCATAGCAACATGCCTTCGCTGGGGTGGAAAGCTGAGGAAGGCCAACATAACCAGAAATGTGTCCGGATAGTACACTAACAGTGTTCATAAAAGGAGGGCCTGGGACTTCCTCTAGAGGATGCAGGAGAGGCTGCCCAGAGCAAAGATACTTCAGCTGGGTGCTGAAGAACAAATAGGGTTGTCCAGTCCTTACAAGGAAGAGGAGTACAGGAAGAGGGAGGATATAGAAAGGCAAAGACCATGAGAGAAACATTTATCCTAGGAATTCTGAGAAGTAGAGAGCAGCTAGGCTAGGACAGAGATCGGGGAGAACAAGCAGAAGGTACCACAGTGATGGGCTTTTCACGCCAATATAAATGGTTCACATATAACCTTATGGGTTATCACAGACCAACAGAAACGCATGGATTTTGTTTTAGGAGGATCCTTGGCAGCTTTCCCTAGGAAGGCAGATGCTAGGATAGTGCACAGATCTGGTTAAGAAACACTGACAGCTTAGAATCAGGTGGTGTCTGCAAAGGCTGGGGAGTCATCAAGAGTTAAGCCACGCTCTTCATGAGAAAAACATGAAACTATATGAAAGCAAAATTAAAATGAAAACAAAATGAAGGACGAAGGTACATACTAAGGGAAGTGAGAAACAGAGCAGACAAGTAAAGAGGAATAAGAATCATAAGTGGAAAGGGAAAATCAATGTCTGTACTCCAGGGAAGAACACTGTTAATACTTATTTACTTTCTTCAAAGAAGACATAGTGTTATATTTTTTCTAAACAGAAAAACCAAAACATTTGTATTGTAAAGATACTAGAAATTACATGGAGGTAAACAGGTATGTATGAAAATACCCACAATCTCATCACTACAGGTAATTATGTTTAACATTTGGTTTGATGTTATCTCCCAATTTCAAATGCCTTTATAATCACAATGATACAACTACCTTTGAATGCTGAAAAAGGAATCAGTTCCTATATTCCCTTAGAGCATCCTGAATGGGATTCCACTACAGTGGCCATAGCTCTTTATCTTTATTTGGAAAGACAGCATATTTCATTGAATATTTGTAACACAAGGGATTTAACCAGCATTGAAGTAGTTTCCCACATTTTACTGTTATAGACAATACTTAGATGAACACCACTGTAAATCTGTTGGCTGATTTCCTTAAAATTTCTGTAACTGAATGGATCACTTTTAGGCTTTAGCACATGGTGCCAAATTGCTCTCCTGAAAGACTGCATTAATTTGCTCTCTCCAGTAGAACTGGGAAAAATCTATCTCTCCACATCTACTTAGCCGCTGTACAATGTCTTTTTTTTTTTCACTAGCTGTATAACTAATATACAAAACAGCTCTTTAACATTTGAATTTAATCATTTGTGAATTTATTTTATCTTTCATACATCTATCTATGCTTCCTTCCTCTCCGGCCTCTATCCCTCCCTCTCTTTTTTTCTTTTTTTGTGGTCCTGGGAATTGAACCCAGGGCCTTTCTTTGCACTGGGTTACAACCCCAGCCTTTGTCTTATTTTTTACTTTGGCACAAGGAAGGTCTTGGTAAGTCACTCAGTCTGGACTCGAACTTGTTATCCTTCTGCCTCAACCTCTTGAAGTGCCAGGATTACAGGCATGTGCCACCAACTGGCTCACACATTTTTCTGTTGTCATATACACTGCATTCATCTATGGATCCTGATGTATTTTTTTAAGTTTGTTTATGCCAACCCTTTTGGTATAAAAAATTAAATGTGTATGTAATAAAAACAATTCATATTTACCTTTAAGATTGCTGGATTTATTGCTGATGTTTTTACAATTAAAGTTGAAAAGAGTTCACATATTTAGAGTGACAATGATTGCATGTATGAATGAATAATGGAACTTTTGCTTTTGCACACTGAGTAAGTCGATAAAGATAGCAAATTGAGAATAAAATCGATTTCTGATTCCCATTTTTGCACCTGGCTCCCACAGTTCACAATGATTGCAAAAGAGCTGAAGGGTAAGTCATCAGGCTCAGCAAAGCTTTTTAGTTTAGTAGAGGAAAAATAAATAAATAAAACTCTTTATTCAATTTCTCTGAAAAAAGCTAATGACAAGTATGTTTAAAAGACACTGCCCTCATGAGTCAAATTCATAGTTTATGCATGTCTAGTCTTATTTGTTAAGAAACACTCACGTTTATCCTATAAAAACTATAAATGTCCATTTCTCTTCAATTTCTGATCTCTACCAAACTAAGATATCCAAGAGACGACCCAATACCACTGGTATGAAACAATTCTACAGTAACAGTGGGCTCTAAGAAAACTGCATAATGTCACATGCATGTACGGGGGCAATAGCAAAGTTGGGGTTGTCTTGCTGTGATCCTCTCATGTCATCCTGTAAAAAGAATAAGGCTCTTAGTATTATAATAAAATCTGTTTTATTCCCCATGGTCAACAACTCTTGGAGCCAAATATTCTCTTTACAAACTTCAGGATTCAAAAGTGTTTAGGGAATTTTTTTTTTCCTTGAACATGAGGAGGCATATAGCAGTGCAGAAACAAGTTTAAAAGCAGGAATAAGGCAAGTACATCATTCTGGGAGCAAAGGGCCATTTTCTTTTAACAGGAGCCGAGGATCTACTAAGAAAAGTAAAGTGCATTGGTAGATATCACAAAGAGGCCCTTTTTCCCTCAGTAATGGAAAATGTTGATGTAAGACAGCTAAGGCCCTGATGTTTCTCAGAAGAATTATGTGTTAAAGATGAAGCTCTGCTTCATCTGTTCAGTGATATTTATGGAGTATCTGCTCTGGCCTCACAGGGTTTCTCCAGTGCTGGAGACACAGTGGGAAAAGTCTCTATCTGCATTGAATTCTAGTGGAGAGAAACACAACAAACAAGTAAAAACATGAAATGTAATTTCACTAGATAGTGGCAAGTGTGAAGGAAAAAATAAGGCGGAAAGAGGGATATAAAAGGTGAGAGGAGATGAGGAATGATAACTCTTGATTAGAGACAGGTCAGCCACTGTGGGCTTCCCTGAGGGTGACTTTTGAGTATGGGACTAAAGTGAATGTAGAGAGCTGAATGTGTCTGTCTCTGGGGGATGCCCTGCAGCTGTGCAGACAGATGGAGTGCAGGACATGCAACTTGAGGTGACCCTGCAGCTGCTGCTAGGGTGGGCACACATATAGTAAACTCTCCAGGTTGGCTTGCCAAGCTCGTTAGTGTGAAGACTCAAGGGGCCTTCTGGGAGGACCTTATCAGAAGGAAACTTAGAGATGAGGGCAGATGAGGTTCACTCACTAACCAAGCTTTGTTGAAAGGGAGGAGCAACTCTGAGAACATCATAGTAACAATCACTTGAGTTTATCTCCTGACCTAGCCCCATAAGACTGAGTGTTGCTATAAAGGGAAGGTGTATGTAGAGAGATAGTTTTTTCTTTTTTGACAATATGTAGAATACAAGGCACAAGGCTCAGGTGTAAAGGTCAGTGCTTTCCAGAGTGGGTTGCAGGAATCTCTCCTACAAGGACAATCACAAGGTGTCTTTGGCAAGTCGAAAGCTCCAGGAGTAACTGCTGGCTGCTGGAAGGTGCCAGAGTAGAGGCAGCATGAGGCTGCACGGAAGAGCAGGACCAGATTATAAAGGTCGTTGTGGATAGCTAAGTAGTTAGGATGTTATCCTAAGGACACCGAAGAACGGGGATGTGATAGGAAAGGATCGGAGGGGAGAAGAAAAGAGACAAGAAAACCGGTTGTGGGACTTGTGGGGTGATTCAGGTGGAGAAAAGATGGGGGACTGGATTACAGTGGTGGCACTGAAGCTGCAGGACAATGCCTGGCTGTGAGAGTTTTAGATGTCAGTGTGATGTGATGAGTGAATCTATATGGGCAGCTGGAAGAGAAAAAAATGGGAGGAAGGAAAATACCCAAGTGTCTGATGTGAATATTTAGCTAGAAGAGCCTAAAACAGTCAACTAACCAGTGAACTGTTTTTATCTTGGGGGGGTGGTGGTGGTATTTGGGAAGAGGTTTGTTGATTCTTTTGTTTGTTTGTTTTGACAGGCTGAATTAGAGGTTTTATGAGTACCCAGGCAGCAGTATCTCACAGGTAGCTGGTTCTGTGGATCCTGAGCTGCTCTTTCTAAATCTACTCTGTCCTTGAGCTTTAGACTTGCCTGTCTGAACATCTGACAAGTGGCCCCTTGAGAGGTCCTGCAGACTCATGATGCTTCAAAGTAAATGTACAATCCCCATGCTGCCCTCAAGCTTCCTCAGGCCTCTAGGGATGCTGCCACTTCCCTAAGCAGCACCAACATCTTGCTTGGCCTTATGCAATAATCTGCTGCCTCTCGTCTTCACTTCTGTATCTCTAGTACTTAGTGAAAGTGATATGTGACATCCACTAAGAACTTGAAATCAGGGAAATAGGTTTGTTCTCAGAGAAAGAGGCTATAAAATCATTGGATGATGGGTCTGAGCTCAGATAAGGTGCAGTCAAGTTTGACTATAATTTGATTGAAGGATGGAGTACTGGGTCAGCAGTGGGAGCTCAAAAAGTTAGCCACAAAGGAAAATTCAAGCAGCATGTCTCCAGCATAGTGGACCTTGGGGGCAAGGACACAAATACTTTTCTGTGCGGCAGAGCATCCCTATAAGCGGAAGGGGGTATGGAGCCAAACATCTGGCTCTCCTGACCTTAAAGTTCGCTCAGCTCACTTCTGTTTACATTTGCTGCTCACTAAGCAGCTCCTGACTACAATTAGACTTGTCCTGCAGATTTGCCTGTAGGCAAAGAGAGTAATGGCAAGCATTATTATTCTGTTCATCTGATGGCATCACACATCATTAAACTAGTTGTCTTGCTTGTGAATGGAAATCTCACTGAACCTGTTAATACCTGCCTAGAGATCTCAGAGGCAGGTGCATGTCCTGGTACGCTAACAAATTCAGCACCTGATACAAGAATCCTATTGACATTTCCTCCGCTATAAATACGATATGTGTTCGTTATTTCCTTCTCCATTCCGCTTTACATTTGTTTCTAAAATTAGTCATAACTGTAAACATCTAAAAACAACTACTACTAATTGTTAGGATGTCTCCTTCCCATTCTATTTTATTGAAACTATTATTTAGCAACTACTTCATTTTTTGGGTAAAGATGTGGCACAGATTTGCAGTACCACAAAGCCCTAACCAATTATGTGGGAAAGTTCTGGCTGCATCCCTTATGAAAAAACAAAACAAAAATCAAAGCATATTTGAGTAAATTTCAGTAACAGAATTTACAAAGCCTGCCCCAGAAAGAGATCCCCTGTTTCTAAGACCTTGCCAAGGTTCACAAAAATGAGCAGCAACCCAGTACAGCTCCAAGAACCACAATTACCCACCTAGGTACGTGCTAGACATGATCCATCTATCCTCCAGTGTAAGTCACTGGCAAAGATACACAATATGTATGTCTGTGTGTGTGCCTGAATGGTGATTTTTCTAATTCTCCTATTCTTCTTACATTTATTAGCTCATCTCCTTCTATAAAGAACCCAGTCGTCGACTATTTGGTTATCTTAAAATAGCAATCATAGAAAATAGTCAGAGTAAATATTTGACTCTTTTTCCCTTTATTTATCAAACTCAGAAGTAATAAACTGATGGCCCCAAAGTATGGTCAAGTCCTTGGTAAACAGGAACCGATGTGGTCTGCATGCTTTTGGCTCTCCTACAATTTGAGCATCTTACTAGGATGTAAACTAAAAACACAACCACCCCAAAATTTCATAATCTTACTTTCTTTAACTCAAACTCCTGGTCACAAGCAGTTGAGGTCGACATGCCCAGAAGCCTTACCTCATTCTCTGATGAACTTGCAGACAGGAGTACCTCTTGGGCATCAAAGAACTCAGACACAGACTCTGACATGGAGAGGCGGCTCTCATTGGCTACTTGCTGGGACAAGGGGAGACTGACATGGATTTGCTCACCAGGCTACAGAAAAGAGAAGCATATGTTACTATCATTTGTACTCTTGTTGGAAAGCTATTCCTTCACATTAGCCAGATTTCTAAAGAAACCCACACCATGTTGAAAGACGTGACTGCCAGTAATTTTTACTTGCTACTGTATAAGATTCCTTCTATTAGGTAACTAAAGATTTTAAAAGGCACAGTTGAAAGGTGCTGAACCTCATTTCAGATTATATTTTTTATTCTCTAAGTAATAAATATTGTTTTCAAGGCAGCTATGTGAATTTAAATCAGAAAGATATTTAAATATATATATATACACACACACACACACACATATATACACACACACACACACTCCACATATTCTAATATATCTTACAGGTTAAAAAGGTTCTAATTAAAGATTACTAGATAATTGTTGAATGATAAATTTTCGAATATTTCTAAATTTTGGGCAGTTGAGTAAATGCAGATGTTACCAGAGACCAGCGTCCCTGGAGGTGAGCAGATACAGAGTAGGGAACTAAAGTCAAAGGCAAGCTGCTTTGGGATAATGTAGCCTAAATAGCTGGGTGGTATATTATGCTTCTCTTTTCTGAAGCCCGGGACACTTGCATCAGGAGATTTCTCGTAAAATACATGTTTTTGGTCCAAGTATTAACTTAGAGTATTACCTACATGTACCATTGTGTTTTGGTGTTTTTGTTGTAAATATGGCTGTACAGTATTATCTACATGTATCGCTATGTACAAAGCTCTAATATTACTGTCAAAAAGTGTAAGTTTAATGGTCATAAAACAACAATTTTACAAAGGTTCATAAATACAATTACACACTGAAATGTAGCTCAAATTCTGAATGTTCTCCTATTCCCTTACCACTTCTTCAATCCAAAAACTGGGATAACAGCACCTACCTCAGCACCTGACCTTGCAACGGTCAGATGGGGCAACACAAGCAAAGTGGTTAGCACAATATCTGCCACACAGTAAGCATTCACTTGACACCCGTTAGCTATTAATTATCATCATCAGTAGGGGCTGTAGCAGCACCATTAGTATCATCTTAGCAAGATCAGTTGACTTCTCTTTCCAAACCCTAATGAAATTTTTTCTTTTGCAGTAAAGATTGAACCCAGGGTCTTACACTGAGCTATATCCCCAAGCGTTTTTTTTTTTTAACTGATTCAGTTTTTTTTCTTTATTTTGAGTCAGAGTCCTACCTCAGCCTCCCAAGTAGTGGGATTACAGGTGTGTGGCGCTATGCCCCACTATTAGGAAACCTCTACCTAGCAGCTTCTCAACTAAAAATTTTTTTTCAATATTTCATTGGCCATTCAATGATAATGAATATCTTAGATAAAGAATCAAACACAGAAAAGTAACAGGCTGGAACAGGTATATAAATTAAATATTTGGTGACATCAGGGGAACACAGGAATAAATAAAAATAGACAGTGATCACCAAGAATATGTGATATCAAACTCATGTAGATTTTGTATTCCAAAGAATACTGAACTGTCAGCAACACAATTATTTATGGAGGGAATCTTATTAACAGTAAAAGAATTGTACAAAAATGGACAAAAATATGTAGTAAATCTAGATGCTATGAAATAGGTACTCTACATCTATTAAAAATGAGTCTTACCTCATCAGGGCTAGGAATAATATTTACACTGACAACCTGATCACAAATAATAGATTCTGAATGTATTCTGTTCAACCGACTCCTTAGTTCAGCATTCTGGTTGAGTGCCTTAAAATAACAAAAACCACACTTGTAATTTCAAATTAACAAGCAAGCATAAAACAGAATGAGCACACAGGTATAACCTTGACAACAGCATCTGTGATACTCTGACTTTTAGAATCACTGAGCCAGATTCTATCAGTGAGAAGGAAATAGAGGGCTCAGAATTAAGGTATAAATTCTTTTGGTACTGTAAGATCACTACTTCGTAGATTTGTGGGCTTAGTTTGCAGACTTCATAAAAATGATACATGGAATTCTATGTCTCTTACAGTCAGGCCCATACATCCAAGCCTAGTCTACCACCACATATATATTATTTTTGCAGACTGGGATGAAAGGTCTTTCTTTCTCTCTTCCTCCCTCCCTCCCTCCCTTTTTCTCTTTCTTTGTCTCTCTCTGTCTCTGTTCTCTGCCTCTCTCTCTCTAAAGTTTGACCGTCATTTCAAAGCCAGGTAGTTATCTTAATTCTGTGGAAATGGAATGAATAATAAACTGGTTTTAGTTTATAGAACTACATTTAGTGTGGTTAAAGAAAACAGCTGTATTTTCATTTTCTGGGAGCATATAACTAACACATGACAGTGCAAAGGACCTAACAGTGCAGACCAAAGGTGCCTTCACTGACCAAAACAGACACTGAAAACCATAATAGAGAACATATTAAAGACCATAAGAACATAATACAGACTGATAGCAAACCAACTCCAGGTTATCTACACCACACCACTTTCAACACTCTTAAGTTTGCACTGATGAAACACCACTTGCTATAACACAGTTTAGTACATGCAACAACTGCATTTATTACAAGAATAGAACAGCTTCACATAGCATGGCCTCCCTACAGGGCCCCCATGAACCAAAGTTGAGCAAGCCCCCTGGAAATGCACACCACACTGCCGCATGGGCCTCTGTTACATTCAATAAGACAGGTGTGGGTCACAGAATTGTACCAAGCCTCAAGTGTAACACCTGTGTGAGGACAAGGCCCACTGAAAAGATGGGCAATTCTTTTCCTTCCCATGAAAATTAGCCTTTGGAAGGTGGAGGATGTTTTAGAGGATCAATGTCAGAGTTTACCAAGAGGGCATCTGTCCCAAGGAATGGGCATTTTGCTTCATCTGGAGTCAGTGGATTCAATAAACCAATTACACGTACAAATATAATATCACAATTATAACTGTACCTATTGAAACACCCAGGGAAAACAGAAAGGAACAATATTCTGAGCTTGTACTGAGGGCCTCTTCTCAAGCCTGGAGCAGTGAGTCTTCTCTCCTCCTTCCACCTCCCGTTCCCCACTCTTCCCTGCCTTTAGCTCAGCTCTTGCTTTTTGAGGGAAGAAGTGTTTACTTGCAGCTTTGGCTTTTCTTTAAAACCTTCAAAACCAGTTTGTAAAATGCATCAAATACATAATACACTTGATCTGTTGTGTCAAGTACTGATGGATTAAAAGTGGATACAGAAACAACAGCTATTATGTTTGCAGATAGGAGGAATAACGTGTCTGATTATCGGAGAAAGCAGAGATAAATCAGAAAAACTATGTTCTTAATAGAAAAAAACCCCCTCAAAACTGTGTGCCTCAAAGGAACACTCCTAGTATCTTTTCATCCTGTAAAAGTGCTCAGGGGGAATTTTTCTTAGAGCAAACATCTCAAGTACTTAAAATTAGAGAAAAAAAACAACTATGCTGCTCTTATCCTTTGTGGCTACTATAGACTTGTTTACTTGCTCTTTCATTATTTCTTGGCCTACAAGTATATGTAAGTTGTCTCAGTTATTGAACTTTTTGGACCAGATCTATTTTGCCTGTGGGAGGCCTCATGATACACTGTTTGATATGTTTAATTGCAGAATCACGGTCTTAACCTGAGGGTTTCATACAAACCTCAACTAAAGGTTCCTTCAAAGTGACTGCACCTCTGTTGCTGCTGGAATGATGTTAATGAAATAATCCAAAAAAACCTCCAGGGCAAGGATAAGAAATGTTTTTCTCCACCACAGGGATGTTAAACACAAGTTTTCTGTTTTAAGGAACGTGTAGAATTGTTTTCTCTGGATATTTAAAAATGTTAAATGCTCATTTAAGCCCTCTCCTTATTTACTAAATACAATCCTGCCTAACAGGTACGTTTGAAGGGCACAAGATAACCTATAGCCATTAATAGCAACAGAAAATGAGGGAAAAGTGTTTTTTAAATCTGAAAATGTATTTTTTTCTTTTCTTAGATGTGAAGTGAAAAATAAAATATCCTGGACTGGGAACCAAAGATGAGGTTTTACTGATCAGAAGGGTAACTGGTCTTGACCAAGATACTTAGGTTTTGCTGGACCTCAATTTCCTTAGGAGAAAAATACGGCAATGGTATTGGATAACTTTTAAAGTTCACTTCAAATTTGATTGAAACACTAAGTCAGAATCTTACAGTGCTTTTTGGTTATCATTATGAAGAGCAAGTACCATTCCAGAATAATGTAAAAATAATTCTGGTTTGTTTCTGATTCTTACATGATGGTTAGAAAGTTTTCTCTGTTTTCAGTGGGTTGATCATAAGTATTTGGCTCTCTAATAGGAAAATAAAATATTTTTACATTATATGAAAAGTTTATTTGATGTTCAGTGGGATGGCCTGAAGAATTAATCATCTCTCTTACTGAAACTCTTTTTTTCCTCACCTGGGTGACAAATGAGAAGCAAATAGGTAGTAAGGGAGTAAAAGGGAAATTCTGGTTAAAGTATTTCTTATTCACTGATGATTAATAGAAGTTTTTTATTCTTTTTTTTCCTGATTTTTAATTTTTTTCTTTTAAATTCTTTTATTGGTACATTTTAGGTATACAATACATTTATCATTGGGTGCTTGTACGTGTACATGATGTATCTTAGTTATTTTTTCCCCATTACCTGTGCGCCCTTCACCCCTCCACCTTTCCTTATTTACATCGATTTCATTTCCATTTTTTTTCTTTTCTCATAATTTTTCCTTTCCCTTCTTTCCTTTCCCCTTCCCCTCCCGCCACCCCTACACCTTTGGACCTTTTCCTATTTCAAATTATCAATTATTCATTTTAATCATTTTAATCCTTATTTATGCTTTCAGTTTCTCTCACTAGAGAAACTATTCGGTATTTACACGTGTATCCTATTTATTTCACTTAAGAGTACTGCCTCAATGTGCATCCATTTAGTTATAAATGTCTCTAGTTTCTCATTCTTTATGGCTGAGTAGTACTCCATTTTATTAAAAATCCCACATCTTCTTTATCCAGTTTCCAGTTGGTGGGCACTTGGGCTGTTTCCAAACCTTAGCTATTACAAACTGTGCCGCTATAAAAATGGGTGCACATATATCGCTGTGGTATGATTCTTTTAATTCTTTGGGGAAGATACCCAGCAGGAGAATAAGTTTTTTATTCTTTAATTTTTCAAACTTCAAAAGTAAAACTTTTGAATATCTAAAATTTAAAGCCAAGGATCTGTCATCATTTAACACTATTGGTTGGAATTACAGAATTACACTTGATTGCCAAAATATTAATATTGCACCACAAGTGAGCAATGTTTGGCTCTATTTTAAGTATATGGCAATCCATTCTAGTACTTTTTATCCTCCTTCAGAGACCTGAGACAAAAGTAGAAGACTCCATCCTGCTCCTATTATTTCAACATGTGTGTGGAATTCAAAGCTAAAAGTTTAAAAGGAATACTTTTGTTAATAATATAAATGCAGTGGTGGAGAAAAGTTATTACATAGCACAAAAAGTATGGAATAAATACCCACCTCTGGCAACCCCAATGGTAGAGAGTAAGCTGCCAATGGAGTATGCAATAGCCCATTTCTGTGCGTCTTACCCAGGCTGGTTCCTTCTTTTGCCTTGATCCTACAGGCTGTTTTAGAAGTTTGCTAGAGCCAAGGGCCCAGAGCTGCATGGCATAGCAGTCTGAGGGCACGCTCAGGACCACATTAGGATGTCCCTCCTGGAGAAACTCAACTCTTTCCTCTGTACTGGTACCATAGAAATTGTGGGAATGTTGAAGAACACAGGTACTGGCAGGGAAATGAGGCTGTCAGTGGTAATTAACATGCAAGAGCCCAGAAGATGCAGAAATACTGTAAGGAATGTTCTCAGGGAGACCAAACAGTGGCAAAGCAAGGAAAAAGGAGGCAGATCACCAGCCACTGGTGCCAGCCAATGAGCAAGAAAAGCTACTGAGACCTGTCAGTGATTATCTTGTTCTATTAGTGGCTGTAGGACCAAAGCCTGACAAGGAGGGAGCTCCTGGGAGCTAGGAACTATCTCTAAAGTCTTTGCTAAGCAGGTTTTATACATATGCTCACTACTTAAGTGAGCTTGTACTGCACCAAAAACTCCGCATGGCAGCTCATTTGCCCATGGCTGTGTCCTTCACATACAAGTCAAATATATCCAAGAATCATACAATTCCTTCTCACTGTAGAAAAGAAGCTGCCTTTTGAAGTTCTGGGCCAGAATCAAGTACCTAAGTCCCTACTTATGTAGCTATTAACCCTGCAGACAATGCATGAGAATTTACCTTAGACTGGCTGAGATTGTTATAAACATTTTACTAAATGGAATTGTGGGTCTGGGAAGGAAACACAGCAGCCTCATAGTTGAAAGATTTGAAACATATTGCAAGAGAGAATCATCACAGATGCAGACATTTTGGATAAAAGTAAAACTGGTTCAATATGAATGAGAAACTAAGTGTGGAAACTGTCAAAGACAGAGCTGCCAAAAACTAAATGCTGGTTATCTTTTAAAATCATCTTTGCTTCTTTTTTCAATTAAAAATACTATTATATTGGAAAATGCAAAAAGTAGAAAAACATTAAAAAAATTTCTTAACACTCAACTATTGGCAGTTTGGTCTATCTCTTTCTAACTTGTTTTCTATTCATTTTTTCACATTGTTTACTGGGCACACAGTTTACACCGAGTATCTGCCTCTTACTCTTTGCATATAAGCATTTCTTTTATGTTGCGAGCTCTTCAGAAACATAATTTAGTTGCATAATAAGCAATGATTTCCTATTATTACACTCAATGGGGTTACTGATTTTTAGCAAAGTAAATAATGCTGGCATGAATATTTATGTACATAATTATTTTCTATATTCAGCATTACTTCCTTAGACTAGTCACATAGACTAGCAACATAACCTACAGGATCAATGGGTAAAAATTCTTTAAGGCTTTTTAAATATTGCTAAATTATAGACAAAATGACAGCAACTTAAACATGACAGATACTTTAAAAAATTTTATTAGAACTATCTTCCTGCACAACAAATTTGAGCAAGTCTCAGGAACCGTAGCATTCAGAAACAAATAAATAGATTTGGAAATTCCATCCCATCACAGGATATTTATTTTGGGCATGTAAAGCATGGATAGGAAGAATGACAGATACTACAATTGGGATTTTGAAGTATACCACTATGTGCTGCAGTCCAATATTTTTGCTCACATTCTCATATGCACAATATTTCACTGATTCTAAGATCCATATTTCTCCCCACATTGAGCATCTCTGAAGCAAAGCATCAGTTCAATTGACAGTAATGGTCTTTTTCTTTGTCAGTAATGCACAAAATAATAATGCACCCAACAATGGATAGCATATTAATTTAATGAAACATGGTAATTCTAGCTGGAGTAGATGGGTCGTATTTTGTTGCTTGCATTTGTATGGACCTGATTCTCTATATTTAGCACAAGCTATGTAAATTCTAGGCCCAGAAATCAAATTAGTAACAGTGATATAGTGTAATATACTGTGCATGGAGGTACACTCAAGGAGAGCTGGGTGCGGAGGTCGCCTTAGTCTTATATACTATGGTATTGATTCTGATGTTCAGGGTACTACATAAAACAGGACATGAAATTATAGCTGACGTGTAATAAGGTCATCTAAAAGCGATAGATTCTGCATAAAATGTTTTGCCCTATAAGTTTAAGCCCGATAACTTTCATGTGCGAAAGTTAATTTATAAATTTCATGGGGATAAAATAACAAAATTATATACATGTGTGTGCACATACAGATTGAGGAAGTAATATTATTTTAGAAGAGGAACTCATTTAATTGACTAACTCTGCACATTGTTACTCACTCAAGGCAGGTAACAATTTATGCTGAACATGTAGTGAAGAATGATAATTTCATGTGTTTTATCTGCCATGTGACTTCTAAAGGGCTGACGGATTTTCAGAGCTGATAGATATACTTAAATACCTCATTGAAAAGCAGCACTTTGATCATTAGAGACCTATCAAATAGGACTTAGGTCAAATAAGATATATGTTTAAAAATGTTAGGCTAGTTAAAGTTATTTGAATATCATCTCTTTCCTTCCTCCCTTTTCTGTGGGAAGATCTGGTCATGAAGAAGATAACTGGGGATTTAACTGATGACACTTGAATGTGGACCAAAATGTCCCAGGCCACCTTGAAATCACACTACAATGTGAAGTTGTACTAATATAAAAATACTCAAAGCATGGAAGGCAACTGTCTCCATGTACTCAAGCTATTTAGCATTTGTTTAATCTTAAGTGCTATATTAAAGTAGGGAGAGTGAAAGTAGACTTGGCCAAAAAAAAAAAAGACTTGGCCAAGGCCAATGGGATGGTTGCATCAGTTGTCTCCCACCCTTAACATCTTCACCTGGTTCATTCTTCTTAAACATGCTGTGATGACAGCCAAATTCCAGGGTCGACATTAAGGGCACATATTACTTGCTGTTAATCAGATGCTGTTAACTTTTTCCTTCTGGAGCCTATCAGAACTCTACTCTTGACCTCAATGATCATCACTCCTCAATTCCTTGTCTGCTTCCCCTGGGTCTCCAACAAAGAATCCTTTTTCTTAGCTTGTCCTTAAAATATTAATGTTCTCTATAACAAGCAGTACCAGTACCACTGAATCTCCTTTATTCAGACTGGAAACATGATTCATCACCATCCATATAGCCCACTGCCTGCTGGATGATCCACAAAATCATTCATCATATATTTCTGACATACCAGCTCCTCTTGTTCCCTTTCTTAGGGGAAAGTACTATCATATATCCAGTTATCTAAGTAAAAAACCTGGACCTGACTCTGTCTCCTTGTCACTCTCTAACATTTGGCTGATCTCCAAGCAATTGCTCCTCTTCAGTGTCTCTGAAACCATTCCTCTCCTCTACAGATGCTGGTATCTCCTTAGTTCAGGAATACTGTCTCAAGCATCATTAACACATTCTTGAATTATTTTGAATACATGAGTCTGCTCAATTAGTTTTGCTTCAATTTCATTCACCCTCATAACATGCCAGGCTGATATTTCTAATACACAGAAACATGCAGTAATATCTTCAACATTTAGCATTATCATTAACCAGTTAAAATTCAAGTCCCCCCATCACCAACAGGATACACCCAAACACTTTTCTGTTCACCCTGATGAACTGGTTCCTACCCACTTAACTATTCCTAAAGGAACTTCCTCATTCACCCCATTCTTCAGTCATCACTCCAGTAGTCTAATCATGGATAGTGAATAAACTATCAGTAAATTTAAATGCCTAAGCAAAGGGTGTGGTGATTTCTGAAATAGAATCCAGCCTCACAGTGGTGAGAAAAGATGACCAGGGAAGGAATGATTGGCCCAGTTAAAGGGTATGGGTGGATGCAAAATGTGAACACAGCTAAAATCCTGTGGCAATACATTTTTAAGTGCCAGATTATCTAGAGGAGAGGTTGCAACAGTCTTTATAGTGCTAAAGGACTTTCACAGGTTTTGAGCCCTCTGTCTACAAACACCTAAATAAAACAAACAAAACCCAAAGAGCCCAAGAAAAATCTACCCAGGCTCTGACTTTAGATGCAAATAAATGTGCTTTCACAAGAGGGGGATATATTTTAACCCAGAGGATGCAAGTTTATAGAATTTTGATTTATTTTACTTTTATCATATTAGCAATAGTCTAATCCCTGTCTACTCTGGAAGTCTGAGCTGTGGCTCTGCTCTCAGCTAGGGATCTGCTATTCTACTGAAAACCGGAGCCTTAGAGGTCTGCACCACCATGCATTGGTGTGGATGCTGCAGTGTGGTCCTTTCTTTAACATCTCCTGGGTAAATACTGCTCATCTTTCCATTCAGATCACAAGCTTCTCTACATAGTATTCCAGTATCTTGCACAATACCTGCTACATACTGTAGTAAAGGAATGAACAAATAAATAACTTTTTAAATTTCTCTTCTTAATCACTTCTAATTTCACCTGAAGCTCAAACCTACATCTCTAGCAATGATTCTTACCAAAAAGCAAAAAAAAAAAGCAAGCAAGCAGCAAGTAAGAAAAAAATTTTCTTATTTTCCTTACTACATGTTTGATTTATATCCCTAAGCTGTCATCATTAAACACATATTAAGGAAACAGTGCAACATTTAGGGAACCAAGAGTGTATTTTATGTGTTCCTAAGATATAATCTGCAAGTTAATTTGATTATTATTTTGACTTTTCTGATTCATGACATTTTCAGAATAATGATTCATAATGCCAGCTGAGTGCTGAATAGATATGTTACATGAGAAGAGTCCAGGGAGGAACCTTAAGGGCTCTTAGGAGTAAACCCCTCTGCAGGTTGGAGGACAGTGCTGGGGGATGCGCATGCTCCTCAGCCCCCGGCATAGCACTGGAAGCAGCGTGCACCACGGTGAACGCAGGAAGTATGGCCAGGTAGCAGCAATCCAGGACACAAAACTTAACACTGAGAGTATGTTGACGATTCAAGTACATAAGACATAAATACAGTTCACGTCCAATTTTCAGGGACTGAAGTCAGCTATTCAGGCAGGATCTGACCCACACGGAGAACCACTTACCCAGGATTTGCTTGCTCCTTCACTCTGATCCAAGGCATCAGGAAGTGAATAATATTTTATATGAACACAGTTCTCACACAAAATCATATAATAACATTGAATTCTCAAAGGAATTAAAATAAGTGCATTTATGGATTAACTGAAGAAAATGTTTCCTTCAGAGGAAATACTCAGTGCAAAAAGGCATACACAAAACTTTAAAGAATTTGGATCAGAAATCTCAACTTTAATATACAGAGGGACTTAATTAGTGTTAACAAGATCAACTATGTGATATATATGGAAATATGAAAGTCAAGGTTCAGGAAACACATCTTAGACAGGAAGAGAATCCCAAGGGTTCAATTCAGAAAAAAAAATGAGTTTATAGTAATTACTAATTTTCAACAGATTAAAATCTAAGCGGAAAAAAATTATATGAGGAAGATCTAGTAGATTTTGCTCTATTTACCACTGGATTGAAATTATTTTGAAATATATTTTAGATGTGTCAATCCTTTTTTTAAAAAAAACCAGGGCTACTTTATAAATTACTTTAGGCATTATGTATTCAACTTGTCAGAATAACAATTACATGTGTTCAAGCAAGTTTGGTTTATTCTCACTCTTACCTTGACATTTTTGGGAAGAAAGGTAACAAAGTTCAGTACCAGCACTGCAATGTCTCCAGAGAGTGTCAGAGGATCTGCCATCCCCAGGCCTCATGCCTCCACCCCAGCTTTTGCCTGACAGAGTTGGGACCATGCTACACACGTGAAGGCAAACACTCTTTACCTGAGACAGTGACTGTCGCAGCCGGGCCATCTGCATGCTCTGGCCTTTATTGTGATCTTGCTCTGAAACCATCTGCTTCAGCTTCTCTTTCTCTATAGCTATGCTATTAAATGCAGACTTCAAGAGAGAATGCACTGGGTGGGCAGAAAAGTGAGAATCAAATATTAAATGTATCCAGAAAGAACATACAATATGATAAACTCCTCAGAATTTTAATCATACCTAGACATTTTCTGGAAAAGCTATGCTGCAGTCTAATAAAAAATCAGCCTGAAAATGAAATCTATCGGACTACAGTATCTATACACAAAACAAATATGGCAATTATAATTAATTAGGGTGAGTATTTTTGTATTTCATTCCAGACAAGCCAGTTAATATTTGGAAACATGATGTATCAATTCTAAATATCAATATGTAGAAATTAATTTATAAGCCTTGAAAAAGGAACATATTTTACTTGCCACATTTGATAATATTTTGAGCAGTTCTGGGTAGCATAAATTGTCACACAGATCATTTAGAATTAGTCAAAAATTATTTCCCAAAAGCATACACCCTAAAAATGAGCATTTTATGAATCTTATCAATACAAAACAGACAGCTGATGTGGAAGTTCTGACTGGTTGCCCTGGAGGTAGGAAATGACTGGGCCTTAAGAACAGTACTGGAACTGTCTTCTCAGCCAGGAATGTCTTGATATCAAAGGTGCTTGGGTCTAAGAGCAACAATAAAACAACACCACTCGCCCCACTTCCTCCATACTTCACAACTTACATCGGTAGCATCTAAAGCAGGCTTTCATTCTGAACTACAAAAAACTAACTTGTATTTTTTTTTTTTTTTTACAGTAACAGTTTCTATCACATGCAAAGTCTTTGAGCTAAAACGAGTATTTTCCTATTTAGGAAAAGTTATTTTTAAAAGAAGTAGAAAAATTTAGCCCAAAATATAGTGGCCTAGATCAAAGGGGGAAATGGCAAGAGGTCAAGGATGAATAACCTATTCCTTTGTGTCTATGTTCTGTCACCAATGCAAAGCTAATGGCTTACAGCTGGAAGGCATTAACCCTGCTGGCGGCTCTAAAAGCAGACTCCTCACCCATTTAAAACCTCATAATGCTCATCAAGCAGACACGCAACAGCCATGGAAAGGCCTTTTATTTTTCTAGCATAGAAGACACATGTGTCTGTTGAAAACGGTTTCAAAGGAAGCTTTAAAACTGTTGAAACTTGGATTTCCTGAAAGCTTTAGGACTGTGAACAAACAGACAAAGCTTTCCTGGGGCTGCCTGCAAATTAGTCCACCTCTCAGCAACTGCCGTGCGGTACCCATACACTCAACTCACACATTTGCTGTCTTAATCTATCAGCTGCTACCCCGCCCCAGGAGTAAAAATTACAGACTGTGAATCTCTGCTGTTACGCAAACAATATTATTACTGTAGCCTAATAACATAATTAGCATCCAGTTAAAAATGCAATAAAAATGCACTTGCTAGGAGTAAAAAGGCAGGTGAAGCAGAGTTGACCTCACAGTATATCAACTGACAAGCAGAGAAAAGGGCAAAAATGATTTCGCTTAACTGTTTTAGGATCATGGAATTAAATATCTGACTATGTGTTATGTAATTATCTCTCCAACACCCAGTATCTGGAATTTGGAGTAGCACAGTAAGAAGGGAGTTAATTTAGAGGGTGAGGCTCTTTGAAAAGTTAATTAGGAAGCCAAGCATCTTTGCTTGTGGTTTGAGGTTGTAAGTGTTTTGTTGAGTTTAAGATTCCCAGGGATAGCTACGGTTCTTCTTTTCCTGAAACATCAGGCTCCTGAGTATCTGGGGCACATAAGATGTGCCATTTAACACATATTCTCAGGGTATTTTATAAATTATTACCAGCAGCCCCAGGGGAAATGCATGATTAGTTCGCCATAAGGTGTTATGGACTGAAACAACACAATCAACATTTCTCAGGAGATTTTAAGGGACCCGAGAAGATACTACTCTAAGTCAAATGATGAACTTTACCAGCTGTTAGTTACATACCACAGCAGCGAGAGAGGAGTTGATCTGGGAACAACACAGACAGGGCTGCTCAGTCCTATACATCCACTTCTTGTTATGCCCTACTCTCTGGAGCTGATAACAACTAACTTACAAAACAAATCTTATTGAAAACTTAATATAAAAAAAAAAAAGACACAAAGGTGTGTCCGATTTCACATTTCCTCAAATCTGGGCTAGCCCATGATGCTTTGACCAACATCAGAGTTTAGTGGAAGAGACACTGTGCCAGTTCCAGAGCTGGCCTGGAAGAGAACTAGCTGCTTCCACCTCCAGCTTCTTGGAGCCCAAACTGTCAGGGACATGAGGAGGGGCAGAGTCACAGGCAGCCACTCAGCTGTCCTGCATATGTACCAGGCACAAGAGGGAAATCACTCTGGGTCTTTCAGCTCAGCCCAGCCTCTGGCCAAACACCATCGGTTGAGCGTGGTCCATGAAACACAACACAGAAGCATGGCTCTCAGCTGAGCCCTGCCTGAATTCCTGACCCAACAATTGTAAAGTATAATACGTGAATATTGTTTAAAAAATCAAATAGAACTCTGCTGAGGAGGAGCGGGGCAGAGGGAGGCAGCAGGTGAGAGTTCAGAGTTCAGCAGCAGCAGCCCGAGCCCATGATTCCCATATGCCCTGTAGTTTCTTTCACCTATGTGCCCAACCGGCTGGGGGAAGATGCAAAATGGTGACCGGCAACTACTTTGGATTCACCCACAGCGGGGCGGCGGCAGCGGCTGCAGCCCAGTATAGGACAAGTATTATGGACCAAGAAATGGCATAGACTGGATAAGGAAAAGTGGAACGATGGAAAATATTCGGAAAAAAATACATCTGTTCTAAACATGTATACCTTTTATGTCCTTATCACCTGAACAAAACACAACCATTTACATAGTATTTATATTGTATAATGGCTATAAGTAATGTGGAAATGGTTTACTGTATCCTGGAGGATGTATGTAGGTTATATGCAAATACTACACCATTTCATATAAGGGAGTTGAGTGTCCTTGGACTTGTTATCCCTGGGGAGTCCTAGAACCAATCATCCACAAATACCAAGAGACTGATGTATAAGAATCCAAAACTATCTGAATTTTTATAACTAAACATGTAGTCTGGATGTGTGAAATCTTATCCTGTTATTTAAATATTTACTATGAGTTTCGCAGAACTTATGTATGTTTTAGATATAATTTTTTTCTGGGTTCTGAGTTTACTCAGGAATATAACTTGTTATTGACATGTTTTCTTAGGAAGTAGAATTGTCCATAGAAAATTTCCCGTTTCCTGTCTTATAACTGTCATATGTAGAAAATGTTGGCTATTTTTATATCAAAAATATGAAAACCTCATCCAAATAGAAATTAAGTTTCTTTGAATTCAATTCTTTGGATTCTAAGTTTTTTGTTTTCTTTTTCATATTGGACTGAAATCTGCCAACCTGTAACTTCCATCTGTTAGTTCTAGTTCTGTTCTCTGGAGCGGCATGGAGTAAGTGTCTTCTTTTAGAAGGCAGCTATCACCTTTTCTAGACTGAATTTCTTCAGGCCCTCCACTTTTATGTGAAATAAAACCTGTATCTATAAGCTTCATGTTGATTCCCTCTGAACGCATGCTAGTTTATCCGTGTTTTTCATAATACAATTAAAATGATAATAAAAAAAATCAAATAGAATCTATTTTCCTTGCAAAGGATAAGCAATACATGTATACTAAAAAGACATTTTTTTAAAAAGATGAGGGGGCCGGGGATTTAGCTCAGTGGTTTCGCCACCTGCTGTGCAAGCGCAAGGACCAGAGTTTGATCCCCGGTACCAAAAAATAAAAAAATAAAAAGATGAGGGGTAGCACCTAACTGGACTCCTTAGGATAATCCTTTCTTCTCTCCCCAACCCCGTGACACTTTATTCCGTCAAAACTGAGGCCTGTGATTGTGAATTCCCAAGAGGCAGGAACGTTGTCCTGCAGCATCTTACGTCTAGAACTTCCATCAGCACATAAAACTATTTAATCTTCCTACCATTATCCCCTAAACAAAGACAAAAGAGTACATCTTTTATCAAACAATTCTCTCCTCAAAGAAGAGGCCTTCTTGAAAGGGCACACTGCATTTGCTGTTACCTTTCTGTGCAATTAGACAAAATTCTTCTTGCAGCTTTGTGTAATCCGTTGAACTTTCCAGAGGGTCAGTGAGGTGGCTAGGGGGAGTCTGAAATTCAATATCTGCACAAAGGTTGGGGTTGGAGGAATGCAAGCGAACCGGCGACATGGTGGCACTGAAAGGGACCTGAAAGGGGAAATACAAATTATTAAAGAGCAATAGTGCAGCAATCCACCTTCTCCCACACAGAAAAGTCCCCTCCTATTCTTTAAAATAATAGATTCCTCCCTGATGAAGTGCTAGGGGAGGCTCAGTACTCATTTATTTTGCAGCTAGCTGGGCTGGGAAGTCTCATTTCCCATAGTTGACTTAGACTGTCACAGAATCACTGGTTTTTCTCTGTTACAGAGAGATGACTATAGGATGACAGAAAGAAAAGGTGTAATTCACTTCCACTCTGAATCCACACTTGTATATAAAAAAATCACTGGCTGAAAGCTGTAGTCTGAACTGTGATATCGGTGACTACTTACAAAGCAGGAGCACTTGTGGTAGAGGACTGTGTTATGCTCACATCTCTCTGAGACCGGAGCAGGATCTGACTACATATGTAAAAATGTGAGAGATGTGTATATGGAAAGATTTTCTTGCTCCCTAGCCATTAGACAAAATGTAAATCAAGCTCAACAGGAAATAAAAGAATGGCTTAAACACAATTATTTTGGAAATAAATTTACTAAAATATATATTAGTACATGGAAGATATATTATATAAATCACTGTGATTTACCTTTCTATATGACGTACCACTCTGTTATATGTATGTACATGGCTTATGAACTGGCCAGTAGTGAAAAGCAAAATGTAGAAAATGGCTAGAGGTACTTCCTGGTCCAAAGCTGGGTCTGGACTAGGCCTGTGATGGATGGTGGAAAAGCATCTTTTCCTCCCTTCCTCTTCAAGAAAGTTCTATGTGAGCATTACAAATGCTGTTGGCCAATCATTCATAGAAAAATGAAATACTGATTCTTCTAGCAAGTCAGATCACCAGTAACTTTTCCCTAACTGTGACTGGATAGATGTTCATTCAGTCATCCTCAGGAACCACATTCCAGACTCCACCCAAAGCTAAGTTTTGAATAATTGAAAGGATAATTCCCATTCCCCATATAACAGGAAATAGGCTTAGGAGGAAGGAAACAATACCTTGTTTGGTCATATATATATGAAACACTTTTTATTTTATTTTTATTTTTTGTTTTAAGCTTCCTAACATTTGGTGAGTGTGATGGGAATTGGGTGTCTCTTTCTAAGGAGACAGAGGAGGTAGAAAGAACTAAAATATTTAGCCTTAGATACAACTGAAGAGCACCTGAACCTAGACAAAGGCCCTTTTGATATAACTCTGTCCTGGCAGATAGTTATTTATCTCAAAATATTTCCAAGGCTTACTGGGGAAGAAGTGAGCATGATGTTTCCCCCCCCTAAATTCAGCTGAGCATGTTAACATGTACTGTCCAAAGCACTCGGTATCTGGAATTATCAGCACTCTACTCTCTCCTCCATGAGAGCCCTGGCTATCCCTGGCTGGAAGATATCAATAGCTTCATTATCTTATCAGGCTCAAAACTTCTTCCCTTCTAGATTTGAAACAGAAGTGGCAGTAAGTTATTTGAGAAAATGGAATGTGACTTAGGTGGAACAATGTCTGAAGAGAGACAGAGGAAATTTAACTGTAGAGATGCTAAATCTAGAAAGCGCAGTCAGCCCATATCCCTACAGGAGGGAAATGGAGAAGGCATGGAAAGGTGATTGGAGATTAGGGGGTCATGGTGGGAGTGAGAGTCAGACGTGGGCAAATCAGGGATTTTTCAGACTTAAGGACACGACTTCCCGATACAAAGAACCACAGAAGAACCAACATTAGGAAAAAGGAAGTGAGTATTTGGCGGAGGGACACATGTGTTGAGAATCATGGAAAAGGATTTCACATGCACTGAGGAGTCCTCAACATGCCCAGGCTGCAGCTGGCTTGAGAGTCTGTTCCGTGTGGGTTTGTGAGGGTCGTGAGGGCCGAGGAGAGGCTGCAGAGGGGCCGTGTAGTGAAAACCCAGAGAGTCCAGTGAGGACCCCTCCTGACCCCAGGATAATGGCCCCTCTCTTAAATGTGGGACTCAGATGCTGAGAAGAAATATGTAAGTTACAAATTTCTATGTTGAACATAATGGAGGCTTAAACTGGATAATGAAACAGTAAAAGTGGTTTTGTATATTACTCACAGAGACTTGGAATGCTCCATTCGAATTGCAATTAGTTCCCTGGGAAATTGAAAACTAATTTTTATATACTTCTGACTGAAGATGTTAATATTGATACTTTTCTTATGTGCTGAATGGGTCATTTTAATTGAAAAATTCAAGAAATTGAATTGAGACTACAAATTGGGACATATTAATCTACCTAATTGAGTATCTCTTCAGCCTGAGGACTTATTCACTCAGGTTTTCATTCATCAATTTGGATATTACCCAATTAATAATTTAAATGGTAGCTAGGTTCTCTGTTGGTGATTGGAGTGGGAGCTGCCAACAGCTTTCCAGGTTTATACCTGGGAACCCTTCTTGCTGGATTTGGGCCTTTAATCTTGCTTAGGAAATAAATCCAAGTCTTCCTTGAAATCCTATGACTGAAGAGGAAACTTGATCCTAGTATACTCTGGGACCATTAACTGTGGTTTAGAGAAAGTAAGTTAGGAGATGCTCTTAACATTTGCCTATGAAGAATTGAAAAGACAAGTAAATCGAGACTAGAACTGTTGGCTCTGAAATTTAGCAATGGTAAACATGAAAGCACATACAGAGGTCTAAGATAGATCCTAAGCTTATAGTTCTTTTTGAGCCTGTGGGAAAAGTCCCCTGCTCCTGTCATCCTTGTTATGTGCACTGGGGTCCCTTTAGAGGCACTGGCTGCTCTGGGATTCTCAGGGCTCTTGCGAGGCGGGGGAGGGACTGGAGTTTGTTGCCAAGCTCCTGTTTTGTGGATTTGGCTGATGCTGTGAGGTGGCCATTCTGAGTGCTAGTGTTAAGGATCAACAAGAATAAATACTGGAAACATCTCCTTGGGTATATCTTTCTTTGGCACAATCTCATTTGCCACAGATACCAGAGTGAGTGAGGAAATAAGTGACTAGGAATCATTTGGAAGGATTCTAGCTAAAAGGCTTCTAGCAGGGTAAGAGAGGCTCAGAGTCAAAGTCATCGAATCAGAGTAGGAATTAAGGGGAACTCCTGCCATAGAAATATGGGCGGAGTCATCAGCATCAGGTCCCTGGTATGAGGGAGAGGGGCCTCAGGATCCAACTGAGGGCCCTGCTCAATGCTGCTGTTGTGGTAGAGAGTTCAAAGCTACAGATCCTAGAGGGCTCAGAGTGGCCGCTCCCTGATTTACTCCTGAAAACATTACTAAATATTACCAGTGCCTTTTCTCATTAGATACTTCTTAGTTATATTTATAATTTTTTCCAGTCATAGCTACATTGGGATATGGGTGTTAATGATTTTTTCTTTAAACTTTTCTACCCTCCATTTAAAAAAGATAAACTTATTCTATTCCAATAGGTGCTAATCCCAGTTTTATTACATTCACTGTATGTATTTGTAATTTTAAAAATTAACATAAGAAAAAGACAATTACTTCCCGGCTATTTTAAGAGTACATTATTTAAGGAAACAGTGTTTTCATAAAATGAATGATCTTTCTTTCCCGCACTGTGATGTTGTTCTCTTTCTCATAATCATTTGGACTTCTAAATTTTATAAATGAAAATTACATTTAAGAATTATTTAACTGACTGTACATGTATCTGTCAGAATTTATCAACACATCACTGCCACAGATTTATTCATCTGCATCTGAAAACATATATAAGGTATACATTGTCCATGAAAGCAATTTCAATAATTTACTGGTTCAAATGTTCACAAAACCAAATTTAAGAATCAATTCCCTAATAAATTCCAAGTCACTGGTTGTCTCCATAATCAAAAACAATTCTGTTTCTCAAACAATCACAGTAAACACCTAGATACAAAGCCAGAGACAATTACTAACCATAAAGTACAACGCTAATAATTTTCATACCAGTAGCCATTTTCCTAGAATGCAACCAAAAGCTTTCATTTTTCAGCAATTGTACTCTTACAATTTATCCCACCTCTATCAAGAGCAAGACTATTATTCA
Source organism: Heterocephalus glaber (assembly GCF_053883595.1). Lineage (NCBI taxonomy): Eukaryota > Metazoa > Chordata > Mammalia > Rodentia > Bathyergidae > Heterocephalus > Heterocephalus glaber. The sequence goes on along the minus strand of NW_028258143.1, from coordinate 57,799,827 downwards.
TTTAGGAAATATGTAATAGCCAAAAACCCAATACTCATAATTGCTATGAACTCAATATTCTGTATATTTTTAAAAAGTGGTGATGGAGACTGCAGGCCTCAGGCATGCTGGGTAAATGCTTTACCCCTGAGCTACATCTCCAACAACAATAATATATAATTTTAGAAGTTCACAGACTTTCATGATTAAGCAAATGCATAACTATATGATTTACTTTTATTCAGCAAATTTGCTTTTTTTTTGCCCAGATAGGCCTTGAACCTCCTGCTTTGGGTCTTCCAGGTAGCTAGAAGTAGCACTACCACACCCTACTTAGCAAAGGGTTCTTGTGTTTAGATATTCTATTATATATTCTATATGAATATTCACCATTCTTTGCAATCTACCTCAATATGTTCTCTATTCTCCTTATATCCATTCTATTTTCTCTTAACGAAGATCCCCCTAGAAATGGATTAAATAGTCTCTTACTCTGTTTTTTCTTTCCTACACTACATTTTCATGTCAGAATTCTTTCCAGAAAACAATTTTCCCTTGCTCAGTGTAATTTGGGTAGCCATTTAGAGATGACATCAAAATTCACCTTTTCTTAGCCTCTCATTTCTTTCTCACATCCTTTTCAAATAGTCACATTGCTACAAAAAAAAACCCCCATAATTTATGTCTGTAGTAACATAACTTTTCAGCAAAGGAAATCACCAAAGTTTCCAATATCAGTATGGAAAAAAGAAAGAAAAAAACCCCCAAACCCGTAGGATTTAAGACAACCCCCACCATAGGGCACTGTACACATGTTTTGCAAAGTCCAGCTGAAGTTGAGTTTAAAGGATTTCTCGGTATCATATCCCTTCTTTTGCATTCATTTATTGCTTGTCTAACTTTAGGTGTTATTAGATATTATAATTCAAATTTTTTATTGAAGAAGGACTCACTAAGGTTTCTCTCCATTGTACCTCCAAATAAAGTTTGTCTATTCTACAATTAAATCTTTAAAAAAAAAAAAGCATTTCTCATACTGACAGCAGAAGTAGAACACAGGATCACGTAATAGCTCTTGACTGCAGAACGAACACCGCGTCCGCCTCCTGCTATGCAGAGGCAGCCAGAGAACATGCGCAAGCGATGCCCACAGGAGTGGCTACAGCGGATGCCACTGCGCATGAGTGGCAACGTGGGCACGGAGGTTACCCTCGCACACAGATTCTCATTCTTATTAAACTTCCACTTGAGATTGAAATCCACTCACTGTGGTAGCCACTGCTGCTGCTAGCCTCTGCCGGCGCCGGGTTGTGCTGAACTGGCCCTTCGCAGGTGGCCCTTCCTGACAGTGAATGGGAGAAGAGAAGGGGCGGGGAGGGAGCAGGTGGGATGCGGGAGGGTGAAAGATAATCAGACAAGGGAGAGGGAGAGTTTTTAACTGAAGTTGACTTTTCTTTAAAGAATCAAAAACAAAAACCCTTAGCACTGACAGCTCTAAGGGGCATTCATGCCGTGACAAATGATCATTATTCTCCTCGCAAGTCACTCAAACCCTGTGTGAGTCTCTTTGCGAACACAGGCCCTACTCCGAAAGGAAGAGGCGAGTTATGAGCTGATGAGTAATACTCTGTGATTTTCAGGTAAAATAAATGTGCATACTGTTTTATTCATGTGATGTCATATTACATGAAGTCAAAAGGCATTCAATAAATGACAGCAAAAAAAAAACCCACGTTTTTTTAAAAACTGATTTTTAAATTGATTCCATAATGTAAAAATGCTAAACTGAACAGTTGTAATGAGAGCTTGCTATTGGCCAGGCAGAATTTTTAAAACATTTTTTATTTCTTACAGGGAAAAAAATAAGGATACTAGGATTCTCCAACTTCCCAATTAATCCCCTACCATAAAGCTTCTTCACTAGGATTCAGTATTAGAAAGAGTGCTGGCATCTTCAAGTTGAAGAATTTTTCAAGGAGGAAGTCAGTATAGGATAGGAAAAAAAAAATCTCAAGTTTCTCAGTATGTGGAGATAATGCCCCCAAAAATTAGTTATGAAAAACCAAAAGCAAAGGTTTCACCTAGTGATGTGAACCTCTGCATAAACCAACAGAAGAATCTTAGAGCTCTCTCTCATTTTCTTCTTCTTTTTAGTGGGTGGGTTTAAGGGACTTATTTTTTTTCTAACTACTTTATTCCACCCGACAAACACTGAGTCTTCAAGGTTGTGAACAAGAATTTCATTGCCAACTAAGAGGCACTGTATTAGAATAACCTAACAATTCACATTGAAAAACAGCATGAGCACTTTCCTCCATTTAGAATGACAGAAAAATATTGTAAATTTTTATATATCCGATTCTCTTTAAATTTTCCAAATCTTTCATAGTTCTCTTCCATCTTCACAAATCTATATACATGTATGTCACACATACACATTCACACATGCAATCTGTTCTCCACAAAATCCCTTTATACTCAATGTAGTAAAAGGAAGAACTCAGTTTTACCACTTCCTCCAATATTTAGGAATAGAGTATTTCATTCATGCTATCAGCAACACAGGAAATCTAGCAGTGTTTTCTTCTATGGCACACCTTTAAAATCATACCCTTCTTGCCTTCTCTGCCTTGTAACACAGCCAAATTGTTACTGCGTACTGATATTAAGATTACTAATAGAACCAGAAAATTTAAAGTTTAGGAGGTAGGAAGTCTATTTTCTAAAAGGTAATCCCACAGAACATTTCAGGGTAAATGTTGACTTCATGAGTTACACAATAGACTCCTGAGGCCAATGGCCCAATGGCATCTAGTAGAAATAAAGCCATTCAGGTCCAGAAGGTAACCATCCCATATGAGCCAAGGACATGATCAAACCTATGCAAAAATAACCTATCAAATACCCAGTATAACATAATCTTCATTTTTACTGTCCTAAGCCAGTCTTTAAAATGATCTACTTTATAATTACTTAAAAATGACAACTATGACAGAATGTTGAATGCAAAATTCAGAGACAAAACATCAGTACTAACCACTGCCACCACCACCAGCAGCAGACCACTGGGAGGCTCGGGAACTAAAACGTGCACACAACAGAGGGGATGGAAAATGAGCTGTCACAACCTGAGAGGCTCCCAAGGTGGTTGTAACAAACAATCATCAGGGTAAGTGAGATGACGATGAGCTTAAAACCAATACTTGGCATTACTAGATGGAATTCCAACAGTCAAAAAGCACTCAAAATAGGAGGGAAAAATCTGAGTACTATGGTGGGGAGGAAGTGGGAGTTAGGCTCAATCTAGTAGAGTGAAATGAAATCCTGTGCCTTTCTGTGGTCCAAATACTTCTGAGTGATGATATTCACAGTCATCGCTGGCCGAACTTCTGGGTGCCCAGCAGTGATGGATGTTGAAGAGTCTTGGAAGAAGACTTTCCCAGTCATAGAGAATGAGCATCCTGAGGGTTCCTGGAAGATCAGGTGGCTCAGGCGAGCAGAAAGGTCCAGGATGGTACCAAATTCTATAGCATTTCAGCCTTCCTAATGCTTTAAGTCCAAGGGAAGGTGGACTTTCTCTAAGAGTAATAGCTTATTGCCCCCTGGGGTCTATTATCTCTGTATGAAGTTGGAACTACATCTCTCACTTTTGAAGGGCAAAGTTTCTCTGAGCTGAGGGATGAGATGATTTCCATTTCCCTCAAAATACCAACACAAGAATTGCAAGGGCCATTGCATTACTCTTTAGCAAAACAAAATAAAGCAAAAGAGTATAAATAAAAATTTTAAAACAAAGGACACAAAGATGTTGAGTACAAATGGTGCATATTTTCCTGCTTTTTGAACAATTTTTTTCCCTTAAGACTCAAAAAATTCTTGGTAACTTCTCTGAGTATTTAAAAGCACAGCCTGTGACTAGGAGGAGTATTCAGAACTGTATTGTTTCTGTTTCCACTGGAAATAATGGGGTAAAAAGGAAGTTGTGGTGGGCTTCCTGGCCAGGGCAGACAGCAAGGGGTGTGGCACTCAAACTGCTGACAACCAACCTACCCAAGACAACAGCTGTGAATCTGTTCATTGGCATACTTTTCGAAAACAGCAAAATCATATGTGTTCACAAATACGTATGTTCTTATGATGCTAGTTTTCTTCTATTATTTTATTTAAAAGAATGGTTGCTTTATTTACAAAATGATTCTTTTTTTTTCTGGCTATGAGACCCATAGATACCAAGCTTAAACACACACACACACACACACACACACACACACACTAATCACAAGCTCAAAACAAAACTGCCAAAGGCAATTTTAGGTAATTTTCTTGTTAAATCACTTGGCAGATTTGTCCCTACAGTATTAACTTTATGAATAGAAGGGAAAACACACAAAAACACTGAATAAAGGAACACAAAAAACTGTATTCATAGGATGTAAACATTCTAAATTAAAAATGGATCTTTAAGTGCTTAGGAAAATTTATTTTTAAAAACATCAGATTAGTAAGTTTGTTATTTACATTTTGAGAATTACAGTGCACACAATGTTACTAAAGCAGTCAGAATTATTTTGTTATTATTCAGAAGAAATAGAAAATATTTGAAAAGCAGTTCCTTTTGACCTTTGTATTGGGATATAAATTGATTTATAGAACAATAAAAAAAGCCAAATCACATCTAATTTTAACTGCACAAGGCAAGAATTATTTATAATATACAGCTTAGATTAGAACAGTAGAGATTCCACCTTAGAGATCTGAAAGATGATTTACGATTTAAGTTTTAGGCATTTGCATATTTTGTTTCATTGCAAAGCAGTAACATAAGAGGACCTTTAAAAATTTAAAATTATTTATTTCAAGTCAAAATTTTATTTCAAATAAATTTCAAGGAAATTTATCACTAGTCATTAAGAGTTTAGATTTTTAAATGGTTTTTACAGGTCAAAGAATATCTATTTTGCAGAATCACATAGTTTTAGAGTTGAAAGGGAATTCAGAGATCATCAAATTTACTCCATCATTTTACCCAAGGGCAAATGGAGGCCCAAAATTTCAACAGATGTACATAAAATTATAGCCAGAAAATCACAGTGATTAGACTAGAACCCAGAAATGTGGGTTATTCCTTTATTCTTTTTATTGATAAAAACTTGGACAAAGTTGACACATAAAAGGCCCTTTTAAGATCTATTACAGTGTATATAAATGAATGTTCATTACAACCCACTAGAATTTTAGTCTACATTTTAAAGGGGACTTTTTGTTGAAATAAGTTTTAATGGTTCAAAGGCTATAATTGAGAATGAAAATGCTACTTTGCAGCCATATTATCTACTTTTAACCTTCTTTCAAATTCTTTTCACTTATATTCACATAGGTAAATTGAATAGATTTCCCACTATTTTAGACAATTCAACTGTTTGAAAACCTCTGCCTTTGAAGTAGTTAAGCTGGTCTCTCAATCTAATGTCCATTTACTGATATACAAAAACTAATACTTTAAAAGTATATGAAAACTTCAAGGAAGGAAAAGTAAAATCTGTACCTGCAGTTGTATTTTTGTATCTTTGCTGACACTTTTTGTTCTCCAGCGTCTTGTGACTCGCTTGTCTTTCTTTGAAATATCTACACAGTTAGCCTACATTGCACAAATAGTTAAAAGCAATAAGATTATTAAGTTCAAGGGATAATACACATGCAGACAAAGAGCACAGCAAGTTAGTATAGAATCATGTTAGAACCTTGAAACAAACCAGGTAGGAGAGAGAGGCACCACATTAAAAGCAGAGATAAAGACTAAATTATATTTTACTTATAAAATATATTTTCCTGAAGTGCAAACTAAGAACAACAGGATTAGAGAGCTTGAGCATTTTTTTTTATGAAAAGATGGTCATAATTCTGAGTGTCTAAATTTGTATCTTCAAACTGTCATTTCTAAGGCAACAGAAATAATGGAAAAATGACTTAGATATATATTTCTACAGCAATGTGTACTGTATTTAAATGTAAAACAGTTTTTAAAAGTCATCTTAATTAACACAATGACACCAAGATTCAAAATATTAAGAATAACCTCAGAATACAAACTAGTTGGTATTGCAGTTATTTCCCTTTAAATGTCACCTTGTATATTCATAGAAGATTAAAGGTTAATACCTAGGTCTTTTTACCACCATCAGTAGTAGGTTTACCTGCATGTCAGTAAAGTTAGGTGCTGACTGAGTTCTCTGAAGTATCTCCAAATTTTGCAGGAGTTTGCTAAGTTCCACAAGGTTTGATTGGCAGTGTGCAAGATCTAATAAAGATCAGAAATAAAAACATGCTAGAATTAGGCAGGAGGTGGTGGCGACTGTAATAAAAGGAAGTCAGTCAATCCACATTACAATAAATATAAGGCAGATCCATGTCTATATGATGGTAATATAGGCAAAACAGACAACAAAATGGAGCCTTCTCTGGTTCAGAACCATAAAACCAGATGATTTCAAAGCCCATTCTTACCAATTAATGATCCTTAGTGTAGAAGCCATTAAAATCTCACTCAAACCACATGATCATTTTCCTGCTCTGATGGCTTTTGTCACATGGGAAACACACTCAAAGGAACTTCAGCAATCCTGTGGTCTCTTAGGGGCTTGTCTACTTGTCCCTCTAAAATGGTTAACAAGGTGCTTGTCTGAAATTTGGGTGGAGTCAAAGTCAGGTTCAGAAAAATAGAAGGGAAGGCAAATGAGGTAGTGCATGACTGTAATCCCAGCATTCTGGTAGACTGGGGCAGGAGGATAGCAAGTCTGAACCCAGCCTGGCCAGCTCAGTGACTTAGGGAGATCCTTTCCCCAAAATAAAACATTTAAAAAAGGATGGAGATATAGCTCAGTGTAAAGGTGCTGGGTTCAATCAATCTCTAATAATACATGCACACATAGTGGAATACAAAATCAGTTAAACATATTCATAATTTAGCTCATTAATAATATTGCAATGAATGATCCCTTTAAAATCTACTAGAGGCATTAAACTAATACAACATTTTATATCTATGGGAAAAATGTGCTCCAAGACTTAAGAAATTTCCTTATATATTTAAAGTCTGGGCTGATCTATGAATAGCCTGCTACTTTCAGTATTAGAACTATATAAATCAGATATATAATGTGTTCAGTAAGGTGCTGCATCTTTTGAAATGTAGATAGTGAAATAAGCATCTAATGAAATAATCAAGAAATGTTCATATTTTTGAGATGCAATAATAGGGACTCTATGATAAGTAACCAGTATAGATTATTTTTAAATTGCAGTAACAGATTTGAAAAGGAATGTTACTACTGAGTTGGGGTCATCAGAGAAGACATAGAAAAAATGGTCTATGTCCTGGGTCTGGAAGATTAATGAAAAGGTTTCAATAAGACAGGAAGGTGAGGAAGGGCAGAGACGGCACTACAAGTTGGGGAGAGCAACCTATACAAAGGCCTGCAGGTGGGAATATACAAATAAGTTCATGAGATAGCGAAGCTTGGCTGAGTCTTCAGAAGACAAGGCTGAAAGGGTATGTGGGCCTGGAATCTCAAAGCATGGGTTGCTAAATCTTGGGTAAGCAGTTTGTGTGAAAGCTTCCAGAGCCAATGGAGACATTTTTGCATTAAAATTACTTTAAGAACAAATAGTCTTGAGGGAGTATTAAGCAGCAGACAAAAAACTAGCTTGGGGGTTAGTCAAATGTGAGTTGGCTGGAATCCCAATCTCTCCACCAGGACGGGTGTATAATCTTGGGCAAACCTTCATCTCTATGCATTTCAGTTTCCTCATCCACAAGTGGGCACAGTAGCAATACCTGTGCTTTGTGGCTGAAATGCAACACAGTGATGCCTGTCTGTTAAGTGCCAGTCTAGGGCCTGCAAACAGGTTCAAGAATAGTAATTTCACATGAGCCTCTGAGCAGGATGAGGCAGCAGAGCAAGAGACCGAGGTGGAAAGAACCATGAGAAGGCAGTGTGACACCCAGAGGCAAGGAGAGTGGTGGGCCGAGTGGAAAGGCAGGAATGGAATTCAGTGCAAGGCAAGCAAGGGGGAGGGGGAGGGGAGTTTTCAACGAAAAGACAGGCAGGACTCTGTCTGGGCTGGATGAGCAGGGAGGAGGATCACAGGCAACCCGAGCTGGGAAACGCAGCTGACAAGGGAGCGGGACACCAACTTCAAACACCCGCCCTGGGAGTCAGAGTGCCTGAGATCGAATCCCAGCTCCATTTTAGTAGCCATGTGAACTTGGCTGAGGGAGTGACCTTCTCTGACTTTTCCACAGGAAACCTGGGAATCACCGCTGCTGGACTTACAGAGTCCTCAGAATGTGCAGCCTGGTTTCTTTCCCAAACCTGAAATTACTGGACTCAAACTAAGTCTGTCAGTGAACTCATCCTGGAGAATCTTAATAGACTATCAACTCGATGTGATTACAATATAAAATCCCTCTTAAATCACATTTTCAAATAACGGTTGAGTTTGGGAGGTGGGTATCTGGGGGCTGATAAAAATGCTGTAGATGTGAGCAGGTTGCGGCAGGGCACACCTGTAATCCCAGCATTGTGGGAGCTAGGGGCAGGAGCATCACAGGTTCAAGCTCAGCCCGGGCAATTTAGCAAATTACTAAGTACCTCTCTCCAAATAAACATTTAAAAAGGGCTGGGGATATAGCTCAGTGCAAAGACCCTACGAGTGCCCCAGTACTGTAAAAAAAACAGTCCGTAGACTTCAAGTTCACACACTGGTGGAGTGAAAACATACCCTTTTTGGTTGGTGGACTAACAGATTGCCAAATTTTAATTTTTCTCAGAGAAAACATCAATAAATTATCTAGCAATGTCTATTTTTATTATAATTTCATAAAAGAAAACTATTTTAATTAATCCCAGCATCATTTCAAGATCGTTACAAAATTTAAATCAACTGAGCCTTATTAGGTACTTTTTACATTGCCCTCATTTTTCTCAGTTTTGAACATCAAATGGAAATTGTCTCTTAGAATGGAAATGGTCTGTGGACCATGTCTGGATGAAGGTGGTCTGGCTGACCAGATGGGAGGAGAAAGGAAGAGGAGATTAAGCAGCTCTGGGAGGGCAGAGTGAGGGAACTGTGTGTTAGTTCAGATGCACAGGGAGACACCACTCGTGGGTAACTATGGACATAGGAAGCAGCATCTTAGAATTCTGCCACTAGGGTTGGGTTGCCAGGAGACGCACACCTGTTCCGTGGGCAAAACAGAGCAGCTGAGAAGGAAATGAAGGCTGTGGAAATGGTCTGGAAAGCAGAGCAGAACAGAGCCAGGAGCATAGGTGGGGCATCTCCTGGTGTGGGGCACTTAGGAAGTCCCAAGGTAGAGACAGGAAAGAAGGCCAAGGTGAGTGGCAATCAAGGTAAGGGCAAAGTCAGATTCACTCCTGAGTTTTAGAAGGATCTAGTGTGGAAAAATAAGGACAGATGAAGTCTATGAAAGGGGTCAGGCAGGATGCAGTACCCACCATTCACCACAGTGGTTCTTATTTTTTGTTCTGATTGGTTTAGGCTCCATGGCAAGAACTAACCTTCTGCACACCTGTCCATTTCCTCTGAGTCCTGCAGCCAGGCTGCCACTTTGCTCTGGCCAGTCGTACAGGTCGCAGGGAGGCTGTTGCTGCACGGCAGCGGGGACTGCCATGGAAAGCTGTTGGGGTGCACCTACAGTGAACACAAACGAGAACCCAAGGGGATGGTCACATGCGGCAGAAATGGTGCCTTTAAATGGCTGCTAAAAAATACCAGTGTCCTCAAAGCAACATTTTTTTTAAAGAAAATAATAAAGAGCACATGCAAAATAGAGGAAACCTCCTTGCTAAATGTGGTGGTAAGTGTTCAGTGAAGACAAGATTCATAATAACAGCACTCTTATTTATTTATTTACTTTTTTGGTACCAGGGATCAAACTCAGGACCTTGCACTTGCAAGGCAAGTGCTGGAACCACTGAGCTGGAACCTGGCCCAACAGCACTCTTATTAAGTTGCCAGATCCAACATTCAAGGAAGGGGATAACATTCAAGTATGCTGTATCTCATATACCAACTCAAATTCCTGATAATTTTAAGTACTCAGTTAATTTGTATTTAATACAGTGTCCTTATTGCAGTGTCCCAATTGTCCCAATTGTCCTTATTTATTTATTTATTTTTGATACTGGAGATTGAATCCATGGCCTTTGAACTTAACTACATAACCAGCCCTATTCTTCAATTTTTTTTTTTTTTTAATTTGGAGACTGGGTCTCACTAAGTCACTAAGTTGACTTGGCTGGGTTCAAACTATGTGACCCTCCTGCCTCAGCTTCCAGAGTGCCGAGGTTACAGGTGTGTGCCACTACACATGGCTTTATTGTAGAACTCATAACTTAAGGCCTTTCCTTTCCAAAAGGTCTCTGTGCTCCACTGATCAGCTCAAGGTCTTATCAACCACAAGTGATTCCCAAATCCACTATCCACCAATATGCACCCTTATGCTTCAAATACATATTGAAAATTATATAAAAAGGTGGTTTGCCAAGCTATTATCTATAGCTAATTAATTTTCCATTGAAGGGATTCTAAGTGAAATAAAGCTGTGTGAAGTGTGCAGGTGTATACTTGGATGAGTGGAATAAACACTCAGTGAAATAAGCAGAAATTTGTTTCCCAAGAAGCTGAAATAACATAAAATTCCATATTTGGTTTCAATATTCAATTACAACTGGTTGCATCTCTTCTAAATCATTATGAAATGACTGATGCACACACTTAGCAAACCCAGACTTATTTATTACCCACACAGGGTCACAAACCAATTAACAGTTAGGAGCCCCATAATTTGACATGTAGAAGGAAAGAAAAATGATGAAAAGCTCTTCTAAATCTTTATTGCATTTTAATAAACCTAATGGAAATCTTTCACTGAGTTAGATCTTATCGATATGCCATTTGCAACTACAAAAACAGAGCTTCTGTGAAAAATCACAGTTGAAGAACTTTTTTTATTCCAAGGCAAAGTGTAGGGGAGGATTTAATTTTAGCCCATGATTCTCAAATATCACCCAAGTTATTTAATAAATAAGGTGAGGGACGAAGTAATGTAACTTTTGTCAATACCTTGTGCCAAAGATGCAAGCAGAAATTGGAAGAATCAAAGAATTAAATTTTTATATTTTTAAAAGATCCACTTGGAATACACTTTTCATTTTATTTGGACTAACACTGGGAAGCCTAGAGAAACTTAGGGACTAACTTGGAATCTATAAACTCCCAGACTTCCTAGTCCCCTGACTTCCTGATTTGATTCCTTTTATTTCAGAACTGGCTGATATTAGGGTTAACCCCACATCTGATTTCAAGGAGAAAGATAATTAAACAGTCCTTAGCAAGGACACAACCAGAATGAAATAATGAAAGGTCTGAGAGCCTTGTGAAATACAATTAATGAGATTTAAGAAAAATGATGTTGGTGATTTCCATTAAAATAACAAAAATTTGACAATACTAATGTTTCATTGACTCTGATTTGGTTAGTCTTGCAGTTTCTCCATGAAATTTCATAACAGTATGCAAGGGAAACCTGATTCTGTGTACTATATGCACGCCTCTGGAAGAAAGCGTGGAATCTCCATGGAAACATCCTTGAACCCAATCCTCAGGCAGCTGTCTCTGTCCTCAATTTCAGGTGCCAAGCATGAAGCTGCAGCACCCTTGGGCCCTGCAATGTTGCTACATTTCAGAAACCTAATTATTGAATCAAAGGCAGAAACAGCTGCCTCTCTGCCTGTTGTCTTAACCTTGATTTTAGAAAAGGCAACACCTATAATTTCTTAGCTTCACTGAAAACTAACTCTTACTACAATCCAAAGAACAATTCTGGCCTCCTTTGTCTATGAGGCATCTAGTACAATGGAAAGGGCACTGATTTGGAAACAGAGATGTGGGGTCTGACCCTGGAATGGCTATGCCACTTGTGGACAAATAATTATTTTTCTTTGCACTACTAGGGGTTGAACTTGGGGCTTTTGCACTGAGTTACATCCTCAGTCCCCCTTTTTAAAACTTTTTTATTTGGAGGCAGACTCTTGCTAAGCCACTAAATTGTCCATGCTGGGCTTGAACTTGCATTCCTCCTCCATCAGCCTCCCCACATGCTGGAATTACAGGTGTGTGCGTGCCAGCACTCCCAGCTTTCCAATTCAAATTCTTTACTATCTCTGAATTTTGGCAGTATGAAAGATTAGAGATGGATTAAAGTCAAATGCTTAACACAGTACCTGGTGACCGAAATAGGTTACTACTTATGTTACTGTCACATTCTCTGTCTTACTTGCATTAACTTCATGAAGGAGTTTACTAATCTCTCTCTGGGTCATGTATGTTGTGACAGCTCAAGGCAAGAAGGCAAGTTTTACTTTTACAACCAGGGTTGTCTTATTACCACCCAGGAAGTCACTTGATTTCTGAGTGTTGTTTAAACAAGTGTTTGCTCTCTTCTCAATATTTCTACAAAGCCACAGAAAAACAGGAGCTAGTCTGTTCATCAGAAAGGAGAAATAACTGTTAATACACTTGGTGATCCACATTTCTGCCTAATCTACAGTTGTGATTATCTTTGATCTCAATGTCACTGTTGTCTTCTGAGTGTCAATTCACAAAGCAAAACTTGTACTTCTAGCGTTTTCTAGTGAGACGACACAGTGATGCAGTTCCATAACTTTCTAAGCATTTTCCAGGCTGATTTTTATAAACCAACATACCTTTCCATCCACAACAGAAACATTAGCAGCTGGGGAGGACTCAGCGGTGGAGGTTGCAGGAAATATGTGAAAACTCGCATCTCTCGGTGATCTCACAATTTCATTCTGCCGGTACAAGCGATGATGGCGCAGTTTGGAGACCCAGGCATCAAACCAGTCCTGAGATTTCACCTGAAACCACGAGCAAGAGGAGCAGGGGGCTATGAAACCAGTCTCCTATCCACCACCGGTGCAGGCAAATTATTCCCCCTGCTAATGCCACAGAAACTGTTGAAATACGATTTCACCTTCAAATGATAGATGTGCTCCTCCGTGTCAAGGTCTATCCTCCGAGCTTTCTTTTTAATTGACATGACGGACAGTCCGACATCTATGCTTCCATGGACCTTCCCCTTCTGAATCTGAAATCAAAAGACTAGTAAACTAGAAGGATACCTGGTCTGATGTGTTTCCATACTGAACTTCAGTGAGGCTGAAGTTTTAAATTTATCTACGGAAAAGGAGTGGCGAGGGGGTGTACCTCTTTAATAAAGAGAAAATGGGTAAGGTTCTGAAGTCAATGGTTCTTAAACTGAGGACAGTTGAACTTGCTGTGACTTCTCAGTAATTTCAATAAGTAATCCTATTCATCTTGTTCTTGTTTTTGGCATAACCTAGTCAACTGTAATTCTAGATTGTATAGCTTATATCCCCTCAGAAAGCTATTTTTAGTTTTTCCTAAAATAACTGTGGTCAACTCTCAACCTATGACCCAGAGCATCCCTGAAAAGTCAGCTGGAAACAGCTGCTAGGGCAGAACTGGGCAGCTGCGAGCTGGGAGCATGGAGCAGATGGCTCCTCCTCCCGGGTGCCCCCTTCAAACCAAGGGCATAGCTGATTCAGTGGCAGAGATGGGGACAAACTGCAATCTGAGCCTTCAGTTATTTCCCCTACAGCACAATGTCAAGCAGGGGGATTTTCCTCATTTTTCATGCAAGTACTATTTAAATATTAAAAATAATTTGAAGTAATGCTAGTGAGTTGGGATTCCCAAGATAAAAGTATGTATGAAATAGAAGTGAAGTTTGAAAGATAGTTTATAAGAGGATAGCAACAAGAACAAAGATTGCCCTACATCTCAAAAAAGCACATAAAGAAGAGTTTACTGAGAGATTAAAAATAAAGGATATTTGTATTTTCTCTCCAAAGAGTGATTTGTCAATATGTCACTTTTAGGTTTAAGCTTCTGTTTTTAATAACGTATATCAAAATAGTTAAGTTAAATCTTCATACACTAGTTTGAGGTTTTATGCTATCTCAAGTATAAGCATAAAACTCTCTCTGGAACATGCAGGTTTGGTAACTTGTTAAATATTACAAACACAGACATGCACAAAACTGGCAACCATGCACAAGGATTGTACAATTACAGTGTTTACTCACTTCAAGAAGAATTCTAAATCAATCTTTGAAATGTATCCTGTGTGCTACTTACATCAAGTGGTGCCTTTGAATATTTTAGCATTCCATTATCCAGGACAAAAAAACGCTGCAAGAACCAAACACCCCTAGTTACTGTCTGTACTTTGAAATACATAAAATATTCGCAAATGTGGGTCTAAAGTTGCTTTGCAATTATCAACACGTTTGATCATTTTAATATAGAATTTAGTGCATCTAGACATGGTCAGTTACATTAAATTGCAAGGATATCAAAGCTTGATGTCTATACTACTAACCTACTAAGGTTGTTTTCTTTTTAACACATACTTAATGGGGTTGGAATTTTTTCACCATGATTATTCTTAACAAGGGGGCACTCTCATGGCCTGCCTTATGATCTTTTAAATGAATCATGCTGAATTTTTTTTTTTTTTTGAGACAGGATTTCCCTATGTAGTTCAGGCTGGCCTTGAACTCACTATGTAGCCTGGCCCTGAACTTACTGCAATCCTCCCACCTCAGTCTCCCGAGTGCTGGGGTTATAGGCATGTACCACCACGCCTGCCTGGCTAATGCTGGATGTTTTTGAAAGAGAGAAATGAAAATAATCTGGATTAGGGTAAAGAGATTGTGTAAGGATCTCTACACAAGTCTATTGGAGAGTTTTACCCTGTAGGTAAACTCCTGAATTTCCCCTGGATATTGCACCATGCACAATTTCTGAAAAGGTTCACGATGCATACAGAAGCTAGTTGTCTGGACCTATGAAAAATTAAGCCCTGGATGCATTCCAAAAGAGATTAACAATTATTTCCAAATTGCATTAAGGGTAAAAAGAAAAATAAGGTTTTTTGTGCGCGCGCGCGCGTGTGTGTGTGTGTGTGTGTGTGTGTGTGTGGCAATTTCATCTGCTCCAGGATCTCTCTGGTCCAGTTTGAATGGGATGTAGCAATTTTCAGCAAACACTCAGGAACTCTCTCTGCTGCTGATTTCCCTTCATGGGCAATTCAGGAGAGAACAGCTTCCAGGTCCCAGTCACACAGGAGTCCAATACCCTCCTCTAGTTCAATGCAGCAAGCAGTCTTTTTATTGCTGGAAAATGACTGTGTGGAAATGTTTTAATGTGATTCGGGAACTCAGGGCTGCTGAGGTAGCAGGCGGTCAGGTTCAAGGCTACCCTGCCTAGAACTCATAAAAGGCCACTGGCAACCCTTTGTTTCAGATTCTGGGGGACAATAAGTAAGTATGAAAAGAAAGACTCTCCTCAATTGAAAAACACTCAATGACTCAATTGCTTATGCCCTGGGCAACTAAATGGACTAATGCTTGAATATGGTGGAATTGGACAGCAGGAGAACAGGCAGTGTGAGGGAGGCCCTCCCATTTTTTTTTTTTTACCAAGAATATTTTTCTACTCATTTACATAAAATTGAGAATTCTATTAATTTCATAGTATCACGGATTTTATGGAATGCCTAGAATTTGGTAAAAGTTTACTTAGTAGGTGTCATAATCAAACTATTGTTTCATTAAATGCTGGTTTTTTTCAGAAGAATTTTTCAAAAAGTATAATATTCTAAATTAAAATTAACAGCTTATTGTTGACACAGTGTGATCAAGACTTCTGATCTTGAGGTGTTGGATTATCCTAGTGATTTTCTCATGACTTTTGATTTGCTTTAGGTGTGTTCATGTTCACCAGATGTACACCAAATTAAACTCACAATGTAATTTCTGGCATCACTCGCTTTTTATCCAGAGCAAAACAACTTGGTTCTGTACTTAGTTCAAATCCTATTCATTTACAGAGGCAAAGATGGCTTTGTGAAATTTAATATGTATTCAAGCAGCTACCAAAATTAATTTCTTGGACTATTAGGCTGTCTCTTTTCTATTTCTGGTGCAGTCATGGTGGGAGCAACTATGTTCTGAGTCTTACAGGTCTCTCTGTTGCTTAGCTTGCTCTCCACACCGGTTCTCTTCCCTGTCTCCCACTGTCTCACAGCATTTTCTTTTTTCTCTTTTGCTCAGTTCCTTGTAGTCTTTAGCTGTGGAAGGGAGATTTTCGGCCCTCCCACTTTTTAAGCAGCAAGATGTTCGAAGGCATAGTCCAGAAACTTGGGTCAAACCACAGCCGGTTTTGCTGAAAAATGGACTGAGTGATAAATTAAAGCTGGGGATTCATATAAAATGTGTTTCCTTTGACCATCTTTTCCTTCTATCTATCACAGAATTTTAGCAAGGAGAACCTGCTTAGCAAGGGGAAACACAAGTCAGAATCCAAGGCAAAGGTGATCCCAGGAAGGATCAACAGTTGGCCAAATTCAAGGCAGAAGAAAGGTGTGGGGTATCCCTGGCACTAGGGATAACGTAAGTTAAGGGAAGACAGTGCTGAACAACAGACAAGCCTGTTTTCATTCCACCTTTGGGACAAGAAGTTGGAGCCACATTTTAGATCTGTTCATTTTTAAGTCTTTCTCTTAAAGTGCACAAAATATGTTTCTTCAAGGAAGTTATAATCTATAACCTTCCTGCTTTGAGCCACTGTCAGCCACCACTGGACCATTTGGGCTGACAAATCATTTGGGAGATGAAATCCACTGGTAGAGGTGGCAAGTAGGTAGATTTACTCTTCCAGTGATGTTGCAGATGACACTGGGTGGTGCCCCAAAAAGCTTATATTGAAAAGGGAAGAGAAACTTCTGAGCATCACAGATTTTTTTTTTTTAAAGGCAGGGTTTCATTCTTGTCCAGGAACTTTTGAGCTCAAGTGATTCTTCCCAATGAACCTCCTATAGAACTAGGACTACAGGTGGGTACCACTGTACCCAGCTAGCAATACAAAATTCTTGCTACTCAGGTAATTATGGTAATGTAGCAAAACTATTTCATCCCTAATTAAAACTGGGAGCTAGCAGGATGCTGTAAGGGGAGAGAATAAGCTATAAAGGGCAGTAAACAAACCTGCAGTATCAGCTATCTTCCAAATTTAGTTTGTCTTGATAACTATAAGAATTTATCCCAAGGAACTAATTAATATTCAATTATAAATATGTTCATTAGAACATCATAAGAGCAAAAAATTAGACAAGTTTTACATACCCAGCAATAAGAAATTGGTTTAATAATAGTGGCATATACCATATAAATCCATCAAATGGAATACATGCATACATTTTTAAAAATCTTATACTTATAAAAATGAGAACATACCTACACTAAAGCAGGTTAGACAACAATATGCATAATCTGAGTTTTAAATATCACATAAAATACTGTTCCCTATATACATATATTACAGACCAAAGACTCACATAGGTATAAGAGACTGCAACTCATATGGTTAACATAAGGTTTTGAAAATTAGTTTTAGACATACAACACAGTCTCGGCTTCCCACCTAATAACAAGTAAGATCCTCTTTATGAAGATGATGAGAACTTGAATCTGATAAAATTGTTACCTTGTGCCAGCCTTTTAAAGGCCATTTTCTTTTCTTCAGCATAAAGCCTTCATGTTTATCTGGTTTCTGGACATTGGTTTGGCCTATTTTCAGCCCTTCTATAATTTCCCAGCTGTCAGCTTCCTGAGAAAAAAAAAATAAATCCCGTATTTTCTGTGTCTGATGATACTCTTAAAGCAGATTCTTAAGCAGAAGTCACTTTTGAAGCAACAGTTGATCCACCAGAAGCACAAGCGAAGTTCTGGAGCACATTTCAATATTAAACAAATTAGGCACTTTTAACTGAAGTTAAAATGAGTTTCCTAGTAGATCTGGAGGCAAGCGGGGTCCATCGGAGACCCTTGGGCACCACCTTGTCTACGTAGATTGGAAAGGAATTTTGATTGCCTGTATTCAGAATGTTTCAGATGAATTTTTCCAGTTATTCCCTGAGTAAAGTCCCCAAATGTGACCATTTGGATGGCACATGTTCAATTAGTGTGCAGACCTGGCTTTCTGTGTAGAAATGGAAAGGCTGCAATTGTCCAAAGTGGCTCGTAAGCTGCTATTTACAGAAATGAACAGCTCTGAGGTCATGTTTTCTCCTAGGGTGGCTACTTGGATTTCTACGTGCACATCAAACATCTTGTTCGTCAAATGCACACCAAAAAGTCCAGGCTTTCAAAGGTACACATCCTCTTGGGAGCCCGTGTATGGAGTACCAGCCTGCATGGCCATGAAGCTGGATACACAGGAAGGAGACTGCTCAGTGCTACAGGGCATTCTTACTCTGTGTCTGCAAGGCTCTTGGTTCAATCCTCAACATCAAAATAAAAGTAAATTTTTTTAAAAAGGAACCTTAGTTCTAGAGTCCACACTCTTATCGTTCTGTTAAAAACTAACTGAATCAGTTTCCTCTTTTTTGTTTGGTTTTGTTTTTGAGACAGGGTCTCACTTTGTAGTTCAGACTGGCTTTGAACTCGCTATGCAGCCGGGGCTGGCCTTGAACTGGCGGTGATCCTCCTGCCTCAACTTCCCAAATGCTGGGATTACAGGCGTGTGCCATCATGCCCAGCAGTACAGTTTCCTCTTTCATGAGACCTGTTTTATTAGATTTTTATCAGATATTCTGAATGCCTATAAGATTTGGTGACATTGTTGCATGAAAGATGCCGGTCTCCAGTCTGCCTCGGTCCCTGCTGAGCTTAGCAAACCTATCTGGGCCTTACAGTAGCCAAGGTTTGAAAATCCCAGGATCAGGAGGTTTCTAGGGACCTGTGCAACTCTATAATAAAAAGTGACCCAACAAATACCAGAGCAGTCCATACTCTAAGGCTTGGGCAGGACACCTTGGACCAAGATATGCCCTTTCAACAATTAAGCAGAAGTTGTAGCTGCCGAGGCAGGAACAGGATCTTCATGGCCCTTGCACCACTGCTGCACCCTGCCCTGGAGCCGGGGATGCAGTGCACGGGGACAAATCCTCTCAGGTAACCTGCTGCACCACCCTAGCTTTGAAAAGGTGGGTGCTCTGCACCAGGCCCCTCCCCAGCGGACTTGGGAAGCTGGCTTCAGAAAAGGTTTGTTCTATCAGGAACATCATTAGTGTACAGAACAATGGGCTCAACAGGAATGGCCAACAGAATTCATCTCAGGTCAGACGGCTTTGCTGATGCAAGTAGGCGCTGGTGGCTACCCAAATTCTGTTAGGGAACAAGAGGCTCAGAGGAAGAGATGTCCCCATCAGCTACTGATATGGGCCTGCGAGCCAGGAAGGGAGTGGCTGAGTAGTCCCATCATTCTTCTCCTCGGCCTTTTCCTCCTGAAGCCTGCTTGCCCTGCAGTCAAGTTTAGTCAATGCTAAATTCAAGTGTGTGTGAACAGGGAAGGGCTTCCACATGAAGTTATGTTTTCAGGAGAAGTGGCTAACACTGTCTCATTCTAACCTTGGTAAAGCTAGGAGGTGCCCCTGGCCTCTAAACAGCCCTCCACCTGACACCATGTCTCTGCTCTCTCCCTATGCCCAAGCCCCAACTACCCCACCCCACCCCAGGAAACCCACCCTGACTGCTGTCCCTTCTTCACCTTCCAGGTCATCCCTGAGGAATACACTACATACAGCACCTGGTAGAAACACACCTACTGGTGTTCATTCAGCAGCATGCAAGAGTCTGGAAAGGATCTTTAATAATTCAAGAAGGGATTTTCTACTTGAAGATAATTCTCAGAAACAGCGATTGATCTAGTCAAAGCTATTAATGAGATACAGTGATTTTAAAAAAATGTTTCTGATGAGATAATTTCAGGCTGTAGAAACTATTTCTTTTGGACAACACAAAGCGCAAGTAGTACTATCACGTTATCCAGTACCAAGCAGAAGGCCTCTTAATATGGGATTGCAATTCAACAAGTGAGAACTGCTTATGCATAATGTTACAATGATAAGAGAAATAGTAACTTCTTATAAAAAGGCTAGAATTTTGGTTTTCTACTCTTATTAGAAAAGTAGGTAACTATTCTATTCCATAAAATGATGGATTTTTACTAATTCTTTTTCAAAAGTTTGATATAATTAAGAAATTAATAACAACCTTCCATAAATATGTATATTCATTAGATGAATAGAATTTATTAGATTCTTCATATATATGTAAATATATTTTCTTTTCTTAGATGTCAGTTACATAAAGACATTGTCTTCTTTTGGTGGCTTCATCCATGAGTAGTATTTCTGATGAAAAAGATTTTATATCTGCCAGATCTTACTTGAAAACTAGTGTTTAACTTTGATTTTGTGTATGTGTGAAAGATGACAAATACTATATGTAACCTATGAAAATGGAAACATTTAATAATCAGTACAAACGCATTTCTTTTTCTTTTTTTCCCCAAATTAACTCAGAATGTACTAATAGCTTGTCCCTCTGGAGCTATGGCTATTGATTTCTTTCTTTTCTTTTTTTTTTTTTTTTTTGGTACTGGGGATCTAACTTGGGACCTTGGCGCTTGCAAAGCAGGCGGCAGAAAAACTGAGCTAAATCCCAGGCCCATATGGCTATTGATTTCTATCAGAGTGGTTTTCTATTCATTGAGAATTTGGAGAGGGGAAAAAAAAGGATAAGGTAGAAAAGGTAAAAGGTTAAAATGTAACAATAATTGCTGCAACTATGAATAAACAATTCCATTTGCTTTGATGTAATTTTCCCCTGCCTAGCAAAAGAAACGGAAAAAAATTCTAATATAGTTCTTCCAATTAAATAAGCTGTCAAGCTAACAAAGAGGCAAAGGATAAAACCAGAGCAAACAATGTTCTCCCTATTTCCATTATAAATGCTGATGATAATGTCACAAATCAGTTCTGTAAGAAATGAACCCATCTCAGTACAAGATAGAATCTTCTGTGTTCTTCTATCTGTTATGTTGAAATTCTTTCCGCTATGCTTAGTAAACTAAGTCTATCATCAGAAAACTAAACATCTTTCTGACAACTGAAGAATTTCTTTTGAAATTTCAATTGATATTTATTTTCTGCTGAAAGTCTCCAATTTTCTTAGGTGTACTTAGAAACAGACAAAAGTCCTAATGTGATCATGTCCTTTTAGACATAAAGGAATGTAGGTGCTTCCTTAATCTAAGGAAGAGCAGGCCAAAAGGGAAGGAACTCTGGCTCTCATGACACAGTAAAAGTCTGAATAAATGATCTGCAGTCTTCTCCCCAGAGATGAGGAGACCACTGTGAGAAAGCCACCATGTGCAAGTACTATGTTACCTTGCAGGTCATGGACAGCGAGAAAGTATTGGTTGTTGAGCTGGACAAATTTAAGTCTGAATTTCTGCTCTGCTACTTAACAGCTTGTTTAATTTTGGGAAAAGAAATCTCAGTTTCCCTTTCTGTAAAAGATAACAAATATCTACATGGAGCTGTTTATAAGAATTATATTAAATGGGGTAATGTATTTAAGCACTCAGCATAGTGCCTGGTATGCAGAGTGTGACCAGCCATGGTAACTATTATTATCATTATTATTGCTGGACCCAGAGAGTTTTTTCCCATTACTTTGGCACAAAAATATTTACTTATCTCTCCTATAAGGAATAACAATACTTTCTCTTTCCCTTTCCCTTAAAATAAAAAGAATTCTAGCCCTTTGTACATTGCCCTGCAAATCCAGTGTAAATTATACTTTCATCAGTTCTCTCCTTACACCAGGTAAAGAAACTCTTGTACTGCAGGCAGAAGGAAGTTGGCCTTACACCTGGTGTCACAGCTACCTCAGAGGAGCCAGGTGTAAATGTTATTCACAGTTCATTTGGCCCCAGGCAGGCAGGACTCCATCTGAGAAGGCAAGCACCTCTGTCACTGACCTTGGAGATGGGGACTGGCTCCGGTTCTAGGAAATGGCGACTTACAGAGGGCTCGGTGCTAGAGGAAGCAGTCCTCTCCAGGGTGTGGATGCTCTGAAAATGAGTGGAAATGCAGGCCGTGGTTAGACACTTGTTCCTCGTATCGATGGGCATGCAGGTGAGATCACACAGCCCATAGCACAAACAGTGAGTGGTGTTAAAAACATCAAATGCCTCAGAGACGAAAGATAAGGGCAACAGGCAGGAAGATAGGTTAGTGAGGATTTTATCTTCCTTCCTATGGATCCACTGCTAAACATCAACTGCAAAGCTCCTTGCAATCATAGAGAAGGAGTCAGAGTAGTAGCTCTGGAAAATCTTTAGTACACACAAAATATTGAGTATGTCAGACATTTTTACAACTTGTCGTGAATGGCACATCTACTACTTAGGCTAATTAGCTTTACACAGACGTATTTGCCCATTTTTTCCAACAGAAAATGGCAATAAATAAGGGAAAGGCCTAAGTCAAAAAGTCCAGACCCTTAATATTGTTTAGTCTCTAGAGTTTCTTATAGAAGTACACAGAGAAGAAAATAATATGTCAAGTACAAGAAAAAGATGTCTTTTACAAGACTATGAAGAGCATGCGTAGATCAGGAAGAGAACATCTCTAATACAGTAAATACCGATAAACACAATCGTTTAAATAATATAAACAACAGCTATTTAAAAGTCTTGAGTAATTGTTAAGAGTGTAAGGAGTTCCTGAGACTAAAAAGTTTGGGGGCTGCTTAAGTTCTAAAACTTAAAAATTATTATTAAAATGGAGTATTCTGATATGTATGTGAGTTATTTCTTTTTTTCATAATGCATCTTTGGAAGGAAAGCATTTTTTCAAACTAACACATATCAAAATTTCTTTAAAACTAGTTAATTTGCCTTAAGCTAAAGTACACAAATCCACTCATTAAT
The DNA here is from genome assembly GCF_053883595.1 of Heterocephalus glaber. Taxonomy (NCBI): domain Eukaryota; kingdom Metazoa; phylum Chordata; class Mammalia; order Rodentia; family Bathyergidae; genus Heterocephalus; species Heterocephalus glaber. The sequence continues at coordinate 57,776,877 of NW_028258143.1, read as the reverse complement.
ATAATCCCAAACTCTCCTGACACACAAGTTTATGAGGGAAACAAATCTTGCCTTACGTATTCATCAAGTACATCTGAGCAAGACCTCCCTAATGTAGATTCTATGAAGACAAAACCAGTAAAAGTATTTTTTTTAAATAAAGTAAATTTTCCAAGAAACATGGGTAGTAAAGATATACAGATGTCACTGTATAGAAAAATACAAAATGCTTCTCCAACCCATCATTAAATTACTTCATATTTGAGATAATTTCCTAGAGGAAAAATATTCCCATATTATAATTTTTAAAAATCAAGAATTAGAATCATTTAGAAGTCACACATTTTACTAGTAAGTCCTCTCATCATCTAATAGAATATAAAAAATTCTAGCCAAGTAAATATAATAAATCAGAAGATCAAAAACTGTTAGTGGATGTGTCATAATTCATTCAATGAATCAGCAAATTGTTATTGGACACCAACACAGAGAAGAAAGTGACAAAGAAGAAAGCAGACCAGAGAATTGTTCTTGTGATGCCTGTGTTCTAGAGGGAGGTTTTATACCAAAAAAAAATAGAACCAAATAATACTGAACAATCTTTGTGAACCCATGGGTTTACCATGTTCCATATGGCTACTGCTTTTGCTTATTTAGTTTATCCAGGCAGGTGCCTTTGGTCTGAACTTCTCTTTAAAGACTCACTTCTTCCCTATACTTCCAGATCGCTGGGGAGAAAAACACACACACCTTGCTGATTCACCACGCTTTCCCCTTAGAAAACACAGTAAGAAAAGCAAAACGTGGAAAGAAACTTCACCTATGTAGGTGGAAATGAAGGATTAACTCAAGCAACTTGACCAAGGAAAGGAAACTAAATCCCTTAATTTCCATATCAAGACAGTTATTGAAATGTTCGGTATATTTAAAGTGTAATAAGCATGAGTTTTGTCTCAATTGATGCAGAAGAAATTTTAAAATGTTGCCAAAATTTTGTAGATCAGCAGAGTTAGCAACCACATGATCCAGAACTAACAGTTGTAAAATATTTACTCTGCAAAATAGTTTATATCATGGAAGAAAAGGAAAAAGTTCATTCATTTCTAATATAGTATAGTACAGTACATATAAAAACTGAGTGAAAAATCTAAACCTCAAATGTTGATTTTCCAGGGCACAGAGAATCTAAAAATGTTTACTGAGTCACTGTAAGTAAATGAGTATTTTACTCATATACCACAAGTATGTATTTATAGTCTACTGAAAAAATTATAGTTTATAAAAATAGCAGTTTATTCCCATTATTTTAACTATTAACTACGAATAAGCTATTTTAATTAACCTTCAGTATAATGAAGCCAATAACTTTATAAACTTGCCTGTCTTATATTTGTATATTATTAGAAGCTAATCATCATTATCTATCCTAAATAGAAAAATGGCCTCATTACCTTGAGTTGGCTTCAAACTTATGCTATTTTAAACTAAAAGTTATATCTAAAGTTATATAATAACAAACTTAACCACCCATTATTATATTTCATTATAAAATATATAAGCATCTTGAGTGCTATATTTTTAATGTCACCAGCTATAAAAAACAGTTTTAAGTTACCACACCTAGACTTGGACTCTAGTCAGACTGAGTACTTTGGAGGTAGCACCATCCATTTCTTCTATGCACAATACACCCCACCCTGCACAATACCCTGTAGCTCAGTGGCAGAGCCCTTGCTTAGTATGTATAAAGCCCTGGGTTCAGTTCTAGGCACCACAAAAACCAAAGAAAGTTTCTGAACTTTTCAGTGTTTTCTGGTTAGTTTGTAGAGAACAGTCCCTTAGTGTCATGAACAGATGATTAGACAGAAAAGTACCTTCTAGCTTACTCTGGAATTATAAAAATCATAGCTCTTTTGAAAAAAGATGGAACTTCAGAAAACGTTTAAAGAACCTGACTTTTGAAAATGAAAAGGCCAGTTGGTTAATCATCACCAGGCTCTTGTTGACTAGATTTAAAGCTATGATTGGTCAATGAGGAACATACCAAATTCAATTCTGCAACATCTGCAGTTACAAAATTAGTTCTTTTCACATGGTTTCCTTTAAGACCATAATTTGTGCTGTAATTTTTCTACTTTTCTTATTCTTTCACAGTAACATGGAAACACATGCCACTACCTTGAAGGGATTGTATACATTATATAAGCAAGCTAAATAAAGGATTATATAAACTTGTTCATTGTTCTTTTAAAATCAAGTTTCCTCTCAAATACTAAATTACACTTTAATTTCCAGTTCGGTTTTTAAAAGAACTTAGAATACACAGAGAAGAGGGAAGTACTTACCCACCTCTTGTTCCCTCTGCTCAGAAAGAACTGAGGCATTTTTAGCTCAGTTCAAAAGTCTAGAACACACATTTCCCCTCAGCTCTTCAGCCTAGTCTAAGGAAGTTCTCCAGGCTCACATTCACTTGTCTCAATACCTCCTGGGAAGCAGGTGGAAATCTGCCAACATGACTGTTGGTTACCAGTTTCCTCGTATCAAAGATGTGGTAAACAGACAGACAATGAGACTCTTATTAATAGCTGAATGGTTCAGCGTGACTCAGGTAGGGTGAAACAAGACTCTGAAAATGAGAGCCAGAAGATCTGCTGCATAGGGTTTTTTGTCATTTTCTTACTTTAATCTCATTTCTAAGATATATAAAGGAACTGCTGGAAATATTTTAGGTTGTGGCTACAAAATTTTGTATAGATTCACTTTATATACAAGTAATAAAGACAATTAGGCCATTGCTTTCTGAATGTTAATGCCACTGAAACTGGCCAACTATCTTATCTAAACTATTTTTAAATTCATAAATAATATAAATGTTTTCAAAGAAATATATCCAAAATAATTTAGAAACTTCTAAAGTGCTTTCTGCAAGCATTTGGTTATTAAGATGGTCTCTTTTTTAGTTATAGCTATTCTTAATATAGCAATACCATTTCAATGATTCTAGTAACCTACACAGTGATGAGGATGAGGATGACAATATTTATTTAGTGCTTTCTATATCCCCATGTCTATGCTTTACGTAGGTTATTTGGTTATATCTCCAAAATAGTCTTTTAGGTAATGATTATTAAATTTATTTTATGGCTGATTAAACAGTGAAGCACAGAAAAGCTAAGAGAGGCACAGGGTCAATAACTGCTGGAGTAGAAATATGAATCAAGATTTTAGTTCAGAATCCAAGCTTTTATATATTGCCTTGTGTAGAAGTTAAACCATAAAAAATACAGCAATTTCTAGTAGAAAAAGCCCTCAGCACTAACTAGAGGTATTACACAGCATCCTCCATTACAACCTGCTATGGACACTGAGAAGCAGAAGCAGGCAAAACAAAAAGAAAAATATTATAGAATTCTTAAATATCATACAAGCTCAGGGTTAATTTCTTTGTCATCCTTGACCTACCTCAAGATTAATTTCCAGTTTCTAATAGTCAGGAACGAAGAGTAAGTCAGCCAGCATTTGCTCTGGGGATGCAGTGTATGATGCAGAGAAAAGAATGTTGTTTTGCAGTCATACAGACCAGCCTACCAACCCTCATTCTATTCACAATGTGACTCAGACAAATCATCAACCACTCTCAACTCAGTATCTTCTATCTGAAAAATGGGGACATCATTGCAAGTCACAGAGTTGTCACTTAGTGTATATATAGTGATGGCCAGTGACTGGTACACATCAGACACTCAATAAATGGCAGGTACTGTCCAGTTTTAAACACTGTATGAATGAATGCCCAGGAGCCTTATGCACTTCCATTGGCACAGAAAGACATCTATGATCCTTGGGAGTGATGAATCCATACCTCACATGGCCACCATATTACCCACTGGACCCAGTAACCATAATTAATGCTACTTGGTTACCAAGGCCTCAGAATTTACTGAGAAAGCTGCCAATGTGAGTGGAGGCAGTTCCTAGATAATCCCACGGGGGAAAGCAGCAGAGGTGGTGACAACTCGGATGCCGCATCCATCTGACTGTCTCAGGCAGCAGTATATGCAGGCTTGTCTGCTGTCCTCTTAAGTAATTTCCATAAAGGAGGATTGATTGTTTTTTTCTTTGCAATAGCATAAAATATTAAAATCACCAAAGCTAAAGGGGAATGGCTGAACATGTAGTCATTCTACTAGTTACTCTGTAGTAAGTAGTATCTTGCCTTCACTGAAAGGTAGCAGAAGTGCATTAATAGTAAATTTCCATATAAGCTAGAAAGTAGAAAATTTTAGAAATAGTGGGTAGAAAAAGTCCACACAGCACACTTGGGAAAACCCAAGGAGAGAAAAAAAATCACAGTCCTGTTCTTCCTGCACAGGCATGGGGAGGTCATTATGAATCAATGTCTATAATTCCACGCTCCTCTGGTCTGTTTCTGGAAACCATTGTGAGAAATGCCATTTGAACCCATCAAGAAATCCACCGATAACTGACAAACAGACCTTAACTGTGAAGTGACAAAAGGCATAGGCATAAATTAACACATATTAATTGTACAAAAATTTATAGGATTCAGTATGATATAATATATATATTATATATATATATTTAGTCCCATTATTGCTGTTAAGTAGAAATAGAAGCAGTACTCTTAACATTTGATAATGAAACAAAACTATTGGAAATCATAGCAACTGGAGTAAAAGCACATACAGATCATTTTTCATCACAGCAATTACAAACAAATGGCAAATAGCGTGGAAAAATACTAGGCCATTTCACAAGTAATGGCTCCAGAACATGCAAAGTTAACCTAAAAGGCGAGAGAACAGGCCCCTTCGATTTGAAAAGACTGCTAAAATTAATTTGTAATTTTCTACAAGGCTTTCAGCATTACCCCAGACCACAAAAAAATTTCAGTATAATGATCACTCAGATGATTTTGCTAACAATATAGGCTAAAAATCTCTCCTATCTTGAACATTTCTAATATGTACATTTGAGGCAGAGTTGAACTATGTGCATCACCTCTGTAAACCAAGACCATATAGTCTATGATACATCCATATGTACTCAAAATATTTGCTGAATGAAAGAATGAATAAATATTTGTTATAATACATCCAGTGTCTTAGTTCCTGCTCTGGCATAATTAAATGACCATGAGATTAAATGCAGGTAATAAGGAGAGCAAGGAGGACAAAGGTGGCTTAGCTCAGGTCTCAGCACCTCCAAGATGGTTTCAGAAACTTGCTCCAAGTTTCCCATGTGGGCCTTCATATTTATTTAACTTTCAATCTTAAACTTATAGTTAGGGCTTACAATTTTATTATTAAAAACAGCTGGCATTTTAATCATATTTACTGTATCCCAAATATAGTTTTTAAAGCTACACACACATACATACAATTAACTCATGAGAATGACTTTAAGCACATATTCGTTGCAGAAATTCCGAGGAAAAATACAAAATAAAACTAAGAACTTAAAAACATCCAGAATAAGTAATAAACTCTTTCACATTCTTGGTATACAGTATTTTTTTTAGCTTTTTAAAAAATGCACATACACATTCAATTCTTAAAAACAAAATTGTAACACCTTTTTGAATTTAATAACCTAGTTTTTCAATTAGCAATAGTTATCCCACAACATAAACTGTTCTTCAAAATCATTTCAGCAGTTTTGCTATTTTTTACTGCACAGCTGTGACAGAACTTATTTAAATACTTCCTTGTTGTTTGAACATTAGATTTTTTTCCATTTTTTTACTACTATAAAAATACTGATAAGCATTTTTGCACAGAAATACATATATATTTGATTGTTTCCTTAGAATACATAATTTTTAGAAGCTGACTTACTGGTCTTATAGTATAACTTTATAAAGGTTTTAGATATATACTTCTAACCCTCCCTCCAAAAAAAGCAAAATCAACTAACATGCTTTATAGTAATACATGAAGGGTCCATTTTCCCCAAACCCCACCAATGCTATCATACCTTTTACAAAATCAGGTCTTAATTTGGATTTGAGGTAAAGGGCCTGGCACTTGGAATATAAAATGTATAATCTATAGGGGTTTTCCTTTACCTTTGTAAGTGTATTTTACTTTCTGTGTAGGAGAGTTTCAGTGAATTCTGGCAGAGGGAGGTAAAATCTCCTATTTGAAAACCAAATAAAGCAGTTTTATAGAATTCTGGTCCTTTGGGATGATGTTTCTATGTTCCCAGTGAAAGACCTAAAACTCTATCCTGTAAGAATGATGATTTCCCAACCCTGGGGAATACCAGTCTCCCAGGGATGCTTCTGTAATGACAAATTCCTGGGCCTTTTTAATGACCTACGAATGACAGACCCTCTGCAGTTCATTAACAGATTACACTATGGCTCCATCCATTTAGCGTTATGCCTGGGAATCTAACGGGCGGTATTAATTTTGGGTCCAACAGATGAATCTGCTGCAGTAAAAACATTATCTAAATCCAGGTGTTTCAGGATAAGAGAGAACCTAAGTTGAACATGGATGAAGGCAAGCCTATAGAGCCAGAGGGCTCGGGCAAGCACACCAGGGAAAGAGCAAATGGACTCAGGAACAGCGACTTGAGTGGCCTGTGGGTAATGAGGGTCTGAGTGCCAGGTGGCAAATTTCTTTCCAGTGGTCTCAAATTCAGTACATTTGACATGCACAGAACAAATGGTAAACAGCAAGCCACAGGGATCTCTAAATGATGGGGCAGCAAGAACACTATAGGGCTGCTTGCTCATTGCTTTCAACAGAAAAGGCTAATAAGAGTTCTCAGCAAATGATCAAAGGGAATACATGCAGTAAAAATACAGAAAATTCAGAAAAGCACTAACATAAATTTCACCTATGATAACTGTGAAAATTCTGATCTGCGTATCACTTGTTCCTAGTTTCCTAGGCCAATGAGGATGTGAAAAATCACTATTTTGCTAGGGGAAAAATGAGGAAGTGATACATAACTCAGAAGTGGCTGGCAGTGCACTGAAGGCCCATCTGTTGGATATTCAGCTTGACAAGCTTTACAACTGATCAAATAATGGAGTGGCCAAGACCAGGGGCTCCAGGGCAGGGCTCCAGGGCAGGGCTCCAGGGCAGAACTCCAGGAGTGAACCCTGGTTTGGCTGCTCATTAGCTATGGGCAAGATATTTCCCCAATTTTTGCCATAGTTTAGTTCTCTGAAAAAGGTGGCGATAGTGCCAACTTTCTACAGTGAGAGATCATGAAAGATTAGATGTTGGGTATAGTTCTATTAATTTATGAACTTTGCCTAATATTTAGACTTTTCAGAATATCCAATTTGTAAAATGCATATAAATCACAGAAGTTGGTCACAATATAAGATTTTGCCATCAAATAATATTTTCCCATTGACATTGGTCCTACAAAATTAATTCCAACAATAGGTGGAATTCCAAAAAGCCTAAAGTGACACTGGAAGCAATTTAAGAATTTAAAAATACTTAGTGTCAAGAGATTTATTCTCAGCCAGGAGTGGTGGAACGTGCTGGTAATCTCAGCACTCTGTGAGGCAGAGGCAGGAGGACTGCATGTCCAAGACCAGTCTGGGCAACCATTTTGGTGGATTAAGAAAGACCCTGTGTCAAAAATTTACAAGGGCTGAGATGTAACTCAATGCAAAGGCCCTGGGTTCAGTCCGCAGTACTAGGTGTGTGTGTATGTGTGTTTGTGTTTATTTTCTAGCCTCACTCTAGTCAAGACATTCTGCAGATTTTCAGATCAGGAGAGTATTTCTCTCTGACCTGTCAGGTAGGTTCAGGGCAACCTCCAAATCTGGATCCACTGGAATTCTACATAGAGTTAAGATTTCAGGTTATATTGCTTCCCATTTAATAACACCTGGAGGTGAATTAATTGGAGGTTCAATATCGAATTAAGAATGCTTGAATGATTTTCTCTAAGAATCAGAACATTTTCATTTGAGATAACATTATATTTTTCATAACTCAAAGTTGGGAATGGGTTTCAAATCCTGAAGATAGAGACACTATGTTTGAAGTAGCAATTTTGTTATTTCATTTAGTAAAGCTATTTGGGGGGAGGGTACCAGGGACCTTGCACTTTCGAGACAGGCGCTGTAATCACTGATCTAAATCCCTGGCCCCAAGTAAAGCTGTTTGAACAAGATGATCCAGGGGCTTTGTCAGAAGAGACATATTTCAATTCAGTTCACAGACATGCTGGGAGATGTATTCAATCAGCCTGTGTGTCCAAGAGAAAACTTGTACGAGGAAACCTTGTACAGAAAGTATAGACATTAATAAGAATATTCTTACTTTCTCAATTTCTCGGAAATGTTTCACTCATCATGAAAGTTGCATATACAGCAGAGGCTAGTGTCATCAGACCAGGCCATCATGACACCAGCTGCTTGCCCCAGCACATGGTCCCACTGCATGGCGGCAGGGATGGCCATCACTTGTCACTGGAGGGCATAACTGAGCAGGCTACTGCTGGGTTTGAAGTGAACAGCTCTTGATAATATATAGGAAAAAAACTGTACACCCATGTAATTTAAACCTTTCATAATTGTTAAGAACTGACCATGATATTGAATGTAGACTTTACAAAAACTGGCAAGATGATGGACTACCAGTCTCCTATGACTTATTTATATTTTTTGCCTTAAAATGTTCTTTATTTCATGATCTCTGAGCTTTGGCAAACTATGAATCATTATAAAGAATGGCTGGTATTTTTTTTTCCTTTGATGCTTCATTAAGTAAAAAAGACTGACTCACTCAAGGATTTCCAAGATCCACAATTCACTCATGCAGGCTATATCACCTGGAAATGATGCATTTTAATCCCTATGTTCTTAGAGCCATAGTCTGATTTTTTTCTTTTTTTTTTTTTGGTACCAGGGATCAAACTCAGGACCTTGCGCTTGCAAGGCAGGCAGCGGAACCACTGAGCTAAATCCCCAGCCCGAGTCTGATGTTCTAACATGTCTTGATACCAATACAAATAAAAATAACTGGATCAAAATAGGACCTTGCTTTTAAAGATGCTGATTCCTGGGCCTGAGACTCTTTTTACAAGGTAGTCTCAGATGCATATTTTTAAAAATTCTCTAAAATATCTAAGCATAAGAATAACTATAAAAACAAATACCAAAACAAAATGTAGTCAGTGGGTCATGAATGTAGTAACCCTATTCCACACTGTCACCATAAAATACTCTTATTGCCTAGGAAATAACAACTCTGGTTTTGAAATAATGATACCTTTCACTTTAACCATTCTTAACATCTGTGCAGAATGCTCCCAATTCTTTGTTTTGTTTTGTTGTAAATCGTTTTATTTTAATTCTAAGTAATATGCATCCACAGATGCAACAACTAATTAAAAATAAATGTAAGCCCCAGTCATCTCATTAGGGACATTTAAATGTATTTTCACTTTTTATATTTGGTAGTGATTGTTTAATTAATGCTACATAGATTAATGCATACTAATAATTGCAATAACATTCTTAACAGGTGTTAATATTAGAAACAAAATCTACCAACTCCCTAATGTTTTTTTGTCAATTATATAAATATTTTTATTTTAGAGAAGTATAATAAGGTGACAAATAGAAGAGTTTTAGGTGTGAAATGTGTTACTCTAATAGAAAGTTTCTCCATCTCGACACTGGACATTTTGAATCAGACAGCTCCTAGTTGTTCAGGGCTACCTTGAGCTGTGTAGGATGTTTAGTGGCATCTCTGACACCCTTTAGATGGCCCTAGCATCCTTTCTCCATTTGTGACAATTAAAAATGTTTCTAGACATTGCCAAATGCTCCCTGGTAAGTGGAATCTCCACTACGGCCTCAAGCAACTCCACTCTGCCACCTCCTGAGAACACTGTTGTGGGAGAAGAATGGAACAAAAAATGCAAGTTGAAGGGAAAAAAAGGATATAAAATTTCAAAGTATTAATTTTTTTCATATATTTTTAAAGCAGATAATGGTGAGCATCAAATTATTGTGGCATTTAGATTCCACTGGGTCCATTAAAATAATCATTTTCCATAAATTACCAATATTTTCAATGTGACAGAGTGAAATCATTTCAAACTATTAGGTTATAAAAAGAAGAGATAAATAAATAAAAAGAAGAGATAACTAAAAAATTACATAGGAAAGTACATAAACTTTAACTACTATGTCAGGAGGTACTCAAAAAAATTAGAGATCAAGTCTCTATGTAGTCAAGGCCAGCCCTGAACTCTGTAGCCCAGGCTGGGCCTAGAACCTGAGATCTTCCTGCCTCAGCCTTCATAGTGTTGAGATAGATTATAGGCATGTGCCACCAGGCCTAGCTTTCAAACAAAAATATTTTGATGATTACTGCTGTAAGTCATAGCAAAAGTACTATGAAGTCTCCACAGAATATAGTAAGGATTTGGCATTCCCTTAACCTTTGGGAGACAAAGTCATATGACCTTGATACATTAACCTTAAACATCACCATATACATATTCTGATTTCCTGTGCCTACCCTATGCCACCACTTGCCCTCTTGTCACTTTAAAAGTAGGAGAGAAAAGATTTTTATCCGTACCCCTCACTAGGTTCACTATCTGAGACCCCTAAAACAAAATAAAAGAGTTAACAAGAGAAAAGCCTACAAATTTGAAGTTTTACATGACACAGAGCCTTCAGAAATGAAGACCCAAAGAAGACCCTGTGTATTTTAATGCTATGTTCGATAAAGACTAGACAATCATGCAAAAATGTAACCGGACAAAAGGGTGTGATCTAATGGTAATAAACTGGAGGACATTTAGCAAGTTCTGTTTGTTCAGATGCTTCTCAACATCTCTGTCTCTGAGGATAAAGATGCTCCTTTTCTGCAGGCACAGAAAGGGTACCTCTGGAATTAGTCCTAGGATCTACCTCAGAGGAAGCTCAGAGAATTCTGTTAGGGCTTTCTTCTGCTGTTTCCTCAAATCCCAAGCTGCCATATTTTGGAGTGGAGTGTCCTGAACACTATCAGGAGGCAAAAAGACAATTTAAATTTACCATAATATGACCCTGATTTAATCATAGATACAACTATTCTTAAGGAACACTAATAGAGACAGTAAGGATGTTCAGAAACCAATTTGGTTAGACTTGTTTTGAAGGGAACATTTAGTGTGCTCTGTACAGAATTATCTACATGTTAGGTGAGGGTAAAAGCAGCAAGAACAGGTAGAAAGTGATGGCAATGGTGCAAATGAGAGATGACAGTACTCAGAGCAGGCTGGGTGTGGAGGAGGTGGTTGGCAGCGATCAGGTGCCAAGTACATCATGAAGGTAAAACTGCCAGGACTTGCTAATGGTATAGAAGCAGAGCATAAGAAAGGAGAGAAATAAAGGATGATTCCCAGGTTTCTGCACATACCAACTGGAAGGACAGATTAGTCACTTACTGAGAGAAAAAACTGGGAAGGAGCAGACTTGAAATGGAAATAGTTCAATTTTGGACACACTAATTTTGAGATGCCTTCTTAACATGCATGTGAAAATCTCCTTGGGTAGGTTAAATATTACCACGACTGACTTCTCACTGACATCCAGGATCAAGAATCACAAGTCTGAATGCTCTCAGGAGCCGACAGTCAACATAAATAAGTATTGATACCAATAAGAAGTGAGGACTGTGGCCTATCAGAAAGTAAATGTGCCAGCTAAACTGGAAGCCACTACTGAGCCCAGTCAATAGTGTTTCCATTAATTTATTAATGTGCATCGGAAAAGAGATTTTGTTTAGCATTTCTCGAATTTATCTGACAACTCTTTTCATATATTTCATATCATATACATAGTGTATATATATATATATATATATATATAAACTTATGAGTCATAGATGAGCATACACACACAGAGGCAATTTTGTTGGAAGTCCTAATATCTCATGTTATACTTAAGTGAAACATAAATGAAACAATTATCAAAGTCTTCTAATGGACTCTTGACTCTATCACTGGTGAGGAATATTCATGAAATCACAAGGGCACTGAGTCACTTCGTGCCCAACCCCTCTCCCTCCTTCATTTGTTATCCCACATAACTTGGTGACAGGAAAGACAGCCAACTGCTACCATGTGCAGATGTTCTTTGTTTTATTTACCCATGAAGAAGGAAGAGGAGAGAGGACAAATAAATCTGGATGGAATGGAAATTTTATGATACAAGACAGACTAATATTGTTGCAGGTTTTTAAAAAATATCCTCCAGGATATATTAAAACATTTGAGGTGCACAGTTTGTCTCTGAATAATCAGAATACTTAGTCTGTTTAAAAGAGCTCCTGGTACAATTGAGATCAAAACATATACAGGTAATAGTACAAAAAAGTCAAAGTCATAAAGTTCAGAGAAGGGAGAAGCTAACGTGGGTTTGGGTGGCCAGGGGAAAGTGTTACATGATTGGCCCTTGATGTGCAGGGAGGCATCAGGTGGCGAGGAGGGTGGTAGGAATTCCCTGTAGAAAAGACAAGGCAGAGGTGGAGGTGGGACAGGCTTAGCAATCACGAGCAGACCAGAGGGCACAGAAGGAAATGGGATATGAGGCTGGACCGGATCATGGTGATTGCTGGATACCATGTAAGGAAATCTCACTTTAATTGTGTAGGTAACAGAGAGTCTTTGAAGGTTTTTGAGCACGAATCTGCCATATTCAGGGAATGGTGATGCTGAGGTCATGAGGGAGATGGTGAGGTAAGAGTACTCTACAGGACCCTGGGCAGAGGTGATGAGAGTCTGGGCCAGGAGCTGAAGGGAGAAATGGAAGATGATGGTATTACAGAGGAAGAAACAATCAATAGGACTTAACCTATGGAATATGTGAGAAGCAAAGGTGAAAGGCATGCCATTGAGCCCCAGTCTCTGAGGAAATGGTTATCCTGACACCAAACTGCGTTATACACACAGCTTTAAGGCACAATCAGAGAGTGGTACATATAAGTAGCAGTGTTCAATCAGTTCATCAGTGGTTGGGGATTAGGATTTGGGGAGGACGGGCAAATAATGTACATCAAAATACACCACTGTGTTCATAGCTACGTGCTGGATCCTTTATGTGAGAACAGGGTTGGACTTTGGCACCCTCTGCATAGTTGTTGGTCAGATCGGAAGAATGGAGAGGATACAATGACAACTAACTTACCACACTTTTTCTACGTCCTTTTACTATGAAAAAAGTTATCATACAAAAGTAGATGCACATAAAAAGCACCACCTCATATTATGTCACCTCATAGGTCACTCAAAATTTCTGGTTTCATAAATTCATTCTGAGTGTTAGGTAGTGACTGAGACAGGGGAAAAAACCAGAATTACAATTTTTCTTTTTCACTCTTCTTCCCCTATAGGGAGATGGACAGATACAAAACAGGAGGAGAAGGAACAGCAGGAAGAAACCAGAGGAGAAAGTATCTGGGGGAGTTTCCACCTGCTAAAATAAACAGGACTGAAAGGAAATTATCCTAAAAAAATAGCAGCCATTTGCACAGTGTCTCTTGTCTGGAATTCACGATCAGTTTACACACATGCTGCTTCATTCCCATCATCAAACTTTCCACTCACAAGCCAGTAGGGAGTCACACATTCCCTCTTCATGTTCCCTCTGGCAGTCCAGGGTTTCTGCTGTCCCTGTTGTTTTGTATGCCAGCCCTGGAGCTCAGGTGCAACAGGCAGATCAACAATGCATGACAGATGTTTCCTCAGCAGTCATCAGTCTTTCTAATTTGCCACAAGTCTCCAGGGCGAGCTGGGTTGATCCCTTCCTTTACCCCAGCAGCAGCCAGGATGTCATGCTGCTTAAAACATCTCCCAGTTTTAATGCCCAGGGCAAGAGAAAAATGGAAAAACCATAAAAAAAGAGAGAGAGAATCGGAACAAGTTCAGGGTAGACTGGAGTTGCTAACTTGGCATCTCAGCAAGTAGTAGTTATTTAATATACAACAATTTCATTCATGGCATTTCTTCTTTGGCTCTATGAACACAGTAAGTATTGTTAACTATGTGTAATCATAGGTTTCTTAACAGTCTATATGTGCATGCTCTTTGAATTCAGTACCAAAAGACACCAGCATAAAAAATTTCCCAAAATCCTGTAGTGGAAATATCTGCCTTAGGACCTGTGAAAGATACACAAATAAAAATTCCTGGTTCTTACAGATTTCCCCAGAATCTTTTGCTAGAAATGGGAAGGGGAAATGTCAAGAGGCTCTGAGACTGAGGGCACTCCCAGCAGTGCATTTCCCACTATCTAGAAGAATGAATTCACATTTGAACTGGCTGTCTCAAGACTCATACCTATGATGGCCTATTAAAAACTGATGTACAGGGTCAGGGATTTAGCTCAGTGGTTCCACAACCTGCCTTGAAAGTGCAAGGTCCCAAGTTCGATCCCCAGTACCAAAAAAAAAAAAATGATGTACATACTTCTAGAAGTTTGGCAATATGCTTTGAACACATAAAACGGTAGTGGGAACAGAGAGAAATGAGGGGACCCTGAAAGAATGTTCATTAATTGAAAGTTGCCTAATGGAAAGTTTTCATAAAAACTTCACCTACTTGTGAATGTCTAGTTACACAACCAAATACTATCACAAGACAATATTAAAATGGAAAATAGTTATTTTCAGATCTGTGGCAGCTTCACTGTTTGACAAAGAAGATCATTCATACGATTAATCTTAATGAAACCCAGGCAACAGAAAAAGCATCACTAAGAGAGTAATGTAGCAACTGTAAACAAAAATAACTTACAGAATTGGCTTAAATGGGCCACTGGATGTTTTCCACCATAATCAAGCAATGAGAGTTTATCCCTCTGTTGCCTTTAAAAATTGTTGAATTCTCACTACTTTCAATTCTCTATTACAATTTTTGTAACCTAATTCCTGAATCTAACTGTTAGCAGATTCCATGGAACCCCACACAGAGTTTGGAGCTTGGTGGACTAGTAAGAGCCTTTGAGAAAGATGTGCTTCATGGTCTCATAGATCCTCTTCACCTCCACAAATGCAGAGAGAGAAAGCAGAACATTCAAGTTCCTGATAATCAGATCCCCTCCACAGAGAGAAAATGAAAAGACCCTTAGGCACTCTGTTCCCTTTCTGTGCTCTACATTCTGTATGTCCTAAATGACAGAAAAGCAAGAGGAGAAGCTTCACGAACCATCAGAGGTATCTACAGAAAATAATGAGTTTTCCTCAGGAATACAAGACTTTACAACAAAATGTCAGAATTAATTAGCAATTACCTCCTATCCAAATGGTACAATATTTGCAGAAGACAGTACATGTACTTTATACCCTTCTCTTACCTGCCTACTGTCCCGCTGGGAGGATGTTGAAGAGGAGGCACTTCTATGGGTTGGAGTGGACGTTTTATGAGCAGGGGATATGCCCTTCTCGTCTGAACTCATTGCTGCAGGTAGTCTAGATGTGTGCACCTGAGACCATCCCAATCTTACTGCAAATTCACAGACAAAGACGTAGATGGTTTTTCAGCTTCATTCCATTTCATGAATCAGGTTTGCCTAAGAAAGAGCAGACAAATATCCAGTGTGTCCAAAAACCTAAAAGAAAGACAAATTTTAAAGTTTCTTGTGACTTTTATGTAAACCTTTTCTCCCTATAGATTAATTATCTCAGGTATTTTGTTACAGAGACAGAAAGCTAAAAACATGTATCCAGTTATTGGTATCTCAAAAAATTAAAATCATGATATTTAAGATAAATATTAATTTGTATTAATGACAGGAAGAACTCTGGTACAACAGGAAATATGTCTTCCTCTAGACTTTCAGGAGGAAGATAGAATTGTTAGTTTCTAACAAAAGTCTGTCAACAAGGAAAGAGGAAATAAAACATAAGCTAAAAATCACATTGTTTTAAGGCAAATTACAATTTTATAAATATTCTAGACCCTAATATTTAGGCAAGGTAAAGGAGCTTCTTTCCCAGTAATTGTAATTCCCCTTACCCAATGGAATATGTTATGTTTAAATCCAACACAACAGAGTCAGTTACAAAACAACTGATGTACATATTATATGCATCCCATGAGCCAGAATCTGTGAAAGACCACAGAATACACAAGCTGTATTTGAATGCTGAATGTCTCCCAAAGGTTCATGTGTTAAAAGATTTGGTCTTCATAGTGGCACTATTAGTAAGCAGTAGAACCTATAGGATGTGAGGCCTTATGTGAAGTCCTTGGGTCACTGGGTGTGTGCCCTTCAAAGAGACTGTGGATCCCTGATCCCTTATTCTTTCTCTTTTGCTTCTTGGCCATGAGGTGAGCAGTTTGCTCTGCCATGCACTCCCTGGCATGGCATATGACACCCTTACCAAAAGCCTAAAAGCAATGAGTCTGCCCTATCATGAAGTGGAACCTTTAAAAGCATGAGCCAAAATAAACCTTTTCTCTTTATAGGTTAATTCTCTCAAGTATTTTGTTACAATGATGGAAATTTGACTAACAACATATATCCACAGTTTTTGATACTGTAAAGCTACAGTATGACTACATATGACTTCAACAATTAATAAGTTTGCAAATACCTATGGACTGAAATCAGCTGATGGTCAGTATGACTGGTGGTCAGTATGATTAAAGTACTATATGACTAAAGCACAAGATGGTCAAAGAAAGACAAAGGCCTATTCCACAGGGCCTTGGGATCCATGTTGGTTGTATGATATAAATGCATGCCCTAAATTTCATGTGTTAGAAACTTAACCATGAGGCAACATTATTGTGAGATGGGAACTAAAGGGAGGTCCATAGGCCACGAAGACTGTGGTCCCATGAATGGAGTTAATGCCATTATTTAAAAGGGTTTAATGAAGGGGGTCCTCTCTCTTCTGCTCATCTACCTTGAGGACATAGCATTCCTCCTATGACATTTAATCCTGACATGTCAATTTGATTGAATTGGGCTGGGGATTTAGTTCAGTGGTGCTGCTGCCTGACTCGCAAGCATAAGATCCTGAGTTTGATCCCTGGTACCACCAAAGAAAAAGGAAAGAAAAAGAAATGCCTAGCAGATTAGTAAAGCACATTCCTACATGTGTCTGGAAAGAACATGGAGCTGTGTCCTCACTCATTCATTTTTGGCACTGTTCCCCTGCTATGTTTCCTGGCTGCCTTGAACTAAGCAGGTTTGCTATACTAAAACCAAGCCCTTCCACCACTACTTAAAGCCAGCCACCATGGACTGAATTCCTTGAAATTGTAAGCCAAGTTAACCTTTACTCCTGAAAGTTGTGAGTGTTGGCTATTGTGTCCAGCAATGGGAAAGCTAATATAAAAACTCTGTGCTAGGATTGGAGCCATTGCTGTGAGTATACCTGACCACATGGTTTAGAAGCCTTTAGTACTAGTTTGCAGGGGGAGTTTGGAAAGGTTTAGAGATGTGGGCTACAGAAGAGTTAGAATGTGAAAAATAAAGCTTGATGGGTGATTTTGGGCAGAGCTTGGAAGACCAGAATGTGGGTAGGAATGGAGAGAGTAAAGGCCAGGCTCAGAAAGTTTCAGTAGGGAACAAGGAGTCCACTGGCAGTTGTACTAGACGCCGTTTGTGTTATACTCTGGCAGAAAATTTAGCTACATTTTGCCCATGTCCTGAGACTTTGCAAGAGACTGAGACTAAGGGGTGTGGATTAACTAATCTGGAGAGAAAATTTCAAGACAGCCTAACACTCAGGCATGGGTACTGCTGGCTGCTTATAATAAGATTTATAGTGAGAACTGGGGAAAAAAGCAGAGGAGAAGACTGAAAAAATCAAACTTTGGGCTAGAAGGAACCATGTGTGTAGTTGGGACCAAAAGAGGTGTGGCTGCTACAGAGAATAGTACCTTTAAAAAGAAACCAAGTAGTTTGTATAGGAAAAAGGAAAAAGATGCCTGGAAGGCATCTCAGGAATTATCAAGATTCCATTCACTGCAGATTCAAGGATGCAAATGCGTCAGCCTTTCTTTTTTTTTTTTAATTAATTTTATTGGTATATTTTATTGGTACACTTTAGGTATACAATGTGTTTACATTTATCACTGGGTGCTTGTATCTGTACATGATGTATCTTGATTCTTATTTTTTTCCCCATTACCTGTGCCCCCTTCACCCCCTCCACACTTCCCTATTTACATAGATTTCATTTCCATTTTTTTTTCTTTTCTCATAGTTTTTCCTTTCCTTCTTTTCCTTTCCCCTTCCCCTTCCTTCACTCCTTTGTCTTTGGACCTTTTTTCCTATTTCAAATTATCAAATATTCATTTTAATCATTTTAACCCTTGTTTACACTATCAGTTTCTCACACTAGTGAAACTATTTGGTATTTACACATGTGTCCTATTTATTTCACTTAAGAATATGGCCTCAATATATATCCATTTAGCTATAAATGACTCTAGTTTTTCATTCTTTATGGCTGAGTAGTAATCCATTTTATAAAGAAAACACCACATTTTCTTTATCCAGTCTCCAGTTGATGGGCATTTGGGCTGATTTCCAAGCTTTAGCTATTACAAACTGTGCTGCTATGAACATGGGTGCACATATATCACTGTGGTATGATTCTTTTAATTCTTTGGGGAAGATACCCAGTAGGGGAATAGATGGGTCAAATGGGACCTCTAGTCCTAGTTCTTTGAAGTATCTCCATACTGACTTCCACAGTGGTTGCACCAGTCTGCAGTCCCACAAGCAATGGAGCAGGGTTCCTTTCTCCCCATACCCCCGCCAGCATTTGTTATTGGTTGATTTCTTGATAACAGCCATTCTTTCTGGGCTGAGGTGGAATCTCAGTGTTGTTTTCATCTGCATCTTTTGAATGACCAGTGATGTTGAACATTTTTTCATATATTTGTTTGCTGCTTTTACTTCCTTGTCTGAGAAATGTCTGTTCATTTCAGATGCCCATTTTTGAATTGGGTCTTTGAATTTGGGGGGTCTAATTTTTTTCAATTCTTTATATATTCTAGATAGTAGTCCTTTGTCTGAGGTACAGCTGCTAAAATTTTTTTCCCATATTGTACGTTGTCTGTTAGCTCTGTTGGTTTTTTCTTTTGCAGTGCAGAAGCTTTTTAATAAGATGAGATCCCAGTTGTTGATTCTTTCTGCTAGTTCCCGTGATGCTGAGGTTTTGCTCATGAAGTCTTTTCCTATGCCAATGTCTTCAAGAGTTCTACCTAACTTATCTTCCAGCAAGTTTAGTGTTTCTGTCTTAATATTTATATCTTTAATCCACTTCGATCTTAGTTTAGTGCATGGTGATAGGTATGGGTCTAGTTTCAATCTTTGGCAGGTTGAAATCCAGTTTTTCCAACACCATTTATTAAATAGGCTATCTTTCCTCCAATGAGGGTGGTTGGCTCCTTTGTCAAAGATGAGGTGGCTGGGCATGTCTGGAGTTGTTTCTGCATCTTCTAATCTATTCCACTGATCCTCAGGTCTGTTCCTTTGCCAGTACCATGCTGATTTTATCACAGTATATTTGTAGTATAGTTTCAAGTTGGGGATTGTGATACCCCCAGCCATGTCTCTGTTGCCTAGAATTGTTTTAGCTATTCTAGGTCTCTTATGGTTCCAAATGAATTTTTAGATTGTTTTCTCTAGTTCTGTGAAGTATATTGTTGGAATTTCAATTGGCATTGCATTGAATCAATATAGTAGTTTTGGAAGTATGGCCATTTGCACTATATTGGTTCTTCCTACCCAGGAGCAAGGGATGTCTTTCCATTTTCTTGTATCCTCTTCGATCTTTTTTCTCAGAGTGCTGTAGTTTTCAGTGTAGAGGTCTTTTGCTTCCTTTGTTAGATTGATTCCTAGATATTTCATTTTTTTGGATGCTATTGTAAAAGGAATTGTTTCCCTAATTTCTCTCTTGTTGAGTCTGTTATTCGTGTACAAGAAGGCTATCGTTTTTTGAGTGTTGACCTTGTATCCAGCTACTCTATTTAATCTGTCAATTAAGTCTAGAAGTCTTTTGGCAGAGTTTCTTGGGTCTTCTATGTAAAGTATCATATCATCAGAAAATAATGACAGTTTCACTTCTTCTTTTCCTATCTTTATTCCTTTTATTTCTTTCTCTTTTCTAATTGCTGCGGCTAATGTTTCCAGAACTATATTGAACAGCAGTGGTGATAGTGGGTATCCTTGGTCTTGTTCCTGATCTTAGCGTGAAAATTTTCAGTTTTTGACCATTTAGTATGATGTTGGCTGTTGGTTTTTCATAGATAGCCTTAATCAGGTTAAGATAAAGACCTTCTATTCCAATTTTCTGTAGGTTTTTTTTTTTTTATCATGAATGGGTGCTGGATTTTGTTGAATGCTTTTTTTGCATCTACTGAGATGATCATATGGTTTTCATCCTTGACTCTGTTAATATAGTGTACTACATTTATTGATTTACAGATGTTGAACCATCCTTGCATTCCTGGGATAAATCCGACTTGGTCAGGGTGTATGATCTTCTTGATGACCCTCTGTATTCTGTTTGCCAGTATCTTGTTGAGGAGTTGTGCATCTATGTTCATTAGGGAGACTGGCCTGTAGTTCTCTTTTTGGGTTGGGTCTTTCCCTGGTTTAAGTAACACTTGCTTCCAGGAATGAATTTGGAAGCCTTGCTTCCCTTTCAATTTCCTTGATGAGTTTAAAGAGTAATGGTGTTCTTCTTTAAATGTCTTGTAAAATTCAGCAGTGAAGCCATCTGGACCTGGGCATTCCTTTGTTGGTAAATATTTTATTACATTTTCAATTTCACTCATTGTAATTGGGGTGTTTAGAATTTCTATATCTTCTTCATTTAACTTTGGCAATTCATATGTATCTAGGAATCTGCCCATTTCTTCTGTGTTCTCCATTTTATTGGAGTAGTAGTTCTCAAAGTAGGTATTGATGATCCTCTGGATTTCTGTTGGGTCTGTTGTGACTTCACTTTTTTCGTTCTTAATTGCATGTATTTGTGCCTTTTCTTTCCTGTTTTTGATAAGGGTGGCTAAAGGTTTATCAATTTTATTTATTCTTTCAAAAAACCAACTCTTTGATTCATTGATTTTTTTTTGTATTTTTCTCTTAGTCTCCATTGCATTGATTTCTGCCCTAATGTTTATTATTTCCTCTCTTGTACGACCTTGGGATTTGTTATGCTCTTCTTTTTCTAGGAGCTTGAAGTTCTGCATTAGGTTATTTATCTGAGTTTTCTCTGTTTTCCTAATATGGGCATTCACTGCTAGGAATTTCCCACATAGAACTGCTTTCATTGTGTCCCATAGATTCCTGTATGTTGTACTGCCATTTTCATTTACTTGAAGAAACTGTCTAATTTCTTTTTTAATTAATTCTGTGACCCATTGGTTGTTCAAGAGGGCGTTATTCGGTTTCCATGTGTTTGTTGGGGATTTGTGGTTTCTTATGTTATTGATCTCCAATTTTATTGGACTGTGGTCTGATAATATACAGGGAGTAACTTCAATTCTTTTACATTTACTTAGACATGTCCTATGAGCTAGTATGTGGTCTATTTTCGAGAATGACCCATGTGCAGCCGAAAAGAATGTGTATTCTGATTTTGTCAGGTGGAACACTCTGTAAACATCTATTAAGACCATTTGTTCAATATCTTGGTTCAGTTCTAGAATTTCCTTGTTAACTTTTTGTCTAGATGATCTGTCTATTTGTGATAGTGGGGTATTGAGTTTCCCCACTACAACTGTGTTAGTGTTTATTTGGCTTTTCATGTCTATTAATATTTGTTTTGTATAGTTGGGGGCATTTGTATTTGGTGCATATATATTTAGGATTGTCATCTCTTCCTCTTGGATTGTTCCCTTCACAAGGATGTAGTGAACCTCTTTGTCTCTTTTAATTAGTTTTGGTTTGAAATGTACTTTGTCTGCAAATAAGATTGCTACACCTGCTTTCTTCTGGGTTCCTGTGGCGTGAAGAACTGTTTTCTATCCTTTTTCTTTCAGTCTATGAGTTTCTTTTTGAGTTAGGTGTATTTCTTGTATAGAGCACACTGTTGGATTTTCCTTTTTAATCCATTCTGCCAGTCTATTTCTTTTGATTGGTGAATTGAGGCCATTAACATTGATGGTTATAATTGATAGATATTGATTTATCCTTGTCATGATGTTTTACTTTTGTTGGCTCTTTTATTTCTTATTTTTTCCCCCTTTCCCTTTAGTGTCTTACCTTACCTGGTGGCTTCCCTCTGTTGGGCCTCATGGAGTTGTGACCTTCATTGTTTTTTACTAGGATATTGTTTAGAATTGCTTGTAGTGCTGGTTTGCTGTTCATGAAATTTTTCAGGTGTTCTTTGTCATGGAAGTATCTCATTTCCCCATCCATTTTGAAAGATAATTTTGCACGATACAACAGTCTAGGTTGGAAGTTATTTTCTTTTAGGGCTTGAAATACTTCACTCCAGGCTCTCCTTGATTTGAGTGTTTGTGTTGTTAAGTCTGCTATGATTCTGATGGGCTTTCCTTTGTGATTTGTTTCTTTTCTCTAACTGCTTGTAGGATTTTGTTTTTCTGTTGGATTTCTTGGGTCTTGACTATTATATGTCTAGATGTAGATTTTTTTTGATCATGGCTAGTTGGAGTTCTATATGCCTCACTTATCTGTATGTCCAATTCTCTGCCTCTGTCTGGGGAGTTTTCCACTATTACTTCTGTGAACAGTTTTTTCATGTCAATTGTGCTTTCTCCTGTTTTTTTATGGACTCCTATCAGTCTTATGTTATTCTTCTTTGCATCATCTAGCAGTTGTTGGATTTATTTCTCATGGTCCCTTACTATTTTTAAGAAATCTCTATTTTCATGGTCTCTAACCACGATCCTGTCTTCTATATCTGACATTCTATCTTCAGATTCCCTTAATCTGCCGTGGATACTTTCAATGGAGTTTTTGAGCTCCTGAATATGTTTGAATCTGTTTCATGGATTCCATTTCTTTCTTATGTTGGGCGATCATGGTTTCCATTTCTTCTTATGCTGGGTATTCATGGCTTCCAGCATGTTTCTGAGCTCATCTATTTTTTTTATCTTTTTCTGTTCTAGATCCTGTAATCACATGTCTTTCATTCTGCTCACCATCTCTGTGAATATCTGGGAGATTATTTCTGCTTTGAATTTTTCTAGAGCCTCATTCATCTGTTTTGTTACTTCCTGTGGTATCAGTTCTGGGTATCCAGGTGGTTGGTTATGGGACTTTTCCATCTCATTTCCCCCAGGATTTACCCTTGGTGGGGTGGAAGTCTGAGTTTGTGCCTTGCTTAAATGTCTTCTCATTTTTGTTTTTGGTACTGTCCTTGGTTTAACTCCTGGGTTGATAGTTTGAAATTGCTTATTGTAAGTATCTTTGTTGCTTGTAATTAGAACCCTATGGAATGACTGCTTCTCAGAGGTGTCTTCCAGATATAGCTGGTCTTTAAGTTTTGAGTCTCTAATGACTCTAAGGCTATCTCATTTTCCTTATACTAGGAAGGTTCATTGACTAGATCAATACCCACACCTTAGCCCAAGTGATACAGTCAGCAACACCACTGCATCAAGTACATCTTTGAAAATGACAATTTGTGGTAGTTATTAATCTATCACCTTTAGCTGTGTGAATTAAATCAAGATCAAGGACCAACCCAACATATAGTGAATAAACTCTTCAATATAACAACTTTACCATTTGGGATGGGGAGTTAGAAGGGGTTGGGGAGGGAGGGATAGATGGGAAGAAGGATAGGGGAAGGTTAGCAGTGTGGTTAGATGATACAGGTGAGAAAGAAAAAGAGAATACTAGGAAAATAAAGAAGAACTCCCAATGAGGACCAAAACAAGGACAAAAAGGGAAGATGAACAATGTGGGAGAGCAAGAGAGTGTAAGATAGAGAGAAAGGAAAGAGAAAAAAAGAAGAGAAGAAAAGAAAAAAAAGTAGAGAAAAACAAATATTTGCAAAGAGTAGGGAAAAAAATTAAAGATAAGAGGAGCAAAAGAAAAGAAAAAAAACCCAAAATAATAAAACTAACTTTGGGAATAAAAAATAACCATGAAGATGAAGGGCCTCTTTCAGGGTATGTCTCTGCTGTCACCATAGACAGCGTGGGTTGCAGTGTGCAGATATAAGTCAATGAGTCTCAGCAAGCTAGACGCAGACGCATGAGATTCAGGCAGATTTCTGGCTGCAAGTTCCAAGTTGAGCTCCCTGTCCTTCTGTGGGGTTGAACTCTGCAGAGTTGTATTGCAGGTTCCAGCTGCCCTTTCCCTGAAGATAGTCCCCGTCCTGATGGGAGGGAAGATGCCTCCAACTTACCCAGTATAGTGGTCTGGTGGTCCGGTGTCCTCTGTGTCTTTGTCGTGTGGAACCAGGTGGCTGTACAGAGGAGCGGGGTGGGGTGGGTCCAGTGGATTGCTGCGGGGGCGCAGGCTGATTCGGCGTGTTCCGCGCGCAATGTTGCTATGCAGTCCGCAGACCTGCCTGTCTGCAGCAGGCTGATTCGGCGCGTTCCGCACAACTCGCTATGTTGCTACGGTCTGTCAGCCTTTCTTTTAAGAAGAGTCCCTGGCCACCCTGCTCAAGAAGAGCCACCTAGTGAATTGTTTCTCTGGGATTCATTTCACCTTGCTCATCCATCCACACTCAGAGGCTGCTATAGCCATGGTCCAAGGGTCCCTGGTCACTGCTTTCACTGACAGTAGACCTTGATAGTGTCCATGTAGTCCTGGTTTTACTGGCACACAGAATGCAAGAGTTTAGGGCTGAGGGAGGCCATCACTCAGATTTCAAAGAAAGGCCTGGAAGGCCAGAAATGGAGCCCCTGAGAGAGCAGTGCATGAAGCAGGTGGAATGAAATTCAAGGTGCAGTGGACACCCTAGGAAGTCAGGGATGATAGGCATATGGAATGTCTGCAGATCATGAGTGGAGCCAGCCCAAGAGAGAGTCTGTATGGGATGCAACAGGCTACAGTCATTGGGTCTGCCCAAGTGCTTTGGAACTTGCATTTTACTATCATGTGCCCTGGATGCCAGATATAGAGCTACAGGATTTAATGTTTTCCCTACTGGGTTTTGGTCTTGCTTTGGTTCAATTCTTTTCTATCCTCGTATTCTTCCCTTAAGGAATGGGAATCTTTACACTGTACCATTTGTACCTTGGGATTATATAACTGGTTTTTTATTTTTATGGAGGTCCACAGTAAAGAGTTTGTTTTGAGTCTCAGAAGAAACTTGGAGTTAAACTTTTGAAAAATGCTGGAACTGCTGAAACTTTGAAGGCATTATTGTGTTTCCAGTTACACATGGAAAAGTATTATTTTAGGTGGAATTATAAACTTGCTATTGTTTTTATTTGGAGATTAAGAATGGTGTAAGGAAATGTGGGTATGAAGTTGACAAGAGGTAGACTGTGACTGTTTATCCTGATATGTCAACTTGACTGGATTAAGAAAGATTTATCAGATTAGTAAAACACGTTCCTGTGTCTGTCTGTCTGGTTTGGTTATGGAGGCATGACCTTGTGTATTTTATATATATATATATATATATATATATATATATATATATATATATAGTCCCTCACCCTTTCCTCTCTGGCACAGTTCCCCTAATCTGCTTCCTGGCTGGCATGTAGTGAGCAGCTTTGGTTCACCATGCCCTTATGCCATGATGATGCTGCCTTGGAGACAGCTGACCATGAAGTAAATTCCTTGAAACTGTGAGATTATTTCCCAGCCATGGGAAAGTTGAATTTATCTTCTCCCTGGAGGGCACAGTGTTGAAAGCATCATTCTGGAAGCAGAGAGACTGGGCTCTAACCTGCCAGTGCTCTACTTTTGGACTTCCCAGCCTCCACGACAATGAGAAAGAAATTTTTATTCTTTATAATTGCCCAATCTCAGTTATTCTTTTATAGCAGCTCAAATGAACAAAGATATTAGCATTTCTATTTCTATCATAAGCATAAGAAGCCATAAAAGGATGTAGAATAATCAGATTTGTATTACTAAGAGGTTACTTTGGTAGCCATGAGGAGAATGAAACTGGGGAAGTTAAGAAGATAAGGGAGACATTCCCCACCCTGCATCAGGAAGTAAGAGATTAGAGACTACAGTAGGGGCAGGAAACCCAGGTCTAAGTCCTTTCTACTGGGCATGACATGGTGAAGGGGGAAAGGCAGACAGTGTTGAGGAGACTCCCAGGTTTCTGGCATTCTAAGAAAGAAACAGTAAAGGGAAATCCAGGATTGACAGGAAAGTCATGAGTATGATTTTAGGCATGTTGAGTCTAAAATATCACTGAGGAATTCAAATGAAGATAAATACTTGGAAATGTAGAAATCTAAGGTGACATAAATGTTTAATAGATTATGTGAATGATACAGTTGATGATCCAGTGATTTGTGTGTAGACTGTGTTAATTCTGCATGTGCAAGTAAATTAAATTTTTACAGATCTATTGTTACATGTTTAAAATCTGTAACATGTTAATGGATTATATGACCATGAATGTGTTAAATCAGGATTTTAATGGTCCCTTGGTTATAGATAATATTTGAAGGAACAATTCCAATAAGCAAAAGGGAATTTTTATAAACTTGGAAAACTGAACATTCTAATGACTAAAACTTATATTCCTTTCTTAGATTTTAAATGTCTTTCTTAAGAGACCACAAGAAAGTAAAAGCTACCTACTCTCAAAACTGCACAACTTTGGCTTGAAACAAATCCAGCCTTTGGACAAATAGAAACATAAATAGCTATGGAGCTCTTTTTTTTGGCTAGCAATGAGGTTTCATTTAGTATTGGCAAAAGGCAGTAATAAGCTAACACTTGATAGATGATCATCTAATCTTTTTGTTTTATGAAGGCAGTCTAATGAGCATGAGTAGAGAGCTTCTGAAAGCAAGCTCTCGTGCCAGGAAACAGAAAGCAAGAACACTACTCAGATCCTTGATTTGAAGTGCTTTGCTTTCTGGTCCAAGATGCTTTCCAAGTAGATGTTGACATCTGAGCCAAAAGTATGGCAGTTTGTGATATATTCAAGTGCTCCCAAGGGGTAAGCGTGAAACAATCCAACTCATTAAACATCAGCCACTTGGAAGTAAATTCAGTCCAAGCTACATTTCCTCTGTTGGGCTTTTTCTTTTTTCTTTTTTAAAGCTACATATAACTGCACTTTTTTTATTAATACCAATGTTAACACCTTGGCTTTTGTTTTAATTTAACATGACATTTTCAGGGTAACTTGTTATAATTAAAGGGCAAGATTTCAGTCTAATTTCAATTATGAACATGTTGAATAACATCAAAATGAAGGAAAAGGTGAGTAAAATAATTTAATTCATTTTAAGACTTGGTTTTGAGGTTTTTGTTGTTTCTATTAATTTTGGTCTTTTTTTTAAGAAAAGAGTTTCAAGAACCTTATATAAATTGAATGATTTTAAAGATCATTCCAACCAATTAACAACTGCTATACTTCAAAATGCATTCATTATAAAAGTAGGCCTAAATTCTATTAGAATGTTATAGTTAGTTTTTATTCCTAAAATATAGGAATTACTGTGACATTTGAAAAATACTTATTTTGTAGCTATCGAAATACATTTTCAGAAATTGCCTAAATAATATTCTAAACCCAAGACCATACATTTTAAAGTCGACACCAACATAATTACTAAACTCAATGAGAAAAGTATTGAAGCTGAAAATAACAGCAATATGAGAGCAGAACATCTAATTTTTCTGTCTCATTCTTCCTTCATATCAGTGGGAACAACCGCAAGTACTGCTCAGTGCTGTAACATCTGCATTTATGTTGAGTGACATAAAATTCAGATTTATAACCCAGGGACCTAATTAATGCAAAAGGTGCTATAGAAAACTTCCAGAACTTGCAGTTCACAGGCATCATAAATTGTATGTGTCAAAAATTTAAAAATATTGAACCTGGGGACTACTTAGACTGAGCTAAGTAAGTTGTGATGGCCTTGTCTATGGTCACAAACAAGGCCAAAACCTCAGGGGCTGACAAGAAAGGTTTATTTCTTGCTGATTTACCTGTGCTCTGAGCAAGCTGCAGACCTACTGGCCTTCCTCCTCACCTCATGCTTCTGGAGCATTTCCTCTAAGAGGGAGGGACAGAGTCATGGCAGAACCATGGGATAGTTTTAAAGCTTCTGCTTGTACACAGCACATATCACCTCTACTGATGTACAAGGCCCAGATGAGCTCAATGATCCAAAAAACTACTCCTGTAGGCAGCAGAGGCAGTGGGTATTCAGATATGGTAACAATATACCATATAAACCACAGGAAAAGATGAAAAGTTCCAAAGAAAATATTTGAACTGACTCTAGTTGTATCACTCAAACATAACCTTTGTCATCAATTTTGGTTCTACTTTACCCAAAGTAGAAGAACATCATCCATACTATTTGTAATATGCTTTTTTTCCCCAATCAGTGATATATCACTGTGGGCCTTTCTAAAGACAAAGAAACTTCAAGAATACCATTCTTAAATACTATAGATCAGGCCCCTACACAAATATACACAGTACATTTAACTACTTATTTACTGGGACATTTAAGTTGTGTTCAGTATATTCTGAAACAAAGTGATTTATCATGAAAGAGTTCCTAACAGCTATATATTCATTTTTGGTTATTATAAAAATGACCCTCTTTGTTCAGTAGCTCCTTGCTTTATTTGGTCTTATCTGCTGTCTTTGTTTAGGAGTGATTAATGAAATTATCCTTTCACATTTAAACTTTCAGGATTATTTTTTTAATTACATGTCCCTCTAGTAATGATCAGGTTGAATTTTTAGAAAGTACATAATTTTAGAGAAGTTATTTAATTTTTCACTTAATGTTATAGCTAATATTTGGTCTTTCCCTTGCCATATCATTTTATACCTTCTGGTTTTTTTGTCCTTTGTTTCCTTTAATGTTTGATGGCTTTTCCTTTACAATCTGGCTGTGCAGCACACTTTGACTTTTCTACGGTTTTAACTTACTTTTCTATTTGCCAGCAATTTGAAAGGTATAATTTCTCTTTTAAGCTTCTATTTCTGTTTCCTTTTAAATTTCTCTAAATCACGCTGGAACTTACAGTCTGGAGGTGTGACAGAGTCAAGAGGAAGGGGATCTTTGGAGTTTTCCCCTGTTAGGACCCCCTTCTATCATTCACCCCTACTATCACCAAAGTTTTCTCCTCATAGGTCTCTCTCTATCTTGGTGACTTTATAAGAGGTTTTTGAGAATTACACTTAGAATTGTAGAGCACAGACAGGAGCTCACACCACTTTTTCTAACTGAGGTCAACCGGGATCTCAAAGTACTAAGGATAAGCTGTAAGACAAGCACAGCTTCTAAAACTAAGAAAAGCAGGTTCCTTTGCTGCAAGGGAAGCTAAGATCTACCATAGTCAAAACCTGGATAGGTTTTCCTCAGGATGAGATATACCCTTCATTAAGTCAGGGTCTACTTGTTTATAGTTTTTATTTGTCTTGATTTTGATTTTTTTTCTTTTATTTGTGGTCCTGGGAATCAAACAGGGCCTCACATGTGCTCAGCCCTGAACTACAAGTACCCTCAGAACCTACAGTTTTAACATTATCATCTAAGCCGGTGTTTGGGTCATTGACAGTTTGCCTTGTTTCAGACTTTGGGTGACTACAGACAGAGAATCTGGAGGAACACATTAGAAGAGGCTTAGACACAAGCCACTTGAAGCAGGACATTCCTATCAATTGACAGTATCATTGTGAATGGTACCCGTGTACTACAGGATGGAATAACTTAGTTTTTCATCAAGATCATCACCAGAGCAATGAATGCCTATAGTCATTACATTGTCATAGTATAGCATTTTTTTTCCTTAAAGAGAAGAGTTAGTGAATTCTTTTTTAATTTCTAAGCCCATTAGCCCACAAGTGAAAAAACAGAAACTCATGGATTGATTTTAAGAAGATAAGCCAGAGACTTCTAGGAAAGACGGCAGTATGAGACCTAGGAGATACCTTCCTAAAAAAGAATTCTAAAAAATCAGGGACTGCAAGGACTTAAAATGGGGCGATTATTAGTACTTACCCTACAGGACAGTGGTCACTGGGTGCCTCAACACTTTTGGAGTATCTGCTAGAATCACTGCATTCAGAACCAAACCCTGACATGGAAAACAACATGCAACTTGCCTTCTCAAGACAGTGAGTGATCTTACAGGAAGGACATCTGGGAAACTATCAGTTTCCCTGAAATCAGAGTGGTGAGAAGCAAGAGGCACAGGAAAAACACCTGCCACAGGTCAACAGCTTTCTGAGACTACTGAGGCACAGGTATTTTGGCACAGCAAGAACCAGCCCGGCCTTGCTCTGCACTGCCTTAGTTTTGGTTTCCCAAGAACGTCACAGACATGTTCCCAGAATATAAAGCCTTCCCTTCCCAAAGCTGGCCTCTGGTATGGTATTCATAAAATGAAGGAGGAAAATAGTTCGTAAAGACACAAGCCCCCGATGGTGACTGACCAAGACTGGACTCCCTCCTGACTCCCTTAGACTCTTATTAAGTCAGTGAATAATACAAAATACCTCCTTCATTACCCCAGTCTCCAGCATGAATTTTGAGAAGAGGATTCAAATGCTAAGCAAGTATAGTTGGCACAAATAACCTTTTGACAAAGAGCAAACCTAATACAAAGTAAAGAAAATTAAAAGTTAAATCTATATATGTATGTATGTATGTATGTATGTATGTATCTATCTATCTATCTATTTATCTGGCATCTATAAAAAATATTCCCCCTAAGGAGAGAAAATTCTTATATGCAAGAGACAGAGTGCTTATTTGGAGTATGAATTCTAAGGAAAGAGAGGTAGCTTTGGAACATACATACTTTATATTTTGACAAAAAATGAAGTCTTTGATTAGTCTGGATGCAATGGAAACTGGCCTAGAAAAGAAATTAAGTAAACAAATAATGACATCAGAATTTAAAGTCTCTAATTTAAAAGATACTAATGAAGCACAGAATGATTCTGTAGAAGAAAAAAATCTAGTTAGTAACAAGACAAATAAAATTGAGGAAACCATCTTATAAACAGAAAAAAAGGGCAAAAAAATAAACGGTGACCCAGAAAAGTGAACAGATACAGTAACTAACTGAATCCACAGTTATCTGGTCCTGAACAAGAACTAAAAACAAGAAAGAAATAATATTCAAAAACATTCCTAAACATGAGCATTAAATATGGGTAAATAAGGATCACTTTTAACTAAGGATTACTTTAGGAAGCAAAATTAGTAAGAAGCAACTCAAAATAAGACTGTCTATAATGAGGTTGATGAATTTAGATTACTTTTTGTCAAGCAATTCAATAAAGTAAAAATTAATAATAAAGTAAAAGGAAGAATGAGGTTAGTCTTACAAAATTTTTGAAAATATACTTATAAGTATTCTTGGGTTTAATAAAACATGAAATATATCGTAGAATATTTGAAAACAGACAAAGTAAAAACCCAAAGTACTTGCTCCTGTCCCCTCCTTCCCTCTCTTCCCCCTCTCCCTGTGTGATGAAGTGAATGACTAAAGGTAACCGCAATTGAAGATTTTGTAAAATACTGTAGTGAGAATATTACATATCTTTAAATGTAGACCATAGCTAATGCTTTAATGAAAGGAAAATGCATGGCCTTAATCATTTGCATTACAAAACATGGAACAATGAAAATAAATGCAGTAACATTTGTAACTTATTAAGGTAGAAAAGACAGTATAAAATATAAATAAATAACATAAAATAAAGCGCTACTTCTTTGAACTGATGGAACAACTATGCCAGCTAGACCAACACGTGTGTGTGTGTGTTATAAAGTTATAAAAATATACAATATTGAAGAATAGAAGGCACCAAGTTATGGATCACTGTTGCAATCCATAACCAAAACTAATATTTAATGTCAAAGGCAAGATATTTTTTAAGTAAAAATACTTAATATTTTTAAGTACCTTCATAGACTTAAAAAGTATGTCCTCAATTTAATATCCACTCTCAAATTTAATTTAATTTAATTTAATTTATTTATTTATTTATTTATTTATTTATTTCGGTACCAGGGATCGAACTCGGGTCCTTGCTCTTGCGCAGCAGGAGGCGAAACCATTGAGCTAAATCCCCAGCCCCACTCTCAAATTTTATATAACTCCTAGAAAATATGAAAATATTTGTCTTTATGTTTGTGATGCTTCTATGGAAACACATAAATGCAAACACACACATATACACATCTAGCAGCAGGCTTAATGTTGAAATATTAGTTAATCATTTCCACTAAGATCAGTGAGATAGGCTGGTTACTGCCTTATTAACACTATCCTCAAAGTGCTAGCCAGTGAGAAATGTAATTTTCCACCTGAAGTACTCAAGAGAATCAAATGAAAATCAACACACACAAAAAAACTTTTGGAAAGTTGCTTGTTTCAAAACTGATAAATATAAACAGTTTACTTATGTCTCAAAATTGATTGGCAGAATATTTGAGAATAAAAGAAAGAAGAAATCCAAAATACCCATCCCTGGAAATTAAGGAATATTTCCTGGATAAAAGACTTAATTCACAAAACCATAAAGTTACAAGAAATAACACTGATAAGTATGAATAAAACATGCTAAAATGTGTTTCATTTCTATTTCATGTCTGTTCAAAGTGAAGACACAGAGAAGAGGGTTGTGAGGGTGGAAAGGGAAGTGGACCAATCCTCTGTCTCTTTGTCTCACACACGTAGAACAGAACACAGATGTCAGACCCACTGCAAGAGAAGTCTGAAATGCATACACATACATATTTGAGCATTAGCACAAGTATTTTAAAAGATAGCATAAAGAAGAAAGACATGGTTTTCCTAAACCATCAAGCAACATCTATGTCTTATGGCCTTTAAAATTATGGTAAAAAGGTGACATGATTATTTATTTTTATAACCTGAATCATGTGTGGAGAAAACACTTCCTAGTGTTCAAGTTACACAAAATCTAGCTAAAGGCTGGCCTGATCCAAGGAGAGAGAATTTCTCACTTTATTTTAGACATTTATATCTGAGGTATAAGTAAAAATTTTATTACGAAAGGCTTTCATTTTCCTAGCTCACATTGCCTATAGATTTTTGAATGAGGCTAAATTTTCTTCAGTGATTTAAGAATACATTGTTCTACTTATTTATTTGTATCTTCATGGTCTCTGAATATCAGCTTAAGTCAGTTATTTTCTAATAACAAACTACTCTGTGAAATTATAATGTGAAAATATCTTTACTTGAAAAACTGTAACTTGAACTCTCTAATTGGGACACATGCTCCTAAATTTAATAATTATATGTTCTTTTCAATTCTTTTAATCTTGTACTTGGTGTGAAATTTATATTCCAGGAATATGGCTCAGTCTGCTCTTTTTGTTATAGGTTTTGTGGGTTCTTGGACATTACACATTGACTTATTCTCAGAACTGAGTCTTCAAATAATTGGTGTTAGAAGGTGATTTAAAAAATGCTTTCTTATCCTGAAGACAGAACAACGTCTTATCCTATTTCCCCAGACAATCTTTCTCTGGACATCTGTTACCTTTATAATTAACAAAACATAAATGGCCTTTCAAACACTTATCAATGAATAAAAATAGCATATAAAACATTTACTTGAGGTCAATGTCCTAAAAAGAGAACAGCACTTCTTTCCTCCAGTGCTCTCTCTTTTAGTGGGAGTCTACCGCCATACCACCTTGAATGTGCCCGATCTCATCTATTTCAGTGAGAAAGCAATGATGGGAATAACAGCCCCTTACCCAGCACCAGGCAGGCCTGGGCCTCAGACACTTTCTACCCATTCATAAGAATGCTCCTGTCATCCACTGTGTATAGATAAAGGAAGTGGGACTTGGGGCACTTATCAGAGTCCTCAGTTTGTTTTCCAAATCTCTTTGACATTTAAGCCACGCACCAAATTCTTTCATTACTGTTTACCCTTGATTTACCAATAAATCAATGAATAAACTAAGCAATAAATCAAGTTTTCTATAGCATATCACATTTCTATGGCATAGAATCCAAATTTATAGAGGTTCTTAGCCTGGGATTCATAAAAAGGTTTAGTATGTGCCTCAACGCCCAGAAAAAATATGAAATGTGGTGGGTATGCCTGCATTTCATCTTCCTAGGGAGGTATTAAATACCTCTCATCAGATTACCAAAGGGATAAAAAAGCAGCACAGGCTTTAAAAAAAAAATCCCTGGAGACAGAGGCTGTGTAACATATTTAACGTAATGAGATCACAGGACATTCGATCTTGAAGGGTGTGTAATGGACATGCTTGACAAGGCCATTTTCATACCATCATTTGATAATTTTACCACTACTAATTTTCCAAGACTTGTCAGCTTGTTTTTTGTTCATTATTTGGCTTCTGATCTTTGCTGACGTGTTTCAAAAGAATGACTGGGCAATGTCACACTGCATATTTTAACAGGAAAAATAACACTGAGAAGTTGGTAATGGATACTGATCAAAGTACAGCACAAAGACATTCTGGCAAAAACAGGAAATAAACCATTTCATGTCTACTTTGTGACCTTAACAGTTCATAATTCCATACTGAGTGCATAATGTTTCTTACCAAGGCACCAAGTGACCTTGAATAGCACATGTCCTTTTCTCTGGAGGAATTTCTTGTCCAAATAACTTTTCTGCATGGAGTTGAGGTACACTGATGAGTTGCCTAAAAAAATGTTTCTGAGTTAACTCTTGTACATTCCTGGTGGGAACAGAAAACAGTGTAGCTATTGTGGAAAAAAATGGTATGACAGTTCTTCAAATGTTAAAAATAGAATTAGCATGTGATGGAGCAATTATATCTCTAGTTATAAACTCAAAAGAACTGAAGACACAAGTCTGTAATAGATATGTACACCCACGTCCACAGCAGCATTATTCACATTAGGCAAAATATGGAAACTACTCAAGTGTCCGTTAGTGGATGATTGGATAAAGAAAATGTGGTACAAAATGTGGGACAGTATTATCCAATCAGAAGGAAATTGACATATGTATAACATAGATGAACCTTGAAGACACTGTACTAAGTTAAATAAGTCAGACACAAAAGGATAAAGACTATATGCTTCCATGTATATGAGGAACACAGAGTAGTCAAATCTAAACAGAAAGAATGATAGTTACCAGGTT
Organism: Heterocephalus glaber; assembly: GCF_053883595.1. Classification (NCBI taxonomy): domain Eukaryota; kingdom Metazoa; phylum Chordata; class Mammalia; order Rodentia; family Bathyergidae; genus Heterocephalus; species Heterocephalus glaber. The sequence goes on along the minus strand of NW_028258143.1, from coordinate 57,741,631 downwards.
CTGCAAGGCAGAAAGAGACAACGTTTAATGGGTACAAAGTTTTGGTTTAGAAGATGAAAAAGTTCTGGAGGTGGATAGTGGTGATGGATACAGAACAATGTGAACACATTTAATGCCACAGAAAATGTTCCTGCATTACCAGCTGTAATGATTTTGATGACAGGCAGGCGTTAATTTTTTTTTTTTACTACTTGTGGTCAGGATTCACCTTCTTTACTTAATCTGTTACAACTGTTATACCAATCTGCATCATTTCCATACTTAGACACACAGTGTTACTGAATATATACTGCACTGCGTTTATCAATTTTGCAAGATCCGTAAGGGTGGGGACTGTATGACTATTATTACTGGAGTCAGATGTCATGAGCTACAAAAAAAAATAACTCAGAATGTTTGCTGAGCTTATCACTTTAGTTAAGACTTGAATTCTCTATTTTATCTACTAAGTATAGTTAGTTGATTGTTCTCACAGATGGCCAATTGAGAGGCACTACTAAACTATATTTTCCCAATGACAATCCTTATTTCCTACTTGTTCAGTAATCAGCTGAAGAGAAAAACTGTACAAAGTTCAACATCCCCAAGAGAAAAACCTCTTGGTCTCTTAAAAAAGCCCCACAGGCTGCTAATGGTACTCTAGGGGCCTGGGGCATTATTAGGGTTTGTTCTCCCTGGTGCTGAGTTGCACCTTAAGAATAGGGAACAGAGGCAGCAGCATCAATTCTTTCAAAACACTGCTGATGGGTCAGCCTGGCCACCAAGAATTACAGCACCTGCCACCTCCCTAATTTACAAGCCATCTCCTAACCTAATTACAGATATTTCATAGGATGATGATACGCCATCACACTTCTAAAATGTCAGTGTTTATACAGGCTGTTATGAATGTATGAGAGAACTCACAATTCACTAGCATTGGCTCAGGAGGTGACTGGGTTCTGCCCATCTCAGCCTTCAGAAACAGGCCCTTTGCAACTTAAAAATGACCACGGTGGGAGGCTGCATGCCATGTAAATGCTTCAAGTTGGAGCTCTTTATTTTCTGAAAGCCAATTATTAAACACTCCTGTATGTGTCTTGCGGTTTTTTGTTTGTTTTTAATTTTACACTAAAGAAAATTTCTTGGATTGCCTGGTTTTGAAACTAATCCCAATTCTGTTACTTTCTAGCTATGAGAGCACAGGCAATTTCCTTAATATCTCTGTGTTTCAGTTTCTTCTCCTATATGACAGGGTTAATAACTATACTTCAGGGAACTTTGAGAAGTAAATAATCTTGGTAAGCCAAATGCTTACCATTATCACACACCCTCTTCTAAGCCCTGCTCCGAGTTACTGGGTGAAAGCATACAGCCTGTGGGGACACACTGCGCGACCTCGCACATCACTTCCTTGAATACAGCAGATCCAAAGAGTTCCAACTTTGAGGCTGATTTGATCTATGACACCATTTTATCCAAAACCTTTATGGAAAAAGGTGTGCTAGTTTGTCATCAAAACCTAATCAGTAGTAAGACATGTATAATTTTTAAAAAACTTAGAAAATAGAAACTATGTGTAAGGGTATATTGTTAAATGGATTTTGTGGCAGTACTTATTAAAAATATGGCTCACAGGGCCAGGGATTTAGCTCAGTGGTTCTGCCACCTGCATCGCAAGCTCAAGGACCAGAGTTCGATCCCTGGTACCAAAAAAAAAAAAAAAAAAAAAAAAAAAAAATGGCCCATATATCAACAGAAGATAAGAAAATGATCAAAAGTCATATTAATTATTTCCGTGTCAAAAAATACTTTGGATATTGATAGAAAGAAATGGGCCTCCTGATGATTTGACAAAGTATATCTGAGGTACAGATAGAGCATCAATCTTTTAAGTTACATCTAAAAGAAAATGAACTTCGAAGGGCCTGAGTGCAAGTCTTTCTTTTTCATTAGAGTATGTGGTCTTGTGTCCCAGAGAAGATAAAAAGTGGGAAAGATACATCTGAGCCCAATCTACATCCCAGGATTTGATGGGAATGAAGAAATAAAGAAGTAGTTTAAAATACGTACTTATCCAGAAATAGTGGTGTAAAGCTGGCAGGCTGAATACAGAATTTGTTTCACTCAAAAACTCCACTGATGTCTACTTAAAACATACAAGGGTGGGAAGAACAAGAGACAACAGCAACAGACATCTGGGTCATGAGGGTATGCTGTCATAAAGACAGTAAGTGGAAGCTGAAAGAATACAAAGAAGATTTAAACTGTCACTTGATATTGAGAAAAAGCTACTTCTCCTCACCTCCAAGCATGAGAAATGCCAGTGCTAAATGCCTACTATGGAGGTACTGGGACCAGAATATCACCTGGGAATTTAGTAGAAATGCACATTTTTGAGTGTCCCCATATCAATCAATCAGAAACTCTGAGGGTTGTTCCTAGCTATGATAGTTAACTTTTCTGTCAACTGGAGTAAGAAATGCCCAATTGACTGGATTAGCATAGTTCTCCCTGTGATTGAATTAATGAATTTACTGAAGATAGAAGACCCATTCTGAGTGTGAGTGGCACCAACCAATAGGTTTGTAGCCTGGACGGAACAAAAAGGGAAAGAAGCCGGAAGACTTGCTTGTTTCTTCAGAGGAGCTCCGGTCTTCACCTTCGCCTTGGAGGTCCATCTCCTGGCTTCCAGCACAAACTCGTTAGCCTTCCAGAGCAGCCTCTTCAGTCTACCACCAGGCACAGGTGCGCAGGCTGTCAACTGGGCCCCATACTTCAGACCCAACACCATACCAGGGAACAGTCAAATAGTACTAGTCACAGAGTCACTCCCAAGTCATGGACTTGCAGCCTCAAAAATGAAGAAACTTTTCAGATTTTTTCCTCAGAAATTAGAAACATTTTGGAGTAAGAGTTTAATAATGCACTTAGCATCTAACATTTATATAGTCATAAATGTCTTTACACTACAAAATTATTTCTAAAATCTTTAGAAAGCTTCCGGAAATAATTTTTTAAATATAAACATAAGACAGCGTTCTATTTATGAAAAAAGAATATAAAGCATGAATATCTATCATGAATAATAGGTTTTCCATTATCCAATTATCCCTGCAATGGCCAAAACTCTGGGATTTCAAATTCAGAAACTAAGAAATAACACAGGCACTATCTATGACCATGCCATTTACAAAGTTTTTATTTACGAGATCAGACAGAAAATATTTTAGGCTTTGTGAACCATACAGTCTCTTTTGCAGCTACTCAACACAGCTGTTATAGTGGAAAAATCACCCACAGACAATATGCAAAGGAATAACCAGGGCTATGTTCCAATAAAACTTTATTTGCAAAACAGGATGTAAGCCAAGTTTAGCCTGAGGGCTATAGTTTGCTGGACCCTGTACCAGACCATGAATCATGAGAATGCATTCCTGGGACCAGATGCTGGAGAGTACTTTCAAAGACACAGGTTATTAAACAGCTTCCAGGGCAGGTAGGCCTATCAATCTGCATGAGAGCTGGCAAGTCATTTATGCAGGGGATTCCGAATTTGTTCGAGCCAACTTCAACTGTCTCCCCTAACATCTAAAAGAAGACAGGGTATGCTCAGAAATGCATACATGGGAAAATACTAAGACAAAATAGGGAAGCTTGTTTTGATCAGAGTAACCTTTTATTTGTGATACTAGTTTTCACTAAATGTACCATGAGAAAAAGATTCGCTAAATTTTATCTGAAGGATTAAAAAACAATTAGTCCAAGAATATTTCAGAAAAATGCAGGAATTTTAAAAAGAAAAAAGGGGCTTGAGAATTGGTAAGATAGTAGATTCTGAAAATGTTCTCACCACACACACAAATAAGTATGTGAGGTAAAGTTAATTAGCTTGATTTACTCTTTTCACATTGTGTACATATTTCAAAATAATATGTTGTACATGATCAATATACACAATGTTTGTCAATTTAAAAATTAAAAAAAAAACTTTAAGTTGTGGTGGCCAAAATGTGAACTGATTTGACTAGAAAAATTTGAAATCTCTACTAGAATCTCTTCTAGAGCTATTTCTCAAAACATCACTGTATAGGCTACAGAATATTTTTCTAAATATTAAATGCATTACTTGTTCTTAGTAATAAAATAAGTTCATGACTACATTAAAAACGCTTGAGAGCAGTTTAATTTTTCCTTTCCAAAAACCTTTTCCCAGCCAATATCTGACTCATTTTGAGAAATCTGACAATCATGTTTTTTGATGATTAAGACTGTTCCATTATTCCTTCTGCGTGCCCTTGAAATAAATTCTGAAAATATTTCTATTCACCATTTTTTCATTCTAAAAATACATTTATCTTCCTTTTCAATTATGTTCAAAAGTTCATAGTACTCATGATTATATGGTAATCATATTCATGCAATGAACCAACACATTTTTTCTAAGTATCAATTACTAGTGAGACAGCAGGAAAAAACAGTTGAAATATAAACTGAATCAGACTACCTAGGACATGCAGTCAACGAACAAATGGTGAATGCTGATAATTCTTTGTTTTTCTGGAGACTTCATTAATATTTACTCTTTGAATAAAGTGCTCAAAAGGAACAAGGAGGAGGAGGAAGTGGAGGGGGAAGAGGGGAAAAAAAAGACTAAGAACTCATTGAATGGTCTTGGATCCTGAAGACTCCTATTTTTTTCCTAAAAGTTTTATTTCATTTAAATCTTTATTTCACTTAAAGCTGTAGTGTAGATTTTGTTGTATACAGATCTTAGATCAAGGCTCACTGTTTTACCTATGGATGTCTAATTGCTCAAACATCATTTATGGAAAAAGCTATCCTCCTTTCACTGAACTTCTTTTCTACCTTTGTCAAAAATTAGGTGAGCCGGGGGCTGGGGATTTAGCTCAGTGGTTCCGCTGCCTGCCTTGCAAGCGCAAGGTCCCGAGTTGGACCCCCGGTACCAAAAAAAAAAAAAAAAAAAAAAAATTAGGTGAGCATAAAACAGGGAAAAAGTTAAAGTAACTCTCTTTGTAAGTTTTGTTAGATTGATGCAATTTAGGGAGTTAAACTGAAGCAATTTAAAAAGGCAGGATTTCTCTAGTCCAAAAATAAGCCATAGAACACAAGTCTAGAATTCAAGTATTCGAGTGAAGGGTTCTGAACACCAGCACTCTTCCTGCGGTCCTTTCCTGTTTAACTGTGGCTTTTTCATCTTTGCAAATCGAAACAACACTGTACTTGATTTAGTATACATTCTGGCACTTCTTCACCAGTATTTTTTTTAATGTTTTATTTTGAAATAACTTCAGGCTTGCACAAACTTTGAAAGATACTACAGAGAGTTGCCATACACTCAACACTCAGGATATTCTCCAGTTATCACCAGCTTTTCAGGGGCTGACAAAACAAAAGACTTTCATCTTAAAGTGTTAACTATTTATACTGCCAGCTGAACAAAAAAGAAAATACATCTGGAAATAAAATTCAAATCTGTAGTTACTGTTTAAGTAAACTCTATAGAACTTGCAAATTTAGTATTCTAAACATTACCCTTCAGTTCCCAGCTCATGTGTCACCTCAGAACAGGTACAATATCCCATCACCATCTAGCGCAATATTCTTTTCCTTTCATTCACAGCATCTGCCTCACTCCCTAGCTATATTATTTGTGTGCTGGCTTACTCTCTATCCCCAAGGGCCTCACTGTCTTGCTTCTTGCTCCCCTGTTATAACCCCAGGGGATGGAATAGTGTCTGGTAGATACTCAATAGACTGCTGGAAAAATGAATGAATGCATGAAACCTACATAAATGAGTGAACAATTTGAATCTATTAGGGATGATGTAAGACACATAGTAAAAGACACATCTATTTAGATGATTGCTAGTTCTGAAATTTCAAACCTTTCCACATCTACCACCAGCCATTAGAGTTGAATTTTGGAGAGCCAAACTTCTTATGCTGGTTCATTGCAATGGTACTTCCTGGCAATATTCATTTAATGTGCAAAGTCAACAAAGTACATTTTTGAATCATCCTTAGACTAAAATACAAATCATTCCTCTGTATGGAAAAACAAATTTGAATAAGATCACAAATACTGGACTCCAATCTTACAGTGGTTTGGGAAGGAGAGACTGTGAAAAGATAGGTTAAAAGTTTAAAATGCTCTAGGGGGAAAGAAGCAGGTTTCTTTCTTCCTTCCCACTGACTACCTCTGACATTCAGGTTCAAAGAGTCAGCAGGTTGTATGAGGAAGGATAGGAAGAGGGGAAGGAAAGAAAGAAGGGAGGAAGGGAGGGAGGGGTACCTGTCCCCATATCTTCCATACTTATATTCTCCCTCCCATAGTCAAACAGTACACATTGTACTGCTTCCAGAATACACACCATAAAATATCCATTTATCAAATAAAAATACGAGGATGAAAACACTGGGGCACCTTCAGGCTCTCTGCTTCATTTAAGAGTGTAAATCTTTCTTTTGGGACCTGCACTATGGTAAGGGGTGGGCACTAAAAATGCATTCATTGCGGCACAAAGCAATCCACTAACCAAAGAGCACACTAATTTCACAGTCACTTCTGGAACATCTTCTGCTATGGTGTAATGAGTTGCAAATCATTCAAATTATCTGGTAAACTAAAGATTTAATAGACTAACCTCACTGCCAAGAAATATATCAATATTAATACTAAAAATAGAGTCAAGGGAAAAATTCATCTTCTGATTCCAAGCATAAATTCTGAAAACAAAACAAAACAAAACAAAAAACGTTCATAGAATGCGCAGCTTGCAAAATTTCCCAGGAGTACTAATGCCACAACCTTCCACTTTGGGGATCACTGACATGGGGAAAGCAGAAGGCTTCAGAGAGCTAGGAGGAATGTATTTGAATTGTGAAGACCAAACTCTCTGGGCCTCTGATGTTACATGGCATATGTAAAATAGCTCTGAAAGTAGTAAGTGCAAATATCAAAGATGACAAGTAGAACATAGTATGTACTACTAGTACTGTATTAGTCAATTAAATCACTCGAGCAAAGAGAAAACAATCAGTTGTCTTTTACTATGAAAGATTATTAAAAATTCCACATATTTCAAAAATGTGTGTATGCATTAACATGTAGGTTTGCCTGTATGTAAAACCAAGGATAACATTTTAGCCATTTTTAATTGTAGGTCTACAAGCTCATTAGTCAAGAAGGGAAGGGTAGGTTCTTATTTCCACATGACGCTAGATTGCAGACAGGAAATGGACAAAGATTAACAATATTTTTGCATGTTTTCTACTTCTTATCCTTAAAAAGGATAAAACAGAACTGTGAACTGACATGACTAAACATAATCTGGATTACAACATAATATTTTTAGAGCTGATATAAAAGTAGAATCATTTTCCTGTGACTTGGTAATGCCTCACTAATCTTTTGCCTATTCAACCCTGCCTTTGCTTTTCAACTTGTGTCACTCACCTTGTATCCTAGAATCAAAGTCTTCTAGGTTGGCTTTACCCTCAGAGCTGTTTCGAAGTGGTTTATCCTTAGATGCGCGTAGCTCCTCTTCTTCGAAAGCTGTCAGTCTGTTGGCCCTGCTGGGATTATGTGAGTAAATTGCAGAGGCAACTCCTTAAACTCCTTCTTTTACTAAACAGCAAGGGGCAGAGCCTGAAAAAGAAAGATTACAGTCATAAAATACATCTCTACAGAACTTCCTCGAGCCTTTCAGGAGGACTGCCTATGACCAATCAGAAAATCCCCCCCAGTATAGCTTTCAAAGAGAAAGTTCATACAGGAAGGTGTCTCTGCTTTTTATTTCCTTGGCTCAGTCTTATGTATGTAACCTCAGAAAAGTAACCATTAAACTCCTCAGCAATCAGTAACATTCATAATTTACATTTTGCCCAGAGTTTGGAGTGAGAATTCACTCAACTGATACAGCAAATATTTTCTAAGTGAGAACAAAGTATACTTTCCAGAACCAAGTTCAGACGCCTGATTAAATGTAAATCTCAGACAGTTTTTAAAAAGAAGTATGAGGTGCACATCATCACACATGTACAGGGATGTAGAAGCCCTAGGGCTCTGATAAAGACCTATTAATAATAACGTGCCTTATGAACCATTACCAGACTCCCAGAGCAATCCCAAGCCACAAGAACTGACTATACTACCAAAGAATACAGTTTGGAACTTGACATAATTTCTCAGAAAGCAAAGAAACAGTATACTATGAGAAATTAAATATGTTCCTTTTAAAGAAAAAGGAAGAAAAACCTGACAAGAAACCCTCAATGGAAGCTGTACTAGTTACCCTCTGATCCTGAAACAGGACATTAGTTTTCTCCTTCAAGCCTTAAACCCCTCTGAAGATGCATTTATTCACAAGACAATTTTAAAAATTACTACCCAGGTTTGTTTTTTTCTTTTCAATTCTGTTCTTGCATGCTGCTTTGCTTTTTTTCTCTTTTTACTTATGGAAAAGGAATAAGAAGTGTCCCCCTCCCCTACCCAGACTCTGACACACTATGACTTCTGAAACTGCAAAAGATGTGTCTAATCAGCATCCCATGCTGAGTGCTCATTTAAGTACCATCTTTCTGCAAAAACAAAAAAGTGTTTCTTCTAAATCTGTCTCCATCTTTTGAAAATTAAAAAAGTCTATAAGACAATCCTACGTATCTTAGAAGTCTAAATAAAATGTGATTGTTGACTATAATGATAACACAGAATAACTAAGGTTAGGGAAAATCATGATTATTTTTCTAAGTTCAGCAATATATCTTTTTATTTTCTACACACGCAGCCCAATGTATGCTCTTTAATCTCATACATTTATAGGCAGATGAATTACAAATGGTCAGTTATAAAACTCCCCAGGTCACATTTTCCTTGCTCTTTCGTATGTGGACTGGGCCAAGAAGGGAGGAAAGAAGCATGGTTAGAGCACCCTCTGCTATCCTGCAGTTCTTTCTGCCCACTCCCCGCACCCCACAGGCCTCTAGCCTTGTCTGTTCTCTACAAGTTCTTGAAAATGGCCATTTGGAAAGATAAAGAACAGAGGACCACTGGATAAGATGAAGACTCTGTTCCTGTTTCCCCCACTAAGAAGCAGCAGAAGGGAAATAGAAAAGCTGAATCTTACCTCCTACACCTAAGGAATGTTCCTTTTTCCCTCATCAAATCACACATACTGTATGTGCACCCTCATAACCTATGTAAATCAGACCTGGGACCAAGGAGTGTCTTTCTGCTCCCTTCTTTTCTCCCCCCACAGTCTTTGCCAATATGTCCTTCAGAATCCAGCTCAAATCACAGAGTTCCTAACTCCTTCACTGAACTTCTCAGCTAGAAAAGCAGCTGCTCACTGCACCTGGGCCCTTTGGTCATTCCCACTCCTGTAAGGCTGTCCTGGTCTTACAGGCAGCTAGCTAGTTACCCGTGCTTGAGCCTCTTATCTCCCCTACCAGGTATGTACACTTTGGGAAGCAGGGACCAGCACTTGGATTGCTGCACACAGAGTACGTGTGAGGGTTAAAAATGGTTTCAATTTATATTTGCTCTATAAGGAATTAATCTGTTTCTGTCCATTTTGCTTTTAAGACCACAAAAGTGAGTATTTTCACACTGTGTATGCAATGTCAAGAACTAAGAGTTTTGGCTTGTTCTGAAACTATAATGAATGTTCATGTGGACATACTGTACAATTTTCAAAAAGACAACCACCTAGATAGAGTGTAGTAGTTTCTATAGCCTTCCAGGGCACTGAGCACTCAGGGTTAAAAATGAGTACCGCACTATTATCACATGGGCCCGGGATAACCAATCATCTCTGATACTCACTCAAGTCAGGAATCGCAGAAATATATGTCTTAATTTGGTTTCAAAAGGTTGATTAGGACAGAGTTTTATAGAGTCACACTTGCATTCCATAATTCCAGATGACTGATATATTAAGTTTTTTTGTTGTTGTTGTTACCGGGGATTGAACTCAGGACCTTGAACTTGCCAGGCAGGCGGCAGCACCACTGAGCTAAATCCCCAGCCCCTAACATATTAAGTTTTATTTGAAAACCAAGAGTTCACCAAGTGGCAAGTCAACCTTACTTTAATTAAGAAACTACACAGGGCCCTATTTTACTTTGAACATAAACAGCATGCAGGGCAGAAGTCCAAAGGTGATACGTTATCAAGTTTGAGCCTTATGACTCCTGTGACAATTTTTAAAGCTCTAATTAAGCAATGCACTTGGAGAAGGGAAGAGGTTGTTTCTTTTCAAAAATATAACCAAGACTGGTGCTTTTTTTCTTACAGCTTTTCTGGTTTTTATCAACGCATACTGACAAAAAGAGTTATGCTCCAATTTAAGGATACCCTCTGCAGAGCCAAAAAAGCTTCCAACATCTTCCTTCTAAAATACTAATAAGTAAAAAGATGGAAAGGTTGGAAAGACTGATTTGAACAAATTCTCCCACATCAACCAATACTCAGGTAAGAGACTCTGGAAAATCTCATTCAGTGATCTGGCAATGGTTCCTTCTGAATGGCTCATTCAGGAAGCAAATGATCCATTATCTTTGCAACAGAATTCTTAAGCCTGGTGACTAATCCTCCCACAGCCTGAATCTTGCCTACTATACACTGCGTTCTTGTCTAATACATTCTCCAAACCTTCCTCTCATTTCTTATTTAAGCCCATCAGAGACCATGATGTATTCTATCAAAGACAACACTGTACCACAGAGCTACTAAGTAAAAGTATGTGTGGGGCAGGGGTATGCAGATGAAAAAATAGAACAGGGGCCTCAACAGGTCTTCTAGCTAACACTAACTAGAAGGAGTTAAAAACAAACTTTACTAGAGAGATTCCTCTGGGAAACAAGTAAAGGACGAGGTAGAGAAAGAGGAAAAACGAAACAGATAAAAGAAAAGCACCACGTAGCTTTGGGACTTGCACCAAGAGATACTCTGCCCCTCTAATTTTTTTTACTGGGGCTGAGTTTACTGTCCCGATGGGCTGCTCAGACAACAGAGCAGTGCTGCTTGTCCCTCAGATGCAACATCTTTGGTTCCCTTACCAGGAGCCAGACGTGATATATGCACTGCCAAATGAAGACATGACAAAACAAGCTCCATCACTCCGTAAACTAACAAAGGAAAGTTTTGTAAAAATAGTGAAGACAATAAAGACAATCATAATAACCAGAAGAGTATTTACACAAAGCCAATAACATATATCAAAGTCCATTTCACAAGAATAAATAAGAAATGAGATGCATTTGACTATTTTCTGTACATATGCGGCCCATGGTTTTATTTCAATGCTCACATTATTTCCATAAAGAACTGGTTTCAATTTAGGGATAAACATCCTATACTTGTACTGGTTTTTCAAAAACCATAGCCCAAGACATATTTCAAGATCTTTCTTTGCTATCTTGTTTACTTTATCTATCACCAGTATGCAGGATGGTGAAAAGATCACTGTTTTGCTTTTTTCACTGACAGCAGTGTTTTTTTGTTTTGTTTTTTTTTCTTAAATTCTTTTATTGGTACATTGTAGGTATACAACACAATTACATTTCTCATTGGGAACTTATACCTTTACATGATGCATCATGGTTATTATTTTTCCCCATTCCTAGCCCTCCCTTCACGCCCTCCACCCTTCCCTATTTACAAAGACTTTATTTCCATTTTTTCCATTTCTCAGCATTTTTCCTTTCCCTTCTTTCCTTTCCCCTGCCCCTCCCACTGCCCCTACCCCTTTGGACCTTTTCTTCCTATTTTGCATTATTGATTATTCATTCTAATCATCAGTACATTTTAGGTATACAATATAATGACATTCATCATTGGAAATTTGCACCTTTACATAATCTCTCTTGGTTCTTATTTTTCACCCTTGCCCAGCCCTGCCTTCAACCCCTCCATTCCTCCCTATTTAACAAAGATTTTGTTTCTATTTTTCCATTTTCTCAAATTAATTCCATTCCCTTCTTTCCTTTCCCCTACCCCTCCTACTTCCTTCCCTTTTTCCCCTTTTCTTCCTATTTCACATTACCTATTATACATTTTAGTCTACAGCAGTGTTTTGATAAGAAACTTATTTCTGTTCTTCTTCCCTGCGGTAATCCAAGTACACCAAGGGTTTCTACACTGTACCTCAATCTTAGAGAATACATTTTAGCACTTCAATTCAATATATTTTCTGGAAACAGGTTGTCCTGAAGATGAAAAATATACACCCAGTCACTGTTACCTAATGACTATCCCACCTTTCTTGAAATATATCTGATTTCATTAATGCTAGTATTTATTACAGAAATTAAAATTCATCAACTGAAACAGCGTATCAGAGTTTCCACATCAATCACTGTTTCTGTAAACAGTGACTGAAACACTCAATAGTAAATCAAGTATGTAATTATTATATAAAAAATAACAAACCCTGAGACTAAAGAAGAATCTAGAAATATAAAAAATAATGAACAAAAAAAAAGCTCTTTCCTTTAGGCCACTGAAAAATTAGCTATACATAATGAGAAAAAGCATGTGAATAATCCTTTTAAGTTATAAAAGCAGAAAACATGTTATGGATATTCATGGCATGGGCATACAAATTTTGGCTTGGAGTCTGTGGGTTGAGAGGGAAGTAGGTTAGAGGAAGTTGTTCAGAAGTGGAGACATTTAAAAGATGAGTAGTCAGGCAGGAAATGGTCCAGCAGGGATGAATAAAGGACATTTCAAACAGTGAGAAATGTATGAAAATTAAGTGATGGGAAAGTGTAGTCTGTAGTTCTAGTACTCAGAGCTTAAGGTTCAAAAAAGGAGAGTTGAGGAAGGGCCCCAGACAGGAAATTTGGAACAGTGTGGGACTTAATGATGGTGAATGATGCATTTCACTGTGAGCTGTACATAATGGGAGTAAAGTCCGGAACAAGGAGTCACATGGTCATGCTGCAGAAGGCAGATCCAGTGGCAGAACACATCCAGAGAGAGAGCCTCATCTGCGGCCCTGAGGGACGGAGCAGCTACTGGGAGAGTGAAGGTCAGGACAGGCCAGAGAGTAACTGATAAATAATTGACATCTGACAGGGCAAAATGAATTCCCTGACAGCCTTCAGGATTTCCTGTTTTGTTGGTTTTTTTGTTTTTGTTTTACTGGGCATTAAGACCAAGGCCTTCACACTGAGCTAGATCACCTTACCTTTTTTTAAAAATTAAAAACAATTGTTTTTGGTTTGCCAGGCTCTTGCTAAGTTTAAAAGTTGCCCAGGCAGAGCTTGAACTCACCATCCTCTTGCCGCAGCCTCCTCAGGGTTCTGGGAATGGATTTTTTTTTTTTTTGTCATCTCAAAATAATCAGTGGGAAATAGAACAATTTCATTTTTTCTTTGAAACACTGACCCAGGTATATTAAGAATCAGTCAGCCCTCAGTGTCCGCTGGGGACTGGTTCCAGGACTCCCTTCAGATACCAAAACCTGAGGATGCTCAAGTCTTTTCTACAGAATATCACAGCGTCTGCATAAAACCTATGTACACCCCCCTATATCCTTAGCTCAAATGGGTATGTACTTATCTGATGCTGGGGAAGTATTTCTCCAAATTCAAAAAGCCAAGCACAGGAAGGACCTGGTGCCTATTAAACATTCAAAGGATATTTTCCTCTCCAACTAAAGAGTTTCAGTAATCTTAAATAATCAGATGACCGATCATACAGGGAAAAATTCTGATTACACATTCCTTAAGGAAGTCTACAATTTCATTATTCCCTCAGCAACTTCCATTTTATAGGATAAGTATGACAGAAACCACTTGGAAGTTCTATGTTTCAGCTGAATGAAACTGTATAAAAACACGAGAATCCCATTAACTCTACAGCACTGTAAATATGCTTAGAACATATACTAATCTTCTAAAAGCAGTATACCCCACAGCATGCGGACAACTTTCTCCTATAAAGATCCAGATCAGTAAATATTTTTGGTTATGTGGGTACAACTATTCAAAACTCTGCTACTGTAGCAAGAAAGCAGCCATAGATTAATATGCAAATGAATGCGCATGGCTGAGTTTTGGTAAAAATTTATTTAAAAAAGGTATTTGAGCTCTAATACACCTGGTCAGTTAAAACTGAACAAATCATTTATTATTTTCTAACAATGTCAGTTGTCAAACCTTGACACTGCAATTAAAACATGAATTGTAGTTATAACTCAATAGAAATTCACCAGCTGTATTTGGAGTTAAATTATTTTAACAAATCGATTTATTTAATAAAGATAGGTAGTTGGGCTATATTGTGTGATAGCCTAGGCTGGTTTCACTTGCAATTCATTCCTTAATGTGCATTACTCTGACCAAGTGAGAAAATATTATTCTGAAAAAATGGGCTGCGAAGAAAATTTTCACTGCCAGTGGAATGATAAAAGGGCAAACAAAATGAAGAGGTTCTAAGGAAGTGTCAGACTCAAAGAGACAAGAGAAACAGTGTAACTTTAAAAGAGAATGTAGAATTTGGTGATATCTCAGATCACTAGAGAGACAGTTTAACATATTTTCTATATGGAAATATCAAAAACATGACTAGGAAACCAATTCAAAGAGTGCTCCAACCCATGCCATATATACTCATTAATTGAAAGAAAACTTCAGTGACAGCTTAACATATTACATCAAAATATATTTAAGAAATCTGTAAATCTTAACAGAATATTTGTGTGAGACAAAGCTAGGGAATTTGGAAATTTATTAGTCTCAGATCAAATTTCCTTTATAAATTCTAATGATCACTAGAAAGTAAGGCCTGTGATCACCACAGCTTACTAATCTATATTTAAATCTATAAAAGTTACCAAAAACTATTTTTGCATCTGTTTAATGATGCTTCCACTAACCTGCCATTGGAAGTGACTTACTAGCTCTGTGATCTTGTGGAGGTTACTTCACCTCTCTGTGCCTCTGGCTCCTCACTTGTAAAATGTGTCTCTTCCATGGAGTTGTTTGAGAATTACATAAATGAATGTGTGTAAAGGATTAAGTCCAGTCATACAGGAAGCGCTCAAGTGCTACAATACTGTGGCTGCTCCCCCAAGTCTCTTCTTGCCAAGTCAGATTTATTGGTTCCTCCTCCTTTGCCCTTTTCTTCTCCTTGTAGGTTCCCTGTGGAGGTCTTGCCTCACTTAGAAAGTTTCAAGCTATTTGCTTGACAGAGACTGTTAAGTCCCTCTCCCACTGCTAACCTCTTTTCCAGACTGCATTTCCAACTGCCTACTGGCCATTTCCATTAAAATCTATCACAGGCACCTAAAACTCACTGAGTTTGAAAAATCAAGCCCATTATTTTATACCCTTATCCCTTTCTTCTCCTTGTATTCCTTAGTTGATGGCCTCATTATCTAACCTTAAGCTAGAAACGACAGTTCCTTTTTCATTACCATTTCATTTCTCTGCTCCCATTCTCTCCTACAAGACATCTTCCATTGTCATCAGAGTCACCTTTCTTAAAGCGTATATCTAATTGTTGTATCCTCTTGTTCCATTACACTGCATTGCTGTGGAGGAAAGACCCATGGACTTACAGTCTTGACAGCTTCAGAGACCCTGGGGACTCTCTGTTTGGGTACAAAAATTTTTCTGCTGTGGTTTGAATGTCTTCCCAAAAAGACATCTGACATTTAATTGCCATTGTGATAGTATCTGGAGGTGGAAACTATAAGAAGTGCCCTTGTCCGGAGGGCATGAGTGGACTGATGCTGTCACTGCAGGTGTAGTCTGTGGCCCCTCTTCTTCCCCCTCACCCTCTCTGTCAACCCTGTGGTGCTTTCTGCAGTGTTACGAGGCAGCAAGAAGGCTGTCACCAGACACTGGCACCTGGATCTTGGACTTTGCAGCCTGCAGAACTATGAGCCAAGAAATTTCTGTTCAATATAAATTACTCAGTCTGCAGAATTCTATTATAGTAGCACAAAGAAGACACACTCATCTAGAAGATATTTTTTTTTCTGGTATCAGGGATCGAACTCAGGACCTTTCACTTGCACGGCAGGTGCAGCACCACTGAGCTAAATCCCCGATCCTCTAGAGGACAATTTTTAAACTTTCCCACAGGTAATTTTCAATTGCATCTTTGTTACACTTCTATATCTGAAACACAGGCCTGTTTGGGATACAGTGACCATCATATTCTCCTGGAGATATGCACACTGAATGCCATTTCACCTCTTCGAGCTTGTGTATGTCATTCTCTTTTCCTCTACTGGAATGCTCTTCTCTGCCTGTTGAACACTGAAACATTCTTTTGTTCTAGTTCAAAGCTCAACTGCCTCCTCTGTGAAGCTTTGTGCAAGCATACAATTATGCATGAATGACAAAAGGATGTTAAATAGATTTCTGGTGTCTGTATCCTATAATATCAGTGTGAAATTCCTTATATTCATAGCTTCACACTCTACAGAATAAATAGCCATAAATATTTAGGCATACATTATGTTTGCTTAATTAAATTCTTACTGGTGTGCTTGGATTTTAATAAGATCAGGGGTAAAGACTCCAGAGCATAACTGCCTAGGTTCAAATTCTGGCTCAGCCAATTATCAGTAATGGGATCCTGGGCAAATTACACTGCTTCTCAGTGCCTCCATTTCATGTCCTGGAAAGATGGAGAGGTAACTGTACCTACTACCTCTTAGGATTATCCTGAGGATTGAATCAGTTCATAGATATATAATATATATATATATATATTATATATCACTTAAAACTACATAAGTGCATGCTTCCTATTATTGTACTCATTTATTGATTAAGAAAGGCTGAAAGGGATCATTACAGAGCAAACAGAATCAACCTTGTCCACATGAGCCTCAGGCTTCGGTCAGCTGAGTCATTAGGTAGAGAATCCAAGAAGGATGGCCGTTTGCATTAATATTTTTATCAACTGAAAAGTGAAGCTTATCTGATAGGATTCCTCTAATGGCTTTCAAGAGCTAAAACAGCAACCCAGAATATTTCTAAGGCACACTCGTCACAGATAGGTGAATATAATTCCTTTGAATAGAAAATAAAATAGGGCTGCTGTTTTCTGGGCAGCAAATCAATGGCCTCCTCACAGCTTACAATGTGCTCAATCTGAAGGGAAAACTCTAAGTAGGAGATTGGGAAGGATGGTAAAGGACCTTAATGACTCACCTTTCAAACAACCTTGGGTCTTATTTGCCAGAGAAATGGAAAGTTGGGCATTAGTATCATCCAATCAGGCAAAGAAAACCACTGTGAAATACAGATCCTAACACCACTGAACCCAAGGAGGGATCTAAATAAGCACATGCTGCAGGATACAGCTGACTTTCTTCTGAGCAATATGGTCACACAATGCACTTGGGATGGCCCCTGTCAAAATTTGAAAGCCATAAAAAAGCATTTTTGAGCCATACCATAAATACTGCAGAATATTTTTATTCCCAATAAAACTGCCAAATAATAATTTGGCAATAATTAGATATTATTTGATAATAATTAGATATTAGGTTAAAACATCTGACTTATTATTGAAACTAGGGAGAGAAAAAGTTCCAATTTCTTAACCTAAGGTCTTCAATTATATAATCCCGGCTCCAACTAATGTTCCAACTATATATATCTTTCATTATATGTTTCCTGAAATCTGCAACCAAATGTGCCTCTTGTGACTCCCCCAATGATACCCATTTTTGGCCCCTTTCTCTAACTAGAACAATATTCCCCTTACACTTCTAAAGTCTATATCCCATTCTTCCATTTAGACCCTGAAGGATAGTATGAAACCAACCCTTACGGCCAACCAGAAGTAATTCTTCAGGTTCTTAGCAACTGCTGGAATTTCTCCAGTCTATCTTGATCAGAGGTGACACAAATGTCTTTTCAAGACTGGAGCCTGTTTGAGGGCTGTGTCCACATATGCTCCTCATCTTTGTCAGCCTGTCTGCACCATGGGGACGTTTGTACATGGCAGGTGCTCCTGCTTTTTGCTACGGTATGCAAGAAGGATGGTAACATGTGCTAGAGCTCATTGTGGCTAATCACAAATGGACAAGTGCATGCACTCAAATGAACTTTGCTGAAGAAAGGCTTTAGTTAAAAAGATATGTAAGAAGACTTGTCTTCTTGTAAAATGAAAATTTTAATGCTGCTTGCAGAGCAAAGAAACCACTGTTTATACTGACCATCCAGTGATTTGTCAACAACTATCAACAGTGGTGTATTAAAAGCTTCCCGCCCATTAAAATAATGGATCTACTTCCAAGTTAAGCAAATTATAAGATACTTGGTTCTCTCTTTCCATTAGTGCAGAATCTAAACATTGCTTGTCTCTGTGTTTTGGATGAAGAGCTCTCAGGACTTGAGTATAAAGTGGTAATTTCAGTCATCATCTCTAATCTGCCTTAAACTTTAACTACTCAAAATGTAAAAGTCAGAGAATTTGATTTATTTCAGAGCCCACCAGTCCCCAGACAGGGAAACATTAACAAAACAATCTCGAAAACTTGGCAGTCTGATAGTATTCGGGCCCAAGTTTACAAGTCCTAACATACTACTTTGGTGCTGACCTAAAATGCTTATTGGATCACAGAGTGGAGGCTGACTTCACTCTTCTGCGAAGTCCAGGGCTGTGGTAATCAGTATGTTGCTGCCAGATCACCAGAGAGCTGCCCACTGTCTCAGTCCTAGGTTCACAGGTGACATTTCACTCCCTACTGAGTACACAAACTGTTACATAAGTTTTAATATTCTTAGACAGAAGTAATTTTTCTAAGCCCCAAACCAGGCCAGAATGGATATCCTAAACCCAGATGGAAGAACAGACTCTACAGGGGTGTCTTGACTCAAGTTGTGTTAATTGGAAGTTTTCTGTTGAGTGATCTATCTGGTACAGCTTTCACCAGTGGTGTCTGGAACATTCAGTCTCTGGCATCAAGTTACTAGTATCTATTGGATTACTGGAACGGCAACTGAATCCTCAGGCAGGCTGCAGGAGACTTTTATGTGTTATGACTGCTCAGTCTTTAAAATATTATATATTTTAAAAAGTATAAATATATTCATCACATGTAAACTGAGGTCAAAATAATGTTTAAAAGCTAATAAGTTGAACAAACAGTGCTAGTGGCACTGCCATAAATTATGCAAGGTTTTAAAATTATGTAACAGACTCTAAAGAAGTATAAAGTTTATTTAATCTGTACTGTCTTTCATAACGGTTGTAATTGAATAATCCTAAACAAATTTCTCTTGAGTCAGTCTCTGCTATTTTTTGTGCAACAGTGATAAAATTATTTCAAAATGCCCCATTTCTTAGGTCTCTTACTGTATCTCTCTTCATCTAGATTTCCATTTGGTTTCCACAGTGACTTACTTGTTTGATTAGGCCACACCAAAATTTAACAACTAAACTAAGTATATTAGCATTCTTACGACTAAAGCTTCCTGTATTTTATAGAGATAGTACTGGCAGTAAAATTGGAATAAATGTTTATATGTTGAGGCAGTGAAAGATCCACTACAATTCAAAATGTTCTTCTGGAAATTTAATTTGACATCAACTGACAGGAAAAAAATAGATGAGGCAAACAGGGTAGGCTAGATCATGACATAATAGCAATTTACTGGAAATTAAGAGCTTTCTGTGGGCATAAGTGGAAGACCATGAAAAAAGAGCTTAGGTCTTGGAGTTAAACAGGTGTGGCTCAAATCTCAGTGTTGATATTTTTCAGCAATGAAACTCCCTGCAAGTTACTCAGCCTGGCGTATCCTCAAGTTATTTGTCTGAAAGATGGAGATTTATGCTAATAAAACCTAGTTCAAGTTGCTTTGGAGATTATACATACAATCATGTGCAACATAATGACATTTTGGTCAATAATGGGCTGCTTATTTGTGTCTTTCCTTGAGCTGTTACAGTTCCCTCAATGGATGTTCTAAATCAATTCAAAATATTTATCTTCCATGGTCATTTTGACTTTGGGGAAGAGCCTGAAGTCCAGGGTGCCAGACCCAGTGAATAAGTTGGATGAGGACCCACCATAAGGTTTCAATAATCTACCTTTCCTGCTTTACCTTGGATGGCACTTGACAACATCATTCACTAGTTTTCATCATACCTCCTAAGACACTTACAGAAAAGGACTCCCAAAACTGTTTCAGAAAGTAGCAAGCATGATTGAATAAGTGTGTTTGAAGTGATGAAGTATTTGAAGAGGGGATTAATGGCAACATGTCTTTTACTGCAATACATTTTTAAAATTTAAACATTCACGGTGTATTTCAATTTCCCTTGTATGATGGTGATTCCATAAGACCACAATGAAGCTGAAAAATTCCTATTACCTAGTGACATCACAGCTATGGAAAGGTCATCAAGCAATATATTACTCACACGTTTGTGCCAATGCTGGTGTAAACAAACCTATTGTGCTGCCAGTCACACAAAAGTTCACATGATCATAACTGCACACAGTCCATAATACTTGATAATGGTAATAAATGACTACTTGTTTATGTGTTTACAATAATATATTTTATCATTATTTTAGAACATAATTCTTATTAAAAAAAGTTTAGTATAAGCCAATATTTGGGTTAAGCTAGTAGCAGCCTCACACATCTCCAGCATGTTTATCGTGTTTCTTGATTAATTATTTTCTATTGTGATTGATTTAATCTCCTGTCATTTTATCACATGGTCCTAGGCATGACAGGCCATACTGTACACACACACACACACACACACACAGCCTATCTGTATAGTAGGGTTTAGCATCCAGTGTTGTATAAATACACTCTATGATGTTTGAACAAAAACAAAATTGCCTAACAACATATTTCTTAGAGCATGTGCCCACTGTTAAGAGACACAAAACTGTGTATGTTCAGGACCTATCACCCCTGCAGACTTTCTAACACAGATAAGGTTAAATTTTTTCTTTATAGGGCCAGGGATTTAGCTCAGTGGTTCCGCCACCTGACTCACAAGTGCAAGGACCCAAGTTTGATCGCTGGTACTGAAAGAAAAAAAAAAAATTTCTTTTCCAAAGCTGAGAACCATGGGTTATTCTAACACCTTGATATAAGCCAAACTTTCTTCAAACTACAAATTTTCCTCCTCACAGAAAAATTATATGCAAAAACCATCGAAATACTCATGCCAAGCACTCAACTTTTCTGAGGCTTACAAAAAGACCATGAATTTAAAAGTTCAAAGCAGTATAACTAATAGGCAACTGTCAGATAGTGAGTAGCTAAGGCCTCTGAAACCATCTAGGTTCATGTTTTTACTCTACCACTCTCTAGCTGTGTGATCTTGGGTGTGTGTAATCATTTTCCATTTCTATAACAAAATACCCAAGGCTGAGTAACTATTTTTTAAAAAGTTATTTAGTTCACAGTTCTAGAGGTTCAAGGGCACGATGCTGGCATCTGCTTGGCTCTGATGAAGGCCTCACAGTAGATGGCAACATAATAGCATGCACAAGTGAAAAATGGAAAAATCACACTGCCAGACATGAAGCCAGGGGAGGGGCAGGCTTGCTCCTTTTATAGCAGTCCTCTCTGGACAACTAAACAAGAGGTCCCATGAAAATTGCCTTAATCTTTTCCAAGGGGAGCCCCCCTAATGTGCCAACTAACTCTTGCTAAGCTCTGCCTCTTTAAGTTTCTACCACCTTGCACATCCTCACATGGGAATCAAGCTCCCAACACACGAACCCATGGGAGACACAATCGATCCATATCCAAGTCATAGCAGTATGTCTCCTGCCTGTCCCTTGGCCTCTTTAACTGTGAATGGGACTACTAAGAGGAAGTAACAACAGTATCTGCTATGTAGCTTGTATTATTACTAAACCAATGTTGCCCAAAATTCATATCATACATATTTCCAGATCTAAAGTATTTATGATCATCCTCTGTGATTCTCCCTGCTCATTCTCCTCCTCCACATAAACAAATAAATAAGCTGCCTTTTCTAACGGAGCCAAACTGAAGAACTTCATGGAAGGCATCCACTGTCCTGTAGGGTCCAGACCTGACTGGAGCCCACCAGCCCTGATGCAGGCCCCATCATCGTCTCCCTTTTACTACGGTGCAGTGCACAAATCTGTCCTACTCAAGGAGTTGAAGGAAGAGGATGTCGCCAACCTATCCCAGGCCCAGCTGGTGTGGTATCACTGGCCCTACCCGAACTCCTTGATTTTATTTGGCAGCAACAGTAGGAGAGTTCTCAGCACAGAGCAGACTCTCAGTTAAGTCTGTGGGATGAATGACCTTTTGAAACTGGCAAGTGACACAGTTAGGAGTTACGGTCTGTAAGAACAGTCAGAATTCCATACCTGGCTGCCACTATGCTTTGGTCCCCTGTATCTGTCTTTCTAAACTACAGGCCCACCTTGGGATCCACTCGAATCCTGGCTGGATGTTTACACTGTGCCTGGCCCTGAGAATATGGCAGCAAAAGATCAGAGTTTTGGCTTTAAGGAGCTTATTCTGTAATGTAACAAGGACTTGGCAGGGAGAGACAGGGTTCAGAGTTCAGAAACAGAAACAGATAAGGGAAATTTTTATTCTCTTTTTCCCTTGGGTTACAATGAACAGGATCTTTAGACATTTTGAATGAACTCTACTGATACCTATTAAGTAGTTTAGAATATATATTTAAATTCTTACATTGTTGATGGGAACATAAACTGGCATGTTTAGAAAAATATTTGGCAATATCTTCTAAAGGTAATAATACACTATAAGCCAGCAGTTCTACTCCTGGATATATTTCTGTCTAAATTACTTTTCTCATTGCTGAGACAAAATACCCAACACTCAAAGTTAAGAAAGAAAAGGTTTATTTGGTTTACAGTTTGTAGAGGTTTCAGTCCATCATCAGCTGGCTCCAAGGCAGGGTGGCTTGGCAGAGAAGCAGGTTTTGCCAGGCAGAAGGTAGCAAAGCAACAAGGGGACCTTAATAGCGTCTTTCTGCCCCTTGTATCTTATCCAGACTACTGGGATTAGGGCAGTGCCAAAGCAATCAGTGTACCGTTTAATAAACACACGCCCTTAATCCTAGCATCATACACTCTAGATTCACCCACCTTTGAAAAAGCCACCTTGGTACTCATAAGGCTTCGGGGGGACATCTAGACCCAAACCATAACAATACCCAAGAGAAATGAGTGCAAATTCAGAAAGTGCACAGAAGTTCCCGTTCACAGTGCTCATAAAACTGCCAAAGTCAAACTAATCCAAATGTTCACTAGAATAGATATTGTAGGTGCCTCCAGGTTGGTAAGCACAAGGAGGTGGTGGGAAAGTGGCACTTCCCAAGAGGGCATGAGTCCTCCATGCCACCTCCAGCTGTACCTTGTCCTATGCATCCCTTCCATCTGGCTCTTCCTGACTTGCACCCTCTATGATACACTGGCAGCTGAATTAAAGAGAAGTTGAAGGAACAAAAAGCTGCACTATATTCTGCTGATACTGACATGTAAGAAAATAAGAGCTATATAAAGTAATACAGACCAATCAATGCAAAGAACATCTTTAAAAAAACAGGAAGCTGCAGGTAGAAGTCATGTGAAGACAGAATCCTGTAGGAAGCACTCGGAACAACAATGATGAAAGCAACCAAGATGGGTATCATTATGCTGAAGATGATGGAAGGAGAAAAAAATAGAGATATCCCTTGCTGCCACTGCTGAGCAACTGTATAAGCCTGGTAAGGATCAACCTCAATCACTCTGATTATGATGGAGAAGAAATACCATTATTCTTGGAAAAAATGAATAGAATATTATGAATATTGTAAAATATTCACACAATAGAATAATACATAAAAATGAAAAAGAGTGTAGTACTTATGTAGCCAATAGCAAAAACATGTGTGAATCTTAACCTAAAAAGACACTGTATAATCCTTCCCCACGTACTGGCAACTGATCCTAGGGCCTTCATCCTGAGCTACATCCTCATCCCTTTCTTATTTTTTATTTTAAGATAGGTTCTTGCTAAGTTGTCCTGGCTGGGATTGAACTTGTGATCATTTTGCCTTCCAGAGTGCTGGAATTACAAGGTTTCATCAACAGGCTCAGCTGTATAATTTCATTTATAAGAAGTGCAAAGACAGGTTAAATTAATGTGCAGTTGACAGTAGTCAGAATAGCAGTTACTGTTGGGGGCATAGCTGACGGGGTATGAAAAAACCTTCTAATGTGCTAGAAATGTTCTAGATCTTCCTCTGTAGGTGCTTTCGACATTGATATAAATAAAAAATGAAACATATACTTTATTGTGCATAAATGACACACTTTTAGAGAGGCTAAACAAATAAAAATCACTATATTTAAAACTTTAGTGGCCCCAGAGTTAAATCATGTATGCCTCTTCCCTTCCCTTTTGTTCCTTTCTTCCTTCCCTCCTTCCGATATTTACTCAATGCCTACCACTGTCCTAGGCATTGCAAACATACCAGTCCTCATCATTAGGGAGTCTGGAAGCTAGTGAAGAAAATCACTTCACTGGTAACACTATTCATTTGGCAGTAATAAATCACATATCATCTTCTGACGCCTCATCTGTTCTCATCTTCAATTACTTGACATTTTTTATGCTGATTAAATTTACAGCTGGTCTCAAGTTAAAATGTAAAGTCTCTGGTTGCCCGAAACTTTCCTATGCCCTTAAATGCCTAGCACAGTGTCTAGTACACAGCAAATACTTAACGATGTCTTGTTTATATAACCTATCATACCATGTTACTGTTCTTGGCCTCCAGTTCTTAGCTAATATTCTTTTCTCCAGGTTTGCATTTTTCTTTGCCCTTTATGGAACCTGCAGATCTGCAAACTATTTGCAAACACAGAGCATGTCTTATACTTATATACACTACAATGACTAGCAGAGTATAGGATGTACCTTGTGTTATTCCAAGTTTTCCTTTAGTAACCATTTCACTCTATAATAAAGCTTAAGAATATGGGAGAGGTGAGGTGGGGAAAGTGAAGAGGTAACAGAATCATGACACTGAGGAAAAAATCATGAACTTTGCTTTAACAGCTTGCAATGCACTTGCAAAAATCCAAAAATAGCACTGACCGTCTGGCTTCCTCTTCCTATAGTGCTCAGGGCCCCAAGGATGCCACGTATCAGCAGGACCAGAAAATACCTTATCCATCTCCCAGTATCAAGGGTCACTGATGAGGAAAAGATCTAAGAGTGCCAGGGAAAATTTTGAGCCTATCAAATGTATTTAACACCCTTAAACTTGTTCTCATTAAGAGGAGCAAGTTGAAAGAACTGGGCATAGCTTCTCTTGTTCTTGTTGCATATAGCTGACCTCACGAGATTCCTGAAGCCACCTGTTACCGCCTGGAGTCACAAGACTGTGAGGGATTGCATTTTGACATCTCAGCCTCACCCCACGTTCACATTCATGCTGACCTGCAGCATCCCAGTGGCTGGGCACCATCTGCTCCCTCCCTAGCGCCATCTACACTTGACAGCTGGAGCAGACCGATGAATCACAAACCCTACGGGGTCCATAGTGGAGCTTGCTGCCATAACCGAATGGCTCTGTGTTGGGTTCCTTCACTGATATTTAAAGGGAGCATCCTGAGTGCTGCAGAGGACTTTCTGTCCTCTTTTGAGATTGTGTTGGGGACAATTATCAGAGGTAACACTCCAGGTGGGGAGTCAGTAAAGACCAGTGTGGTTAGTGTTGTCTCATGAAAATCACAAAGATACATGGGGCCATGACACTTCACTGAGCATAATGCAGTCCTCTCAGGACTGAGACCAGTATTTCAGTCATGCCCTATAAATCTAGATATGATTTTCCCTGCTTCCCTCTTGCCCTCCTTCCCCTCACATTACTCTTCCTTTTAATTCTCTAATTTCCTCTGCCAGGAACACATTTCTTTTCCTCTGTAAAATCTAGTTAATCTCAAGTCAGCCCAACTGACATTTCCCCACAGAAATATTCCCTGGTCCTGCCAGCTGGGCCAGATGTCTATCGCACAGTCTCATAGCACCTGCATTTTTATTTTAGCACTTACCACAGTTTGCAATTAAGAGATTTCTGTGATTTTTTTCAGGCAGAATTTACCTACCACTCTTATGCTTCTCAAGGCTACATGGTGCTCAATAAGTATCTGTAGCATAAAGGAAGGAAAAAGAAAATCAAAAGGAGAGGAAGAAAGAGAAGGCCACAAGGAAAAACAAACCAAGCCCGAAGAGGCAAGATTTAAGAATGTAGTGATGCTTTGGTCTTGTCAGATTTAGGCTGGGAATAGAGGACACATCCCAACCCAGCTCATGTCACTAGGGAAAGGCTGTCATGCTTCCAAGGGCTGCCCTACATTTCCTCATTCAAGCCACCGCTAGAGAGCCAATGACCTCTAACACAGCTCTAAGGGACAATCATTCAGTACTACAAGTAGAATTTTGTCCTTTGCAAACTTCTGGAGCTGGGTCTAGTCATTTTATAGAAATCCTACACATTTTAAATGAAGGCAATTAGTATAAATTCTAAAAAAGTAAAAAAATTTTATGTGCCATATTAATAGTCTTCTTTGAATTTTCAAACTCCCTTTGAGGTCTACACCAGTGATTCCTAATGTAAGGGCGAGGGACCCCTTGGAAATTACACAATTGTTGCAAGGGGATGAAAATGCACACACAGAGCAAGTATTGCCTGCAAACAGAAGATATTAAAAGGGATCCTCATATTCTAAGCAGCTCAAAGCCATGCAGTTTAGTTATCACTGGTCCTGCTTTCCACTGGATTGATGGAAGAGGTCCACTTTTATGGGTCCTTATTACCTGGGCTGAGCCAAGAGTTTCCAACCTCACTAGGAAACTCAGAGGACATGCAAGGTACTGTGGTGCCTGAGCTAGGGGCATTTATATGAGAAAATGATGGTTTAAATTGAGCAATTTAAGGAGACTTAATTTACTTCTTTTCATGTTTATGAATTCTCCTTTTCCTTGGTTAGATGATTTCCAGAATTCAAAGGTGTAAGTGAAAGATCTCACCAGACAAAGCAACTGGCATCACCGTGGAAGTCTGGATGGTGATTCTGATCACAGCCCCATTGCGGGTCACCATGAAGCGAGGCCTACATGGACAGCTCGCTGAGTATCATGTTAACTACCAGTCTCTTCTTTGCTGGAAATGTGGGCATAAAGTGACTAAAAGTGCTGACCAACCAGGCAAAAACTGCACAGCCTTTAAGGACCTTGGGGCAAATTAAAGTTTATCATCATCATTTTAGAAAATACCAAGGATGTTCTCTCTCACACATGTATGCAAACACACATAAATGTACATAGTTGAGTATCTCTCCAGGCCTCTATGCTTCCTAACCAAGGTATGAAAGACAGGGTTCTGCAGTCAGGAGCCTCCCATGGCCTTGAGCACAGGTTCACTGTGAGAGGAGGGAATGACCACCCAGCATTCCAATACAGCAGGAAAGCATCCTTCCCAAGAGTTAGAAGTCTGGGTTTCTCATGGCTATGCTGCTTCAAAGTGTGTCACTTTGTCCCAGTCACTTAACTTTTTCTGGGTCTTAGTCTCTTTATTTATAAACGAAGGATGCTAGACTGCTAGACTGACTGCAAAGTTCTCTCCAGCGCTGACAGTCTATTCTATATGTCCTTTAGTTCAAGGTTGTATTAACACTTTATTTTTGGAGAAAGCTGTCACAGAAGTAAGTCTCATTTTAGATTAGATATGCTGTAGTTTATTACAAATTTTTTTAAAAAAATTTTTCATCTATTTTCATTATAAGTTTAGAACTATATCATCCAAAGATTTAGTTTAGCACTATTGATAAGGATTGGTGAAGTTTCAGGGCCGGGTGTTGAGTATTACATGCAACAAGAAAACACTTTCCCCAACTCTTAACTTTCAGTCCTATCTGATTCTTCGCCTTTGTCCCATGTTTCCCCAGATTAATAATTACAACTAAGAATTCACTGAAGTGAAGGGAGATCCCTGTATTTTGATGTCTTCTAATTTTCACATTAAACAAAAGCCAATAGGACAATGAACACAGTTGCCTAGGCCTTAACATAGCCTATGCCTTTAAACAATGAGAGATTTAAAAACAGTCATTCTCATTTCTCTATTTCACCACAAATCTACTTGATCCCACAGCTCCAAAGAGGGAGGCTATTGGGCTATTTTCTGCTAAAATGTCAAAAGGAATTTGTTCTCATCACGCTCTGCATCTCAGTGAGGTCTACCTCAAAATATTAACATTTCTTCCTCTTTAGAAATGAGTAATTGGTTAAATAAACACAATGACACTTCAGGTATTATTTAATTCACAAACTACTTCTCTTGGAGGCAGATTCTGAATGATAGTAACAAAATCTTTAAAATCTGGTAATTTTGCTTTTCCCTCCCATCAAAAACAGTTCTCTTTTGTAATAGGTATGAAAAATTCATTATTCAAAACAAATGAGTATACTTAATATACTTACTTTATGGTTTGTAGAATTATGCTTGAAAACTGACATACTTTCAGGACTGGCATTTTAAAACAATATGGGCGGACAATGCTGATTGTTATAAAATGACATGCTGCCATTCTTGACAATTTAGAGCTTCTGTTAGCACTTTGGATGCAACTGAAACTCTGCTCTATTACACGTGGAAAGCTTAATAAACTTTGCATATCAGTAAAAATCCAATATGGACAGAATTTTTCAAGCAATATATATTTTTTAAAAATTCATTTCTGCATTTAAGACTAAATTTCCCTGTATAATAAGTAATTAGGGTTTGCATTCTCAAATCAGAACACACACATATGTTTTGCCTTAGATATCAACTGTGTGCAGGTCACATATATCTCTATTTTGTTTAATACAAAAAAACTAATCAAAGTACCTTATATATTCCCTCTCATTAAAAATTGTAATAACAGTAACATTAAAATTTGAGACCAGGAGAAATCTAGATGACAGAGAGTTCGCTTGACTATAAAGGAAGCCAGAATCACAGTGGGCATGAGGGGCTTATAGATAATTAATTTTGTCTTGTGTTCACAGACTGAAACTCATTTCTAGAGATAAAATCTTTTCTCTAAGAAAATGTTCAAAGTGAGAAAACAGTTGAAGGAAGGTCAACTAAAGTTGATATCTGTTCAATACAAAATTCTCCATTTGCACTGGTGCAATCTGTTTTCTGATCTCTTCACTTCACATAAATCACTTCACATCGAGGCCTCCAGCCATTTCTGCACTATGGAAGCTAGTGACTAATATTTGAGTTTCACCTTCCTGAACTCTTTTCCTACTCAGACATGTTCAAACATAGCTTTTGTAAAAGGGAAAGGGACTCAGTAGAAAAACAGATCAGACAAAATTTCAAGCTCCTTTTACAGTTATATTTTCTATGATTTTATAATTCTCCCCTTAGTCCCTTCTACCTTAGCTTACAGTCCTTGATTAGTTACCATATACTTTTCTCACCTAATTTTTCATTAGTTCTCTTATGAGTTTTCCTCTCTGTTTTAATGAATTGTAACATTCATGATGGATAAAGTGGTAATTCTTATGTGTATAGGATGATGTTTTACAAATGTATATAACTATGTAACTAGCACCAGATCAAAGTATAAAACATTAGTCTCTCAATCAGTTATTCCTCAAAGAACCACCATTTTGATTTCTAACAACAAAGATTAGTTCTTCTATTTTAAAAACTTCATCAAGATAAGCATCGATCTTTTAACATGAATTCCATTGAAAAATGAAGAATTATATTGGTTTTATTAGGAATAAGGATTTTTGGCCTGGAGAAAAAAAGGTAAAGACAGAAATCAATGAGTTTAAAGCTTTGAAAAATCCTTAGTAATCTTCAATTTGAATAGGAAGTTATCAGCATGAAATAATGAAGATACTTATCCTCATTATAAACCTAAAAATAATAATTAACCAAGGTGTAATTACCATCCCTGGTGCCCAAATTATTATTTGAAATACTATTTTCATAAACAAAGAAGCAGAACTCCTTAAAGAAATGACTGATTCCAGGTCTAGGAACAAAAAGTCCAATGAGACTGGAATATGCTTGCCTATCAAAAATTATTTGAACCATGTTATTAAATAAATAGAAAGATAATTAACAAAAAGACATATGCTTGAAAGCCAATTAGACGATAGTCCTACAGCCCAAAATAGGACAATTTGGTAAAAAAGAGTAGTGACTGCAAATACAGTGAATCATATGAAATATATTTAAATCCATAAGTTTATGATAAACTCCTTTATAAAAAATCACTGGTCAACTTTAGAGAAAGCGATTTTGAAACTGATAAAAGAAAATAAGCATTTATCAGTTTTTCAGTTACATGCTGTGCCTCCAGGAAATTGAGACCTTGATGCAGAACAGTTACACATTATAGAAATATTACAACCAAAAACTGAAGAAGAATGCTACAACTAAAAGATTACCATTTTGCATCTCCTCACAAATAAATGGGATCTTGGTGATGGTCACTGATTGCTGTCAAGATTACCAAAAGGTGTTCACATTCTCCACAAGTTTCGTACGGGGAAACAGATCATCCAGCAGTCACTCACTCTTAATCCAAACAAGAAAGGGAACAAAGTAAAAGTTAATTTTACCTTTTGGGCTCTCTTCATTCCCATTAGTTAAAGAACTACAAGAAGCTTGGCATGATCAATGTATAAACTTTCTTTGGGAAAAAAACAACTGCCTGTCAAATGGGCCAGAGGCATCTATAAATTAGTGCATCCCTGGGTTCATGGCTCTGCTTATGAGCACTTCCTGTGTAAGCTCTTACATATTTCTTCCCTAAGAGCTAAAAGTAAGGATAATTCTGCCTTCTGCATCCTAAAATAGAGATAATTGAATTAAAGAATACAAACAAAACTCCCCATAGAGAAAAAACACACATGGATCTAATTCTACTGTTGACTCTTCACTGGTTTCTTTTACATTAAATGAAATTAAATTAAATGCAAGCTCTGAGTACAGTAATTTGACTACTACTTTGATCATTTCTCTTCTCCTTAATTAGCAAAAACGGACCATTAAGTAATCCCATTAAAAATGAGACAGGAAAATGGCTTTCTGGCTCTCACAATGATCAGTACTTGACCTTAAAAAATCAGTACAATCTCAAAAGGAATTTGATCAAGACAACTCCAAAAACACATAGGCAGGTACACCAGCAGGAAATCAATAAGGGTAGAAGGGGTGGTGACACCTCCCTTACAAGCCAGCAACTGGGCTAGCTACAGGAGAATTATTCCACAGTGCAGCACCTCCTCCACAGGAACCTTCCAAACAGAGTCAGCTGTCACTGGACAGAATGATGAAATTCTTCACAAGCAAAACTGCTAAGCTCCCTATGTAAACTCAAGAAATTATGAGATGAAGTTGCTCTCCAACATTCAAGAAATCATCTTTGTGTAACCATGAGATGAGGGGATACAGCTCCCAACTCCACGAACAGCACTGAACACTGGCTCCAGAGTAGAGCTTCATAGACATGATGCTAAGAAAAGAAGCCAGACACAAAACATGCAGTTCATGAACAAGCAGAGCTAGTCTGGGGTGAAAAAAATCAGAGCAGCACTTTCCTAGATAGCTTGGGGAGCTGAGAAAGGGCATGGGGGACTCTTCTGAGGAGACAGAACTCTCAGGACAGGGCGCAGGCTACATAGGTATATCCGTTTGTCAAAATTGTATAGCCAAGATTAATACTTTTCAATGTAATGTGTGTAAATTCTGCTTTAAGAACTATTTTTTAAACCATCAGTACTATCATCATGTACTGGCGATATGCACAGATGATACAAGGATGGCAGAGTACTTATAACTGTGGTGGGTAAACTGTGGTTCACTATATTACTGTTTGCTTTGCACATGCTTGAAATGTTCCACAATTTCAGTTTATAAAAGACTAAAATTTTATCCCCTCTTACATTAAACAGTTACCATTCTCCCAGGCAAATCACAACCTTTCTGAACCTCATTTTACTCATTTACAAACTAGAAGTAACAGCCCCTGCACATCTCATTCAAAATAACCTTGAGTTGTTGCTAAATATCAAGTGAGGCAATGGATATACATATAATTTCTAAAACATGAGGCAATATACAAACAGAAAATTAATAATAATGAAAATCTGTGATTACTCACCAACTACATTCTACATTTGAAGAGATCATTAATATATTTTCTTCAGACACACAGTATATATTCACTTTACAATAATTCCTGCTTGACAACATAGTAATAGAACTGCTAGGCCAGAAGTATGTTTAACACAAATATTATTTATATTTGATTACAAAGGATACCGTATGATCCATCTTTCATAACTTCCTTAATAATGAACAATTTAGGCCTTAAAAATGTGTGATTCCTGAGAATATACCAACCTGACCAGGAGAGGATGCCTAAAAGCACATTTCAGAAGAAAGCTGGTTTAGGATTTTAACTGTTCTGGATAATTTTTATGTTCATAATTGAGAATCAACCACCATAAAACCCACTGAAGCTTAACCAGCCAAAATAATGTTTATTAGTTTATATAAAATTGCATTAGAGACAACAGAGATTAAGTTCTTAATGGGACTCAATTAGACATAGAAATTAGACAGTTGGCCTTCCAACTTTTTGGGGGTGGGGGGGTCCCAGGGATCCAACTCGGATCCTTGTGCTTGCGAGGTAGGCAGTGAAACCATTGAGCTAAATCCCCAGCCCCGGCCTTCCACACATATCTTCAAATCAAAGAAGCCCACCTAAAAGTGCACATGTGGACTATCATTTCATTTTTTTTAACTTGTCTGTTAGGCTAACTTACGTGCAATTATCACAAAATACAATCACTCACACACACACACACACACACACACACACACACACACAGTAAGAGAACACAAGTTGCAGCTGCAATTATGCAAGTATCATCTGCTCAAATCCTGGTGAGTCAGGAGAAAAGCAACAAATAGATTGGCCGGGTGTGCCGTTGTTGGGCCGAGTTTCAAAATGAGTAAGCATAACAGAGCAATGTTTTTGATAAGGACATTCTGGCTCGACAGTATACGTACAAGAATATCATTTGGATAAATTCTTCTACATTGATGTCATCTTCAAATAAAAGATGTGCACAACAAGTGCTTCCTTGCAGTGCTCCAAAATGCTTAACGTCCAGTTTTGGAGAGCAAGTTCCTTGGCCTTTCAGCTCTGCTGTGCAATGCAGAAACCTGGGGAAATGCTCCTCCTTGTGTTGCCTCAGATGCCCCCACGTTGGCTCTTTCCCACACGACTTCTTAAAGAAGCCCAGCTCAGGCTACCAACTGCTGGGTTTTAGGAGTTGCCTGAGGAAGACCGTCTGAGCTACTATTTGTGAAGTAACTAAACAAAATATGTTCAAAACTGCCCACTTCTTGCTCCTTTGTTAGGGTAGAGGAGACCACACCACAGCAAAAGGGTTGGTCACTTCCAGATAAGCCAAGGCTTCAAGTTAAACCCCCCACTACACCTACCACCCTGCTAAGAAACTTGAGCAATCTAATTCCACAACATCCCAAAAGCCATTTTCCCTTACAGTCTACCATCTCCTATCCACAGGAGAGGTCACTTCTCTAGGAAATTCCACTGCATTCTCTAAATATTAACTCTTTGCTTGTTTCCTCCGATTCATCACAGAGCTCTATAGCGTTTTTGCATCAGAGAGGAAAGTCTTCCTAGTTAGCCCATTAAACCACATTACTGTCCAAGTGGCCCTCTGAGTCAAGAGAGGAGATGCCCAAGAGGAGCTCAGCCTCTCAAAGAATTTACCCTCTCCTGTAGCACGAAGTTGGAGACATCAAGGTCAAACCGCGGATGATTCAAACACCAAGACTTGAGTGAATTCCAAGGACGTTGGATCAAACCATTTCCTCCAAGGTTATTTTAAACTCTAAACTGATACCATTCAGAAAGAAGCAGTGAAAAGGGAGAAGAGAGGAACTGAGTGAGAACAGAGGGCTGGAATGTAAGCTGTATGGGATTTTGGAAGGAACCATTCCTCAGTCATTCCCCTCCCCCAACCATGTCCACTTTATCTTTGTTCCCAACATTCCTTTAAGCCTAGGTCCTGATGTCAAGCTTCGATACGGAAGAAATCTGGTAAGAAAGGTAAGTGGTAGGAACT
The DNA here is from genome assembly GCF_053883595.1 of Heterocephalus glaber. Classification (NCBI taxonomy): domain Eukaryota; kingdom Metazoa; phylum Chordata; class Mammalia; order Rodentia; family Bathyergidae; genus Heterocephalus; species Heterocephalus glaber. Next base: position 57,707,440 of record NW_028258143.1, on the reverse strand, counting down.
GAAGACAGTCTTTGAATGACTCTACCACTGACTCAAGGGAACAAACCCCTTGGGAGTCTCAGCCCATGGAGGCAATGGTGTCAATTCCACAGAACTACTGTATGTTTTTTGGAAATTCTGTTTCAGAAAACACCAGAGAGTGAACTAAAAAACAGCAGGCCCCAAAACTTTTCACAGTCACCTGGGGGCACTGTTTAAAAATACTAATACCATTCTCTGGTGTTTTTAATAATAAGCTTACCCAATGGGTGCTAGAATTCAGAAACTTGTGTATTTTACTAGCCACCACTAACTACTTTTTCCCAATTTTCATCTTGTGTGCCCCTAAAAAGATTACCAAATAAAATACAAAACATCTAACAAATATCTAATAAGGATCCACTTTTTAGTATAAGCATGTCTCAAATGTTTAATACTAAACATTTATGCTAAAAAATAATTCCTTCTGTATCTGCAATTCAAATTTAATTTGTTGTCCTAAATGTGACAATTCTACACCCCATCTCCACCATAATGATAAATAAAATCAATAGGCACTGACTTTATCCTTTCAGAATCTAGAACATGATTAATGCAGCAGGATAAGAATGAGCATGATGCTATTACTGGGACAACTTCCATTTCTCAAACTGTGAAATAGAAACAGTTGAGCCAGATCTAAAATTCTACTAAACCACTGAATTATGAATAGACATTTACCCGTATCACATTCAGTCATCCATGTCTGAAATTTTCACATCTCCTGGAAGAGGCTTCCTCACAGAAGAGAATGACCACCAACACAATTATCATCAATTCTCCTCTTTCTTTTTTTTTTTAAATGTATATATTTATTGGTACATTTTAGGTATAAAATACATTTACATTTATCATTGGGTGTTTGTACCAGAACATGATGCATCTTAGTTTTTATTTTTCCTCCCATTACCTGTGCACCCTTCACCCCCTCCACCCTTCCCTATCTACACAGAGTTTGATTCCATTTTTTTTCCTCATAATTTTTTTCTTTCCCTTCTTCCCTTTCCCCTTTCCCTTCCACCATCCCCAAACCCTTGGAGCTTTTCTTATTTCAAATTATCAATTATTCATTTTAATCATTTTCATTCTTATTTACACTTTCAATTTCTCACACTAGAGAAACTATTCGGTATTTACACATGTGTGTCCTATTTATTTCACTTAAGAGTATGGCCTCAATATGCATCCATTTAGCTATAAATGTCTCTAGTTTCTCATTCTTTATGGCTGAGTAGTAGTCCATTTTATAAAAAAACCCACATCTTCTTTATCCAGTTTCCAGTCAATGGGCACTTGGGCTGTTTCCAAGCTTTAGCTATTACAAACTGTGCCGTTATAAACATAGGTGCACATATATCGCTGTGGTATGATTCTTCTAATTCTTTGGGGAAGATCCCCAGCAGTGGAATAGCTGGGTCAAATGGGACCTCCAGCCCTAGTTCTTTGAGGTATCTCCATACTGATTTCCACAGTGGTTGCACCAATCTACATTCCCACCAACAATGGAGAAGTGTTCCTTTCTCTCCACACCCCCACCAGCATTTGTTATTGGTTGATTTCTTGATAGCAGCCATTCTTTCTGGGGTGAGGTGGAATCTCAGTGTTCTTTTCATCTGCATCTCTCAAATGACCAGTGATGTTGAACATTTTTTCATATATTTATTTGCTATTTATACTTCTTTGTCCGAGAAATGTCTGTTCATTTCGGGTGCCCATTTTTTAATTGGGGGGGGGTCTGATTTTTTTCAGTTCTTTATATATTCATGATAGTAGACCTTTGTCTGAGGTACAGCTACTGAAAATTTCTTCCTACACTGTAGGTTGTCTCTTAGCTCGGTTGGAAGTTTCTCTTGCAATGCAGAAGCTTTTTAATACAATGAGATCCCAGTTGTTGATTCTTTGTGCTAGCTTCTGTGCTACTGAAGATTTGTTCATAAAGTCTTTTCCTATGACAATGTCTTTAAGAGTTCTACCTAACTTATCTTCCAGCAAGTTTAGTGTTTCTGACTTAATATTTAGATCTTTAATCAACTTCAATCTCAGTTTAGTGTGCAGGGATAGGTATGGGTCTGGTTTTAATCTTTGGCAGGTTGAAATCCAGTTTTTCCAACACCATTTATTAAATAGGCTATCTTTCCTCCAATGAGGGTGGTTGGCTCCTTTGTCAAAGATGAGGTGGCTGAGCATGTCTGGAGTTGTTTCTGCATCTTCTAATCTATTCCACTGATCCTCAGGTCTGTTCCTTTGCCAGTACCATGCTGATTTTATCACAGTATATTTGTAGTATAGTTTCAAGTTGGGGATTGTGATACCCCCAGCCATGTCTCTGTTGCCTAGAATTGTTTTAGCTATTCTAGGTCTCTTATGGTTCCAAATGAATTTTTAGATTGTTTTCTCTAGTTCTGTGAAGTATATTGTTGGAATTTCAATTGGCATTGCATTGAATCAATATAGTAGTTTTGGAAGTATGGCCATTTGCACTATATTGGTTCTTCCTACCCAGGAGCAAGGGATGTCTTTCCATTTTCTTGTATCCTCTTCGATCTTTTTTCTCAGAGTGCTGTAGTTTTCAGTGTAGAGGTCTTTTGCTTCCTTTGTTAGATTGATTCCTAGATATTTCATTTTTTTGGATGCTATTGTAAAAGGAATTGTTTCCCTAATTTCTCTCTTGGTGAGTCTGTTATTTGTGTACAAGAAGGCTATCGTTTTTTGAGTGTTGACCTTGTATCCAGCTACTCTATTTAATCTGTCAATTAAGTCTAGAAGTCTTTCGGCAGAGTTTCTTGGGTCTTCTATGTAAAGTATCATATCATCAGAAAATAATGACAGTTTCACTTCTTCTTTTCCTATCTTTATTCCTTTTATTTCTTTCTCTTTTCTAATTGCTATGCCTAATGTTTCCAGAACACTATTGAACAGGAGTGGTGATAGTGGGCATCCTTGTCTTGTTCCTGATTTTAGCGTGAAAGTTTTCAGTTTTTGACCATTTAGTATGATGTTGGCTGTTGGTTTTTCATAGATAGCCTTAATCAGGTTAAGATAAAGACCTTCTATTCCAATTTCTGCAGCATTTTTGTCATGAATGGGTGTTGGATTTTGTCCAATGCTTTTTCTGCATCTATTGAGATGATCATGTGGTTTTTGTTCCTGACTCTGTTAATATAGTGTACTACATTTATTGATTTACAGATGTTGAACCATCCTTGCATTCCTGGGATAAATCCGACTTGGTCAGGGTGTATGATCTTCTTGATGACCCTCTGTATTCTGTTTGCCAGTATCTTGTTGAGGAGTTGTGCATCTATGTTCATTAGGGAGATTGGTCTGTAGTTCTCTTTTTGGGTTGGGTCTTTCCCTGGTTTTGGGATCAAAGTAACACTTGCTTCCAGGAATGAATTTGGAAGCCTTGCTTCCCTTTCAATTTCCTTGATGAGTTTAAAGAGTAATGGCAATAGTTCTTCTTTAAATGTCTTGTAGAATTCAGCAGTGAAGCCATCAGGACCTGGGCTTTTCTTTGTTGGTAAGTTTTTTTATTACATTTTCAATTTCACTCATTGTAATTGGGGTGTTTAGAATTTCTATATCTTCTTCATTTAATTTTGGCAATTCGTATGTATCTAGGAATCTGCCTATTTCTTCTGTGTTTTCCATTTTATTAGAATACAGGTTCTCAAAGTAGGTATTCATGATTCTCTGGATTTCTGCTGGATTTGTTGTGGCTTCACCTTTTTCATTCTTAATTGCATGGATTTGAGCCTTTTCTTTCCTTTTCTGGATAAGGTTGGCTAAAGGTTTATCGATTTTATTTATTCTTTCAAAAAATCAACTCTTTGATTCATTGATTTTTTTGTATCATTCTCTTAGTCTCCATTGCATTGGTTTCTGCTTGGATCTTTATAATTTCCTTCTTGTACGAGCTCTGGGTTTGTAATGCTCTTCTTTTTCTAGGACCTTGAGATTCTGCATTAGGTTATTTAACTGAGTTCTCTCTGTTGTCCTAATACGGGCATTCGCTGCTATAAATTTCCCTCGTAAGACTGCTTTCATTATGTCCCACAGATTCCTGGATGTTGTACTGGCATTATCATTTACTTGTAGAAACTGTCTAATTTATTCTTTAATTTCCTCTGTCACCCATTGGTTGTTCAGGAGATTGTTGTTCAATTTCCATGTGTTTGTGGGAGTTTTGCAGTTTCTTATGTTATTGATCTCCAATTGTATTGCACTATGGTCTGATAATATACAGGGGATAACTTCGATTCTTTTACATTTACTTACATATGTCCTATGAGCTAGCAGGTGGTCTATTTTGAAGAATGACCCGTGTGCAGCCAAAAAGAATGTGTATTCTGATTTTGTCGGGTGGAACACTCTGTAAACATCTATTAAGTCCATTTGTTCAAGAGCTTAGTTCAGCTCTAGAATTTCATTGTTAATTTTTTGTCTATAGATGATCTGTCTATTTGTGATAGAGGAGTGTTGAGAAGCTCCACTACAATTATATTAGTGCTTATTTGGTTTTTCATGTCCATTAATATTTGTTTTCCATAGTTGGGGGCATTCATATTTGGTGCATAAATATTTAAGATTGTCATCTCTTCCTCTTGGATTGTTCCCTTCACATGGATGTAGTGACCATCTTTATCTCTCTTAATTAGTTTTGGTTTGAAATCTACTTTGTCTGCAAATAAGATTGCTACGCCTGCTTTTTTCTGGGTTCCTGTCGCGAGGAGAAGTGTTTTCCATCCTTTTACTTTCAGTCTATGGATTTCCTTTTGAGTTAGGTGTGTTTCTTGTATACAGCATATTGCTGGCTTTTGTTTCTTAATCCATTCTGTCAGTCTATTTCTTTTGATTGGTGAATTGAGGTCATTAACATTGACAGATATAATTGAGAGATATTGACTCATCCTTGTCATGATGTTTTACTGTTGTTGGCTCTTCTATTTCTTATTTTCCCCCCTTTCCCTTTAGTGTCTTACCTTGCATGGTGCTTTCTCTCTGCTGGGCCTCATGGAGTTGTGACCTTCATTGTCTTTTTCTAGGATATTGCTTAAAATTGTTTGGAGTGCTGGTTTGGTGTTCACGAAATTTCTCAGGTGTTCTTTGTCGTGAAAGTATCTAATTTCCCCATCCATTTTGAAAGATAATTTTGGCAGATACAACAGTCTAGGTTGGAAGTTATTTTCTTTTAGGGCTTGAAATACTTCACTCCAGGCTCTCCTTGATTTGAGGGTTTGTGTTGAGAAGTCTGCCGTGATTCTGATGGGCTTTCCTTTGTAGGTGATTTGTTTCTTTTCTCTAACTGCCTATAGAATTTTGTTCTTCTGCTGGGTTTCTGGGATCTTAACTATTATATGTCTAAGTGCAGATTTTTTCTGGTCATGGCTGGTTGGAGCTCTATATGCCTCACTTACATGTATCTCCAATTCTCTACTTCTGGGAAGTTTTCTACTATTACTTCTGTGAAAAGTTTTTTTATGTCAATTGTACTTTGTCCTGTTTTTTCGTGGACTCCTATGAGTCTTATATTATTCTTCTTTGCATCATCTAGCAGCTGTTGGATTGATTTCTCATGGTCCCTTACTATCTTTAAGAAATCTCTGTTTTCATGGTCCTCAACCACAACCCTGTCTTCTATATCTGATATTCCGTCTTCAGATTCTCTTAGTCTGCTCTGCATGCTTTCAATGGAGTTTTTAATCTCCTGAATATCTGTTTGAATCTGTTTCATGGATTCCATTCCTTTCTTATGTTGGGCGATCATGTTTTCCATTTCTTTCTTATGCTGGGCATTCATGGTTTCCAGCATGTTTCTGATCTCATCTATTTTCTTATCTGTTTCTGCCCTAGAGCTTTTAATCATGTCTTTCACTCTGCTCACCATGTCTGTATTTATCTGGGAGATTATTTCTGTTTTGAATTTTTCTAGAGCCTTATCCATCTTCTTTGTTACTTCCTGTGCTATCAGTTCAGGGTGTCAAAGTGGTTGCTCATCAGACTTTTCCAACTCATTTCTCCCAGAATTTCCTTTTTGTGGCATGGAAGCCTGCGTTTATGCCTTGGCTTAAGTGTCTTCTCATTTTTGTTTTTGGTACTGTACTTGGTTTAATTCCTGGGTTGATATTTCAAAATTGCTTAATGTAGGTATCTTTTTTGCTTGTGTTTAATACCCTTGTGGAATGATTGCTTTTCAGAGGTGTCTTCCAGATACAGCCTGTGTTTGGGTTTTGAGACTCTAATGACTCTGAGGCTATTTTATTTTCCTTATACCAGGAAGGAAAACTAATTAGATCAATCACAACATGTTAGCCCAAATGACAAAGTCAGCAATACCATAGCATCAAGCACAGCTTAGAAAATGACAATTTGTGGTAGTTATTACTCTATCACATTTAACTATGTGAGTTAAATTAAAACTGAGGACCAACCCAACATAAGTTTATAATGAATAAACTCTTCAATATAGCATCTTTCCCCTTCGGGGTGGGTAGTTAAAAGGAGTTGGGGAGGAAGGGACAGGTAGAAAGAACAGGTAAGATTAGCGGTGAGGCCAGAAGACACAGAAAGATCACACAAACTCTAAGAAGTTGTTAAAGGCAAGAGAAAAAGGCAGAATGAAAGAACAAAGATGTGAACAGAATCACCTAACAGCAACAGGGAGGCTAGATACCGAATTTACCTTCCTTTAAACCTGGGCAGTCGCAGCTTGCAAAACATCGGACGGGGGTGGGGCTGCAAGACGCCCCTGGGACCTCACCGTGCCGTGGGCGGGGCCCGGGAAGGCCTTGGAGCTTCAAGCTGCTTGTCTCACCTGGCTGGTCACAGCTTGGAGAGTGTCGGATGGGGGCGGGGCTGCCACTAATAACATTTTTTAAAAGAAGAGGAAATGATAACACTCAATGCTTTACTCCTTTTTGGGAACACTTGGCCAAAGAAAATGGTGACTTCCAACCTAAGAATTAGCAAATTACTACTCAGCCCGTGCAATCTCCAAATGACCAGAAGCATTTTTGGTGTAGTGGCTCAAGGGCAGTCTGCAAAGAACACGGCCCTTTACCATCAGGTATTCTGAAGAATCCAAAGAATAAATACACATGCATGGAAATATGATAATGCACATTTCCCTCCGCCTGGAATCCAGCATTTCAAAAGGCAGAATTACACAATGACAAGCACACACACTTGTCTGCTGCCCCAATTATCTGTAGTCTGACAAAGAAAATGCAGTAAAGCAGCAATAAGGAAATTGCATTTGGCACCAGTGCCTATGAAGGAACTGTCACTGTTACAGGAATTTAGAATTTAAATCATTGTAGCTCTTCTGTAGCTTCCCTGCTTCAGGCAGGAAGAATGTGTGATCAGAAAAAACAGCTGCCTTCCAAACCAAAACTACAGTGAGCCTGAAAAGACACCCAATGCAGGAGTCCTGGAGAAGTTATATGGTCAGAAGGACATACCGCAGCTTTGCAGAGGCTCTTGGTGAGAACTGCCTCCTCTACCACACTCAAGCATGAAGGGTCCCTTCTAAGCTCCTTTCTGTTCTCATGGAAAGTCCTTGTGAACAGAAAATGGCACACTCACAGTTAAGGAGATCTCATGCCACAGAAAATTAAACACAGATATTCCTCTAGTTGAAAGGAGCAGGAAGAAAAAAGAAAACAATACCATAGTAACTGTTGCTAAGTTTGACTTTATAATACTGACAGAGTGATGGCTCATCAAATAAAAACTTTACGAATAAGGTCTAATTCAATTCTTCAGTCCCTATTATGGATCCCGCATGAAGGATCTCCCACTAAGATGGAGCAGGGATCTGGCTCTTTCTGCCCTCCTTCAGTCCTTAGCCTGTGTGCATCACTTTTGGTTCCCTGAGCCCCCACCCACTCCCTTTTTGGGCCACAGGTGGGTCCTTTGCCTGAAGGCCTTAGGCTTCTGCCATTCAGACACAGAGAATTAGAAGCGCCATCCCAGCTTGCTCACACCCAGGCACAAGCTGAGCCCAACAGGTATGGAGCACGACGGCCACTTCACAGATCTAAAATGTTGTATATATATTTCCTCAAAGACTAAATCAACAAGAGGGCAAATATCATTATGAGATCCAAGCCACTTAGTATTATTAAGGATGGAGAACACCACACATTTTACATCACACATAAGTGGAGAAATTAACTCTAACTTCCAATAGTGCCCCTGCTCTTGCTGTAAATCAGAGGGTATGAAGAGTGGGGAAACTCCACAGCAGGGGATATGGAGAGGACTTTGGTGAAGCACAGACTAAATAGCCCTTAAAGAGAGAAAGTCCTGTGCTAGGTGCCAACATAGTCAAACGCAAGACTGAGACCCGGCAGTTCTTAGCACCAGCTATTGCCAGGGAAAGGGCTTGCAGGTGGGAGAGAGTAAGGGCCTTGAAAAGCTGTTCCTTCTGGAAAAGAAGATACAGAGCGGGGGTGCTCTGGAAGTGAAGGGGAAGGGAGAACTTAAGGATACCACACCAAGGAAAGAGAAACAAGATATGTCAGACTCTCATATCTGATGCCACCACCACCATCACCACCACCATCAGCAGCACCATCAGCACCCATTAAAGAAATTATATCTCCTTATGCTCCCATAAATGAGAGCAAGCTCTTAGGCCAAAGACGTTTAAACCCCAAAACCACCAAATGATGAGAAATTCTTTTAAACACACAGAACAAAACTAAGCAAATGGTGAAAATTCTCCCCATCAAAAAACCCATGAAGCAGAGGGAAACTATAACCTAACACTCAAAACTGAACTAAATATCTCTACACAAACACTTGGGGTATTTAAAGAACAAAGAAAACAATACCTAGCATCAGCAATACAAAACTTAAGAACAGAGATGGACAAAAAGGTTAGAAATATAATGAATAGATTGAATACAACAGAGAAAATGAGGAAAAAGAACAAAACTACTTCTTGAGAACTGAACTGAGCATCATCAGATGCCCAAGAGAAAACAGGTTTGAGAAACTTAATAAAGGACACGGAAGAAAATGACAGAAGCAGAAAATGGTATAGAGATCCCGGTGTCTGGGAATGCCAAGGAGTTGAAGACACAATTGCATGGTGGCAGGTCACAAGGAGATAAAGTTAACAAGAGAAATGAACCAGATTCATTCATTCAACCATTTTTTTTTAAAATTTAAAAATTAAAAAAAATTTATTAGTGACATTAGTTATACAGAATAATGAATTTCATTTTGGCATACTGGCACATGTGGATGCCTAACTTTGTCATTCTCACCCCCGACTCCCCCACCCTCCTCTCTGTCTCTTTTCCCCTCCATCCCCTTCCTCATCTCTAATAGTCTTCCTTCTGCTGTCAAGAAATATTTTTGAGCATCCACGGCATGCAGGGCACAGGTGCCAGTGATTGGGAAGGGAAGTAGCTCGCTCTTGTAAGGAAGATGGGCAGGGGCAGGGACCTTTAATCAGGAGATTGGTATTATCAAACTAAACTAAGAGGCAGGTAACTGTAGAAGTGGAATGGAAGACTCTAGAGTGAGGCACGACCAAAAGGGAGGCTGATTAGAAGGTCACAATAAATAATTCTACAATAAAAGCATCAAGGTTACCTGATGACCCCAATTGAAGACTCCAAAGTTTTTACTTTCAGAAACTGGAGAATAATTCTGCTAACAGACAGAGAGAATTTCAGCTTTATTTTTGGGCTTGGTGTGACACAATAAATAGATTGTAACCCCAGGAGAAAGCAGGAACTGGAGATCTAGGGAGTGGTTACCTTTTTAATGACAGAGATGAGGTAAGATAGAAAAATTAAAGATGGTAAAAAGGAGACAAGGAAATTGTAATCTTGAGAACACTGAAGCTTCAAGACATAATTAAATTTACCCAAAGTTACAGTGCCTTCTCACCCCTAGGTCTCTTTTTCTTCTTTCTCACGCCTCACTCCTGGATTCCTAAGAGTCTTAAAGATATTATAAGTTCATAAATTGTCCCTGTGTTTTTCTTCCAATACTATAAATCCATGAATTCCACTGACTTCCATCCTCAAAAAAACATTAGTGACTGATCTCTAAATTTTAAACAGATGCAGTTTGCATTTTAACCTAGTTCATAGTTAAGTCAATACATGAAACTCAAAAGATAAACATCCTAGATCATCTGTCTCGAGGATACCTCAGGGCCCCATAAATACCCCCAGACCCAGCCCACAGTACACCCACGCCTTGAGCATGGCACTCTTTTCTAAGTGTGTGTATTTTTTTGATTCTGCCTAATACATCTGCCTGTACCTGTCACAGGCACATCCTGAAATGTTTTCCATATGAGCATCAAGAACCTACGCAGGACAAGTTGTGGTTCCCCCCTCCTTTTTAGGGGAATCTCCTCAGACCTCATCCAGTGACAAAACTAGTTACTGAACTTTCAGGCAAGTAGTCCCTTCTCATTCCGGGCCATGGAGCAACTCTGAGAGCTTTGGTATTTACAGGGTAGGACTGGAAGAAGAGCACTTGCAGCTGAAAGAGAAGATGCCCTGGGCTGGGGATTTAGCTCAGTGGTTTCATCACCTGCTTCACAAGTGCAAGGTACCAAGTTCGATCCCAGTACCAAAAAAAAAAAAAAAAAAAGAGAAGGTGCCCAGAAGCCACAAGAGGACACACTCAGGAAATGGCAACAGGGCCACAGAAGCAGAGACTGCCTGGAGACCAAGCAGAAAGAGCAGTGAAAATGGGTGCTCAGATACCATCAGTGAACTCCTTGATAAGAAGTCTTAGATGAAGGACTGAAGGACAGACATAGAAGGGAAGAAGCAGGGAATGTTTTCATGGTGAAATAAAGGACTCAGAAAAAATGGTGACATGAAAGGGAAGTGGGAGTGGAGGGACAGGTGAGAGCCAGTGGGAAGGTCAAGATTACAGAAGAGCTGGAAGGAATGTAATTGATGGGGCAGGAGGGGAAGGGGCCAGGCTCAGGAGGGAGCTGTGAGGGTCAGCTGTGGTCAGCTGTGAGAGTCTTTCCCAGATCTAGGAGAGCAGGGAGTGCAGAGGCTCTGTATAGCATGCCCTTAGCCAACACCTCAGCCGCACAGGAACCTACAGTGTATACTATGGAATTTAGAGCCAGGGGCTTAGAGTTTAGGACATAGCTTTGCATGCTAGTCCTGCCACTCACCAGCTATGCACCTCTGAAGACATCATAGCTCCTGTGAAGCTCAGCTCTCCCATCAGTAAATGAGATCTAACAATCCCAGTCCTCTTCTTCCCCACCTTCTCCATGGGATTGTTATGAGGATCAGGTGACACAGAGTGCGTGGATGTGTTTTAAAGGCAACGGTGCTGTGCATAAATGACCAGATTGGTATCTCATTCCGTGTGGACAGCACTCACTTCCCGCTAGATGTAGCATTTGTTTAATCAGTGGTGAACTCCACCACAGGTCTCGCATAGTATTTTGTACCCAGATGTTTAAACAGAGATTTGGCATAAGCACCAGCCTCCTCTTCATGCAGGGCATATGGCCGAACTGTTTGCTATGTCCCACACCAGCACACAGTGAAACCAGCACACTTATTCCTGGGGGAGGCTGCCAGCCTGAGCTGATAGCTAGACTCCTAGCAAACAACAGAGTTCAACTATACACTTTGTAGCAACATTTCCAAATTAGCAGAAATGCAATTATGAAAAGGTCACCATGTGTTATAGTCTATATATACACATTTTTTAATTAACAAGGAAACAGTAAGAAATCATGTTCTAAGAGTACTCAGCCACTGGGTCTACAGAAAGGCACCCAGGGAAAATCAACCAGCACACCCTGCCTGAGTAGGGTGGCCAGCATTCCCCAAACTGTTCTCACACAGTGAAACCCACCAGTGATGGTGGACACACTGTATTATATCCAATCATCAAGGACGGGGTTGCTGCAGTCACATCCATTGTGTCCTTTCACATTCGCACTTCTTTTATGCCTGAAATGGAACAAACTTTGGAAAAGCACATCTTAATGTGGTGGCTACAGCTTCACCCATCATTCAATCAAAACCATTCTATTACAGAAAAAAATGCAGTGTCTCTAATGCAGCACACTGTTGGGGGAAAATAACATATGTGGAGAAAATACATCTTTTCCACTACCAAAGCAGATCATGTTTGCTATTTTACATAGTACATTAGGGTTCATAAATTTAAAGCAACCTAGATAAGCTCTTTTGCATCTGAGGCAAGTCTCAGTAATAATTTTAAATTAAATGGTTAACAAAGTGTCAGGAACCATGAATAAGCGGTAGTCTCTCTCTTAACAGCAAACACTGGGATATTTGGAATCAGATAAACGGTATAAGCAAATTTAGTAAGAGCTCATGCCTTCTGGTCAAGGAAGACACCAACTTTAACTACCATCAAGGAGAAAACATTAGGAATGTGATATTATTATTTTTTAAAATTTTTATTTTATTGTATTTTTGCGATGGGGTCTTGGTGTGTAGTTTAGGTGGGCCGTGAACTCACTATGTAGCCCAGAACGACACTGAACACATGGTAATTCTCCTGCCTTAGCCTCCTGAGTACTGACATTACAGGTGTGTGCCATTACATCCAGCTGTCACGTTCATTTATTCATTCATATATTGAGACCTTAATATGTGCCAGATGCAATGGCAGAAACTGGGGATATGGTGTTAAATCAAACAGAAGACCTTTCCTGGATCTCTCAGACTTATGGTCCAATGGGAAAGTCAGATTAAAAAAATACAGCTATGATTACCAATATTAAATGTCAGCGAGAACAGAACACAGTTCTATGAGAAAGAAGTAAGAGAGGGACCTACTTTAACAGTGTGGGTCTAGAGGGCTTCTCAGAGGAAGCAGTTAAGCTGAGACTGAGTCAGAGTGGGGAGTGGATTTAAGCAAAGTGTCTAAGGGGAAGGAGGATGGGAGGGCACGGAAAGAGGTGGCACCACAGTTGTAAGCAGGAGACAGATCACTGGGAGGGTTCAGGTTATTATTGTTTCCCAAGTCCAGTGGGCACAGGTGAAAGACTAAAAAGAGCAGAGACCAGTTTGTGTCTCGAAAAGAATGGTGGAGAACAGGAAATGGGAAGGCTGTAGCACTGGAAATGGGAGCAGAGAATGTGGTGGGGACGTCTGTGGAGATGTGAACAGGACTGGTCCACATGGGGGTGGGGCACTGTAAGGGAAGCATCAAGCACGACCTTGGGTTCCAGCTGGAGCCACAGAGAACAGAGATGACTCATCGAAGATGGGAAGAGCAGGAGCCACAGGCTCCGGGGACAAGTAGGGGATCAAAAGATTAGTTCTGAACAAAAAGTTCAAAACTTAAAGATGCCTTTGAGACCTCCAGACGGAAATGTCAACTGAGAGGTGGGATTAAGTGAAACAGAAGCGGGATGCATGTGCCCCTTCACTCTTCTTTGAAGGTGTCTCTGCCACTCTGTCATCAGCTCTGGACAAAGCCCATTCCCACACCGAGGGGCAGGACAATGGACGGCAGGGGCAGACTGTTCCTCTAACACTGCGAGCAGGGCTCATTCTCAACTCTAGCAAATCACTCGCAAATAAAGTATAAAGTCTCATTTCATAATGTTGTAGACAAATTTTACATATCCAGTAAGTAACATTTACATAGCATGTTCATAAGAATATATACATACTAGGAATATAATTTTAATGTACTGTATAAATATATTTCATACAAGAAAATGGAAATATATTTTCTAAAATTTTTAACTTTTTTTTTTTTTTTTGGTGCTGGAGATTAAATCTAGGGCCACGAACAAGCTAAGCACCCATTCTGCCACTGAGCTATATCCCCAGCTCCATTTTCTAAGGTGTAACATGTACATATTGGGTCTATTATTTCACAGTTGTCTTTCAAAAAATTGTACAGTTTTTTAATGGTTAGGATAGGCCTTAGATCAGTGATGGTGAACCTTACAGAGCTTTCAATGATACAAACAGCCCTCTGCGGCATGTGTGTCATAGGTTCGCCACCATTTCCTTAGATGATTAATCAAGTTCATCCACTATTTCTTTGATAAAAACTGAAACCATTGATATCCCGCTCAAATTTTGGCTGACTAGTATTATTTTGAAAGTCACCGCAAGATTGTACAAAGGCACTGCCTCAACCATTGATCCAGCTGCAGTTGTGAGAGACTCCAAATCTTAACCCTGTGTTGATTGTGTTTGGTTTTCTAAAACCAAACTGCCGTAGCTAAAAACCTTTTGCTCACTGAAAACTTCCACTGATTTAAATAACAGTAAAAGGGCCAGGGATTTTTAGCTCAGTGGTTTCGCAGCCTGCTGTGCAAGCTCAAGGACCCGAGTTCGATCCCAGGTACCAAAAATAAATAAATAAATAAATAAATAAATAAATAATAGTACAAGGTACAGAAGCCAACAGCCATGCTTGACTTCTGGCAGGTGATATTTAACACCAGTGAGACAACCAAATAAAAAGATGATATCATGCACATCTGCTGATTCACAGAGCAGGGGGTAATAGTAAAGCCAAGAGATGTGGGAAGTGTGATTCCATTTTGCTGGAAATAGGCTGCTCAGCTAGACAACTGCATACAAGGTGACTGGTAGCAGAGTGAAGAAAGAAAAGGAGGTATTCTGTGAAATGAGATCAGAGGGGACAAGTAATATTCACTAAGGCAAGTGAAAGGCCTGATTTTAGCTGGGAGAGGCTGAGACCAAGTGTCCTCTTTTCTTGGCCCATATTTTCCACATCTAACCCACCTTGAAAGCATAGTTTTTCAATCATACTTTCACAACATATACTCTAACATCATCCTAAAGCCACTCGTATCCAAGGCATTTAAACTTGGTACAAGTCTAAAAGTATCTTTTAAGAAGTCACAAAATAAAACTTTTTAAATGGTCCATACAAAAAACAACTCCCAGGGTGACAGGTATATCTGTGTTATATATGCTTAGTAGCCTTACTCATATATTGAATATGAATATAAATATATGCAGAGTGTTATAGTACACCTAAGGTATCAAATTACAATGGATTAAATATTTAATCACAAGTCATGCCCATTTTCACAGATCTGAATCCCTATTTTTCTGAGAACCTACTAAGTAAAAGGAACTGTGTGAGACACAATAGTAAGGTAACCAATTACTGAACAAAAGTCAGAATAATCTGAGAAGTATGGATGGGCCCTTGGAGACAATTAGTAATGGCAGTAGTATAAAAATAGTAATAGCAACTATTAACATTAACTTTTGGCCATTCCACCACTCCCAGCCTGGAGGAAAGGGCTTCTGGGCTACCGTTCCACTGCTCCCAGCCCAGAGGTAGGGACTTCCAGGCCACCGTTCCATTGTTCCCACCCCAGAGGAAGGGGCTTCTGGGCCAACGTGCCACCACTCCCAGCCCACAGGAAGAGACTTCCAGGGCGCCGTTCCACCACTCCCAGTGTAGAGGAGGTGAGCCGTGCAGGCGCCAACAGCAACCACCCCCCCCATATAAATGAGAAGACACATAAATAAGTCTCAAGACCAAAATACCAGATCACCTACAGCAACCCCAAAGGGAAAGGACATGGAAAACTCTGATAATCAACCACCTGGACTCCCTAAACGGGCAAGAAAAGAGGATCTGGAAAAAAAATGAAATCAGAAATAATTTCCCAGATAACAGCAGAGATTGTGCCCATAGTGAAAGACATGATTAATAAATCTAGAGAGGACACAGATTAAAAAAATAGAGGACCTGAGGAACATGATGGAATCCCAACATAGGAAACAAATGGAATCCATAAAACAGATACAAACAGATTTTCAGATTAAAAATTCCACTAAAAGTCTACACAGCAGAATGAGCCAACATGAGGACAGAATTTCAGATTTAGAAGATAAGATTGCAATTAGTGACCAGGAAAAGAAAAATTGCTTCAAAATTGTAAGGAACCACGAGAAATCAATCCAGCAGTTGCTAGATGATGCAAAGAAGAATAACATAAGATTGATTGGAGTCAATGAAGAAACACGAGAGAGTGCAGATGACATACAAAAAGCTGTTCAGAAAAGTAGTGACAGAAAACTTCCCAAGCAGGGGAAAAGAACTTGACATACAGATAAGCGAGACATATAGGACTCCAAATAGCCTTGATCAAAAAAAAATCTACACATAGGCAAATAATTGTTAAGACTCCAGAAACCCAACAGAAGAACAAAGTTCTACAAGCAGAGAAAAGAAACAAATCACATACAAAGGAAAGCCCATCAGAATCACAGCAGACTTCTCAACACAAACCATCAAGGCAAGAAGAGCTTGGAGTGACATATTCCAAGCCCTAAAGGAAAATAGCTCCAGCCCAGATTGATGTACCCTGCAAAACTATCTTTCAAAATTGATAGAGAACTAAGATACTTTCATGACAAAGAGCACCTCAGGAACTTCATGAATACTGAACCAGCACTCCAAAAAATTTTAGATAATATCCTAAGAACAGACAATGAGGATCACAACCCCAGGAAGCACAACAGAATGAATCCATAGGGCACAACAAGAAGTTAAATGTAAAGGGGGTGAATCCAACAAAAAGAAAAAGTCATGACAAAGGTAAGTCAATACGTATTAGTTATAACCATCAATGTTAATGGTCTCAATTCACCAATCGAAAGAAACAGACTGGTAGAATGGGTCAAGAAGCAAGATCCAACAATATGCTGCATACAAGAAACACAATTCAAAAAGAAACTCATAGATTCAAAGTTAAAAGGTGGAAAACAATACTCCATGTGACAGGAACCCCCAAAAAAGCAGGAGTAGCTATCCTCATTATAGATCAAGTGGATTTCAAACCAACACTGATTAAGAGAGACTAAGAAAGACACTATATCCTTGTAAAGGGGACAATCCAACAGGAAGAGATGACAATCATAAATATCTATGCACCACACACTAGTGCACCCAACTATATAAAACAAATACTAACAGACATGAAAAGTCATATATGCACTAATACAATAGTAGTGAGGGACCTAGATAACCCACTGTCACAAATAAATACATCAACTAGACAAAAAATAAATAATGAAATACTAGAACTCAATCGAACTCTTGAACAAATGAACTTAACAGATGTTTACAAAGTCTTCCACCCCACAAAATCAGAATACACATTCTTCTCAGCTGCACATGGGTCATTCTCCAAAATAGACCACATTCTCATTCACAGAACATGTTTAAGTAAGTGCAAAGGAATTGAAGTTATCCCCTGTATATTATCAGACCATGGTGCAATGAAGTTGGAGATCAATAGCAAAAGACACCGCAAAAATTACATAAACACACGGAAATTAAACAACTCACTTCTGAATAACCAATGGGTCACAGAGGAAATTAAAGAAGAAATCAGACAGTTCCTTCAATTAAATGACAATGACAATACAACATATCAGAATTTATGGGACACAATGAAAGCAGTCTTAGGAGGGAAATTCATAGCAATGAATACACATATTAGGAAAACAGAGCGAGCCCAATTAAACAACCTGATGCTGAACCTCAAGCTTCTAGAAAAAGAAGGGCAGGACAACCCCAAAGCTCATACAAGGGAGGAAATTATAAAGATCAGAGGAGAAATCAATGTAATGGAGACTAAGAGAATGATACAAAAAAAATCAATGAAGCCAAGAGTTGGTTCTTCGAAAGAATCAACAAAATTGACAAACCCTTAGCCAAACTTATCAGAAAAAGGAAAGAAAAGGTCCAAATCCATGCGATTAGGCATGAAAAAGGTGAAATTAAAACAGACTCAGCAGAAATCCAGAGGATCATCAATTCCTCCTTTGAGAATCTATATGCCAATAAGATGGAAAATATAGAAGAAATGGACAGATTCCTAGATACATATGAATTACCAAAGTTGAATGAAGAAGGCCTAAAAATTCTAAACAACCCAATATCAACCAATGAAATTGAAAACATAATTAAAAATTTACCAACTAAGAAAAGGCCAGGATCCTGATGGCTTCACTGCTGAATTCTACAAGACATTTAGAGAAGAACTACTGCCACTACTGTTTAAACTCTTCAATGAAATTGAAAGGCAACCAATAATCCTGAATTCATTCCTTGAAGCAGCATCACCTTGATCCCCAAAGCAGAGAAAGACCCAACAGAAAAAGTGAACTATAGGCCAATCTCACTAATGAACATAGATGCAAATCCTTAACAAGATACTGGCAAATAGAATGCAGAAGATCATCAAGAAGATCATACACCCTGATCAAGTGGGATTCATCCCAGGGATGCAGGGATGGTTTAACATACACAAATCAATCAATGTAATACACTATATCAATAGAGCCAAGGACAAAAACCATATGATTATCTCCATAGATGCAGAAAAAGCATTTGACAAAATCCAACATGCATTTAGGATAAAAACCCTACAAAAAATTGGAATAGATGGTCTCTACCTCAAACCAATAGAAGCCATCTATGAAAAACCAACAGCCAATATCATACTAAATGGTCAAAAACTGAAATCCTTCACACTAAAATCAGGAACAAGACAAGGACGTCCACTATCACCACTCTTGTTCAATATAGTTTTGGAAACATTAGCCATGGCAATTAGACAAGAGAAAGAAATAAAAGGAATAAAGATAGGTAATGAAGAAGTCAAATTGTCATTATTTGCAGATGACATGATACTCTATATAGAAGACCCCAAGAACTCCACCAAAAGTCTTCTAGACTTAATAACCAAATTCAGTAGAGTAGCTGGATACAAGGTCAACACACAAAAATCAATAGCTTTCCACTTCACGAACAATAGATTCACTGAGACTGAAATAGGGCAAACAATTCCTTTCACAATAACATCCAAAAAACTGAAATACCTAGGAATCAACCTAACAAAAGAAATCAAAGACCTCTTCTCTGAAAACTATACAGTCTGAAAAGAGAGATTGAAGATGATATCAGAAAATAGAAAGACATCCTTGCACCTGAGTAGGAAGGATCAATATAATGAAAATGGTCATACACCCAAAACTGCAATATAGATTCAATGCAATCCCAAATGAAATCCAAGCAGCATACCTCAGAGACCCTGAGAAAACAATCCAAAAATTCATTGGAAGAAGGAGAGACCCAGAATAGCAAAAGCAATTCTAGGTAACAGAGACATGGTAGGGGGTATCACAATCCCCAACTTGAAACTATACTACAAAGCTACTGCGATAAAAACAGCATGGTACTGGCAAAGAAACAGACCTGAGGACCAGTGGAACAGATTAGAAGATGCAGAAACAACGCCAGACACACTCAGTCATCTCATCTTCGATAAAGGAGCCAAACACCCTCACTGGAGGAAAGATAGCCTCTTTAATAAATGGTGCTGGAAAAATTGGGTTTCAACTTGCCAAAGACTAAAACTAGACCTATATCACTCACCAGGCACTAAACTAAAATTGAAATGGATTAAGGATCTAAATATTAAAATAGAAACGCTGAATCAACTCTAACAGAGGTTAGGTAGAACTCTTGAAGACATCGGTGTAGGAAAAGATTTTATGAACAAAACCTCAGTTGCCCTTGAACTAGCAAAACCAATCAACAAGTGGGATCTCTTCTTATTAAAAAGCTTCTGCATAGCAAGGGAAACCACCAACAGTGTGAAGAGACAACCCACAATGTGGGAAAAAATCTTCACCTGCTGTTCCTCAGACAAAGGTCTACTTTCTCAAATCAATAAAGAACTTAAAAAAAAAGACCTCCCAAATTTAAAGACCCAGTCCAAAAATGGGCATCTGAAATGAACAGACATTTCTCAGACAAAGAAGTAGAAATAGCAAATAAACTTATGAAAAAGTATTCACCATCACCGGTCACTTGACAGATGCAAATGAAAACAACGCTGAGATTCCACTTCACTCCAGAAAGAATGGCTGCCACTTCACTCCAGAAAGAATGGCAGCTATCATGAAATCAACCAGTAACAAATGCTGGTGGGGCTGTGGGGAAAGAGGAACCCTGCTCCACTGCTGGTGGGAGTGTGGACTGGTGCAAGCACTGTGGAAATCAGTATGGAGATACCTCAAAGAACTAGGACTGGAAGTCCCATTTGACCCAGCCATTCCCCTGCTGGGGATCTTCCCCAAAGAATTAAAAGAATCATACCACAGTGATATACCTGTACCCATGTTCACACGGGCACAATTTGTAATAGCTACAACTTGGAAACAGCCCAAATGCCCATCAACTGGAGACTGGATCAAGAAAATGTGGTTTTAAAAAAATAAAATGGAATACTACTCAGCCATAAACAATGAGAAATTAGAGACATTTATAGCTAAATGTATGTACATTGAGGTGATACTCTTAAGTGAAATAAACAGGACACACATGTATAAATACCAAATAGTTTCTCTAGTGTGAGAAACTGAAAATGCAAATAAGGACTAAAAGATATAATAGATAATGTGAAATAGGAAGAAAAGGGGCAAAGGGAAAGGGAAGTGGGAGGGGTAGGGGAAAGGAAAGAAGGGAATCAAATTAATATGAGAAAATGAAAATATGGAAACAAAGTCTTTGTACATAGGGAGGGATGGAGGGGTTGAAGGGAGGGCAGGGGAAGGGGGAAAAATAAGAACCAAGAGAGGTTACGTAAAGGTGCAAATTTCCAATGATGAATGTCATTATGTTGTATACCTAAAATGTACCAATAAAATAAAATTTTAAAAAAACAAAAAACACATTAACTTCTATTAAGTTATTATTATATGAATGGCTCTCAACTAAACACTTGCAATATTATTTTAAGTGTGGTAAAATACATATAAAATTGATCAACTTACCTGACTTTGAGTGCTCAGTTCAGGGCTATTAAGCAAATTCACATTGTTGTGAAACCATCATTATCATCTATCATCTTCTCAAACCGAAGCTCTATGCCCATTAAGCAAAAATTCCTCATTGCCCCTCCCTCCAACCTCTAAGAACTACCATTCTACTCCAATATTATGATTGTATAAGAATAGCCGACAATATACTTTTTCTATTTGATACTAGAATATATTTTTCAGTAAAGATTATAAAATCAAGACTCAAAATAAGATGCATTTAAATTGATTTCTGACATATTAAATCTCAAGTTTGAAAAATGAAGCACATGACAAAGAATTAAGATGTGTTATGTACATACGCCAACTCCACACGATGAATGTAATCATAATTATGGCAAACATGTACTAATAAAAAATTTTAAATAAAGCACATGAAATTACTAATAATACCTTAAAGCAAAAGGCCTTTACTATTAAATTTTAAATATTAATTTTATCTTCCTTAATTTTGTAAAAATTTTATTTCCTATGTTTTATAATGATGTACATGTATAAAACTTCTTAATATATTTTGGATGTGATACACTCAAAAGTATTTTACTGATGTGCTATATAACCAAATCTGTTTAGAGAACCACTGATACAAAAGACTGTGGTCCTACAATGGGAGTCAATGAAGGCAGGAAAGGTGAGGGGTTGGATTTGGAATATGTTGAAATACACTGAGTTTAAGGTGCCAGTAGCTAATGAAGCACACATATCCCAAAGACAAAAAGACCTGCAAGCCTAGAATTCAGCTGAGGGCCAGAATCTATACTTAAGAATCATTCACATATAGGGGCCCAAAAGACACAGGAGAAGAGATGAAAAGCAAGAAAAGGAAGACCAAGGCCAGGGATTTAGGTCAATGTTCCACCGCCTGCCTCCCAAGTGCAAGGTCCCGAGTTCAATCCCCAGTACCAAAAAAAAAGGAAGACCAGAGAGGCCTACACAGAGGGAATGCCTGTGTTTAGAAAGTACAGCAGAAAGCAGCTGTAAAGGAGGCACGGAGATAGGAGGTGACCCAAAAGAATACATAAGATGGAGACCACAAATGAGACCAGTGTCAAAAGTTGCTGAAAATTATGGAACCAAGAAAAGCCACTCCCTGGATTTGGCTGCCAGGTCACTTTGCTCCACTGAGAGCGTTTTTTGATAAAGGGCAGTGTCAGACGCCTGAGTCAGGACTGACTGAACCAGGAAGCAGTGGAGATAAGGAGTGTGAAAGGTCCTGGGGAAAGGTGGTGGGCGGGAATGAAAGGAGGAGGTGCCGAATAGGATAGAATGGCTTCACTGCAAAAAGAATTATTTTGCTTCCAAAAGAACTTCCGGTTCTCAAGTAGGATGAACTTTGTCCATTGAGGGACACTTGGAAGTGTCTGGAGATATTTTTTGGTTATTATGAGTCCAGAATGCTACTGGCATCCAGTGAGTAAAGGTCAAGGCCACTGCTAACCACCCTGCAATACATAGGATATCCCCTCCAACAAAGAATTATCCACCCCCAAATGTCAATGCAGTAGTGCAAATGAGAAGTCCCATTCCAAAGGATCAGAAGGATCTGAGTATTTCCTGTCAGTGGGTAGTGACTAAATTTAAATTATAAGAAAGGAAAGATGTAAGTGATAAATTACCATCTCACAAGAGTGAGAAGGTATATGATTATGGGAAGAAGTAGGTGGGGGATTAATAGAAAAAAAGACCTTCAAAAAAGAGAGACCTTTACAAGCGGTTTGAAACAGAAAGAATGGAAGCAGGAACAAAAAGAATGCAGAGAATTACAGACTGAAAATCAGACAGCTGAGTGGATGCATATCAGTCTTGATAGCATTCGAAAAGTAAGCAGCAAGAATTCCACAGAGCAGTGGAGGTGCAAGGAGAGCCTTGAGGGAGGAAAACACTTGAACAGCCCCTGTGCAGGCAGAATCAATTACAGGGCATGAAAGTATTCATAAGTACCTGTGAGGGCCTAACAAAAAAACGAAAAATCCGATCAGCTCAGTGTTTCTGAATATCTTCAGCAAAGAGGTTATTTATCCCTGAAGTAAATGGTAAGAGAATAACATTTGGCTTTTCTGGTTTTTGTTCTCATTTGGGTTTTTTTGAGGTCAGTTTTGCCTAATGTCCCAGGATAAGACAAGACAACTGAAAAACTAGATAGCCCAGCTGAACTGGCTTACTTGACCATGAAACCAAAACCATGAGAACTGACAGGATGGAGGCTGGGGGCCATCATCAGGACAATACCAGACTGGATGAAAGGAAGAAAAAGTAATAGAAAGCTATGGTCAAAGATAGTAATTCTGGGGTATTCAATCTCAGAGAATAAATTGTTTTAATTCAAGACAACCCCGTGCCTGCAAATGGCCGCAGACAAATTCTGACATTCTAGGGGGACAGGGATGACTCCAGCATCCTGGACTGCATCACATTTCTTACATTTCTATCAGGATCAGGCTCTGGAGACCATTAACTTATCGGTCTCTGTTGAGGTAAGCCCATTCCATTATGCCCGGATCCCCTTTTATCTCCCACAGCAGGCACTGGTGGCTGCTATCTGACAGTGTTAAGTGTTTGGGTAACACAGGCAGCCTGTCACCAGGCCAGCAGGCTCAAGTAGAAGTCTGCCCTCTCTGGTACCAAACGCTCCTGAAAGGGCTACCAGTGTACAAGGATACAACAGAGAAGCACATAATATTCACTGTTACAAGATGGACATGACCCAGCTATTGCTGTTCTGTAACCACTGTACTGTGGTAATAGGTGAAATCCAACTATACAATTGAGGCAAAATTAGTTTTCTTGCTGTCTGAATTCTAACTGATTGAACAATCTAATGACACAAACACTATTAAGCACTATTCATTAAATTTATCATTTTTTCAAGGTATTTAAAAAAATATCACCATTTTAGCTGCTACCTTTCAGCGTAAGGCCTATTCTAACATGTTCTATCATCTTAAATGAAAATTTTAAATTTCTAAGGGCCTGCAGTACTTATAAACATAGATTGAATAGAACCAATGATTCAGGAAAACAGAATGAGAACATTAACTTCCAAGAGAGAAAGAGCCTAACTTGTGAAAACAAATATAAAATTGAAACATTTAAAGTTTCAAGAGATTAACATTTTAATAAATTTCACATTTTAATAAATGTGCTGACTACATTCCAACATCAAATAAAGTATCCAGCTATGAAACCATCATTTTTTATTAAAGATACCCAAGGAATAGTCTTCATGCTGGTGAAAAAATATTTTTAAAACTTTAAAAGAAGAATCAAATCATCTAAAATTAGGTTATCAGGCCACAGAAATATTCATATTCATCAAGTGGTATGCATTTTTCTCCAAAATAGAGACTACATAAAATTATCTAGTCCAATGAAAGGAAGAAGAGATACAAGTAACACACCAAAAAAAATAAACTGAAGTATACTTATGTAACTAGACTTCCCCCCACACAAATATTTTATAAATAATTACTGTAATATCAAGCATGAAGGCCAATGTCTGACCTCTCTGACACTCTATAAACATTACTTAGAAAAGTTCTTATTTTACTACATATTGTTCATAAGGGTCCAGAAAAGTAACATCTAACCTCTAATCCATATATTAAAGACTATCTATGAATCATATGAGAGCATCTACCACAGCTATTATTCTGCAGCTCAACAAAGAGGTTAAGGATGTAAATTTAGAAGTTATCCATCAGTATCTGATAATACAAGTGACAAAAGTGAACATTCACAGACAAGGTAGAAGAAGAAAAAAGACCCAGGCCAATCTCTTAGAAAGTGATTCTCAGACTGCAGACAGCTTCCCTCTCCCCTCCCCCTTGCCCTTCTGCCTTTCTCGTTTTACTTTTACATTTATTAGTACATATTTGCAGTACATAATGATAGCATTCATCATGGAGGGTTAGTACATGTACATAACACATCTCAATTCCTTTTACATCCTCTTTCCCTACTCGGGCCCCAACCCAGGAGTCTGGTTCAGAATTTTCAGTGTAGGGCCAAAACAAATGGTTTTTGTAACAAAGTGCTTCAGATGATTCCCACTGCAGGTACTGTATGAACCAGCTTTTGAGAAACACTACCCAACCTAGATCACTAAAGAAATGCCTGACAAAATGAAAAAAAACTTTTGCTCTATGAAAGACCCCATGAAGAAGATGAAAAGGTAAGTTACAAGATGGGAAAAATATTTTCCTATCTGAATAGGTCTGTGGATTATACCAGCTTCCTAGTTTTGACTCTACACTATGATGGAGAAATACTATACTCACAATGTTATCTTTGGGAGAAACTAAGGGAAGGACACACAGAACCTTCCTGTGCACTTCAGGGGAACTTCCTGTATTTCAAAACAAAAGCTTTTTTAATCTTTTAAATCTCAATTTCTCCCTCTCTCTCTCTCTCTCTCTCTCACACACACACACACAGACACACACAGACACACACACACACACACACACACACACAGGTAACAAGTCAACAGATTATAATACAGCCTGAAATAAGTTTTATTTTAAAGGGCTGAAGGCCAACAAAGGTTGGTAATTCACAACCTGTGAAAACTTTAAAAATACTAACCTGAATTGTTCATTCCCTCCAACTCCATCTTAATTTAGATGCAAGAGCAAAACATGTTGCTGTCATTACTATTATTTCACTTTCCAAAGTATTATTATGACAAGTGCCATAGAAATTGAATAAATGATATGACATCAAGCACATACAGTAGTGAACTGCAAACACTGTTACAAAAATACTTCTATTTTCCTATTAATATAATATTGAGTGAACATTCAGTTTAAGACTGCATGATTAGTATTATTGAAAAGCCAAATAAAGTAAATTACTCGGCTTTTTTGGGAAGCGGGGGGTGGGGGGATGCCACTAGAGAACTATTACTGTCTCAATACATAAAATGTGCTGGCAAAAGTATTTTTAGTGTCTCCAGAATTGTGCCTACTTGATTCAAAAGACTAATGGTAATTGCTAGTACTTATAAAAGAATTATGTGCCAGATACTGTGATAATTTCCTAAGTGGATCAGCCTAATACAACAACCCACAAAGTAGGTATTATTTCTAAAGATGTAAACAAGAGAGAGTTGAGGTAAATAGCTCCTCCATGGCCACATCTCTTATGGTGCCAAAGCTCAGGCTCTGTCTGGACAATCCCAGAGGATGAGGGACCCCTCTAGAATGCTCTGAAAATGTCAGAGAAATTAAGGACATCGATTCTGGTGAGGTCTTTAATCTGCAACAAAACATTTTAACAACTAACTACAATAACAAAATCCATGGTAATTCTAATAATTATGGATTAATTAACATTGAAAACAGAGCTACCAGTATGTTCAGCATATTGAAAAGTCTCAACAAATTCAGAGGCAGTAGCCATGACAAAATAAGGCCGAAGAAACCCCAATGAACACAGCCGCAGTTTTAAGAGAGAGCAAAGCCATTTTACAGGAATCAGAAACTCCTCACTGGAAGCTGGGTTTCTGCGTTCTAATTTCACTTTAACTATATATTTCATTTCACAGGCCAATTCCAGAATTTAAAATGTTTTTTTTTTAAATAAAGGAATAATGTAAAGATTGACGAAGGTCCTTTTCCCATTTCTACACTCAGAATATTGAACATGTTTCTTCAACAAGCTGTTTTGAAAGTGCTTGAAAAATTGTAAAAAATGAAAAATAATTTATAGTTTCTAATATTATGAAAATAAATACAGAAGAAGGTGAACCCGTCCAGCACCGGGAAGGAAGCTTCCCCACCTCCATTCCAGGCTCCTAGGGCAGTGAAGCTCAGCAGGTCCCAGCACCCAAAAGGAAGCTCCCCCACCATCATCCCAAGCTCCTAGGACAGAGAAGGAGAGCCGCGTGGGCGCCAGAAGCACCCTCCACCCCGTGGAAATGAGAAGACACATAAACAAGCCTCAAAAACAGACTTCCAGATCACCTACAGCAACCCCAAAGGGAAACAAGATGGAACACTCTGATACTCAACCACCTGGACTCTCTGAACTGGCAACAAAAGAGGATCTGGGAAAAATGAAATCAGAAATAATTACACAGATAACAGCAAAGATTTTGCTCATTGTGCAAGACATGATTAATAAATCTAGAGATGACACAGATAAAAAAAATAGAGGATCTGAGGAACATGATGGAATCCCAACATAGGAAACAAATGCAAACCATAAAACAGATACAAACAGATTTCCAAGAGAGTAAAAACTCCATCGAAAGTCTGCACAGCAGAATGAACCAGTTTGAGGATAGAATTTCACATAGAGAAGATAAGATTGCAATTAGTGAGGAGGAAAAGAAAAATTGCTTTAAAATTGTGAGGGAACATGAGAAATCAATCCGGTGGCTGCTAGACGATGCAAAGAAGAATAACATAAGACTGATTGGAGTCAGTGAGGAAAGAGGTGAGAGTGCAGATGACATAAAAAACTCTTCACAGAGGTGATGGCAGAAAACTTCCCAAGGAGGGGAAAAGAACTTAACATACAGATAGGTGAGGCATATAGGACTCCAGCTAGCCTTAATCAAAAAAAATCTACACATAGGCATACAATAGTTAAGATTCCAGAAATCCAACAGAAGAACAAATTCTACAAGCAGTGAGAGAAAAGAAACAAATCACATACAAAGGAAAGCCCATCAGAATCACAGCAGACTTCTCAATGCAAATCCTCAAGGCAAGAAGAGCTTGGAATGATGTATTTCAAGCCCTAAAGGAAAACAGCCTCCAACCCAGATTAATGTACCCTGCAAAACTATCTTTCAAAATTGATGGAGAAGTAAGATACTTTCATGATAAAGAGCACCTCAGGAACTTCATGAATACCAAACCGGCACTCCAAAAAATTTTAGACAATACCCTAGGAAAAGACAATGAGGATCACAACCCCAGGAAACCCAGCAGAATGAATCCATTGGGCATGACAAATTAAATGCAAAGGGGGAGAATCCAACAAAAAGAAAAAGTCATGACAAGGCTTTTAAAACTTTTGACTTCATCTCCCTAATGAGTGTATAATTCAGTCTTATTATTGTACTGATTAGTATTTTTCTGATTCTAGAGTTGCACACCATTCCTTGTGCTATACTGGCTATTTATCATCTTATGTCTACATTTTAATTGGGTTGTCTATTAATAAGCTCTAAGAATTCTTTATGTATTCTGCTCATAGGTTATATGCATTGTAAATATGGTCTGTTTAAGGACTACTTTTCATTTTAATGATGTCATTTAAAGTTCTAAATTTTGATGGAATCTCATCAATTTTTTTTCTTTTATACATCATGGTTTTTGTATCCTAGGTAGTTCTTGCCTACCCTGAATTCATATTTTCCCTTATAATTTCTTCTTAAAGTTTTATACTTTTAGGCTTTCTTATTTAGGTTCATAGATCCCTTCAAGTTATTTTCATGTATGGACATAAAGGGTTGAGATTAATTTTTTATATACGGATACCAGGTGTTCTAGTGCCGTTTGCTGAAGACACTATCTCTTCCTCGGCTCTTGAATCGAGTTTATAGTCTATAAAATGCTAATGTTAAATAATCTTTCAAAACACAGTGGACCATATATGTGTGGTTCTATTTCTAGATTCTCTGTTTTATTCCAATGATTTATATGTCTTTCCTTACACCAACACGGCCTTGATTACTGTAGCTTTAGAGGAAGTCTTAAAATTGGGTGCTAAATGTCTTCCAACACTGTTTCTGTTTTGGTTTTTGTTTTTGGCTTTTCTGGGTCCTTTGTACTCCTACATAACTTTTAAATTTCAATATCCAGTTCTTCATTTATAGCAAGTATACACAGACCTGAATTTTTATATATACCTTGTGTTTTCTAATCCTGCTAAATTCAAGTACAAGTTCTAGGGGCTCCTAGAGATTTCTTAGTATTTTCTCTGTAGATGATCATTTCATCTACATGTAAAGATTTTGCTTCTGCCGTGCCAATCCTATCCTAGTTGTGTCATTTTATTGGCAGACTATTTTGGTTTAGACCTATGTTTCAAAGTCTAATGGACAGATGAAGAGTAGGCATATATGCCCTTGTTCCCCACTTTAGGGAGAAAGCATTGTATCGTCTCCATTCATAGAAGGAATTTTTGTTGGAAGTATGGAGTACATGTCTTTGATCTGTTGCGAAGGTTCTGTTCTACTTCTAGCCTCCTGATAGCTTTTACCATGAACAGCTGTAGAATTTAGTCCCATACTCTTTCTCCAACTAGTGACAGGATCATATGGCTTTCTCCTTTCCTCTGTTAAAATGATGACTTTTGGGGGTGGATCTTCCAATGCTGAACCAACACTGCCATCCCTATAATAAAACCACTTTTTACATACTGCCAAATCTAACTTCTAATAGTTTGTTTTGTTAAACAAATTTCTATCTATGTTCATACCTTTTTCTTCTATTATCTTTATCCAGTTTTAGGATTAACTAGCACAATGTTGATTTCCTAAAATGAGGGGAGAAGTGTTCCTTCTTTTTTCTGCTTTAAATATTTGATATAATTTATCAGTTAAAATGTTTGTGAGCCTGCTGTTGTCATATAGGTAGGTTTTCAAGCTAGGAATATACTTTCTTTAATAGGTGCTATTCAAATTTTATATTTCTTCCAGAGTTAGTTTCATTAATTTGTCTTCTAAGTTACTTCTTAGAAGTTGTCAAATTTATTTCAAAAACGATTTTTGTAATATGCTTTCTGTATCCTTTTAAATTCTATAAAATCTGTGGTAATGTCTCCTAGATCTTAATATTATAATTTAAAAAATGTATAACTGATATTGTGTAACAGGAAGAAAAGGTCTAAAAGAGCAGGGGAATTGGGAGGGGTAGGGGAAGGGAAAAAAGGGAAAGGAAAAAATATGAGAAGAGGAAAAAAATGGAAACAAGGTCTTTGCAAATAGGGAAGGGTGGAGGGGGTGAAGGGAGGGCAAGGGAAGGGGGAAAAAATAAGACCCAGGAGACTCATGTAATGGTACAAAATCCCAATGATGAATGTAACTGTATTTTATACCTAAAATGTACCAATAAAGTTAATGGGGAAAAAAAAAAAAAGAAAATAAATACATTCCAGGCAGATGGACTGTTTCTACTCAGGCCATTAGAAAACACCTTTACATTACATAACTATCTGATAACCAATGCTGGTTGCAATTATAAGTTATCTGAAAGCTTAAAATCAAAACAAAACACAGGAGCTCTGAGTCCTGAAGTGTTTCTCAGAGGCAGCCATTAAGAGGACTTCCTCAAGAACACCCAAGGCCCAGGAATGGCTCCTACCCTCACTACACAGAATAGAAAGGTACTCACGAGAGGTATTGCTGGGGAAAACTCTTGACAGACCAACTTAGCGTTGTTAATAATAAAGTGTTGGGGTGAGTGGAAACCTCAATGTTCTAGTAATAAATACCCAATTTTAAGAAAGTAGAGACACATAGTAGAGACATGATGTAAAATGAAACATTTTTAAACTCTGAGAGTAAGGAGCTAGGTAACTCAGTTTCCTCCTCCAGAAAGAAGAACAGTAGCTAATAAGTATTTAGTGAACTGTGATGATGTACTACTTTTTGATTTTGCCATTCCAATTAACCTTCCAACAAAAAATGGAATATATTCCATTTCATATATGAGGAATTGTGGTTCAGACGGTTCAGTAACTTGTCCAATATCATAAAGGGTAGGGCCAAAACTAAGATTCAAATAAAGCACTTTGAATCCACAGTGTTATGTATCTTGGATGTATCTTAGTGAGTTCCAAACTTGTTTATTTCCTTGAAGTCCTTGAAAGCATAATACATTATTGTCACATTAATTCTAAGGTTGTATTTCTCTATGTAGTATCAGGTATCTTAGACTAGATTCTAGAATAAGTAACAGCAAAATATGTATATGTTTAAGAAAAGTATATGGAAAATTTTCAAATGCAGGATAATACACTATTATCTTGTCTGCGAAGTGAAAAAGATATGATCTTACCCAGCTTAAGGATTTTTGAGCAGCAAAATACTTTTATCCAGTTCCTACAGAACAGGAGCAGCTTAAAGAACCCCTAAGATGGATGTCAAAGACATGAAAATTTGAATGAGGCGTAATCAGAGTTGTTTAAATGTATAAATTTGCTTATTAGATTTGTAGAGATCCAAAAGGATGCTGGAGGTGGTAAAGATATGGGGAAGGGCTACTCATGTACTGTTGTGGTGGAAATGTCCACAAATGTTCCTATAGTGAGGGTAAGAAAGATAGTGGAAGCTACTAAAACATTTCACAACAGGAATCTGTTAAATTACAGCATGCCATGTAGTCTGTCAACAATGCAGATAAATAGCTATTGAGAAGTAAGGTATGTGCTATAAGCTATAGGGGAAATGCAGACAGCAAAACAGCAGAAAAGCATAGTCCTATTTTTTAATATTTATAGTTGAGGTAGGTAAACATACTAAAGTGTTGTGTTTATTACCTCTGCAGAGCAGGGCTGGGACAGTCACATCTGTCCTTAGAGCAACTAACCTAGGCTATATTCCGCCTCCCATGCAATGCAGCACACACTGCCTTCACTGCTTTAAAGGAATATGGTCAGAGGTGATCTTGGTCAAGCTCTTGCTGTACCTTTCAAGTGGCATATCTTGCAGCACCTTTAGGCCTTCCTTAGGCATTATATGCATCCACCTTTCATAAACTTGACTTTTCCAAGAAACCGGTTACATTTGCTTTGCACGGCCATGCTCAATTCTTACCCAATTTTTTAGACTACTCCACATGCACATTCCATGGGCATCAGTCCAGTAAACATGCTGCTACAGAGGAAATGCTCACTGAAACTGTTATTTTATGGCTACTGATGAAAGCAGAAGAGTCTCTACTGTGGCCATTTACAATGCCAGAGCTTTAGCTGGTAGGAAGCTGAGATTCAAGATTACCTCCTTAGTTTTCTCACTGAAAGATAATAATGAAGAAGATCCAGCACTGGAAAGAAAAGATTAACTTTCATTAAGGAGATGCACTCTCAAAGCCCAATTTTTCCTGAAGGAGGGTAGAAAACATTTATTCCATCATATACTCAAGATATTAGTTCCTACAATATGCCAGGTACCTGGAGAGATGCTGGAGATAGCAGGACAAATAAAAGGAAATTCATAATCGAAAGGACCTGAAGTCCACAGGGCACACAGAGAGAAATAACAGCAATTGCAGAATATGCACTGGACTTACTGGAGCACAAACAAGGGAGTAATCAGCTGGGACAATTGGAAGTCTGATCAATGTCCCCATTCTGCTGTCTGGCTGCTATAAAAAATTTTCTCTTATAAATAATTTCTCTCCCCAAATGCTTATGCTTCCAAAGGGCAAGAGGATCCTTACGGAACAGAATGCACACTGGGCTAGTTATTCTCCATTTGCTCCCCTCACCCCACATCCTTGCCCTCCAGCTTTCAGATGACTTTGGCTCTCTGAAGGGAGCAGCAGACAGTGAAGGGCAGACAGAGTATGCACCCTGCCTCTTCTCCTCATCTGCCCTGCCCTTGACTACAGCTACATCTGCACTGAGTGCTCCATGGCTAGTGCTCTCACTGTGCCCCCAAAATGTAGCTTCCTCCCTTGCTCCTCCCAGCTCAGAGAAGGCAATGCTTCTCTCTGCTGCCAGCTGTGGGGTGCTTTGCCATCACATGGGAGTTCCCTGAACTCCACTCTCACCTCTTTCAACCATTATTAAGCTGGATGGGGTGGCACCTTCCTATAAGCCCAGCACTCTGCAAGATTGAAACAGAAAGATTGCAAGATTGAGCCCAGCCTGGGCAATCTAGTGACTTAGCAAGACCCTGTCTCTAAATAAGAAATGAAAAGGTCTGGGGATGCAGCTCCGTGTGAAGGCCTTGTGTTTAGTCTTCACTATTAAAAAAAAATCATTCATTAAATGCTCCTTAGGTAACCCTTCAGGATATGCTATCCCTTACCTGACAGCATTCTGAACAAAAACCTTGGTTTCCTAGAACCACAAAATCCATTCTCTAGAAAATATCTGAACAATCCTATGGGCCTAAAATCAGGACAGTATCATCACTGCCTGATGATTACTGAGTGCCCACAATGGACAGCATGTTTTATCAAGAGCTAGCTGGATGTGCAAGCTGCAACCAGAGTAAAATTTGCAACTCTCCGGTATTCAATTTGAGATCTGCAAAAATGGGGCAGTTCTGGGTATTTCAGGAATTTTTTGTTTTGTGTGTCTGTTTCAATGTACTAGAAATGTGGCTGAGGGGCTTGAGGACAGAGAATGGCCAGCTCACTGCCACCCACAGACAGACTTCTACTCAAGGCTACACGATGCTTTTCTGCTCTATTAGAGCACCTGAAAGCCTGCCACCTACCACAATAACCATCCCGGTATATCTGCAGGTGTGTTTAAGCACACATGCACACACAACAGATTTTACACTGCTTTCAAGTGTGGGATAGTGCTAATGCATGAAAGTAACAAAGAAAATATGTCCCGTGATTCTGAATGACGTCATTTTGATCGGGGGAAAGTCACTCATGAGTCACTGTGGCTACAGTGGAGATGACAGGAAGAAAACAATGTCAGTCCCTTGAAGCAGAGTTAATCAAACACATTACACGTACAATACTGTTTCATTGAAAAAAAATTTTTTTCTTGCATATTCTCCAGAAGTCTCCATTGCTGTTACTTCTTCCCGAGATATTTCCTGGCTATAGAATTTGTTCTAAGCCTAATGCTTTTGGTCTGTATTCTCAGTGTCCTTCTGCACACTGTGCACTATGGGGTCATATGTGCAAACCATTTTCTCTTATTTATTATTTTGATTCCTAGCATTTCCTCAGTGCAACCTTCCCTCCACCTCCTGCTTCTCGTCTATCCATGTTCTCTTGATTTCCTTCTCCTTTTTCTTCCCCTCCCCTGAATTGTTAGATCATGGCATAACCTCACCCCAGCCCACCCGAACCTTACCAAAGTATCCTAAAAATCAACAAATGTGCTTCTGATGCTATTCTGAGGACAGAGTTCCTCCCTCCAGATGTGGTGTTCCCACTGGGGCTTGGGTTATCCTTAGGGCATCTGATTAGAAGCCAGGAGGTTGCCCAGGCAACCGCTCCAAATTGTCCTAGGATGCTTAGTGTGTTTTCCGCAGCCTGATGCAAAGGTCACACTAGCCAACCCTGTTTGACAGTTAATAGTTTAGTATCTGTGCAGTCAACCAAGGGCTCTGAGAACATCCATCAAGATGAGCTCAATAACATTTGCATAATCATAAAACTGTCATATTCCCAAGGCTATAAGGACCCTGCAAATGGACTATTTCAAAGAGCCAACGATACCAGATTTGACAATGAATAACAATAGGTGAGTGTGCTAAAACCATCTAAAAGAACACTTTTAAAATCCATCAGATGGAATCCAATCACTTAGCTGGAGAAAACATGTTAGCTATTCAGTTTTCTCAAATGATTTAGGAACAGTTCTACCCTGAGGCAAGGCGATAAATGGAAGGGTCTAGAAAAAGTCACAATGCACCCTTTTACTTTTTACAATTTCTTTAGATCAGAACTGTTTAAAATGTTATTCTCAAATAGCAAGACCCAATATTGAAGAATATGGCCATACCCACTAAATTAATGTTACATTTGACTACATCTCCATCAAAATTTAAATCCAGTGGGAAAAATACCAAAAAGGCAGAGAAGAAATCCATATTTCCAAAACATTAAGTGTTCCCACAAAACAATAAGATAAAAAAATATGCTTTACAGAAAAAAATGTGAAAAGAACATGAAGTAGCCAATTTGCCACAAAATTCAAACACGCCATAAGATATAGTTAAATGGTCAGCCCAGATAATAAAGACACAATTTAAACACAATTGTGCACAAGGCCCTGGGTTTGATCCCCAGTTCCACAAGAAAAAACAAAACACAGAACTACTTTTCTTTCACAAAACAAATTGGCAAAGAATCAGAATTAACTTGGGAGAGCAACCTGGTAACAAGCGTCACAAGATTTCAATATACAAAACACTCTAAGAAGTTATCTTAAGCATATAATCAAGCACGTACGCAATTCTGTACACAAAGATGTTCATCACAGTATTGCTTATTGTAGTAAAAAACATGATACAACCTATGTGTCCAGAAAATCCCTGTAGCTTTCCTAAAAAACCCCAATAAATATGTAGTCATCAATAGGGAAACCTTGGAGAAGGGAGAGGTTTATAAAGCAGCATGTATAGTATAACTCTATAACTCCATTTTGTAAAAAAAAAAAAAATACATTTTTAAATGATTTATCCTAGTCCTAAATGATTTATAGGACTATAAATCCAAGGGAGGAAAAATCTGAATAGTTAAGACTAAACGTTATCTACTTCTGAATAGTGAGATCATGGTGATTTTTATTTCTTAACAGAAGGTTCTTCTCTATTTTATTTATTTTTGGCCATGAACAAATATTATTTCTTTATGTAACATTTACTTTTTTAATATTAAGAAAAACTGTACGAAGACTTTATTTTTTTCAGCAAACTTTTGCTTTCAGTCAAGATTACAAAATCTCTGCAATGTCTCAGTCTCTGTGAATTAGAATATAGAAGGTTTAAGAACACTGTGACTCTTAGTTTGATGGATGGAATGATAGGAATTAAAATGGTATCACCAGGATCAATTCCTGGCAGCCAGGACAGTGGCTGGGAAAGCTGCAGCCTTGGATTGCTCCCTGATATAACCACAGCATCACAATGCCCTGGGGTTGGATGAAAACATACTGCAAACCATCAGCCTGCATAAAGGTGACTTTAGCAGATGGCTACTCTCCTTTCCCTTCTTTCTCAATGGATAATATAGAAAAGGAGAGGAAAAACTGACAGTGCAGCAGAGAACAGGGATCTGAGAGTGCGTGCACTTTCAAGGACAGCACTCCATGGTGGCTTATCCCAGGAGGGACAATTTAAACACTGTGCCTGTGAGTGGTCACCTGGAAGCATGGATTTGGCTCAGGAAACCAAAGCCATTCACTTATACCTGTTTTCCAGGTAAAAGTATCTAAAACTTGCTATTTCATATATTATCAGTGATGAAATCAGCCCCTGTCCTACAGTAAAAAACAGTGCTGTTTGACTGGGTCACTTATCCTATGATTATCACTCACTAAACAAAGCTACAACTTTGCAAATTCAATCCACTTCTCTGTAAGAATAGACCATATTTGGCTGATGAACAATGCTAACTTTTATCCTCAAATTAACCATCAGCTAAAATCACTGTAGGTATATTTACAAGTTTATTACTTGGGAAAGATCAGTGAAAAAATTATCACACACACATTATCACACACCAACACACTAGCCAACAAAGTTTAGGATCAAATAATTACTCTTAGAATTTAACTTACATTTCTAGTTAATCATGCTCATTGCTTCATCTGCCCTCGCAGGGTGCTTTCCTTCAGTTTCACTCAATAATGACACAAACCCTTAGTAAAGGCTGTATATTTTCAATACATGATTTCTTCATGGAGTATTGCATGCTTATCCTGTCTGATTCTAATGTAAATCCCTCTCTCACTCTCTCTCTCTCTGGCCATCTGCAATCTGCACACAATGGGATTTCCAGAGACTGTTTGCAATGACTAGAATTTACATTCTATATGAATAGTCCAGTTGAAATAGCCAAGCCCCAGAATGAAGGGGAAACAAAGAGATTGTTCACCAAAGAGAGTCCTTTAGCAGCGTCAGTAGGCTGCAGAGTCAATTACCTCTGAGCTCAGTCCATCAGCAAGCCAGCATTCTGGGGCAGACCCTGGCTTAATGGACACCATCCAATTGTCTCATGAGGGCAACGTTTTTTTTTCAGATGCTTTCACTGCTCAGCCATACACCAGCAAATCCTTTTCCTGCATTTTCCTAGGGAGTATCTTAGCAACATCCTAAAAATTCAAACCTGACAGGAAAATCCCCCTTTAGGAGATAATCCTAATGTCAGCAACATAAGCAGAACCAGAAGTGACACGGTATGGCTATGCACACAACTGGATGATGCTTCTGCATCCTCACATGGTATTTCTAAGTGAAAAATATGTTTTAATTTCTGCATTTTTCTCTATAAAATCAAATAGGAATGTATACCTAAAAGAGAGATTTGTACTCAATGTGTTTTAATTTCTGCATTTTTCTGTATAAAAGTGAGTAAGTATTCATACCTAAGAGATATACAATCAGATTTCAAATTCCAATTGGAGGTTTGCTTCTAAAAAAAGAGGTGGGTGGGGCCGGGGATTTAGCTCAGTGGTTCTGCCGCCTGCCTCGCAAGCACAAGGTCCCAAGTTTGATCCCCAGTACCAAAAAATAAAAATAAAAAAAAGAGGTGGGGACATGGTTCCAATGAATCCAAGGCAGCCAATTAGCACAACAGAACTTGGTTTCTAAGCCTCAGCCAAACCAGTGCTCCCATCCCACCATTCTGTTACAGGCACGCCTTGGGATGCATGGATGTACAGTAGTCAGTCTAAAGGAATTCCGTGGGGACAGAGGCATTCTCAGGCTAGCTTGCAGAATGAGAAACAGGCCTTCATCCTCACAACCTCTGCAGCCTCTTCCCTAGGCACTCAAAGCCTTAAACCTCGGGTTTAACCATATTCTCACGCTCCTGAAATCTCCAGAATACTATCTGGGAGCATGCCCTGAACTAGCTGGCTGTGTTGCTCAGGTGGCAGTGGGGGTGAGTGTGAGTGTGGTTATTTAAGCCTATCCACCCTGGTAGGATTTACTGTTCACAGTTCAGCACATTGAAGACAACATGCCATAATGGCACTAATTGCTCCTGACATGTGAGGTTTAGCACTGGAATCTCTGAAAATGAAATGGGTCTTGGATTTAACAGCACATAATTAGTTCCTGTTACATTCCAAAAGGAGAATCTTGCCAGAAAGGGGTCCGATGGGATAACTTTCAGCAACAACATGCAATGATTATAAATAATTACTTGTCAAGAATCCACCATTAAGAAACTGACATATAATTCCAACTTTCCTTTCCCATACAGTGGTGCAATAAGGACTACATGACTCACTATACTTGCCTTCTTATTGGTACTAA
Source organism: Heterocephalus glaber (assembly GCF_053883595.1). Lineage (NCBI taxonomy): Eukaryota > Metazoa > Chordata > Mammalia > Rodentia > Bathyergidae > Heterocephalus > Heterocephalus glaber. The sequence goes on along the minus strand of NW_028258143.1, from coordinate 57,669,397 downwards.
TCCAAATGCCACCCAGCCCTTAAGGTACTCTGTATAGAGCCCATCTGTGATGAAACTAATACTCTCGGGCTACGAATTAGGCTTGATGAACCCCATGTTTTGACACCCACCTTGGGGTTTTGAGCTTGACTTAGGACTTATCATTTCTTATCTCAGATAAGGAGCTCAACTTCTGGATTTCCATTCCATACTCAATAAAAGGAGAATAAAAGCACATTCTCCAAAATGTATGGATTAAACATGACTATAGATAAGGCAACTAAAACAATTCTTGGCCTATAGCAAGCATTTAGTAAATGACAACAAGTCACAAAATTTATTTGTTACAAATTATCTATGTTAATTCTAACGCTAATCTGAAATTTAATTCATATCATATTTGCCCTTAAATCAAGAAAAATCAGACAAGTAGCATATCTAGAATCAAAAAGGGAATCAAGTCAAAGGGGGTAAACAGAGAAACAAAACTTCAAGAAGGGGGCAAGGCAGGTCAGAGGTAGAAAGAATAAAAAGACATAACTAAAGAAGTATGAACCAGAAGGAGAAATTAAGTTCTGATAAAAAGGAGGGGGGATTTTAAAAGAAAGGAAAGAAAAGTTAATAAAAGAAAAAGTTGAAAGAAGCCTGGGGAAAGAGACACCAGGTAGTGAGCAGATAGTTGAAAAGCAAGGAGGCAAAATGAGAAACAAAGGGAAAGTTTTCATTACTAAACCATACACTTCTATCAGTAGTATGCAGGTAATGGAAATAAGACCACAGGTCACTACACATTTTATCAATAATGTTTTTTCTTTCTATAGCATCGTTTCTTTTTAAAAAGTAATGTTTACATATTTGTCACATTTTTCCCTAAGAAGGATTCACTGCAAAAAGACAGGCCATGCAGACACTGTTACCGTGAATTTACATTTAAGGACAAAGAATCAAGATGCTAACTTGTCTTTAGATCGATCACTTAGGCAGTTCCTACTTGTAAAATACAATCTTTAGCATCCTTCAAGCCTTCTCTTTAAAAGCACAATCTGATTCTGACCTTTTAAAGCAGGAACAAATTCTATCTTGTTCTGGTCAAGGAAAAGGGAAATTTGTTTGTATTTTAGAAAAGAAATTATGCTCTAAAAAAAACCCCTATTTTGAAACAATTTCAAATTTACAGATAGAACAGAAAAAAGAACACCCTTATCCACCTTCATCCAAAAATTCTCTGACACCTTTCCCAACCACCTAGCCCAATGACTTCCTTTAAGGCAAAACAATTCAACCCAGAATCGTTTGCTGTATCTGTCATGTCTTTCCATCTCCTTTAATTCACAACAGTTCCACTGTCCTTCCTCGAGCTTCATAACTTCTAAAAATAATCAATTTTAAAATAATTTCAAGCTCGCAAAAAGTCGCACAAACACTACAAAGATCTCCTACTCCTCTTCCCCTTCACCTAGATACTCAATTGTTCAATCTTCAGCATTTTTCTGAACCATTTGAGAGTAAATAACGGATGTGACATTCCTTCATTCCTGCATATTCTACTGTGTATTTCCCAAAACAAAGACATTCTCTTTTACAACAACATCTTTCCATTCCAATTAATACCCGAATACTGACAGGATATTATTATCCAATGCACAAGCGCCATTCAGTCTGTCCCACAATGGCTCTAATCCAGGATTGCACAATGGAAGCCAGGATCATTTAGTATTGCATTTAGTCATCAAATGTACCAGTCTCCTTTAATCAACTTATTCTTTTCCAGTCTCTCTTGGGGAGTTTTAAAAAGTCAAAACTTTTACTTTCTCAGATGACCAGGACAACCTTCATTTTGGGTTCATCTGAGTTTTCCTCCTGATTAGACTCAAGCCATGAATTCCTGGCAGGAAGACCCCAAAATTGATGCTGCACTCTTCTTCTCAGTGCATCCCATCTCTGATGATGCCCTCCCACGAATCACCTGGACAAGTGTGTATCTGCCAGTCTTCTCCACCATAGAGTCACCACTGTCTTCTTCGTAACTGGCAAGTCCTTTGAGGAGAAACACTATGAAGCTCCAAACTTCTACACAGTAAACTTACATCCATTTAAAAACTACCTTAGCCAACCATCATTGTAAAGTCTACCAAATGTGATTTTTCTACTTCCCACACTCCTTCTACATTTACTGGTTGGCGCTGCCAGCTAATAAAGGAAGAGCTTTTCCTTTCCCACCCTATTTATTTAATAATCAACACAGACTCGTGGAATCCTATTTCATGTAATGGTTTATAATCTACTATTATCAGTTTTTTATGCTCCTATTTTCCCAGATTTGGCCAATGAGAGCCTTTTGCATTTGTTGTTTTGAAAAGCAGATTTAGTCAACATGATTCCATGTACCAAGAGATACGTGCAAGGTCTGAAAGCTCTGTTTTCTCAATTCTCTTTGTGAATTATAAGACAAATTGAGAAATCATTCATGAATGTAAGACTTTTTTTTTTCTTTTCCCACTATCTACAAGCTAGGATTCATCTTTAGCTTTTATCAAACATCTTAGAATCAACTATCAGGTAATATTTAAAATGATATGCCTGTATTATCCTTCATAAAAAGATGGAAGTCCTGCTGGGCATGGTAACTCATACCTGTAATTCCAGAACTACAGAAAGCTGAGGCAGAAGGATCACAAAGATGTTTAAGCTCAGCCTTGGCTCAAGACCCTCCTTAAGTGATCTCATCCCAGCTAGAAATACAGCTAGCCTCTCAGGATCTGACACAGTGCTGAGCACACCAGACCTGGCATTGATCCATTCTAAGTAACTACTGTTCCTTTCATCCCTTTCACCTACCTCAGAACCAAGCTCTGACTTCTGCCCTGGTACCACCCACTCCCATCATTTGCCACTTCACCCATCTAAGACACAAATCCCAAAGTCTTCAAATCTTCTCACCCTCACTCAGTTGAGGACTCTGTTGCTCTAAAAATCCAGCCTCTTTTCTTCAACACTGCTGCCAGTGGTTTAGTTCAGACTCCTACCAGGAACACTCCTTTCCTCACTTCACTCTCCATGCCCGATTCCACTTTCAAATAGCAGGAACGAATGTGGCACACACTAACAGAGAGGGCCTCTTCTCTAGAGCCTGTGGAAGAAATCCGGATCCCCAAGCTTACACTCATGGCTTTTCACACTCTGGCATCAAACCACACCTGGCTCACAGTCTACACTCCAACTCCAGTGAACTCTGGACCTGCAATTATTTGTTTACTTATTTGTCTACAGAAACACACCATAAGGCCTCGAAATACAGGGTAGTATTCTGCCTCATTTTGTATCTCCATTGCCTGGCTTTGGCCCAGTACATATTTGCTGTGCTAACAAAAAGGTGCCATGGAAGACACAGTTGTCTATTCATGAGAAGTACTAAATGGGGAAAAGCCAATTTTCCTAGCATTTTATTTAAAAATTCACCTTTGAAGTAGTCACCTGTTTGTCTTGGAGAACAGTCAGTCATAAGGTTATTTGGAGTACATCAGCAGAATAGGTGAAAAAAAAATCTCTTTTACACAGACATTATTTCCATAGCTAATAAGAATCCCACTTTGGTTTTAGGTATTTGTTTTTTGCAGGGGGTGAGGTTTTTATTAGTTTTGGTCTTAAACTGGTGCTTTGCATCAAATACTTATTTGACGGTCAATTTTATGTGTCAACTTGGCCACAGACTACATTCTATCAAAACCTAGTTACTTTAATCAAACAGTAGCCTAGGTGTTGGTGTGAGAATATTTTCCAGATGTGCCTGAAGTCCACTATCAGTTGACTTTCAGAAAAGGGGATTATCATAAGAAATCTGGGTGGGACTGATTCAATCAGCTGAAAGGTCTAAAAGCAAAGATAAAGCTTTCCCTGAAGAAGAAACTCCACTTGTGAACAGCAATCCCACCCTCTGTCTAAGAATCCCAACCTACTCCTCCTGATGGCCTGCCCAAAGGATTCATTTCCTACTTGCCTACCCAGCCCCAACCACAAAAGCCAATTCCTGCAATTCATTTTTTGTGTTTTAGAGGTTCTATTTCTCTAGTAGGACCCTCGCCAAAACCGTCTACTTCCAGAATGAAAGGGGACAGAAGATACAACAGTTGAGAAGTTAACCAGATCTATATAAGGCCTTCACAGTATTGCTTCATTATGGAGTGGAAAGCGTTCAAGTTCCTAGAACATCAGATACCCATATTCAAGCATAAGTGCAAATACACATAACATATGCCACAACTTCTGTCCAACTACATTCATTATACATTCGGTTGGCAAATATTTGAATATATTTCAAATATTATGAAAGGCACTGGGAGAGAGAATGGTGAGCCAGAGAGGTATGATCCCTGCTCTCATGGAGTTTATAGGCTAGTAAGAGAATCAGGCATCAGACCAGTAATTATACTCAATTATGATTATAATAAGTGCTAGGAAACACAGGATGCTGTTGGCATATTTAGTAGGGGAATCTAACCAACTGGGGAGGGCTTTGGGAAATATCCCTAAGGAGTGACTTACAGAAGCTAAGACTAGAAGTGTGTGGGCAGTAGCCAGACAGAATCTAAGAGGATGAGCATGCAAGGCACAAGGAGCCATATGTGCAAAGGCCATAAGCAGGAAAGGCCCAGATAATTCAAGCACTGGGAAGATGGCCAGTCTGGGCTGTTGAGAATTAGTTATAAAGAGCATACAAGATCAAAAGGCCACAACAGGAAAAGATATTGACCTTTAAACAAGCAGCAATGGGGAATCACTGCACACTTAAGCCAATAGTAATATGATCAGACTTTTGTCTGAAACTTTTCTAGCAGCTGTGTACAATGTGGAAGGAGGCAAACTGGATTTGGGGAGACCAGTCACAAGGCTTTTACCACAATCCAGGAAGGAGACAAGGTGTGTGTGTGGCAGGGCCGGGCGGGGCGGGGTGGGGGGCGGTGGTGGACAAAGGCAGGAGGATGGAGAGAAATGGTTAGTGGCAGAATTAATAGGGCATGGAATTGTATTAGATGGTCTTCCAAGTTGAAGAGCCAGGAAGAGGTGGAAGACCCAGACTTGATGAAGAAGATCATGGATCAGTTTGGAGCATGCATAAGTTTTTAATTCCTATAAGCTAATCACATGGAAATACACATATAGAATTCAGAAGAGAACTGGTCCAGATGAATACATTTTGAATTTGCCAGCACAGAGTCAGAATTTTATGAGGTCAAGCAGGGAGGGAGTACGGTACAGAGTGAGAAGACCTAGGACACTTCCCTGGGAACAGTGACATTTTAAGTTGGCGAAGAGGAGCTTCCCAAAGAGCCTGAAGAGGAACAACCAAGAGGGTCATGTTCACACAGTACAATTTTTTATACAAAAAATACTTCTCCATGAGCTTTTGAGTTTAGTCTTCATGTTCAAAAGGGTGCATATTTTCACTGAAAAAGAAATAACAAAGTACAAGGGTAACACCTTGGGAAAAACCCAATTTGAAGAGACATCAGTAATTTCCAGCTAAGGTATTTTATACAGTGGATACCACCTCGCTGATTACTGTTTGAAATAGTTATTCAGTCTTTGGGACAACTGTACTTTCTCAAGTCAGTTCTTATTAACACTAATGGCTTGGCCCTTTATGTATAATTAGTTCAGGCAATTAGCTGTAAGTCTCACATTGGAACATGTTGCTTTAATCTTTTGAAAATCGCTGGGTGTAACATTATTCTGAGAGTGCCTCACTTGAAAGAAAACACAGAACCGATATGAAGGACTAATTTAAGAAGAGTGCCCTGAACCCCAAAAGAATCACACAAATTAGTGCAGGCTCAGTGAGTAAGAGAACTTGGGCCCCAAGAAAGGACACATTTAAATTAAAATTGCACTTTTTCAGTATACTTGATGCCTTTACCCTCCCCATTAGCATGACACACAATAAATCAAAGAAAGGTCTAGTGCGCTGAGGTTCAGAGGGCAATTTGCAAGGCAGCCTTATTATAGCACATTAAAATAGGCCCAGCAGAGGCCCCATAGACACAGTAGCCACAACAGCATGACACACAAGTAAGAGCCTAATGAGTATTTGATGAAGACATTTTCCCTCCCTTGCATGTTCTTGCAAGGCAGCCCCCAACTAACCAATAGGACCTATACCAAAAAGTTGGTTTTTCAAATCTATTACCTGGAACATGAAACATATTTTTCCTTTAGAAAATGTGGTATAAGTGGTAGAATCCTGGCCAAGTGTAAAGCCATAGTAGAATTTAACTACAGTTTCTAACTACAATTTATAGCACTGCTTTTATAAAGAAAAGCCACTGAGTTCTAATTTAGCATTCCAAGGATGTATCTTTCCATGGCAGCAGCCCAGAATGATGAAGATACCACTCTTCCTAATAGTAGGGAAAAAAGGATCATCTGGCTTCAAGCCTGGCATCTGGGCAGAAGGTACCGGGAGTGTAGAAGTTGGGAATTGAAGCTGATGCTGCCACCTGAGAGATCTAAGTCCAAAGTACTTCAGAGTAGGGTAAGGCAAAGACTTGAGCCCTGGCAGGGCTGTAGGGGTAGCGGAGCATTAGGGAATCTGTGCTAAAATGGCAACGGGCTGTGGTCAGGAAACAAGCATCAGGAGCTGGAAGCAATCACGTTCTGGCAAAAAGACCGGAGGGGATAGGTGGTACTAGATCTGGGACAACCAGAAAAGTGAGTCCTAGGTAAGATCAGAAATTAGTCAAGGATATCCCTCAGCCATTGGGACATGACTGCTATACAAAATCTCTGAAACCATATCAAAAGCCATGCAGCTGCTTCCCAATTTGTATACAAGGAGTTCCTCTGTCCAACATTCCTAGGATTGACTAAAGCTTCAGGATCCCTTGTCCTTGTTTCTTAGTCTAGCTCTGAAGTCATGCCTTATTTGGACTTAGTACATTGGCTTTAGACAATCTTCTTTACCCTTGTCCTTGTCTTAGCCTCTGCTCCATCCCAGAGAGAAACAGAGGTGTCATTTATATGTCCAGCATACAGAAGCATAGTGTGTGTATCCATTTGTCTGTCAAAACTGACACCCAAACTTGAAAGTCTATAAAGCCATAATATTAAAAAAGGGCAGGAAATAGTAATATCCTTAGGTTGAATTATATCTAGTCACCTCCCTCAGTCACGTAAGCCAATGACTACATTAATTCTATTTTCCATAGGCTCTGTTTCTCTAGGAGAGCCTCAGAAACATCTAATAGTAATATACTAGCTGGTCCTAATGGCAGAGGAAGGTAAATTTGAAAGTCTTTGCTGACATTAAATTTTGCTTACAGACTTTATTTTTAATAGTCTTATTTTTCAGAGTAATATAACAATAATATGGAAAGAATAAAAGAGGAAAAAGGCACTAAGTCTTTGAAAGCCTTTGAAATTATTTAGTAGAGAAGGAAAATGGCGGCCAGACATGTGGCCTTCAGGCAGAGCTTGGGAGACGATTCCCTGTGAAATCTGTTAAGGTCAACAGGAAAAAACCTCAAGATACGGCTGTCGTAGTGAAGGTGGGCTTCTTCATGAGACTGGATTGTCCATGAAGCCCTCTGTTTAGAAGCTCTGTTTGAGTGTTTGAGGCTCTCAAATCTTGGGTGGGGCCAGGTAGTACCTTTATTCTATTCATAAATAATGGGTTATCTTATAAATAGCTCTGTTATAAAAGCCAATTTAGCTTGTATGCACCCTTCTTGGACCAGAAAGTCCTCACCATCAAGAAGACCCTCTTCAGATATGACCCCCTTGACCTTGGACCTCGCAGCTTCCAGAACAGTGAGTTGAATAAATCTGTATTCTTTATAAATTAGCCAGTCTGTGTTTTTCAGATACAGCAACAGAAGGTGAACTAAGACACTGATCTAATCAAATGCAACTATGCTGATACAGTGAGAATAAAAAGGATAAGCCTTTAGTGGTGATAGGGAAGAGGCAAAAAATTAATATGTAATTCCTACAACTGAAAAATAATAAATTAGTAATATGAACATTTAACTTATGAGACACAGAGGTAAATATTGAAAATAACTAAAACAGGTGGCAATACATGCTTTTAAGAAGGAGGCAACAAGATAGAGGTAGGTGGGGAAACAAAAGACTGACTACTCTTGTTTTTGGTTGAACTGTAAGGAAGTACTTCTCACCCCAAAGAGTGCCCAGTAACCAAAGCTTCAACAGTCTCAGGAACAGAGGAATGGTTACATTACCTACTTGGTGACATAAAAATCCAGTAGTCCACAAGATATCTGTACACACATACGGGACAGCTCTGCCTTACAGAAGAATTCGAGGTAGTAAATACAAAAGGGAGAAACACCATACTATTATTAGACATACACCTCAGTAATAATTATTATAGTCATAATATACTCATGAATACTAAAATTAGTGGATAAAAGGTTAAGGAGAAGGCTGGGGATGCAGCACAGCAGTAGGCACCAAGAAGGAGGTGCAGGGTTTGATGGCCAGTACCAAAAAAAGAAAAAAAAGAAAAAAGGCTAAGGTGAAACAAAATATATGCATATTCTCACCATGTCTCCCTCAAGTTATTTATTAATTACAAATAGAAAAATAGTAACTTCACAGTGAAGAAATCCAATGAACACCACTTTCACAAAGTAATCAAGAGTAAATCACCTATAAGATGTACTCACATCATGAAACGTCTAACATGACAGCACATCACTTTTACAGTATTATTGCTAAATATTCGTAACCTCCTTAATGTCATCAGAAAACATCACGTGAACCTAAATAGAAGGATATTATACAAAAGGAACAGTATACTTCAAAAGGGTCAAGGTCATGACGGATAAAGAAAGACCGATGAGGTATCAGAGGTTGAAAAAGGCTAAGGAAACAATAACTAAATTCAATGCGGGATGATCCTGGATTGGATCCTTGAACAGAAATGAAATGGGAAAATTCTAGTAAGGACTACAGTTTAGTTAACAGTAGTAGAGAAATGTTATTTTTATATAGGTATTCTAGTTATCTGAGATGTTAACCTTAGATCTGAAGAAGCTCAATAAAGGATGCACAGGAATTCAGTTGTATTTTTGTAATTTTCTGTAAATCTAAATTTACTTAAAAATTAAAACAATAAAAAATTTCTTCATGCACAATGCAGGGGTTGGAAACTGGACCACAGGCCAAACCCGATTCACTGGCTAGTTTTGTGAATAAAGTTCTACTGGCAAACATTCATGCCCATCCATTTACCTATTATCCATGGCTTCTTCTGACACAGAGGTTAAGAGTCTGGACTCTGGCTGGGTGTGGTGTACATGTCTGGGAGGTTGAGACAAGAGGACTGCAAGTTCAGTCCCATCTCGGGCAACTTAATGACTTAGTGAGACTCTAACTCAAAATAAAAATAAAAAGGGCTGGGATGCAGTTCAGTGTGAAGGCCTTGGGTTCAATCCTTAGTACAAGGTGGAGAAAAAGGACTCTGGTATGATACCTTTGATATCCTCCCTCTAGATTCTTTCAAAAGTCTTTCCACTTCCACTTCCCACTCCCTCCCAGAATACTCAGGGGCTATAACTCCAGCTCAGCACACCTGGAGATCTCATAGGTGATTTTCCCTGCATACTCTCGGCATCCAGATGTTCACAGGAATCTTTTGATGGCAGTGCACTCACAATGGGAAAAACCCAGTGTGGTTGGAAAATGCACCCTCTCCCCAAATGATATATTTACTCGCTAATCCTAAAACTTGTATTCTTCCCTTATATGGCCAGAGAGAACTTTACTGGATATGGAAAATAAGAAGATTAGGTTAAAGATACTAGTGAAACAGATTTGGGACTTCTGGCCTCCAGAACTATGAGAGTATAAATCTACTGTTTTAAGCCACAAAGTTTGTGGTAATTTGTTATAGCAGCCATAGGAAACACACCATTCAGCCCATGGCATACACAGGTCTGCACACACATGGTCACTTCTATAACCAGAGGCCAATGGTCCAACATCTTCTCATTTAAAACAACGGCAACAATAAAACCTGTAAGAGACAACTGATAAAGAGTTCACTAAAGGCTTTGGTAAGAAAATTAAACTCTTTGGTAAGTGATTTGAATCAAATTTTTCTATCCCTTTCCTCACCTTGAAAACCAAAGAACAGGCAAAACTATTATGAGGCTACACTACCATGCCCTCACAGTTTTGTGCTGACTTTCTGTCCCACTGGTCCACTCTCCAGAGAAGACTATCTAGAAATGGCACTGATTTTCATGTGCAGCTCTAGACTCATCCATGACCACTCAATATTAGTAATATCTAGGTTCTTACTTTTCATTATGTTGACATATTAGTAGCTTTTTAGCCATACAAGAACTCAAGAAGACACTTTTTTGTTTCATTCTATCCATTATAGGAAATAACCATTAGGGGCCAGGGATTTAGCTCAGTGGTTCTGCCTCCTGCCTCGCAAGCACAAGGACCCGAGTTTGATTCCCCGGTATTAAAAAAAAAAAAAAGGAAAAGGCAAATAACCATTAGGTGATGGCTTTCTCAACATAGCCAGTAAGATGAATCGTACTTGCACACTCTTCAAATCTTATATTAAGAAAGAATTGTTGAAAAGTCTTGGAAAATTAGATGTGTGACCCTGATTAAACAGTACACTGAGTAACCTGATTAACAAGCATATCAAGTATTTTTGAGTTGAAGGTTACATACAAACTCAATTATAACTAGATTTTTAACAGTTTGAAATGTACTTTAAAAGATAGCCAAACAGTACGCCTTTGACCAGCCTTTGATCCTTCCATAGCCAAGAGCCAATTGCTCCTAAAGTGTGACAAATGATCATTCTCATTAAACTGATCAAACGCTTAGCTGTGCTGCTTAGTAGTATAATGCCCTTAAGAGGCTCAGACAAACAATTCTAGAAATATACAAATACATCCTGCTTGTTAATGAATTAGTGTTTCAATAAGTGACTACGGGTAAGTTCTCATCTGTCAAGTCACTGACCTAAAAGTGATATGGAAAGATTTTCTCCTCCTCTGTTGCTTTCTTTGCTTCCTGCGCAGTGTTTTTGATAGAAAGAATTTTAGTATGTCCAATTTATCAATGCATGAGCATTCTATATGTCTTTGTAGGAAACCTTTGCTTATTTTATTTTTTGAGAAGCTTTAATGTTTTATCTTTGTCAGATTTACAATCTATTTGGAATTGTTATTAGAAATCTAAAAATCATTAGAAAGTCAAGTGAAATGCTAAACTTCATTCTCCCCTATCACTTGTCACTGCAATCACTTAGGGCTAACTTAAATCTTCTTTGTTTCTTTAAGGTCTTTACAGCCATCAGCTAACTATCTCACAAAACTGTGTCTGAGCACTGCTAGCATTTCTCTCCATCTTCTCTGGGCTTTGGTCATCCATCTTGCCCATTCACTCTACTGGCTGTGCTAACCGATACAACACACCTTCAAGGCCTCTACGTTACTTGTCTAACTGCCTCTGCACTTTCTTTTTTATTAGTACACATTTACATCACAGGACTTTTACAATCATCTTGTGGAGAAGATACATGTACATAATACAGCTTGATTCTTTTTTAATCTCCTTCCCTTCCACCTCCCTCCATCCTCCTCTAAATCCACTTTCCCCATTTTGTTTTTGTTGATAATATTACTCTTATTTCATGTTTAAGACAGAATACTTACGTTCACTGAGGTTATTAGGTTTCTATACATGACATATCTTTACTCTATTTATTTCTCCTTTCCCTCCCCGTCTCCTCTCACCCTTAATATCCAGGACCACTTCTGATCTGCAAGTGATCTACCCACTTGTCTCCTATCCGTCCTTTGTTGTGCTTTTTGTTTGTAATTTGCCTTACTGAAATGAAAGATGGTATGTGGTATTAAGCTTGTGTGTCTGATTTATTTCACTTAATATTTTATTTTTCAGGTGCATCCATTTTCCTACAAATGTCTCAAATTTTTCTTTTTTATAACTGAATAGTATTCAATGATGTATAGATACCATATTTTCTTTATCCAATCATCTGTTGATGGAGATGCAGGCTGCCTCTAGGATTTGGCTATTATGAATTGTTCTGCTATAAACACTGGTTTGCATGTATTGCTGTAGCATGATGTCTTTAGCTCTTTGGGAAAGATATTTAGAAGGGGTTAGCTGGTATATATGATATCTAATTTCAGTGCTTTGAGAAATTTCTATACTGATGTCAGTAGTGGTTGTACTTATTTTACATACACACCAACAACCTACAGAATGGGAATTTTGCCAGCTACTCCTCAGACGGAGGACTAATATCTAGAATATACTAAATTCTAAAAAAAAAAAAGACCACACAAACCAAAAAACCCAATCAAGAAATGGGCTAGTGAAATGAAGAGATACTTCTGAGAGTAATATGTACAAATAGCCAACAAATATCAAAAAAGTGTTCACCATCTCTGGCCACTAGAGAAATGCAAATTAAAACAATTCTGAGATTCCATCTCACTTCAGAAAGGATAGCAATCATCAAGAAATCAAAAAATAACAAATGCTGGGAAGGCTGTGCTGAAAAAAAGGAACTCTCCTACATTACTGATGTGTATGTGTTTGCACTTGCAACATGGCACTGGGGGACTCCTGCCTCTAGCCAAGAAGTAACAAGGACTGAATTTATCTTGCTATAGAAGACAACCAAAAAGTGGGCAAACACACAAAGAAACAATTTTGAAAATAATATCAAGCAACAAAACACTGTGATCCCTTGAGAGATGGGAAAGTGATGAGGTGAATCCTAACGAAGACTGTACCACTCACTACATTGAGAGAACTTCCAGCCATGGCAGAGAGAGGGAGAATCCAGGTAGAGATCAGCCCACTTGCTAACTTGACTGGGAAAACCAAAGCAGCTAAACTTTGAAGGAGAGGAGAAAGCTTCTCAGAGAGTTTTCCAGAGATCAGCAGGGACTTCCCCTCAAGAATTCAGTTGAGTCCTGCTCATAGGAGTAAGGAAACAAAGGAGGCTGGAGAAAGAACCACCAGAAAAGATTAGAGATTATAGCACAGTTCCTGCACTCACAGAATCAAGAAGTCTGCTCCACCCTGCCAGTCTGGGAAACCTTCAAGGGACACTGGGTAGAGTACACAAGAGAGTCTTGCCCAATTCTGGGAAATAATTAGTCCTAAACTGAATACTCTTTGGTCAGACCTAACAAATCTTAAAGTAAGGCCTAAAAGAATCAAACTATCTCCAATTAAATTAACTGCACCCACAGAACAAAGCTCAGGAATATTTATAGAGATGCAAAAATATCTAGTACCCAACAAGATTCAAAATATTTGCATCAAATCAGGAATTACCCAGGATTGAAAAACAATCTGAAGGGCCGGGGATTTAGCTCAGTGGTTTTGCCGTCTGCTGCGCAAGCGCAAGGACCCGAGTTCGATCCCCGGTACCAAAAAAAAAAAGAAAAAGAAAAACAATTTGAAGAAATAAAGTCGAAAATTTTCAAAGTCTTGAAAATCAGAACGTCACAAATGCAATGAACCTAAATAGTACAGGAGACGTGAAGAAAATTATATCAAGCACATCATTCTCAAACTTCTCAACACCAAGGATAAAAAGGAAAATCTTAAAGCAACCAAAGAAAAAAAGACAATATATACAAAGATAAGATAAAAACAGATTTCTCACTGGGAACAATGTCATCAGGAAGCAATGTCTTTAAAATACTGAAATAAATCTACATAGAATTTTATAGCCAGTGAAAATATCTTTCAAAACCAAAAGCAAAATAAAGATACTTTCAGACACACAAAAGCTGAAAGTATTTATCACCATCAGACACAAGAAATGTTAAAGGAAGTCCATTAAGCAGAAGGAAAATGATTGCAGATGGAAATACAGACCTGCACAAAGGAATGATAGACTACACAAGTGGTAAAAACATGGGTAAATAGTTTTTTAAAAAAATTATCATTTGAATCTTTTCAAAAGATAAGTGCCATTCCAACAAAAATAGCAGCAATGTAACGTGGTATTTAATATATAAATTAAACATATGACAATAATAGTACAAAAGTCAGGAGGGGAAAAATTAAAGTTTACTGTTACAAGGTTCCGGTACTGTTAGTACTCACTACACACACTGGAATAATTGATTAATAACTATAAGTCAAACTCTACCTGGGTTCTGCCACTGACAAAAGATTGTAAATATGCCTACTTAGTGATTTGATTTGAAAGCTGACATCATATTTGAAAAAGCACTATAACTGCAGTAATAAGCACAGATAAGAAGTCATGATCATAATGACCCTAGTAATCATAACGTATACTTCTCAGAATAAAAAGAATACCATAGTTCCCTGTAATTATTTTTATACATCTGTACATATATTTATAAATCAATTCTAATGTGGACCACAGATCAGTTCAGGATGGGTTAGTGGCCAGGTCATGATGGTCAGCACAAGTGAAGGTCTATCTAGCACTAGCTTAGAAAACTCACTCAACTCTCATAACCTTAGTTTCCTCATCTAGAACATGAGGAAGGTAGACTGGATGACTTCCAAGATCCTTTCTGAGACTTGGCTACTGCTAATGTGCTAATTAAATCTTTTTTTTTTTTTGGTACCTGGGATCGAACTCAGGTCCTTGCGCTTGGCGCAGCAGGCGGTGAAACCACTGAGCTAAATACCCGGCCTCTATGTGCTAAATAAATCTTAAGTCTTGAGATGCTAAGAAAATAGGATATGTTTTAGGGATATTGTTGTCACAAAATATTCTCAAAGCAATGCCAAAAGAAACATTATTGTGAAGGATGGCCTCTCTCTCTTTCTTTAGTGTCATTCTGAGCTGATTTTATGAAAATCAGCTGCCTACTAACACTATTCACCAATATTTTCTTTAGATGGAGTATTAACTATTAACTAGAGTGCCAACAACTATTTTCAAATCAGAAACGTGAATATAATCTTCATTCTCATTAAAATATTAATACATGTGGAGGATAAATTTTAGGAATATTTTTCTGGGATTCTTCAAACACTTGGAATTCTTTTAAAAATATATGTATTTTAGAAAAAAATTTCAGAGAATTATGGAAAATAGCATAAAATTATGAAAGAACACCCCTGGACAACACCCCACCACCACCTTCAAAATGAGATTACTAACTACTGGCTGTTGATACAGACACTTTACCTACGCCAGCAGGGGAGAAAGAAAAGTTACATCACGCTTTGTGGGTAATTTTTTAAAGTTATCTGAAGAAACAGAACTTGCTTGCATTTAATTCGTAAGTTATTGATTTGCAAAGAAATGTCAAATGGCCATTTTTAAACGAAAAAGAAGCAACTAAAAAGGTGCAGCACTCCCAATTTAAATGTACTTAACCTTTGTTAAATTCATTGCTACCTTTGAAAAACAATTCCTGAACCTCATCAGTTTACATTATTTCACAAAGAATAGACATTCTTCTCAAAGAATTTTTAAAAATATTTCTTACATAGAGAAACAGAAATAATTGTCAGTTAGCTACAAAATAATGGAGATTTTGAGACTAGAAGTACAGCAGTTAGTACTGGAAGTACTAAAGTACTAGAACAATTTATCCAAATATGCATTTTCCACTACACTTTAAAGGAAAAAGGCCTCAAGTTTTTTTCTTTAGTGTTCCCAAAGACTAAAGTGCAAACACAATCTAAACAAACCTATAATTAGCATTTATAATGGCAAATAATGCAAAGTAATTTTATATGAATCAATTAACAGAAATTATATATTTAATGCTTATCCAATGCCCCGTATGTACAAGGCAATGCGAGGTGGGAGTTAAAAAAGATGAATAGAAAGAGCTCTCTAGTTCTATGAAAAGCCCCTTAAGAGCATTAGTCTGAGGATTTAAAAATGAAAAAAATAATAATAACCTCTTAATGGACATGTCCCGCTGAGTCGCCTCATGACATCTGAACAGTCACTCAAAGGCAGCTAAAGGTTGAAGACTCAGTATCTCAAGAGAGCCAGAAAATGACAGGATTTAGCAGCAGACAATAAAATAAGTTGCTTTCTTCTAAAATGCACCTAGAAAAACATTTGGCAGTAAATACCCAAGCATCCCCTCAGGGGCAAATCAAGTGCATGGAAAGTGTAACTTGGGGAGGAGGGGACGAAGGAAAAGAATATGAACTTTTATTTGTTTAAGGCAGAATTTCAATGATAAAATAAAAATTTTAAAACTGCCTTTGAGTACTGACATGTGTAGTTCTCATTTGATTTAAGAAAACTGAGTTTTATATGTGTATTTCTTTTATCACCAATAGAGATTATGGTTTCTGGTTGTATTTTACTTCCTACCAGATAGTATTTATATTCAACACAGCAAATCCTGGATTGAGCATCCAAAGCACCCAATGGACATTCGCTGTACCAAATTTCCTCTCAATATGAAAAATGTAGAAACTATCATTATGCTATTTAAACTCCAGCAACGTACCAAATCCTAAATGAGTTACACAAAGTTGAAGTTGAAGAAACCTTTCTATCCATTACCTGAAGATCTAAGATCCAATTAAATTCTTCTTGGTCATTTTAGTTATTGCATCTTTGAGCGTCCTACCTCTAGGACAACAATGACTTCCTAATACTCCTGACAAGATTCGGTGAGTTTTTGCCATGAACCAAAAAAGCCCAGAATACTCAACAGCTCCAGAGTTAAGTCTTAATATTGTCTGCATATTACAGGTAAGGAAACTACCTTGGGCAAGTTAATTTCTTTGTGCCTTAGTTTTCTCATTTTTAAAACAGAGCTAATAACAGTACTAACCAACAGCATTATTTTGAGATATAAATGAGTTAAAACTTGTAAGGCATTTAAAACACTGCCTGACATATGAACTGTACATGCATTAGATATTATTATGTCTACATTTTTACAGTTTATAAAACAGTTCATATTAAGCTCTCCCACATATTCTTGGAATAAAAAACATTTTGTAAAATCTCCAAGGGGCAGTCTGCTAGGGGATGCCTAACAAAGACCTTTATTCAAATCACTTGATCTAGCGATTCTAGAGAATAATCAGTTGCACACAAAGAGCTGTACACAAGGCAATTTATTAGGTTATTTATAATGCCAAAAAGCACCAAAATGACCATCTAGAATTAGATAAAATGTGAAATTTCCATAAAATGGCATTTTCTGCATCTTTTAACAATAAGTTTAGCTATAGACATGATAATAAAAAGATCAGTGGTTGGCAGAAGGTAAGGCTGAGAGAGATGAACAGGGAAAGCACAGAAGATTTTTAGGTCAGTGAAACTTCTCCATGATATCACAGTGATGGGTACATGTTATTGTACATCAGTACAGATCAATAAAATCCACAATAGCAAGTGTGAATCCTAACGTGAACCATGGCAATATTGTGGGTTCATTACTTGTGCCACTGTGCAAGATGTGGACTTGGGAGGCCGTGTGTGCATGGACACGTGAGAACTGTGTACTTTCTCCTCAGTTTTTCTGTGAAACTAAAACTGCTCTGCAAAAAAGAAAGCAATTTGTAAAGAATTAAAGGACTGACCCAAATGTTAGAAGTTAGCTCCTTGTAGTAGGTACTATAGATGGTTTTGAAATACACTTTCCTGTGATTCTAATTCTTCTTATAATGAACTTTTATGTCTTTAAAAATAAGGAGGGGCTGGGATGTAGTTCAATAGTAGAGCACATGATTATCATATGCAAGGCCCTGGGGTCGATACCCAGTGCCAAACAAACAAAAAACAGTATTAAAAAATCAGTCCATAGTTTTAGGATTTTGTTTTAAAATGTTATCTAGTTTTCAAGCCAGAGTTCTTTTAAAATGGTGTATCAGTTAAATCTGAAAGGAGCAATGACTGACACTGCACCAGAGAATCTTAACTGTCAGCCCGACTGGATTGAGAGACCGGGAGAGAGCCCGGATCACAGGTGCAGCATTCTCATCGGTGCAGTAATCCACCTGTGCTCATCACTGAACATGCAGTTGGGAGGTGGTGCCCAGTTAGAGATGCCTCATGGGGTATGCCTTCAGGGGCCACGTCTCCTGCTGGCACTCTTTCCCTGTGCTGCTTCCCTGCCACAACAAAGTGAGCTTCTGCACTCCACCTCCCCTCCACCATGATGTTCCTGCATTTGAGTCAGATGAACATGGACTGAAACCTTTGAGACCCTTAGACAAATAAACCATTTCCACCTTCAAATTGTTCAAGTCAGACATGTTGTCCCAGCAATGGGACAGACATGAAGTGGCATTCTAACAGCTCTACAAAACCGAAACACCTCACCAATTACCTAAATCAATCCATTCTTTCATTTGTGTTTGTTGTTCATCTACTCCAGTGTGACAAACATCCAGTATATATTTGTGGAACAAATGCATGTATTATGCCTTCCACTTTAAATGTAAGAAGCCACATTCAGAGAGAAGCTGATCAGCTTCGAATTCACCCCTGCTAGATTCTAGCCGAGACTGGCCCCAAAGCCTGAACTTGTAATCAATTTTAGATAAACAAGGCTTTGTACAACTTTATTCACTGTGGTGTTTCACATGCAGGATAGATTAGACCTAACCTTCACTATTACCAGCTATTCTGACCTCCTTGCTGTTCTTTAAATCAGGGTTATTCTCTCGTGAAGATCTTGACCCTTGTTCTTTTTCTGTCTTTAAAACATTCTTCCCCCTGCTTTGGGGGGCAGGAAAAGGGCTCCTCTTTGCCCTACTCCTGCCAAATATCAGAGAGATGCTCCCTGACACTCCACTGCAGTATGTCCATTACTTCTTAGCACAGTCTGAAACAGCAAAAATTACAGTTGAGCAAATAAGCCATAACAGTCATTTATTATCAAATATTTGAATGTGCTACAAACTTACACACTCCTGGTAGCACAGTAGGTTTGTTTATGCCAGCATTACCACAAACACGCATGTAAGACATTATGTTTCATTAAAATCACCACAACATCACTAAGTGATAGGAATTTTTCAGTTCCATTGTAATCATATGGGGTCACCATTATGCACATGGTCTGTCACTGGCACATGACTACATATGAATTACATTTACACAAGCATCACATATTATTCTGTCAAGAAGAACCAATGAGTCCCTTTATTAGTTGGTGATCTACAGTCAGACAGAACCAATAGGTTACATATATAGATACAAAAGAGGGAATGTAAGGCAACTGGAACATGCAATTACGGAGGCTAAGAATCCCCTGGCAGGCTGTGTGGAAGCTGTAGACCCTGGGGCGCGACAGTGTGGTTCACCAGACCTCAGCACCAGGGAAGCTGGTAGTGTAGCACAGTCTGAAGCTGCTGGCTCAAAGTGTAAAGGTCAAAGAGACTAGAGCGCCAGCATCCAGGGACAAGACACAACTCTGTACCCAGCTCCAGAAGGGGACAGACAGACATGTGTGCCCTTCTTCAGTTTTTGTCCTCCCTGTCCTCTTGCTGACTGGATAGTGTCTGCTCATAATGAGAGGGACTTTCCCTCTCAGTCCACTGATACTCACAAGCTAGTTTAATCTTGAAACACCCTCATGGAAACACCCACAAAAAGTGCTTCATCAGGTTTCCTAGTATTCCTTAATCCAATCATGTTGACACCCAAAATTAACCACCACAGTTCCCAGCTGAATCTCCCTGGCCCAGTGGAGGCCTGGAAGGAATACTTCTCAGTCTTTATCAATCTTCATTCTCCTGAATTTCTGTAATATGTGTCAGAGCCCATTTCTCATCTAAGAAATTTTGCCTCTCTTGACTTGCTTCTCAGTCTGTTGCCTGTGAACCTGACTGTTCCTTCTCTCCCTCAGATTTCTCCTCCTATTCATCTTAATCCTGAAAAAATGTCATCAATTCCTACATTTCTATCCCTGGAGTTTTAGTCACAAAACCTCCTTGGAAACTTCCCAGGCTCCAGAAGTACACAGCATTAAATCACATTCTTGATGCAACACTTACCTTATTATATTTTGTATTACACTCAGTTATGTCTTATTCTCCCTGTAGGATGGGCAGGTTCTTGAGAAGAGAATCAACAGCTTAATCATCTTTCTCCCTTAAGATCTAACAATCTCTTGGACATAGTCATTACTATAAGTAACTAAGTGGGGAAGCATATAAAATACTTTTAACAAGTGATTAACACTGAAACAAAACCTTGGAAATACTGTTGACAATTTCCTTTCAAATTAGCTTTTGATTTGTAACAAAGCAAAAGAGACATTATGATTGGATTGCCACTTTA
Source organism: Heterocephalus glaber (assembly GCF_053883595.1). Lineage (NCBI taxonomy): Eukaryota > Metazoa > Chordata > Mammalia > Rodentia > Bathyergidae > Heterocephalus > Heterocephalus glaber. Next base: position 57,649,125 of record NW_028258143.1, on the reverse strand, counting down.
CATAATAAGTTCTCCAATTAATGAATATTAATATATTTGACTTTCAACTAGCATGCTAAAATAACAACATCTGGCATTTATATAGCACTTACTACAGATTCTAAGAAATATATGTGTGCTAACTCACTAATACTCCCAACAATCCTACTCGATAGGTAATATTTTTATATGCTCCATTTTACAAATGAGGTAACAAAGGCAGAGTTCAATGATTTATTCAAGGTCATGCTGCTAGACCAAGCAAGGACTCGCTTGCTTGGACCCAGCCTGCTTGAAACCTAAAGCTTTATCTAAATAACCATTCACTATAGAAATCTAATTTTACATGAATATTTTGAATTCGTATTTAGACATTTTTACAGAAGCCTGTTATTTATGAGTAATATTTTTCTGTAAACAAATATATCTGTATTAACTATGTTAATATTCTGGCTACAGTACACATACACAATGTGCTAATGCATATTTCATTTTGTCAATATTGCATTAAATATTACAGCATTTTAAGTTATCTTATCCTGCTTCTGAATGTTACCTGGTGTTACAAGTTTAACATGAAATCTTCTTAACAATCTTGAGATACGTATATATCCACATTGATTTAAAAAAAATTTTTTTAAACTAAGGATTTTCATAAATATATAACTTAAATCTCACTAATACCATTTATTACTAGGTGTCACAAATGACAATCAAAATAATGCTGTAATCTTGTTGAAAAATCACAATTTAATGGATGATTTTAGGTTTTTCAAGGCTACAGTGGGCCTCAATTTTGTACCACTAAAAAGTAATCTCTCCTATTACAAGGTCCACTTAATTCTCAGATGTTTTTATACTTGAAGCTTTTATGTTAATAAACCTAAGTATGGGGATGGAAAATTCTATTAAAATGCAAAATGAACTCTTAATGAATAGCATTCTTAAGATGTGATGAGCCACTGGTACCAGGACTGATTTCTCAGCGGTTACTTTTTAAAGAAAAACTGTTTCTGTCTTTCCTTGACCAACAGTAATCAAGAATAAAATCCTATTGGCTTCAACCATGAAGTAAGTTGACCAAATCAGACTTTTCTTGTGCTCTTCAAAGGAGAAAACTTAAGTGTCTATCTTCAACTCCAACAGGCTCATTCTCCTGGTGTTGCACTTGTTGTTCCCTTTGCTGAAGAGGAAATAGCACCCAGATTTTCCCAGTTCAGGCTCAGCTCAAATGTCTCATCTTAGCAAGGCCTTGCCTGGCCAGTCTACCCAAAGAAGTCCACTGTTATTGGTTGAGCTGTGTCCCTCAAAAAGACACACTGAAGTCCTAAGCCTCAGCCCCTCAGATTGTCACCTTACTTGACAACAGCATTGTTACACAGATGCTTAGTCACTCTGGAGTAGGCTATGTATGTCCTTAATCCATGAGGACTGATGTCTTCATTTGGACAGAGACCCGTAGACACAGCGAAGACAACCATGTGAAGAAGGAGACATAGACCAAGTTATGCTACCACAAGCCAAGGAATGTCAGGCCTACTAGAAGAGGGAAGAAAGATCCACCCAGATCTATGAAGAATACATCTCCCTTGTTCTAAGCCACCCAACTTGAGGCTTTGTTATGGTGCCCTAGCCAATAGATATAACTACCGACCCTACACTGTTTTCTGCCCCATCAGCCACTTTTATTGTCCTCATGTTTTTAACAGTATTTAAAACATCGTACTTGTGTTGGCTGTCTCCCTTGATTAGGCTCCATAAGATCAGGGCCTTTCAATTCAAAAATGGGCATCTGAAATGAACAGACATTTCTCAGACAAAGAAGTAAAAGCAGCAAACAAATATATGAAAAAATGTTCAACATCACTGGTCATTTGAGAGATGCAGATGAAAACAACACTGAGATTCTACCTCACCCTGGAAAGAATGGCTGCTATCAAGAAATCAACCAATAACAAATGCTGGTGGGACTGCGGGGAGGATGGAACGCTTCTCCACTGCTGGTGGGAGTGTAGACTGGTGCAATCACTGTGGAAATCAGTATGGAGATATCTCAAAGAACAAGGACCAGAGGTCCCATTTGACCCAGCTATTCCCTTGCTGGGTATCTTCCCAAAAGAATTAAAAGAATCATACCACAGTGATATATGTGTACCTATGTTTTTAGCAGCACAGTTTGTAATAGCTAAAGCTTAGAAGCAGCCCAAGTGCCCATCAACTGGAAACTGGATAAAGATGTGGGGTTTTTTTATAAAATGGAGTACTACTCAGCCAAAAAGAATGGGAAACTAGAGACATTTATAGCTAAATCGATGCATATTGAGGCCATACTCTTAAGTGAAATAAATAGGACAAACGTGTAAATACTGAATAGTTTCTCTAGTGTGAGAAACTGAGAGTGTAAACAAGGGTTAAAATGATTAAAATGAATAACTGATAATTTGAAATAGGAAAAAAGGTCCAAAGATGAAGGGGTGAAGGGAGGGGAAGGGGAAAGGAAAAGAGGGAAAGGAAAAACTATGAGAAAGAAAAAAAAAATGGAAATGATGTCTTTGTAAATAGGGAAGAGCAGAGGGGGTGAAGGACGCACAGGTAATGGGGAAAAAATAAGAACCAAGATACATCATGTACAGGTACAAGCACTCAATGATAAATGTAAACAAACTGTATACCTAAAATGTACCAATAAAAGAACTTAAATAAAAAAAAAAAAGATCAAGGCCTTTATTAACTTCAGAGCAGAGTCCAGGACACAGTAGGTACTTAAGAAATAGTCTGTCAAACCAATTAATGATCTTGAGAAAGATGACAGGATTAAAGCATATCAAAATGGTAACTCATTTTCAATATTCTAAGTATGTTTAAACAGGTCTGCAATCAAGTAAAAGGTCCAATCCCAGATTTATCCAGCACTGAGTAAGGCTTTGTGCCCTCCTTACTATTTAGACATATATGGAAAATGAATCTCTGAGCTAAAGAAAAACAGCTTCAGCAAAATGAGAGGCAAGAAGCCTCTTTACTCACTTCTTCAAAGATGTTTCTGAAATAAAATTACAGTGTGTACTTTTGTTTCTCCAGTGTCAGAACAGAAGACTCAAGGTGAGGAAGGGCAGCATGAATACATGCCGGAGGCCTGAAGGCTACTGGGGGAAAAAGCAGAAGTCTTCAAAGGAGGGGAGGAAAGTCAGAGAAGGGTCAAAGAATTCTAGGATTATCTGGTAAAGGAGCAAGTAGTGATGCCCATCTCCATAGCCTTGGCATCATCAATGCTACAGACTGGAATAAGGAGAAGTACTCAAACTTAAGTCATTTTAAGGTGTCATTTTTTGGAGGCTCTCTACTGTTGACATCTCTATGAGCAATATTAAAAAGTGAAGTATATAAATCATTCCAGGAAAATTTCCATTTTCTAAAAAAGATATAAAAATAAGGCAAGAAAACCAGACACAGTGGCACACTTCTGTAATCCCAGGTACTTAGAGAGCTGCAGCAAAAGGCTCCTGAGTTTGAATCCAGCCTGGGCAACTTAGTAAGAACTTGTCTCAAAAAGAAATTTAAAAAAAGTGTACGGGGCACTACAAAGCTTTGTGTTTAATATGAGTGTCAACTGTCAGTAATACTTCTTTCCTTAATGGTCCCAGAAAAACAAGGAGCCACACAACAGGGATGTGAGCTCCAAGCAAACACCTACACCTGAAGACATGAACAGTAAAGGGTCTATCCCTAATAAAGGAGCTCCCCCTACCTGGGAAGACAAAATACACAAGGAGGCAGGCCAAGCAAGACCACAGTAGCACAAGAGACAAGTAGCCAGAACTTGGAAGGGGAGTCATGGCTGCCACTGGTTTTCATGAACAATGAGAATAATGTGTGAGCTAGAAGCAGAGGGAGGCACAGGCCTGGGTGTATCATGGGCAACAATGAAGGCTGAGAGGAGACAAAAGCAGCCAAGGAGACAGAGGAGGGACAGCACCCCCAGAAGCACCCAGAGGGAGGCTGGATGACCTTTTAGAGTCTTGCAGCTTTTACTCCAAACTGGCCAGAAACCGGGAATTCTACTTCATTTTAACTTATAACAAACTAATTTTCAAAGAATCACAATGGCTTTTTTTTTTTTTGAAAAATCACTGAATGTAATGAAATCGTAACTTGTACTTGATTTTTCTTATGGCTTGTGTCTAGATGTCTGTCTGTGGACCCCCCCCCCCCCGCCAAGTCTCACGCAGTCGGAGGTGGGCTTTTTCGGAGGTGGCTGACTTGGGGTGTGTGATGCTGGGATCGAGGATGTGATGCTGAGATTAATTCACCACGCACTGTTAGGATTAAGGGGGCCCCAACCTGGGTGTGAGTGATATAAGGGACAGAAAGAATGTTGTCCCTTGGTGCTTGGTGCTGGGTCCCTTCCTTCTGCCAGGAACTGTGTGTCCTCCGTGATGCCCCTCTGCCACACCACCTGCCTTGGAGCCAGCCAACTACGGACTGAAACCTCTATGAACTGTGAGCTGAAATAAACCTTTCCTCCTTTAACTTTGTGTGTTTGGTATTTTGTTTCAGCAATGACAAAAGTAAGACAATTTCCAGGTTTCTTCTAATTAGCACTCTGAGGGAGTTTAGCATTAAAGCAGTTATCATTGAACAAGACAACAAAATAACTAGTTATTTTGGTTTTCTGGATACTGGGATCCTAGGTAAATGGAAATTTGATGTAGTGATTAATAATTATAGTTTCTGTCCACATAGAACTTTTTAAAACCACTGTTTTACACTCATGTATCAGATGAGGAAAGAGGCTCTGTCTGCGATGTGGGACAGGACCAGCTGCTCAGGAAAAGAGGAGGTTAGGAACAGAACATGAATGTCCATGATACCCACTCCAGGACTCTCCTTGCCAAACATGTACTGCTTCTCTGAGAAGGATATATCATGGAGGCTACTGTCATCGAGGGGTATATTGGGAAAAAAAGCTGTATGTAAGTCAAGTAAAAAGAAATTGTTTAGTATCATAATACCATTTTCATACATATTTCATATATGCTATTCAATCTCTCAAAGAACTGTAGTTTAGTGCTCATCCATGCAAGATTAAATCTGATCCCAAAGTTCCACTAGGAATTACTTACACCAGACACACAAGTTAAGGATCAAATACATTCTGAAATTTCCACAGCCCTGGACAGGTATAGAAAGGTCATCAGAGACCTCCACATGTCCTCCATAAAGCCAAGCCTGCAAAGGTCACTAAGTCTTGGGCTGCATGAGCTTCTCTGACCTTTGCCATTCTCTTCTATCATCCTTTGCTCTTCAAGTTACCCTTTTTTGACACCTACATTTCTGATATCATGCTGCTACAAGGTTTTTGACTACTCCTCCTACTTTCCAGATAAACTTGTTCAAAAAAGAACAGAGCCACAAAAATCAGGACTTTCATAGAGCAAATATATTTATATTATTTACTCAATTCAGGTAGTAGGATTCATTTAATGCCAATTTCCTGTCTGGAGGTTAAAAGAAAGAGACTGATGAACATAAATCCCTCCATCAGTGTCATTTGTGAATTAAAATGAGCAATGTCTACTTCCTTTAAATAAATATGTACCGGTGATGATGATATAAGTATTTTTACTTTTCAGGAAACTTAGTTTGCATCATGGTATCTCTTATTATCACCAAGCTTTCCTTTTCTTCAGTGTAACTCATAACAGTTCTTATTACTGCTCATTAAATTCTTATTAGCACGTGATTACTCTTCTCAAAGTGATCACCCACTAACCTTTGAGCTGTTCCCTCAGCATTCTCTTCTAACTATTCTTTACCTTAATATTTGGCCTCTTTGCAGGCTCTAAGAGGACAAAGGCATGAGGAAATAACCTCTCTTAGAAGCATGTATCCAAGGGAAAACAGAGTCCATAAAAGTTTTGGAAGTTACTATAAAAATATTCCAGAGGATAAATATTCTAAGGGATGAAGGGGATAATCTGTCTGTAAAACAAGGGGGCCGGAAGAGATCAATGATTGTTAGAACTGGTTCCCAGAACCAAGGGCACTTTTTTAAAAACTGCAGATTCCTAGACACCATGTCAAACCTCAAAGGTAGAAAATCTCAATCAAGGCTGTGACCTAAACAATAACATTTTCCTCTATAATACCATATAAACTGCATTTGATGGAGATGGAGTAGCAATTAATATCTCCAGTTCTCTGTTCTCCCAGCCTCTGGCTCCTGCCAGTGCCATCTTCCATGTCTGTCCTGCCTGAACTTTCACCCACACTCTAGTTCCATTCAGTGTTCCTTGGGTCTCCTTCACAGGGACAGCAGGTAACTGGGAGTACAGGGACAAGGGCAGGAAAACTACAGAGACACAAGACATTTCAACTCTGCCCCAAAAGACAAATGCTTCCTGTGTTCCTTTTGTTTGCACTTTAGTCGTTAGGGTAGTAGTGAGGGTGATGTTTGAGCCCCAGAGCTGCAAGGAATTCTGTCAGTTACAACTACTCAACATACTTGATCAGCATAGCCAAGCCTCAAGATGTTAAAAAATTATCTTGGTTTGAACAGACAATTATCTGCATATGTTCGGAAATGCAGAACACAGTAAAGGCTATACAGTAAGAAAATAAATGTCCCTCCTATCTCCACTCTGTTCTTTTCCAATTGCAATCACAGTTACCTGTTTCACGTGTAACCTTCCTGGGACAGTCTGAACGGCTCAACCTACCTAAATACATTCACATACTGACATGTAACACAAATGGCTAGACATTCATCTACAGCTTGACGGATTCCCTTATTCTATCTTAGAGATTGCTCCCTGTCAGCAAATGCTGCCAACTGTTGTTTCTGCTAATTTATTCAGTCAATCCCATATTGATGGATATGCAGCTCTTTTTAAATTTTTTTTTTAACTTTTAGGCAATGGTGCAATAAATGTCTTTCTGCAAACTCATTCTGCACAAAGTATATCTATAGAAAATTTCCTTAGAATTCCTGGGGTGAGAAGATAGGTAAATTTCAAATTTTAGTGTATTTGTCAAGTTGCTATCCACACACACTGTCTCCCTTTGTTCCCCCACTGACAGTGCACAAGCCCACTGGTTTCCCCAAACTTGGCCCTCTAAGGTATTAACAAATGGAATATTTTGCCAATACAATGGCTATAGTTTACTCATCACAGAGTAAGCATAATCTTGTATTTATAATTGCCATTTGTAATTCTTATACTGTGAACTATTTCTCCATCCCCTTTGACACTTTTTCATTAGGTTATAGGTCACTTTTCTTTCTTGATACATAGGAGCTCCCTGGATATTAAGAATTTGTAAATAGTTTCTAGCATGAAGTTTATCTTCTGCCACTTCTGCCACTTACACACGCAGTCTTTTCTCAGGTGGGGTTTAGTTCATCATTCTTTTATGTTCTCTGTATTCTTCAAGATAATTAAAGGCTTTCATCTTTAAAAATGTAGAGACAGACATCTTCTCTAATATCTGATCTCCATAAACCTTCGAATTGACACTTTTATCTCATCTGCTGGCACCCCCTGAAATGAAACTGAGAGGCGGACTGTGACACAACATTCACCTCTTCCTTTGCTGACCTTCCTGCCCCACTGCCCTGAGTATACATGGATTGTGTGGTCCTCCCTTGATTAGTCATTGAGTTTTATGTGAACTCTACATTTGTTTGGCCCACCTCGGAATTTACACTGCCTTTCTCATTCTTGTTTCAATGTGAAGTTTACTAGGATCAAAAAGAATTTCATTAATGTCTTTTCATAATCAGCATGTCATTCAAACTGCTAGTTTTTCTATTCTAGGGAAATTATACAACAAAAACTGTTCTGATGTGTTGCCTGATGGGGTGAGAATATGCAAAAGCTTGTCTGGTTGCTAAAGAAAAACAGAAAGCAAAAGCATGATCATAATTTAAAATAAAAACAGACTTCTAACTTTATCTCCAGAAATGAACTGTAAAACAGTTTATTTATTTTAGTGCTCTTTCAGATATTTTATTCTTTAAGTCTTAGCAGATGATAAGCTTGTTACATGTGGCAATTCTGTATTGTGTACAAAAAAATCAAGGTAAGTTCTTCAAATTTATAAGAGGCTGGAGATGTAGCTCAGTGGTAGAATGCTTGCCTACCATGCATGAGGCTCTGGATTCCATCCCCAGCACTGCAAAAATGAATAAGTAAATAAAACTTAGACTTTAGTTTAGGACATGTGAAATAAAGCTACTGCTTGGAATTGAGGCCAGGTTTATTTTAGGTTTGACTCTGGAAAAACGATTCTAAAAATACACTGCTCTTGTTCTCCCTTCAACTTCCACACTCTTCAAACGGCGGACAGCGGACGGATCTGTCTCAAGAGCTACCTGGGATCTGCCTCCATAAGAGGCAAGAAAGAAAGTAAAAGTTAGTGCTCTATTCCTGACCCAATGCCCCTACACCTTGATCTTCTCTTGTGTTAGCACATATAAAGAGCATGGAAAAGGAAGAGAGATAGAGAACTATTCAGCACAAGTTAATTTATTTTTTCTCTATTCTTTCTTGTCTGTTTAGTTAAAAGACAAGGCTATGGTTCCCAAAACAGTAAACATTTGTGTGTGTATGTGCGCGTGTGCGCCCGTGCATCTGATTTCATTCTCTATGCCAGCCACTTAGGAAGGAGAACAGAAATCAAGGGTAAAATCCCATCCTGGATGTTGCTGTTCGCTCACTTTCATTCACCTCCTTCACCTACTTCATCTCCTTAATTTAGGGAAGAGCTTTACTTCCTATCACTACCTACAGAAGGAAGTTATTTCACACACTCTCTCCCAGCCGCATCTATACAAACAGCTGGGCCTCCATTTTCTCACTTGGAAAATGGTAGATGTTGGAATACAGAAAAAAAAAATTTTTTTTTGAGACAAGATCTGGCTACGTAGTTCAGGCTAGGTCTGGACTCACTATGTAGCCCACACTGACCTCGAACTTGCAGAGATCCTCCTGCCTCAGCTTCCTGAGTGCTGGGATTATAGGCTTGTGCCACCACACCTGGCTCTGGAATACAGAATATTAAAAACCTCTTTCAGCCTTAACATCTTTTGAGTCAAATGTAAAGGTCCTTCAAGTGTCAGGCCATCAAACAAAATAAGTATTGCTAATGGCTGGGTATTTTCTTCGCATTTTATAAAATGACATAAAGTTTTCCTTGAACAGAAAAAGATTATCATCCTTTAAAGAAAGAGATAATTTTTGTGTATCAATCATGAATTCTTTGTACAGTATTCAATCACATACAGGGCTGAAACATGTTCAAATAGTAATCTTTGGTGTTTTTCTGTTTTGTTTTGTTTTTTGGTTTGTTGGTCGGTTAATTTGTTTGTCTGTTTTTCTGGTAACGGGGACTGAACCCAAGGCCTTCCCACTAAGCTGTGCTCTAAGTCCTTTTTGCTCTTGAGTCATGGTCTTGATAAGTTGCTCAGGCTGGGCTCGAACTAGTGATTCTCCTACCCCAGCCTCTCAGAGTACTGAAATCACAGGCGTGCACCACCACATCCAGCTAAAGCAAATTTAAACAAGTAAATAATTTTAGGTGAAAAGTAAAAATAGGTAGGTAAATAACATTAAATAAAATCCTGAAGAGCTGGGCATGGCGATGCACACCTGTAATCCCAGCACTCTGGGAGGTTAAGGCAGGAGGATCACAAGTTCAACCGTGGCCTGTGACTTAGCCAGACCCTCTGCCAAAAGAACAAATAAAAAAGGGCTGGGGCTATGGCTCACTGGGAAGGCCCTGGGTTTAACAGCAAAAATAGAACAACAACAACTTTTAAAAGCTAAATAGCCACATTTCATAATAGATGCTCTCTTTAATCCAGTTAGCCCTTAAATAGCTCCAGATATTAGATATTAAGCTCCTTGGGTTTGGCCGCCTTTCATAGCTATGCCTTTTGTCAGCCTCCTAAGAGATTTTCTGAGACACTGTTTCTGTCAAATAGAATTCTTCACACAGGGTAGTTTTTACTTTTGAGTTATTGGCCAAACCACTGCCAGAAGAAATCACTGGGCTTTTCTGCTCCCTATTATTAACCACTTCATAGCAAAATCCCTATAATTCATATTATGACTTACTTTAATATCGGAACTATGCTCACACACAACATGAACACAAACTCACAAGAGAATGAGTTCATTTAACCTAACAGGAACTTAGAACTTAGAACTTCATCTTCAGATGATCATAACTCAAAATACTCAATTCCCTGTAATATCTAAGTTGGATCTTTTAGTAATCATTCATCACTACTTTCTACTTTCTCTTTTAAAAATCAATAAGCCAGGCAGCACACCTGTAATCCCAGCCAACCCTGAGGCTGAGGCAGGAAGATCACAAGTTCAGGGCCAACCTGGGCAATTTAGCAAGATGTAGACACAAAATAAAATAAAGTGGGCTGGGGATGTATCTCAGTGATAGAGCACTTGCTTAGCAAACATGAGCCCCTGGATTCAATCCCCAGTACAGGAGAGAGAGAGAGAGAAATTAAACATTAAGTCCTATTACCTATCCAACTAACCCTTCTAACTTGCTCCTACTTGATAACATTCTAGTATCTTCCTGACAAGAGGACCTACCATAATTATTGGAATTACATTTAAAGTATTCCTTGCAAGAGCAGCACTTTTTTCCCTATGGCATTCTAAACTCAAGGAGATCTAAGCATAAATCTAGAAAATGTTTAGGGAACAAAAGAAAAAAATAGATACTTCATGCAAATTCTAAAGCTAAAGCCAGATCTACCCCACACACATGCACATATATTCAACAGTGACCTGGTTTTGGCGGATTCTGTTTTAGGTCCACCTTGCAGAGCAGGCATGTTTATGACCCGGCACTTAATCTGATTTCGGGCATATACCACACATTAAGTAAGCACTGGCTGTATGGAGAAGAAAGGCATCTGATGTGACCATGTCACCTTACCTTCACATGAGACTCACAGCTACTGGTCACCTCTCTGTGAAAAGTGATCAGCATGGGTTCAGCAGTCACATGAACAGATGCAGGGAGGCTTCCAAAGTTCATGAGAAGTAGGACCATGCCAGAATGGCAGATGACCAATTTCAGTAATTGGGATGTACTTTACGCTACCCCTAAATTTAATTATCTCTAAAATTAATTTTAGCTCATTATCTGAACCAAAACTACTAAGTTCATTCTGGATTTCAAACCATTAAACACATTCACTTAGGGAGAATAAAGAATCTGTCACTAAGGGAGGAATGTATATATCAGCCCAAATAATAGAGGCTATTGACTCCTTTGCTCTTATGGGCTTTTTAGTAACTTCTGATTTTATTGTAAATGATGAGTTTTTTCACTGGTTTACAATGAGGTCCATCTTTTTTAAAATTTTTAATCAAAGATGTCATGTTTCCTTTAACTACTGCTGGAATTATCAGCAAGATGTTCTCCAAATCACCATGCCAGGGGAAGGCAACTGAGGCCTAGACTTTCTCACAGAAAACTCGACAGCCATCAATTATTATAACAGCTCATGCAAAATCAGCAGGAAAATAAAATTAGATATAGTGAAAAGATGTCAAGAAACATAAGGAAAATCAGAAAAAAGATTTTTAGAATATAAGAAAATGCTGAAAACATACAATATTTACAACATAAATAACCAATCCTTCTGATTTATTACAGCACTCACCTAACTCCATGATCACTATTCGCTGTTACTGACAAAATATCTCTGTACTTTAACCAAGATAATATTTCCCTGACTGACATCAGTAAACAGTACAAATGAGGTCTACAGAATCTTTGCTCTTCAAGACTTTTCCACACTCCCTCAGATACATCATTAGAGGTCACCTTCTTCAGTGTGAAGATCCTGACCACTCACCCTCAGAGTGCCAAGTGCATGTGCTACCAACCCCTCACCTGACATGCCTGAGCCACACTAAAAGCTCACACTTCAGCTTCTCTATTTCTTTTAATTACAATCAAAGGTCTCTGACTCTTTCCTCTTTTTCTTACCTAGGATCCCAAGTCTTGAATTCCTCTCCTGGTGTTTTTAAATATATTCTCCTTTTCATTTTCTCCACACTTGGGAACTCTCACCTCCATCAACAGCCTCTCCTTTCTAAGGGCGCTGCCTTTAACCTCTACCCTTACCTTCAATCTGTCAGCCCCTAGACAACTTTGAGTGGCTCACCTTGCAGTTTCCCGTGGGTCCCTCCACTCCTTTTCCTATCATTTCCTCAGTGTGAGCTAGCCTTCCCCTACTCAGTGTGGTCGCTTCCTGTTCAGCCTTCCAGCAAATCTCCATCAGCTCTGCTGAGCATTCATATACACGGGAACTGCTTCCTCATCCTTCAACTGACATCTTGTGGGTCTTCTGCTACAGAAGTCTGATGTCTTATGACAACTCCATTGTCCTTATTTTCTTTTTCCTTACAACTTTAAAATGGCCATTACAGATCCATGCATGAGCCTCTTTTTTCCATTTTTAAGTAGTATAATGATCATGAATGAACTCACCACTAAATCCAAATATTAGGTCACTATCAAAATTTACATCTACCCATATGGGCTCTACTGAACATCATTCATTTGGGCCTCCAAAAACACAACTGCCATTCTAAGCTTTGTATCCATCATTCTCTTGAAAAAAGGAGGCAAGGGCAGGCATAGTGGCACAAGCCTGTAATCCCAGCACTCAGAGGCTGGAGCAAGAGGGTCACAAATTTGAGCCCAGCCTAGGCAATTTTACAACTTGGTGAGATCTTGTCTCAAAGTTTATAAAAGAGTGGGAGATGTAGTTCAATGCAAAGGCTATATATACGTTCAGTCCCTCGGTATGTAAACAACCCCCTAAAAAAGTATTTCAATGTATATGTAAAAAGCACAAGCTTATTCATATTTGGTTATGTTTGCTTATTTCTGTGTAATTATAAATTAATACAAACATTTTGGACTACAGTTTGATGATATCTACTAAATTGAATAGTCACAAAACTTTACAAAGCAGCAATTCTATTCCTTGGTATTTAGCAAAAGAATGTTTGCAAATGTGCCCCAGGAAACATGAATGATCACAGCAACACTGTTTGTAATTTTGTTTTTTAAATGAAAAACAAACAAATGGTCACTGGCAGAGGACTAGAGAAACAATTCGTTATAGCACACAAAACAGAATACTGTACAGCATGAAAGTCAGTGAACTACCATTAACCACACACCAATGGAGCCTACTGACGCAATGAGCAAAAAAACCTTAAAAATCCCAGAAGTGAATGGATACTACAAACTCTTTCACCAAGATTTAAAAAGTATCATAATTGTGATTTAACCTTTGCAGGAAAAAAAAAATCCTTCTTATCTTTTCAAGCCAGACTAATCTTGAAGGAGGGCCATCTTTTGTTTTATGTATCTCCCAGTGTTCAGATTAGCATCTTAAACGGAATGGGTGCCAGAGTAATTATCAATTGAATGATCACTGAATGTTAATCAAGGCATTTAATACAATTCAAATCTTCCCCCTTCTCCAACACTTTCATGAATAAAGTCACATGAAACTCTTCTCTACGTTGAACTGTACCTAATTCTGTATCTACAGTAGCACTACAGACTTCCAACAGATAACATTTCACCTTGTAAGAACTTCATCCTTCTTGTTGGAGTAAAACTAACATAAGGTTAAATCAACTTAGGCATAAGCGAACATATACCATGCAATCCTGCAAAAGTTCAACCTATAGCTAGCTCACTAAAGCAAAGAGACACCTGATAAATCACCATAATCTGAAACTGAGGTATCTCCAAAGGTAATCCATCCACTCCGTGTATAAATGAGCTATCAACATTACAACCTTAAATATGAGCAAAACCAGGGTTTTTAGGCTTCCGGAAAGGAAAGCCTTTATTTTTCAAAATATTCTATTTTTCCTGAGAAAAAGTATTTCCAGGGGAAAATATGAAGCGCGGCTGCAAAAAAATAACAGGAATGATATTCCACCAATCACTGGCTTCCTTATAACCCAATGAGGGCCGTGCGTAGTCTCCGTAGGTGATTATAGCTGAGTTACACTGCGGCCTCCCTTCGACCTTGGGAGCCCTGCTCACTCGCAGTTATTGGAGGTCTTCTGTTTCATTTACTATTAGGCTTTGTATCTGCAATGCTGCAACATACGATAGGAATATCAACTTTGTGAACCCACAGACCTGAAAGGATGTAAAAATGCTTCCAAAAAGAAAAGTAGAAGGGGGGAGGGGACTAAAGAGGACTAAACAAAGTTCAATTGTATCAAGACGATAAATTTATTAATATTGTCTTTGGCCACTACGTTTAGTAATCACTTCTGGGATATATAACTACCTACTAACACGCAATTTTTAAATTTAAAAGACGTCGAAGAAAAATTATTTTGTTGTTCGGGGTCAGGGGAACCACAGTTGAATATAAGGTACAATTTGCTAAATGTAACCCAGTAAATCAGGAATTTTCATAGACAAATTCTTACAGAGGTTTTTATTCATTCTCTCAGGCAACCCGATGGGGTCACTTAGTTTCCTGTCATTTGCTTCAGGTCCATTATGTAATGCTTTCCTCAGCTTCAGGTCTCTAGTTTAAGTAGCCCTTCGTGTTTATCATAGAATTGCCACACAGTAACCGGCCATAACTTTCAAAAACAGGCTAAAAGGTGGCTTGCGGGTGTGTCTATGCACAGTACAGGCTTTTTAAAAATTCTGCTGGTGTCATTAGTTCTGCCCGCTTCCTCCCAGGTTTCCCATCTCCTCCTCCCCCAGCCTCCCGGGGACCCGATCTGCGGGCAGCACCGGCTCGCTGCGGGGAAGCACGTCTCGCCTGCAGTGCAAACCCGGCCCCCTCAGACCAGGAGGCAGCCGGGCCCGGTCCGGGAGCGTGGACCAGGCTGCGAGAGGCCCCAGGGGCGCCCCCAGGGCCGCCGCAGTGCACGCGCACACGGAGCCCGCGGCGCAACTTCCCCGCCGCTCCCGGCTCCCGGCAGCCCGAAAGGTGCGGCGTGGGCGTCAGCTCGCGCGCGGCGCTCGGGTCCTCCGCTGACAATGACATCAGTCAGTCTCCCGGCCCCGCTTCCCTCCCGGCCAGCCTGGGGCGGGGGCACCGGGCTCTGGGTGGCGGGGGTTGTGGGCACCAGTGCCCGCGGCCGGAATTCCCTGCAGCCAGGAAAGGGCGACCGCGGTCGGGGAAGGGGACCGTGAGAGCGACACCCCCTCCCACCCAGGATGACACGGCCGCTCCCACGTCCCCGCAGCCAGGCTGTCCGGCCGGGGGCGACCTCGGGGAAGGCGATGCCCCGGGGCCCGAAGCCGCGGCCGCCCAGCCCTCCGCGCGTCTCTCGGGGTCCCCGGGCGCGGGGCGCGCACAATGTCCCCGGGCCGCGGCGCGGGCAGCGCGGGGTCCGCCCAGGCCTCCCCTGAGCGAGCGCCTGGGACGCCTACCTGAGGGCGGCGGCGGATCCTGCGGCTCCAGGCTGGAGGCGGCGGGCGGCCCCGGCCAGCGGAGGAGCAGAGCACCGGCGTAGCCTGCGCGAACAGCCGCGGTCCCCGGCTCCGACAGCGGCGGCGCCCCCAGTGTCCGCGGCGCCGCAGCCCCTCCTCCCGCAGGCGGGGCGCGCTGGGGGCGGTGCTCAGGGCTCCCCGCCCCCCGGTTCCGCGTGTCAGGCCGGCTGGAGCAGAGCCCGGATCCGTCCGCAGAGGGGAGTCCTCGTGCGCGGAGATCACCCGCGGTGGAGACCCGCGCCGCGCCTCGGAAGCACCGGCGCCGGGTCCAGCCTAGCAGGGCGGCCTGGGCGTGGGAGGAGCGGCCCGCAGTGACTGGTGCTCTGGCCTTGGAACAAGCCCTAGAAGCTCCACCTGAGAGCTGGCTCCTAAGGGAGTGGACTCCCCGGCCGCCTCCAATTCCCTACCCCTTGGTGCCCTTCTGAGGCCTTCATTCAATGAACCTGCACTGAGTGCCTGCTCCCTGTCCCTGTTGCTCAGGGCAAGAACTTCCTAGGCCCAGACAAACACTTGGGTTCTGTGGAGAAAGGGCCGGCGGGCCCACCCACCTCTCTACCCACCTACCACCCCTGAAGCCCATCCACACTGAAGCTCTTCCTGGCCTGTGACCAAGAGCAGATTGAGCTAAAGACAAATCTGCTGAGAGAGACGAAGTAATTTAAATATTTGCACACACGTTTCTTCTGTAAAGACATTTCTTGTGGAAATGTCAGCATGTCAGGAAATTTTGGCCATCACCATCCTCAGAGGGGAACATTCCAGAGAATGTTGACTGGGCCCAAGGGGAAGTACTCCAGGGCAGTACCGGGTGTCTTGTGAGCTCTCTGGGGGGTTCGGAGTGGACAAGTGTGAGGGGAGCCTTTAAAAGTTGAAGATCTGGCTCCCCACTGAGGTGACTGTGATGGCCTTTCACCACTCTCTGGGCAGATAAAAGCCAGATTTGCCATGCAACATAGCCAACCGTCTGCACTCTTTTCCATGCACTTCCTCCTGAATCTCCTTTCTCACCACGTGGGTTAACTTCTTCCACCTCATCTAGCATCGGTTCTCATAGCCTCCAGTCACAAGAGCACAGATGCCAGACCCTGTGACACAAGGGGCAGTGAGGCAGTCTCATCTTCACTTCTCTCCTGTGATGACAGTGCCCTCAAGGGACCTATCGGGCTGCTGGCCTTCACTTGATCATAGCTGTCTTTTTACTCCTTCCATCTGGTCTCCCCTGACAGAAACTCCATTAAAAGAACTTTCCCACACATACACAAAACAAAAAATCACAGAAGTGTTAAAAGACATAGAGTACACACAGTCTCTAACCCAAAGAAATGGTTCTCAAAGCTTTGCGCTGAATCTTATTATACCATTATAAACTATGAGGGAAAAGAGGGGCCTAGCTCAAGCCCAATCTCATATTTTCACTTAAGAATGCTTGTACAGGGTTCATTCTGTTCCATAGCATCTGTGGGTATTTTATTATTTTAAAAAACAAAAACAGGTTTTGATCATCACGGGTAAAGTCTGCTACCTGTCTCACTGACTAATGGTCAAGTAAGATGTAATGTGGCTCTACACCCATCCATCTGCGGACATGGGTGGATGAGAGAGCTGGCTGTACAGAGCTGCATACCTGGTGATATTCTCCACTGTTTGTGTATCACGGTATTTTGAAAACTCAGACTGGCATAGATATGTAAACATGGGGAAGGGGCTTTTCACTGCTTCCTGAGCTATGGCAGGGCTATTGCTCAGGAAAGTGCCAGGCAGTAATGTTTTCATTAAGTGTATCATTTTTGCTGAGAGTTTAAATCACAAGTCATTTGTTGCCTGAAAGGATGTCTGTTTCCCTGATCTATCTAAAGAAAGATAATGTTTTTAAATACCTGGTGCTACCAAAGCTCTAATTCCATTCCATTGCCCAGGCTGACCTCTCATGAATCATAGTACCCACCTTCAGTTCATCCAATACCTAGTTTATATTCATTGCAGTTTTATCGGTACTGTTTTAGCTGGGTGTATTAGTGAGTGTATTAGGAAAGCTAATGCTTCGTTGAAAGATACAATCCCAGTGCCTAAGAAGTGAGGAAAGGAATCAGCCCGCTGCAGACAGGCACGTCTGTGCACCCCGTACCGAGGTCCTGAGTCGCGCGGAAGATGCCGAATCACCCCCCTCCAGACAGGCAGCCACCTGGTTCCACACTACAAAGACGCAGAGAACACCAGACCACCAGACCAAGGTACTGAGTCCCGCTGCCCCCAACCCAGAGGTAGGGGCTTCTGAGCCGCCGACCCACCGCTCCTGGTCCAGAGGAAGGGGCTTCCAGGTCACCATCCCTCCCGCTGCTCCCAGCCCAGAGGAAGGGGCTTCTGAGCCGCCATCCCGCTGCTCCTGGTCTAGAGGAAGGGGCTTCCCAGCCACCATCCCTCCCGCCGTTCCCAGCCCACAGGAAAGGGCTTTTGGGTCACCATCCCTACCGGTGCTCCCAGCCCCTGTCCCACCTCTCCCAGCTCAGAGGAGGTAATCCGTGTAGGTGCTAACAGCCCCCCCCCCAGGTCAAAATGAGAAAACACATAAATAAGTCTCAAAACCAGACTTCCAGATCACCTACAGCAACCCCAAAGGGAAATGAGATGGAACACTCTGATACTCAACCACCTGGACCCACTGAACTGGCAACAAAAGGGGATCTGGAAAAAATGAAATCAGAAATAATTACTCAGATAACAGGAGAAATTGTGCCCCTAGTGCAAGACATGATTAATAAATCTAGAGAGGAGCTCAGGAACATGATGGAATCCCAACATAAGAAACAAATGGAATCCATAAAATGGATGCAAATAGATTTCCAGGACATGAAAAACTCCATTGAAAGTCTACACAGCAGAAGGAGCCAATGTGAGGACAGAATTTCAGATAGAGAAGATAAGATTGCAATTAGTGACCAGGAAAAGAAAAATTGCTTCAAAATTATAAGGGAACATGAGAAATCAATCCAGCAGCTGTGAGATGATGCAAAGAAGAATAACATAAGACTGATTGGGCTCAATGAAGAAACAGGAGAGAGTACAGATGACATAAAAAAATCTCTTCACAGAAATAATGGCAGAAAACTTCCCAAGCAGGGGAAAAGAACTTGACATACAGATAAGTGAGGCATATAGGACTCCAAATAGCCTTGATCAAAAGAAATCAACACATAGGCATATAATTGTTAAGATTCCAGAAACACAACAGAAGAACAAAGTTCTCCAAGCAGTCAGAGAAAAGAAACAAATCACATACAAAGGAAAGCCCATTGGAATCACAGCAGACTTCTCAACACAAACCGTCAAGGCAAGAAGAGCTTGGAATGACATATTGCAAGTCCTAAAAGAAAACAGCCTCCAACCCAGAATGATGTACCCTGCAAAACTATCTTTCAAAATGGATGGAGAAATAAGATACTTTCATGACAAAGAGCACCTTAGGAACTTCGTGAATACCAAACCAGCACTCCAAAGAATTTTACACAATATCCTAGGAACAGACATTGAGGATCACAACCCCAGGAAGCAAAGCAGAATGAACACATCTGGCATGACAAGAAATTAAATGGAAAGGGGGAGAACCCAACAAAAAGAAAAAGTCATGGCAATGACAAGTCAATACATTTCAGTTATAACCATCAATGTTAATGGTCTCAATTCACCAATCAAAAGAAAGAGACTGGCAGAATGGGACAAGAAGCAAAATCCAACAATATGCTGCATACAAGAAACATACTTCATTCAAAAGGAAACTCATAGACTGAAAGTTAAAGGGTGGAAAACAGTACTCCATGTGACAGGAACCCGAAAAAAAGCAGGAGTATCTATCCTCTTTGCAGATCAAGTAGATTTCAAATTAACACTGATGAAGAGAGATGAAGAAGGACACTACATCCTTGTAAAGGGAAGAATCCAAAAGGAAGAGATGACAATCATAAATAACTATGCACCAAACACTAGTGCACCCAACTATATAAAACAAACACTAAGGGACATGAAAAGTAATATATGCACTAATACAATTGTAGTAGGGGACCTCAACACCCCACTGTCACAAATAGATAGATCAACTAGACTAAAAATAAGTAATGAAATACTAGAACTCAATCGAACTCTTGAACAAATGAACTTAACAGATGTTTACAGAGTCTTCCACCCCTCAAAATCAGAATACACATTCTTCTCAGCTGCACATGGGTCATTCTCCAAAATAGACCACATACTCACACATAGAACATGTTTAAGTAAGTGCAAAGGAATTGAAGTTATCCCTTGTATATTATCAGACCATAGTGCCATGAAATTGACGATCCATAGCAAAAGAAACTCAAAAAATTTCATAAACATGTGGAAATTGAACAACACACTTCTGAATAACCAATGGGCCACAGAGGAAATTAAAGAAGAAATCAGACAGTTCCTTCAATTAAATGACAATGACAATACAACATATCAGAATCTATGGGACACAATGAAAGCAGTCTTATGAGGTAAATTCATAGCAGTGAATATGCATATTAGGAAAACAGAATGAGCCCAATTAAACAACCTGATGCTGAACCTCAAGCTTCTAGAAAAAGAAGAGCAGGACAACCCCAAAGCTCATACAAGGGAGGAAATTATAAAGATCAGAGGAGAAATCAATGCAATGGAGACTAAGAGAATGATACAGAAAATCAATGAAGCCAAGAGTTGGTTCTTCGAAAGAATCAACAAAATTGACAAACCTTTAGCCAATCTTGTCAGAAAAGGGAAAGAAAAGGCCCAAATCCATGCAATTAGGAATGAAAAGGGTGAAATTACAACAGACCCAACAGAAATCCAGAGGATCTTCAATACCTACTTCCAGAACCAATACGCCAATAAGATGGACAACACAGAAGAAATGGACAGATTCCTAGATACATGTGAATTACCAAAGTTGAATGAAGAAGACTTAAAAATTCTGAACAACCCAATATCAACCAATGAAATTGAAAATGTAATTAAAAACTTATCAACCAAGAAAAGCCTGGGCCCTGATGGCTTCATTGCTGAATTCTGCAAGACATTTGGAGAGGAACTGCTGCCACTACTGTTTAAACTCTTCAGTGAAATTGAAAGGGAAGCAATACTCCCAAATTCATTCCAGGGAGCAAGCATCACCTTGATCCTCAAAGCAGAGAAAGACCCAACTGAAAAAGAGAACTATAGGCCAATCTCACTAATGAACATAGATGCAAAAATCCTTAATAAGATACTGGCAAACAGAATGCAGAAGATCATCAAGAAGATCATACTCCCTGATCAAGTGGGATTCATCCCAGGGATGCAGGGATGGTTCAATATATGCCAATCAATCAATGTAATACACTCTATCAATAGAGCCAAGGACAAAAACCATATGATTATCTCCATAGATGCAGAAAAAGCATTTGACAAAATCCAACATGCATTTAGGATAAAAACCCTACAAAAAATTGGAATAGATGGTCTCTACCTCAAACCAATAGAAGCCATCTATGAAAAACCAACAGCCAATATCATACTAAATGGTCAAAAACTGAAATCCTTCACACTAAAATCAGGAACAAGACAAGGATGTCCACTATCACCACTCTTGTTCAATATAGCTCTGGAAACATTAGCCATGGCAATTAGACAAGAGAAAGAAATAAAAGGAATAAAGATCGGTAATGAAGAAGTCAAATTGTCATTATTTGCAGTTGACATGATACTCTATATAGAAGACCCCAAGAACTCCACCAAAAGTCTTCTAGACTTAATAACTAAATTCAGTCAAGTAACTGGTTACAAGGTCAACACACAAAAATCAATAGCTTTCCTCTACACCAATGACAGACTCACTGAGAGAGAAATAGGACAAATAATTCCTTTCACAATAGCATCCAAAAAACTGAAATACCTAGGAATCATCCTAACTAAAGAAATCAAAGACCTCTTCTCTGAAAACTATGGCTTTCTGAAAAGAGAGATTGAAGATGATATCAGAAAATGGACAGACAACCCCTGCTCCTGGGTAGGAAGGATTAATATAGTGAAAATGGCCATACTTCCAAAACTGCTCTATAGATTTAATGCAATTCCAATTGAGATCCCAGCAGCATACTTCATGGACCTTGAGAAAACAATCCAAAAATTCATTTGGAAGAAGAAGAGACCCAGAACAGCAAAAGCAATTCTAGGTAACAGAGACATGGCAGGGGGTATCACAATCCCCAACCTACAACTATACTACAAAGCTACTGTGATAAAAACAGCATGGTACTGGCAAAGAAACAGACCTGAGGACCAGTGGAACAGATTAGAAGATGCAGAAACAATGCCAGACACACTCAGCCATCTCATCTTTGATAAAGGAGCCAAATGCCCTCACTGGAGGAAAGATAGCCTCTTTAATAAATGGTGCTGGAAAAATTGGGCTTCAACTTGCCAAAGATTAAAACTAGACCTGTATCTCTCACCATGCACTAAACTAAAATCAAAATGGATTAAAGATCTAAATATTAAAATAGAAACTCTGAACCAGTTGGAACAGAGGTTAGGTAGAACCCTTGAAGACATCGGTGTAAGAAAAGATTTTATGAACAAAACCTCAGTTGCCTGTGAACTAGCATAAACAATCAACAAGTGGGATCTCTTCTTATTAAAAGGCTTCTGCACAGCAAGAGAAACCACCAGCAGTGTGAAGAGACAACCCACAATGTGGGAAAAAATCTTCACCTGCTCTTCCTCAGACAAAGGTCTACTATCTTGAATCTATAAAGAACTTAAAAAGATCAGACCTCCCAAATTTAAAGACCCAATCCAAAAATGGGCATCTGAAATGAACAGACATTTCTCACACAAAGAAGTAGAAATAGCAAATAAATACATGAAAAAATGTTCAACATCACTGATTATTCAAGAGATGCAAATGAAAACAATGCTGTGCTTCCACTTCACTCCAGAAAGAATTGCTGCTATTATGAAATCAAGCAATAACAAATGCTGGCGGGGCTGTGGGGAAAGAGGAACCCTGCTCCACTGCTGGTGGGAGTGTAGACTGGTGCAAGCACTGTGGAAATCAGTATGGAGATACCTCAAAGAACTAGGACTGGAAGTCCCATTTGACCCCGCTATTCCACTGCTGGGGATCTTCCCCAAAGAATTAAAAGAATCATACCACAGTGATATATGTGTGTCCATGTTCATAGCAGCACAGTTTGTAATAGCTAAAACTTGGAAACAGCCCAAATGCCCATCAACTGGAGACTGGATAAATAAAATGTGGTTTTTTTATAAAATAGAGTACTACTCAGCCATAAAAAATGAGAAATTAGAGACATTTATAGCTAAGTGGATGCACATTGAGGCGATACTCTTAAGTGAAATAAATAGGACACACATGAATAAATACCAAATAGTTTCTCTGGTGTGAGAAACTGAAAGTGTAAATAAGGACTAAATGTATAATAGGTAATGTGAAATAGGAAGAAAAGGGGCAAAGGGGAAGGAAGTGGGAGGGCTAGGGAAAAGGATAGAAAGGAATGGGATTAATATGAGAAAATGGAAAAATAGGAACAAAATCTTTGTAAATAGGGAGGGATGGAGGGGTTGAAGGGAGGACTGGGCAAGGGTGAAAGATAAGAACCAAGGGAGACTATGTAAAGGTGCAAATTTCCAATGATGAATGTCATTATATTGTATACCTAAAATGTACCAATGATTAGAATGAATAATTGATAATGTAAAATAGGAAGAAAAGGTCCAAAGGGGTAGGTGTAGTGGGAGGGGCAGGGGAAAGGAAAGAAGGGAAAGGAAAAATGATGAGAAATGGAAATAAAGTCTTTGTAAATAGGGAAGGGTGGAGGGTGTGAAGCGAGGGCTAGGAATGGGGAAAAAATAAGAACCAAGGTGCATTATGTAAAGGTACAATTCCCAATGAGAAATGTAATTGTGTTGTATACCTACAATGTTCCAATAAAAGAATTTAACAAAAAAAAAAGGAAGTGAGGAAAACAGAAAGTGAGACAGAAAGAATGGGAACCAAATGTATGGTGATACATTCCCAGCCTAACCACACTTCAGGGGCCTGAGAAGACAGCTTGTTTCTTGGCCATGCAAAGTATCTGTAGACAGACTACAAAAAAATTGTGCCCAGAAACAGTCCAAAGGCAGGGCCAAAAAGAAATTTACCAGGAAGCTGCCTTGGATCTCCTATCTCTTCCTGGTCAAAATTTACTCCACTGGTGCTAGTTCTTCCAGCTTCTGGGCTGAGTCGTCTGACTGTATTAAGGTATCAGTGACATAAATCCCACATACTATAGTCATAGTATGAGTATGGTACTTGTCTTAGGTTGCTCTTCAGACAACTTGGTTATGCTGAGAACTATGATTGCCTGTATGATTACAGGTTTACATTGTCCAAAACTGAAGTTGCCAGGTATTTGGGAAGCAACAATAACACAGCAGCCATTACACTCTGAAAGTCATCACTGGTTCCAAGTGTTAAAAGACAACTCTGTGTGTGTGTGTGTGTGTGTGTGTGTGTGTGTGTGTGTGTGTGTGGTACTAGGGGTAGAACCAAAGGCCTTTAAACTGAACACATCCACAACTGCCCCCCATTGTGTCTTTGAGACAGGGTCTCTCTAAGTCACTAAGTTGCCAGGGCTGGGCTGGAACTACTGATCCTCTTGCCTCAGGCTCTTGGTCCTGGGATTATAGACATGCACCACCACACCTAGCTTTTGTTACAAATTTAAACATAATGATGAGAATTCCCTTTGCAATTTACTTTTTACAAAGCACACTCACTTGTTTGTCAGTTTTGCAGTACTAGAGATGGAACCCAGGGGTGCACTGCCACTGAGCACCACCCTCAGCCCTTTTTAGTTGTTTTTTTGTTGTTTTTGTTTCAGTACTGGGGATTGAACTCCAACCTCACACTTTCGAGGCAGGTGGTGGAACCACTGAGCTAAATCCCCGGACCAATCCTTTTTAGTTCTTATGACAGGATCTAGCTAAATTGCCCAAGCTGACCTCAAACTTCTGTTCCACCTGCCTCCGTCTCCCCAGTAGCTGCAATTATATACATAGGCTATCACACCCAGAATAAAGCATATTTTTAAATTAAACTTACAATTTTTACAATATCAAAGGATCACAGTAAGAAAATCAAAAGGCACCGTTTTTGAGACAGTGAGTTCTTGCAGGAAAGTTGCAATGCCCCCTAGTGCTTGTAGATATGGGGGTCTTGATCCAGCCTTCCTTACAGGCTTTTTGTCTGGTTCGGTGCTGTCTTTGCATGTGTGCAAACCTTCCCAGCTGAAGTAATACCCCCTACAAATCACATATACTGCTGAACATCTGATGAGCTCAGAGTTCTAGCCTCCAGGTTCTGCACTCCGATTGGTCCTATATCCTTCATTTCCGCATGCTCATGACCTGCCCAGACAAATACTAATCTAGCCCAGACACTCCTGTGGTCTCTACTACAGAGTAAAACTTTCATTCAGGGTGCTTTATCAGAGTGATAGCAAATTGGGCTTTTTTGTGCTTATGGGAACAGGTCAATCTTTTGGGGGGTGAGGGGGTTACTACATCGTTTAATTTAATAAATACTTTGAGTGCCTGTTATGAATTAGGTCTTATTGTAGGTGCTTGAGTTATGAGTAAGCAAAACAAAGTCCCAGCCTTCATGGAGCTTACGTTCTAGCAAAGGGAGACAGATAATACATGGAGCTAATGGATGAGTGACTTGTGCAGTATGTTAGAAAGTCATAAGAGATGAAGGAAGAGTGAGTGTGTTCGGAGCGATGAAACAGGGTTACCAAGCTGCACTATCAAAGTCGTCAATCTGGGCTTCATTGAGAAGATGACACTTGAACAAAGACTGAGGGAGAGGAGGGAGCCAGTCAGGCAGGCAGACAGACAAGAATAAGAGGTTCTCACTGCAGTCAGTGAAACCAAGCACTGCAAAGCCCCCGCAGTGAGCACAGCTGGTGCTGCAGGAAAGGTAAGAAGGCTGATGGCCCAGGAACATAGTGAGTGAAGGAGTGAGGGGCTGGGGGCAACATCATGTAGGGCTCGTAGGCCATTGTGAGCACTGAGTTTCACTCTGAGATGGGGCTTGAATACCATGCAGAAGAGTGCAATGATTTGACTCATGTTTGAGAAAAGCCATCCTGGCTGCTGGTTGCAAACAGGCTCCAGGGAGCAAGCACAGGATCAGCGAGGGGCCATTCCCTGTGGCCCAGTTAGTGACGAAGGTGGCTTAGGGCCAGGTGGCAGTGGCTATCGTATGATGTGGAAGAATTCAGTGTGCGTTTTAGAGTAGACCCCAGTGGACTTTCTGAGGGATTAGTTCTGATGGATTGGATGATGCTGATAAGTTTTTGCACAAGGTATGATTGATAGTTATTTTCATTATACTGTTTACTCGGTGAGATTTAGAAGAGGAAGTGCAGGGCCACCCTGCCTTCAGCTATCAAGTAATGCTGACCACTGGCAAAGATCCTAGTATCTGAGAGTGACCACTACAGTGTTTAATTTTCTAGGCTTATATCACACACACACACACACACACACACACACACACACACACACACAAACACACAAACACACACCATGCTTAATGCAAGTGGAAAATGGAATATCTGCCAAACCCCTTAAAAATAAAAATTTGAAATGAGCCCCCTGCTCGCCAAGATTTTGTTAAATAAAATTAGCAATGCAGAACTTACTGCTTCTTCCCTAGGGTTTAATTTGAAAAAAGAGACTTTCATATTAGCAGACTCAGACCTAAAATATACCTTTCAGGACACCAGATCCTTAGTTTCATTGTTATTATGTCAGTCCTCCTTGAACAGTCATCCTTTTCTCCAGAGGAGCTAAGAGAGAATCCAAACTTAACTTCCTTTCTCTCTCTCTCCCTCTCCCTCTCTCTCTCTCACACACACACACACTCTTTCTCATTTATGTATTTATTTTTATTTTGAAACAGGATCTCCCTAACTTGCTAAATTGCCCAGGCTGGGCTCAAACTTTTAATCTGACTGCCTCAGTCTTCCAGAGTACTGGAATTATTGGTGTGCACCACCACTCCTGGCTTTTTTCTTCTCTGTCTTTTTTTTTTTAATTCTTTTTCTCAGTACTGGGAATTGAACTCAGGATCTAGGGTCTCACACATGCTAAACAAGTCTTTTACCACTGGGGTACCTCTGCAGCTCTAATTCCCTTTTAATTTTATTTTGACACAGGATCTTCTGCTAAGGGAGTCCAAAGTTCTGTATAGACTCATTAGCCTAACAATAGATGCTTCTATTCCAAGGCAAATCATCTTTATTCTAACACCCTGGGAGGATTATTTTCCTGTATTTGTCCCAAACCCTCTACTATTACCCAGATGAAAGGTCCACATAGTCAAAGTGTGGTGAGATAACTTATTTCCCAGATGTTATATTTCAAAGACAATTGAGTCAGAGTGAAAAATCTCTTTTCAACTGTCTTTAATTTGGGGGGTTGATTTCTAGGAGCAGGTCTCAATGTTGTGTTCATCGGCTAGTAATATCTCTTTAACACCTGCATACCTTCTGTTTTAACAAACAACAAGCAGGTCCAAGCCCAGAGCTGTTGATCATAATAGAATTTAATAAAAATTTGTGTTTGTTGGTTTTCACAGCATTTATTTTTAGGTTTATTTCTATTTGCAGCTTGCGATATGGTTGTGATGTAAAGTTTATTTTTAAAATGAGTTCATTTAAGAATTTTTAAAAGAAAATCTTTTGAAAACATATCAGGAAAGTAAGACAGTAGACAGTACATAGATATGACCAAAAAAAAAATCATAAAAGTCTTAAGAGAAAAACTGAATGTTGAGAAAAGCTGGTAAATTGGAAAGAGAAAAGTTATAAAGGTTGAGGTTGAGTTTGAACCTGTTTTTGAACCTGTCTACACTCCAGCTTCTTCTTTTATAAAAAAAAAAAGTTGGGAAAATTTTCAAAACCTAGTCAAGTTATTGTGAGAGTAGTTACAGCAACTTGCAAATATCTCCTATAGAGAAGGCTCTGGACAGATGATAATTAGATTATCTGTATCTTCCAAAATCCCATCCTTCCTTGGAGCTAAGACATAAAATGTCCTGATCTTCATGAGACTTTTTCTGATCCCTCCCAAGAATGTGATTATGAATCCCCAGAGAACTGCTTCCTGCACTCTTCCTACATTCTGCTTTTCTTATTGGTAATTTTATACACTTTTCTTATTCTTTCTACTTGATTATAAGCCTCATGAGGGTTCTTTGTCCAAAGCCTTATGTATCATGGATGATTAATACATATTTGAGAAGCTTAATTCACTTAATCATTTTTCAGTGATAAATTTGTGCCCACTACAAAAACCTTAAGCCAATCTATTTTCTAAAAACCATGGAGAGACACTCGACTCAGTCCACAGCCTAAGAATCCAAACATATAAAATACTGTCTTTAGACAGAATCACTATCTCAAACACAGTAGGATCTGTGCTTTTTAAAAATAAATGTAGGCATGGTTTCATTAACAAAATACAATTAATTTAAAAGTCTGACTAAGTTGATAGTAGATTTAAATGATTACATATTTTATTAATAAATAGTTACTTTTATAAATGGGTCCACAAATTTGTTTTTAATATTATGAGTGTTTGCACTGAGAGCGGTTGGGAAACACTGGATTCAATAACACACAAAACCATTATACTGCCATTGGCTTTCAATCTCAAAGCTAATGTCTAGGTACATTTAAGTTGACAAGTGCCAGAGCCCACAATATTGCTTATGTCCAAAACATGTGGTAAGCAGTGCAGACTGCAAAGAGTTAAATCCTTCAATTGGCTTATTTTAAGAAGCAATAGCGCAGACTGTGAAGAGTTAAATCCTTCAATTAGCTTATTTTAAGAAGCAAGTGTGACTGAAGCTACATGACTCACAAAAGTATCTCATGAACACTGCAGTAGTGCACAGGCCAATACAAGCTACCCACTAATGGCCACAGCCAAGATCAGAATAATGGCCTCTAAAGCCGAGGGGCTAATATGAGATAACATGTGTAGCTAAGGTAAAAATAAATCGCACCCAAATTCCATTCGCACAATTAGTGCCGTCATAGCTTAAAAGACAATGCTGTAATTACAACCATATATTTTGTCTATCTTACTTCTAATTTAAAAATGCTTTGACTCTTCCCTTTAAAGCCTTGCCTACATTGGTTTCCATGAAAATTTCACGTATTACACATCTATACATGTACTTCACCTTTTACCCTGATTGATAAATAATAAAATTTGATGAAAGAGATGGGCCAGTGCCTTTTGCCAAAGGAGCATTGGCCATCACAGTTCAGACTTTCTCTTTAACTCTGTCTTGAGTTTTTCTTCAACCTTGCATCACATACTAGACAGGTAGAGACTAAAAACTTACTACAAAAGTCTCTGATAGGCAAGATTCTTAAGATTGTACTGTAACATCAAAAGAGTTCATGTCTTGTCTGATATATAGAACATTAAAAAAGAAGTTATATTCTAGAGTTAGGCACATAGATAAACATCAAACGCAGAAACATTATGTAGTACTACAAAAGTTACATGGGGCATTAGTTAAGTATAACATTTCATGTTTAATTTTTCATTTTATCATATGACCAACTTGGCATATGAGAAACCTGATGTACTGAGAGATTATGATTTGCCCATAGTCATATTGATTAATGGAAGTTCCAGAACTCTTACTCTCAACCTAAATACTTTCCCATTTCCTATACTAGGTTACATTGTCCTGCCGAGGGCAATGATATGAACAGAGGTCCATATACCACATGCAGAAATATTCACCATTATAAATTAAAATGTTCAGTACATGTTCTATTCCCAACAACTGTATCTTATAAAGACCTGGAAGGAATTCAGAATTTTCAAGCTCTCTATAGCTCTAACCAGATGACTTGGCAGTCTAAGAGGATATGGCCTTGGATCCAATCTGGGTCTTTTTTTCTTCTCTACTCACGTCTAGCTCTAACCCATACTGGAAGAAGAGGGCCTTCATGTTCACACATGGGGACAACCTAGTCCCACAACCAAACACAGTCTACACTATCTTCAAACAGCTGCCCCTTGTATCCACCAATCCATAGATCTGATGATATCCTTGTCAAAAATCTCAATGGTATTCTTTACATTAATAGAAAAAAATTCCTAAAATTTATAGGAAGCTATAGAAACCCTGAATAGCCAGAGTAATCTTCAACAAGAAGAACAAAGCCAGAGAAATCACACTTCCTAATTTCAAAATACGTTACAAAGCTACAAAGCTACAAAGCTACAGTAGTGAAAACAGCATGATACTGATATTATATATATATATATTACATGTATCAAAATACACAGCTCAGAAATAAATCCACGTATCTATGGTTAACTTGATCATCAACAAGGATGCCATAAATATACAAGTGCAAAAGGATAATGTCTTTGATAAAAGTTATTGGAAAAACAGGTATCTATAAATAGAAGAAATTGCACCCTTGTTGCATATCATATACAAATATCAACTCAAAATATATTAAAGATTTAAATATAAGACTACTAGAAGAAATATTAAAACTGCTAGAAGAAAATATAGAAGAAAAAGATTCTTTACATTGCTCTGGGTCATGTTATTTCTGATATGACACCAAAAGGGAATAAAAACAAAAAAGACAAGTGGGACTGTGCAAATTAAAATGCTTTTTCCAAGCAAATGAAGCAAGCAACTGAGTAAAAATATAAACCATGGAATCGGAGAAAATATTTGTAAACCATATATCTAAGAAGTTATTATATAAAATATATAAGAAAAAAATATATAAAGAATTCACACAGCTCAGTAGCAAAAGGAAAACATAAAACAAATAACATGATTGAAAAATAGGCAAGGATTTGAGTGCACTATTCTCAAAAGAAGATACGCATATGGCCAACAGGTGAAAAAATTCTCAACTTCACTAATCATCAGGGAAATGCAAATCAAAGCCACAATGAGACCTCACCTCATACCTGCTAGAATAGCTGTTGTGAAAAAGTCAAGCAAAAGGAGAACAAGCATGAGCAAGGATATGGAGAAAACATAACCTTTTACCCTTTTGGTGGGAATGTAAATTGGTACAGCAAGTAAGGAGAGTCCTCAAAAATATAAAAATAGAACTACTTTCTGATCTTCTAAAGAAAATGCAATCAGAACCTTGAGTGATATCCACAGTCCCATGTTCATTTCACCAGTATTCACAATAGGGAAGACATGGAAAATCTAAATGTCTGTGGGCAGTTGTGTGGATTTGAAAATGTTATATGTATTATATTATGTACATGGAATATACTGGGATATTTTTCAACCTTTAAAAGTAAAGAAATTCTACCTAACCTCTGTTCCAACTGGTTCAGAGTTTCTATTTTAATATTTAGATCTTTAATCCATTTTGATTTTAGTTTAGTGCATGGTGAGAGATATAGGTCTAGTTTTAATCTTTGGCAAATTGAAGCCCAATATTTCCAGCACCATTTATTATAGGTTATCTTTCCTCCAGTGAGGGTGTTTGGCTCCTTTATCGAAGATGAGATGGCTGAGTGTGTCTGGCATTATTTCTGCATCTTCTAATCTGTTCCACTGGTCCTCAGGTCTGTTTCTTTGCCAGTACCATGCTGTTTTTATCACAGTAGCTTTGTAGTATAGTTCTAGGTTGGGGATTGTGATACCCCCTGCCATGTCTCTGTTACCTAGAATTGCTTTTGTTGTTCTGGGTCTCTTTTTCTTCCAAATGAATTTTTGGATTGTTTTCTCAAGGTCCATGAAGTATGCTGCTGGGATCTCAATTGGAATTGCATTAAATCTATAGAGCAGTTTTGGAAGTATGGCCATTTTCACTATATTAATCCTTCCTACCCAGGAGCAGGGGATGTCTGTCCATTTTCTGATATCATCTTCAATCTCTCTTTTCAGAGTGCCATGGTTTTCAGAGAAGAGGTCTTTGATTTCTTTTGTTAGGTTGATTCCTAGGTATTTCAGTTTTTTGGATGCTATTGTGAAAGGAATTATTTGCCCTATGTCTCTGTTGGTGTAGGAAAAGATTTTATGAACAAAACCTCAGTTGCCCGTGAACTAGCACAAACAATCAACTAGTGGGATCTGTTTTTATTAAAAAGCTTCTGCACAGCAAGAGAAACCACCAGCAGTGTGAAGAGACAACCCACAATGTGGGAAAAAATCTTCACCTGCTCTTCCTCAGACAAAGGTCTACTATCTTGAATCTATAAAGAACTTAAAAAGATCAGACCTCCCAAATTTAAAGACCCAATCCAAAAATGGGCATCTGAAATGAACAGACATTTCTCACACAAAGAAGTAGAAATAGCAAATAAATACATGAAAAAATGTTCAGCATCACTGGTAATTCGAGAGATGCAAATGAAAACAATGCTGTGCTTCCACTTCACTCCGGAAAGAATGGCTGCTATCATGAAATCAACCAATAACAAATGCTGGCGGGGCTGTGGGGAAAGAGGAACCCTGCTCCACTGCTAGGGAGTGTAGACTGGTGCAAGCACTGTGGAAATCAGTATAGAGATACCTCAAAGAACTAGGACTGGAAGTCCCATTTGACCCCGCTATTCCACTGCTGGGGATCTTCCCAAAGAATTAAAAGAATCATACCACAGTGATATATGAGCACCCATGTTCATAGTAGCACAGTTTGTGATAGCTAAAACTTGGAAACAGCCCAAATGCCCATCAACTGGAGACTGGATAAATAAAATGTGGTTTTTTAATAAAATAGAGTACTACTCAGCCATAAAAAATGAGAAATTAGAGACATAGCTAAGTGGATGCACATTGAGGCAATACTCTTAAGTGAAATAAATAGGACACACATGTATAAATACCAAATAGTTTCTCTGGTGTGAGAAACTGAAAGTGTAAATAAGGACTAAATGTATAATAGGTAATGTGAAATAGGAAGAAAAGGGGCAAAGGGGAAGGAAGTGGGAGGGCTAGAGGAAAGGATAGAAGGGAATGGGATTAATATGAGAAAATGGAAAAATAGGAACAAAATCTTTGTAAATAGGGAGGACTGGAGGGGTTGAAGGGAGGGCTGGGCAAGGATGAAAAATCAAAACCAAGAGAGATTATGTAAAGGTACAAATTTCCAATGATGAATGTCATTATATTGTATACCTAAAATGTACCAATGATTAGAATGAATAATCGATAACGTAAAATAGGAAGAAAAGGTCCAAAGGGGTAGGTGTAGTGGGAGGGGCAGGGGAAAGGAAAGAAGGGAAAGGAAAAATGACGAGTAATGGAAAAAATGGAAATAAAGTCTTTGTAAATAGGGAAGGGTGGAGGGCGTGAAGGGAGGGCTAGGAATGGGGAAAAAATAAGAACCAAGATGCATCATGTAAAGGCATAAGTTCCCAATGAGAAATGTAATTGTGTTGTATACCTACAACGTACCAATAAAAGAATTTAACAAAAAAAAAAAGTAAGGAAATTCTGCCATTTGTGAAAACATGGATAAACATGGAAAACATAATGCAATAAGCCATACGAAAAAAGACAAATGCTGCATGATCTCACTTTCGTATGGAATATAACTGTCAAACTTGACAGGTTTGGTGGCTCACGCCTATAATTTCAGTACCTTCTCCGGGAGCTGGTGAGGCAGGAAGACTACAAGTTTGTGCCCAGCCTGGGCAAGTTAGTGACACAGAAAAACCCGTCTCAAAACTAACTAACTAACTAGCTAACTAACTAACTAAATAAATAAAGGCCCAGGGATGTTGTTCACTCCCCAGTACCTCAATAAATAAATTCTAAAAATAATCCAATGCATAGAAGCCAAGAGCAGAATGTTGGTTGCCAAAGATCAGAAGAGGTAGAAATGGGAAGCTTTTGCTCAAAGAATATCAAGTGTCAGCTATCCAGGATGAATAAACTCTAAAGGTCTAGTTTACAACAATGTGAATATAATTAACTCTATTATACACTTGAGATTTGCTAAGAGGGTAGATTTTAAATATTCTCAACACACACACACAGAAAAACAAAATGAAAATGACTACATGAAATGATGGATATGTTAATTAGCTTGATAGTAGTGATTATTTTGCAATGGATAATTTATTAAATTATCAAATTGTACATTGTAATTATATATATAATTTTTATTTGTCAAAAGTATCTCAATAAATCTGTAATAAAATATAAAAATAGAATCATCAAAAAGAAATTAATTTCTATAAGGAAAAAATAAAACTAGCTTCATCTTTGTAGCAATATTTAACAATGAAATGTCCTCAAGGAAAAAGGATACATGGGATCCAAAGATGTCATCTGACTGTTGCTCAAGTACAAAAGCATAAAACCTCATTTTGAGCATGTATATTATTCTCCTGAATCCTACTTTGTCATTCTATCAGATGATAATACATAGGCCAAACAAAAGATAACCTATAACCTAAAAACTATTACAAAGAACTAGTAAGGAAGAAAGAATATACTTATTCAAGAGTCAAACAGTATTGGATAAGAAAATTAAATATAAATTTTGTATGCCCAACAAAGTATAAAAATTAAAAAGAGTTGCACTTTCATTCTTAAAGCAAGAATATATTAGCAGGAGATGCAGTAAGAAATAGAAACATTAGACATAAAAGGCCAATCATCTTGGTCTATACTAGATCAAGAAGACAAAAAATAAGTAAAATTTATAACACACTTAAATATATCATTGCTAAGATAGTCCTTATTCAAAAACAACCAAAAAGATACTTCTTATTCTTAAAACAGAGACTATAACTTCATGTATCCATAGGAAATTATTAAAAATTGGCTATGTATTAAGTCAGAATGCAAATATCAGTAGACTGCAAATAGGAAAAGGGTAGACAACTGCCATGACCGTGTAGTAAAAATAGAAGTTAGCAGTGAAACCAGATTGCTCAAAGTCTCTAGCACTACTATTAGAAATCTGAAAAGCAGGAGCTTTCCACTGTTACATAAAGAATGTTGAAAGTCTGGAATATATGCATGAGGTAAATTTTAATATCCATATCACTTATTTATTTGATTTTTAGATCATAAAAGCCTTGCTCATTAACAGGGTATTCATATATTTCAATTATTCTCATTCTCCTTACATTTTTAAAAATAATACTTTAAAAAAGACTAAGCAATAACTTGTCTTATTATCCCAAAACAAATGACTTTTACAACAGCAATCATTATGTTGTATTGACTATGTTTTCATGACTTGCAAATATAAAAATTTCACAATTCCCTTTAGAAGAATACTGAAAAACAAGTTATTTTGGATGTTTAAGAGGCAACTGGGAATGTCTTCAGAATGGATTGCTCTTCACTAGATTAAAGGTGGGTATCTGATTAAATTAGATTAAAAGATGAACTTTCTCTTGTGACCCCCTCAATTTGCCTGAATGGTAGTAACACAGCCATGGGAGATGACAAGTTTTGTGTGTGGGAGGATAATGCTACTGTGCTTTGATGGATTTCATGATGATTTTTGTCAAATGGTAAATATTACTGGATTTGGGATGAGAATTTTAAACCTTCTGTTAAACTTTTTTTAGGGGGGTCGGTTTTGAGAGAGTCTCGTGATGTAGTCCAAGCTGGCCTTGAATTTGGTAATCCTCCTGCCTCAACCTCCCAAGTGCCTGGATTACAAGCATGCACCACCATGTCTATCTATTAAACATTTCTAAGATAAAAAGGCTAAAAGAAACCTTACATTTTAGTAAGAATGAAGAAAATGAAATAAACACACTAAGAGTTTAGGAAAGCACATAATGTAAGTTTTGTTTGAATTTTTACCACTTACCAGTCCTATTATTTAAATACAGGACAACCAAAAATTGCATATTTTTATTAATTTTTATAAAATAATATAACAGGAAATTTAAAAAATGACAATTTTATCAAATGTATTCAATATAAGAATCGACTGGTTGAAATGATATCTGCCTGAGCAATGCTCAGGATAGTCAGTACGTAAACAAAAGCACTGCCTGAGTGTTGCTAGGGGTAAACTGTCGAGTGGTTAATGATTCAAATTTTAAATTACAAATGGGTGATTTTAGGGAAAACAGTTGTATTGTAATTAATGTATATATCACCTTAATGAATAATACTGTTTCAAACATAGAATATAAAATCATTGCAATATATACCACACCAATGTCATTCAGATTCAGATTAAGTAAAATTTTTCTATCTCAAGTTATTTAAAATACTATTTTATCTCATTCAGCCCTCTCAAAAGCTGCAAAGTAAAAAACAGACAATATCAAACATATTTGGCTGAAACTATAATAATATATTTTAAAAGAATGGATTAGTTTTTGAATACTTGATACCAAGACCTTGTGATATATAAAAGAGTTTTTAAAAGGGACATACAGTGTGAAAATTCTATTTCCTGATGCCAAGTTTCAAGCTCTCCACAGAGAAATCCGTTACCAGTTTCTTGACTTTCCAGAGATATTCAATAAGCTAATAGATGAGTAGACATTTTTGTAAATAGTATCTCCATACATATTCTATACTGAGGACCTTTTTTTTCTTGGTGCTGGGGATTGAATTCAGAGCCTTGCACCTGCTAAGCCACAAGTTGTTCTAACACTGAGATAAACTCCCAGCCTCTAAGTAGGGATTTTTAAATTTAAAAGCCTCTGGAAAGTATTCCGTATCAATGCCAAATACATTATCTTACTCCTTTGTACTATTTACATAGTATTCCATGGAAGGGGTGCATCATAATTTATTCACTGAGTTCTTGTATTAGGGTTCTGTAGGGAAGAGAGAGAGAGAGAGAGAGAGAGAGAGAGAGAGAGAGAGAGAGAGAGAGAGAGAGAGAGAGGGAGAGAGAGATTTTTAAGGAGTTGGCTCATGCAATTAGAGAAGCTGCCAAATAAAAAATCTGTGGGGGTGGACTGAGAAGCTTGGAGAACCAAAGAAGACACAATGTTGCAGCTCCAGTCTGCAGGGCACCCGCTGACATATTCTCTTTCTTGTTCAGAGGACGTCATGTCTTCAGTGGAAGTGAATGGAGCCTACTCGTGCTACGTTGGGCAATCAGCTTTACATAGCGTTCACTGATTTAAATGTTAAATAGCATCTGAAACGATCCTCATAGAAACACCTACAATAATATCCAACCAAATATTGGGCACAGTGACCCAACCAAGTTGACAGATAAAATTAGCCATTACAGGTCAATGGCTACTTTGTTTATAATTTTGGTAATATATATCACACTTTAATATATATGAGATTTTATGTATATGTGAATATATCTATAGAATAAATTCCAAGTGGAATTGCCAAAAGTACATGGGTATATGTTTTAAAATTTGGATAAATATTGCCAATTGTCTTCCAAAGAGCTTGTACCAATTTACACTTACAAGGATGAGAGTGTTTGTTTCCTCAATCTTTTAACACAGTGTTTTATAAAACTTTTTAAAAAGTTGCTAATTGGAGAGGTGTGATACAAGTCAGATGATTAATAAGAGGGCATTTCATGCATTTTTTTTGAGGCAGGGTCTTACTATGCAGTTCAGACTGGCCTTGAAATCACTATGTAGCCCAGCCTGGCCTCAAACTTATGGCGATCCTCCTGCCTCAGCTTCCCAAGTGCTGGGATTGTAAGCATGCACCCCCAGGCCCAGCATTTTATGCATTTTAACAGAAATGATGTTTCAGATCATGTACACAGTTTCAAAATGTACACAGTAATGTTATTACAGTAATTATGTAATGGAATATAAATGGAATTTACTTTTGTATTAATATTAATGCTAACAGGTTATAAATGAACTTCAATCTTTTATTCATCATCAAGAATCTGATAAGGGTATTTAAAATTTCCAGTTATATTTTGCCATATTCTGAATATTTTTGTTCTTTCAAAACTGATGTATTAGAATCGTAAGAGCTGAGGTGATGGATGACATTAGGAAGTTGGGCCTTGAGAGACGATTATGTCGTAAGGGTGAAGCACTCAAGAATGGGACTAATGCCCAAATAAAAGAGGGCAGAGGGAAATCCCTTGTCCATTACACCACTTAAGGACAAAGGAAGGTGTCATTTAAAAGCCCGAAAGTGAGCGTTCTGAATATGCCTTGATAATTGAAAGTCTCAGCCTCCAGAACTGTGAAAAGTAAGCTCTGACTACCAGGTAATGGCATTTCATTGTAGCAACCCACGTGGACTGAGACATACTTCTAGGGGTAATCTACGTAATTGAGGAGTATTTATAAATTTGAAGTTCAGTAAAGTTCTCAGGATACAGGTCCTATTTTAACATCTCCTTCTCACTGAAAGAGAAGATAGGTATTTGGAAAACGAATTCAATAAATAATGATTAGACAGAAACAACCCAAGTATCTATGGGTGGATGAATGGATAAAGAAAATCTCATATATAATAGATAGACTTAAAAATGAAGAAAATCCTTCTTTATGACAACATGGATAAATCTGTGCTAAGTGAAATAAGCCAGCCAGAAAAAAACAACAAAATAAACATTTCATGATTTCACTGATATGAGGTATCTAAAATGGTAAACTCATAGACTCAATAAATAGAGTGGGCCGGGTATGGTGGCACACACCTGTAATCTCAGAACTCTGTGATGTTAAGACAGGAGGATTGTAAAGTCAAGCCTAGTCAAGGATATCTAGTTGACTTAGTGAGACCCTGTTTTTAAAAAAGTAAAATATAGGGCCAGAGATTTAGCTCAGTGGTGCTGTGCCTGCCTCAAAAGCCCAAGTTCAATGAGAGGTATTGAGGAAAAAAACAAGTAAAATATAAAAAAAGGGCTTGGGATGTAGCTCAAGATGAAAGCCCTGAGTTCAATCCCCATCATGGGAGGAAAAAATAGAATAGTGGTTGCCAGGTGCCGGGGGCTGGGAGAAGGGAAAAATGGGGAGTTGCTGTTAATAGGTATGAAGTTTCAATTGTATAAGATGAGCAAATTCTAGGGTGTCCCTATCAATAGCTGCTGTATTACAATGTACCTAGAGTTTACAATAGTGTGCTTAAAATTTTTTTAAGAATGGAGATCTTAGGCTGAGGATGTAGTTCAGTGGTAGAGCTTTTGCCTAGTATGCATAAGGCCCTGAGTTCAATCCCTAGCACAGCAAACAAACAAAAAACCTCCTGCATCTCATTCTAAGTGTTCTCACTACAATAAAAGTAAAATAAGCCAGGGGTGGTATCACATGTCTGTAATCCCATCTACTCTGAAGCCTGAGGCAGGAGCATTGCAAGATTGAGGTTATCCTGGGCAAAAAATAAAACAGGCTGAGGATGTAGCTCAGCATTCCCTGGGATCAAACCCCAGTACCACAACCACACATAAAGGTAAAATAATAAAAGCAAAATGACTAGACTTGTAGGGAAAGGAGGGAGGACATGAGAACGCAACCCTCCTTCCATTCTGTTACCTTTCTGCTTTGAAGATTGGTAAACACTCTTGGAATGTATAAAGGAATCATTCTGAAGAAAGATCAAGATTGCTTATTTGGTCCTGTCTTGAGTTACTTGCATTGTTATCTTAGTATATAATCAGAGTGTAGAAGGTCCAAGAAGCAGAATTATGATAGATTCTGGCATTCTGGTCCTCTAGACTTCCCCTTCCCCTTGGCGTCTGATGCTCTTCTCTGTGACATGAGACCCTGACGAAAGTGAAAAATAATAAATGTAAACTCTTCTTCTTGTCTTCTCTCCCTCTTTCTTTTTTTCCTTCTCTCCTTCCTCACTTTTTTTTTCTCCCCTCTCCAACTTTCCTTTCCTTTTCTGTTCTATTCTTTCTGCCTTTCATTCAACACAATTATCGAGGGCCTTCATCAGGCAGGTAATGTGTTAGGTCCTGCTCAGACCAAGGCCAATAAACTCTAAAAGTCACGGTTCTCTGGGAAACTTACAGTTTTAAAAATGAAAATATAAGTCAATCACTGTTAATGATTCATTTTTATTGCTTGCTTTGCTGTACCTACTAAAATATTTTATTCTAATGAGTATTAAAATTTGTTTTCAAATATAAAAATATAAGTGATCATATTGTTTATTATTAGGAAAAGACACAATTCTTAATAAAACTTAATG
This sequence comes from Heterocephalus glaber, assembly GCF_053883595.1. Lineage (NCBI taxonomy): Eukaryota > Metazoa > Chordata > Mammalia > Rodentia > Bathyergidae > Heterocephalus > Heterocephalus glaber. The sequence goes on along the minus strand of NW_028258143.1, from coordinate 57,609,419 downwards.
AAACTGATACCCAAAGGATTCAGAGCAGAACAGGAACATTAAATATATCTGAGCTCATTCTTTTGTTCCACTGTAACACTCTGTGAGATACTAGAAGAGGTCTTTCCTGTACCTCTTTTCCCACCAGTTAATTTAGGTTAATTATTATTACCATTTTGTGACTGAAAATCTAAGGTCTCATACCAGGGATTAAAAAATTGTGTGCATTTTTTTTTCTCATAATTTTTCCTTTCCCTTCTTTCCTTTCCCCTTCCCCTCCCACTTTCCCTACCCCTTTGGACCTTTTCTTCCTATTTCAAATGATCAATTATTCATTTTAACCCTTATTTACACTTTCAGTTTCTCACACTAGAGAAGCTATTCAGTATTTACGTATGTGTGTCCTATTTATTTCACTTAAGAGAGTGGCCTCAATATACATCCATTTGACTATGAATATCTCTAGTTTCTCATTCTTTATGGCTTAGTAATACTTCATTTTATAAAAAAAAACCCCACATCTTCTTTTGAAGGGCACACAGGGTATGGGGAAAAAATAAGAACTAAGATACATCATGTACAGGTACAGGCACCCAATGATAAATATAAATGTATTGTATACCTAAAACGTACCAATAAAAGAACTTAAGCAAAAAAAGAAAAAGAAATTGTATGCATTTTAAAAGAAAGAATTTTAAATAAGTTTATTTCTGATCTATAGAAAAGTGTTAGCCTCAAGTTATTTTAAAAATCATATTAAAGTGGTGAATAAAATAAAAGAAATTTCCTTGTCATGAAATTAAATTCAGTTTCAGTCTTTTTAAAGGAAGTAAAATATATTAGTGTATTATATTTAAATATAACACTGAAGTGGCAACAGCAATAGATGAATTCCTATTTCTTGTCATAATAAATTACATAATTTTGTTTTCTACTGTGAGAGTTTTAAGGCATAATACTTAAAAATTCAGTCCTATTTTCTTTGTTATGAAAGTCTCTGTTCATCAGAAAATGCACTCTTCTCTTCACAGAAAAGATGTTATGTAGTATTTGACCTTCTCAGAGAAGACAGATTGAAATGAACATGAGCAAAAGTATAAACATATGAATTTTTAAATGGTACAGGTGAATACACAATTTCCAGTTAAAAACTCTTAAAATAGAGTAGACTTCTCATTGAGTAGTAGGCCTTGTCTGCCAGTGGGCCTGAAGGAAGAGACAGCTTGAGATGAAGAAATCATTCATCAGAGTAGTCAGCTTTTCATTCATATCTCTTGTAGAAAAGGGGAGGGAAAAAAGGACATTTTTATGGAAGAAATGAAGAACTCAAACTCTGGTTGTTAGCTCAAGAGTGTACAACTTTAAAGGTTTTTAATGTGTAGAATACAGACACTAGGTTTTCTGCCCAGTCCACAAAGATTCTCCAAATGGCTACATCTGTCCTATTTGTGCTACTCCTCACTTGGGGAAATGCTCATCCTCCTCTTGCTCTGAATGGGAGCTGCCATCCTGTTTCAGATATGGCTCAAATCCCCAGAAGGATTGTTATGGTCTAGATCTAGATGTCCCCCTAGGCCTCATGTGCTCATAAGTCAGGCTTTTGAAAGGTGGTAGATTATGGGGACTCTACAGCTAGTTTGGGCCTAGAAGGTGGGTTCTGATCAGATGAGGTAGGTCACTGGGAGCTTGTTACAGAAGGGCATGCCTCTCCCTTCCCAGATCCTCCTTTCTCTCTCCACTTCCTGGCTGCCATGAAGTGAACAGCTTTTCTTCTCCCATACCTCTTTGCCATGCCTTCTTGACTTGGAGCCAGCTGACAATAGACTAAAAACATGAGCCAAATTAAACCTTTTCTCCTTTAATTTGTTGGTGTAAGGTATTGAGTCTCAGCAATGAAAAAGAGATTAAACAAGGATACATGGAGACTTCCAGGAAAATGGTATAATGGTGAGATCTGGAGTCCAGAGATTGGAACATAGCAATGTGAGCAAGAGAAGGAGGAGGGAAGTGGGTTCATGGAGCCCAACAAGGACCTGAAGTGAGAATTACAGTCCACAGAGAGAGGAAAAAGAGGGACAACAATGCAGAAGAGGAAGGTGCATTTTAAAAGAAAGAAATTTTAATAAGTTTATTTCTGATCCATAGTAAAGTGTTAACCTCAAGTTATTTTAAAAATCATATTAGCTTTCTCCCTGATCCCTGGCACTCAGTGTAGGAGGAGCAGAGGGGCAGAGAAATGCACCAGTGGAATAAAGCACTGTCCACTGCAGACTGCTGTGGCTGGTGAGTTATTTGGGTTCAGACATCCCCCAGGAGAGGGTGATTGGCCAGTAGCCATTTTGGAAAGGGGCCAACTGAAGTTTTCTTCAACTGAACTTTTCTATTTTTTAATCTGAGAATGACTTTGGAGCTATCAGAGCCATGTTTCTAGTCTTCTGTGGAAAGCAGCCCCAAAATCATAAAGGTAAAAAACTGTAGAGAAGCAGATCCAAGATATGGGGAAGAGGAAGAGAGAGTAAAGGAATCTAAATTATCATCTCACATTCATGAGAATGGCAGTTTTTAAACAAACCAATAAAAAGAGAAAGTAGTAAGTGTTGGCAAGGATGTGCAGAAATTGGAACTCTTGTGTTCAGTTGGTGGGAATGTAAAATTGTGGTCACTGTGGATAAAGATATGGTAGCTCCTTAAAAAATAAAAAATGTAATTACTACACGATCTACCAATTTCAATTCTGGGCATATATCCAAAAGAATTGAAAGTAAAGTCTCAAAGGGATATTTGTATGTGTTCATTATAGCAGAAGTATTTCACAATAGTCAAAATATGGAAACAATGTAAGTGACCACTGATGAATAAATGGGTAAACAAAATGTGGTATACAATGGAATATTGATTAGTCTTAAAAAGGGAGGAAATTCTGACACATATTGCAACATGTATGAACCTTGAAGGCACTGTGCTATGTGAAATAAGTCAGTCATAAAAAGACAAATACTGTACAATTCCATTATACATAAGGTAACTATCAGTCAAATTGATAAGAACAGAAAGTGGAATGGTGATTGTTAGGGGCTTGGGAACAGTGGAAAATTAGTAATTGTAGAATGGATATAGAGTCTTAAGTGTTGAAAGACAAAAATTGTGGCAACTGGTTTCACAACAATGTTAATATTTCTACAATTTCTTAAAAATTGTTAAGATACTGAATTTATGTTAGTATATTTTACAATTAAAAATAAATAAAATTAAACAAATTCTTAGAATCATTAGATGAAACTATAGGTTAAAATCTATCAGATGTAAGTGTGACATCTAAAGTAAAAGCTATAATATAAAATGTCTTTCTATATAAATAACACATTAATCTTGATTATCTGTTGGTCCTTGTGTTATAGTTACTATTTAAAATATATTTTACACATTTTCCCATTATGAATGTTATCAATTTAAATAAAAAGGATCTCCAATAAGCAATTTTAATTAGGAAAAATGAAATACTTTTCATTTTTAATTCTTTTTTATTCTGCAATCATCAAAAATTGTGAAAATTATTGAATTCAATATTTTGCAACAGTGTGGAAACAAATAATCCAGTACACTGGGGAGTGTATTCTGGTACAAGCTTTCTGAGAGGCAATTTAGTCAAATGGACAGTGCAAAATTATCTGTAGTGTCCAGTTCTCTGTGTATGAATGAATCACCTAACAAGGAGATTACAGGTTAGGAAAATGTCTATCTCTGGGCACATAATAAACATTCATGCAGAAAGGGTCAGAACTCAATTAAGGACTAAGAAAAGGTTAGGAAAACAGTCAGTGAGTATAGAAATAGAGTGAAAATTATGAAAATAGGATGATTACTGAAATAGGAAAACAAATGCTGTTGAATATCTTTATAATCTGTTTCTAGTCACTGGCAGAGATCATGGAAATCATATTTAAATCTTAGCAGAAATGTTAATAAAGTCTCTTTGTTTTACAGATTAGAAGCGTTGTTTCATTTACTTTTATTTCTTTCATATGCCTGTCAAAGAGTTTCCATCCACCAGGGATCTTTGCCGCTTTCTTTAAACAAATGGGGAAAATACAAGCATAAATCATTAACAGAGGAGACTATATTACATCAGTCTTTAGTTGGCTCCTTTAGATTTGTCCTAAAATATAAACATCCTTCTGATACTAGTGATTATGCAAATCTGAGATCTCACACAATGAGTTTCAAATCACCCCAATTCTTTTATAAAAAGGATCTTAATTGGCTTTATTTTCCATTCTAGAATGAGGTAATACTTCATTCCATGAAATACTATGAGTGTCCAATTTTTTCTTTTGCCAAGAATGTTTTGGTTAATCAAAAATGAAAGAGGGGTTCAAAGATAATCAGGTACCCTTAAACTTCTGACCATAAATGATGCCTACTGCCTACTGGGAATGTGGTGGCATTATTTCACTGTCCAAGTGTCCAGTTTTTAAATTGAACCATGGATATGACATTTAAAATTAAAGAGCCAAGGCTAATTCATGTTTTAAGCTATACTAAAGTTTTACAGCATAGATTTCTGAAGCAGACAGTTTGATGACGTTTATGTCCAGATGATCAAAAATACATGGAACATTACCATATTTACCACAGTGGAACCATTCACTGTTACATCTTGTTAAAAAATCAAAAACTCGTGGAAATAGAAAAATTACAGATAAAGGGTCAAGTTTAAAATTGAAAAGAGATAATTAAGAGAACACTAACCAGCAAACTTAATGTTCTATTTAGATAAGAGTTAAATTGCAACATTTAAATATTTTATCTCAATAGATGAAAAAATGCAACTAAAATATTTTCTTTGTAATGCTGATAATATTACATTTTTATAATTTGAAACAAAAACAGCCTATCACATTTATAACTATATCACAGCTATATAACTTGAAGGTTTTTTTTTAAATTAGTGAGTTGACATGGTAAGTTGCTTGTAATAGCAGCACTGGGGCAGACTGAGGCAGGAGTATTGCAAGCTCAAATGTTTCCTAAACAACCTTATGAGATCCTGTCTCAAAAAATAAAAAGGCCTGTGATGTAGCTAAGTGGTAGAGCTCCTTCCACCCATTGGTATTCCCAGCACTATGGAAAAAAAAGTAATAACCAGGACTACTTACTTTAGGTAAATTTTAAATCTCACTTCTTTAAATATAGAATATAGTTTTCTTAACTAATATATTGATTTGTATTTCCCATGGTCTGCTAAACATACACATTTGCAAATAAAATATAGCTCATTTATGCTATTATAAATTAAAACTGGTGGCACACAGTGATAATCCTAGCACGTTGGGAGGATGAGGGAGGAGGATTGCAATTTTGAGCCCAGCCTGGGCAATTTAGCTATTTAGTGAGAATTTCTCAAAATGAAAAAACTTTTAAAAGGCTGTGGATGTAGCTCAAATTGATGGCCCTGAGGTTAATCCCACACACAAAAAACAAACACCTCACTCTTCTTTTGCAAAAGATGATTAAAATGAATTAAATAAAGGAATAAAGGATTTATTGCAATTTTCCCAATAGAAACGGTTCCAAAGACAATTTTCCAAATAGGAGTGATACCAAAGATATCACTCCTTGGGTTTTTCCTAAAATATTTCCCCATGGATCAGTTGAAGAGAACTTCAATTGATGTGTAAATAGAGAAGGTGATTGCCTTCACAGGTGATTCAGTATAGTATCAAAAATACCTATCTTATTAATGCCAACAATTTTATCTCCCTTCCACCATTCTCTAGGAATATTCTGAGCAAAGAAAGCTTCCAAAAAACAAAACAAAAAAAATGAACTGTTTCGTCCTACTGCAAACTCTTTGGAGAATGACACATTCCTGGAGGGAATGTGTCCTGTGCTGGGTAATCCTGATTGTCAACTTGACTGGATTAAGAGCTTCCTGGAGAAGTGGTTGGATTGCGAGGGTACTAATGAGTTCACACCTGAATGGGCTATTGTGGGGTGGGGAAATGGGTTAGAGGAAGTGGGTCATAGGGCCTGACCTGTGTCTGGTTCTGACCCCTTTCTCTAGGGCTCTTTCATTTGTGCTCTGCTTCCCAGGTGTCATGAAGTGAACAGCTTTGCACTAACATGCTTTTCTGACATGATGTTTGTCCATTAGGGTCAGCTGACCATGGACTGAAACTTCTCCCAAAATAAAACTGTGAGCCAAAATGCAACTTTTCTACTCTAAATTATGCGTGTCAAGTATTTAGTCCTAGTTATGGAAAACTGACCATGTTTGCCCCTTAGAAAATGCCTGAAATCCTAACCCCCAATGTGATGGTATTTTGAGGTGGTCTCTTGGGGTGGTAATTAGATCATGAGGGTGGAGCATTCATGAATGGAATTAGTGCCTTTATGAGAAGAGACAAGAAAGCTTTCTTTCTGTAAAGACACAAAGAAAAGATGTCAATCTGCAAACCAGGAAGTGACTAGATGCTAGCTCTGCTAACACTTTACTTTTAGACTTCCTAGCCTCCAGAACTGTGAGAAATAAATTTCCTGTTGTTTAAGCCACCCAGTCCGTAGTATTTTGTTGTAGCATCTGGAGCTAAGGCAAGTCCTGAGGCCTCAGTGAGAATGCCTTACTCTTTTGAGGAGGAAGGAGCCATATGTAGGAATACACAGGAGACAACCATGAGTAGGAGGCAGAGGTTGAAAGAGGGACAAAATATCAAAGAGCAGGGAGGTGGAGGCCAAAACAAATGTGTCCTACATCTCCGTGTTGCCTTCTCCAAAGAGACGCTGGCTTCCACTTCTGCTCTTTTTGTTCCTGTTCTCCCAGTTTGCACATTTTATTTCATGCTAGTTGATCAAGAAACAAAGTGGAGCAGGCAAGGGGAAGGTCATAAAATTATATTGTGATAAATTTTATAGCCTTGTTTAACAGTAAAAAAGTTGAGAAGTAATGGTCCTTCTTGGCTCCAGAGAGTATTCGGTGCAGGAGATGGCACAGATTGGCTTCCAGGAGATGCAGACTTTGCATGAAGATTAGCAAGCAGGAGGTTCATTAAAAGCACCCTAGGGATCCTCACACGGATGAGGGGAAGAAGGGTAGGGGAAGGACTGGCCAAGGAGAAGTGGAGGTGTGTTGGATTCTCAGGAAACCTCAGGCCTCCGAACTTTCTGAAGAAGGAACTGCCCTTCAAAAATGCCTGAGGCAAGGGGGCTACACCTTCAGGCAACCTTACTGACTAGGGACTGGATGCAGAACACTCCAGGAGGTGACGGTGACCTTAGGCAGGTGAACTCTGTTCAACTGAAGTACTCTCTGAAAAGGACTCACACCTGAGGTAAGTCTTGTCCACAGAACTCCCAGTGGGGTGGGGGACTATAGGGGTGAGGGTGGGACTGGGGGTGGGTATTTCCTGGAGAGAATTCTGGGTAGTGCATCACAGTGGCCACTGGAGAGAAAATTAATACCTCTTATAGTGCTTGATATGTGTAGTCACTCACCATTTGTTTAATAGATGAATATACTTGTTTTGTCTTAAATTGTTCCCTACTTCCCAGCAGAAAAACAAATATGATATTATTAAAGCTTTTGCAGGTAAACAATTGCCTTTGATGAAGCTTTTATCATGTAGAAAGACTGGCAAGAAATCTTTGTATAATCAAGCTACACCTGTGTCCAAGAAAACAACATTATGTGACAAATATCTGCAAGTCTGCTATAACTGGATGTCCAATAAGTTTTGCATTTTTGTAATTTTTTTTCATTTTGAATCAATGTCAAACCTACAAAAATTTGTAAGACTAGTATAAAGAACTTTCATTTTTTGAAAAATTTGAGAGTACTGTAAGTTGGTGACTTGATCCTTCATTATTCCCTAATACTTAAGTGTGTATTTCCTGTTTATAAAGACATTTTCCTATCAGACCATAATACAGCCAATCAAGATCAGAAGTTATGAACACATCACCACCGTCTAATACTTAGATCTTGTTTTGCAGAACATGTTTTGCAGAACATGTAATTTATAGCAAAAGGATCCAGTGCAGAATCAGGATATATATATATATATATATATATATATATATATATATATATATATATGCGTGGTGGAACCACTGAACTAAATCATCCCTGGTGCTCAAGTTTTATATATTGAACACCATATGCCCTTAGTGGTCCTCAATGCAGACCAGTCCTCAGTCCTTCCTTGACTTTCATTATGTTAGCACTTTAGCTGGGGATTTAGCTCAGTGGTTCTACCACCTGCCCCGAAATTGGAAGGTCCCAAGTTCGATCCCCGGCACACACACACACAAATCATTATGTTAATACTTTTGAAGATTGTTAAGTCTATAATTTTTAGACCATCCCCCAATTTAGCTTTGTCTAGTGCTACATTATCATAAAGGTATCTTTCTTCAGAAATTTCACAGAAGCAATGCTTTGTTCTCATTAGATCCCATCAGGGGTTCCACATTTCCACCTTTTTCATTACTGGGGCATTCACTTTGATTGTTTAAGATGATGTCTTCCAGGCTCCTCTATTGTAAAGTAACCCCAACCTCCCTTTTTATCCTTAAGTATTTTGCACTGAGGTGCTTTGAGACTATGTAAATATCCCAGGCTTCCATCATATTTATATGGAATATGAATTCATTATTCATTATTTATTAGTCATTATTCATGAATTTTATATGTAATACAAATTCATATATCACTATGGACTCCTGAATTCAGGCTTTATTCAATTCTGATTATTTATTTTGATCCTCAAACTGTTCTAGATTTATCTAATGGCATTTCTTTAAACTGACTTCTGGGTCCTTTTTATATGACTCCCAACCATTTTCTTGGCGGGGGGGACTTCTTTTTGTTACGGTATAGGGAATTGAACCCAGGGCCTTTCACCCTGAGCCACACCCCCCGCCCTTTATATTTTCACTTTGGGATGGGGACTCTCTAAGTTGCCCAGGCTGGGCTCAAACTTGTGATCCTCCTCCCTTGGACCCTAACGATTAGAGCTCTGCACCACCACCATGCCCAGCTAGGGGGCACTTCTTTACCTTCTATCATGAGACATTCCAGCTCTAACTTGTACTTCCTCGGCCCGAACCCTAAAGCTAGATATTTCTCTGAACTCTATTTAAAGCCACCTCTTTATTAGTGTACTTGACCCACCACAGGATGTGAAAGAAATAAGAAGTTTATGAGAACTATACAACGGTTCATTTCTCGCCATTTGAGTTTGAAAGATACAACACTCGGCGTTTGAAATCCTAAGCTCTCAAGACACAAATTTTTAAGAGTTTGTTCCAATATCTTCATTGCATAGATATGTATCTTTAGCACATCTAGGAAGTGAATAAAATTTTGTGCAGCACGGTACATTTATATAACCAAGGCTTGTAAAAAGTGGTACAACTGCCTTAAAACTGCTCTGTGGTAAGATTTGTGAGTGTGATTCAGCAGCACAGGGTGATGGACTTTGAACAGATGACCTAAGTGTATGTCTAAGTGGAATCATTTAGTAAGAATGTCTCTACCTCCTTAGGTTGTTGTAAATATTAAATGAGCTAGCCCCTGTAAAATTGACATGTAAACTGTAAGGAGCCATTTTAATACGAAATGTTATTATTTAGGGGTTCATATTACAGCTCAGTGGTAGAGCAATTGTCTAGCATGCACAAGGTCCTGGGTTTGATCACAGTACTAAAAAAATGTTATTATTAGAAATGCTTACCAATCTTACTGTTAAAACCTCAAAAGAGAATAAATATCTTGATTTTCTTAAAAAAAAAAAAAACCCCTATGTGCAAAGCACACCGGCGGGGCGCTGGAGAGAGCGACACCGGTTCGCAGGGAGTCCCGCCCCATCCAGCCCACACTAAGCACACTGGTGGGGACCAGCCAGAAGGTGAGGACCCCTCGCCACTGGCCATGCCCACTGCGGCAATTCACTTAGCCGCGCGGGCACCTGCAGGACCCCCCACCCTCCACCTCTAGTCTCTTGGCTGTACCACTGCATGGTTCCACACTGCAAAGACGCAGGGGACACCAGACCACCATGCTTGGTAAGTTGGAGGGGGATCGTAATCTCCCATCCGAACCTGGACTATCTTCAGAAGAAGGGCAGCTGGAACCTGCAGTACAACCTTGCAGAGTTCAACCTTACAGGAGGACAGGGAGCTCAACTTGGGACTTGCCACCAGAAATCTGCCTGAATCCCACGGGACTGAGACTGGCTTGCTGAGACTCACTGACTTACATCTGCACAATGCTGCCCACGTTGTCTATTGTGACAGCAGAGACATACCCTGAAGGAGGCCCTTCATTTTCATTTTTATTTTTTATTTCTAAAATTACTATTATTGGGGGGGGGTTTGCTCTTGTTTTTAATTTTTTTCCTATCCTTTCAAATTCTTATTTTTCTCTTCTTTTTTTCTTTCTTTTTCCTTTCTTTCTCTCTTACACTCACTCTCTTCTGTCCCACATTGTTCTTCATTTCCCTTTTTGTTCCTGTTATGGCCCTAATTCATATTTCTTCTTTATTTTCCTTTTATTCTCTTTTTCCTTCTCTCACCTGTGTCCTCTGGCCTCACTGCTAATCTTCCCCTATCCTTCTACCTACGTATCACTCCCTCCCCAACGCCTTCTAACTCCTCATCTTGAAGGGAAAAAGTACTATATTGAAGAGTTTATTCACTATAAACATATGTTGGGTTGGTCTTCAATTTTTATTTAATTCACACAGTTAAAGGTGATAGATTAATAACCTTCACAAATTGTCATTTTCTAAGATGTACTTGATGCTATGGAGTTGCTGATTGTATCACTTGGGCTAAGGTGTTGTGAAGGATCTAGTTAGTGGTCCTTCCTGGTATAATGAAAGTGAGATAGGCTTAGAGTCATTAGAGACTCAAAACCTAAGGACCAGCTATATCTGGAAGACACCCCTGAGAAGCAATCATTCCATAAAAGTTCTGATTACAAGCAACAAAGATACTTACAATAAGCAATTTCGAAGTATCAACCCAGGAATTAAACCAAGGACAGTGTCAAAAACAAAAATGAGGAGACATTTAAGCAAGGCACAAACATAGACTTCCACCCCATCAAGGGTAAGCTCTGGGGGAAACAAGGTGGAATAGTCTGATAATCAACCACCTGGACACCCTGAACTGATAGCACAGGAAGTAACAAAACAGATGAATGAGGCTCTAGAAAAATTCAAAGCAGAAATAAGCTCCCACATATTCGCAGAGATGGTGAGCAGAATGAAAGACATGATTAGAAGCTCTAGAACAGAAACAGATAAAAAAATAGATGAGCTCAGAAACACAATAGAAGCCATGAATACCCAGCATAAGAAGAAATGGAAACCATGATCACCCAACATAAGAAAGAAATGGAATCCATGAAACAGATTAAAACAGATATTTAGGAGATTAAAAACACCACTGAAAGTATGCACAGCAGATTAAGGGAATCTGAAGATAGAATATCAGATACAGAAGACAGGATTGGGGTGAAGGACCATGAAAACAGAGATTTTAAAAAAATAGTAAGGGACCATGAGAAATCAATCCAGCACCTGCTAGATGATGCAAAGAAGAATAACATAAGACTGATAGGAGCCCACGAAAAAAGAGGAGAAAGTACAATTGACATTAAAAAACTGTTCACAGAAGGAATAGTTGAAAACTTTCCAGACAGAGGTAGAGAATTGGACATACAGATAAGTGAGGCATATAGAACTCCAACTAGCCATGTCTACACCTAGACATACAATAGTCAAGATCCCAGAAACCCAGCAGAAGAACAAAATCCTACAAGCAGTTAGAGAAAAGAAACAAATCACATGCAAAGGAAATCCCATTAGAATCACAGCAGACTTCTCAACACAAACCCTCAAGTCAAGGAGGACCTGGAGTGAAATATTTCAAGCTCTAAAAATAAATAACTTCCAACCTAGACTGTTGCATCCTGCAAAACTATCTTTCAAAATGGATGGGGAAATTAGATACTTCCACGATAAAGAACTCCTGAGAAATTTCATGAACACCAAACCAGCACTCCAAGTAATTCTAAACAATATTCTAGAAAAAAACAATGAAGGTCACAACTCCATGAGGCCTAACAGAGGGAAGCCACCAGGCAAGGTAAGAAACTAAAGGGAAAGTGGGAAATAGAAGAAATAGAAGAGCCAACAACAGTAAAACATCATGACAAGGATGAGTCAATATCTATCAATTATAACCATCAATGTTAATGGTCTCAATTCACCAATCAAAAGAAATAGACTGGCAGAATGGATTAAGAAGCAAAATACAACAATATACTGTATACAAGAAACATATCTAACTCAAATAGAAATTCATAGACTGAAAGTAAAAGGATAGAAAACTGTTCTCCATGCCACAGGAACCCAGAAAAAAACAGGGGTAGCAATCTTATTTGCAGACGAAGTAGATTTCAAGGCCAAACTAATTAAGAGAGACAAAGATGATCACTACATCCTTGTGAAGGGAACAATACAAGAGGAAAAGATGACAATCCTAAATATATATGCACCCAATATGAATGCCCCCAACTATACAAAACAAATATTAATGGACATGAAAAATCAAATAAGCACTAATACAATTCTAATGGGGGACCTCAATACCCTACTATCACAAATAGACAGATTATCTAGACAAAAAATTAACAACGAAATTCTAGAGCTGAACCGACCTATTGAACAAATGGACTTAATAGATGTTTACAGAGTATTCCACCCAAAAAATCAGAATACACATTCTTTTTGGCTGCACATGGGTCATTCTCCAAAATAGACCACATGCTAGCTCATAGAACATGTCTAAGTAAATGTAAAAGAATTGAAGTTACCCCCTGTATATTATCAGACCATAGTGCAATAAAATTGGAGATCAATAACATAAGAAATCGCAAAACCTCCACAAACACATGGAAACTGAATAACATCCTCCTGAACAATCAATGGGGCACAGAGGAAATTAAAGAAGAAATTAGACAGCTTCTACAGGTAAATGATAATGTCAGTGCAACACACAGGAATCTATGGGACACAGTGAAAGCAGTTCTACGAGGGAAATTCATAGCAGTGAATGCCCATATTAGGAAAACAAAGAGAAGGCAAATAAATAACCAAATGCAGAACCTCAAGCTGCTAGAAAAAGAAGAGCATAACAAACTCAAAGCTCATATAAGAGAGGAAATTATAAAGATCAGAGCAGAAATCAATGCAATGGAGACTAAGAGAATGATACAAAAAAATCAATGAATCAAAGGGTTGGTTTTTCGAAAGAATAAATAAAACCAATAAACCTTTAGCCAACCTTATCCAGAAAAGGAAAGAAAAGGCTCAAATCCATGCAATTGGGAACAAAAAAGGTGAAGTCACAACAAATCCAGCAGAAATCCAGAGGATCATCAATACCTACTTTGAGAACCTGTACTCTAATAAAAGAACATAGAAGAAATGGACAGATTTCTAGATACATACAAATTGCCAAAGTTAAATGAAGAAGATATAGAAATTCTAAACACCCCAATTACAATGAGAGAAATTGAAAATGTAATAAAAAACTTACCAACAAAGAAAAGCCCAGGTCCTGATGGCTTCACTGCTGAATTCTACAAGACATTTAAAGAAGAACTATCGCCATTACTCCTCAACAAGATACTGGCAAACAGAATACAGAGGGTCGTCAAGAAGATCATACACCCTGACCAAGTTGGATTTATCCCAGGGATGCAAGGATGGTTCGACATCTGTAAATCCATAAATGTAATACACTATATTAACAGAACCAAGGACAAAAACCACATGAGCATCTCAATAGATGCAGAAAAAGCATTGGACAAAATCCAACACCCATTCATGATAAAAACCCTACAGAAAACGGGAATAGAAGGTATTTATCTCAACCTGATTAAGGCTATCTATATAAAACCAACAGCCAACATCATACTAAATGGTCAAAAACTGAAAACTTTCACACTAAAATTAGGAAAAGACAAGGATGCCCTCTATCACCACTCCTGTTCAATAGTGTTCTGGAAACATTAGCCACAGTAACTAGAAAAGAGAAATAAAAAGAATAAAGATAGGAAAGGAAGAAGTTAAATTGTCATTATTTGCTGACAATTTGATACTTTGCATAGAAGACCCAAAAAACTCTGCCAAAAGACTTCTACACTTAATTGATAGATTCAGTAGAGTAGCTGGATACAAGGTCAACACTCAAAAAACAATAGCCTTCTTATACACAAATAACATACTCATTGAGAGAGAAATTAGTGAAACAGTTCCTTTTACAATAGTATTAAAAAAAATGAAATAGGAATCAACTTAACAAAAGAAATGAAAGACCTCTACTCTGAAAACTATAGCACTCTGAAAAGAGAGATTGAAGATGATATCAGAAAATGGAAAGACATCCCTTGTTCCTGAGTAGGGAGAATGAACATAGTGAAAATGGCCATACTTCCAAAACTGCTATATAGATTCAATGTAATCCCAATTGAAAGCCCAGCAACATACTTCACAGACCTGGAGACAACAATCCAAAAATTCATTTTGAAGAAGAAGAGACCTAGAATAGCAAGTGCAATTCTAGGCAACAGAGACATGGCAGGGGATATCACAACCCCCAACTTGAAACTATACTACAAAGCTCCTATGATAAAAACAGCATGGTACTGGCAAAGAAACAGACCTGAGGACCAGTGGAACAGATTAGAAGATGCAGAAACAACTCCAGACATACTCAGACATCTCATCTTTGACAAAGGAGCCAACCACCCTCATTGGAGGAAAGATAGCCTATTTAATAAATGGTGTTGGAAGAACTGGATTTCAACCCACCAAAGATTAAAACTAGACCCATACATATCACCATATACTAAACTAAGATTGAAGTGGATTAAAGATCTAAATATTAAGACAGAAACTCTAAACTTGCTGGAAGATAAGTTAAGTAGAACTCTTGAAGACATTGGCATAGGAAAAGACTTTATGAACAAAACCTCAGTAGCATGGGATCTAGCACAAAAATCAACAACTGGGATCTCATCTTATTAAAAAGCTTCTGCACTGCAAGAGAAACCACCAACAGAGCTGAGACAACCTACAATGTGGGAAAAAAATTTTAGCAGCTGTACCTCAGACAAAGAACTACTATCTAGAATATATAAAGAACTGAAAAATATCAGACCCCCCAAATTCAAAGACCCAATTCAAAAATGGGCATCCGAAATGAACAGACATTTCTCAGGCAAAGAAATAGAAGCAGCAAATAAATATATGAAAAAATATTCAACATCACTGGTCATTTGAGAGATGCAGATGAAAACAATACTGAGATTCCACCTCAGCCCAGAAAGAATGGCTGCTATCAAGAAATTAACCAATAACAAATGCTGACTGGGGTGTGGGGAGAAAGGAACCCTTCTCCACTGTTGGTGGGAGTGCAGGCTGATGCAACCACTGTGGAAATCGGTATGGAGATACCTCAAAGAACTAGGGCTGGAGGTCCCATTTCACCCAGCTATTCCCCTACTGGGTATCTTCCCCAAAGAATTAAAAGAATCATACCACAGTGATATATGTGCACCCATGTTTATAGTGACGCAGTTTGTAACAGCTGAAGCTTGGAAACAGCCCAAGTGCCCATCAACTGGAAACTGGATAATAAAGATGTGGGTTTTTTTAAAAATAAAATGGAGTACTACTCAGCCATAAAGAATGAGAAACTAGAGACATTTATAGCTAAATGGATGCATATCGAGGCCATACTCTTAACTGAAATAAATGGGACACACATGTGTAAATACCAAATAGTTTCTCTAGTGTGAGAAAATGAAAGTGTAAATAAGGGTTAAAATGATTAAAATGAATAATTGATTATTTGAAATAGGAAGAAAAGGTTCAAAGGGGTAGGGGTGATGGGAGGGGAAGGGGAAAGGAAAGAAGGGAAAGAAAAACTTATGAGAAAAGAAAAAAAATGGAAGTGAAATTATGTAAATAGGAAAGGGTGGAGGGGGTGAAGGGTGCTCATGTAATGGGGAAAAAAATAAGAACCAAGATACATCATGTACAGGTACAAGCACCCAGTGATAAATGTAAACGTATTGTATACCTAAAATGTACCAACAAAAGAATTAAGGAAAAAAAAAGAAAAACCTATGTGGCAAAAATTTAATACTTTTACATTTAAATAATGTGAGATTGTCTTTATATATGTCTCTATATGTAAAAATTTAATACTTTTGCATTTAAATAATGTGAGATTGTCTTTATATGTTTTTTCATGGAATCTAATAGATCTCAAACTGCACTTGCGGTGAAATCTAGTGGCTGAGCCAATATTGATTATGAACTTTCTTATGTGCTTCGTTAAATCCATAATAATCTATTAAATTAGGTCCTCTTCAGACAAAGTAGTTGTTGTCGCTGTTAATATGATTCAGAATAAATCACTAATGAAAATAAGAAGTGTGAAGCTTCTTAAAGGTAAGAAAATCAATTGAGATCATGGATGGACCTAAATAATGAGTTAGGTAGAACAAGAAATATTAAGGAATTCTCACTTGTTCTTATTCAGTTGGAGTTTGTAAAAATGAAGTATGCTAATATTTTTAGAGAAGAGTGATATTGGTTTTCTTTTGGAGTCATTATCTCTTTAAAACATACGAAATCAGGGCTGGGGATTTAGCTTAGTGTTACTGTGCCTACCCTGCAAGCACAGGGTCCTAATTGGTTCCCAGTGTTGGGGGGCAGGCATGCTGAAATGTTTTAAAATATAATGTCAAAGAGGTTTTTTTCTCAGTTGAGCAGGTGAGAGTATAGTCAGAAGGTCAGCAAGATTTTTCTTTAAAGTACTCCATAAGTATTTTAGGCTTTGTTGGTTGTACAATGTCTGCTGCACCTACTGGACTCTACTCCTGTAGCAGGAAAGCAGGTATGGAAACAAAGACCTTGGGTGTATTCCAACAAAGGTTTATTTATAAAAGCAGGCAATAGGCGGGATTTGGTCTGTGAATCATAGCTTCCCAACCCATGGTATAAATGAAACAAGATTTATCCTGATTAATAATTATAAAAGCTCAGTGACTGATACACAAAGTCATTGTTTAGTAGACTTTCTATATATTTGAAATTTTCCATGATGAAAAGTCAGATAACAAAGGAGATATACAATTTGGATAAGGAATAAAGAAAAGAATAAGATAGTCTGTTATAAAATCACTGATAATAAATACATTTTGGTAATTTACTTTAATGACCTAATTTCTGAACTATTTTCCTTTAATATAATCTGATTACTTATAAAAAAATACTGAATCAGAACATTTGTGTCTATCATTCATGAAATTGGTTTTTTATAATGTACTAAATTTAGGAATACCTAAGCATCAAGATATGTTAATACACCTTATTTTTAAAAGCTATCATAGGAAATAAGATCTTATAAGATTCTAGGACTTTCAATCTCAATATTGAAAGTTTGTGGTTCAAGGCATCCTCCTGCTGCCAACCAATGGCCATTATACATAATGGATTAAAGAAAAATACTGCACAGTTTTAAAAAAAAGAATACAGCTGTGTTCAATAAGGTTAACTTCCATGTGAGGCAGGAACAGAAAATGCAATGAAAAAAACTGGCCTGGTTGACTCTGGCTGAAGCAATAGATAGAGGCAATTGAGAGTTCGTATCCTTTTCGGGAGTAGAGAATAAAAGTACCCCAGATGATCTGGAGATCAGAGATAGGCTCACTGCCTAAAACTAGAAGGGGGGCTGGTGATCCTTGCTTTCTGTTATCCCCTTCACAAAAAAACCCGCTGATGGCTATTACTTGGAACACTGGCTTTATGAGAAGCTGCAAGCTTCAGGAAGCAGGAGGATAGAAAAACCTGGTAACCAACATCCAAAAAATTACCATGGAGATGTGATAAATGGCTCAAATTCTTCTCTCTTTGTACCCATATCCTTCATCACTGTAACTTTGATGTTATTCTCATAAAATGTGGATACTTTTCTACCCTTTCACTTTGGGTCCAGCTATGGGACATGCTTTGTGTGATGTGATCCTCACAGGTGTGATGAAAGCAGTCTTGAAATGTGCTTATTTAATGGGTTTTGCCCCCTAGTACTTCTGTCACCATGATAAAAGTTTTCTTCATGGTAGCTGCTGCTCTGGGCCCCAAGTTGAACATTCATAGCAGAAATGCCCTCCCTGACTGAGACCTGACAACTAGGCTCACCAGGGTTGCTAGTATCTTGGATGTTATAATCCAGAGCTTTCCCCTCTTGACCTTTCTCTCACTGCTCCAAGCATATAGCCTCCTTTGAACTTGAATTTTCCCACCATTTCCCTTTAACTTTCCCCTCAGGCCTTCTCATTGGCACCTTCCAGTTCTCTCCCCAGCTGTGTCCTCATCACTCACAAGTCAAAACAACTGTCACCTCCACAGAGAGGCTCAGGTTCCCAGAGGCCCAGAAGGAACCAGTGGAGTAGAACCGACCTGCCTGACTATAGACCTGTGAGGTGAATCTTCAGTGATTGTGGCCTGAAGTTACCCTAGCTAACCTGCAGATCCAAGAGAGAATTAAAAGCTTGAGAAAGGGGATTTAGCTCAGTGGGTCTGCCGCCTGCCTTGAAAGCCCAAGGTCCTGAGTTCGATCCCTGGTACCAAAAACTCCACAAAAACCCAAAAAATTATGTTGTGTTAAAAGCTTGACAAAATTGAAAGCCACTGAGATTTTGTGACTGTTATGAATCAATAACAAGTTCATCTAGCAATCAGGATCTACTGCTGAGATACTGCTGTAACTAGAATCTAAAATATATGGTTTTAGCATAGGCACCAAGTGAAGGATGGTGAGGAAACTATTATAAAAGCCAAAAAATGGCAGCTGTATTTGTAAAATCATTGCCTGTGGTAATATGGAAGATAATAGGAGATTTCTTGGTATATGTTGAAGGTATGAGCTGGTGCTTTTACTTCCATCTGATAAGATTCTGTAAGAGAGAAATTCAGAAAGAAGAAAAAATAACCCAGCAACTTGCAACCAGAATTTAGAGGTGGTTAGGAAGACCTTAACTTGCTTAGTTGGAAAATAAAACTCTTCATTTCCAGCCAGTGTCTCAGGTTCAGCCTAGAAGAAAACACCAAATTATGGGCATGGCTGTAATGTCCTTTATTAAGACATCTGACAAATGCTTGGCAGAGTCTCAACTTGACAAAGGGGTTTCCAAATAGGTTAAGCCTCTGTGGCAGTTTCTCATAATAAAACAGGCATGTCTCAAAAGGAATTGTGGGTGTGGCTTTCTCAATAGAGGTCATTGAGAACAAATGCACAGAAAAGTCATTGAAAAAGGTGTAATGAAAAACACACCAGTAGCTGGGCCTAAAAGGAACAGACACAGAGCTACGTGGAGACCTCTGGGTCAACAACTTCATACAGTGTGGTCAGGAAGTAGCTGAGAAAGTCTCTGGGCACTGGATGGAGCATACTGTCTAGTGCACTCTTCAGAAGTGATCAAGAGGATGAGAAAATGTAAGGAATGTCCGGAGGAAGAAATCAAGAGGAGTGGAGAGCAATGGACTGTTGAGTTCCTCCCAGGGCACAAAACCAGGGCCTAATCAAGGGAGATTTCTTCCTCCCAAAGTGGAAGGATCTGGCAACATCTTCATGGTATTTAAGAACAAGTGGTAATGACTTCTAATGCCCCCTCTTTTGATTGAAGTATTAATTGCAGTTACCCTCTTTGTTCTATCATTCCACATTGGGTGAGGAGGGTGGGGAAGATTTTACAGACAGACAGACAGACACACATGCGCACACACACACACCTTATTAGTTCATAGATTCCAAGTTCAAGGATAATGGCATTTTAATGGCAATTTAATAACTGAATTTTAATCCTGATGCCATGATTGAATGAGGCTTTTGGAGATCTTGGGATGAGTGCGACCCCCAAGTGTGTGTGGGGGTCATTGCTTCACTGTGGGACAAATGTAAATAATTACCCTATAAAGAAGGTAGACTATGCTTCGCCTCAATTCTTCACACTTCCTTGCATTTGCCTCTTTGCTTTGTAACACTGAAATTCTTCCTATAATAGGCAAAGTACACTTATCTGTTTCTTGATCTTGGGCTTGGCTGTGGGACCTGCTGAGGGACTGAGGGGACCTACTTTGGCCAAGGAGATGTTTGCAGATCTTATTTAAGCAAGCACTTGAACTGTTTACACAAAGGGGCCTGCTTTATCATGCTTCTGCAGCCATGAGATGAGCTTTCCCCAGGTAGCTGCTTCTCCCTCAGCCTGGGCTCATTAATGGACAAACCTGGAGCTGCCTGAACTGACCATATACTCACACTACGAATCAGAGGCTGCCCCACAGACTTGTGAGAAAAATAAATGCTTATTGTTGTACATCTCTGAGATTTTGAGGTTGTAATAGCAATAGTTAAGATGGGGGAGAAATCTCAAATCATCAGTTTAAGACTTGGTTTGAGACTGAGTATCCTGGAAGCTTGTTAACCAAGTACAAAGTCCTTAGGGAGATATGAATAACAAAACAATCTTTCCTATTCAAAAATGAAAATCAAAGTTCATAGCATATGAAAAAAAATCTATCATTAAGGAATCTTAAAAAAATCAAAACCAGACTAATTATTTTCTCTAGATTAAACTGAAATAAGGACAATCTAAAGAATAAAAAATATATTTAGTATGCTTTAAAAAAGAGAGACGAAGGAATAACATATATTGAAAAAGAATAAATTATGAAACAAAAAAGAATAAATTATGAAGAATAATTTTTAAAAAGAATAAATTATGAAACAAAATCAGACATAAATGCTCCAAGGACACGTACAAGGAATTTAAAAAACAGAACATACAAGTTGAAATGAAAAATTCAATGGCCATTCTAGACTGCACGCTATCTAAGATAGAATTACCATATTGGAAGGCATCACTGTGGAAATAATCCAGAATACAACAGAAAAGGATTAAAAAATAGCAGTGGGAAAATGAGTTACAAATAAGATAGAATGAAAGGCTCCAACTCTCTAACAGAACTTCTGAAAGGAAGTAAAGAAAATTACAAAAAAGCAACATTGAAGAGACAGTGGCAGTGAACTTCTCAAAACAGAAAGAATAATCCCTTCAAGTGAAATACACTCAGTACCAAGCAGGGTAAACTATTAATCATATCTATACACACTGTAGTAAAATGTCAGAATATAAAAAATGAAGATACTGAAAGTTACCAAAGAGAAAGAATTAACTATAAAGGAATAAAAATTAGATCAATACTAGCTTTATTTTCCCTGTGCTGGTGACTGAACTCGGGGCCTTCACACTGAGGTATATCCCTAGGCTTTTTCTCATTTTTAAATTGTGAAACAGCACCTCCTAAATTGCTAAGTTGCTCAGGCAGGACACAATGAAATAACACTTTCAAATTGCTGAGGGAAAATAACTCTGAATGTAGAATTCCACATTAGCCAAAAGCTATTGTGCAAAAAGCTATATGCAAAAAAGGAGATTTTATATATGTGAATAATATCTCATAAAGATTTTTTTAAAAAAAGAAACAATGGTGATCATAAAACAATGCTGGCATATTTTGAATATTTATTGGGGGATGCCTGACCACCTGTCTGAGGGTACAGCAGAGGATGAAAGAATAATAGATAAAGAACAAGGAATAAAGAGCAAATGATTTTTTATTACTAAAGAGGGGCTTGATTTTAGCTCTCCCTGGCTAAGACCACTGAGCTCTGGACTTGTCAGAATTTATTGTTTACACAACATAGCAGGGGGTGTAAAAGTAGATATGAGGAACAGTGGGACTAAGGCACTAATGAGCCAGGCCTGTAAAAGGGGAGGAATGATGCATTCTTGTGAAGGAAAGGTCCCAGTTAACAAGCCACGTGGGTTATCTTTAGCTAAGAGAATGGCTGCACAAGAATCATAACTCCTCAGTTATAGTATCATCTTACTATTAGAGACATCACAATAACACAATAACATCAATCATTGAGAACTCAACTGTGACTGTTGGCATAGGGAATTATGCTTGTGTGTGCCAGCTAAAGGCTCATTTAGCAAGTCACACATAGGCCTTGGATTGACTCATAATTTTAATCAATAGCTGAATTATAAGCCAATTCAATAATATTTTATAGCTTGTCCAGTGTGGTTTCAAGCTGGTCTCCTGCGAATATAGATTTTTTAAAAAAGATTTTTCATAATAAAGAAATTGATACCAAATTTCTAAACAACAATACAACGGAAGATAGAAATTTGTTGATGGGTAAATAAAATGAAGCAATGTGTTCTTCTTGTTTAGAAGGAAGATAAAAATACTAAACTAAAAACATAGTAAACTAGATTTTTTTTTGCTTAAATTCTTTTATTGGTACATTTTAGGTATACAATACATTTACATTTATCCTTGGGTGCTTGTACCTGTACATGGTGTATCTTGGTTCTTATTTTTTCCCCATTACCTGTGCAACCCCCCACCCTTCCCCATTTACATAGACTTTGTTTCCATTTTTTTCTAAACCAGATTTTTGTAAAAAAAATTTACAGACATACAGGTAGAAATTTAAGAGTGGTCATTAAGGAAGAGAAATATAATTTATAAGTTCTAAATAATGAGAATATAAGTGGGGTAGTAGTTAAAAATCCCTTATCAACTTGGTAGATCAGAATTAAAGAAGCAAATGCAAATAATGGTAAACAGAACAGATGAAATAAAATGATAAAAAAATCCAAATGACATTAACCACATTAAATGTAAATAAACTAAGCTGACATTTTGAATGTCAAACAGTATCAGATTACATAAAGAAAAAAATTGAGCTACATGTTGCTTTATAAAGTGATAAATCCACAATAAATTGACACAGAAAAATTGAAATAAAAGGATAAAGATACATTACACAGAGTTCTGCTTCTGGAAATGGTATAGAAACTTTTTACCAGAATAAGTTTCCTCCAACATACTCTGGGCAACATATGAAAAAAATTCCAACTGTCTGAAGGCACTAGAGAATGACCAAAAGCAAGCAGATGAGGAGATAAGCACTGAAAGAAGGGAATCCCACTGGTTGAGAGTCCTTTAAAAACTTTTCCCCCAGGGCAGAGATGCTAGAACTCAAGCAGAAAAGGGAACTCTTACTGGCCTGAGGTGTCAATGGGTAGAGTGTGGGATGCCCAAGTAACCAGAAAGCAAAGGATTCCCCAGAAAGGATGGAGCCACAAAACAGGGGGTCTTAAAAATCTATGCTAAACCTCACTCAAAATTCTGGCTGACTCTAACTGTACACATGCAGGGGAGTCTACAAGGGGTGGTAGTGGTGGAAAACAACAGCCTAGTGAATGAAAACTGACAGAAATTTCATCTTCTGCCTATTGCAAGACAGAAATATGGGTCCAGACAAGCTATTCTTCAGTAGAATGTAACAGAATCTAGGGTCTCTACAATGATTAATTCCCAAATAAAACATTACTAAACATGTGAATGTTTGTGGCATCTTTAATTCTGAAACTAGAAATATCCATCAACAGAAAAATGGAAATAAACTGAAGATCACTCTCACAATGGCCTACTCAGCCAGTACATAAAAGGAATGAATCACTGATAAAACAGCATGGATGAACCACAAAGATGGGATGAGTGAAAACAGATACATACAAGAGAGTACATAATTCCATGTATGTGATGATCACAAAAAGGCACATAGGCATGAGAGAATGTGCTGCTACACTAGAAAGGATCTACATCCTGAAGAGGTGCACTTGTCAAGAACTGTGTGAGAGCTCAGATTATACCCAACTTGCAAGGTAACAACTTAGTCTGTCGCTGAGTCAGGATGCTGGGTGTGATAGTT
This sequence comes from Heterocephalus glaber, assembly GCF_053883595.1. NCBI lineage: Eukaryota > Metazoa > Chordata > Mammalia > Rodentia > Bathyergidae > Heterocephalus > Heterocephalus glaber. Next base: position 57,585,506 of record NW_028258143.1, on the reverse strand, counting down.
AAGTGTGGGGCCAATTTGAATAAGGCACACCTAGCTGAATGGTTTAGCATGGTTCTGTGTGTGTCTGGATGCCTGAGTTACTGAAGATGGAAGACCCAACCTGGGTGTGGATGGCACCAACCAATAGGTTTGTAGCCTGGATAGAATAAAAAGGGAAAGAAGAAGGAAATTTCATTTCTTTTTTTTTTTTCAGTACTGGGGATCGAAGTCAGGACCTTGCTCTTGCAAGCAGGTGGCACAGTGCCACTGAGCTAAATCCCCGGCTCTAGAAAGTTTCATTTCTGCTTCTTTGGAGGAGCTCTAATCTTTGCTATTGCCTTTGGATGTCCCTCTGCAGGCTTCCGAAACTCCTCAGCCTTCCAGTACAAATCCTTAATCTTCTTGATACAGACTCACACAGAACTCTTCAGACAGCTCCAGGTCCCCAGAGTGCTGGGATTGCACACATGTACCACGGTGCCTGGCACATGAACCTAAATCTTTTATACAGGGCAGTAAGTCTGCTTGCCCTTTACCCTGGAAGGAGAAACTATCTTTATTATACTGAACAGAAAATAAACTTATCTTTTTTCTCTAGAGGGAGAAATTGTCTTTCTAGACAGTGCATTATCAAAATCCTTGAAAAGATAGTACCTTTTTTTGCAATACAGTCAGAAATACAGACCTATGAAATAGTCTCCAACAGTGGGTTTCATGAATGAATGCATTTGTCAGTTTACGGAATCTTACTGGGCATGGTGGTGTATGCCTGTAAGCCTGGCTACTTGGGAGGCTGAGGCAGGAGGATCACAAGTTTGAGTCCAACTTGGGCAACTTAGTGAGATCATCTCAAAATAAAACTTTAAAACAGCCGAGGATATAGTTCAGTGGTAGAGTGCTTGCTTGCCTAACATGCATGGACCTCTGAGGCCAATCCCCAGTACTGAAAAGTCGTCGATTACTGAATCTTACATAAAAAGAATTAGGTACGGGAAAATTAAGGTTGATAGTAAAAGTGGTATTCTTTCATTTTGGTGAATTCTTTAAAACTGACAAGTATAGGAGGAGCCAGCCTGCCTCACTCAAGTGGAAGCTGACCCACTCTCTCCAACACACTGTTTCTCCAAAGTACACTATATTAAGCTACATAAAGATCGGAAGCTATTTTTAACTTCTCATTATTGTGTCTTTGACATACTGTACATAGTTGCTCAATATTTTGTGTTGAATAGACTTGTAAAAACAAGGTTAAAAAAAAGAAGCAGTGTGTTGACCCCAGAGTCATCCTCATCCGGCCATCTTATGTTGCTTTCACTTCCTCTCAGTTATCCTTCTCTCATCTTCTCCTCCCACTTCACTCTCTCAAGAGGTCATGCAATGGAATAAAATCATCTCTCCAGCAATACTTTAAAGGGTAAAAATTTTAATACTTCACCTATTATTAACATTACCTATCATTTAAATGTTAATGATTTGTATGTGGATTGTAAATCAGGCAGTACTAGGACTGCAGAAAACAACAAAATCATAAAATAAAAATCAATTTAAAAAATCAGGCTAATAAAAAGACATGGGTTTAAAAAGCAAATACACATATGGCTTCTTTTTCAAACTCACTCTGGCTTAAACAAATTTTCAACCACTATATGTGATTTGGTATACTGCTTGCTTTCACTAAACAGTCAGCATTATTCCCATGGTATCCCATAGTTTTGGAAGGATCTGTTGTTGCATAACATTCAATTGGTGTGTGTGTGTTTCTTTTTGTTTTCATTAGCGAATGTAAAACATTTAAAAATGTTGACATGACCATATATAGAATAGTTACTATAAATGCATATGGTATATTCTTACAGCTGCCAAGATTACCTTTTCCTAGGAAAGTTACACCATGGTTAAGACTTGTATGTTCACCCTTGAAGCAGTCCACATTCCCTCACAGTAATGTATGGTGAGACTTACCAGCCCCAGTTGTTAAACACTTGGATCAAATCATAACGTGTTTTATTGCAGAAGAACCCTGTACACACATTTATCAGTTCTACTACCTTAATAGCTACCCAACAAGTCATTAACATACAGAAACATGCATCATGAGAAGCAAGAACTGTCAACCATCCTTCTGCAGATTAGCACCTTGTCACTCCTGAGCAACAGTGCTCACATCACCGAGGTCTGGAACAGTCACTCTCCCCATTCATCCAAGAGAAAGACAGAATGACTTCAGTACAAATATAACATATTATAAACAATTTCTTACAAAAAGTCACCAATTAAACCAAAGTATTTTACAGAATTTACTACATACAAAATTCCATAAAAATTGTCTTTACTTAAGCTTTCTCTCCCTGTATCCAGTGAGCCAACTGGATGTCTTTGGGCATGAAGGTGACTCTCGTGGTGTGGATGGCACACAGATTAGTATCTCCAAATGAAGCCACAAGGCTTTATTCACTAGGCTCCTGAAGACCCCAATGGCTGCACTCTGAAACCTCAAGTCAGTTTTGAAATCCTGGGCAATCTCTCTCACCAACCTCTGAAAGGCAGCTTCCGGATGAGAAGCCCTGTCAGTTTCTGGTAAGGATGATCCCAACGAAGGACCAAACCACTCTGTTCTGTGTGGTGTTCTGCAATCTTCCTCACAGCCGCTGATATTCAGCGCTGTGGTTAAGAGCATGGACATAAAGGCTTCCTATATGGGGGCCCCAGATTCCCCTGCCCAGCTGACTGCGTGATCCTGGGGAAAACAACTTCATCTCTACTTTACCTTCTTGTTTATAAAACATGATTTGTAAGCTAGGCTGCAGCTCAGTGTTAGAGCACTTGCCTAGTATGTGTAAGCCCCTGAGTTTGATCCCCAGCATCACTGAAATAAAATAAAATAAAATAAAATTTAAAAACAGTACAACCACAGAGGATTTTGAGATGTATGCAAAGCAACTAGCAAGTGCCTGATAAAGAAATGCTAAGGGCTCAATAAATTTAGCTACTAAGAAGCAGTTTTAAACATTGTAGTTGGACGCACCAATATCCCTTCCATGTCTTTTCCATTACACAGTAGCCATGTAGTTGGGCTGAGGTTACACCACAGTGCTTTAAATTTATCTTTTGCTCTCGTGCCTTGGGCTTATTGTAATGTGTTCAAGCTGCAGAATACCTTCAAGGAAAGCTTATCAAGCCTAGTAAATAAAGTGATGAAGGCAGCTCTGAACCAGGTGATGAGGGACAATCCCTTTCATTTCCCCTTTGTGGGCTCATGAGAACCCACTGGATTCCAAAAAGCAGTTTAATATTCACTATTCATCATGGGTTAGATTATTTTAGTGCCAAGACTGTTTATTGCTTCTCATACAAATTTCAATTTAGCATTTCTCTTTTTCTGCCTCCTTGTCATTATAATGCCCTGTTGCACCACAGTGCAGAATAGAGCTGGTATTTTCCAACCCTCCTTGCCAATTATGCATGGGAAGAATGAAGGTAGCCTTTTCTCCTAAAAGCTTTAGGACATTGCTATTCTCTCACATTGTACAACTGTCTGTTCTACCAGCATCATTCTGATTTAGCTTTACTCATTAAGAAATGAAAAATTTAACTGGGTGTAAGAGAAATATTTGAAGTACAGCACAAAAATTATTACAGGATCATCACCATTCTGGTTAAGAAAGACACTAGTACATCATAACGCCCCCTGCCTTGTGAATGTATTTCCCTATTTAATTCTTCCCAAAGGTGTTTTTGAATTCTTACATAAGAGGAAATCAAATAGTACGTTTTCTTCTTGTTGCATCGTTCCTTTTGTTCAGGATGTTTGTAAGGTTCCTTTAAACCATTACATGAAGTTATTATGAATAATGCTAAAGGTATTCTGTATGTCTTTTGATAAATGTGCACACACATTTCTATTAGATATATACTTAGAACTGGCATTGCTGATTTGAGGGTTATATGTATGTTTGACTTTAAGACACTGTCAAACTTTTCCAAACTGACTGAGCCAATTTACCGTCCCACCAGCAGTTCCTATTACTCTATAACCTCATACTTAGTATAGTCAATATTTTAATTTTTGTTGTTTATACCACTATAAAGATCTTACTGTAGTTTTAATTTGCATTTCTTAATGACTAATATGGCTCAATAGAGTTTTAAACAATTTTTAAATTAGTATTATCAAAGTAAAATGATGTTTTAATGTTTCTTTATAAAAGGAATTTACCCAATCCTCTTATTCTTTGCCAAAAAAAGAAATTACTATCCTTTCTTGGCCTTATGTGTCATGCTGTTTCAAATATCTTTTCTATTTACTCATTTCTCAGATTTTACCTGTAGGGTAATGGGCATACTCCAGGACTCACTTTCGGCTCTTTTACTGTCCACTAGAGTGTTGATGTAATATGATATCCACAAGGTGGTCAGAAATGTTCCCCCTGGAAATCCTAGGAGGTCTACTATCTCTAGGGTAAAAGAGTGTTGGGAGTTCCTTGCACCGAGTTCAAAGTTCTCAGGACCTAGAACCTAGAAGGGACACCTTTCCCCCTGCTATAAGTACTTGCTCATATGGATTCTAATATTCAAATACTGGCTTCAATTTACACATGACAGTAATAGAACTCCATTTTTTTCTGTGATCAATATTTAAATGGATTTTTACAGGGCTAGTACATTTCTCAAAGTATAATGAGACTTCCCTCAGGAGAAAGTGTAGTTCAATGTATCTGCTCAGCTCAAAGCATGATGATTGTAATACATGAACTGCAATTTCATATTTTAACTAAATATTTCATGTGATTCCCTAGCAGTACCATACCTTCTGTTCCCAGGATCCATGTGGTCTTGAGTTACTGTTTCTAGAAAAGGAAATAATGCAATCCACTTATTAGAATTCATATACTACAATAAAACTTCATATCTAATATGGATGATCTTTATGTTTTTCCCTCTTTATTTGAATCCAGCAGAAAAATTACTTCTAAAACTTTTAATAGAGCTTAGCATTCATGTATGAGAGAAATTACACCTGTGTGTGCCTATACAACTAGGGGAAAAGTCTAATTAAATATTTCATTTGTTCTTACCATCATCAATTTTTAGTTTAATGTATTTATAATGTTAATGAAAGTTTAAATGCACCTATAAATTAAGTTTTTTGTACACAAAAGAGCATTCATTATATAAGATAACTCACTTTATGATTATAAGAACAGTCACACATGGATATAAATATATCTGTACCTTGTTGATTATTCTATTTGGCTTGATAACTAAAAGTCTCTCATGTTCCTTTGTCATTAAAAAAATGTACCTACATTCTTCTTTAGACCCCTAATCTTTGGTGATAATTTATTTAAATAATTCACTTAAAAATAAGTGTAAATAAAAATTAAAATTAGGTAAAGCTTTGAATGACATAAAACAAATAATTACCATTCTTTAAAAACATCAAAATATTTACTAACATGAAAAAGCTAGTCTGTTATTTGGAAACTGGTTGTGTTTTTCAATTTCTTAATGTAATTCATATTTATGGATATTAAATGGAGAAAAAGCATATACTTAGTTCTAAAAAATACTGAAGGTGGAAAAACTTAGAAACAACTTTGCAGAGTCTTATTTTTACAACATTCCAACCTAAAGTCCAACATCTGGAATCTCTTCAGACCCATATATTGCAAAATGAAAGCCCATCACTATCCTATCAGAATCACATAGGGAGCTTGTTGAAAACTCTACTCCAAACTTGCAGAATCAGTATACCTGTATTTCAAACACTCAAGGTGAGTCTTAGGGACACCAAAGGTTAAGAACTATTGCTTAAGGCATAAAAGCACATATTTCAGGCTCAGTTTCTTAAATAATAGTGAAAAGCTTCACTTCACTGTTTTGGAGTGCCAATATTTATCACCACCTAGTGGTAAAAATTCTTCATTTCTATTTTTTATGAGTTCATTAATACTGAGTAGGATCCAATTGATATATTGTAAAACAAAATTTAGGGAAAGTCAAAATTTTACAGTAATAATTACTTTGGGATTTTTATTAACTTTTATCTAGGGTAAGATTAAAGCACTGGAACTAATAATGCCAAACACTTTGTACTTGACCATAAAAGAAAGAAAATTTCTTTTTGGTATTTTAAAGACTATAGTTCTGCTTTCATACCATACAAAACCTGGGTTCATGAATGTACAAGAAAGTTGTGATTAGAGTTTATTTTAAATGTCACATTATTTTACCACATAGTTGATAGGGGATTATTGACCTGTATTATTTATTTATTTATTTATTTATTTATTTATTTATTTATTTATTTGCAGTACTAAGGATTGAACTCATCACATTCACACTGAGCTAAATCCTCAGTACTTTTTATTTTATTTTTATCTTTTTTTTTGTTTTGAGACAACCTAGGTTGTGCTTGAACTTGCAATCTGTCGGCCTCAGCCTCCCAGAGTCCTGGGATTAAGGCATGTGCTGCCATGCCTGGCTCATTTTAATTTTTAAAAAGAAACATACAATAAAACTCTATTATGTTGGCAGTTTTAATAACTGACACTTGCCGAACGTCTAAATATTCGTATGTTTTCATACCGATAGGGTATGTGAGAAGTAAACATTAGGTAAAGACATAAGAACTAGTTGACAAAATGGTATTCCTTGAGATCTTCAATTTCCTCATTAAACGACAACAACTCTTTTAAAATAACATTTTGTAAGAGACAAAAGCTGGATTGCGGCTAAATGAGAGGATTACAATGAAGTGCACACAGAAGCCAAATTAAACATCATTCACCCATATGCCACTGGGAAAGAAAACAAAGCAGAAGGTTGCTTCCACTGAAATAGCACAGAAGTGTTTCATTGAGAGCTATTAAATAGGTCTTTCAAATTTGTATTAAGAACTCAAAGGAAGAAACTTAGGCCTGGCGCCCTACTGACACCACACCTCTCTGCTGGGAGTGGCTGCCTGACCTTACATGCAGCCACCAGAATCACCTAATTCCAACAGAAAACTTGGAGAGCAGGAACATATGTAATAGCTACAATGTGAGTGAGTGAGATTGAACTTCTCCCATGCGGCGTGTGGAAAAGCTAAGGACTAGTAGGTGAAACTGTAGGGAGCCAGGTTTTCGATCAATTATGAGGACTGACCCAAGGTGTAGTGGGCTCATGGAAGTGGTAGGGAGTTCCTTTTGCAGAACTAAGTGTTATTTTTGCAGTTTAACCACCTGGATAGGAATATTTTGGGGGGGAATTCAGCATTATTTGGGTAATGGAGTAAGATAACTTAAGACACAGTTTAAGTCTAATCTGTTAAAGTTAAAATACGTGTGCAGTAAATGAATTTGGGAAAAATAAATCTGTTAGTAATGAATCCTCAAATCTTCTCACTTGGGTTTTCATTTCTAAGGACAGCATTTGCTTTCTTTTTACAATGTGCCCTTTGGCTCATGGAAAGATACTTGCTTCAGTTAAGTCTTGCCTGGGAAGACAGAACTGGAAATTTTCTTATCTAAATTTACTAAAATTACTGAGTCAAAAAAAGGATTTTAATTTTCTAGTGGAGAAATGTTGAAATAGGAAATACTCTATTATGCTCACTGAATTTAATCTTCATTATTTTTAGTTTAACTCAGGATGTGAGGGGCATAATGAGGAAATTAAGTGATGAGTTAACAACTGTGTTATCGTTTATAATATAACTTTTCCTTAAAGTACCAAGTTCTTGATTTGTTACATTAGCATTTACTTCAAAAGCTGATAAATTTTTTCTTAGAGTGAAAAAAAAGCAGAGTAGGTTTCTAATTTTTAATCTTTAATTTCAAAATGACTATATGTTTATTACTGTCTATTGAAAACTGCTTAAGATATCATATTTTTGGAGGCCATAATATTTCTGTATTTATAAAGGGGAAAATGTCCACTTCCTTCAAGCCACTGACATTTATTTAAACTTACTATCTACAATAACTTTATTTTTCATCATTAGTTTTTTTCCTTATCATTTTAAGAGGTCTTTGAAAATTATCAACATATTTTGATATATAGCTACAAATATACAGTATAAAATATGTATAAAATATGTCTATTGTCCTTACAGTAACTGTAAGCAATGAATCTGCATGTGCAGGCTGAAGAACAATTACCATATTTTATCAAATCTAAGGTGCAGCTGACGGAAAGAAGCACCTTTTTCTTATGTTTCATTACAAACGAAAATACTACAGCACCACTTGCGCTAGCTCGAGCCCACTGGGCTCTCAGGAGCGTGCATGTCGCTCCCCGCCCTCCTGCCACCGCCCGCCCTCGCTGGCTCGCACACCCAAGCCCGCTGTCCTCCGTAGGTTTTCTCGTTAGTCCGCCTTTGCCTCCGGAGCCATCCGCCCTAGACGGACCGGAGTCCTCGTCCTGAAGAGGCCGGACTCGGGGTCGTCGCCTGAGTGATGGCTGCCATCCGAAAGGAACTGGTGATTGTTGGTGATGGAGGTTGTGGCAAGACATGCTTGCTCTTAGTCTTCAGCAAGGACCAGTTTCCAGAAGTATATGTGCCCACAGTGTTTGAGAACTATATGGCAGATATTGAAGTGGATGGAAAGCAGGTAGAGTTGGCTTTGTGGGACACAGCTGGACAGGAAGATTATGATTGCCTGAGGCCTCTCTCCTACCCAGACACGGATGTTATACTGATATGTTTCTCCATTGACAGCCCTGATAGTTTAGAAAACATCCCAGAAAAATGGACCCCAGAAGTAAAGCATTTCTGTCCCAATGTACCCATTATCCTGGTTGGAAACAAGAAGGATCTTCGGAACTATGAGCACACAAGACGGGAGTTATCCAAGATGAAGCAGGAGCCAGTAAAACTTGAAGAAGGCAGAGATATGGCAAACAGGATTGGCGCCTTTGGGTACATGGAATGTTCAGTGAAGACCAAAGATGGAGTGAGGGAGGTTTTTGAAATGGCAACAAGAGCTGCTCTGCAAGCCAGGCGTGGGAAGGAAAAATCTGGGTGCTTTGTCTTGTGAAACCTTGCTGCAAGCACAGCCCTCATGCGGTTAATTTTGAAGTGCTGTTTATTAATCTTAGTGTATGATTACTGGCCTTTTTCATTTATCTATAATTTACCTAAGATTACAAATCAGAAGTCATCTTGTTACCAATATTTAGAAGCCAGCAATGATTACTAATGATGTCCAATCCATCTGACCTGCCAGGATCCTTCTGACACTGCTCTAACAGCCCTCCCTGCACTCCACCTGACCCACCAGGCGCTAATTCAAAGAATTTCTTAACTTCCTACTTCTTTCTAGAAAGAGAAATGGTAACTTTTTTGAATTAGGCTGTAACTGCTTTTTAACTAACATGTCCTGCCTCTATAATCTGTCAGTTGCAGGGAACTCTAAGGAGTCCTCACTTCAGAGTCTTACTCCTCATGGAGTTCATTGGCCTAGCTCTGGGGTGGGTGTCCATTTTTTTAAAAGCATGCTCAGCCACAAGCCCCAAGTCCATGCAGCTGTGGCAGTTACAGTTCTGTGGTTTCATGTTAGTTACCTTATAGTTACTATGTAATTAGTGCCAATGTATGTTACCAAAAATAAATATATCTACCCGGGACTAGATGTAGTATTTTTTGTATAATTGGATTTCTTAATACTGATATTTGTCATTCCCACAGAGAATGTATTGGTTTAAAAAAAAAAAAAAAGAAAAAAAAGAAAAAGAAAGGAAAGTTATTTGGAAATAAAGACAGATGGAAAATTCATTTTTAAAATTCCCGTTTTGTTACTTTCTCTGATACAAGAAGGCTGTTGCCCCTTTTCAGCCCCACATATCCCAGTACCCCTCTCCAGAACTGGGTTAGTAACTAGGAATTTGGTTTGAAAATGGCATAGCCTGGGGCTAGGGATTTAGCTCAGTGGTGTGCCACCTGCCTCACAAGTGCAAGTTTGATCCCTGAGTTTGATCCCTGGTGCCAAAAAAACAAAGAAAAGAAAAAAAAAGGCATAGCCTTTCTCACCTGAACTGCAGGGCCTGGCTCTATTCACAGTGCTCCTTTCTCTTCACCTACCCAGGTGCCCTCCCCAAGAAGCCATCGGTTCTCAGGGATGGCACTCAGTTTTTCTCTTCTCTCCAGCTGACTAAACTTTTTTTCTGTACCAGTTAATTTTTCCAACTAATAGAATAAAGGCAGTTTTCTACACACACAAAAAAAGAAAATATTACAGCACATAATTGAAATCAAGATGTTTCCAGCTTTCAGAGGCATTGCAATGTGAAAAAATATGCATCTCAAAATCAAAGAAATGTGTCATTTAGTCAAATACTAAACACTATTAATTTTTCCATTGTTGTCTTTCACATAAATAAGTCGATTTATTTAAGCAAAGAAAATTTTATTTCTGCTGTACATAACAACATAGCTTTTTTTCCTCTAAGAAACTTCATTTCTCCCACACATAACAACATATTATTCTGAGAAACAACTACGATATTGGTTTTAGCTTTAAGATATGGATTTTATAATACATGTCAGCCACCCCTGACTCCCAGATAAAACAATGTTGTGCAGACTATCAGGTATACGAAAAAAAAGCTGTCAGCTGTCCACAGGGAGTGCGTCCAGTCACATTTTCAGTCAGCTGAGGATTATGTCATTATTTAGTCTTTGTTCTGTAGAAAGAACACAAGTATGAAAAATTTTTTTTTTTTTTGAGAAGTGCCAAGTTTATTAGAGTGAGAGACTGTCACCCTCACATCGCCACCAAGAGACACAGATCTTGGACAGGCATGCACTGAGCTCAAACAAATAATTGTGGAGTGTCTCTAGGGTTGTAAGATATCTTAAGAGGTCATCGGGATGACCTTTTCATCTGATGGCTTCATCCCTCTTAAACATCTCCCTCCAGTGGACTGAGATCAGATTCTGTTGAACATAAGGCTAGGACTAAACTTTGGCCACATTTGAATCTGTACTCTGGAAGCAGAGGATGTTTACATACTATACATTTGTAATGTATCATTTGAATGTCATTATTTTGGATAAGATAATATCTCAAAGGTTTCACTGAAGTCATAAATGCAAGGATTTTAGCTCACATTTGCAGAGCTTTTTAAAATTTGTTTTTAAAATTTTACAAGAAATATTGCTGTCATATTATCTCTCAGTGCTACCTGAAGTAGCTGTTGTATATAATATTCCCAAAATGTTAGGAATTCTTTTATTTCAGTAAAACTAATGTGATCTGTTTAACCATAGCTGGTCACAAACAAGCAAAACCAAACTTACTGAGAAGAATGATGCAAGCAGGTACTATACTGAACTTCTACAGGGAAAACGCTGCGAATTAATAAAAACCCAGATGCTCTGAAGTAATTTATGTCTATTTTCCTAGATTGGTAAGAGAAATATATTATGCACATAGGACCCATCTCAAAACAAAACTCAAGTACTTTCAGCATTATATCCCTAGACCACTTTCTTCTCTTTTGCACACGTTGTTCTCTCGATCCCAGGCTCATTCCTCAGAGACAATAATAATGAGCTATGTTTGTGTCCTCTTGAAATTAAAGGAACAAAGTGCATCCCCTCCCCACTAAAACCGTCAGTTATCACAATCATGTTAAATTTGGGAAAGTCTATCGCACTATTTTATCAAACCTGAACATAAGTTTGATTATTTTAGAGACAGAGGAGTACATTGCTCAGGCTGAACTGGAACTCAGGCTCAAGTGATCCTTCAGCCTCAGCCTCCTGAGTTGCTGAGACTACTGGCAGGCCATATGTTTACTTAACACAACACATAAAAAAAAGAATATCATTATGAAATCCTTGGTAAATATAAGATGCATAGCAAAAAGAAATAAACAAGTCATGCTACAACTAGAAGACATTAAAATTAGAGCTAATTTTATCCTATACAAATAACTATCTTTAACTAAACTGAATCTACTTTGTCTTTGCCCTGAATATGAATAAAGAAAAAAATGATAGATTTATATTTTTATGATTAGCTATTCTGATGAGTATGTGATTCCTTTAATGTAGGGAACTGGATGAATGTACATCACTTTTAAGGGGAAAGATACAGTATTATAAAACTTAGTCCTTACAATACCACCTGGCCATAAGGTAGTTTGGTACCGTTAAACTTAATTCCTTCTGATCATTTGAATGTCATTATTTTGGATAAGATAATATCTCAAAGATTTCACTGAAGTCATAAATGCAAGGATTTTAGCTCACATTTGCAAAGCTTTTTAAAATTTCTTTTTAAAATTTTACAAGAAATATTGCTGTCCTATTGTCTCTCAGTGCTGTCATATTGACTGGAAAGGTAAAGAGAGCTGCCTGATCATAGGAGCTATCAGAAGTGTAATTTCAACACAGATCTTATTTTAAGTCCAATATTCTCTTTAAAATGTAAATAATCACTAGGAAAAGTTCCAACATAAAAGTAATTCATATTTTTTATAGTAGGAAATTGGTATAATTGTCCTTTTTTTATTAAATTCTTTTATTGGTACATTGTAGGTATACAACACAATTACATTTCTCATTGGGAATTGTACCTTTACATAATGCATCTTGGTTCTTATTTTTTTCCTATTCCTAGCCCTCCCTTCACGCCCTCCACCCTTCCCTATTTACAAAGACTTTATTTCCATTTTTTCCATTTCTCATCATTTTTTCTTTCCCTTCTTTCCTTTCCCCTGCCCCTCCCACTACCCCTACCCCTTTGGACCTTTTTTTCCTATTTTGCATTATCGATTATTCATTCTAATCATTGGTACATTTTAGGTATACAATATAATGACATTCATCATTGGAAATTTGCACCTTTACATAGTCTCTCTTGGTTCTTATTTTTCCCCCTTGCCCAGCCCTCCCTTCAACCCCTCCAGTCCTCCCTATTTACAAAGATTTTGTTCCTATTTTTCCATTTTCTCATATTAATCCCATTCCCTTCTATCCTTTCCCCTAGCCCTCCCACTTCCTTCCCCTTTGCCCCTTTTCTTCCTATTTCACATTACCTATTATACATTTAGTCCTTATTTACACTTTCAGTTTCTCACACCAGAGAAACTATTTGGTATTTATTCATGTGTGTCCTATTTATTTCACTTAAGAGTATAGCCTCAATGTGCATCCACTTAGCTATAAATGTCTCTAATTTCTCATTTTTTATGGCTGAGTAGTACTCCATTTTATAAAAAAACCACATTTTCTTTATCCAGTCTCCAGTTGATGGGCATTTGGGCTGTTTCCAAGTTTTAGCTATTACAAACTGTGCTGCTATGAACATGGGTGCACGTATATCACTGTGGTATGATTCTTTTAATTCTTTGGGGAAGATCCCCAGCAGTGGAATAGCGGGGTCAAATGGGACTTCCAGTCCTAGTTCTTTGAGGTATCTCCATACTGATTTCCACAGTGCTTGCACCAGTCTACACTCCCACCAGCAGTGGAGCAGGGTTCCTCTTTCCCCACAGCCCCACCAGCATTTGTTATTGGTTGATTTCATGATAGCAGCCATTCTTTCTGGAGTGAAGTGGAAGCACAGCATTGTTTTCATTTGCATCTCTCGAATGATTAGTGATGTGGAACATTTTTTCGTGTATTTATTTGCTATTTCTACTTCTTTGTCTGAGAAATGTCTGTTCATTTCAGATGCCCATTTTTGGATTGGGTCTTTAAATCTGGGAGGTCTGATCTTTTTAAGTTCTTTATAGATTCAAGATAGTAGACCTTTGTCTGAGGAAGAGAAGGTGAAGATTTTTTCCCACATTGTGGGTTGTCTCTTCACACTGCTGGTGGTTTCTCTTGCTGTTCAGAAGCCTTTTAATAAGAAGAGATCCCACTTGTTGATTGTTTATGCTAGTTCACAGGCAACTGAGGTTTTGTTCATAAAATCTTTTCCTACACCGATGTCTTCAAGGGTTCTACCTAACCTCTGTTCCAACTGGTTCAGAGTTTCTATTTTAATATTTAGACCTTTAATCCATTTTGATTTTAGTTTAGTGCATGGTGAGAGATACAGATCTAGTTTTAATCTTTGGCATGTTGAAGCCCAATTTTTTCCAGTAACATTTATTAAAGAGGCTATCTTTCCTCCAGTGAGGGCATTTGGCTCCTTTATCAAAGATGAGATGGCTGAGTATGTCTGGAGTTGTTTCTGCATCTTCTAATCTGTTCCACTGGTCCTCCCTCAGGTCTGTTTCTTTGCCAGTACCATGCTGTTTTTATCACAGTAGCTTTGTAGTATAGTTGTAGGTTGGGGATTGTGATACCCCCTGCCATGTCTCTGTTACCTAGAATTGCTTTTGCTATTCTGGGTCTCTTCTTCTTCCAAATGAATTTTTGGATTGTTTTCTCAAGGTCTATGAAGTATGCTGCTGGGATCTCAACTGGAATTGCATTAAATCTATATGGCAGTTTTGGAAGTATGGCCATTTTCACTATATTAATCCTTCCTACCCAGGAGCAGGGGATGTCTGTCCATTTTCTGATATCATCTTCAATCTCTCTTTTCAGAGTGCCATAGTTTTCAGAGAAGAGTTCTTTGATTTCTTTAGTTAGGATGATTCCTAGGTATTTCAGTTTTTTGGATGCTATTGTGAAAGGAATTATTTGCCCTATTTCTCTCTCAGTGAGTCTGTCATTGGTGTAGAGGAAAGCTATTGATTTTTGTGTGTTGACCTTGTAACCAGTTACTTGACTGAATTTGGTTATTAAGTCTAGAAGACTTTTGGTGGAGTTCTTGGGGTCTTCTATATGGAGTATCATGTCATCTGCAAATAATGACAATTTGACATCTTCATTACTGATCTTTATTCCTTTTATTTCTTTCTCTTGTCAAATTGTTGTGGCTAATGTTTCCAGAACTATATTGAACAAGAGTGGTGATAGTGGACATCCTTGTCTTGTTCCTGATTTTATTGTGAAGGATTTCAGTTTTTGACCATTTAGTATGATATTGGCTGTTGGTTTTTCATAGATGCCTTCTATCAGTTTGAGGTAGAGACCATCTATTCCAATTTTTTGTAGGGTTTTTATCATAAACGCATGTTGGATTTTGTCAAATGCTTTTTCTGCATCTATGGAGATAATCATATGGTTTTTGTCCTTGGCTCTATTGGTAGAGTGTATTACATTGATTAATTGGCATATATTGAACCATCCCTGCATCCCTGGGATGAATCCCACTTGACCAGGGTGTATGATCTTCTTGATGATCTTCTGTATTCTGTTTGCCATTATCTTATTAAGGATTTTTGCATCTATGTTCATTAGTGAGATTGGCCTATAGTTCTCTTTTTCGGTTGGGTCTTTCTCTGCTTTGGGGATCAAGGTGATGCTTGCTTCCAGGAATGAATTTGGGAGTATTGCTTCCCTTTCAATTTCATTGAAGAGTTTAAACAGTAGTGGCAGCAGTTCCTCTCCAAATGTCTTGTAGAATTCAGTAGTGAAGCATCAGGGCCCAGGCTTTTCTTAGTTGAAAAGTTTTTAATTACATTTTCAATTTCATTGGTTGATATTGGGTTGTTCAGAAATTTTAGGTCTTCTTCGTTCAACTTTGGTAATTCATATGTATCTAGGAATCTGTCCATTTCTTCTGTGTTGTCCATCTTACTGGCGTATAGGTTCTGGAAGTAGGTATTGATGATCCTCTGGATTTCTGCTGGGTCTGTTGTAATTTCACTCTTTTCATTCCTAATTGCATGGATTTGGGCCTTTTCTTTCCTTTTTCTGACAAGGTTGGCTAAAGGTTTGTCAATTTTGTTGATTCTTTCGAAGAACCAACTCTTGGCTTCATTGATTTTTTGTATCATTCTTAGTCCCCATTGCATTGATTTCTCCTCTGATCTTTATAATTTCCTCCCTTGTATGAGCTTTGGGATTGTCCTGCTCTTCTTTTTCTAGAAGCTTGAGGTTCAGCATCAGGTTGTTTAATTGGGCTCATTCTGTTTTCCTAATATGCATATTCACTGCTATGAATTTCCCTCATAAGACTGCTTTCACTGTGTCCCATAGATTCCGATATGTTGAATTGTCATTGTCATTTAATTGAAGGAACTGTCTGATTTCTTCTTTAATTTCCTCTGTGACCCATTGGTTATTCAGAAGTGTGTTGTTCAATTTCCACATGTTTATGAAATTTTTTGAGTTTCTTTTGCTATGGATCGTCAATTTCATGGCACTATGGTCTGATAATATACAAGGGATAACTTCAATTCCTTTGCACTTACTTAAACATGTTCTATGTGTGAGTATGTGGTCTATTTTGGAGAATGACCCATGTGCAGCTGAGAAGAATGTGTATTCTGATTTTGTGGGGTGGAAGACTCTGTAAACATCTGTTAAGTTCATTTGTTCAAGAGTTCGATTGAGTTCTAGTATCTCATTACTTATTTTTAGTCTAGTTGATCTATTTATTTGTGACAGTGGGGTGTTGAGGTCCCCTACTACAATTGTATTAGTGCATATATGACTTTTCATGTCCGTTAGTATTTGTTTTATATAGTTGGGTGCACTAGTGTTTGGTGCATAGATATTTAAGATTGTCATCTCTTCCACTTGGATTCTTCCCTTTACAAGGATGTAGTGTCCTTCTTCATCTCTCTTAATCAGTGTTGGTTTGAAATCTACTTGATCTGCAAAGAGGATAGCTACTTCTACTTTTTGGGGGCTTCCTGTCACATGGAGTATTGTTTTCCACCCTTTAACTTTCAGTCTATGAGTTTCCTTTTGAATGAAGTATGTTTCTTGTATACAGCATATTGTTGGATTTTGCTTCTTGACCCATTCTGCCAGTCTCTTTCTTTTGATTGGTGAATTGAGACCATTAACATTGATGGTTATAACTGAAACATACTGACTTGTCATTGCCATGACTTTTTCTTTTTGTTGGGTTCTCCCCCTTTACATTTAATTTCTTGTTGTGCCCGATGGGTTCATTCTGCTTTGCTTCCTGGGGTTGTGATCCTCAATGTCTGTTCCTAGGATATTGTGTAAAATTCTTTGGAGTGCTGGTTTGGTATTTACGAATTTCCTAAGGTGCTCTTTGTCATGAAAGTATCTTAGTTCTCCATCCATTTTGAAAGACAGTTTTGCAGGGTACATCAATCTGGGTTGGAGGCTGTTTTCTTTTAGGGCTTGGAATATGTCACTGCAAGCTCTTCTCACCTTGATGGTTTGTTTTGAGAAGTCTGCTGTGATTCTGATGGGTTTTCCTTTGTATGTGATTTGTTTCTTTTCTCTGACTGCTTGGAGAACTTTGCTCTTCTGTTGTGTTTCTGGAATCTTAACAATTATATGCCTATGTGTAGATTTTTTTTGATCAAGGCTATTTGGAGTCCTATATGCCTCACTTATCTGTATGTCAAGTTCTTTTCCCCTGCTTGGGAAGTTTTCTGCCATTATTTCTGTGAAGAGATTTTTTATGTCATCTGCACTCCCTCCTGTTTCTTCATTGAGCCCAATCAGTCTTATGTTATTCTTCTTTGCATCATCTAGCAGCTGCTGGATTGATTTCTCATGTTCCCTTATAATTTTGAAGCAATTTTTCTTTTCCTGGTCACTAATTGCAATCTTATCTTCTCTATCTGAAATTCTGTTCTCACATTGGCTCATTCTGCTATGTAGACTTTCAATGGTGTTTTTCATGTCCTGGAAATCTATTTGCATCCATTTTATGGATTCCATTTGTTTCTTATGTTGGAATTCCATCATGTTCCTGAGCTCCTCTCTAGATTTATTAATCATGTCTTGCACTAGGGGCACAATTTCTCCTGTTATCTGAGTAATTATTTCTGATTTCATTTTTTCCAGATCCCCTTTTGTTGCCAGTTCAGTGGGTCCAAGTGGTTGAGTATCAGAGGGTTCCATCTCGTTTCCCTTTGGGGTTACTGTAGGTGATCTGGAAGTCTGGTTTTGAGAATTATTTATGTGTTTTCTCATTCTGACTGGGGTGGGGGGCTGTTAGTGCCTGCGAGGATTACCTCCTCTGAGCTGGGTCAGATGGGACAGGGGCCGGGAGCAGCGGTAGGGATGATGACCCAAAAGCCCTTTCTTGTGGGCTGGGAGCAGCGGGAGGGATGGTGGCCGGGAAGCCCCTTCCTCTAGACCAGGAGCAGTGGGATGGCGGCTCAGAAGCCCCTCCCTCTGGGCCGGGAGCAGTGGGAGGGATTGTGGCCCAGAAGCCCCTTCCTCTGGGCCAGGAGCAGCAGGACAGAAGGTGGCCCAAAAGCCCTTTCCTCTGGGCTGGGAGCAGCGGGAGGGATGGTGAGCGGGAAGCCCCTTCCTCTGGAGCAGGAGCAGTGGGACGGCGGCTCAGAAGCCCCTACCTCTGTGCCGGGAGCAACAGGACTCAGTACCTTGGTCTGGTGGTCTGGTGTCCTCTGTGGCTTTGTAGTGTGGAACAAGTCTGTCTGCAGCGGGGTGATTCGGTGTCTTCCACGTGACTCAGGACCTTGGTAGGGCGTGCACAGACGTGCCTGTCTGCAGCGGCCTGATTCGGCATGTTCTGTGCGACTCAGGACCTCGGTAGGGTGTGGGCAGACCTGCCTGTCTGCAGCGGGGGGATTCCGAGTCTTCTGGGCGACTCAGGACCTGGGTAGGGCGTGCACAGACCTGCCTCGGTACAATTGTCCTTTTTAAGGCCAAAGATTTTTCTTGAACAAAAGCAAGAATGTTTAAATATTACAATATTCACAGACAGGAATAAACACAACTTTTGACAGCTAACTTAGAGGACAGTGTGTCTAAACAGAATTTGGTTCTTAACATTTTATTCATAAAGAGGAAAAAATGCTAATTCTTTTTCATTGGCAATTTAATATTTCTGGGGTTAAACTGCTAACACTGCATGGTATAATGAGAGTAGATATTGTCATTAAATAAAACATTTTAAAAATAGGATTATGCAGAATGACCATCCAGTGGGCATTTTGTATTCCCAAATGCCTTCTCTGAAGGAAGAACTAATCAGCTGGCTTCCTCTGAGAGGAAGGCCTTTTGGGAGTAAGAAAGTCCTGAGATGTTTCCTTCTGATACTTGCTAGCTCAGATACCCTAACAGGAAGAAAGAAAACCTTAACTGAAAAAAGAAACGGTTTCAAGCTAGTAACTTCACACTGAATTCATTTGACTTGCAGTAGACTTAGGGGGCTGATGCGTGTGGAAATTAGGAAATTCAGCTTTCCGTGAAACTCAGAATTCATTTACAGAATTAAAAAAAAAATCTAACTTTAAAGAATGTCTCTCTAAACCTGTCTCAGAAATATGACCTGTCTCAGGAAAAAGAAACTCAGTCTGATTTTTGAAAACTAATAAATAGGAAAAGGTAATAATATGGCTATACCATAAAAAAATGAGAAATTAGAGACATTTATAGCTAAATGGATGCACATTGAGGCAATACTCTTAAGTGAAATAAATAGGACACACTTGTGTAAATACTAAATAGTTTCTCTAATGTGAGAAACTGAAAGCGGAAATAAGGATTAAAAGGTATAACAGATAATGTGAAATAGGAAGAAAAGGGGCAAAGGGGAAGGGGAAATGGAAGGGGTAGGGGAAATGAAAGAAGGGAATGGAATTAATATGAGAAAATGAAAAAATGGAAACAAAGTCTTTGTAAATAGGGAGGAATGGAGGGGTTGAAGGGAGGGCAGGGAAGGGGGAAAAATAAGAACCAATAGAGATGATGTAAAGGTGCAAATTTCCAATGATGAATGAATGTCATTATATTGTATACCTAAAATGTACCAGTAAAATTAATTAAAAAAAAAACAGCTGGCACTGGGAAATAATATGGCTATATATGTCAGTATTTACAATAAACAAGAGTTTTTAGAAAACAGGGTTTCAAAAATACATATATGCACACAACAATATTTTCTGAATTTATACTTTTAATGTACAAACATAAACGTAAGTACAGAAAAACATCAGGATTTAGGTTCAAAAAACTAAGACACAGTATTTGATATTGCTTTTTAGACATTTTATTAGAAGCAAAATCATTCTTCATAAAAATTGTGAAAAATTATTTCAATTCATTACTCAAGACACCAGTTCTTCACATTAAAAATCTTTAGAAGCATTTCAATTTTAAAGTTTATTTAATAAGTACACAGTAAAATGTTCAATTCTTTGAATGTAAGATGTTTATACATAAAAAGCAATTAATTTTCTAAACTGAGATCTGATTTTATTTTATAGAAAAGCACAAATATTTTTCCACTAAATGTCAAAAACAATTTTTGAGTTTAAATGCTTTACATTGTAAACATATACTTTGAAAATTTTGGCTTTACCAGGAGAATTTTAAGCCAAGGAGTTTTTAACTAGTGTTTTCTGAAATGTCCACAATTAAAATATTTATCATTTACAGTATATTCCTCTTGTACTATTTAACCAGTGTGTTTAAATTCAAATTAGGAAATGCTTACCTGGGAATCAGTAAGTTCTTTGCCTTTTGTTAGACTCTTCTCTTGGGGAATCTGCGAGCATAACTTTAAGTCTGACCCCATTCAGAATCTTCCCATGCAAAGTCGCAATGGCATCGTTGGCGCTCATTCTATCTGCAAATTTGGCATACCCCACATTTTTTCCTGACACAAGGTAAACTTCGATCAGGTTACCAAAACAACTGAAACAAAGTAAAAAAAAAAAAAAAAATCTACTGATTCCCAGGAGGATACTGAAATCCATATAACTTGTATTTTGCATAAGTAGCTGATGCTACATTAAAATACTGAACCACTCCATAACATAAAATAGAGAA
The DNA here is from genome assembly GCF_053883595.1 of Heterocephalus glaber. Lineage (NCBI taxonomy): Eukaryota > Metazoa > Chordata > Mammalia > Rodentia > Bathyergidae > Heterocephalus > Heterocephalus glaber. The sequence continues at coordinate 57,564,742 of NW_028258143.1, read as the reverse complement.
TACACAGAAATGAAAAAGAACCCAGATTCATTGTGAAGGTGAAACAATATAAAACTCTGATTATGACACAACTAGTAACACAGAATCAAAGGTATCAAGTTCTGTCATACATGTGTGGGTCCGTAGTATTCCTAGAAAGTAAAGCATAAGTCAAACTGCTGCTCAGTTCTCAAATGTGAATCCAAATGGGATCCATTCTCAACTCATTTTCCACCCTTCTCCCTATACTCAACAGTCATTTCATGCCAGTCTTACTCCTTCACAATCTCCTCACTCTGCTGATTTCCTTCATTCTCACTCAGGTCTCTTTCCTCATTCACATCAGAATCACCATGCCCTAGATCACTTCACGTTCTTCACTAGGCTTCTGATCACCTGGTTGTCCCTTTCCCACCCATTGTCTACCCTGTCTTCTTCATGATCTCTCTGAAACAAAACACAATCACTTCCTCCTTAAACAACTCCTCAGCATCTCCCCACAGCCTCCAAGGTGAGGACAAACTCCTAAAACAGCTCTCAGGATTGGTCCATGGCCTCTTTCCCTTCACATTCCCTCATACTCTCTCCCAGTCTATGTTCTAATGGCTTCCTTTCATATTCTCTTTGGCAGGAAAAACCATCCACACCTGCAGCTTCCTCCTGTGCCTAAAGAGTTTTCACCCTGCAGGTCTCCTTGTATATCTTGCTTCTTTCAAGAAGCCTTCTCAGAGTTCCTACAGTAGGAACCCCTCCTGTGTCCTTCATACATTCCTCATCACAGCACCAATCTCACACACTAGTTGTAATTTCCTATTTGTCTGTTTCCTATATGAAAGTGGATCTAAGAGGACAAGGACTATGCTATCTTGTTATCAGAGTATCATGCTTTGTTTACATACCATCTCGGAACTTGTGGCTGACTGGCACAAGGAGAATGCCTGACTGGCATTTCAAGGAAAAAAAATAAATGAATCAATTAAATAAAGGTCAAAATTATGAACCATATGTTTGATAGTTTGTGCAGAAGCTTCCTGTCTATTTGCTTAAGTCACTAATATTCTTATAATGTAAACAGAAAAATGACGAAAAAGAAAAAAAACAAGGTAGGAGTTATATTACAAACACCAACCCGTATTAATACTTATTAGATATTCTTCCCTACAATCAAGTATAGTGGACCTTTGAGTTATGACCAGTCTGACATATGAACAACTTGGGCTATGACTGTAATTTTAGTTTTAACTTATAAACAAAGTCTTGAGGTTCGACCTGAATGCCGGCCACTTGTGGTTTCAGATGGTCTCAGATACTGATTTAACCCTTAAAAGAGCTCTGGAAGGAACATTACAAATATCCTTTCCTGTGTGAAGTTAACTGAGAAATCCTAGGCCATTGTCTCTCTAAGGACATTGAGATCTGCCTGGATAAAGTGTGGTCAAAAATTATACAGGGGAGAGAATTTGAAGGCAGTGTAGAGGACCCTGAGCCTTCAATTCACCAAGGTGAGTTACAACTAGCCCTAGAAACAAACAGAGTTCATAAGTCAAGGGTCCACTGTAATTGTTTACTCAATATGGTTATATACACCTTAGGATCCAACAGAGTGTTGACAAAATAGAAGATACTTAATGGTTACTGGTCAGCTGAATTGGAAATAAGAAGGAAAAGAATTCTAGTGGACAGAAAGGTCTATATTGATGTATCTTCTATCAAGAAACAAAGTTATTTGTCCATGGTATGTATCTAGTTTTTCAAAACAATCCTATATACTTTATTTTTTCAAAACAAAATAACAGAAAATTTTGTGTAAAGACTCGGGATGGCAAAGAAGAGAAGGAAATGATCATAAATTGAAAAAAAAAGATTCAAAAAGGCAATTTTAAAAGTCAAGAATAAATCATCCCTACCTGGTAAGTATTGGGTAAAGTAAGTTTCAAGATTGTGAGAAAGCTAAAATTATTAGTTTAAATAAATTATACTACAAAAACATAACGTTGTAGAATTGAAATCTTACCAGAATATATCCTCTAATACATCTAAAGGTAAAGGATGAGGATTAAACACAATAAAGAGTCTTTCTTTCATAGGAGTTTTTGGAGAGGCTTTTTTTTGCATGTATAACATATTTTTGGAAGTATAATATCTGTCTGCATTTGAGGCAACTGTGATCCAGAACTTCCTCCAAATTGCTGCTGAAGTTAGATACAAAGTGAGAAAAAGAAAAACTGTATTTCAGAGATTTTAGCCATAGCTAAAGATAATGTGTATTGTGTATGATGGTGCCTATGTGGTCCTCCAATGTGACTGAAAATTTTCTTACTTAATAGGTAATAAACAAAGGTCAGATTTATCTTCAATTCTCTTGACTGCATTATAAGGGTTAAATTCTTACCTACTTACCAGAAATTGCTGCTGGCTTGGGTTATTCCACACCATTGGGGCAAGCTGTGCAGCTACCATCTGTGTTGCCATTTTTCTAAGGAGACTGGAGACAATAACTCATAATTTACAGAAAGCTGGAAATACTCAGTTCTAATTGTTACTTGTTTTCTGTGACTTCCCTTGTGGGTTAACCGCTTTCTACCTGTATTTCTCAAATCATAATCATGTCCTTAGGCACTCCAGGAATGGTACTTACTCTGTCGCATTACTCCCGTTATCAATGAAGGAAACACTTATCATTCCCAGGAGGGTACTGAAATCCATGTAACTTATATTTTGCATAAATAGCTGATGTTACATTAAAATACTGAACCATTTCATGACCTAAAATTGAGAACACACAGAAATGAAAAAGAAAGCAGATTAAATGTGTATGGCCAGTGTTATAACATGAAGGTGAAACAATATAAAACTCTGATTATGACACAACTAGTAATATAGCATCAAAGGTATCAGATAATAAAGTTCTGTCATACATGTGTGTGTCAGGTGTATTTCTCAAAAGTGAAGCACAAGTCACATTTTAGAAAAAATATAATATTTAAGGAAAACAATATAGCATATGTCTGTGAATTTAATTTTAATATATTGGCTTCTTATATGATATCGATACACCCACAAACCTAAATTTTTAATCTTTGAAATTTTTCCCTATCATACCAGGTAGAGAATTAAATAATTGGTTTATGAAGAGAATATAGACTCAGCTAGGTGCATCAGTAGAGAGGGAAAAAGTGATATGTATAAAAAACAAAAGGTAGGAAACAGCAGGTCTCAGATCAAGTTGTCCACTTCACATTCCTTTGCGGCAAGATTTCAACTAAGGGGACAGATTTAAACTCAAAAGGTGATGAGAAAGAATTTTATGCTGGAGTCCTCAAATGGAGAGCCCTCAGCTGGTGATACAACCAAAAGGTTTTCAAGATATATTTATAAGATAAAATACTTTGGGGGAAAAATAGCTTAAAATTTTATGCTTCTGTTAAACTTAAGAACCCAATATTTTAATGAAATTAAAACATAGAAAACCAATGACCATTTAAAATTAATTGAAATAGGATTCTAACTGTATGATGACATTGGTTAACAAAAAGGTGTGCCACTACATATTTATCAGACACATCCACCAGAAAAATAATATAGAAAGTGCAGTAAATACATTTCAACATACTAGATAAATGGTGGTTGGATGGACAAAGCAGTGTTACATATAAATGTAACAACAAATGTGCCAGGAAACACAATATATGTGCCTAGGAGCTTTAAACAGAATGACAGGGTAAGATTAGGTTAAGGATGGAGACAGCGCAAAGGAGGTTTGATGGAGAGTTGTGCTAGAAGGTGAGGGCTGGCCAGGGCAACAGTGAGTATGCAGGGGCATCCCTCTGAAGGGCGAGGTACGTCAGGGCTGCCAGCCCCAACCCAGACTCATTCCCCTACTTCTGCTCCCCACTCAAGCCACTCTGAGAGGACTACATCAGGTAATCCTAGAGTCCTGGAGGAAATGCCAAGTATGATGTCTTTATATGGCCTTTCATTTCTAATTCTTCAGCAAACAAGCAAAAGTGCTTGGCACTAATTAAAAGGTTACAAACAGGAACCCTATCATGAGGTAGTTTTGTTGTGCTACTGGAAAGAAAAAATACTCTATTCTGTTGGAGTCAGAGCATTTTTTTTCAAAAAGTAAGTAACATTATACAAAGGATACATTCCCAGGGGTTTGTTTATTAAAGTAGCAATATAATTTAAAGTCTAAAATAGAAAGGAAACATAAAACTCCTGTCCCACAAACAGGATCTGACATAAAAAATGACATTGGAGAACAGTCATCTAAACAAAACATAAGCTATTTAAAAACAACATCAACAATATATTACTGTAATTTGAGTAAGGATCTTGTTGAACTTCACAATACTCCAATCCTGGTACTATATCAAAAATGCTGAAAAGCTGCTCTTCAGTGAAAGGAACTTGTGATACAACTGACAGGCGTAATAGCTTCATGGCCTCTGTTGTCATTCTTGTCAAAATTTAGAAATTCAGATTGTTGATCTCCAACAATATTTAAAACAAAAACAAAATCCTTAAGTTTTGATATATTCAAAACTTCATGCAACATTTTATGGACTAGAAAATGAAAGTCCATTGCACTGGACAAAGCACTGTATTTGGTAGCATGCTTTTGGTCATCAGCACTACCAGAAGGGACCAATGGGAAGAAAACACACAACTCTCCCCACCCCCAACTTCAACACAGAAATACAAATTCTGACTTGATAGGAGGGAGTTTAGTATGTAAAACTGAAAAATATGCCTAGAATTTTATGGCAAATAATATCTAAAGACTTTGCATTCATCACCCACTTTCTCCTTTTTCTAGCTTCTACTTTTGTCATTATTTTCTGTAGCCCTAATTTTAAAGCAGCCACAGTTTTAGTCCTCATACTGAAAGGATATCTCCATATATTTTCTGTACTTTTTGGTTAGCTTCATAAAGGCAGAAGTTCACTCAAAAAGTGGTCGTGACATAGTTTAATACATAGATAATGCTCAAATAATCAGAAAAAACTGGAAATAAGTTAAAGAAAAATGAGTGTTAAGTATTAAGGACACAACATCATGAACAACTTTTTGGGAAAAAAACTGCATTTAAAATTCACAAGGTGAGATTTATGACTTACTAGGAAAAGAACAGTTAAAGAACACTCAACTTAGAATGCATACACTGGATCCACTATTGAAGTAAAAGTAGTCCGCTTACCAAATGGAAACATATTTACTCTAGGTTCATGTCCCAAAGCCTCCTGCCTCTTATTACTATAATAATCTTGTTCTGAGGATTTGGATGCTTTATTTTTTGGGTCAGCCACGATTGCTCTAAAATCTGAAAAAGAGAATCCAGGAATTTCAAATTTCATTGCAAATTTAACATACTTGCAAATGTACATGGTTGCTAGTGCCTGACTTAGCTTAATAGTCTAATTGTACAAAGTAAAATCTATACATGGCCATCTCCACCAGATGTATTTCTTCTTTGCTTTCTGAATGATGTGGCAAACAAAAATCTAACAGTAAGAATCTCAACTTAAGGGTCAATGTAGACATGGAAGATTCAATTCAACTGCACATGATATTATTATCTTGTCCATGCTTCTCAACATGAAAATTGTATTCTGCTTCTTCACATTTAACCTGCCACCAAGATTCTTCCTTTGAAATACACTTAGAATATGTTATTTTTTACTCTCCTTTTCTGCCTCTGTTTTTAATTTAGAATCTCTTCAATTAATTACAACAGCCTTTTAAATGTTCTCTTTGTTTCTAGATCAAGAGTTCTTAACTAGGGGTCTAAGCATGAGCTTCAAAAGGTGGGGAAGTTCTAAGCACTCTCTGAAATTTTAAACAAAATACTTATGCATATGTTTGCACATGGGTGTATTTCAAGGGTCCACAGCTTCCATAATATTATACTCTGGCCTCAAACAGGATAAAATCAGCCAGGTTGAATTCCTTCCATGGAAATCTATCCACTACTGTGATTAGATCAACTGTTCTCTAATTATTATTATTATTATTTGCAGTAGTGGGGATTGAACACAGGGCCTTTGCACTGACCAATATCCCTGGCCTTTTTTATTCTTTATTTTTAGACTGGGTCTTGCTAAGTTGAAGTTACCTGAATTAAGCTGGGCACAACCTTGTCTGTCCCAGCTTCCTAGAGTGCAGGGATCACAGGAATGTGTCATCAAATCTAGCTAACTTTATTATTTTTAATCAAACTACAAGAGAATCCTAATGTGGACTAAGTCAGAACTCTTCATAACCTCCCGCATATGGCTCTGGTGTACTCAGCTGACTGTCTCATAATTTGTCAGCAGGAATATTGTGCTTTATGTGACAGTCTCCCTGTCATGAAGAAAAAGACATGGCTATGTGTCTTTGCAAACTCTGCTCTCACCTTTTCCCTGTCCACTCCTCTATTCTAGATGTAAGTCCTACCTCCTCTCAATGTTCTCCCTTGCTCACTTGGTGTACCTGTTGCTCACTGCTGATAGACTATACCACATGCTTCTGAATACTTTTTTCATTTAGCAAATTCTTTTTGAGTCCATACAAATACTAGAAGTTACTATGGAAGAGATCTCAATAAATCTTTTCTGAGGCCTATCACTATATTATATATTTGGGGTGATGGAAAGACAGAACATATTTCTTATTTCTGAAGAGCCTTTAAAAATTATTCTGTTATTCAGTATTTTTTACCTATTTGACCTTTATGTCCAATAGATATAAAATCCTTAAATGCCAGGATTGCCATATATTTCATTTGTGTTCCTCTATTTAGCACATTAATAAGTGTACCATAGGTACTCAATAAGGCTGACTGAATGGGAAATTTAGAAGGATCTAAGATAAAAATTTTGGTGTGGACCTTCTGGGTAACTAAGAATCCTGTTAACAATTCTTTACTGTAAGTATAAATTTTCATAATATCCAAAAGCCAGGTAATTTATTCCACATCTTATTTCTCAAAGTCAATGCACTAGAGTGTGACTACAAAGAATATTTTTCTTGTCATCTTTAAAATGCTTAGTCTTTATTAGGTATACCAGCAACAGCAGAAGGTTCAACTACTCTTAGCCTGAAATCAACTCTAATTAATTACCTATGTTAGGAAACTTCATAAATCCTATCCTTACCCTATATGCTTACTAGCATATTGAATTTTATTTTGAGTTCGGTAATAAATAAATAAATATGGTATAAGTGTTAAAAAAACTTGAAAGAGTAAATCAAATTTTTAATACTTCAAATTTTGAAATATATGTATATATAGATATCAAAAACCTATTCAAATAACCAAAGTATGCATTGCACTTGCTATTTTAATGTAGTTGCTTATATTTCTTTTCACAATAGTGCTTCAGTGAATGCTTAATTGCAGCCCCACAATAGTTTTTATCTTTGAATTATGTATATTTAAACATCTACTCCTAAGATTAAATTAGTAGATACCATGTTAGATTCAGTTATTTATAATAATTGGAATTTTAAAGAAAGTCACTAACAATGTCAAAAACATATTCTTACTTTGATCCCTACAAGAGTTAAAAGACAGAATCTTAGGGGACTCAAATTTAATTATTAAAGAAATTATTTCAGAATTAACTTTAAATGTATGATTATTCATGCCTTGTGGCCATTAGGGTGGTGTGTCAACTGGATTGGCTTTGGGATCCACCTGGGGGATTGGGAGAGCACACTTCTGGGTGTATCTGGGTAGTCAAGGGGGGATGGCCTTGGGGTCTATGTCTAGCCCCTTGCTGCTTCTATTCTGCTCTGTTCCCCTGCTCTGGTTCCTGGCTGTCATGAAGCAAAAATCTTTGCTCCACTATACCCCTTGCCATGATGTTTCTGCCTTGGAACCAGTCAAAATCATGGTCTGAATCCTGGTAAAAATGAGAGCCCAATTAAACCTCCTCACCTTTAAATTTTGGGTGTCAGGTGTTGTGTCCAATGATGGGACAGTTGACTAATATAGAAAATTGATGCTAAGAATAAGGTCATTGTTGTGACTCTGCCTGACAATGTCATTTAGAAGCCTTTCAATCTGGTTTGTGGGAGATTTTAGAAAGGTTTAGAGATAAGGACTAGAGAAGTCATAGAATGCTGTGAGAATGAAGCTGAAGGTGCAATGGAGAGCCTAATGGATGTTTCTGGTCAGTGCTCAGAAGACTAGAAGAGAGATAGTAATGCATCCAATAAAGGTCAGATTCAGGAGTTTTCAGATGGAAACACTCCATTGGCAGGTGAAGTAGAGGCCATGTGTATTACACTCTGGCAGAAAATTTGTCTGCATTTTGCCAATGTCCTGAGACTTTGTAAAACACCAGGTTTAACGGGGAAGAAATTTCAAGACAGCTCAACATTCAGGCTGTGGCATGGGTATTGCTGGATGCTTTTAGCCAGATTTACAGTAAGAATCAGTGGCAAAAGGCTGAACAGAAATATTTGAAAAATTTAAATTTTGCTGCAAAAGGAACCAAAGTAAAGTTGGAGCCAAAAGAAGGTGTGGCTGCTGAAGAGATTAGCACCACTAAAAGATACCAACTACTTTGTACAGGGACAAGAAGATCCCAAGCTTTATGGAATCTCAGGAATCAGTAAGACCCTATTCATCACAGACCTAAGGGTGCAAATGTCAACCTTTCATTTAAAGAGAATCCCTGGGCCCCCTGCTCAAGGAAGACCCAGTAGGAAATTTGTTCCCAAGGATTCTTTCCACTCTGGTCAGCCATCAAGGCTCTCAGAGATTGCTGCAGCCAGGGTCCAAGAGGGTCTGGCTACTGGCAGCAGTCCTTTGAGACATTCCCATGATGGTAGTTTTACTGGCATGCAGAATGAAGAGTTGTGCAGTTAAACAGGCTTCTACCCAGACTTCAGAGGAAGGCCAGGGAGGTCAGGCAATGAGCTCCTGAGAGGGCAGTGCATGAAGCTGTGAGAATGAAGCTGAAGGTGCAGTGGAGAACCCAGGATGTTGGAGGTGCCACAAACATGAAATGTCTGCCAGGGCAAGCTACAAAGCATGAGTGGAACCAGCCAAAGAGAGAGTTTGTGTGAGCTGCAACTGCCACAGCTGCAGGAATGGGGCTGCCCAAACTCTCTGTAACTCACATTTTACCACCATGTGCCCAATGCAAGATATGGAGCTACAGGGCTTAAGGTTCCACTGAGTTTCAGTCTTGATTTGGTCTGATTATTTTCTGTCCTCCACTCCTCCCTTTTGGAATGGAAATATTTTCCCTGTGCCATTGTACTTTAGAATTATGTAACTTGTTCTTCACTTTTACAGAGCTTTACAACTTAAAAGTTTGTCTTGATTCTCAGAAGAGAGTTCGAACTTGACTTTCAAAAAATGCTGGAATTGCCGAGACTGAATTGTTGAGACTTTGAGGACTGTCTCTGGTTATATGCAGTATAGTTGTATTAGGTTAGGCAGAACTATGAATTTGCTAATGTCTTTATTTGGAGATTGAGTATGGTTTTAAAGTATGTTTGTTGACAAGGGGTGTGAGATGGTGGTGAGAGTGGTGTATCAACTTGACTGGCTTTGGGAACCATCCTGGGGACTAGAGGAGCACACTTCTGGGTGTGTCTGGGTGGATCATGAAGACATTGCGCAGGGATCTATGTCTAGTCCCTTCCCTTTTCCTTTCTCTGTTTCCTTGTTCCGGATCCTGTCCATTATGAATTAAGCAGCTTTGCTCCACCACACCCTCTTGCCATGATATTTCTGCCTTACAGCCAGCTGACCATAGACTAAATCCCTTAAAACATGAGCTAAAATTTGAAGCTTTCCTCTTGTAAGTTGTGGGTGGCACATATTGTGTCTAGTGATGGGAAAGCTGACTAATTATGTGCAGAAGCTTTTTAATAAGAAGAGATCCCACTTGTTGATTGTTTGTGGTAGTGTACGGGCAACTGAGGTTTTGTTCATAAAATCTTTTCCTACACCGATGTCTTCAAGAGTTCTATCTAACCTCTGTTCCAGCTGATTCAGCGTTTCTATTTTAATATTTAGGTCTTTAAACCATTGTGGTTTTATTTTACTGCATGGTGAGAGATATAGGTCTAGTTTTAATCTCTGGCAAGTTGAAACCCAATTTTTCCAGCACCATTTATTAAAGAGGCTATCTTTCCTCCAGTGAGGGTATTTGGCTCCTTTATGGAAGATGAGGTGGCTGAGTGTGTCTGGAGTTGTTTCTGCATCTTCTAGTCTGTTCCACTGGTCCTCAGGTCTGTTTCTTTGCCAGTACCATGCTGTTTTTATCACAGTAGCTTTGTAGTATAGTTGCAGGTTGGGGATTGTGATACCCCCTGCCATGTCTCTGTCACCTAGAATTGCTTTTGCTATTCTGAATCTCTTCTTTTTCCAAATGAATTTTTGGATTGTTTTCTCAAGGTCCATGAGGTATGCTGCTGGGATTTCAATTTGGATTGCATTGAATATATATAGCAGTTTTGGAAGTATGGCCATTTTCACTATGTTGATCCTTCCTACCCAGGAGCAAGGATGTCTTTCCATTTTCTGACATCATCTTCAATCTCTCTTTTCAGAGTGCTATAGTTTTCAGAGAAGTCTTTGATTTCTTTCATTAGGTTGATTCCTAGGTATTTCAGTTTTTTGGATGCTATTGTGAAAGGAATTATTTGCCCTATTTCTCTCTCAATGAGTCTGTTGTTCATGTAGAAGAAAGCTATTCATTTTTTTGTGTTGACCTTGTATTCAGCTACTCTACTGAATTTGGTTATTAAGTCTAGAAGACTTTTGGTGGCATTCTTGGGGTCTTCTATATACAGTATCATGTTATCTGCAAATAATGACAATTTGACTTCTTCATTTCCTATCTTTATTCCTTTTATTTCTTTCTCTTGTCTAATTGCTGTGGCTAATGTTTCCAAAACTATATTGAACAAGAGTGGTGATAGTGGACATCCTTGTCTTGTTCCTGATTTTAGTGTGAAGGATTTCAGTTTTTGACCACTTAGTATGATATTGGCTGTTGGTTTTTCATAGATGGCTTCTATCAGTTTGAGGTAGAGACCATCTATTCCAATTTTTTGTAGGGTTTTTATCATAAATGGATGTTGGATTTTGTCAAATGCTTTTTCTGCATCTATGGAGATAATCATATGGTTTTTGTCCTTGGCTCTATTGATATTGTGTATTACACTGATTGATTTGCATAAGTTGAACCATCCCTACATCCTTGGCATGAATCTCACTTGGTCAGGGTGTATGATCTTCTTGATGATCTTCTTCATTCTATTTGCCAGTATCTTATTAAGGATCTTTGCATTTATGTTCATTAGTGAGACTTGCCTATAGTTCTCCTTTTCAGTTGGGTCTTTCTCTGCTTCGGGGATCAAGGTGATGCTTGCTTCCAGGAATGAATTCAGGAGTATTGCTTCCCTTTCAATTTCATTGAAGAGTATAAATAGTAGTGGGAGTAGTTCCTCTCTAAATGTCTTATAGAATTCAGCTGTGAAGCCATCAAGACCCCCCCCAGCTTTTCTTAGTTGGTAAGTTTTTAATTATGTTTTCAATTTCATTGATTGATATTGGGTTGTTTAGAATTTTTAGGTCTTCTTCATTCAATTTTGATAATTCATACATATCTAGGAATCTGTCCATTTCTTCTGTGCTTCCCACCTTATTACCATATAGGTTCTTGAAGTAAGTACTGATGATCCTCAGGATTTCTGCTGGGTCTGTTGTAATTTCTACCTTTTCCTTCCTAATTGCATGGATTTGGGCCTTTTCTTTCCTTTTGCTGATAAGGTTGGTTAAGGGTTTGTCAATTTTATTGTTTCCAAGAACAAACTCTTGGCTTCATTGATTTTTTGTATTGTTCTCTTAGCAAAAGCAATTTTAGACAACAGAGACAAGGCAGGGGTATCACAGTCGCCAACTTGAAACTATACTACAAAGCTACTGTGATAAAAACAGCACAGTACTGGCAAAGAAACAGACCTGAGGACCAGTGGAACAGATTAGAAGATGCAGAAACAACTCCAGACACACTCAGCCACCTCATCTTTAACAAAGGAGCCAAACACCCTCACTGGAGGAAAGATAGCCTCTTTAATAAATGGTGCTGGAAAAATTGGGTTTCAACTTGCCAGAGATTAAAACTAGACCTATATCTCTCACCATGCAGTAAAATAAAACCACAATGGATTAAAGATCTAAATATTAAAATAGAAATGCTGAATCGGCTGGAACAGAGGTTAGATAGAACTCTTGAAGACATCGGTGTAGGAAAAGATTTTATGAACAAAACCTCAGTAGCCCATGAACTGGCACAATCAACAAGTGGGATTGCTTCCTATTAAAAAGCTTCTGCACAGCAATAGAGACCACCAACAGTGTGAAGAGACAACCCACAAGGTGGGAAAAAGTCTTCACCTGGTGTTCCTCCGAAAAAGGTTTACTATCTAAAATCTATAAAGAACTTAAAAAAAAAATCAGACCTCCCACATTTAAAGACCTAATCCAAAAATGGGCATCTCACATGAACGGGCATTTCTCAGAGAAGCAGAAAGAGCAAACAAACATATGAAAAAATGTTCAACATCACTGGTCATGTGAGAGATGAAAATGAAACCAAGGCTGAGATTTCACCTCACTCCAGAAAGAATGGCTGCTATCATGAAATCAACCAATAACAAATGCTGGCGGGGCTGTGGGGAAAGAGGAACACTGTTCCACTACTGGTGCAAGTGTAGACTGGTGCAACCAATGTGGAAATCAGTATGGAGATACTTCAAAGAACTAGGACTGGAAGTTCCATTTGACCCAGCTATTCCTCTGCTGGGTATCTTCCCCAAAGAATTAAAAGAATCATAGCACAGTGATATATGCACTTTTGCTTTCAAAGAAAAGTGACAGTTAACAGAGGATTGATGATCAAATATATGATATTCAAATTTACACAATTTAAAATAATGTTAAAAATCACAAGAGTGTGATACATATGTAATAGCCATTTTAATCATTTGAACACAATATTACATACATGCATACTTTTGTCTGGTCTTGGTAAAAGGCCCAACCTCAGAGGGCCACAGTTTAATGTGACCACATTGGTCAAATTGTGAAGTCCCACATCTACCAGGAGGGAGGCAGAGTTATCTTTTTTTATTCGTGGTAAACCGCAGTGTCAAAGCGAGGAGGGTTGATGAAGCCCTCAAGGCAGGCCGAGTGAATGGGCTGTGGACTCAAGAACTGCCAGGAACGACAGGGTGGCACGGAGAAGGGGCTCACATCAGCCCCTGCCCGCAGCCTGGTGTAGGCTCAGGGCCATGCGGGATCCTCTCCCAAGGTCACCTCCACCCCCTGCCAGCTGCATGGTTAGCCTCCTCGGCCTGGCACAGCACCAGGGAGAGGCCCGGGAGAACCATCCCAGGCCGCCTCCGCCCCCGCGGGCACAGTGACCTGGGCACCCGCACCTTGATGGGCTTAGTGTTGTTGGGCTCAAGGCACTGTCCGTGCATCTCCTCCATGGCCCTGCAGGCCTGCGAGCTGCGGGCGAACTTGATGAAGGCGATGCCCTTGGACTCCTTCGTGTGCTTGTCCCGCACCACCTAGATGTCCTGGATCTCGCCGAACGGCGAGAAGCGCTCCCACAGCACCGCCTCGGGCGTGTACTTGCTGATGACCAGGAAGATGCGGCTGTTGGGAAGCTCGTCCCGGCTGTCCACGCCCGGGCGGAAGCTGCTGCCACCGCCGCCCGCCGAGCTGCCGGCCTTCTCCATCGTGCTCCACCTCGGCGCGGGCGGCGGGACCTGGTCCCTCCAGGTCCTTGCAGATTCTGCCTTGGTCTCAACCAACTCGTCGTGGGTCCGCCTCCCCCCTTCCGGAAGATGGAGAAGTCAGGCGTCAGGCGAGGTCCCATCTTAGGGATGCTGGCTTTTGGGCGGAGTTTGAAGCGCCCTCTGGCGTCTTGGGGGACCCGCACCGAGTCCGGGACCCTCTGCTGAAGCCAGGTTCAAGTTACAACTTTGTACAATCCTTGTCTTTTGCTCAGATCATCTGGCCTGAAACAAGGCTTTCCCAACCCTGGTTTTGCCTCCTAGTATTGTCCCAAGTCCAAGAATTCTTCCCCAAAACTTTCCATTGTGAATGAAGAAATTATTCATAACACTTGCTAAAGATGGCCAACTTGATTCAAGCTGTTTGGGGGGCATAGTGGTAAGTACAGGAACCACTGCAATAGGGTTTTGAAATGGGGACCATATGAGATTGGAGTCAGTTCCAACTTCAGTAAGAGTTATGGTTTGGGCCTAGATTCCTCCCGCCCGTCCCCCCCCCCCCCGCCCCCATACACCCAGGCCGCATGAGTGGGTCACAGGTGGCTTTTTCAGAGGTAGCTGAATCTAGAGTGTGTGATGCTGGGATTTAGGGCGTGTGATTACTAAATCAGTTCACTGATTGGTTTGGCACCGCCCTAATCCCGGTAGTCTGGCTAAGATAAAAGGGACAGAAAGACGCTGGTAAGTTTCCCTTGTTGCTTTTGCTACTGTGTAGGTGCCATGAACTGTTTCTCCTCTGTGATGCCCCCCATGTTGGGCACTATGCTGTATCTGAGGGAGAAAGTATTAAACATAACTATCCTTCTCCTTCTCTCATGGAGCTAGTAGTTTAGTCTTGTATAATTAGGATCATATAGAGCTAATAGTTTAGCGACCAAATACAGTAATGGGTACAATGGCACAAAAAAGTTAATTTACTTGATCTCATTGACAATGGTGTTCACTCCCATCCTCTCTTGATATTATATAATAGCTTGATGGTAATTGAGACTTAAGAATTCTGGATTGTTAGCCTGCATTGTTAGCCTGCATTTAGGAAAAAAAAAGATTGTTATCATTTCTGTATACTATATCTGTACCATGAAGGTGATGTTTACCCCAGAGTTTAGCAAGTCTAGGAAGTATGTTGTCTTAACTTTGTACTTCTCTTACCCAGACCAGTCAAAATGAATGAAAAAATGTAACACTGGGATAATTTTATTGATTTGATTTAAAGATTCTCAGCAATACTATTTGCACACCACTGCCATCTAGTGGAAAATTTATACTTTTAAAAACTGCTCTGAGCAGTCTGTTTCTAATAAAATAAGAATATGGATGTGTGTGATATTCAGAGCAGTTAATTTTTTTCTCAAAATATTGGAGAATGCTAGGGGAGCAAAATATCTTTACAGGTGATTCATGTGAAATACTACCTGTACAAGAAAAATAAGAAATTTAATTATAAATTACTAATAATGAGTATATTTTCTTCATAGTATTTATTTTAGACATATTTGAGATATAATTTGAAATGTTCTATCAAATGCTTTTTACTATGCTCACAGAGTTGTACAAACATCATCACAATCAACTTCAGGGCATTTAAACACTCAATGACAGAACTGTCTTATTTTAGATCATCCAACATCTTTGAACATGAATTACCCATATCTAAAACATCTGAAGTATCTGAGATTCAAAAGAATAACAATTATCTCTATGTGAGTGAAGAAATATATTGGACATTTGTAGGTTAAATTTTTTCAAGGCTTTAAAATATGTAGCCTAGCCAGGCTTGGTGGTACACTCCTGTGATTCCAGCACTCTGGAAGACTGAGGCAGGAGGATCACAAGTTTGATCCCAGCTGGGCAATTTAGTTCCTTAGTGAGACCCTGTCTTGGCAAAAAAAAAAAGAGCTGAGGATGTAGCTCAGGGGGAAGGCTCTGGGGTCATTCCCAGGACTGCAAAAATAAGTCAATCAATCAAACAATTAATTTAACACACAATTATTAGAATGATAAATACTTTGATTCCACATAAATTCAGATGTCCTTTGACCTTTTTCTCCAAATCTTATGAATTTGTTTTTAAAAATGAAAGCCAAGGGGCCGGAGATGTAGTTCAGGGACAGAGTAGTTACCTAGTATTCATGAGACCCTGGGTTCACAGATATATCATGACTGATTTTTGAAATGCAAGGAGAAAATAGTCATTTTTTGTACCGTCTTCCAAAGTCTTTCAAACTATAATGTAACTACAATGATGCTTACTTAGTAACATTAGTCTTTATATGTTATATTTAATTAAAATGTTTTTTCTCTGTTAGCAAATTTTCTGTGGATTTGACCACTGATATTTATTAGTGATCGATAAGGAACTTTTAGATTTCTTTACATGGATATGGTCCACAGCTTCTATTTGTTCCATCTATAACCTATTGACTACTTTTAATGTATGTAAGGGTTTAGCTTGGTATGTTACCGGCACTCAAGAAATGATGGTCTCTTGAGTTTGCATACCTTTGAGTTTGAGAATAATATTTAGCCTCTGGTTTGTTTTTCACAGTAGACTGTCCTCGTGATTCAAACTGATGACATAAATCTTTTCAATGAGTAGCTCACAGGGCAGAACTCATAGGAACCACTTAGAGTAGCTCCATCCAACCATCTGGTGATTCTGGCTATTTAAATTAAAATAAAATTACTCTAAATTAGTTATAGTTAAAATAATTACAAAGTCAGTTACTTCATTTAATTGGACTCATTTCCAGCACTCAAAAACTATTTGCAGCTGGGCCGGGGATTTAGCTCAGTGGTTTCGCTGCCTGCTGCGAAAGCGCAAGGACCTGAGTTCAATCCCCCGTACAAAAAAACCCAAACAAACAAAAACCAAACCAAAACAAAAAACTATTTGCAGCTTTTGAAAAGAAGCCCACATAGAATATTTCCATCACAGCAGAAAGGTGTATTGGACAGCGCTGCTCTGGAGAACTAGAATATTGGGTAAAACTCCTACTTACCTAACTCACAACCTTTTCACTGTTGTATATCCAAATACCTTGACTGGTGAACAAGTTTAGAAATAATTACATTCTCTATTTCTCCGACACAGCCTTAACACTCACCTCTCACTCAAGTAACTATGTAGCCACAAGTGTCTCTCTCTCTTTTTTAAGCAAAAACATTTATTGGTAGATTTTAGATATACATAATAACAACATTTATCATAGGGAATTCCTGTTCTATTCCATTTTTTTTCTTTTTGGTGGCACTGGGGAATTTGAACCCAGGGAACTTACACAGGGGAGGCAAGCACTGTATCGATAACCTACATCCCAGCCCTTTACATTTTCTGTTGAGATGGGGATCACTAGGTTGCTCAGGCTGGCCTTGAACTTGCCATCCTCCTGCCTCAGCCTCCTAGAGTGCTGAGATTAGAGACATGCTCCACGGTGCCCAGTTCAATTCCACTTTTGGGACCTTGCTGTCAGCTTTTATATTGTAGTACTTTATGTAACTCACTAATTTAATTTAATTTCCATAATTTAAATTTATGTAGAATATTGGATAAACCAATATTATGTAAAATTAATGTACTTTGCATCTTGCTCCCCTAGATTGTAACTCATGGAGAACTGGGGTAGGGAGTTTTGATGTTTCTACTCCCAACTTTCTTGGCACAGTGTCTCGCCCATAGCAGTGAATGCTCATTTTCTTGATGTGGCTTGATTCCTGTCAGCAAATGCTCTTGGATCATTCTTAAAACATGGCGTTACTATTTCAAGAAAGATCTTTTAGCCCTGTGAATACACATACATAATTTAACTTTTGGTTATGAAAAGGTTGAAACGAAAAAATCTAGTCTTACTGCTCGAAGGTCACTAGCTTTGTTGCAGAAGACTGGAGCTGGTTGTGGCTGTCCTGTAGGTGCCAGGCTCTAGGCCCCGCGAGAATTGAGATCTCGCGGGATCTTGGGCCCAATCAGGAGCTCTGGCGGTTAGGCTGTGTCCTCCACCCTGAAGCACTGTGCTTGGCGGGGCTTGAGGCACTCAGCATTGAGCCCCCGCCCTGGGACTGCCTGCTTCAAACCTGGGGTGAGGGCGTTCGCCTGGCAGCGGCCGAGGGAGGCAGAGGACAGCACTGCTGGCCCTTGCTAGGAGTGGGCCTGGCTGGGAGAGGGTGAGCCCGACAGCCGTGAGATCTGATCGCTCATTATGCCCCATGCAATTCGGGCCTGGGTCCGCTCAGAAGGAAGCGCCCAGCTGTCAGGCCTGTTGGAGGCTTCCACAGTAGGCAACAGAAAATGACACTGTTATAGACATTCCTCGTTTAATGACTGAGTTACTAACCGGCGACTAGGTTGTTAAATGAATTGGTCGCTAAATGAGGAATTATATATAGTATGTACAATATTCAGAACAAAGAAATGGTCAAAGGAAACTCCAGTTTGATGACTTTGCTTTTATTTGCATAACTCTTACATGCAGAGGTATGATGTATAGCGAACATAAAACTATAGTACCGTACTACTGTACAGTGCAATCAGCAAAAATTACAGTACCGTATAAACATTGTGTACAAAAAAAGACATTGAGGTTCTATAAACAAGATGTACAGAACTGTACCAAAAAAAAAAAATCAAGCTAGCATTTTAGTCATCAAATCCTTCAAAGTCCTCATCAGTGTCATCATTGAGATTATGATCAGGAGATGTAGAAGGCTGAGGTAAGCAAGATGATGAGAGAAATGGAAGAACTAGTAGTAGGAGCCCTTGGTGTAGATCTTTTAGAAGAATCTTGTTAGTGTGGTCTGTTTTGTCTTTTTCTTTTTTTTGCCTCATAAACATGATGGCATCATAAAAGTTCACTCATTTGCTGTGCTACTTTTGTGAACATTCCACATTTGGATCCATAGCCACTAGTTCTAACATGGCTGCACTTACATTTGAGAAGACACCTGCTAATCCCTTCACAATGAACTTCTTTGGTACTTCAGTTCTTTCCTCTTCTTCCTCCTCTTCTTGTAAATGTTACTGTGCTTCCAACTCTATTAAATCTTCTATACTTAGCTCTTCCTCAGTATATTCCACTAATCCTTCAAAATCTTGCTCTTCAACCTCCAAACTAAGCATGTTAGCAAGTTCCACAGTTGTTTTAATAATGAGATTGACATGTTCATGTTTGTTGAATGCTTCTGAATTATGCACAAAATGTTTTAGGTATTTTTCCATATGTCTTGCATACACTTTTCTGTCACTCCTTCCTAAGCAGATTCAATGTTCTTAATGCAGTCTAAAATGTTGCATGATTTCCAAAAATCACCAAAGGATTACTTCATTATTTTCTGTTGCTGCTATAGCTTTGCAAAAAGCTGTGCACAAATAGTATGCTTTGAAGGTAGGTATAATCCCCTGATCCATGGGCTGTTAAGACAGCAGCTGTGTTTTTAGGCAGATACATTAACTTTACATCTGGGTGTAGATAATCAGGATGCTGGGGTGGCCTGGAGCATTATCAAGCAGGAGGATAATTTTTAAGGGAATACCCTTTTCCTGACAGTAAAACTTCACTGAGGGTGTAAAGCAGTTGATGAACCAGTCTTCAAATAAAGCTTGTGTCAAATAAATGCCTTGTTATTTGCTCGATAGTAAACAGGCAGCGTGTGCTTACTAATCCATTTCAGTGAACATGGGTTTTTGGAATGACAGATGATGAAAGGCTTCAATTTGAACCCAGCAACATTTCCTTCCAATAACAATGTGACTACCAGGCATTGTTTTAGCTTCTTTGTGAGGAGGACTTTTCAGGCATTTTCTTTGACAAAAGTCTGGTTTCATCCACAATGAAGATTTGTTCTGGACAGTAGTCGCCTTTCTCTGTGATTTTATCAAACTGGTCAAGACATTTTTCTGCTGCTTCTACATCTGTACTTGCCACATCACTGCTGACATTTTGATTGTGCAGGTTGAATCTCCGATAAAACCACTGAAACCATCCATGACTTGTAAAAGTTTCCATCGATTCTTCACCTTCATGTGGCTTCAAAGTCTTGAAGATACTGAGTGCTTTGGCTTGAATTACTGAAAGACTCACTGGCATTTTTTTGTACATGGTCATCAAACCAGATTGACAGTAATTTTTCCATATCATGAATGAAGCCTTTCCACTGCCTAGTTATTATGTTTTTAAAACCTGTTGATGGGGCCGGGGATTTAGCTCAACGGTTCCACCACCAGCCTCGCAAGCGCAAGGTCCCGAGTTTGATCACTGGTACAAAAAACAACAACAACAGCAAACAAACAAATGAAAACCTGTTGATGTTTTTTCACTGAGTCTTTCACTCTGTCTTTATCTTTCAGGATTGTTGAAATGGTTGAATGAGCCAGATTCAAGTCCTGTGCTATTGTTTTACTATGTTTTTTACTAGCTTCATAGTTTATGATCTTTATTTTCATGTCAAGATAAATGACTTTCCTTTCTCCTGGTGAACTCACGCTTTTCCATTCTGATGACATCTCATACTAAGGATTACATAATAAAGTAAAATCCACAATACCTCTGTTCAAGAAAAAGGAGTACTGTACATTGCCACACTACAATTACCACTGAGTGGACATCAGAAAAAAACAGCAAAGGCTAGGGTGGCTGGAATAGCTGGCACACCATGCATATACTGTACAGCATAGTACTGCACAGTAGTGTTGCAAATATATAGTACTGTCCATATAGTACTGTGGGCAGTAGAGTATACTCACTGAGCAGTCTGTGGGGTTTTTGAACATAGAATCAAATACAGAAGTAAAAGAAGCCACCATAATGCTGAACTTTCACTCACATTCTGCATTGTGAGTCCAAATATGGGTCATAAGTCTGAGCAGTGTTTAGTAAGTCTGAAAAGTGCACCTCCATCCTAAATCAGAACATTTGTTAAAACAGGTAGGTCACTGAAGGAGGAATATCTGTATTTGAAAAGTCCTCATGACATAAAAATCAGGATGCTTATAGGAGATAGATTGGTAATTAGAGCGGCACACAATAAGCTGGAAGATTCAATAGTTCTTGGAATCAGTTCCAGATTTGAATGACTACTTTGTACATCAGCCTCCACTTGACTTAACAAAGGGGGACAGCACAGCACGTATATAACAATATTCCAATATAAAAAGGGACTTCATTGCCCAGAAGAAACAATCAACTGTCCCTTAGATCATGAAAGACACAATTTCCCAAGCAGGACATTATAAACTTTGTCACACATTACTCTGTACAAGTGGTTCTTGGCCTGACTACTGTTTAGAATCCCCCAGAGACAGTTAACACAAAACAACAAAACCTAATAGACTTTATCCCCCACCACTAAAAAAATTCTTGATCCTGGGTATAATAGGTCTGACATGCATCTAGGATTGAGGAGCTGTGTCCTAGGGAATCAAAGCAATCAAAAAGATAAAGTTAAGATACAAAACTCCTATTACGGAGACATTTGCCTTTTTTAATTATTCTAAAGCATGTGAGATGTACTGGAACTGAGCAGGCGATTTTCTCCTAACCCAAACACATCAGGAGCAGAATTCAGTCTGGGGAACTACAAAGCTGTTTCCCCCAATATGTCTCTGTGATCTATTCTCTGGTCAATTGGTTCTTTTTATTAAAACAACCGAAAAGGGTCATTGGTGTTTCTCCTAGATCTTTGCCAGGTAAGAATAATAATTTTATAATTATAACAGTCATCCTATTCCATGTTTCAAGGTAGAATATGCTATTTATGATTTATGATTTTGCAGCCTGGAATGGCTAATAACAGCTTACTATGCTTACCTACACATAATTTTATATGGAGTTTCACTGGGTTCACAAACTAAGTGCAATTCCATGAAGGTTTACAGGCTCCAGGTTAAGAACATTTGTTTTATAGACTTCACCAGTTATTGGTAGAAAGTGAGAGAGGAGGAAACGAAAGAAGGGCAGTAATTGATGGTAGACATTCAGCAGTTAGGACCTGGAAACTCCAATAGTACCGTATACTATCCTTGTCCTGAGTGTACATAAGAATCGCTTGCAATCTTGTTAACCTGCAGATTCTGATTCAGTAGGTCTGCAGTGGGCCTGAGATTCTGCATTTCTAAGTAGCTGTTCATCCGCAGATCTGACTTTGGATTGCAAAGTACTTGAAAGTATGTTATCAATGTTACTGGCTTTTCCTAGTACATTAAGCACACAAATGTATAAGTGTTGTATTATTGGATAGCTTCTTTAGAAATGGCTTATCAATCAAAAGTATTCCAGGTCTTTCTTGCCTTGAACAAAGAGCTGGATGAGATGGGCCAACTACGGTGTCAAATGTTTATTTGAAAAGTGCTGGGTGAGTGAGTATGGAGGAAATCAGCTCTGCAGAGAGAATTTAAGTCGAACAAAGAGAAAAAGAGGGTAAAAACAAAAATAAAAGTGCACACTGTGTCTGAGAAATGCAGTGCAGGCTATCATGGGCACTCATGATAGCAGCTCCCTGTGGTATGTGGACTTCTATGCCATACACATCTTCAGCTCTTGAGAAGGTCTACATACGGGGCCCTGCTGTTGCCCAGAGATCTTATAATTGACAGTTTCTGCTCCTTTTCCCAGCCAGCTTTGCCATGCCCTATCTCCTATATCACAAGCATTTCTACTTTTCTTGAAAACCTAATACTCTATATAACGTTTGCTAGTTCTTCTAACACAAAGGATAAGGAAGATGGCAAACTTAATTCTTTATTTTCAATGGTCTCAGAACTCCAATTGTTACAATGATGTTTCTTTTCAGGGAACCAAACATTATCAATTCAATGAAAGTAATGTTTTTAATCCTAAAAAAGAACAACAACAAAGAAAATGAAACCAAAATTTCCCCTGGGTGATGTTCAGGAAGAAAAGAAATTCCATTATGTAGTACAATGTGATTTTTAAACCATTTTTGTCTGGAAAAGAATTATACTTCAAAGTAGGCTGTGAACCTGAAACCAATTTTCCTAAACCAGAAAACAAAACAGTTCATTGAGTTAAGTGACTCTCCAGGTTATTAGAGAAAAGAGATGGAAACTTGGCAACATCATACAAAAAAGTGCCAGAAGATCATCTGCTCACAGCCCATATTGGGGTTTTAGTCCCAATAATTTTGTCTTTTTTGGAAAAGCTGAATTTCAACCTGCCAAAGATTAAAACTAGACCTCTATCTTTAACCATGCACTAAAATAAAATCCTAATGGATTAAAGATCTAAATATTAAAACAGAAACACTAAACTTACTGGAATATAAGTTAGGTAGAACTCTCGAAGACATTGGCGTATGAAGACTTTATGAACAAATCCTCAGTAGCATGGGAACTAGCACAAAGAATCAACAACCGGGATCTCATCTTATTAAAAAGCTTCTGCACTGCAAGAGAAATCACCAACAGAGCTAAGAGACTACCTACAATGTGAGAAAAATTTTTTACCAGATGTTCCTCAGACAAAGGTCTACTATCTTGAATATATAAAGATCTGAAAAAAACCAGACCCACCAAATGTAAAGACTCAATTCAAAAATGGGCATCTGAAATGAACAGACATTTCTCAGACAAAGAAGTAAAAGCAGCAAATCAATATATGGAAAAATGTTCAACATTACTGGTCATTCGAGAGATGCACGAAAACAACATTGAGATTCCACCTCACCCCAGAAAGAATGGATAATTATCGAGAAATCCACCACCAACAAATGCTGGCGGAGTTGTGGGAAGAAAGGGACCCTTCTCCATTGTTGGTGGGAGTGCAGACTGGTGCGACCACTGTGGAAATCAATATGGAGATACTTCAAAAAACTAGGGCTAGAGGTCTCATTTGACCCAGCTATTCCCCTCTGGGTATCTTCCCCAAAGAATGAAAAGAATGATACCACAGTGATATATCTGCACCCATGTTTATAGCAGCACAGTTTGTAATAGCTAAAACTTGCAAACATCCCAATTGCCGATCCATTGGAGACTGGATAAACAAGATGTGGTTTTTGTATAAAATGGTGTACTACTCAGCCATAAAGAATGAGAAACTAGAGACATTTATAGCTAAATGGATGCACATTGAGGCCATACTCTTAAGTGAAATAAATAGGACACACATGTGTAAATACTGAATAGTTTCTGTGGTGTGAAAAACTAGAAGTATATAAGGTTCAAAATGTATAATTGATAATGTTAAATAGGAAGAAATGGTCTAAAGGCATACGGGAAGTGAGAAGGGTAGGGGAAAGGAAAGAGGGAAAAGAAAAAATATGAGAAAAGGAAAAAATGGAAAGAAAGTCTTTGTAAATAGGGAAGGGTGGAGGGGTGAAGTGGGGGAGGGGAAGGGGAAACAATAAGAACCCAGATACATCATGTAAAGGTACAAGATCCCAATGATGAATGTAACAGTATCGTATACCTAAAATGTACCAATAAACTTAATGAAAAAAATAATAATTCTGTCTTTTAAAGAGTATTTTTACATTTCTGATTATAAAAGCAAAAAAAACCATGTTATTTTAA
Source organism: Heterocephalus glaber (assembly GCF_053883595.1). Lineage (NCBI taxonomy): Eukaryota > Metazoa > Chordata > Mammalia > Rodentia > Bathyergidae > Heterocephalus > Heterocephalus glaber. The sequence continues at coordinate 57,540,423 of NW_028258143.1, read as the reverse complement.
AACCTAGAAAATTGCAAAAGGTATAAGGAAAACAAAAATATTATTTTAAAACTATTTACTGAGGACCTATATATGTTTTCTAACGCATTTTAAGATATAATTAGAAGTTTACGCTACATAAAGGATTGTAGCCTGCTTTTATTCCCCTTGGTATGTACAAGGACATAACAAGGTTTGGTAGCTGGGCACGGCGGAGGATAGAGGTGGGCAGTGCAAAGTCACCCCAACATCAACACAAGCCCTTGTAAAACTACTTTCATCCTTTCTCTACTTCCAATTTCTGTCCTATTTTTTTAATTGTTGAAAAATTATATTCTAGTTTGGATTTAGAATGAGGTTCAGAGTAACAAACCTATATCTATAATGGAAATACGGTGAAAGGAGAGAAGTTATTGCCTTGCCGTTTCAAAGAGGCAATCATGAACTATCATTCTTGCATAGAATGGCAATGATCTCTCTTTTTTGGCTTCTGCACCATGAAGAAAGCAAACAGCTATCAAAAAGGGAATGCTAAAACCTCTAATGAATGTCATCAGTACCAAGCCTTAAGGAAAGGACATAATTCCTTAAACTGAGGAACTCTCAAAGCGAGGTTTTATGGAAAAGTGCTCTTTTTTTGTCTTGCCTTTCTTTATAACTTCATTCTAGAGTTAGAGAGTGATAAAATAGTAAGGGCAAACAAGAAGATCCTGAGAAAAATAACTAAAGATTTCCCTCCTTCAATTTGTGAAATAAAAAGAAAAAGCACCGAACTCATACACTGACTAAATGGACAAAATCTACTGACTCTCCTACATTCCAGGCACTGTGGTAATTATGGAGGATGAGAGGTTCCCCTGAAGATGAGGTGCTGTTCGCAGGGAGTTCACATTGCAGAGTAGGGAGGTAGAGAAAGAAAATAAACAAGGAAACCAGTAAGTGAGTGAGATAATTTTGCTGTAATGAGAACAGTGAAGGGATTAATGTTGGGAAAGTTTCCTTTTGGAAGGATCACAGGGTGACAAGAAGCAGCTTTTTGGGGGACTGAGTTCCAACAGGAGGGATGGAGAAGCATGACAGCTGAGGATGTGAGCTTGGCCTGTGCCAGGAACAGAAAACTCCAATGGCTGGAGTGATGGAAAGGAGTGGGAGAGGAGTCCCAAAGGGAGACAGCCCTGAGGTGCAGGGCCTCTGATGCCAGGCTGAGAATTTGCGTGGTGAGAAGACTGGGGCAGGGTTTAAGCACAAAGGTGCCATTGTGTGATTTACATTTTTTAAAAAAATCTCACTCTGGCTACCCTGTGGAGAGCAGTTACTAGAATCAGGAGGCCCAGGAGGAGATTATTCCAATAGTCCAGACAAGACATGGTGTGGCTTGGATCATGACCACCGTGACAGTTATGATGATGGTGAGAGAGGAGAAAGAAAGGTTATTTGCAAATACCACCACATTTTGAATAAGAGACTTCAGAAGCCTAAGATTTTGGTATCCTTGGGGGTTCGGGGACCAAGCCCCTGGAGATAACAAGGGATTTTAAAAAAACTTTAAATCAAGCAGCACTCATGGATACAGAAGGCCTACTGTATATTTTGAGTTAATACAATTTGCTGGAGTGGATTGATTAATTTGACCAATGAAGGAAAGGTTTTGGGGATTAAACAACCTGGGGGGATGGTGGGATCCTTTATTAAAATAGGGAAAACTTGGGGGAAAACATTGCAAAGAGATCACATTACATTTGATGTATCAATTGGATATCGAAAAGTCAAATCAAGTAGAGCATTGGATTTAGGTAGGAAAAAACACAGATACAAGTTTATCAAGTATCAGAAATTTTAGATACATTTAATTTCTTTAAATTTCACTCCAGTTGTAATACCATCAAAATTTGGGGTATTATAAATACCAGTTAATGTTTATGAATAGAATAAATGATTAAACTGTACTTACAATGGAGTAATTGAGTAAACCTTATGCTCTCTTATTTCTAAGCTGCTAAGCCTTGACCCTAGCCTAGACAGTGATGTCTTTGCTTGCTAATTGGCATCAGAGGATTACACTGTCCCAGCACCTGCTAGCAGGGGTGATAACCAATCACTGTCATTATTACCTTGGTCTTTGAGCCACCTGGGGAAGTGCTCCACTGCTTTAGAAGTTTCATTACCTTTTTTTTCTTTATTTTAGAAGTTCAAAGTGCTATCAGAGGGCAGATATAAAAAATAAATTAAAGCAGACTTGTTCTAATTGAAGTAGATCAAGGGACCCAGAAGACAATTTGAACATAGTTCCACTTTGATACCACTGTGTTACTAAGAAGCTAAAGATACCATTTTGGAATTCATCTGGAATAAGAAAATGCCAACAGAATAGGAAATTAATGGAGATTTTTGTTATTTATGAATTTTTTCAAATTGCATTTTATTATAAAACATTGGAGTCATTTGATATTTACTTTTTAAAAGCCAAGTTTATATTTAAACATAGCTCTGAATAAACTCAGGACAACTACTCCTAGGGGTTGAAAGTACCCAGGGCCCCCCAAAGTAAAACCACACGAGAGAATTTTGTAAAAGGGAACTTGAAACTTGCCTTACTCATACATAATTATCTAAAACACAAAACTACAAAGTCAAGAAGGAGAAAAATCTTGGATTCCATCAACTCTTATAACACAGTATTATAAATCTTTCATATGTACAACATAGGTATCTAGAGAATATAGGTCAGCTCCAAGCAAATCTGCTGAACATTATCTTGAGTACTAAGAATCCCTCATTCTAGCCCTTCCTCAGACGTGCCCCCTTTAAAGGGGTCCATGTCCCAGTGCTGCCTCCTGGCTAGCTGGCCTTTCCGGTCATGAGCTGCTATAGAATCACAGTCAGTGAGAAATATGATAACCACTCCACACAGCAAATCCTTTGGGAATGACAATCCTGGGACTCTCTTGCCTGGAGGCAGATATGTCATCCAGAAGGCTTTTCTGAACCTTCCTGATCACCCTTTGAGGAGCCTGGCCCAAGGGGAATAACATGTTTCATCTTCTACGAAGCTGGAAGGGCCCAGATTTCTCAGCCTAATTCAATGCCCTGTACAGTCTCCCCTTCCAGCCTGCGCTTGCTGCCTCCCCTACCCTCCTCCCCTACTCACACCCTCCACTGTAAACTCTCTTTTCCCATCATCTAATGGGAATTCTGGCTCCAGGTTCTTTTACCCCTGTGAGAATCTCACCAGAGACATCCTCCCTGATCTCTGCTCAGACTCAGCTCCTTTCTCCTCAGAGCCTTCCCTGAGCCCCTGGCTGCACCGCAGGAATGCCTTGGTGCCAATCACAGTAGGACAGTCCGCTCATCTGTCTCTCAAATCTCAGTATTAGCACACTACACCCTTTGCTACTTTTTCTGCATCTTTGCATGCTGCTATATTTTTGCTTTTAATATTTTCTTAAAATTTATTCTTGCATTTTTATTTAAATATACTTCATTTTATAGGGAGTTTTAGATTGTAGCCATAATAGAAAGGCCATAACATTCTCCATAAATTGAAGTAAACATATATACAATAAAATATATCTGTGGACATAAAAAAGTTTATGTGTTAGCTACCTAAAATTATCTCACATACCACAATTTGGGAAATACTACTTTATGTTGTCTTGCATTGCAATTTAGGTCTTATATCATTCAACTTTTTACGTGTGTATATCTATTTATCTTAATATAGTGCAAGTTCAGAAAGAAGGTTATATATCGTACTTTACATACTCAGTGTTTTTAATTCAGTGCCTGGCACATGGTGGGCCTCAAGTAAATATTTATTCAGTGAATAAATGTTCACAAATATATCAATATCCTCAGTCAGAGTTTATGGATCTATAATCAGTAAATGAAGATGCTCAATCCTTCATTTATACTTAATGAGGCCATTAACTATGTATTGAATTTATATATAGTATACTATGTTGGATATAAATTATATTGTAAATAAAGGAAAACTACATTGCTGTTAATAGTAACTAAGTGCTAACCACATGACATTCTAGACTTAAAAATTTTAAAGTGATAGCTCTAGAATTTATGAGAGCAATAAAAGAAACACATCCAATGGTTAACTGATGGGACTTTTAGAAAACCTAATAGATTGAAATCCAAGTGTACAAAGATAAATTAGGGTCAAATAAGTTACATTGCAAAATAAATTTATAATGGAGGACATTTAAACAAGAAACCCTAAACACATTTTAAATACGGCTTGATTTCCATTGTAGGTACATACTTCTCAGATAGATTAAAGGGATTCTTATAAAAATGAACACAGAATTATGTAGGGGCTGATAAAGCAAAAAAAAAAATTCAACAAGTTTTAAGGCTTGAATTGAAAGTTTAGCTACTATCCAAAGGCTTTTCTTACAAAAATGTTCTGAACTATTATTACCCAGAGGATACAGTTTTAATTTGCAAACAAAAAAATTGTGTACAAGAATTTTAAAGACAAAGTAAATAGGGAAACTATTTGGGGTGGTTAGAATTATTCCAGTTCCCTATATCTATGTAGAAATAAATAAAATTTAATGGTCAATTTGCTTTGAGTATCCATGTCCTTTATCTCAAAGATAAGAAAAATAGGAAACTAAAATAGAATGGGTCCAAATAAAGAAATATCTCCCACTAAGTTTACAAGGGTTCCTGCTTCATATGCACTCTAGAGGTACCACCAACCAGAAATAATGGACAAGAAACATACATGAACATGTACTAGAATAACCCTGTTCATTATGATACCATGACCTACCCTCCTACACAGAGAACCATGAGAATCAGAGCAGGGACAGATCTTTGAAATCCCTTGCTACAACTCCCTTGAATATGAAAAATTGCTCCCTCCAAAAAGGAACTAATTTTTCTAATTGAAAGAGATGAATTCAAGCCCAATAAAGTGAACCAAGCCACTCTGTGCCTGTCCCCAGCCACAGTCCAGCTACCTAAACACAAGCCTTCTCTCCTGGTCACCTACAAGGGGAGAGAATAGGTCTAGAGAAATACTCAGCTCATATTCGCACTCTTCTCTGTTTCTCTCTCAAAATTTACTTTTAGAAACATGATACCTGAAAATATCTCTTGTCCTACAACACTTTCAAGGCCATATCTAGCAAGCTACTGTTACTTAGGGATGGGGCAGGGCAGCTGATTGGAGCCTGGAGCCATTCTGTAAACCAGGCAGAGATGTTCCCAATGGCCTCCACCATCCAAGCCCAGCCCTGCAGATGAGGTTGGGTGCTGAAGTCGGTGCCCTCCCGTGGGCTGTGCTGTGCTGAACAGTCATTGTGAGGGCAGCCTGTGGAGGAGGGCCTGTGTCTAGTCTTTTTATCTCTGGTACCTAGCATAATGCTTGGGATATAGAAGATGCTCAAAAAAGGATTTCTGAATGAATAAATGAACAAATGAATGAACTTGTTCCCTCCCAATACCTGCCCACTGTAATGCCAAAGCACCTAATAAAAACTCTGACATAGCAAGTACTCAATAAACCTCAGTCTCTACATCATGGCCCCAGCCTACTCTTTCCCCAGGCCAGGTCCTTCCACTCTACCCAGCACCCTTTCTCTATGCTTGCCAAACAAAATTAGGCACTTTCACTGGTTTACTACATGTACAAGGTGCTGGGCATTGTGCTAAGCCATTTACCTGCATTACATCACTAATTCCAACCAAAACCACACAAGATTTTTATCATTACTATCGTCCCACTAGAAATAAGTTTCACAAGTGTCAGAATTTTGCTTGTTTTATTCACTTACTTCCTAGCTATCTAGAAGAAAACTTGGTACATTGCAGTTGTTCAATGAATACTGCAGAATAATTAAATGAATATCTGCTTTATAATGACAAAATTGATTCTCAAAGAGACACAATCATATGTCCAAGGTCACAATAATAGTGATTCAAGGAACAATCTGATCCCAGTGACCATGCTTTCAACTTTCTCAGCCTCTCCAAAAGGGAGAGCGGTAATTGTCAAAGTGTTCATTTTGATTCAGTTCACAGACTCAGTACCACAGACTGAAAATAGTGATTATGCTTACTCTGACTCTTAACTAGAAGGTATTGCTTATCTCACAGATATATGAATGCAAAGAATTACATACTTATTAAGGTAATTATTTACTTTTATGTCAACTCCAATGAATTTTTCTGGCGGTTTGCAAAGTAATAAAGCTATTTGTTCAGGCAAACCCAGTTAAGAAGATAAATAGTTCCTTTTTTTAGTATATTTCTCTTAATTTCTATTTAATCTATATCACAGAAATTAACTTGAGAAAGAAATTTTTTCTTCTATAGCAATTTCAAAACATTTAGAATTTTGGTGCTCTCCTAACCAAGAATGACTGGATGAGAAGGTAAAAAGAAATTACTGAAGCTGAGGGATAGCAGTTTTTTTAATATTCAGGTAAAAATACTTTATTCATACATAAGTAAATTCATATAGGATGAACCAGATTTGCAGTTATTAAAGACTCCAGTGTTCACATCAGAGCTATAATTCATGTTATCCTTGGTGACACATATTTAAGCATCCAGCATATTGTATGTGTTGTATTATGTAGCTTTGCAACTATGAAGCAAAGAACAGGAATGTACAACACTGAAGCCGGAGGATCCTAGATATGCAACAGTTCACATAAAGTCATAAGTAACTTTAAAGCATTCATTATTATCAATAATCAGATATTAGTGAATAAGAGTGGTTTGCAACTAATAATGTCAACACCATTCTTATAAATAACCACATTCCTCAACTGATAACAATTCATGAATGTGGATAGTAAAGAATGTTGATTATATTTATGTGACTGTTTATTTGACTACTTTGTGGCTTCTGGGGAACAAATGAATAATAAAAATACATACAACAATATAGACTAGTATTCTTAAGCTTTCATTTCCAAGTAAATGTTTCTTCATATATCTACTATGCATCTGGTACCTTCCTAATTACTTGAAAATACAAAGGTGAAAAAAGATTTGATCTCTGCTTTCATATATATGGTCAGGAAGAAGGCTAATAATTATATTTCAATAATTTAAAAAATATTTGTTGAATGGTATTATAGGAGCTCTTTAATGAATATTAATGTCTCCAACTGAATTCTGGGCTAAAGGAATTGAATGAATAAATGGCAAGGATTCCAGTGCGACTCAAGTGTAAAGTATATGGTCAGTGTATCTAGAGACTCAAGAAGTAGTGAGACTTGATCCTGAAACCATTCCAGTGCCATGCTAAAGAGTTTGAGCTTTATGCTGGAAACAGGGAGAGCTGTCAAAGATTTGATCTGAGTGACACAGTAACATTAGCTATGTAAAAATATAACTCTGGCAATGGTGGTCCAGAGGGTGAGCACAAGAATAAAAAATTTGGAAACATAAACTTTTTAAAAGTTTGATCCAAGAGTCACCTTTAGGTAAAACTGATAGAATTTGACACATAACTAGTTAGATATGGACCTGAGGTTAAAGAGAGGAGCAGTACGATGCCAAAGCCCCTAGTTAACTAGTCGAAGTGGTGATGTCATTGACACAGAAAGCTCAAGAGGATGACTAAAGTCAGGGCACTAGTGCAGGAGGAAATGAGTCTGATTTAAGATAAGCAGCATTTGAGAAGCAAGCAGAAAACCAGGTAGAAACAACCTGTGGGACTTTGGAGCTTCAGAAATGAAATGAGCCTAGTGACCTAGATTTACAACAGTGAGAGTTGGAATCACATGCAGTATAAGATTTCAAGGAAGAGTGGGTGGAATGGAATAGAAAGCAAAACACAGCAAGTCTAAGTTGGGTGTGGTGGTGCATGTCTGTAATTCCAGCACTACTGGAGGCTTAGATAGGAGGACCCCAAGTTTGAGCCCAGTATGGGCAACTTAGAGAAACACTGCCTCAAATAAATAACAAGTGACTGTGGGGCTATAGCTCAGTATGAAGGCCTTGGGTTTTAATCTCCATCATAAGAAAGAAGAAAGGGGGCAGAGTGTGTGTGGGGGGAGACAGAAGAAGGAGGAGGAGGTTGAGGAAGAGGAAGAGGAACAGGAAGAAGAATAAGAAGAGGAAGAAGAAGGAGAAAAAGAGTAGCTTCTGAGGCACCACCTCTTGGGGACCAGGCAAAGAAGTAAAGCAGGAAGGTAGGACAGGGGCAGCTGGTGGCAGGAGCTGACCCAGAGTCCCACAGCACAGTCATGGTTGCCATGGCAGGAGTTTCAAGAAGGAGGCAGGACCAGCACTTCCCAGTGCTTCAGAGAGATTAAAAGTATGATGAGACTGATAGTTGAGGATCAATATATATTGAAGCAAATGTTTTTACTGTTGTTAATGGAAATGGTCATCTCGGAAATGTCCACTCACATTTCAGTAATAAAGCTGTCACAGTGATGGAAGGCACTGGATATTTCAGGGCTGAGAAGTTCAGCAGCAAGAAACCCCACCTCTTAGCAGGTATTCTGCGCTCGCACAAACATTGCTGTAGACAGCCATTTTCGAGGCCCTCGGTGACTCACAAGACTGCAGCGGTGTGTTCTCAATCCGAGGTGGCCATGCTTCTAGGATACCCGCATAGTTAGCAACCATCTACAGTATATTCCCCTTACTTTTCCTTTCACAAATTGTTTTCTTTCCACCCTAGCAGAGTGTCTATAAAGGAGGAAGAAGTCCATAATTCCCCAAATGTGGGCACAGCGCCTTGCCCAGAGCCCCACAGCTAGTTACTGGCTGTACGAGTCAGGCTAAAAGGGGCAAAAGTCACTAGCAGTGATCCTGCCCCTACAGATCCTTTCAGTTTTAGGCTATTCACAAAACCATGGGCTTCCTCCTGCCACCTTGACTAAACTAAACTAAATATTCAACTGAAATAACTGACCACTGTACAACTCTGTCCTGAGTTGAAGGATGCCAGGTAAGGACGTCCTCTATTGATTGGTCATCAGCAACCTAGCACACATTTACATCCATAACTGAAATACGTATCCCTCCCAAGTTAAATGCACTCCAATTTATTTTGCCCTGTTTTATTTCATTTACCAAAAAAATACTGTTCAAGACTCAGTTGACTTCATTTCCCAAATAATAACAACTTCCATGTATAAAAACACTACCTGAGAGCCATCACTGCTCAAACTGTCTTCCCAACATGATCTAGTCCAGGCTTTCCCCACCTCTGCAGTCAGAACTAGTCCAATAGATGAGCCTTTCCTCGTCCCACAGTTGCAGATTCAAAGCTTTCCCCTTCCTTAAGCACCTACTCACCTCTGCCCTCCTTGCATTCAGTTGATAACTGGCCCCTCAGTCACAGAGAAAGGGTAACTGGCAAGAGGAACTGCCTCTCAATTTACCTATTGATCTGCCGGCCCCATGGCTTAGCCTCTGTCCCAGAGAAGTCCCTCCTTTTGTCCAGGGCCAACTACTCTCATCTGCCTAGGAGCTATGGCCACCTGTCTTCTTCATTCCTTTGTTTTCTCTGCTCTCCCCTCTTCTGGACCCCTTCACTCACCTCTCTCCTGCTGTGCTATTCCCTTCCAGTTCAGTGCTTCTTTTCATTTCTCTCTGCTTCCTTTCAAGGACAAACATTAAAAGAAGGTTTTGAACCTGATGTGGCCACTCTATCCATTTCTTCACACTCACTTACTTCACCTTCCTTTCACCCTATTTTACTGAAAGCTCTCACTGGGGTAGAGTATTGCTTGCCTGCAGAATCCCAACGTGCACTTTGACTCATTGCTTTGTGATCATGGGGTAGTGATTAGCACTGTTTTGAATCTTTCTGGCCTCCTCACTGATGTCTTCCTGTCACACAGCATTCCTTCTCAGGCTCCTCTTTTCTTCACACCCTTCAATGCCAAAGTTCTTTACAAAATCCTCTTCTAGTCTTGATTAACACACATTTTTAAATGGTCTTTTCAGTTTTTATGGCCGCATCTACCACTTCTACTCTGAGATTCCTAAATCTCCTATTTGTAGCTGCATCAGCTATTACGGAAATATGGTGTGATGGCTTTAGTTTTTATTTCCTGTTGCCAAGTATCATTTTGATCTTAGGAAGACAAGCAGAAAAGTGATGCATGTTAGTTACCCTACTAAGAGAATCTCACAGTGTCTAGATAGTTCTATTTCCAGTTCTCATTATGCTCAGAAGTCCACAATCTAAAGTCACTACTTGATAGTCACACTGACTCATTATTGCTTCCTTTTCCACCTGCTTAGAGGTTCCTATTTTCCAGAATTTCTTCTCTGAAATGACCAGGTATTACCCACCACCTCAAAAATAAGTTGACTGGTATCACTGTCCTTTTTCTGCCCTTGTAGTAATAGGAAGAGAAACACAGTGGTGACCTTAAACAACATGAGTTTAAAAGCGTTATCACTCAGGTGTGAGTGGACATTTCCCAGATGACCGTTTCCATCAAACAACAGTGTAAACACTGGCCTCAGTCATAATAATCCCCACGTATGGAGCAGCCTCCGTCATCCTTTTAATCTCTGAAGCACTGGGCAGTGCTGACCCTGCCTCCTTCCTGAAGCCCCTGCATGACTGCTGTGTCCATGGGTCACAGTCAAAAATTCTGGAAAACCTGTGAAACCTACTGGATTCAGATAGAACACTGAGGGGGAAGGTGACACCCTAAACCCAAATGAATAGCAGATAAGGAGAAAGACAAACAATCAAAATACATCCTTAGGTTCCTAATTCTGTTTCTGATTAGCTAATAGAAATTAATTTGATGGCTTTGGCTTTTATATCCTATGACTAATGTCAGATCAGCTCTGTTTTGTCTACCTAATGATCTGATTGGAATTTCTTTCTTTTTCTGTTTTTTTTTTAGCATAATAAGCCTCTCCAATATTTTTCCCAGTTGCATTGCCTTAAAAATATACAAAGTAACCACACATATTTTAAAACATAAAGGCGAATGTGAGCACATGGCTCATATTCCAAATCAAGGTAAGTACACAGAGCATGATAACTACCTGTGGGTATTGGCAAACACACTGCTGCTTAGTAACTGTGCTTCACCTCAAGTTGAGTTGTAAAATTTTTTATTTTTACTGGTACATTTTTGCAGGACATAATGATTACATTCTTTGTAATGAGTTGGTAGATGTACATAACACATCTCAATTCTTTTTGGATTCCTTTTCCCTCCCCTTCTTCCCTCTTCCCTCATCTCTTGGTCCTTTTCTCTTTTGCAAAAGATCAATCTCCTTATTTCCTATTATCTTTTCTTTTGCTCTTATTTATATTTTGGATTTCTCATAAAAGAGTAACCATGAAATATTTATTCAGTTTGTGTTCTGATATATTTCACTTAACACTGTGGTCTCACAGTGAATCCATTTTCCTACAAATAATTCAAGTTTATCCTCTTTTATGACAGAGTAATATTTAATTGTGTATAAATGCCACATTTTCTTTATCCATTCATCTATTGATGGACATATATGCTGCTTCCAAGAGTTAGCTATTATGAGTTGTGCAGTTATAAATATGAGTGTGCATGTATCACTGTAATATAATTTCTTCAACATTTTAAGGAGGATATCTAGAAGGGGAATAGCTAGATCTAATGGAATTTCCAGTTTTAGTCTTTTGAGGAATCTCCACATGATATCCATAGTGATTGTAATAGTTTACATTCCCAACAAGAATGTAGGAGCATTCTTTTCTAAGTAAACTTGCCAGCATTTGTTATTTGATTTTTTGATGATAGTAATTCTTTCTGGAGTAAGATGAAATCTTAATGTTGTCTGAATTTGTATTTTTCTAAAGGCCAGCTATGTTGAACATTTTCTCATGTATTCAGTGTCCATTTCTACTTCTTATGAGAAGTATCTATTCATTCCAGATGCCCATTTTTTGATCTGGGCTTTTGTTTTGGGAGAGTCTAATATTTTTTGAGTTCTTTATATATTCTAGTTATTAGTCTTTTATCTGAAGTATAGCTGTCAAAATTTTTTTGTCCTTTCTGTAGGTTTCACTTTGTTGGTTGTTTGGAATTTCTTTTTCATCTGAGTCAACCTGTGGCATTGTTATAAGTTAAACTCATTCATTTTTTCAGTACAGATGCATTTATTTTTAATATTTGTGATCCAAGGTTGACTGATTCCTGGCATTCAGAGGGTTGGGTTGGCTTGTCTTTCTGTCTTTTCTTTCTTTCTTTCTTTCTTTCTTTCTTTCTTTCTTTCTTTCTTTCTTTCTTTCTTTCTTTCCTTCTTCCTTTCTTCTATAGGGATCCAATCAATCCAGCACATATTTTTAAAATGCAGTGCTTTCTTTGCACTTGTGTAGTACCATCTCCAGAAGAAATCAAGTGTGCCTACTTGTTAAACTTATTTCATGGGTTTTGGGATCAGTGAGTATAGTTAATTGTAAAGTAGAAATAAGTATTATAAGATGAAGACACTCATTCTGATATTTAGAGAAACAACCCATTCTCAAAATAAGATGGTTATTCTCACTGATCAAATTTTGAGTTTCAAATTTAGCCTAGTTTTCAGTATCTTCAATATCTACACAGTTCAGTGCAGATTTATTTAGATTTTTGACAAAGGTTTTGGTTGGAATTTTTATAAAGAATTTCTCCTGAGCAGAAAATTGACTTCATGTAGATTTTTCACTCTATTACACATATTAAACTCTACTGATTTGGGTGATGGAAAAAGGCAGAAAGAAATGGAGAGGTGTAGGAGAAGAGACCAATAAGGTTATATATTTCAAATTACAAAGAGTCAAAGAACATTATCAACCTTTTATGGACAGAGAAATGGAGAATGCCACTCATGTCTTTGAAAGTGAAAGGTGGGGCTGCCAGTGAACGTCAAATTAATTTTTCTACAGATGGAAGTGACTGGTTCTAATGAGATAGGATGATGGCATGAATGCGGCTATGACCCTGAGTAATCCAGTTAAGTAGAACCAGATTTCTACACACACATACACACACGGACTACAGAGCAGAATCTAGAGTTAGATAGACTTTAGCTCACATCTTAGCTCCTTCACTGACAACTTATGTGACCTTGGGCAGATCACTTAACCTCAGTAAGTTTTCACCCTCATCATCTTCCTTGGGAAGATAAGAATAGACTTTCCAAGGTTGGTGTGAAGTAAGGCAGTGCTCATGAAGTGCTCATTTTAGGGGATGGCAGCAAGTACAAGCTCAATATTTATTGTATTATTTTTCTAGGTCTGCTCTACAGAGTACCACAACCAATTGTCTCAGGTGGACTGAAATGTATTGTCTCACAGTTCTGGAGGGTGGAGTCTGAAATCAGTGTCAGAAGGGCCATGCTCCCTCCGCAGCCTGTAGGGCCAGCATCCTGCCTTGCCTCTCCAGCTTCTGGTAGCCCCAGACATTTCTTGGCTCATGGCACCATGTCTCCAATCTTTACACAGCATCCCCTACACTGCTTCACATAGTCTTTCCTCTGTGCTTGTCTGTCTCTACATCCAAATTCACCCTTTATAAAGGACACCAGTCACATTGGAGTAAGGCCTGACCTAATGACCTCATTTTTGACTTATCACTTTAAAGAACCTAGGTCCAAATAAGGTCACATTTTGAGGTATCGGGGGTTAGGACTTCAACTTATTCCTTTTTAAGGGGCGTTGAGGACACAACTCACCCAATAACGAGATATTTTACAAGAGATAGGTTAGTACAGTATATAAAGTATTTTAAAACTGTAGCATCTCCACTAGTGATTTGTTTTTTTTTTTTTTCATTTTAAGAGAAACTACTCAGTGTTTTCAATGTAATGTAGGTACTTAATGTTTACTTTCTGCTCTTAGATGAATCCAGAATGGCTGGATATTGACTTCTTTGTCATCTTGTGTTTTCCTGGTCTTGAAGCATGGAAAATTCCCATAGACTTTTGCTTCTAGGCCTGTGAAAATGTATACCACTGAAAAAGCACATATATTCTTACCCTAAACTGTCAATCATATAACAACCTCAATTACACTCATCACAAATGGAAGAAATGGCTGTTCAATAAAATGTAAATGAGTATAAATTAGACTCTTCTAATCAAAATGAATTCCTTTCAGCTGCTTTTTTTCTTTTCCTTCTTAAATGTCTTTAATTGGTAAAATGGGATTCTGTTCTTTATGTTGTCCAGTTTTCTTTTCCATAACCTTGATGCTAACCTTACTTTTATATTGCAAGATAATACCCAAACACCACCCATTCATTTCTACTTCTTCCTATGCTTTACAAAATGACGTATATTAATGCCCAAGCCAGAACATACTACGATAGGTTGATCTCTTAACACTGCAATCATGGGTCCCTCAAAAAGGCTTTAAATTAGTTAACATAAGAAATAAAAATAGGACTGGATACAGAATGCAGGCCAGCAGGGCGCAGAGCACTTTTATTTTTCAGTGCTGTATCGATCCACATTCATTCAAATGCACTTACTGACCTCCTGTGAGAGAAACATGTGGCAGAGAAGAGTCATGTCCTCATGTGATAGGAGAAAGTAAAAGAAAAGAGGAATGGGTTAAGTATTTTATAATTCAACAAGATGAAATTTCAAGCACTTAATTTTTACCATCTAAAAGTACTGAGAAAATGTAACTTCTGATTGCCAAAAGAACAGCCCAAGTGCAGAGCTACTTCTTTTTATACTATAGAATTGATCATAAAAAGTATAATTTTAAAGCAAGCCTTCATAAAACACATATTTTTCCCTTTGGGAAAATTAAATAATTCAGAGGTAATTTGTTCCATTTCTCATTTTTAAGCGTAGTTTGTCCTTACCTCAATTTTCTAAGAAGTTAGTGATGTGAAAATAAATAATTACACACACTAGGGATACACTTCTTTCAGATTTGACTTAATTAGGTCCTGCAGTCCCTGTTAAATAGGCAACAGTAACAAATTAAGGCCACAAGGCGGCAGTATAAACAACAGGTTATTGAAAGGTATTTTAATCAGCATCTTTTCTATCTATCTAATCCAACTCAAATGGTTTTAAAGAAAACTGGAAACGTTTTGGACTATCCTGCAGAATAGAGATGAGGAAAGAGTACATAAGTGGGACAAAGCAGCTATAATCATATCAAAAGCACAGCCCATTTCCCAAACATAGGAAGCCACAGTAAAGACCTGTATTATTCACTGTGATGAATCAGTTACTTGAAAAATGTAACATAAATTCATAAGCATCTTATTGGATGGGCTAAAGGAAACCTTTTTATATACTATGGATTCATTAGTCTTTTTTATTTTGAAATACATGGCACCACTGAATTTATAGTTGAATCTCAAGACAGAAAATTTAAAAACTATGAGTTCGCGAGGTATGGGCATAATGTAAACATGTTCAGTCATCAAATCTGTGTAATCTAACTGCTTCAGTCAGCAAAGCAAGGCAACTCATGCTGACAGCTTAGAAAAGTGACCAGATTAAGAAATCTGAGGCTGATGAGCGGCTTTGCATGACAAAATCCACTGCCAAAGTAGCACTAATTAATTAAACAAATTAGCAATATATTCTCTTTAATGCACTGGTGTTTATAGTTCCTTCTATGAAATTTTCTTCTATTTAGCAGTTATCAGCCAATACCAAAATAATTACTCTTTCTGTGTACTTGTTGGAGAGCTTGAGAAGAGAAGCGGTTTATATAAAAATGTGAAATGTGTCAATTACCGAAAAAGGCCTACTATAATTTGAGAGTGTCCTGATTTTAGTTTACTGCTAAGTGGAAGAGCTAAAAAATGATCCAGGGCATAATGCATTATATTATGTGCCCCTCTAAATAGACTGCAACAACAGGACAAATGAAAAGTTTGTGATATGTCAAAAATTTTAAATTAATCATTTCTTTCTATTGCTGAAGGCAGGTATGAATGGAATACACACACTTTAAAGTGAGCCAAAGCAAGTCCAGGAAGAAAGAAAACAGGTTATATCAGTGCCTTCTCTGAGCATTTTCAAATTGTAGGGTTTTGTTCTTTATGTTCTTTATGGGGTTTTTTTTGTGCTTAATTCTTATTACGCTGCACTGACATACACAGTTCAGGCCACAATTAAATTGAAAGCTCCTTGGGTTCAGTAGCATAACCTCTTATTTTTAAGTCCTTCACAGTCATAATAAAGGGTTAACATTTAAGTTCTTATTAGATGCCAGGCATTGTGTTAGATACATATCATTTCACATAGACCTCACCTCCCTCCATGAATGCGATTAGTACTAGTGTTCTCTCCTCTAATAAAGAGGAAACAAAAGCATAAATTAATTTGCCAAGATTTCATAACTCCTGAGTAGCGGAGCCCAGTTTTGAATCCAAGAATACATTTGGTCAATGCCACTGGCTTGGCTTGTGGAACAGAGGTAGGAGCATGGTAATGAACAGGCATCTTGCCCAGGGTCTACTTAGCTCCAAAGGTGACTGGCTTTATGGTTCTGAGGCAGTGATGGCAAATCTTGTAGAGCTTTCAACGCTACAAACAGGCTGCTGCAGCACATATGCCATAGGTTTGCCACTGGTGCTCAGGGCCAATTATTTAGGCATTCTGTGTCTGAATATAGTTGTTACTACGGCACCCAGAAACTCATAAAGTAGAAATTCAAAAACTATTACTAAGATCCTTCCAGTTTCTCTCAGGTACCTCCAATCTGCACAAATAAATACTTTTGAGAAATACATAGCTTTTCTAATATACTATTAAATTAACTGACATTTCATAGAACTGAATTAAGGTGCATATTTGATTTTCAGTAATAGTCTTCAATTGCTTCTGCTAAGGTTATGGTATGCTGTGACTATTAGCATTTCAGGTGATAGTAGTTAAATTGCTGCCATTTTCTTCAATAAATTTATTGAAATATCTATTTGTCAAATGGAGTTGAAAATTGAAATTAATAGTACAGTTTTCTTGAGAAAATGACCATTTAGAATATGGAAATTTAACATTATTATACCTATTGAAGATTGCCACAATTTGCCTCCAGCTTCATTTTACTTATTCTGTGCCATTGATTTCATGTACCAAATCTCCATAAGTATAGGGAGTACAAAGAGATCTGTAATTTGAACTGAAAAGAGGTTCTTGTCATTTTTGGATGACTCATTTAAACAAAAGAAATCAGTGAAGAACAACATTCTCTTCCATAAGCATTCTGGACAATTCAGCCTCCATATTTACAGAAATTATTTCATCCATTGACCAGTAGCATGGAGGGCAATGGAATATAGAAAGAACTCTGAAGTCAATGTTAAGAAACACTGATTTCAATCCAAACCACTTCAGCCCACCTCAGCCTGTGGGAAAAAAAGAGGATTTATGTTCATGCACTTTAAAATCTTAAGAATCAGTGGAGTGAAGAGGCAAAGATACTAATTCTAAGTGAGATCCCTAAAGTTTAATAAGCTGCTACATGAAGAATCAGAACAATGCCTAATTACTTGTATGTGCTTCATTATAGCTTATACATTATGTGAAGTTAAAAAACAATCGTTGACAAAAATCTTTCAATCTAAGACAAATTTTCTCTAATAGAAGGTCATAAGAGGGAAAAAAAGAGATACTGTTTCATCATTCTTTTTTTTCTCCCTATTAGGGATAAAATTAAGCCTACTCCATTTCATGCAAGTACAGAAGCCTACTCTATTTCACGCAAGTACATAAACAAAATAAATAATGATATCATTGAATTATCATGGAGGCATTAAACACACCTCTTTCCATCTTCCACTTTGAGACATTTAAGAAAGTGGGAATTCCAGTCTCTACTATCAAGTTAATCCATTCTTCAACTCCTTTTCTCTTCTCAGCTACATCCTTCCTTCCTCCTACAGAATCAGCCTTGAGAAGCCATAATAGTGGACAGAGCAGAGGACAAACACAAGTGTCTCTGGGCACTGGACTATTACCTTTCACAACCTCTGTGGGCCTACTCTGTTCCCTATGAGCCATGATTCATGAGGGTTCTGTGTTCTCTCTCTTAGACACAGTATAGATAGTGATTAAGGAGCCAATTCCACTCCTAATTTCACCCCTTACTACTTGTATGTCTTATTCCCTGGGCTTTAGTTTCCCTTCTTAAAATTGGAATAATAATAGTATATCCTCACTAGATTTTAAGGATTAAATGAAATAGTAATTGTAGAGTGCTTAGGGATGGCATTCAGCACATACAATAAATAGTATCACTGCTGTTACAGCTGCAGGAATAATGAAGAAAGAACACAGAGTCAGATATAATATGGAGAGTTGAGAAGTGTCTGAGCTTTGGGCCCATGTCTAGGCAAAGTCTGGCAGACTGGTGAGCTGGATTTTCATGAGATGTGTCTCCTGGGAAAGAATTCCTCCTAAGAGAACAGAGGCCCAGACATGTAAGCTTTACCCTTGTGAAACTGCCTCAAATGTCAGAGGGAAAGGAGTGATTAATAGTATATCCTGTTATCACTGAAAATGTGCCTGGGCTAGCCTGGCTCCTATATATTTATGTTACTGTCACATTTGTTTTGAAACATGGATGACTGAAAGCAAGGAAGGAAAGAAGGAAAGAAGGAAGGAAGGAAGGAAGGAAGGAAAGAAGGAAGTTAGGGAGGGAGGCACAGAGGGACGAACGGAAGGAAGGCAGCCAGGCAGGCAGACCTAAAGGGCTGGTTACATGTAGGGAATGAAAGTTCTTCCCCCCAAGGACAACAGTGGCTCCCAGTCATGATGCAGTGTGCTCCAGAAGGCAGTCTACTTGTTGCCATCTAAAGGATGTTGCCTTCATGAAGCTTAGATCAACTGATGTCCAGGATGTTTAAGGAAAATTAAAGGACTTATTTGTGAGCACGTTGAACATCTCCCTGGAGCTTCTTAGAAAGAAGTGGAAAGGGTGGAAGGAGTTGAAGATGCCATAATATCGAGGGCAGTTGAGCATGAGTTGTTACTATACTAAGAGTGCTCTTAATGACCTCCATTTAACCAGTTTACAGCCCAAATTGATGACCTCTGTAAAACATACCAGTATATCAATAGTATGCTAAAAGTCTGCAGCTGGGAAACCAATACTGCTGTATACATCTGCCCTTAGCAGCTGAGTATGTTTTCTTACCAAGTGTTCACTGAATTTGTGCTAAAGTCTGTTTATGTCAGTTGTACTTAGTATTTTAAGTTCAGATATTAGCTTCTGTTATATAAACCACTAATAGAGAAACATAATTTTTTTCTGGGAAGATTAAGCTGAAATTTACAGATTTATAAAATTGTGTCATCAAAAAGATAAGCTTTGAGGTTAAATGGAGTAAGGCAATTGTAAAAAAAAAATGGAGAAAATTCATAAAAACCTAGATGTATACTTGATTTTTTTGGAAGTGCCTTCTGACAGTAGCTTCATTTTCACATTGAACTAAATTATCAGCTGTAGAAATTGTATTATGGATGTTGTTTGTACAAGGAAAGCAAAGTGGTTTTCTAGTTAGTGGACCCAATAAGAAGAGACTTGCATGATGAAAAATATTGTTCAATGAATATGCCTTAATTTTTAAAGTTAAAATATAATCTTTAGTATAAATATGTGTTATTTTGAAATGATTCACTATGTTAATGTCTTAGTTATGTTTCTTCTCATAAGTTAAGGAGGAAAGGTTTATTGTAACTCTTAGTTTGTAGAGGTTTCAGTTCATAGTTGGCTTGCTCCAAGGTAGAGTGGCATGGCAGAAGGGCATCACAGAGGAGAAATAGTCCATGGTAAGCAGGCAGGAGACAGCAAATCAGCAAGCAGCAGCAAGTGACAAGGGCAGCCCTCTTTTTATCCTTTATATTCTATCCAGGCTACATGCCCTTTAGAGTAGGCAGCCCTCACACCCAGGATGGGTCTTTCCATTATTCACACCCAGAATTATGCCAAACCACTCAGTGGACCAATTTAATATTCACACACCCTTGATCCCAGCATCACACACTTAATTCCAGCATCACATATTCTAAATCCAGTCACCTCTGAAAAGCCCCATCTATGGCCACATGAGGCTTCATCTAGACATAAGCCATAACAATGAATTTTGAGGTTAACTAACCAATTACCAGTCCTGATCATATCTGAAAAGAAGGCTTGTTTTATAATATTGTGACCCTATTTTCAACTTAACTTATAATAGTTACAACTTTCAGTTTTTATATAACATACAACAATCTTAAATGACATTTATTTTACTCAAAGAACTATAATTGAATATCTGATATCTCAGAAATTTAAATGTTAACTTTGAAAATTGAGTGCAATATTCAGTGGCCAGGTTTGTTCAAAACTCTCTCCTGCAGCTACAACCTTCTGGATTTTTTTGCAAACAGAGGCACACTTGACATCTACATACTGATTACAATTTCGGGGACATCATGAAGACACTTGGTCCCCAAATATATACCACACCAGCCTGCAGATGTCTACAGTGCTGCAGAGTGTGATAATACTTCCTTTGAAGCTTTCTGAAAGCAGCTTTTCACATCAGAACTGAGAGCCAGAGGACACCCTGACCATTTTGGGAGAGAAGAAAGGAGAGGATGAAGAAAAAAGTCTTAATTATATACTTGAAGAATGTCTATTATGTATCCTAAGCTTCCTAATCTTCTATGATGCTTGATAAAATCAAGTATTTTTCCAAATGTTGAACTACCATGGACCAACTATTAGCACCTTACAGAATCACTGTACTGAAGAACACTAAAAAGTGAAATGTCTGATTTTGAGTCAAATTTTTCTTATAGCTAAGTGGAATAATGATATATACCAAACATCTTAGTTACATATACTGAAGATTATATAAATACAATTGTCTATGAGCCTTTCCATGAATATTAAGTTTCACATTCCTGCAGGAGTTGTTTTTTCTCATCAGAAATAAACTGCTAAGGTCTGCGCATGCCCTACCAAGGTTCCAAGGTGCGGGGAACAAACCGAATCAGCCCGCTGCAGATAGGCAGGTGGGCACAGCCCTACCGAGGTCTCGAGTTGCTCAGAACATGCCGAATCAGCCTGCCTCCTGGCAACAATCCACTGGACCCCTGCCCCTGCTCCTCTGTACAGCCACCTGGTTCCACACTACAAAGACGCAGAGGACACCAGACCACCAGACCAAGGTACTGAGTCCTGCTGCTCCCGACCCAGAGGTAGGGGCTTCTGAGCCACCGTCCCACTGCTCCTGCTCCAGAGGAAGGGGTTTCCCGGCCACCATCCCTCACACTGCTCCCAGCCCAGAGGAAAGGGCTTTTGGGCCACCTTCTGTCCTTCAGCTCCTGGCCCAGAGGAAGGGGTTTCCAGGCCACCAGCCCTCCCACTGCTCCCAGCCCAGAGGGAGGGGCTTCTGAGCTGCCATCCCACTGCTTTTGGACCAGAGGAAGGGGCTTCCCGGCCACCATCCCTCCCACTGCTCCCAGCCCACAGGAAAGGGCTTTTGAGCCACCATCCCTACCGCTGCTCCCGGCCCATCCCACCTCTCCCAGCTCAGAGGAGGTAATCCGTGCAGGCGCTAACAGCCCCCGCCCCAGTTGAAATGAGAAAACATGTAAATAAGTCTCAAAACCAGACTTCCAGATCACCTGCAGTAACCCCAAAGGGAAATGAGATGGAACACTCTGATACTCAACCACTGGCAACAAAAGGGGTTCTGGAAAAAATGAAATCAGAAATAATTACTCAGATAACAGGAGAAATTGTGCCCCTAGTACAAGACACGATTAACAAATCTAGAGAGGAGCTTAGGAACATGATGGAATTCCAACATAGGAAACAAATGGAATCCATAAAACAGATGCAAATAGATTTCCAGGACATGAAAAACTCCATTGAAAGTCTACACAGCAGAATGAGCCAATGTGAGGACAGAATTTCAGATAGAGAAGATAAGATTGCAATTAATGACCAGGAAAAGAAAAATTGCTTCAAAATTATAAGGAAACATGAGAAATCAATCCAGCAGCTGCTAGATGATGCAAAGAAGAATAACATAAGACTGACTGGAGTCAATGAAGAAACAGGAGAGAGTGGAGATGACATAAAAAACCTCTTCACAGAAGTAATGGCAGAAAACTTCCCAAGCAGGGGAAAAGAACTTGACATACAGATAAGCGAGGCATATAGGATTCCAAATAGCCTTGATCAAAAGAAATCTACACATAGGTATATAATTGTAAAGATTCCAGAAACTCAACAGAAGAACAAAGTTCTACAAGCAGTTAGAGAAAGGAAACAAATCACATACAAAGGAAAGCCCATCAGAATCATAGCAGATATCTCAACACAAACCATCAAGGCGAGAAGAACTTGGAGTGACATATTCCAAGCCCTAAAGGAAAACAGCCTCCAACCCAGATTGATGTACCCTGCAAAACTATCTTTCAAAATGGATGGAGAAATAAGATACTTTCATGACAAAGAGCACCTCAGGAACTTCATGAATACCAAACCAGCCCTCCAAAAAATTTTACACAATATCCTAGGAACAGACATTGAGGATCACAACCCCAGGAAGCAAAGCAGAATGAACCTATCTGGCACAACAAGAAATTAAATGTAAAGGGGGAGAACCCAACAAAAAGAAAAAGTCATGGCAATGACAAGTCAATACATTTCAGTTATAACCATCAATGGTAATTGTCCCGGCCCATGGGTAAGTCAATGGAGACCCTAGAGGGGGAGCGAGAATGACAAAGGACAGGGGACACGAGAGATGGAGACAAGACAGGTTTCTGATCAAGTCTCGTTTATTGCGGAAGCTGCTACAGCATATATACCGTAGGGCTAGAGGGAGGGAGCAAGGGGAGGGTACTGGGGCTACTTTCTTGTTGCCGGGTAGACTTGCAGCAGGCTTAGACATGCCCCTAAAAGGCACTCAAGAGTTGTAGCGGGGGGGGGCAAGGCCCCCCACAGTTCCTCCCTTTAAAATTATAATTTTAGAAAGGCGTCAGGAGAGCCAAGCCTGCGGGGGCTGAGCCTGTCTTGGGTCAGAGCGACATACGTGTCTGCACCGTGCACCTTACCCGTCATCGGTTAACCAGAGAATCAAGGCTCTGGCACCTGTCTTAGGCGGCGCACGAGGGCTCTCTCATTGCATGGCACGCTTGCTCAGTTGCCCGTCATTGGCTTGCCAGCCCACTCACCAGGTGGGGCGAGAACACTTCACCACGGCAAGGACCTAATCAACGGTCCGGCATTCGTCCTGGTCAGCCATTGCCAATCTATGATAGTAGACCTGTATGGGTGCTGTTTTTATTGTCTCTACCCGGGCTCTAAGGAAGGCCATGATTTTGTTGTATATTATGGGCCCCAAGGAAATGAGCAGAAGTAAACCCAATAAGGGTCCCAGCAAAGGGAGGAGATAAGGGAGGAAACCATTGAGGCCAGTCCAGAGGGGATTTGGGGAGAATTCTTGTTGTCGTCTGTTTAGATCTTCCTGAAGTTCGCGAATTTTTCCCCTGACGTTCTCAGATTTATTGGCATAGAAACAACAATGTTCATTTAGGGCTATGCAAATCCCTCCTTGTTTCACCGTGAGGAGGTCCAGGCCCCTTCTATTTTGAAGGACCACCTCAGCCAGAGAATCGATCTGATCTTGTATATCTGTAAGAGTGTTGGAGAGAGCTTGAACATCATTAATCAACTGGTTGGATAATTTGGCATAGGAGTGTAACGCCACCCCAACGCCAGCAGAGCCAGTGGCAAGGGCACCGGACACCCCTAGCCCCACGAGCAAGGGGACCAGTGAGACGGCCCTTTTATGTCACCCGGTGATATAGTCAAAGCTGGGCAAGGGCACTGGCTCATCTCCAGGAATGAGGGAGATGTCCGGGAGGACAGTCGCCACCACGCACAGCCCAGTCCAATTAGTGGGGAGGGAGGTAAATGCCAACCTCCCTCCACAGATGAGCACGTGACCCAGGGCAGGGCAAATGGCGGCAGGGCCATTAAGCACTACCGAGCAGAGAGAGAAATTTTGGACTCCAACACGTATGTCGAAGCTATTGTTGTGGCCCGAATTCAGATAATAAACTGAGGCATTGAACTGTACTGGCTGGACCCTGAAAGGCAGAGAAAAACTGCAATTGTAACTAGAACTGTTGGCATAGTCAATTTGGTCGACAACTGGCAAGGCAAGGGGCAGGGGTGTGCCAAGGGTCAAACATAGCCAACAATCTGCAGCAAAGGCTGGGTTAGATGTATTGATCAAATGATAAGTGGCCTCTAGGACACTCAGGGTTTGGGCGTCAGGGTCTGGGCCTCTAGGTTTAGGAAGGGCCAGTGGATGATAATTTAGGGAGGGGTACATCTCTTGGATGATAGTCTCGAGTTGTTTTGTATTCGCTCTTCCCTGAGCTGATCTGAAGGCCCACCACCATCAGATACATGAATTGGGGCCTGTGGTGGCCAGCAGACATCTTTGCCGGGACTGCCGTTGCAGGAGGGTTGGCCAAATTTAGGATATCCAGTGGGGCTGGAAAAGTCCCAGTCACCTCTGATGGAGCCCCTGTAAGTTTTTTGTAGAACAGCAGTTAGATATATTTTTCTATCGGAATGTGTACATTGTTGGGCTTCAGTGTAACAGGTAGAATGCATCTCTGTGGCCTTGGCACAATTGGCAGGGCATGGCCCTGGTTCGCCATTGACTGTTGGTATGACTTTAGGCTTAGGGACGCAATCCCATTTTTGGTTATATCCTTCTGCTAGCGCGGCCTCATAAACTAAGTAGGCAATCTTGTTGCTGCAATCAGTACTACGAGTGTAACTTGTGGGTGCAGCCCTGCCAGAACCCCCAGCACAGTCACAGGGGTTACCATACAGGGCAATGAGCAGTTGTTCTTTGTTAACTGGTTGAAATCCGCTTTTTGTTAGCGGTGCCAGGAACAGCAACAGACCATGCAACAGATTCAGGGATGTCATCTTTTTAACCTGTAAGCAAAATTTCGTCCTGCAATGTAAGTAAGGCTGGGCTGTAGATAAGAGAGTTAGGCTAACCTGATTAAGTTTTTGAAGATAACCAATGTGAGCATATTACAATAACATATTTAGAACTTAACCAATGTAAATATTTTGTAACAACATAATCAGTGCTTAAATATCAAGAATAACCAATGTAATCAATTTATAACATATTTAGATAATATTCGTTGTGATGTGTCTCCCATAAGATTATAATATAAAATTTACTAGGGGGTCCCTTTAATGAATTAAGACCAGAATAATCATTTTCTGGGTGGCCACTTCTATATTCATCAAAGGGAGTCCCCATCTATATTCATTTTGACAAACAAGAATATATATCTTTTTTATTTTGCAACTGTCAATTGCAATTTGATTATTGCATGTAGGTGACAATACACATTGGTTTCATAAAATAAATTTCAGTGGTACTTTGATCAATTAACAACCTGGGAAGGAAAGCATGTCTTTAATTTAATAATATTTATCTATAAGTCAATTTAACAATAGGCGAATATCCTTTAAAAAGGAAGGAACATATTGAGCTCAACTGTATGAACACAAACAACAGACAATAGACAAACATATGAGACAGTGTATAAAATTAGGGTGCACACAAATATAACTGGCCAAATTGAATTATACTATTCTCTTTATGATTATTAGATTATAATTGTAGGCACCATTGTTAACTGGTTGAAATTGGACAATGTTAGGTCATCGGCATCATCAACACACTTATCAACTTGTTTTACTAAGCGTTCTGGAAGCCACCTGGCTGACTTCATTTCCTTGGAGTAAACACACACTGACCCTCGGCCCCAGATGAGTACGGGGTCAGGCCCATGCCATGAGTGGTCCAGGGGATCTCTCCACATCACAGAGGCAAATTGTTTTTGCATCTCTGGTTGCCAGAAATGGTTGGCTGCAGATAATCCCTTAGCATCCAAATTTAAAAGTTAAGAATAAATAGTGCATGTGATATTAGGTTTCTGGGTGACCCCTTGATAGGGTACCATGCCCCCTTTTTTATTTTATCTAATGTAATTTTGAGTGTGAGGTTGGCTCGTTTTATAATGCTTTGTCCTTGTGGATTATATGGGATTCTCGTTATGTGTGTTATATCTAATTGTTTGCAAAACTTTGAAAAACCAGAGCTGGTATAGCCTGGACCACTGTCTGTTTTAATTTGCTGTGGACATCCAAGTACTGAGAAGGCAACTAGAAGGTGGGCAATTACATGTTTAGTAGCCTCCCCAGATTATAGGGTGGCAAATACAAATCCACTATATGTATCAATGTTGACATGTATATATTTAAGATTTCCAAATTCAGGGTAATGTGTGACGTCCATTTGCCATAGGGCATTTGGAATTAAGCCACGAGGATTAACTCCCAGATGAGGTGTGGGAAGATGGAGGGTGCACGTAGGGCAGGTTTGAACAATTTGTCTAGCTTGTTCTCTAGTAAGTTTATGCATGAGGCGAAGCGTGTGGGCACTAAGGTGATGTAACTGGTGCGCCTTCTGTGCCTGATCAATCTGAATGGAGGCATCAATACTTAGTGAGTAGGCAAAGGCCTGAGGTCTTGTGGCCAGATCTGCTAACCGGTTGCCTTCTGTAAGTGGGCCAGGTAGGTTAGAGCAGGCACGAAGGTGCCCAATAAAAAAGGCTGGGATCTTTTTCTGATTAGATCTCATAATTGAATAAAAAGACCACCAGTTTGAGAAGCATGTTTTATCAATCCACATGTCTCCAATAGGGGAACAGATTGGGCAATGTAGGCACTGTCAATAAAGAGATTAAAGGCTTGTTCAGGGAATGCAGAAAAGACTGCTATGACTGTATGTAGCTCGGTTATTTGGGCTGAAGAACAGCTGGTTTGGAAGTGGACAATGTCATTGTCCCACACATAGGCAGCTATCCCGGTAGAAGAACCATCTGTAAAGACTAATAGGGCTTCTGTTAGAGGAGAACAGGAAGTGACTTTTGGGAAAATGAACTCATGTCTATTGGCAAAGTCAATAAGTTTGTTTGGAGGATAGTGATTGTCTATTAAGCCTGTATAAGAAGCGAGAGCAACTGGCCAGGAGCCGGTAGTCTGCATAAGCCAATCGATTGGGGTGAGCCAATTTTCTGCCACTGATTCTAAAATGGCCATTGTGTAAGGTGCAGTGGCCCCTTATTGAGCTGCGGCCGTTTTAAATTTTTTAATGACCTTAAAATCGAAACCACTGTGGTGTCTCCACGCCTGTCCCTGTGTGTCAGTAGTTTTAGTTATGGGAAAGGCTTCCGCATTTTTAAGTTTCAGGGATACTCCCAACCCGGATGGCACCCTAGGGGCCGCCCCTCTAACGGGGGGTCGTGGCTTAAGTTTGTCTTCTGTACGGACATTTTCATGGGTTTTGTCTGTTTTTAAGCCCTCGAGCTGGGTAATAAGTTCCTGGTGTGCCTTTTCTAATCTTATTTGTTCTTTTAGAAATTTTATCTTGTCCC
The DNA here is from genome assembly GCF_053883595.1 of Heterocephalus glaber. NCBI lineage: Eukaryota > Metazoa > Chordata > Mammalia > Rodentia > Bathyergidae > Heterocephalus > Heterocephalus glaber. Next base: position 57,512,994 of record NW_028258143.1, on the reverse strand, counting down.
GGAGTTCCTTGTGGGGATCAACAGCAGGGCATGCCAAAGCGGGCACATTGGGAGTGTTGGATACTGGAACACAAGGAGGAGGACCTTGGTCTATGGGCGGCCAGGCAGGATTATGATATCTGGTTGCCTCCTCCTCAAGATTGGCCCAGTCAGCCTCCCCCGGTTCGTTCTGTGGCAAGGGGGGCTGTCTGAGGCGGCGGAGGGAAGGGTACAAGTCTGGTTCCTCCTTAACAGGTGGGATGGGGTCAGAGGCAGGGGCTGAAAGAGCGGAGGCGGAAGCTGAGGAGCGCCGAAGCTTTTCTTTAAAAGGCTTGGAAGAGGCAGAGCCCGCCTGTAAACCCTCATCAATAACATTTTGTTTTTTCTTATCTGAGTCATCGTCGCTATCAAAAGACATCAAGTCTTTTTCCTCATTTTTTGAGGAAGTCCCGTCCGGCAGGGGCTCGGGGCCTCGGCGCCATCTTGGCGTCCCGCAGGGTATTTACAAATTCCTCACTCCGAGGGAGAGTGATCGACCCTTCCTCCGATCGGAGAGCTATCTCACCGACCTGGATGGCTTGAGCCACCACCGGATCTTTGGTTTTTTGAGAGATAATGTCATTAATAAGATTCCAATAAGAAAATGCAGTGATCGGGACCTTTCCTGGTCCGCAAGTAGCATAATAATCCTTAAGGGCCTCCGCTACTCTTTTTCATCTCTTCTCGTCAATGGTACCCTCGGCAGGAAACCAAGGGCAGAGATCTCTAATATAATCAAAAAATTTTAACAACTGTTTGACTGTAACGTTTACCCCTTGTGCCTGTAAAGTTTCTTTAAGTCCTTGTACAAATAACTCATGCTGGCTAATGCCCTGTCCCATAATCGCTGCTCAACTCACCGAGGTGCAGGAAAGATGGCAGGTTCACGTCAGACGCAAACCTCTTTTTTCTATTTTATTTTATTGGGCCCCCGAGCAGCGTTCTTCACTGAATCCCCCGTTCTCTGGCCCCACGCTGGGCGCCACTTGTCCCGGCCCGCGGGTAAGTCAACGGAGACCCTAGAGGGGGAGCGAGAATGACAAAGGACAGGGGACACGAGAGATGGAGACAAGACAGGTTTCTGATCAAGTCTCGTTTATTGTGGAAGCTGCTACAGCATATATACCGTAGGGCTAGAGGGAGGGAGCAAGGGGAGGGTACTGGGGCTACTTCCTTGTTGCCAGGTAGACTTGCAGCAGGCTTAGACATGCCCGTAAAAGGCACTCAAGAGTTGTAGGGGGGGGCAAGGCCCCCCACAGGTAATGGTCTCAATTTACCAATCAAAAGAAAGAGACTGGCAGAATGGGTCAAGAAGCAAAATCCAACAATATGCTGCATACAAGAAACACACTTAATTCAAAAGGAAACTCACAGACTGAAAGTTAAAGAGTGGAAAACAATACTCCATGCAACGGGAACCTGAGAAAAAGCAGGAGTAGCTATCCTCTTTGCAGATCAAGTAGATTTCAAACCAACACTGATTAATAGAGATGAAGAAGGACACTACATCCTTGTAAAGGGAACAATCCAACAGAAACAGATGACAACCATAAATACCTATGCACCAAACACTAGTGCACCCAACTATATAAAACAAATACTAATGGACATGAAAAGTCATATATGCACTAATACAATTGTAGTGGGGGACCTCAACACCCCAGTGTCACAAATAGATAGATCAACTAGACTAAAAATAAGTAATGAGATACTAGAACTCAATCGAACTCTTGAACAAATGAACTTAACAGATGTTTACAGAGTCTTCCACCCCACAAAATCAGAATACACATTCTTCTCAGCTGCACATGGGTCATTCTCCAAAATAGACCACATACTCACACATAGAACATGTTTAAGTAAGTGCAAAGGAATTGAAGTTATCCCTTGTATATTATCAGACCATAGTGCGATGAAATTGGAGATCCATAGCAAAAGAAACTCAAAAAATTTCATAAACATGTGGAAATTGAACAACATACTTCTGAATAACCAATAGGTCACAGAGAAAATTAAAGAAGAAATCAGACAGTTCTTTCAATTAAATGACAATGACAATTCAACATATCGGAATCTATGGGATACAATGAAAGCAGTCTTATGAGGGAAATTCATAGCAGTGAATATGCATATTAGGAAAACAGAATGAGCCCAATTAAACAACCTGATGCTGCACCTCAAGCTTCTAGAAAAAGAAGAACAGGATAACCCCAAAACTCATACAAGGGAGGAAATTATAAAGATCAGAGGAGAAATCAATGCAATGGAGACTAAGAGAACAATACAAAAAAAATCAATGAAGCCAAGAGTTGGTTCTTCGAAAGAATCAACAAAATTGACAAACCTTTAGCCAATCTTGTCAGAAAAAGGAAAGGCCCAAATCCAAGCAATTAGGAATGAAAAGAGTGAAATTACAACAGACCCAGCAGAAATCCAGAGGATCATCAATACCTACACACCAATAAGATGGACAACACAGAAGAAATGGACAGATTCCTAGATACATATGAATTACCAAATTTGAATGAAGAAGACCTAAAAATTCTGAACAACTCAATATCAACCAATGAAATTGAAAATGTAATTAAAAACTTATCAACTAAGAAAAGCTTGGGCCCTGATGGCTTCACTGCTGAATTCTACAAGACATTTAGAGAGGAACTGCTGCCACTACTGTTTCAACTCTTCCATGAAATTGAAAGGGAAGCAATACTCCCAAATTCATTCCTGGAAGCAAGCATCACCTTGATCCCCAAAGCAGAGAAAGACCCAACTGAAAAAGAGAACTATAGGCCAATCTCACTAATGAACATAGATGCAAAAATCCTTCATAAGATAATGGCAAACAGAATGCAGAAGATCATCAAGAAGATCATACTCCCTGATCAAGTGGGATTCATCCCAGGGATGCAGGGATGGTTCAACATATGCAAATCAGTCAATGTAATACACTATATCAATAGAGCCAAGGACAAAAACCATATGATTATCTCCATAGACGCAGAAAAAGGATGTGACAAAATCCAACATGCATTTATGATAAAAATCCTACAAAAAATTGGAATAGATGGTCTCTACCTCAAACCAATAGAAGCCATCTATGAAAAACCAACAGCCAATATCATACTAAATGGTCAAAAACTGAAATCCTTCACACTAAAATCAGGAACAAGACAAGGATGTCCACTGTTACCACTCTTGTTCAATATAGTTCTGGAAACATTAGCCATGGCAATTAGACAAGAGAAAGAAATAAAAGGAATAAAGATACGAAATGAAGAAGTCAAACTGTCATTATTTGCAGATGACATGATACTCTATATAGAAGATCCCAAGAACTCCACCAAAAGTCTTCTAGACTTAATAACCAAATTCAGTCAAGTAGCTGGTTACAAGGTCAACACACAAAAATCAATGGTTTTCCTCTACACCAATGACAGACTCACTGAGAGAGAAATAGGGCAAATAATTCCTTTCACAATAGCATCCAAAAACCTGAAATATCTAGGAATCAACCTAATGAAAGAAATCAAAAACCTCTTCTCTGAAAACTATGGCACTCTGAAAAGAGAGATTGAAGATGATATCAGAAAATGGACAGACATCCCCTGCTCCTGGGTAGGAAGGATTAATATAGTGAAAATGGCCATACTTCCAAAACTACTATATAGATTTAATGCAATTCCAATTGAGATCCCAGCAGCATACGTCATGAACCTTGAGAAAACAACCCAAAAATTCATTTGGAACAAGAAGAGACCCAGAATAGCAAAAGCAATTCTAGGTAACAGAGACCTGGTAGGGGGTATCACAATCCCAACCTGCAACTCTACTACAAAGCCACTGTGATAAAAACAGTATGGTACTGGCAAAGAAATAGACCTGAGGACCAGTGGAACAGATTAGAAGATGCAGAAACAATGCCAGACACACTCAGCCATCTCATCTTCGATAAAGGAGCCAAACACCCTCACTGGAGGAAAGATAGCCTCTTTAATAAATGGTGCTGGAAAAATTGGGCTTCAACTTGCCAAAGATTAAAACTAGACCTATAGCTCTCACCATGCACTAAACTAAAATCAAATTGGATTAAAGATCTAAATATTAAAATAGAAACTCAGAACCAGTTGGAACAGAGGTTAGGTAGAACCCTTGAAGACATCGGTGTAGGAAAAGATTTTATGAACAAAACCTCAGTTACCTGTGAACTAGCACAAACAATCAACAAGTGGTGTCTCTTCTTATTAAAAGACTTCTGCACAGCAAGAGAAGCAGTTTGGAGAGACAACCCACAAAGTGGGAAAAAATCTTCACCTGTTCTTCCTCAGACAAAGGTCTACTATCTCGAATTTATAAAGAACTTAAAAAGATCAGACCTCCCAAATTTAAAGACCCAATCCAAAAATGGGCATCTGAAATGAACAGACATTTCTCAGACAAAGAAGTAGAAATAGCAAATAAATACATGAAAAAATGTTCAACATCACTGGTCATTTGAGAGATGCAAATGAAAACAATGCTGAGATTCCACTTCACTCCAGAAAGAATGGCTGCTATCATGAAATCAAACAATAATAAATGGTGGCGGGGCTGTGGGCAAAGAGGAACCCTGCTCCACTGCTGGTGGGAGTGTAGACTGGTGCAAGCACTGTGGAAATCAGTATGGAGATACCTCAAAGAACTAGGACTGGAAGTCCCATTTGACCCCGCTATTCCACTGTTGGGGATCTTCCCCAAAGAATTAATAGAATCATACCACAGTGATATATGTGCACCCATATTCATAGCAGCACAGTTTGTGATAGCTAAAACTTGGAAACAGCCCAAATGCCCATCAACTGGAGACTGGATAAAGAAAACGTGGTTTTTTAAAATAAAATGGAGTACTACTCAGCCATAAAAAATGAGAAATTAGAGACATTTATAGCTAAGTGGATGCACACTGAGGTGATACTTTTTTTTTTTTTTTTTTTTTTGGTACCGGGGATCAAACTCCGGTCCTCGCGCTTGCGCAGCAGGTGGTGAAACCACTGAGCTAAATCCCCGGCGATACTGTTAAGTGAAATAAATAGGACACACATGTATAAGTACTGAATACTTTCTCTGGTGTGAGAAACTGAAAGTGTAAATAAGGACTAAATGTATAATAAGTAATGTGAAATAGGAAAAAAAGGGGCAAAGGGGAAGGAAGTGGGAGGGGTAGGGGAAAGGATAGAAGGGAATGGGATTAATATGAGAAAATGGAAAAATAGGAACAAAATCTTTGTAAATAGGGAGGAATGGAGGGGTTGAAGGCAGGCCTGGGCAAGGGTGAAAAATCAGAACCAAGAGAGACTATGTAAAGGTGCAAATTTCCAATGATGAATGTTATTATATTGTATACCTAAAATGTACCAATAATTAGAATAGTAATCGATAATGCAAAATAGGAAGAAAAGGTCCAAAGTGGTAGGTGTAGTGGGAGGGGCACGGGAAAGAAGGGAAGGGAAAGGAAAAATGATGAGAAATGGAAAAAATGGAAATAAAGTCTTTGTAAATAGGAAAGGGTGGAGGGGGTGAAGGGGGGGCTAGGAATGGGGAAAAAATAAGAACCAAGATGCATTATGTAACGGTACAATTCCCAATGAGAAATGTAATTGTCTTGTATACCTACAATGTACCAATAAAAGAATTTAATATAAAAAAAAGAAATAAACTGCCAGATGGGTAGGAAAAGGCTGCTGTCTCTAGAATTATTCTGTTAAGAAACAAACATTCTGTGTGCCTATTGCATTAAAACAATGATTCTCCTCTGTTCTTCTGGAATTTAAAAGACTGAAGAAACTTCTCCATTGCATTTTAATTTTTATGTATTATATTATTGTTTTTGCCTAACATTTTGAGTTACCACAAAAACAACATTCCTTCAGAGAAGTCATTATTAAGTTAATGTTTTTCACCTCCTTTGTCAAAGTCTGCACTTTAAAAGCTGACCAGTTATGTGAAACTAGTCAGCCAAAGGACAAATTAGAAACCTAATTTCCAGTAAATGAAGCATGAGAAGTCACAGGGCACCACCACCACCACCACACACCAACTCTTGTGCAGTAGTTTTCTCATCTCTTCTAAGTGTTGTGAGAAACTTCATTCTGAAGTGCTAATAAGGAAGCAACCCAGGTCCAAATCAATAAATACAACATTTACTCCTACCTTCACCTCTTGATATGCTTCTAAAACAAGGAGTTCAATAATTTCATTCATACCCAGACTGAGCCTTTGAGAATGCATTATTGATGCTTCCATAATTGAACCTGGCTCCAAGGCCAGCACAAACAAGAAACTCATGGATCCAATCTACCTGACTCTTCAAACAGAGTTTGTTTCTGCTATGTCATAAAGGAGTACATTGTTTGTTAACCACCTTGGAACTTCAGTAGGGGACATATTTGGAGGACACAGTATCTTCATGGGACCTCTGAAATTTTACTGTGCATTTTGATGTCAATGGGTAAATCTAGTTCTATTTGCAAAAGAACATCCAAGATTCCAGAGGTCGCCAGGCCCAGCGCTGCAGGTGTGGATGCGGACATCGCTGGGACAGCCCCTCCCGGTGCTCCGCAGCTGCACCTACCCAGCCAACCCTCCGCTCTCCGCCCACCCTGCCGGTGCAGACCGGGTTTCCAGTGTCTCTTCCTCCCAGTCCAGAACGAGCCGTGTTGGGTTTATGTCTTTACTTGATGAAAACGAGCTGTTGTGCAGCCATTGGTGCCTGTATTGGGGAAACATAGCATTCAAGCAAGAAGCTTAGAGCCTCAGTGGTGAAAATTTTTTCATGTCAGAGACCGAGACCTTTTGCAGTCATTTACGTCATCCTTTCTTCTCCAGACAGAAGATACCAAAAAGTTGCAATCAAAGATCTCTTCATCTTATTGATAAGTCACTAATAAGCCAAAATGTCTGTCAACATCAACTGCAGTGTTTCAGACCAGTTCGATCACTACAAGATGCCCCATCTGATTGCCAAGGTTGAGGGCAAAGGAAATAGAATCAAGACAGTTATTGTCAACATGGTTGACATTGCAAAGGCACTTAATCGGCCTCCAACGTATCCCACTGAATACTTTGGTTGTGAGCTGGGAGCACAGACCCAGTTTGATGTAAAGAATGACCGTTACATTGTCAATGGATCTCATGAGGTGAATAAGTTGCAAGAGATGTTGGATGGATTCATTAAAAAATTTGTTCTCTGTCCTGAGTGTGAGAACCCTGAAACAGATCTGCATGTGAATCTGAAGAAGCAAACAACAGGTAATTCTTGTAAAGCCTGTGGCTATCAAGGCATGCTTGACACACATCATAAACTCTGCATATTCATTCTCAAAAACCCACCTGAGAATAGTGACAGTGGTACAGGAAAGGAAGAAAAGGAAAAGAAAAATAGAAGGGGCAAAGAAAAGGAAAATGGATCTGTATCCAGCAGTGAGTCATTGCTCCCCCCCCAAATGAAATCAGTCCTCCCTCACATGCTGTGGAAGAGGAAGAAGATGAACACTGTGGGGAGGATACAACTGAGGAAGCTCAGAGGAGCAGAATGGATGAAATCAGCGACCATGGAAAAGTCCTGACACTCAGGGATGATTTGGAAAGAACTGTAGAAGAGCGTGTGAATATCCTCTTTGATTTTCTTAAGAAAAAGAAAGAAGAGGGCATTATTGACTCATCTGACAAAGAAATTGTTGCTGAAGCAGAAAGACTAGATATAAAAGCCATGGGCCTTCTTGTTCTGACTGAAATTCTTCTTATTGAGATTAGAGAACAAATTAAGAAATATAGGTGCCATTTCCTCCGATTCTGTCACAACAACAAAAACACTCGGCAGTGTCTTCTTCATGGTCTGGAGTGTGAGGTGGCAATGCATCAAGCTCAGCTCCTGTCCAAGATCCCGCAAATCTTGAAGGAGATGTACGACGCAGACCTTTTGGAAGAGGAGGTCATCATCAGCTGGTCGGAAAAGGCCTCTAAGAGCATGTTTCAAAAGAACTTGCCAAAGACATTTGTCTCAAAGCAGAACCATTTATAAAATGGTTGAAGGAGGCAGAGGAAGAACCTTCTGGTGGTTAAGAAGATGATGAAAATGAGAACATTGAGGTGGTTTATTCGAAGACTGCCAGTGTGCCGAAAGTTAAAACTGTGAAGTCTGACAAGAAGGATGACTACATTGACATCGATGCCATTTAAAAAGAAGGATGTGACCTAGCTAACAGTGTAATGCTGCAAACTGTTCTTCATTATCAGCCAGAAGTGCAACATGTATGTGCAGAAGCTAAAATGGCTTAACATCATGCTACACTTTATATAAAAACCTATTGCTGTGTGTGGTCTGCAATTAAGCCCAGTGAGACATCTAGGGAGTCCATACACAACAGTGAGCAGATGTAGTTTGCTTATTTACAGCATGTTTCTTTTGGAAAAACTAGTGGTGGACATATTTGGATCACATTTATACAGTTAAAAAAATAAAGATTTGATTTTGGTCAAAAAAAAGAACATCCAAGAGAATGTAGTTGCAGGAAAGTTTGTAGAACAAACCTGGGCACTAAATATTGTACTAAGTCTTCAAAGTTAACACTTTAATTTCCAAGATAATAGGTATTCAACTACAGTTCAAGTAAAATAAATGCTATTTATCATATAAATATTCTAAGAATCCACAAATAAACTTTGTTCATTCTATTATTGCTTTCCAAACAGTGTAGATTGAAAGCAAATCCCTCTCTGTCTTTATATTTCCAGACCAAAAATCCAGGCTTTTTGGGGGTTGGGGGCAAACAACCTGTGCAGTCACAATGGACCCATGCCTAGAAGGGTCTTGTGCATGATTCAAAGCTCTAATATCACAAGCTCCAAAGTTTTTAGTAAGTTTTGAACAAAGGGCCCAGCATTTTCATTTTTCACTGAGCTATACAATCCTGCCTAAGAGTCTGAATTGTCTAAGTCTCCTGTGGGGGTCCATCTTCTCTTTGCTATCTGTGGTTCTGGGATTAAGACATGAATTAATGCTGCAAGTCAAAAGGCAAAGCCAACCTGAGAGGCACAGAGAACAACTGTGGAAGCCTCTGTTGCTACAAGTGTTCAGACAGCAAGAGTTGCCTATTGAAATGAAAGGCTCTGGAACTTTCTTAAGGTCTTCTCAAGTCCCATCACTTTTTCCTTGCTCACAACTAACCAGAGTTTCCAGAAGCCCCAAGCTTTGTGTATTACCTGTACTTAAAAGTGTTTGTGCTTTGGCTTGCAAATTTTCACTTTGATTAACTCAGAGAAGGCAGCAAAATAGGTTTGTCTGCTAACCTCATTCAGAGCCCCACATACACATGTTCAACTTTTGGCTGAAATGAGTCTGATTCAGATGTTTTGCACAGCATTCTTTAAAGTGGTCTACAATACTCATCGTACAATCTAAAGTAACCAATAACCTCAGTAGCTCTATTACATCAGAAAATACATAAGAATGACAGTATGAGCAATATACTCTGCTTCAGGAAAGATAAGCAATTCACTAGAGATGTGGAATGCTGTTTCCTAAAGCAATTTCAATTCTTGATGTAGTTATAGGAAAAAGCTATTAGTCATAGCACAGAATGAATCAAGTCCAGAAGAATATTCTGCAAAGGCTAAATCTTCCTGTCAAACTCACAGGCAAGCTACAAATAAAAAAGAAAATGAAAGCTCGTCTTCTCTTTAAGACAGAGGATATTTTTTCTGTGAACTCCTTATGTACAAACTATGTATTTATACCATTTACACAACAGGGAAACACATCCACTAACTCGATTCACTGACTCCAAAATCCTGTTATGTATTAGTAAGGTTCTTCATTATGGTTAATGATTTTCCCCATTTTGAGAGAATCACTTTTCCTGGTTGGCAGGTTACAAACTATTTTGTCTTTCTGAATACTGCCATTTGTCCTATGTATTTTCAGTGAATCATTCCTCCTCATCCAAAATTCCTTTGACCTTAAAGTTAGGGGCATTTATCTCAATATCATGAGTCTACAGGAATCCTCCAGTCCTACCCCATGCCAGAAGGACAGGGTGGATCAATGCCACATTCGGGTCAAGACTGAATGCAGACAGAGATTACCAGCACATCCTAGTTGGTTAAATAAATAATACTTTCTTTGAGAATTGCCAGCTGTCTCATCGGGTCTTGAATTCATATCCCAATAGCTCCCATCAGCTGATTCCAAACTTTTAAGAAATAAGGAAGAAAAGAAGGGAAGAGACAGATTCGACATTTTCATCCAACTTAAAATATACACCACTACAGCTTCAGCTTCCTTTAAAACAACAAATAAACATAATGTACAAAATGGATCCACTAACTGGTCCACTGACACCAAAATCCTAATCCTTATTATGCACTGGGATGGCTCTTCATTGTGGTTAATCATTTTCCTCATTTTGAGAGAGAAACACTTTTTCTGGTTGGCAAATTGCAAACTGTTTTGTCTCTCTGAATAGTGCCATTTGTCATGCATATTTTCATTGAGTCATTGCTCCTCATCCAAAATTCCTTTGACCTGAAAAGGGCATTTATCTCAATATTATGAGTCTACAGGAATCCTCCAGTCCTACCCTGTGCCAGAAGGAAGTGGATCAATCCCACTTTCTGATCAAGAATAAATGTAACCAGGGATTACCAGCACATCCTTGTTGGTTAAATAAATAAGCAGGCAAAACTTTCTTTGAGAATTCCCAGCTAACCACTTCATTGGGGCTTGAAACTTTATTCATGTTCCAATATTTCCCATCAGCTGATTCCAGTCCTTCATGAAGCAAGAGGAAGAAGAAGGGGAGAGAGAACAAACTGACACTTTCATCCAACCTAAAATACACACAAAAAAGTTTCAATTTGCTTTAACAACAAACAGATAATATGCAAAACACACATTCTTTCTCTTTTAGTGATCTCCATTCCAGCATCAAAGGGGTTAAAGGTTAACCTAGTATGATTAGTAATCATGTACCCTTCTCAGAAGGAAATAAAAATTAGTTCCATCAGTTTACTGCTTTGTCAAAGAAAAGTATTTGCATATTGAATCTGCATCTGAGACTGTGATTCATCCTACAACGTCACAGTAATGACACTTAGTTTTGGAATAAAGATGTTGATCTATAGCAGAACTTAGGATTTTTACTTTGAAAATTTATAACAGTAAGGATGAGGTGTAGCTTGGAGGAAGAGCATATGCGCAAGGCCCTAGGTCCAATTCCCAGCAGGAAGAAAGACTGGGGGCAGGGAGGGAAGGAAGGAAGAAAATTTATGGAGGTAATATTTTAGAGTTACACACTGCTTGGGAGGATAGTTTGGAAAACACATTCAAAATATACATATTTTGTATTTGGGAATGAAAATATATATATATTATATATATACATGTACTGTTTTCATATGCAATCTGTGAAGTCCCATCAGACATCTGGGCTGATAAGCATGGTTCCTTTTCAAATTGATATGACGACACCAGTTTGAAAATGCTGCACAACATCCATTAAAGGACGAGCATCACCTTCTTCCTGTTTCTTAGGTTTCTTTTCTAACTGTGATGGTGTTGAGGTGGAGGAAACAAGACATTTGGGTCACCATAACGAATCTCTTTCTCAGTTCCAGACTGTACAGGAAACCCTAATTAAATTTCTAACTGTTCTCCAAATAACACATTTATACTTACTGTAAAACTCATTTAAAATAAAGCTTTGGGAAAATATGTGGTACCCCCTTAGTGGGTTCCCAATTATAAGAAACTAAACTTTGCTTTTTTCATATCTAAAATAACATACCTAACACAATCATCATACACATAGAAGAAAAAAGCAGAACCAAAAAAACCTAAAGATCAATCTTATTATCAATTTAAGTGCTAACTGAACCTAGCAATATATCAAAAATCATACTACTTCCAAATAGGATTTGTGAAACTTGGGTGGAGTGTCAACTTGATTTGCTCTGGGATCCACCTGAAGGACTGGGGGAGCACACTTCTGGGTGTGTCTTGGGAGGTTATGGGGGTATGGCTTTTGGGCCTGTATCTGACCCCTCACCTCCTTTTCCTTGGCTCTCTTCTCCTGCTATGCTTCCCAGCTACCATACACTAAGAAGCTTTGTACTACCACACCCTTCCACCATGATGTTTCTGTTTCCAGCCCAGCTGATCATGGACTGAATCTCCTTAAAATGTGACCTAAATTAAACCTCTGCTCCTTTAAATTATATCAAGTTGTATCTTGCAGTGGGAAAACTGATGAAAAAAGGATTCGTCTCAGCAATAAAAGGACTACAAACCCCAAATTTTGAATTTTCCAAATAGTATATAAATTAATAAGGAGGTAGGTGAAAATTTTGTAAAATTGAGATGCTGGTTAAGGGCAGAAAAAGATACCAGGGTGTCTGCTGGCTTTAACTCTGTCAACATGTGTGCACCAAAGCACATGAATCAAAATGTAGTATTTAGACAAATGATAAAAAAAGAGCTACACATTACTTAGGAGGATATTTGCCTACATCCTGATCCCTTCTCCTATAGGAAGAATATATATAAGCTTCTAGATCTCACTGGGATTTGCAGTGTTCATTTTTATTCACGTGATGCCCTTGTGCACATAATAAATGTGTATACATTTTTCCTGTTGACCTATCTGCTGTCAGTTTATTTCATGCAATTGATTATCAGCCCTCAGAGGAAGGGACAGTTTTTCCTCCCCTACACAGACAAGGAAGCATTTGGGAAACTCACAATACACCACTGACTTACTATTCATGGTGACACTCCTCAACCAGGATTTCTGTACAAATGAAAGAAAGATACACATGTAGCTAAATAGGACCACCACTGTCCTCTAGACCTCTGTCCACAGGCCACCAACACCTGCATGGTAAAGAACTCATGGGACATCAGAGTTTAAAGACACAGATTCACCTTTCAGCTCACTGGTCTTCTAATTGTGTGACTTGGAGCAAATAACTTTAAATATCGAAACTTAAAAAAAAATTAACTGTAAAATGAAAGTTTGAAGAAAATACTTTTAGGTCCTCTTGCTTTCTACAATTTTCATATACTGTATTCCGAGCAGATGATTCATAGTAATTTTTTTTTTTTTTTTGGTACAGGGGATCGAACTTGGGTCCTTGCGCTTGCGAGGCAGGCGGCAGAACCACTAAGCTAAATCCCCGGCCCTTCATAGCAATTTTCCATGAGGATTTACAAAACAAGACTCCTGGGTGGCCTTTAACCAGCTCAATATGTATCACATATGAAGAACTGACTTCACTGTTACTATCTTCCAATAGAATCACATTTCCTACTGATGGGTTACTGCAATCATTCTGCCATATAGAATATAATTTCTTTTTTTTTTCCGGTACTGGGGATCAAACTCAGGACATTGCACTTGTGAGGCAGGTGCAGTACCACTGAGCTAAATCCCCGGGCCTAAAATATCATTTCTACAGTTAAATCTGTGGGTTTTTCTTTGAGTGCTGCACTCTTAAAGTAGTGCATAGTTAATGCACTGTTTACGAAACAAAGCAAGGAAGAAGGAAAGAACAATGACTTCTCAGTTCCACTATTACTGTCCCACTAAAACAAGACAGATTGCAATTACTTCATCTATAAACAAATAGAGAAAAATTAAACAATTGTCTGCCCTACCTTATAAGAAACCATGAGTTAACTTATAATTGAATGATAAAGTCTTCACAAATGTAAATTGTGATGATTGACATTTCCAACATTTTCTAAGAGAATAAATACAACACACTGCACACTTGGATGTATTCTCCCCTATTCCAGTGGACGGTTTCTAAACACAGCACCTGACCCACGATTCTGCCCGCCAAATGAGGTCTCAGCCGTTAGTGTCCATATGAATTTAGTAGAAGCATTTTACATCCTTGAACCATGAAGGGCATAGAGTATTTTTCCAAGGTTTCTTCCTAGGAATAATTGTGAAGGATTGTCTTCCAGGTAAATGGCTGTGACCTTGGACTTCCAGAACAAATAGAGCTGTGTTTTGTACACTGGTCCTGGTGAAGATGTAATTTCAAGAAAGAAAATGACTTATGACTCTGTGCAAGACTGGAGGGAGACTAATAACCCTTACTTGATCCAATGATCTGTGCATAATCTGCCCCTTGGCAACAATATTAAAACAAGGAAGTAAGAAGCAGTTTGGCTTCTTATTTGTTTTACTTAAGAAATCTATGCTGCAGACCAGAAGTTTGCCATATTTGCACAGTTTTATTATTTTTGACTGGATGGCTTGTTACATTATAAATCAATGGAAATAGCCAAGGCAACAAGCTACAAGCATCAGGATCAAATTTTAATACAATGGGCAGTCTAGATCTACAGAAAAATCTGTTTTCAATTTCCAAGAGTCAATAATTGTTACCCTGTTTCAGAGATTAAAAGAATAAGAGCCATCCTGTCCTCTCTTCCTCCTGATGGTGTCACATCAGACTGCTAAGAGGAGGTTTCACATAAGCTCAAGTCAAAAACTGAAAAGGACCAATGGACACAGTTTCATCCAGGGACTGTGGCTCTCTGTCTTCGTGACAGGGAGAATAACTGAAGCTTATTGTGAGGCCGCTTTCTGGGGTTGGAAATACAAAGGGAAACAAAATACCTATAACAAATCTCACTTCCACTAAACCATGAGGACCATTGAGAAATAATGACAAAATTGATGTCAGTATTAAAAGCTTGGAAAAATTAATAAAAAACTTTTTTAAGAGAGAGAAAGAAAATAGATACAGATAGGATTCTGCAAACTAAATACACACACACCAAATAATCAAGCAGTGAAGACAGAGCTAAAACTTGCCAGATGTTCTGGTGCTACTCAGTGCCATTAAACGCAGGGTGGCATCTTTGAAGAGAAGGCATTGATTTCACACAGTCACTTATTAAACGCTATAGACAGCAATTCTTTGAAAACAGTACACATGTTTTACAGAAGGATAAAGATACGGTCCTGCCTTCTGATGGTGTCAATTTATTCTCATGAGGAGTAATTTTAAATTCTCCCCAGTGAGAGAGTTTCATTATTACATTTTGTTTTATATAAGCCCCCTTCAAGAACTGTGCCCAGTAGACCTTCAAAGCATCTCTGGGCAGCTCTAACTTATATAACCTCATTTTTCAAAACTGTTCATTACTCCCTGCCCTCTTAGCACACTCTCACTCCAGGTCAGGCCCTCCCCGGGGGACCATGCTGCCTGCTTCAGTAATACAGTAGTGTCTACCTTTGAGACTTCTCATTTCTAAATGGAGTGTGCAGAATATGAGAAGGGGCTGGGGAAGCCTCCTTTGTTGACTGGCAGTGAGATCAGAATCTGCCAGGAAAACAGCCTACAATCGTATCTAGTCAGGATATTATTCAAGGCACATGTCGGAGACAGAAAAGGAAATAATGGAAAATGACAAAAGGGAATGGTTTCCTTTCTACCTCCAACACACAAAAAGGAAAATATCCAAACGCACTATTAAATTTTTACTTCAATGTAACACAAATAGATATTAAGAAACACAATAATTTTTTTTTTAGTACTGGGGATCGAACTCAGGACCTTGTGTTTTGAGGCAGGTGGCACAACCACTGAGCTAAATCCCCAGCCCAAGACAATAATTTTATTTTTATTTTTATTTTTTTATTGTTTTCGATGACACTTTTTCTGGGGCTATTTTATTGTTTTATTTTTTGGGAGTCTTTTTTCTGGTTAATTTTTTGGATACATTTTAGGTATACAATACAATGACATTCATCATTGGAAATTTGCACCTTTACATAATCTCTCTTGGTTCTTATTTTTCCCCCCTTCCCCTGCCCTCCCTTCAACCTCTCCATTCCTCCCTACTTACAAAGATTTTGTTTCCAATTTTTCATTTTCTCATATTAATTCCATTCCTTTCTTTCCTTTTCCCTACCCCTCCCACTTCCCCTTTGACCCTTTTCTTCCTATTTCACATTATCTATTATACCCTCTAGTCCTTATTTACGCATTGTTTCTCACACTAGAGAAATTATTTGCTATTTACACAACTGTGTCCTACTTATTTCACTTAAGAGTATCACCTCAATGTGGATTCATTTAGCTATAAATAGCTCTAATTTCTCATTTTTTATGGCTGAGTAGTACTCCAGTTTATTTTTTTAAAAAACACATTTTCTTTATCCAGTCTCCAGTTGATGGGCAATTGGGTTGCTTCCAACTTTTACTTACTACAAATCATGTTGTTATGTACATGTGTGCACATATATCACTGTGGTATGATTCTTTTAATTCTTTGGGGAAGATCTCCAGCAGGGAATAGCTGGGTCAAATCGGACTTCCAGTCCTAGTTCTCTGAGGAATCTCCATGCTGATTTCCACAGTGCTTGCACCAGTCTACACTCCCACCAGCAGTGTAGCAGGGTTCCTCTTTCCCCACAACCCTGCCAGCATTTGATATTGATTGATTTCATAATAGCAGCCATTCTTTCTGGAGTGAGGTAGAATCTCAGTGTTGTTTTCATTTGCATCTCTCGAATGACTAGTGATGTTGAACATGTTTTCATATGTTTGCTATTTCTACTTCTTTGTCTGAGAAATGTCTGTTCATTTCAGATGCCCATTTTTGGATTGGGTATTTACATTTGGGAGGTCTGATTTTTTTAAAGTTCTTTATATATTCTAGATAGTAGACCTTTGGCTGAAGAACAGCAGGTGAAAAATTGTCCCACATTGTGTGTTGTCTCCACACTGTTGGTGGTTTCTCTTGCTCTGCAGAAGCTTTTTAGTAAGAAGAGATTCCACTTGTTGATTTGGTGCCAGTTCACAAGCAACTGAGGTTTTGTTCATAAAATCTTTTCCTACACCAATGTCTTTAACAGTTCTTCCTAACCTCTGTTCCAGCCAGTATACCATTTCTGTTTTAATATTTAGATCTTTAATCCATTTTGGCTTTAGTGCATGGTGAGAGATACAGGTCTAGTTTTAGTCTTTGGCAAGTTGAAACCCAATTTTTCCAGCACCATTTATTAAAGAGGCTATCTTTCCTCCAGTGAGGGTGTTTGACATCTTTGTGGAAGATGAGTGGGCTGGGTGTGTCTGGAGTTGTTTCTGCATCTTCTAATCTGTTCCGCTGGTCCTCAGGTCTGCTTCTTTGTCAGTACCATGCTGTTTTTATCATAATAGCTTTGTAGTATAGTTTCAAGATGGGAGTTGTGATATCCCCTGCCATGTCTTTGTTGCCTAGAATTGCATTTGCTATATTCTAGGTCTCTTCTTGTTCCAAATGAATTTTTGGATTGTTTTCTCAAGGTCTGTGAAGTATGCTGCTGGGATTTCAATTGGGATTGCATTGAATCTATATAGCAGTTTTGAAAGTATGGCCATTTTCGCTATATTGGTCCTTTCTACCCAGGAGCAAGGGATGTCTTTCCATTTTCTGATATCATCTTCAATCTCTCTTTTCAGAGTGCTATAGTTTTCAGAGTAGTGGTATTTGGTTTCTTTCATTAGGTTGATTCCTAGGTATTTCAGTTTGTTGGATGCTATTGTGAAAGGAATTGTTTGCCCTATTTCTCTCTCAGTGAGTCTGCTGTTTGTGCAGAGGAAAGCTATTGATTTTTGTGTGTTGACCTTGTAACCAGCTACTTGACTGAATTTGGTTATTAAGTCTAGAAGACTTTTGGTGGAGTTCTTGGGGTCTTCTATATGGAGTATCATGTCATCTGCAAATAATGACAATTTGACATCTTCATTACTGATCTTTATTCCTTTTATTTCTTTCTCTTGTCTAATTGCCATGGCTAATGTTTCCAGAGCTATATTGAACAAGAGTGGTGATAGTGGACATCCTTGTCTTGTTCCTGATTTTAGTGTGAAGGATTTCAGTTTTTGACCATTTAGTATGATATTGGCTGTTGGTTTTTCATAGATGGCTTCTATTGGTTTGAGGTAGAGACCATCTATTCCAATTTTTTGTAGGGTTTTTTATCATAAATGCATGTTGGATTTTGTCAAATGCTTTTTCTGCGTCTATGGAGATAATCATATGGTTTTGTCCTTGGCTCTATTGATAGAGTGTATTACATTGATTGATTTGCATATGTTGAACCATCCCTGCATCCCTGGGATGAATCCCACTTGATCAGGGAGTATGATCTTCTTGATGATCTTTTGCATTCAGTTTGCCAGTATCTTATTAAGGATTTTTGCATCTATGTTCATTAGTGAGATTGGCCTATAGTTCTCTTTCACAGTTGGGTCTTTCTCTGCTTTGGGGATCAAGGTGATGTTTGCTTCCAGGAATGAATTTGGGAGTATTGCTTCCTTTTCAATTTCACTGAAGTGTTTAAACAGTAGTGGCAGTAGTTCCTCTC
This sequence comes from Heterocephalus glaber, assembly GCF_053883595.1. Taxonomy (NCBI): domain Eukaryota; kingdom Metazoa; phylum Chordata; class Mammalia; order Rodentia; family Bathyergidae; genus Heterocephalus; species Heterocephalus glaber. The sequence goes on along the minus strand of NW_028258143.1, from coordinate 57,494,569 downwards.
TAAATGTCTTGTAGAATTCAGCAGTGAAGCCATCAGGACTGGGATTTTCTTAGTTGGTAAGTTTTTAATTATGTTTTCAATTTCAGTGATTGATATTGTGTTGTTTAGAATTTTTAGGTCTTCTTCGTTCAACTTCGGTAATTCATACGTATCCAGGAATCTGTCCATTTCTTTTGTTTTCCATTTTATTGGCGTATAGGTTCTGGAAGTAGGTATTGATGATCATCTGGATTTCTGCTGGGTCCATTGTAATTTCATCCTTTTCATTCCTAATGACATGGATGTGGGCCTTTTCTTTCCTTTTTCTCAAGGTTGGCTAAGGGTTTGTCAATTGGTAATTTCGTTCATTCTTTTGAAGAACCAACTCTTGGTTTCACTGGGTTTTTTTGGTATTATTCTCTTAGTCTCCATTGCATTGATTTCTACCCTGACCTTTATAATTTCCTCCCTTCTATAGGCTTTGGGTTTGTCCTGCTCTTCTTTTTCTAGAAGCTTGAGGTTCAGCATCAGGTTGTGTAATTGAGCTCACTCTGTTTTCCTGAGTATTCACTGCTATGAATTTCCCTTGGGAGACTGCTTTCATTGTGTCCCATAGATTCCAATATGTTGTACTGTCATTGTCATTTAATTGTAGGAACTGTCTGATTTCTTCAATTTCCTCTGTGACCCATTGGTTATTCAGAAGTGTGTTGTTCAATTTCTATGTGTTTATGAAATGTTTGCAGTTTCTTTTGCTATTGATCTCCAATTTCATCACATTACAGTCTGATATTATACAGGGGATAACTTCAATTCCTTTGCACTTACTTAAATATGTTCTATGAGCAAGTATGTGGTCTATTTTGGAGAATGACCTGTGTCCAGCTGAAAAGAATGTGTATTCTGATTTTGTAGGGTGGAACACTCTGTTAACATCTGTAAGCTCATTTGTTCAAGAGTTTGATTGAGTTCTAGTATTTTGTTGTTTATTTTTTGTCTAGTTGATGTATTTATTTGTGACAGTGAGGTATTGAGGTTTCCCATTACTACTGTATTAGTGCTTACTTGATTTTTCATTTCTGTTAGTATTTGTTTTATATAGTTGGGTGCACTAGTGTTTGGTGCATATATATTTATGATTGTCACCTCCTCCTTTTGGAGTGTTCTCTTTACAAGGATATAGTGTCCTTCTTTGTCTCTCTTAATCAGTGTTGGTTTAAAATCCACTTGATCTGCAAAAAGGATAGCTACTCCTGCTTTTTTTTTCAGATTCTTTTCTTATGGAGTATTGTTTTTCACCCTTTAACGTTCAGTCTATGAGTTTCTTTTTGAGTTAAGTGTGTTTCTTGTTTGCAGCACATTATTAGATCTTGCTTCTTGATCCATTCTGCCAGTCTATTTCTTGTGACTGGTGAATTGAGACCATTAAAATTGATGGTTATAACTGATAGGTATTGACTTATCATTGTCATGAATTTTTCTTTTTGTTGGATTCTCCCCCTTTTCATTAATTTCTTGTCATGCCTCATAGATTCATTCTGCTGGGCTTCCTGGGGTTATGATCCTCATTGTCTTTTCCTAGGATATTGTCTAAAAATTTTGGAGTGCTGGTTTGGTATTCTCGAAGTTCCTAAGGTGCTCTTTGTCATGAAAGTATCTTATTTCTCCATCAATTTTGAAAGACAGTTTTGTAGGGTACATCAATCTGGGTTGGAGGTTGTTTTCCTTTAGGGCTTGAAATACATCACTCCAAGCTCTTCTTGCCTTGCTGGTTTGTGTTGAGAAGTCTGCTGTGATTCTGATGGGCTTTCCTTTGTATGTGATTTGTTTCTTTTCTCTAACTGCTTGTAGAATTTTGTTCTGTTGGGTTTCTGGAATCTTAACTATTGTATGCCTATGTGTAGTGGGGTTTTTTTGGCACCAGGGATTGAACTTGGGACTTTGTGATTGTGAGGCAGGCAGCAGAACCACTGAGCTGAATCCCTGTCCTCAGTGTAGATTGTTTTTGATCAAGGCTAATTGGAGTCCTATATGCTTCACTCATCTGTATATCAAGTTCTTTCCCCCTGCTTGGGAAGTTTTCCGCCATTGTAGGGAAGAGCAGAAGGGGACATTACCAGAACCTCTGCAGTGAGTCCTGGTCTCCTGTGAGGCACGGCAGCACACGGAGAATTACAGGAAAGGTAGACAAATGAGACTGAGAAGAAGCTGAGCTTTGGGTCTGATCAGTGCTGCTCTGGGCAGCAAAGACAAGAAGCCCTAGCTTGCAGCACCTTTTATTTAGTCCATCCAAAGAAACAAATGTAACAAATGAATAATGTAGATTTCAGTATCATATTGGGATGAACAAGGTGTAACAAAAGACTGGGTGGGGCCAGCGGAAATCTAAAAACAATGAGGAACTATGCAGATGAAGATTTGGTTCCTCCCAGGGCATCTCCCACAGGTGTGGTCTTGTCCTGGAGCATTACAGCGCCATGGGATCATTGAGATCTCCCTTGTGACCTGAGGCCAAAATGGAAGTATGTCTTGGAGTGTTATTGCCAGCCTGTAGGCAGGAGAACTAGGCCTACTCAAATGATTTTTCCCTAGAATTATGTAGCATTGCTCCCAACACGCCATCACTTCTGTGAACAGTTTTTTTTAATGTTTTTTGCACTCTCTCCTGTTTCTTCATTGACTCCAGTCACTATGATGTTATTCTTTGCACTGTCTAGCAGATGCTGGATTGATTTCTCATCATCCCTTGGTATTTTCAAGAAATTTTTCTTTTCCTGGTCATTAATTGCAATCTTATCTTCTATATCTGAAATTCTGTCCTCACATTGGCTCATTCTGCTCCATAAACTTTCAATGGAGTTTTTAATCTCCTCGAAATCTCCATGTTATATGGATTCCATTTCTTTCCTATGTTGGAATTCCATCATGTTCCTCAGCTCCTCTATTTTTTTTTTTTAATCTGTGTCCTCTCTAGATTTATTAGTCATGTCTTGCACTATGGGCACAATCTCTGCTGTTATCTGAGAAATTATTTCTGATTTCATTTTTTCCAGATCCTCTTTTGTTCCCAGTTCAGGGAGTGCAGGTGGTCAGGGAGTCCAGGTGGTTGAGTATCAGATTGCTCCATCTCATTTCCCTTTGGGGTTGCTTTAGGTGATCTGAAAGTCTAGTTTTGAGATTTGTTTACCTTTCTTCCCATTTCAACAGGGGGTGGAGGGGTGTGATGCTGGTGCCCGTGTAGCTCACCTCCTTGGTGCTGGGGTCGGCTCTGCTTCTCAGTACAGGGTGCGGTGATATGATAGCCTGGAAGGCTCCTCCTCAGTGCTGGGGGAGGCTCTGCATCAAGACAGTAATTTTTACAAACACTCTTGTTACCTCTATGAAAATATAAAGCAAAATTTCATGACAAATTAAAGAATAACAAGTTAATACACTGTGGACTGTAATCTTAAAAGAATGACCAAAATGTTAGAGTACAAGACATAGACAAAGAAGACTCTTGCAAAAAGAAACAAATAGATAATAGCATAAAACTTTCTTTGCAATGAACTAAGAGGACCTAGGGATATAAATGAAACAAATGTATTTTTGTTTTGCTTGAATTCTTTTATTGGTACATTTTAGGTATACAATACGTTTACATTTATCATTGGGTGCTTGTAACTGTACATGATGTATCTTGGTTCTTATGTTTTCCCCATTACTTGTGTGCCCTTCACCCCCTCCACCCTTTCCTATTTACATAGACTTCATTTCCATTTTTTTTCTTTTCTCATAATTTTTCCTTTCCCTTCTTTCCTTGCCCCTTCCCCTCCCACCACCCCTACCCCTTTGAACCTTTTCTTCCTATTTCAAATTATCAATTATTCATTTTAATCATTTTAAACCTTATTTACACTTTCAGTTTCTCACACTAGAGAAACTATTTGGTATTTACATGTGTGTCCTATTTATTTCACATAAGAGTATGGCCTCAGTATGCATCCATTTAGCTATGTCTCTAGTTTCTCATTCTTTATGGCTGAGTAGTACTCCATTTCATTAAAAAATTCACATCTTCTTTATCCAGTTTCCAGTTGATGGGCACTTAGGCTGTTTCCAATCTATTACAAACTGTGCCACTATAAACATGAGTGCACATATATCACTGTGGTATGATTCTTTTAATTCTTTGGGGAAGATACCCAGCAGGTGAATAGCTGGGTCAAATGGGACCTGTAGTCCTAGTTCTTTGAGGTATCTCCATACTGATTTCCACAGTGGTTGCACCAGTCTGCACTCCCACCAACAATGAAGGGTTCCTTTCTCCCTACACCCCCGCCAGCATTTGTTATTGCTTGATTTCTTGATAGCAGCCATTCTTTCTGGGTTGAAGTGAAATCTCAAGTGTTGTTTTCATCTGCATCTCTCTAATGACCAGTGATGTTGAACATTTTTTCATATGTTTATTGGATGCTTTTACTTCTTTGAGAAATGTCTGTTCATTTCAGATGCCCATTTTTAAATTGGGTCTTTAATTTTGGGGGGGTTGATTTTTTTCAGTTGTTCATATATTCTAGATAGTACTCCTTTGTCTGAGGTACAGCTGCTAAAAATTTTTTCCCATACTGTAGGATGTCTCTTAGTTCTGTTGGTGGTTTCTCTTGCAGTGCAGAAGCTTTTTAATAAGATGAGGTCACAGATGTTGATTCTTTGTGCTAGTTCCTGTCCTATTGAAGTTTTGCTCATAAAGTCTTTTCATATGCCAATGTCTTCAAGAGTTTTACCTAACTTATCTTCCTGCAAGTTTAGTATTTCTGTTTTAATATTTAGATCTTTAATCCACTTTGATCTTAGTTTAGTGCATGGTGAATATGGGTCTAACTTTAATCTTTGACAGGTCAAAATCGTTTTTCCAGCACCATTTATTAAATAGGCTATCTTTCCTCCAGTGGGGGTGGTTGGCTCCTTTGTCAAAGATGAGGCAGCTGAGTGTGTTTGGAGTTGTTTCTGCATCTTCTAATCCATTCCACTGATCCTTGGGTCTGTTTCTTTGCCAGTACCATGCTGTTTTTACCACAGTGGCTTTGTAGTATAGTTTCAAGTTGGGGATTGTGATACCCCCTGCCATGTCTTTGTTGCCTAGAATTGCTTTTGCTATTCTAGGTCTCTTCTTGTTCCAAATGAATTTTTGGATTGTTTTCTCTAGTTCTGTGAAATATATTGTTTGGAATTTCAATCAGCATTGCATTATATCTATATAACAGTTTTGGATGTATAGCTATTTTCACTATATTGGTTCTTCCTACCCAAGAACAAGAGATGTCTTTCCATTTTCTTATATCCTCTTCGATCTTTTTTTTCAGAGTGCTGTAGTTTTCAGTGTAGAGATCTTTTGCTTCCTTTGTTACATTGATTCCTAGATATTTAGCTTTTTTGATGTTATTATAAAAGGAATTGTTTTCCTAATTTCTATCTCAGTGAGTCTGTTATTTGTGTACAAGAAGGCTATTGTTTTTTCAGTGTTGACCTTGTATCCAGCTACTCTACTGAATCTGTCAATTAAGTCTAGAAGCCTTTTGGCAGAGTTTTTTGGGTCTTCTATATAAAGTATCACATCATCAGCAAATAATGACCGTTTGACTTCTTCCTTTCCTATCTTTATTCCTTTCATTTCTTTCTCTTTTCTAGTTGCTGTGGCTAATGTTTCCAGAATTATATGGAATAGGAGTGGTGATAGTGAACATCCTTGTCTTGTTCCTGATTTTAGCATGAAAGTTTTCAGTTTTTGACTATTTAGTATGATGTTGACTGTTGGTTTTTCATAATCAGGTTGAGATAAAGACTTTCTATTCCAACTTTCTGTAGGGTTTTTATCATGAATGGGTGTTGGATTTTGTCAAATATTTTTTGTGCATCTATTGAGATTGATCATATGGTTTTTGTCCTTGGTTCTGTTAATACAGTGTAGTACATTTATTGATTTACCTATGTTGAATCATCCTTGCATCCCTGAGATAAATCTGCCTTGGTCATGATGTATGATTTTCTTGATGACCCTCTGTATTCTGTTTGCCAGTATCTTGTTGAGGATTTTTGCATTTCTGTTCATTAGGGAGATTGGCCTGTAGTTCTCTTTTTCGGTTGAGTTTTTCCCTGGTTTTAGAATCAAAGTAACACTTGTTTGCAGGAATGAATTTGGAAGTATTGCTTCCCTTTCAATTTCCTTGATGAGTTTAAAGAGTAATGGCAATAGTTCTTCTTTAAATGTCTTGAGGATTCAGCAGTGACGCCATCAGGACCTGGGCTTTTCTCTGTTGGTAAATTTTTAATTATGTTTTCAATGTAATTCATTGTAATTGGAGTGTTTAGAATTTCTGTATCCTTCATTTAACTCTGGGAATTCATATGAATCTAGGAATTGAAACAAATGTATTTTTAAGATCAATATATTGTGAAAAATCAAAAATTAAACATGTCATAAAGCTACTTTATATACTATTTGAAATTTTCCACAAGGAAGATAATGTAGCTTCATTTAAACAGCAAACTGTACTTTGGCAAACCATAGGAAAAATATCTCTAAGTTGGCTGCAGAGTAACTTACACCAGAACACTTCCTTTTACTATTCAATGGAACTGAATACTATTTGTAAATTCTGACATGAAATGCAGTTTTTACAGCAAAATAAATTTAAAGTTAGATTCTTACTTCCCTTTCATCTTCATGAGATAAAAAAGCCATAAATTTTAAAACATTTTATTTGTCACTGAAATAGAAAAAAGGATAAAATAAAAATATTAAATTATCTACTTCACGGTTATATATTCATGAAGTAATCATTATATTTTAACAGTTCCCAACTATATTCTATTAGCTTTTATATTTTTCTTACAGATATGAAGCTTGAGTTTGGTTACAAATATTTATGGTAGGCTGGGATGCCACCAGGCAATGTAATTTAGAAATAATGGTATACTCATTCACATATTCATAACCCTCCCAAATTATTAACCATGTAGAATCTCTACCACCTGCACACATGAATAAGGCACAGTGGAATCTGTGTGTTCCTAGTCTCTAAATTGAAGATGAAACAATAGGAAAATAATGAATGTGCACCAAGTGTCCCCATGTGGCATGTGAGACAGCCCGGCATGGAGAATTTCTGGTTCTGCCAATATAGGCCAAGTGATCCTAGACACATTCTTAAGATCTCTCAAAGTCAGTTTTCATATCCATAAAGTGAAGATTACTTACCAGGTTGCTATTAAGATTAAAATGAGATCATGTATGCAAGGCACCTATCACAGAGTAGAAAATAAATATTTCCATTATTTTTTCATTAAAGAAGAAAACCAAAAACTGAGAGATACTGCATGTTTTTGTGATGTCTATAATTTGCACTTGGCAAAGACAATATAAAATTGTGTGTGCATCTGTCCATCCATGTGTGTAGGGGGGCTAGTTCAATATGTCAAGGAGCAGAGGAGCAGACAGTTGCTCAATTAAGAATGTATATGCCAGCCAGGCATAGTGATGGACAGCTTCAATACTAGCACTCTGAGAGGCTGATGCAGGGGGATGGCAAGTTTGAGCCCAACCTGAGAGACTTAGTGAGACTGTCTCAAAATGAGAAATAAAAAGGCCGAGGATATAGATCAGTGCAAATGGGTCAAACCCTAGCAAAGCATACACACATGAATGTATGCATAAATAATGAGTAATGCACTCACTCACTCCAGGGGTAGTGAAATTTGAAAGCCATACTCCAAAAGTGGCTATTACAACTGTGCCCAGATTTTATCTGCCTTCAATTAGCTTTGCTAATGTTAGAAATACACTGCATTGGTGAAATTAATAGCTAGTTAAGAAATACAGTGGATATTAGATATCAACTCTGTTGCAAGCAGTGATATTCAAGATATATACATTGGTTACCTATTTTAGATACAACACTCCTGCCTTTGCATTAATAAGATGTAAAAGTCTAGCAAGTTCCACACTTCTATCCATAGTGATAGATCCAGAAGCTGCTCAGTCCTGTCATTGGGTCAAAGGATTTTGCCGGATACTCATCACCAAACCAACCATATCTGGCAAGGGGTGTTTAGGTCACCTAAAACAAAGCTTAGACTCCATGAAGTTACTGAAGAGCATATACAAACTACCTGACCTGACTTGCCAAAATTTTTTGTTTGAATAAATCTCTATGTGTGGCAAGATTTGGTCTGAGATATGCTTTTATTAAAACATAATAGAACCTTATAGGAAAGTAGTTCACTCTCACATAATTCACACTTTTTGGCAGCCATTATGCTGTAACTAGGAGCTCTTATAAATAACCTAGAAGTTGTGTGTAACCAAATTCACTCAGGTTAGTTTGTATCATGCTAGCCTTTGTTTTCTACTTAAAAATGTGTATGAAGCCAATGGTTGATTAATTCCTTCTAGAATGCATGCATATACAAAATAAATCAAAGAAATGGAAATAAACAAATGAGTATTTAAGGAAAACATTTTTTAAATTATATTGAAACTGATAAAAATTCAGCGAATTGATATACTGTTTTTTGGCATTAGAAATTAATACAATTTTATGGAAAGAAAATAGTTGAAATTTATTAAAACCCTAAAAATAAATGTTCTACCAATGAACACATGAAAAGATGCTCAACATCATTAGCCATCAGGTTAAGACAAATCAAAGTGAAATACCACTTCACAGCCAATAGTATGGCTATACAGTAATAAAAAGACAAGTAATAAGTATTAGTGAGAGTGTGGAGAAATTGGAACCCTCATACATGGTGGTGAGAATGTGGACTAGCTGCTTTGCAAAACAATCTAGTAGTTTCTCAGAGGGTTGAACTATTACCATAAGACCCAGAAGTTTCACTCCTAGGTATATACCCAAGAGAAATGGAATTATATAGTCATGCAAAAACTTTTACATGTATGTTTGGAGGAGTATTACTCATAATACTTGAGAAATGAAAACTTAAACATTATCAATTGATGAAGAAAATGTGGTATATCCATAGAGTGGGACATTATATAGCCATAAAAAAGAAGCACTGACAGACGTTACAATACAGATGAATCTTGAAAACATGTTAAGTGAAAGGAGATATTCACCAAGAATCACATATTATATGATTTTATTTATAGGTGCTATCTTAGTTACTTTGCTTGTTGCTGACGCAAAATACCTGACACCCAAAGTTAAAGGAGGAAAGGTTTATTTAGTTCACAGTTTGTAGAGGTTTCAGTCCAAAATCAACTGTCTCCAAGGCAGGGTGGCATGGCAGATAGATATTACAGAGGAGAAACAGTTCATGGAAGGTAGAAGGTAGCAAAGCAACAAGCTTAGCAACATCTTTCTGCCTCTTGTATCTTATCCAGGCTACTTTAAAGTAGGTAGCACTCACACCCTTAATCCTAGTGCCCTTGTGCCTAGCACTGCACCATGAACCAATTCCAGCTTCACACACTCTAGATCCAGCCACCTCTGAAAAAGCCCCACCTATGATGGCCTAAGGCTTTGGGAGGACATCTAGACAAAAGTCATAACAGGTAATGTCCAAAATAGGTAAATCCATAAAGACAGAAAGTAAAATAGTGGTTGTCTAGGACAAAGAAAGCTGAGGGAAAATGGGAAGTGACTGCTAATGGATATTGGGTTTCTTTAGAGATGGTGAAATGTTTTGAAATTGAGTGCAGTGATGGTTACACTTCTCTGCAAATATATGAAAAACCACTGAATTTTAGATGTGTGGATTATACATACCTCAATAAAATTGCCTTAAAAGTTAATGTTCATATATCTCGAGGCAATAATATTAAGCATTAGTTTGAATCATATGAAATTGTAGACAATGGATCATTTCTGATCTATAAAATTGCACTTCAATAATTGAACCTATTCGCCGGCTACTGCGCAAGCACAAGGACCCAAGTTCAATCCCTGGTACCAAAAAAAAAAAAAAAAAAATTGAACCTAATAACTATCTTAAGATGTAGCCCAAAGTTTATTTATTATTATTATTTATTTATTAATTTTAAATTGTTCATTAATTATACTTTTATAGTAACATGATTTTGGGGACAACCTAAATGCTAAGTAATAAAATATTTACATTATTGTACAATTACATGATAAAATATAAAGTAAATATATAAATCATATTGTTCAAGAATTATTTAAAATATTAAAAAATGCTGCATATACTCCATGATGTGAAATTTGAAACATCCTTATTTATAGATAAAGTAAATAAATATAGGGAAATATATCAGAAATATTAACTACTTTTCTGAAAGTTAGGATTATGGGTGATATTAATTATTTTTCTTTATGCTTGGAAAATTTTCTATAATAAAAATGTATTACATTTATAATGAGAAAATAACATTATCATAAAAGGAAAAAATCCAAAAAAAAACCCACCTGAAAACCAAATAATTGGGCTGGGGATTTAGCTCAGTGGTTCCGCTGCCTGCCCTGTAAGCGCAAGGTCCCGAGTTCGATCCCCAGTACCAAAAACAAAACAAAACAAAACAAAAACAGAAGGAAGAAATCCAAGGAAGAGAGAGATAATGAATTGAAAGATAGCATATTTGGAATTCTACTTCACTTTTAATAAACAAAAAATTGAGGTTTTCCAAACTCCAATTCAGTATTTTGGTATTCTAAGATGAAAGGAAGCAAACATGGTTTTATTCAGACAGCAGCACTAAGCTAACTATTCAAAGACAGTCATCTGTCTTCATTTAAAATCCCCAGCAAATAAGAAAGCACAATACCCTGTTCTAGGTCTTTAACAACAATTTTTCCTGTCAACAAGTGCTTGTTTATTTCTAATCTGCAACTGCAGATCATTATTTCTTCTCTAAGACCTGTATAAATCACATCCCGAGTTTGTAATACAGTTCTTTGCCATTTTGCACTTTTAGAAGCAGTATTTGAAGTCCTGCCAGCTGTTAGGAACCATGGGGTTATCAGTCCCTTACATCAGCATGGACCTCGCTCTCCCCAGGCTCTAGCCTTCTCCTCCCAGATGTGCCAGGGTCCCAGTTGTGTCCAGGGCTGTCATATCTGGAGCCTAGCCATGTCAGGCTATGATTGCCCAGTCTCTCAGCTTCCTCAGTCCAAGCAATGGTAAGCTGATGCTGTGATTGCAATTTCAAGCTCATAAGAAGATGTAACACAAAGATAACTGAAGTGAACACAGCAATAAAACAACACAGAAGATAACAAGTGTGATCCCAGCCTGGACAGCCTAGTGACTTGTGAGTCTTTGTCTCTAAATAAATAAATAAAGCTGGAAGGCAGCTCAGTGTAGAAACCTTGGGGGTTCAATACTCAGTACTACAATAAACAAACAAACAAATTTTCTTATACTCTAAATTTAGTGAATAAAGCAGCCTAGAGTGATGCACACCTTACGAAAATAGCTAGATTAAAGGGGAAGAAAGAAAGAGATTCAGTTGAGCTGATCACAATTTACCACAGAACTTTGGAGCAAATCTTGCTTTCTTGTGAAAGATTCTATTTGACTGTGGGTTCTTTTGTTATCACCTAGACCTAATGAAGCACACTCACATGAATAAAAGCTACAGAAAAGAACCTTTGAATTATCCATGCTATAAAAATTGCATATTGGGGTCAGGGATTTGGCTCAGTGTCACCACGCCTGCCTCACAAATGCAAGGTCCTGGGTTCCATCTCTGGTACTGTTGCAAAAATTGCATACAATTACTACTGAACATTTTGCTATACACTTCTATATTTACTTTGCTACTTGTTTGTTTTTACTAGTAATTTTATCTGCACATCAGCTTAACCTCAGCACTTGCCACTCTGTCCCCAACATGAGATTTAGTTCTACTAAGTAGGAATCCAATAGCAGTAAGTGAATGAATGGTTCTCCCTCACAATGAAACATTATGTAGTCATCAAAATGTTGTACAGATAGATCCATGATCATAAAAACTCTGCATTCAGTGCTGTAACCATTATGGCCCTGTATCTCTCTGAGTTCATTTATTTCACGTTCTTGAAAACTGCAAATTACCTTACTAGATACTTCAGAGTATATGGAAAGAAATTTTTAAAAAGACAGATGCTGCACTTACCATTTCCTTGGTAACTGTCAAAAAACACACAAAGAAAAGTTAAGGAATCAAGAAATCACAAACACCACTATATTAACATCAGAGGACAATAGATATTTTTGCAAGGGCTCCTAAATCTACATGGATGCCAAACATCTGAAATTTTTAAAATACACTGTGTAGGTATTATCCTTCATTTTGTGTAACAGTTGAAATATTGATTGTTTAAATTCCTGAATATTTGATCATTGTACATTTTTTTCAACTAATATCCAGTGAAAATCCTCCTGCAATCATTTGGGGAGATTTAAAAATGTTAAACTGAAGCCAAGCATGGTGGCGGACACCAGGAATCCCAGCACTTGGGAGGCTGTGGCAGGAGGATCACCACAAGTTTAAGCCAGCTGGGGCTAAATAGTAAGTTCAAGGCCATGCTCAACTACCTAGTAGGACCATGTTCAAAAAACCCAAATCAAAAAAAGTTAAACTGTCAAGTAGTTTAATAGGCATGACTATTATAGTGTAATAGTTTAATAGGGATGACTATTAAAGATAAACAAGGATCCTTTTAGAATAGCCTTATTGAGTTAAGAGAGGGAAGAATTTGACTCACACCTTGAAAGAAAAGTAAAGAATAGAACCCTTGGCAATTAAATAAGAATATAAGCAAAGGTATAGGACTGGAAAGCCTATAAAGACAAAATCGAGGCAGAAGAGCCCAGCTTTATCCAATGTTATCCCCAAGGCTGGGGCACAGGAGACAGACTTGCCTTCTTGGTCCAAAGTCAGACTCTGCCTGAGGATGAAGTAAAGAGTCCAGTCCACCCCGCAAATCCCTGAAGTTCAACCTAAGTGTTGACAGGTAATTTATTAGTTAACAGTTTTCTCACAAATCTTGGTAATTTCTAAATCTCTCAGCAAGATACAGTCCAGTGAATGCATATGAAACAAACAGATTTATCTCTGAAGCCCTTGTAGTTTCGCAGTGACTATATGAACCCTGGGTAAATAGCCATTAGAAGGCAAATAGTGTCGTAACGAGATTGTTGCTTAAATATAGATAAAATGTTGCAATTAATGAGTTAGGAGATTCCAGCTAAATTTTGTTTGTACCAAAAACTTACTGATCAAATATAACTTGAAATTATGAGCCAACTGCCAGGACTTTCAAAACCTTTTTTTGCTCAACAGTGATATTAATTATAATTTTATTGCAACAGGTTTCATAATCGAATGAGATGAGAACATAAAAGGTATTTCTTACAGTTAGTTAACTGAGCTCTCCTTCAGCACTTAGGTATCTTAGAACAATGGAGCATTAATAGAAAACACATAAACTTGCCTGGCAGAGTTGTCATTATATACCCATGTACATAATATGACTTGTTAAAAAGAAGTGCTTGAAATATACTTATAGAAAGTATCTTTTGTGGAAATAATTCATAGGATCACAGAAGAAACCTGTCTATTCTTGCTCCCATTAAGTTGATTTTGTTAAAGTGACTAGTTGTTTGGGGATTGGCTATTATGGGAGAACTATAGCTTGCAGCCATGTCTAAAGGTATTCAAATGAAAAATAATCTTCTACCAGTCAAATCCCATGCAAATAACACGTGTATGAACTACATTCAGTCCTCTAAGGCCACTAGTTTGTCACTCTTATAAGACTAATGCATTCAACACCTCCTTTTCCAATTACAGTAAACTTTAATACCTTTGCACATTCAATATCTCATGCAGACACTGTTTAGCCTCAGAAACTATTTACAAATGTAAAACCAAGAGGTTATGAACCCCTCCCCACTGTCTCGCTATGAGTATCAGGTCTGCTGGTGATAACAAAACTCCAGCTTCTTCAGGGACTCATTAGCATCATACCTGTTCCATCCACAACACCGGTAACAAGTTTCTGGAATGCAGCCAGTACACTAGGAGCCAAGCTCAGTTGGCTTTGTTTTAGCTCTACAGGGTGTCTAACAAGTCAGCATGAAGGAAAGCAGTAGGGTAGCTGAACACTCCCAATTATGAGCTTAAAAGTAATGACCACAGGCTAAAGGAACCTCACGGAGATTGGCCAAAAATGTCAGACCACAACTGCAATACCATGAGCTGTTAGAAAGTAACTGTAATAGACATACCATGCTTTATTAACATGGCAAAAAGAAATGGCACATTTGGGACTCAAATATAGGCAACCTGAGAGGGTAGATAAAAGCCCATGTTCAGTTCCATGTCCCAGGTTTCATGCTGGTGTGCCTATACATTTTAATAGATCATAAATGTTTGTTCCCATTCAGGTCTCATTATTTTATTCTGCAAAATAATACTTCCTTTACTCATCAAGGAATAATAATATGATAAGTTAATTGGATGCAAGAGCTCTTACTCAGAGCACCTAAAACAATTAGCTCATACATATCTCTGAAAAAGAGAAGCATTTGCTTGAAACTCATGAAGTGAACCAGAAATTCAAATAATGTCTTCCGCATGGTCTGCTTTTGTGTGTACTCTAGTGTGAGTTACCAATCAAGTAGTTTTTCAGTATGGAATTTAAATTATTAATATGTGTATATTAGAGTCTATATTTCACAAAATATCTCACTACTGCTCAAAAATTTTTCCTAATTATCCAAGAACTTAAAAGAGCATGTTGATTTTAAAGTCATAAAATAAAAATTTCAGGCACAGGCTAGATAGGCATCTGTTAGAGAAAGATCCCTGTATCAGATGAGAGCAGGAGTGATGGAGAATGAGTTGATGATCTTTCCAGTCTCTTTCAACATCTATTACATGATACCAAACAGCTACTGAACCACAGGTATAGAACTTTCAAAAAACAAATATGATCTTATGCATAATTATGTTAGATATATGAATAGCCCCAAATATTTAATTTTTATCTCAGGAAATTAACTCACTGATTTCCATATTGCTAAATGTTTTTTTAATTATACCACATAAATAAATATTCTTCAGAAGGTGAAATTGATATTAGGCTAAATATGCAATAAATTCACCATTACCTATATGAATGATGACATGGCAATTAGGTACACAAAGTGAAATGCCAAAAGGTTTCAAGTGATTTCTCCTTGACTTAAAGATATGACACGATTTCTTAAGGCTTCTTTATTGATAAGTACTACTCTAAGCACTTTACACCTGTTATCTATTTCACTCCTAACAACATCTCTGTGATAAAGGTTATGGGGCTTAAAGAGAGTCAGCAACTTGCTCAAGGTCATGCAGCTAAAAAATAGCAGAGCAAAGTACCACCTGCCTTGGGGACTTTCATACTCCAGAGCCTTTCACCCAGTGCACATCAAGGCTTCCTTTTGCTTCCTGGTTCCCTTACTTGTAGGCAATGCAGAAATTACATTTGTGGCTGGAGATTATACCCTCGATATGAGAGCAGGTTGTCTGAAGCCTGGTTAGAAGACTACGGAAAACTAATGTGAGTTTTCAAATATGAATCAAAGAAACTTGACAAGGTCTGAGAAAATAGGTGTATGCATGCTGTTAAGATTGTAAATGGATTTAATATTTCTGAAAGCTATCTGATAACAGGGAATGAGAGCTATAAAATTTTTCTTGCCCTTTAACTCAGTAATTTCAATCATCAGAAATATTTCCCCAAGGAAATAACAAAAAAGAAAAAGGTAATTTGTTCAAGATTTTCATTCAGGGGCTATGTGTAGTAGTGAAAAACTGGAAACAATCAACATTCCCAGTAATAGAACAATGACAAAGCAAACTAGGCTAGTAGAAAAAGAAAAGAGGAAAACTTTATAATTCTCCCAAATGACAAATGTAGAATACACTCATATGTGAACATAAGTTATGTGGTAACTGTATGTTTGAAACTAGAACACAAGTTAGTATAAACTTGTACAACCAAGTAACACAGTATAAGTATTACTAATAATGTGACAATTATGAATTTATAAGAAGTATATCCTCTTTTTCAGTGTTGAAACCCCAATATCAGAATAGTACCTGCCATATAGATTGTTTTTAGTGAAAACCTTTAAAAGAAAGCAACTGAGATCATAAACTCAGATCTTGCTATAACAAGGAAGTCAGACATCATCACTTGCAGTTGGGAAACTCAAAGTAAAGGGAGCAAGTTTTATGGGAAAAAATGGAGAAGAGTTTAGGTGTGCACTGGTTAGAGGTTGCTGGCATGGTGCAGCAGAAGACCAGCTAACAGGAAGTAGGCCATTTTAGGTAATTTTGGTTCAAAAAAAATATTTGGCTTTCTCTCCTTGGCTGTGAGTTGGAAGTGTGCAGTGCTGATGGGAGGGATGGGGCAAAATAAAGAAAGCTGGCAGTCACTGACCAGATCCTGACTGTTCTGGGCTGATTGCTGCCAAGACTGTGATTTAACTTTTGGCCTGGCTGCTGAAGAAAGTGTGGGTCTGACTTTTATCATCATGTATGTCCACTGTCCGTTTCTATATCCAATCTCTCACTATTTGGTTATACATTTATTACAAAAGGATGCAACTCAGGAACAGCCGGATGGAAGAGATAAGAGCAATGAGGGAAGGGTGCAGAGCTTCTGTTCCCTCTCTGAGCCTCTCCAGGTCTTCAGCAACACAGAAGTTCCACTTCATAAAAATGTATAGGCTTAAGTTTTATAAAGGTAATTTTTTTCACTGAGACCTGCCTGTGCCCCACGTGTGTTACTGAGCTATCAGCAAAGGGTTATCTTTTATAAGGACCTACCTTGTGCTAGCTGCTCTTCTGAATTCTTTCGCTGTGTTCTCTCATATAATCTCCCCACACCCCTGTGAAGTGTTATTACTACCATCCCTCCTCTGAGAGGAGGAAACTGGGGCACAGAGAAGCAAAGGAATTTGCCCAAGTTGACACAGACCATGGCAGAAATGGGATTTCAACCAGATAGACTCACTGTGCAGCCATTACATCATGTTGTCTTCTCATATTGGGGGGAAGTAGCTAAATTTTATTCTTTCCCATTAACCATTTCTATATTTTATTTTCTGTTTTTCCCCCTCACCATTCCTAATTTACAACATATAGAATGCTTGCTGGAAAAAACCAATTCTAGAAGTTGTTGAAATGAATACAGTCTGCCTGCCCTGACTGATAAGGGTTCTTCCAAAAGTAAAAGGTTTTTAAGACAAGTGACAGAAGTGTAGAGACTGGAATATGAAAATACTTCTGTGGGAAAATGTCACATTTTCAGAGAAAAGAAATTTAACACATAGAACAAAGAAATTCTCAAATAATGTTGAATCGAACAAATAAATTGCCTGGGAAAAAGTGACAAATATAAAAGACAATTTACAAACTCTTAGGGAAATGTTAATATAAAATTTGTTTTATACTTGCCTAATATCTTGTATTTTACAAAGACCTCATTTCATTCTTAGGTCACAGAGATTTAGATAATGTAGGTGACAGATGAGGAGACTGAGGCGAAGTGGGTCTCCAGATGTTAGTCACTAGTCAGCTCAAGCTCAAGTTCTTAGCAGAGCTAAACCTTAATGCTGCACAAAGCCCTATACAAATTTTCCCTTTCAGTCTTTCAGACCTCATGGAGCCCTGTCATATAAGTATAAATCCACTGACAAAACAAACCTAGCATGAATAGAATCAAACGTAAGAGCTCCATATGTAATGGATTCCCTTAATAAAAGAATCAGAGCAAAGGCAGCATTATCATCTGGGTATAAATTAAACTGTTTGGGGCATATTGTGGTTATGTATTTGTTTTTTGTTTTTTCTTAAATTCTTTTATTGGTACATTTTAGGTATACAACACATTTACACTTCTCACTGGGAACCTTTACATGATGCATGCTGGTTCCTATTTTTTCCCGATTCCTAGCCCTCCCTTCATCCCCTCCACCCTTCCCTATTTACAAACATTTTATTTCCATTTCTCATCATTTTTCCTTTCCCTATTTACTTTCCCCTGCCCCTCCCATTACCCCTACCCCTTTGGACCTTTTCTTCCTATTTTGCATTATCGATTATTCATTCTAATCATTGGTACATTTTAGGTATATAATATGACATTCATCATTGGAAATTTGCACCTTTATATAATCTCTCTTGGTTCTTATTTTTCACCCTTGGCCAGCCCTCCCTTCAACCCCTCCATCCCTCCCTATTTACAAAGATTTTGTATCCATTTTTCCATTTTCTCATATTAATTCCATTCCCTTCTATCCTTTCCCCTACCCCTCCCATTTCCCCTTCCCCTTTGCCCCTTGTCTTCCTATTTCACATTATCTATTATACGTTTTAGTCCTTATTTACATTTTCAGTTTCTCACATCAGAGAAACTATTCGGTATTTATACATGTGTGTCCTATTTATTTCACTTAAGAGTATCTCCTCAATTTGCATCCATTTAGCTATAAATGTCTCTAATTTCTCATTTTTTATGTCTGAGAAGTACTCCATTTTATTAAAAAAAACCCCCACATTTTCGTATCCAGTCTCCAGTTAATAGGCATTTGGGCTGTTTCCAAGTTTTAGCTATCACAAACTGTGCTGCTATGAACATGGGTGCACATATATCACTGTGGTATGATTGTTTTAATTCTTTGGGGAAGATAACCAGCAAGGAATAGCTGGGTCAAATGGGACCTCTACTCCTAGTTCATTGAGGTGTCTCCATACTGATTTCCACAGTGGTTGCACCAGTCTACACTCCCACCAGCAGTGGAGCAGGGTTCCTCTTTCCCCACAGCCCCACCAACATTTGTTATTGGTTGATTTCATGATAGCAGCCATTCTTTCTGGAATGAAGTGGAATCTCAGCATTGTTTTCATTTGCATCTATTGAATGACCAGTGATGTTGAACATTTTTTCATGTATTTATTTACTATTTCTAATTCTTTGACTGAGAAATGTCTGTTCATTTCAGATGCCCCCTTTTGGATTGGGTCTTTAAATTTGGGAGGTCTGATCTTTTTAAGTTCATTATAGATATGAGATAGTAGACCTTTGTCTGAGGAAAAGCAGGTGAAGATTTTTTCCCACATTGTGAGTTGTCTCTTCACACTGCTGGTGGTTTCTCTTGCTATGCAGAAGCTTTTTAATAAGAAGAGATCCCATTTGTTGATTGTTTATGCCAGTTCACGGGCAACTGAAGTTTTGTTCATAAAATCTTTTCCTACAACAATGTCTTCAAGAGTTCTACCTAACCTCTGTTCCAGGTGATTCAGCATTTCTATTGTAATATTTAGATCTTTAATCCATTTTGATTTTAGTTTAGTGCATGGTGAGAGATATAAGTCTAGTTTTAATCTTTGGCAAGTTGAAGCCCAATTTTTCCAGCCCCATTTATTAAAGAGGCTATCTTTCCTCCAGTGAGGGTGTTTGGCTCCTTTATCAAAGATGAGATGGCTGAGTGTGTCAGGAGTTGTTAGCATCTTCTAATCTGTTCCACTGGTCCTCAGGTCTGTTTCTTTGCCAGTACCATACTGTTTTTATCACAGTAGCTTTGTAGTATACTTTCAAGTTGGGAATTGTGATACCCCCTGCCATGTCTCTGTTACTTAGAATTGCTTTTGCTATTCTAGGTCTCTTCTTATTCCAAATGAATTTTTGGATTGTTTTCTCAAGGTCCGTGATGTATGCTGCTGGGATCTCAGGTGGAACTGCACTGAATCTATACAGCAGTTTTGGAAGTATGACCATTTTCACTATGTTGATTGTTCCTACCCAGGAGCAGGGGATGTCTGTCCATTTTCTGATATCATCTTCAATCTTTCACTCTTTCAGAGTGCTATAGTTTTCAGAGAAGAAGTCTTTGATTTCTTTCCTTAGGTAGATTCCTAGATATTTCACTTTTCGGGTGCTATCGTGAAAGGAACTGTTTGCCCTATTTCTCTCTCAGTGAGTCTGTCATTTGTGTAGAGGAAAGCTATTGATTTTTGTGTTGACCTTGTAACCAGCTACTTTACTGAATTTGGCTATTAAGTCTTGGTGGAGTTCTTGGGGTCTTCTATATAGAGTATCATGTCATCTGCAAATAATGACAATTTGACTTCTTCCTTTCCTATCTTTATTCCACTTATTTCTTTCTCTTGTCTAATTGCCATGGTTAATGTTTCCAAAACTATATTGAGCAACAGTGGTGACAGTGGACATCCTTGTCTTGTTCCTGATTTTAATGTGAAGGATTTCAGTTTTTGACCATTTAGTACAATACTGGCTGTTGGTTTTTCATAGATGGCTTTTGTCAGTTTGAGATAGACACCATCTATTCCAATATTTATAGGGATTTTATCATAAATGCATGTTGGATTTTGTCAAATGCTTTTTCTGTGTCTATGGAGATAATCATATGGTTTTGTCCTTGGCTCTATTGATATAGTGTATTACATTGATTGATTTGCATATGTTGAACCATCCCTCCATCCCTGGGATGAATCCCACTTGATCAGGGTGTATGATCTTTTTAATGATCTTCTGCATTCTATTTGCCAGTATCTTATTAAGGATTTTTGCATCTGTGTTCATTAGTGAGATTGGCTTATAATTCTCTTTTTGGGTTGGGTCTTTCTCTGCTTTGGGGATCAAGGTGATGTTTGCTTCCAGGAATGAATTTGGGATTATTGCTTCCCTTTCAATTTCAATGAAGAGTTTAAACAGTAGTGGCAGCAGTTCCTCTCTAAATGTCTTGTAGAATTCAGCAGTGAAGCCATCAGGGCCCAGGCTTTTCTTAGTTGATAAGTTTTTAATTACATTTTCAATTTCATTGGTTGATATTGGGTTGTTTGGAATTTTTAGGTCTTCTTTGTTCAACCTTGGTAATTCATATATATCTAGGAATCTGTTCTTTTGCCATCTTATTGCCGTATAGGTTCTTGAAGTAGGTATTGATAATCCTCTGGATTTCTGCTTGTTCTATTGTCATTTCACTCTTTTCATTCCTAATTGCATGGATTTCGGCCTTTTCTTTCTTGTTTCTGATAAGGTTGGTTAAGGGTTTGTCAATTTTGTTGATTCTTTCAAAGAACCAACTCTTGGCTTCATTGATTTTTTTGTATCATTCTTAATTGCCATTGCATTGATTTCTCCTCTGATCTTTATAATTTCTTCCCTTCTATGGGTTTTGGGTTTGTCCGGCTCTTCTTTTTTTTTATTTTTTAAAATGAATTTTATTGGTACATTTTAGGCATAAAATATGATGACAATCATCATTGGAAATTTGCACCTTTACATAATCTCTCTTGGTTCTTATTTTTTCCACATTCCCCTACCCTCCCTTCAACCACTCCACCCCTCCCTATTTACAAAGACTTTGTTTCCATTTTTTCATTTTCTCATATTAATTCCATTCCCTTCTTTCCTTTTGGCTACCCCTCCCACTTCCCCTTCCCCTTTGCCCCCTTTCTTCCTATTAAACATTATCTATTATACCTTTTAGTTCTTTTTTGTATTTATTAAATTCTTTTATTGGTACATTGTAGGTATACAACGCAATTACATTTCTCCTTGGGAATTGTACCTTTACATAATGCATCTTGGTTCTTATTTTTTCCCCCATTCCTAGCCCTCCCTTCACCCCGTCCACCCTTCCCTATTTACAAAGACTTTATTTCCATTTTTTCCATTTCTCAGCATTTTTCCTTTCCCTTCTTTCCTTTCCCCTGCCCCTCCCACTACCCCTACCCCTTTGGACCTTTTCTTCCTATTTTACATTATCAATTATTCATTCTAATCATTGGTACATTTTAGGTATACAATATAATGACATTCATCATTGGAAATTAGCACCTTTACATAGTCTCTCTTGGTTCTTATTTTTCACCCTTGCCCAGCCCTCCCTTCAACCCCTCCAGTCCTCCCTATTTACAAAGATTTTGTTTCTATTTTTCCATTTTCTCATATTAATCCCATTCCCTTCTATCCTTTCCCCTACCCCTCCCGCTTCCTTCCCCTTTGCCCCTTTTCTTCCTCTTTCACATTACCTATTATACATTTAGTCCTTATTTACACTTTTAGTTTCTCACACCAGAGAAACTATTTGGTACACATGTGTGTCCTATTAATTTCATTTAAGAGTATCGCCTCAATGTGCACCCACTTAGCTATAAATGTCTCTAATTTCTCATTTTTTATGGCTGAGTAGTATTCCATTTTATAAAAAAAACCACATTTTCTTTATGGAGTCTCCAGTTGATGGGCATTTGGGCTGTTTCCAAGTTTTAGCTATTACAAACTGTGCTGCTATGAACATGGGTGCACATATATCACTGTAGTATGATTCTTTTAATTCTTTGGGGAAGATCTCCAGCAGTGGAATAGCGGGGTCAAATGGGACTTCCAGTCCTAGTTCTTTGAGGTATTTCCATACTGATTTCCACAGTGGTTGCACCAGTCTACACTCCCACCAGCAGTGGAGAAGGGTTCCTTTTTCCCCACAGCCCCACCAGCATGTTATTGGTTGATTTCATGATAGCAGCCATTCTTTCTGTAGTGATCCCGAACCTGCAACTATATTACAAAGCTACTGTGATAAAACAGCATGGTACTGGCAAAGAAACAGAACTGATGACCAGTGGAACAGATTAGAAGATGCAGAAACAACGCCAGACACACTCAGCCATCTCATCTTTGATAAAGGAGCCAAACACCCTCACTGGAGGAAAGATAGCCTCTTTAATAAATGGTGCTGGAAAAACTGGGCTTCAACTTGCCAAAGATTAAAACTAGATCTATATCTCTCACCATGTACTAAAATAAAATCAAAATGGATTAAAGATCTAAATATTAAAATAGAAACTCTGAACCAGTTGGAACAGAGGTTAGGTAGAACCCTTGAAGACATTGGTGTAGGAAAAGATTTTATGAACAAAACCTCAGTTGCCCATGAACTACCACAAACAATCAACAAGAGGGATCTCTTCATATTTAAAGGCTTCTGCACAGCAAGAGAAACCACCAGCAGTGTGAAGAGACAACCCACAATGTGGGAAAAAATCTTCACCTGCTCTTCCTCAGATAAAGGTCTACTATCTCGAATCTATAAAGAGTAACTCTTTATTTGATATTTTGTCCTGGGAACACTCTGAGTAGGTATGTGGCATCTCCAATGTCACAAGGACAAGAGTCCTTAATGCCATAATAAGTCCTGGGTCTGCTCTGGGGACCTATGAAGGCTACCCCAAACCTTCAGTCAGGAGGGGAGACCCTGAAAGGAGAGAAAAATTGAAGCCAAAGAAAACTAAATCTCCTGATCAAAATGAGTAGGCAAACAGTGTTTCAGAAAAATGATTAATTGTATGAACTTTTAAAAAATCAAAGAACCACTGTGTGTCAGACAGGGCTAGGAGACACACCAGGAAACAGAAGAAGACTCCTCCCTGCCTCATGGAACTTGCAATCCAGTAGGTGAGGCCCACGACATAAAATGTGTAATTATATGCTGTGGTAAATGATACTGAAGAAAAGAAAAAGGTGCACGAGAGAGGCAAATGATGGAAAGAACTTCCCTGAAAGGACATGTAAAGTCCTAAAGCAGGAAAATACTTAGTTCCAAAGACTTCCAGGTCAATGTAACAGCATGTGGAGCCAAAGGAAGGCTGGAGGAATGAGGCAGGGACCTAATGCTCCCAAGTCTTACAGGCCTGGAAAAAATTTATATTTAACCATAAATGCAGTGGAAAACCATGGAAGATCTTAAAGGAAAACAGTGGCATGATTCACTGTCTAGCACTTAGAAGTCTTTGAAATTACCTTAGTAATTTGCTTGTTCTTCCCCAAAATAGAATATAAGATCTCTGCCAGCAGAAATCTTGTCTCTCTTTTTTATTGCTTCATCTTTGCATATTATAGGGACTCTATAATATTTAATAATGTATTTTTTAAGATTGTACT
Source organism: Heterocephalus glaber (assembly GCF_053883595.1). NCBI lineage: Eukaryota > Metazoa > Chordata > Mammalia > Rodentia > Bathyergidae > Heterocephalus > Heterocephalus glaber. The sequence continues at coordinate 57,470,624 of NW_028258143.1, read as the reverse complement.
GCCAATATACAAAATTTGGATAAGTTTTTAAGGCCCTGAGACCCCACTTTTCACTCCTTGGCATATATTTATACACACATATATTTATACACACTTTCATACATGTACAGAAGAGAGATACGTGAATGCTCACTGAAACACCAATTATGAAAAAAAAAGTTAGAAAATGACTTGAATGCAAATAAGTAGAAAAATAAATACATGAATTATGACCTCTTGACTTGCTAGCATACTTTACAATTTAAATGAATAAACTAGAGCAACATGTCTCAATATGAACACAAATATCGAAACCTAATGTTAATCAAAACAAGCAGCAGTTTAATATTACTTATATAATACTACTGTATTAGTCAGCTTTTGGTCACTAGGACACAATACCTGACACCCACAACTTAAACAGGAGGTTTAATTTGCCTCACATTTTAAGGAGATTCAGTCCATGGGTGGCTGCTTCCAAGGCAGAAACATGGCGAGAGGTAGAGTGGATCAAAGCTGCCTAGTTCATTGTGACCAGGAAACAGAGGAGTAGAACAGACCCAGGAAAGAACAGGGGAGCGACCAGACACACTTAATCCTCAATATGTTTATATTACTTGTCTTAAAATCATGTCTATTAATAGAAAAATTTTAAATTTTTCATTTTTCCATTGTGAGAATCTGTAAAATAAAGATGTATCATATAAAATTATCATTGTTGTTTCAGTAATGGGTATCAAATTCAGGGATATTGTATGACCGAGCTACTTTTTTATTTTGAGACAGAGTCTTGCTAAGTTGCTTAGACTGGCCTTGAACTTGTAATCCTCTTGCCTCAGCTTCCCAAGTAGCTGAGATTACAGGTATGTGATACCATGCCTGGCTAGAAATAAAATTTTAAAAAATAAAATTTTGTGTATTAAAAATATATTCTATTCATTTATGGAAAAAGTATGTGAAGTAAATATAAGGTTAAAGTTTTATAAGGAAAAATAACCTATTTTATTTAAATGTTTGAAATATTTTATTTTAAAAATTAAGACCATTCTTAAAAATGAACGATTCTGTGGAGGATGATTCAGGGTTGGAAAAGGAGCTACCGGATAGGAAACTTCAGTAGTTCTTGCACTGTGCAGAGGTGGTTTGTGTCAAGAAAAGGGCAACAACAGAATTAAAAAGCAGTAGACCTATGTCTGAAGTTGAGTCTACACTACTTTCTGATGGATTTGTTGGTGAGGGAATATTAGTGAAGAAAAAGGAGCCTTAGGTTTTAATTTGAGAACCATATGTCAAGCCCAGCCTGGGCAACTTAGCAATTTAGTAAGATTATAATTTTTTTTAAAAAATTGTTTTTAAAAAGGGCTAGGAATGTAGCTCAGAGCAGTACTTCAAATAAGGAGAAGGGGGCAGAGGAGGGGAAAAGCCAAAGAAAAAGAAACTATGTGGACTAAAATGCCGTTATTTTACTGGGATGGAGGAGAGTGAGACCAGGGTTTAAATCTATTTATGAAGAAAGTAAAGAAGGTTGATAAATCAGTTAAACAAAATGAGATGCATCCCTTGACCTAAATCAGTGGTTTCACCCCCTACTCCCCCGTACTTTCCCACGTTGAACGATATTTAGGCGGTAGAATCGCTAGGACTTTCTAACTAACGTGAAGAAAGATTGTGAAAGGTGGAGAGGTCCAAAACTATTCCACATTGCTGGGGTGGGACTCTGGGTGCGGGGTGGGGCGAGGCACTGAGTGAGGAGCTGATTCTGAGGTGAGGAGCGTGAGTATCACCAGGGTATTCTGAGGTTTAGTTGACTGTGGGTCTTCCACTTGGTGCTGGTAATGCCTCCAAAAACCTGTGTATGTGTGTCTTTCTTTCCCTTTCTTTCTCTTTCTCTTCCTTTCTTCCTTCCTTCCTTTCCTTCCTTTCCTTTCCTTTCTTTCTTTCTTTCTTTCTTTCTTTCTTTCTTTCTTTCTTTCTTTCTTTCTTTCTTTCTTTCTTTCTTTCTTTTCTTTCTTTCTTGGACAAGGAATGGAAAGTAAAGACTGCCCATGTAAGGATGAGAACCTTGACCAGCAACTTTTAAGCTGAGCATCTCCAGAAGTTTGCCACATGCCACAGCAAAGCATCACAGAAAGCCAGATACAGAGGAAACAGGACCAATAAAGAAGGCAGAACCACTGGGCTTTTTTTGTTTCTAAAAACACAAACATGAATGGAAAACTAACAAATGCCTCTAGGTCTATGATGAAATATGAGGAGAATGGTGCTCAATTTTTATTCATCTTCCTGAGAGAACATGAAATGAGCTATAAGGAGAGATTTCTATATACATTCAGGTAAGTGCTTCTTTAATAAGATTGTTAAAATCCAGAATGAGTTTCTTACAATCGTGGTAGATTCTTCTTGCTTCGAGTATTTTTATATCATAATATTTTTCCTTCAGATATATTAACTATAGGTGCCTACTCTTGAGACATGAAAAGGTCTTCTCAGTGTGTTTTGTGCAGACCTGTCTTTTGTATGTGGCACTCAGCTCTGAATTTTAACATTTAAAAAGACGGTCAGAAGGCCAAAAGCATTTTATATGTTTTAGTAAAAGAACTGAGCGGTGGCCTGTACCTACAGAACAGTAACTAGGTAAATTTCTGACCCAGGATCTTGCAGCCTCGTTCACAAGTTCCTAAAGTGAATGTGATGTCATAGTTCACAAGGAGAAAACGGGTCTTTGCCTTCAAGGTCCACTCAGCCTGGAGAAATCTAACCTGGGTAGTCAGAGCTTTCATGGTGTTGCAGAAAAAAAAAATCAAGATTCATTGTGCTTGAGAATTCCTGCAGCCCCAAGGAAAGATTTTTTCAAGAAGCCTTATAGGAGCTAGGCGCAGTGGTGCTCTGCTACAATCTCAGCACTCTGGGAGCCTGAGGCAAGAGGATCCCAAGTTTGACCCTGGTCTGGGAAACTTAGTGATTTAGTGAGAACCTGTCTCAAAGTTTAAAAAAACCCAAAACATTAAGGAGGGAGGACGTAGCTAGGGATAGAGTTCAGTGTGACAGTCCTACATTCAAACCCCAGGATGAAAAAGAAAAAAGCTTAAAGCACAACTAATCCATCCCATCTCTCCAGTTTCTCAGAGAAACCACTCAAGGCCCCCTACAGCAGGAGCCGAGTCATGGCTCATGGCCCAGATGGATTACCTAAGACCCCTTTTATCGCCCCAGTATTTAAGTATTGAGTCTCCATCCCCAACACTTTATATAAAATTTTCCTATGCTCAGAATTAAGTCAGGAACTAGTCTTTTTCTTATTCGTATATGTGTGTCATACATAATAATTACATTCATGTTGAGGAATTGGTACATATACATATTGCATCTTAATCAGTTTTACTTCCCATTCTTCTCCCCACCCTGGGGTCTCTGTCCATCCCCAAATCCCCTTCCCATCTCCACAAACAAGACCTTATCGTGACCACTATTTAAACCCTAAGGGTGACTTTCTAAATAAAAATCTTAACTCTACTTTGGGTCTTTCATAGATCAGATACTCACATTTTTCAATGCTGAGAACACCCACAGGACAGCACCTATGAGGGACAATGTAATAACAAAAATCCTATTCATTCCCTGCTGCTTTCAAATGAATTTGTATCTCAATTACTGATCCATCAATTATGGAGGAAAAGGTGACAAAAGATCCACATATGTATCTGGTATTTCTTCAGTCTACAGACACTTAGGTGTACACAGCAGTACAGCACTCCGTGACAACCCTCGCTAATGTTGGAATCATCTGTGGAACTTTAGGAAACTACACTGGCTTAGTCCCACCCTAAGCAATTAAACCACAGCTGGTGGAGGGAGGGACCAAAGAGGGGATCTGACTTCTAACTACTGGTCCAGGTTAAGAACCACTGAATTACAGGGTCACTTCATAAACCCAAGGCTCTGGGCCTGAAGGAAATAGAATACACTTTGGAGTCTTCAGGACAAGTTTCCTAGTTTTGTGGTTGTTGTTGGTGGTGTTGTTGTTACATTGTCCTCCCACTTTCTCTGAAGGGTTAATGGGCTGGGCCTATCCACCTTCCTCAGCACCTCACCATCCCACCCCTCCCCCAAAGTGAGGTTTGGGGGCAAAATTCAGTCCCACATCTCATCTACCTTCTTTTTCCACCGCCTCATGGAGTTGCAAAGTGGAGAAGCTAATTTTAATAATCTACTGAAATTCCAACCAGTGGATTGCAAACTCTCTGGAGCTCAAAAAAAATTGCTTTTATTGGTTCATCAATTTGTAATGCTTATGTAATTATAACTCATGAAATCATTTCCTTACAGTTACAGGTTATCATTAAACATCGTTTTCCAGAAAATGCTTGGAAAGTTTCCTAAGATCTGAAAATTCTGCTTAGTCTTTAGGCTTTGAAATGTACCATTCTGCCTTTCTCCATGGAAAGGACAACTAATTGTTCTAAGGTGATGGAAGGCCTGAAATTATAGTGCATAAAAACAGACACAGCATATGGTACCTAGGCAGCTAATGCTTTGGGCCTCCTAATTGGATTCTTGCTGAGAAAAAGTGCAGAATCATCATTGTTGCTCTTGGTATGCATTTGCAGAATGCCATTACTCTAGAGTGAACAAAATTCTTGTCTCTCTGAATTCTTTCACAAGCAACATGTAATGTCCTGGATGGTGTAAAACATTACAAAATATTTATGTTCTTAAAGCTCCCCCTTTTATGGACCTGAAGTGGCAGAGTTGGTGGTGGAGCAATTTGTACCTATGCACGAGTCAGCTCCACCTGGTAAATATTTAAAGGTTCAATCCTCCAAGCTTGATTAGTGATTAACAGACATCAGAAAAAATGTAATATGAGTTTGTGAAGCAGTCATTGTTAACGGCATGTTCTTGAACGATTATCTTTAGTTATGTCGCTAAAGTAAATTTTGGTTTTTGGTACTATTTCTCTGTTCCTCCTTTCTTAATTGGCACTTTTCTTTTGATCTTGCCTTGTTGTCATAATTATTATTTATCTTTCTTACAATAATACAGTACATCTTGGAGCAGAAAACAAAACAAAACACGCAAGTAAATGGAAGCACTACTGTAGAACCCAAAGTAGAGGAGGTGGTAAAAAGGAAAATGATGAAGTCTGCTCTTTTTAAGTACTGAGAATTGAATCCAGTGCCTTCACACCGAGTTACATCTGCAGCTCCTATTTTTTAAATGTTTATTAGTACATGTTTCAAGTACATTATGGTTATAGTCATTGCAGAGAGCTTGTAAATGTACATAATTCATCTTAATTCTTTCTATGTCACCTTTCCTTTTTATTTACTTTTAAATTTCAAGACAGGTTCTCAACAAATTGCTAAACCTCCCAGACTGGGCTTGAACTTAAAATCCTCCTGCCTCAGCCTTCCAGGGTGCCAGGGCTACAGGTGTGGTCCACCATGCTCAGCTATGATGAATTCTTAAACTGCTTTAATAGGTAACACTGATATCTACTGTGGTTATATTGTAAGAGTGTGACTATATTGCAAGTGCAGTTCTGTAAGCTTTCTTGTGTGAAATTAAAGTGTTTGAGAAAAGGCCAGTGCCTGTAAAGACTAGGAGAAAGGTCAGCTGGCCAGAAGAGAAGGCCCTTTGCTTTCTGTCACAGTGGGAGCATCAAGAATGTCAGTGAATTGGGAAAACAAGGCTGTAAGGTGGAACTAGAAAGGCCAAGAAGTCTGCAGATGGCTAAGGGAGGAGTGAGAATGGATACAGTCCACATGCTCGATAAACGGTCAGGAACCAGGGAGTACAGGGAAAGCCAAGGTCAAGACAGTGATTCGTGAAGAGCCAGCTGCAGGTTGGGAGTGGGGATGCAACAGTGCAACCGGAGTCTCCACCATCCATCAAACCTAACAAGGACCAGCTCCAACAGAGTGCTTTCAACCCTTTCCATCACACACAACCTGAGAAATGGCCTCAAAATGACCAAGTTATAAGCAGCTACCTCAGTAAGGGTCTGATCTTTGCCCATTTATGTCGAATTACCATAATTTCTAGTATTAGTGTATGTTATATTTTGATTACATATTTTATTTAGGTTTTACTGTGAATGTGTAGAAGTTACTATTCCTGTTTGACATAAGTTTAACATTAAAAAGTAATTTCTTGAGCCAGGCATAGTGAGCCATACATGTACACCCAGCACTGCAGAGGCCGAGGCAGGAGAATTTCAAGTTCAAAGCCTACCTGGGCAATTTTGTGAGACTCTGTCTCAAAACATAAAATAAAAATAGCTAAGGATATAGGTGAATGGTAGAGCAACCCTAGTTTTGACCCCCAGTATTGTGAAAAGCAAAAGGGTGAAATTTTAAAAATGCATTTTAAAATGAAATGTTTCTAAAATGTTTTAAATCACTTTTTCTTATGAGTATTGTGATTAAAAATACAGTGACCACTTTATATTAAAATGTATTTCAAACAACAATTAAAATATTAAGAGACTGTTCTAAAACAGAAAAGGTGATAAAAAAGAAAGCCACATATGTATGTATATATGTACACATACATATAAATATGGAAATAAATGTAGCTAATCATAAGAGTAGCATTTCAATTCAAAAATATATACTATGTAGTTACTTATATACAGTATATAGAGGAAATAAATGTGATTTTTATAGCACATCATGCATTATAACTAATTTTAAGATGAATAAAAAGTTAAAAATAATCACTTCTTGATAAATGGCAAAGTAGGCTATAAGATTTACCCAAACCTTGCTAGGACATAATTTCTAATTTAACATGAACTACCATGAGAAAAGAATTAAAATATTAATAATTATAGTCAATATTATGAGAATGCATCTATCCCACAAATCAAAAAGTAAATCCTAAAATTTCTTTCAGAAAAGTTAATCATCTAATGTTAAAATGTTGGCCTGCTTTCCCACCAGATTTTTAAATCATACATCCAAAAAGAGTAAGATTAATTCATTTCTTTTGTTTGTCCTATTTCTGTTGATATTCTTATCAGCAGGACAAAAAGTAAAAAAGTTTCCCTAAAATGGAATGATAAACAACAAACTAAATCATCATTTACTTCAATTGAAGATTATATTAAACCACTTTTAGTATTTAAAAATGCAAATATCACAAATAAAATACTATAAGAATGGAAGTAAGTCAAAAGAAGAAAACATAAAGGAAAAACTAATACATATGACTACATAAAACATTTTAAGTTATAATTTCAAAAATAACATAAGCAGAATTGAGAGTAAAATAAACTTTGGAAAGATTTTTAAAAAACAAAGTGTTAAATCTTTAATATGCAGAATTCTTACTAATTGATGCAAAAAATTAGTAATGAATAAGAAGTAAGAACAAGGTTTATGGGCAATAAATATGTGAAAACTGAAAAATAACAACAATGATAGTTTTCTCAACTAACCCTAGCAAAAATGTAAAATGTAAGATATCAATATCTGGCTTTATTAAAGTTTTAGCAAAATATCTACATGTACACTTTGCTGGTGATATATATCAGTGTGATACTAGTGTGATATATATGGATGACAATTTGGCAATCAGTCATAAAAGCCTTTAAAAGTTTTATACTCTTCAATATAGTAATTTCATTTCTAGAAGTTTATAATAAGGAAAAATTGAAAAATATCCAAACATTCAATAGAAGTTTAATATGGTGTATGCACACTACCAATGAAAAGCTTAAGTGATTTTGCATACTATAAGTGATTTTATTATGTCATGAGAAAATGATATGAAGAAAAGTACTTTAGAAAGCAGTAAAATTAGTAAATTAGTAATTACTAGTAATTACAGTAATTAGTAAAATGATGAGATTACCATCCAGGGCAGCACTATGCCTTCAAAAGTGGCCTCCACAAAGAAAAATCTTTGTCTTAGGATTGCCAGTAAAATAGATAAGCAAGCTATACCAGATGCCAGCTGTAAAGATGGAAGTGGGTCACTCTTCATAAATAATATAAATATATTAAAAGACACCATTGCACTCTATAGTTTTGCAGAATATAAGTGGGTCTAACCTAGCCTCAGTCTAAATTGCTCTATTATTTTTAAAGTTGTTACCATCCTGATAATAAAACTATCACAAAAATTAGATCCAAATGAACTGCTATACAGAATGCCAAAGAAGCGTGATGCTATTGTCTGAAAATCAAAGAATAAACAATGAAAACTGAAAGGCCAAAGCTCTTATCATTATGTTTGGCATATATTTTGTCATCCTTAATTTACAGAGTTCTAAGACATCTGTGTTAGCAACACAAGTGAGCAGTTAACCCACTCCCACTATTCTATGGAAACAACGTGACCCAACATCCAAACCAAAAATTTGCTTCATGGAGTTACTGGTACTAAGACTGGATGTAGTCAGAGAATTAAACTTAAGTTTGTTCATGTTACTTCTTCTTTTACTATGTGTTGACATTACTACTTATTACAGAAAAACTGCTAAGTGAGATTACCTTCCTTCTCTACAGTTCTTCTTACACTCAAGTAATTTTTTGTGACTTTGAAATAGTGTCTGATGTATATTATAAATTTAATCAATAAGTAGATGGATAAAAATGAACAGTAATGTACCAATAAATGTTTTTGCTAAAAAAGAAATTAAAATACATGTGTGTATTATTATACTATTTCTCTAAAGAAGACAGATTAACATTTAACTGGGGTAAAACCTACAATAAACTATTTTCATGAAAAAATGTGCTAAAAATGATAGAAGCCGTCGGGCATGGTGGTACACGCCTGTAATCTCAGCACTCAGTAGGCTGAGACAGGACCATCACTGCCAGTACAAGGCCAGCCTGGGCTCCATAGTGAGTTCAAAGCCAGCCTAAACTACACAGTGAGACGCTGGCCTAAATACCAAAAAACCCCACAAAAGACAGAAGCCAATATTTACTTTATGTCTACATGCTTAGTTTTCCAGTTTTTCCATAACACTTTGCATGACAGATGTCATTGCCAATGTATCAGAAGTGCTTAATTCTCCTTTTAAAGCACCATCTGTGCAGTCTCACATCTGCTCTCCTTTTATCCATGAAGGACAACAGTTCATGTATTACTCCCTAGATGTTTCAGGCAGTTAGATGAACATGCCTGTGAATTAAAGAACTGCTTGAGTATAAGCTTCTCATAAAACCCATATGTATTATCTCACAAAATTCACATGATCACACAAAAGTAGTTTTTCTACACAACAGCTTTTTGCTTTCCTCTTCTCAAAACTGTGAAGGATCTATGTAAATATTACTATTCTTTTTCTCTATATCACCAGGGGCCTAAGTGGCAAGCATACTCTCTGGTGTGAGGAAAGGGGACAGTTAGTAAATGTGGTAATTTTTTTATACAGCTTCACCTGGTTTTCATATACTATAAAAGTTTCTATCAATAATTTTAAAGATAAATATTATAAATAAAATCCTTCCAAGTTAAATATTGTATCTATATTATATAAGATCTAACATAAAACTTTGACTATATATATAGTTAAATGGTAAAGGGTTGGTCGCTAATCAAAATTCATAAAATTGTGAGCATAGTTGAAGATATTAAGGTATGGCTAATCAGTTTTATGTTATCTATCTTCTATTCTATCCACAGTGGGCTTTGATTAGGATTTTGCTAAGTAGGATTCAGATTGCTAAGTAAGATTTCAGGATTTTAAAATCCTGAAAGAATATGATATTCTCCCACAAAGCCTCTGAACTTTTATTATGTTGCATAAAAGTTTAACAAAAAGGGCCAGGGATTTAGCTCAGTGGTTCTGCCACTTGCTTCGCAAGCACAAAGTCCTGAGTTCGATCCCGGGTACAAAAAAAAGTTAGAGTCAAGAGGGCTTAGATGTTAACCAAGATGTTGCTAATTACTGCAAAACTAATCTGTATTGATGTCCTAGTAAATCATTATAACAGGCAAACAGGGGTGAAAACTCAAAGGGTTCACAACGCTGAATACTGAGCCCCAGAGCTTCCAAACAATCACAACATCCAGCTGTTCACTGGCTGAGGTAATATTTTAACAATGAATGAGGTACTTTTTGTGACTTTGCTTTGTATTCAGAATGTATTTTATGGATTTAATGACACTCAACTTTGGCATCAGAGGATAAAAAAGGATTTACAAACACTCTGTTTTGTAGTTCAGGGTAATAAGGAAAAATAGCTGTTATGGTTTAGATCTCTATATCTCCCAAAAGTCCCTTGTGTTTAGCAGTGGGACTTTCAGAAAGTGATTGGATGATAAGGCTCTAACTTCATCAGTGGATTAATCCATTGATGAGATCATAATTTGATAGCATTGACAGGTAATGGAAACTTAGGAGGTGGGGCCTAGTTGAAGGGAGTGGGCCACTGGGCAATGACCTAGGGACTATATCTTGCTCCTGGCACCTTCCTTTCTGGTTCTCTCTTTCTCATTCCTGGCTGCTATGAGGTATGCATCTTTCCCCTACCATGCTCTTCCTCCAAGATGTTCTGCCTGACCTCAGGCCCACAGCAGTGAAACCACCCAACCATGGACTGAAACTTCTGAAACCATAATCCAAAATAAGCCTTTCCTCCTTTAAATTGACTTTTCCAAGTACTTTTTCACAGTTACTAAAAGCTAACTAATACTATATCAAACACCAATGACAAAGACTGATGCTTGTAATGGCATTGCTCTTAAGTGAGAACACCTTGGAAACTACATAGTAGGTATTTTACAGAAACTGAAGCAAAAGGCAGTTAAGAAATGTACCCAAGGCCACGAGCAATAAGTGACTGAACCTAGATATTAATAAAAGGGTTCTTGATTTTCCAAATCTACACAAAACATTGTATACTCAGATTTTATATGCCATATGGTCTGAAGCTTAATTATAAGAACTGCAACCAAATTTGGCCAGATCCACAGCAACTTTCAGGACAAAATAGAGGTTGATATAGTCTCCTTGGTCCTGCAAATCAATACATCTTGGCCAAGGATTCTTGATAAATTTCCAAGGAAAGGTAAGTACCTTTCATGGTTCATGACAGGAAGCCTAAACTTTATTTCTGTCTCTTCTACCAGTCAATCAATGGCTTATGGAACTGGGTCTAGGTCTCTGTAAGAAACAGCAAAAGCCTTAGATAGGTGTAGGGTTTGGTATCAAAATCAGAAAGTTGAGATCATGTAAAAAAAGAGTCAAAGTGGCAAACAAGAGAGGGGTGATCTCAAAGAAGACTGAGAAGTGCAGGGAAAGATGTGGAAGGCAGAGAATGCTGGGAGGCAACACTTGGAGCAATACTCAAAATGAGGGTCCACTTACTGCCCTCCTTGGCCTTGAGTGGTGAGGCAACCTTTAAGATGCTAGAGATGAAAGGAATAAGCCTTAGACATTATTTCTAAATAAATACTGTCACAGAGACAATTTCTGGTGATGCTTCATGCAATTTGGCCTTGTACTATTACAATCACACCTGACATTACGTATTCAGTACTCATTTGTGAGATGGCATTAAAGGAACAGTATGTCTTTTTTTTACAAGAATAAATGTTATTTCCATCATAGGAGTATCTTCAGGGGCAGAAAACTGAGGCTGAAGATTTGCAAACAGCATGTACTTCTCTGGAAATTTCTTCACTAGGCTCACTTTTCACAGTAAATTCAAGATATTACCCAAATCCCACAGTGCTAAATATATGTATTACCATTTAGAAAAGACAGGCCAGAATTTTTCTGTTAGCAAAATCTGCACTGAAGAGAGAGCAACAATATAATCCAGATTTGCAGAAGTAATGCATCATGACTTTGGCTCTCAATCTTGGTCTTCTAAGACAATAGACAAGAGGAGACATAAGCATCATATCAATTAATCCAGTCCTCAATATAGGTATCTTTAAAATAGATACTAAATGAGGCTTGTGATCAATGCAACTTGAAAAGGACTTGAAGTAATTACGGAAATTAATGATTCCTCAGATATTGGAAATCATGCTGTCACTTATCTAGAGCCTAACAGGTAAGCAGGTATTTGTGCCAATGTTTTACACAGAATATTCACATCAGCCATGCAAAATTGCTATATTGGCTCCATTACACACAAGGAATCTGAGCCTAAGAAAAGCTATGTACTCATTTAATGGAAGTAATTTGCCAATAACTGAGCCAGGATGCTAATTCAGAATTGTTCAAGTCTAAAACCCTGAACTTTTTTCACTATACCATGTTACTCTGAAGAGCCAGCATCAAGGCCTCTGCCCATTTTGGTGTTAAATACATAAAACCATAAATAAACCTCTCAGAGTGGCAATACACAGTAGTTTATGTTCAACCAAATGTACTAAAACAGAGACAAAAGTTAATACTGTTTGTCATTCTTGTTAGCTAGTTTAATACTAGGTCACTTTTTTCTAGTTTGTGATTAAATATATTAGCAAAAATTGATTTCTACCAAAGGAAAAAAAAAGAAATCAAGAAATACCCTATAATCTTGACTATTAGGCACATCACAAATTTAAATATATTTTCCCAAGTACAGTCTATTTCCTAGAAATGATATAATGATGAAATAAAGTGATACTAGGATCCTAGTTTATTTCATTTTTCCAAAACAGAAAGTACACTGCATTATTTCCTGATATAATCTCTTAAATTGAACCTCCCATGATTATGGTTACATAAGAAATTCTTGAGAGGTACAAAAGACACTGCATGTGATGCCACAAGCTGTTATTTCCCTGTCCCAGCCCTGCTACTCTTCAGCTCCAAAATTCTGGCCCATTCTAGAGCCTCACTTTCTTCAGCCTCTCAATGAAAATAATTTCCACTTTTCACAGCAACAAGGTAAGAACTGGGGTAGTATATGGTGAGGCATTTTAAAAATAATAAAGTGCTACAGAACTATGCCACCACATTCACAATACAGAACAGGAATCATTAGAAGCATCAGAAACTCTCCATTTCCCAAATCCTGTCCCTGCAAGCTCATTGACTTCCTTCCTGTTCTGAGTTTGGTGAGATTTCCCTAGACGTTATCTGTGCCGTCCTCTGCCCCACTTAGTTTTGTTTTTTTTTTAATTGCTTCAGTGGCTATCTACCTCCAGCAATCAAAACGATAAATGACAGCATCTACAGTTTCCAAAAAGTTTCACAGTAAAGAGAAACATGCAATTTATTCCAGAAAAAAGTGGCTTGCATTATAGCAGAGCTTCAGATTTTTTTTCTGTGGCAAATGTCCATCTCTTGCTTTATAGTAGCTATATGCAATTACAAGATTTGCAGAGAGCAAATTCAGCTCTGCCTTGAAAGTTTTCATATATCTAAAACGTTGTGGGGAATCTGGTAACAATTTCTTCCAGTTAATTTCTATGATGCTAATTAACTCCTTCCTGGCACTCACCAGTTGAGATGAAAAATAAAAGTATTTCATACTGAAAGAAGCTTTCTACATTGCACACTCACAACTTGACTTTTAGGAATACCAGTTGTTTAGTTCTTGTCAAAGTGTCTCACAGCTGTGCTAAAGGGTGCTGTGAAAAGACACTGAGTAGATTGTTACTCATTGTTTACACACCACAACAGAGACAGCAGATTGCAGGGCTTACCAGCACAAATTGTGGCGTGAAGAATCTGCGTTCGAACTCTGACTAATTTAATAAATGTGGGGTCTTGAGGAAGTTAGTTATTTAACCTCTCTGAGCCTCAAGTTTCTTCAACTTGAGGATGAATAATGGATTAATAATACACCTTCCCCTCTTAGATTGCTAAGAGAAGTGAGTCAATAAGAGTGCTCAAGACAATACCTGGCACACAGTAAGCTCCTTAGAAGTATTAGCTACTACTATTGCTGCTGCTGTTTTTACCTTCACAGGCATCAATGTGTTATACTGGAAGATGTGAAGTTTTCTGAAGCATGTTGCTCCAAACTCTCCAAACCTGATACAGCTGCTGGGATCTTTCCCTGTAAATAATCAATTACTTGGCTGGGGATTTAGCTCAAGGGCACTGCGCCTGCCTCACAAGCACAAGGTCCTGAGTTCAATCCCTGGTGCAAAAAAAAAAAAAATCAATTACTTGATATCAATGGGGGCAAATTGCTAAAACAGCTTCTGGAAAGCATTCTAGCAGGTTTTTGAAATACATGTTCTGTCAAGGAGACTTCTTTCATGGACAGGAATACAGACTTGAATGTACACGATTGGCAGAGCTCAAATACAATCCTTAATCTCTCCCACAATAGTAAAAGGGTAAACGCTAATCAATCAGGCAACCTAAGTGTGAACAGGGGTTCTGCTAGTTCCTAGCTTTATAAAGTTGGCAAGTTACTAAACCTACCAATGTCCAGCTTCCTCATGTGTAAAATGTGGAAAGTAATGGTATCTAGCTCATAGAGCATTGTGAAGATTAAAGGAAATAACTACATCTTAGCACAATGCCTAGCACATAACATATACTCAATAAATGTTAGCTAAGACTAGTAATTTTTCTTTGGTTTGTTTGGTCCAGTTAATATGTGTGTTAAATAAAAAACAAATTATGTTAATTGCTGATCTGTTAAAGCCTACAAAATGTAAGTATGCCAGGCATAGTGGTGCACACCTATAAACCCAGCTCTTAGGAGGTGAGGCAGAAGGATTGTTGTGAGTTTAAGGCCAACCTGACCTAAACTACATGGTAAAACCCTGTCACAAAGAAAGAAAGAAAGAAAGAAAGAAAGAAAGAAAGAAAGAAAGAAAGAAAGAAAGAAAGGAAGGAAGGAAGGAAGAAAGAAAGGAAGGAAGGAAGGAAGAGAGAGAGAGAGAAGGAAAGAAAGAAAGAAAGAGAAAGAAAGAAAGAAAGGAAAGAGAAAGAAAGAAAGAAAAAGAAAGAAAGAAGGAAAGAAAATACAAGCAAGCATGAAAGGTCATCAGCAGAAGTTTTTTCGTGTCATTATAATGGTGAATTTTGTTCATTTAAGAGGTATCTTTAGGACATTGTTTTATTAATTATATTGGTACATTTAAGGTATATGATATAATGACATTCATCATTGGAAATTTGCACCTTTACATAATTCATCTTGTTTCTTATTTTTCCCCTTTCCCTTGCCCTCCCTTCAATCCCTTCATCCCTCCCTATCTACAAAGACTTTGTTTCCATTTTTCTTTTTCTCATATTAATTCCATTCCCTTCTTTCCTTTCCCCTATCCCTCCCATTTACCCTTCCCCCTTCCCCCTTTTCTTCCTATTTCACATTATCTATTATACCTTTTAGTCCTTATCTACACTTTCAGTTTCTCACAGTAGAGAAACTATTTGGTATTTACACATGTGTGTCCTAATTATTTCACTTAAGAGTATAACCTCAATGCGCATCCATTTAGCTATAAATGTCTCTAGTATCTTGTTCTTTATGGTTGAGTGATACAACATTTTATTTTTAAAAAACACATTTTCTTTATTCAGTCTCCAGTTGACGGGCAACCGGGCTGCTTCCAAGTTTTAGCTATCATGAATTGTGCTGCTATGAACATGGGTGCACATATATCTGTTGTATAATTCTTTTAATTCTTTGGGGGAAGATACCCAGCAGGGAAATAGCTGGGTCAAATGGGACTTCCAGTCCTAGTTCTTTGAGGTATCTCCATACTAATTTCCACAGTGGTTGCACCAGTCTGCACTCCCACCAGCAGTGGAGCAGGGTTCCTGTTTCCCCACAGCCCAGCCAGCATTTGTTATTGGTTGATTTCATGATGGCAGCTATTCTTTCTGGGGTAACATGGAATCTCAGCCTTGTTTTCATTTGCATCTCTCGAATGACTACTGATGTTGAACATTTTTTTATACGTTTATTTGTTATTTCTACTTCTTTGAGAAATGTCTGTTCATTTCAGATGCCCATTTTTGGATTGGGTCTTTAAGTTTGGGAGGTCTGATTTTTAAAAATTCTTTATATATTCTAGACAGTAGACCTTTGTCAGAGGGATAGCTGGTGAAAATTTTTTCCCATATTATGGGTTGTCTCTTCACACTGTTGGTTGTTTCTCTTCCTTTCCAGAAGTTTTTTAGTAGGAAGAGATCCCACTTGTTGATTGTTTATGCTAGTTCACGGGCAACTGAGGATTTGTTCATAAAATCTTTTCCTATACCAATATCTTCAAGAGTTCTACCTAGCCTCTGTTCCAGGTGATTCAGCATTAAATATTTTAATATTTAGATCTTTAATCCATTTCAATTTAAGTTTAGTGCATGGTGAGAGATATAGGTCTAGTTTTAATCTTTGGCAAGTTGAAGCCCAGTTTTTCCAGCACCATTTATTAAAGAGGCTATCTTTCCTCCAGTGAGGGTGTTTGGCTCCTTTGTTGAGGATGAGATGGCTGAATGTGTCTGGAGTATTTTCTGTATCTTCTAATCTGTTCCACTCATCCTCAGGTCTGTTTCTTTGTCAGTACCATGTTGTTTTTATCACAGTAGCTTCATAGTATAGTTTCAAGTTGGGGATTGTGACACCCCCTACCTTGTCTCTGTTGCAAAAGCAATTCTAGGTCTCTTCTTGTTCCAAATGATTTTTTGGATTGTTTTCTCCAGGTCTGTAAATTATGCTGCTGGGATTTCAATTGGGATTGCGTTGAATCTATATAGCAGTTTCGGAAGTATGGTCAATTTCACTATGTTGATTCTTCCTACCCAGGAGCAGGGGATGTCTTTCCCTTTTTCTGATATCCTCTTCAATCTCTTTTTTCATAGTGCTATATTTTTCAGAGTAGAGGTCTTTGATTTCATTTGTTATGTTGATTCCTAGGTATTTCAATTTTTTGGATGCTATTGTGAAAGGAACTGATTGCCCCATTTCTCTCAGGGAGTCTGTTTTTTATGAACAGGAAAGCTATTGATTTTTGTGTGTTTACCCTGTATCCAGCTACTCTACTGAATTTGGTTATTAAATCTAGAAGAATTTTGGTGGAGTTCTGGAGTCTTCTATATAGAGTATCATGTCAT
This sequence comes from Heterocephalus glaber, assembly GCF_053883595.1. Lineage (NCBI taxonomy): Eukaryota > Metazoa > Chordata > Mammalia > Rodentia > Bathyergidae > Heterocephalus > Heterocephalus glaber. The sequence continues at coordinate 57,453,664 of NW_028258143.1, read as the reverse complement.
CTGCAAATAATGACAATAGACAGAAGGTCTATTCCAATTTTTTGTAGGGTTTTTATCATAAATGCATCTTGGATTTTGTCAAATGCTTTTTCTGCATCTATTGAAATTATCATATAGTTTTTGTCCTTGGCTCTATTAATATACTGTATTACATTGATTGATTTGTGTATGTTGAACCATCCCTGCATCCCTGGGATGAATCTCACTTGGTCAGGGTATATGATTTTCTTGATGATCTTCTGCATTTTGTTTGCAAGTATCTGATTGAGGATTTTTGCATCTATGTTCATTAGTGAGATTGGCCTATAGTTCTCTTTTTCAGTTGGGTCTTTCTCCGCTTTGGGGTTCAAGGTGATGCTTGCTTCCAGGAATGAATTTGGGAGTATTGCTTCCCTTTCAATTTCATTGAAGAGTTTAAACAGTAGTGGCAGCTGTTCCTCTCTAAATGTCTTGTAGAATTTGGCAGTGAAGCCATCAGGACCTGGGCTTTTCCTAGTTGGTAAGTTTTTAATTACATTTTCAATTTCATTGATTGATATTGGGTTATTTAGAATTTTTAGGTCATCTTCATTCAACTTTGGTAATTCGCACATATCAAGGAATCTGTCCGTTTCTTCCATGTTTTCTATCTTATTGGGGTATAGGTTCTTGAAGTAGGTATTGATGATCCTCTGGATTTCTACTGGGTCCATTGTAATTTCATCCTTTTCATTCTTAATTGGAAGGATTTGGGCCTTTTCTTTCCTTTTTCTGATAAGGTTGGCTAAGGGTTTGTCAATTTTGTTGATTCTTTTGAAGAACCAACTCTTGGCTTCATTGATTTTTTGCATTGTTCTCTTAGTGTCTCCATTGCATTGATTTCTGCACTGATCCTTATAATTTCCTCCCTTGTATGAGCTTTGGGTTTGTCCTGCTCTTCTTTTTATAGAGGCTTGAGGTTCAGCATCAGGTTGTTTAATTGGGCTCACTCTGTTTTCCTAATATGAGAATTCACTGCTGTGAATTTCTCTCCTAAGACTGCTTTCGTTGTGTCCCATTGATTGAGATATGTTGTATTGTCATTGTCATTTAATTGTAGGAACTGTCTGATTTCTTCTTCAATTTCCTCTGTGACCTATTGGTTATTCAGAAGTGTGTTGTTCAAATTTCCATGTGTTTATGAAATTCTTGGAGTTTCTTTTGCTATTGATCTCCAATTTCATTGCACTATGGTCAGACAATACACAAGGGATAACTTCAGTTCCTTTGCACTCACTTAAACATGTTCTATGAGTGAGTATGCGATCTAGAAAATGACCCACGTGCAGCTGAAAAAGAATGTGTATTCTGATTTTGTGGGGTGGAACACTCTGCAAGCAACCATTAAGTTCATTTGTTCAAGAATTTGATCGAGTTCTAATATTTCATTGTTTATCGTTTGTCCAGTTGATCTATTTTTGAGAGTGGGGTATTGAGGTCCCCCACTACTATTGTATTAGTGCTTATATGATTTTTCATGTCCATTAGTATTTGTTTTATATAGTTGGTCGCACTAGTGTTTGGTTCATATATATTAATGATTGTCATCTCTTCCTATTGGATTGTTTCCTTTGCAAGGACGTAGTGTCCTTCCTTGTCTCTCTTAATCAGTGTTGGTTTGAAATCCACTTGATCTGCAAAGAGGATAGCTAGTCCTGCTTTTCTTCAAGTTTCTGTCACATGAAGGATTATTTTCCACCCTTTAACTTTCAGTGCATGCGTTTCTTTTTTAATTGTGTTCTTGTATGCAGCATATTGTTGGATCTTACTTCTTGACCCATTTTGCCTGTCTTTTTCTTTTGATTGGTGAATTGAGACCATTAACATTGATGGTTATAACTGATACATATTGACTTATCATTGTCATGACTTTTTCTTTTTGTTGGATTCTCCCCCTTTCTGTTTAATTTCTTGTTTTGCCCACTGGATTCATTCTGCTGGGCTTCCTGGGCCTGTGATCCTCATTGTCTTTTCCTAGGATTTTGTCTAAAATTTTTTGGAGTGGTGGTTTGGTATTCATGAAGTTCCTAAGGTGCTCTTTGTCACAGAAGTATCTTATTTCTCCATCCATTTTGAAAGATAGTTTTGCAGGGTACATCAATCTAGGTTGGAGGCTGTTTTCCTTTAGTGCTTGCAATACTTCACTCCAAGCTCTTCTCTCCTTGAGGGTTTGTGTTGAGAAGTCTGCTGTGAGTCTCATGGGCTTTGCTTTGTATGTGATTTGTTTCTTTTCTCTAACTGCTTGTAGAACTTTGTTCTTTGTTGGGTTTCTGGAATCCTAACAATTATACGCCTGTGTGTTCATTTTTTTTTTTTTATCAAGGCTAGTTGGAGTCCTATATACCTCACTTATCTCAATGTCAAGTTCTTTTCCCCTATTTGGGAAATTTTCTGTCATTACTTCTGAGAACAGTTTTTTATGTCATCTGCACTCTCTCCTGTTTCTTCCTCAACTCCAATCACTCTGATGTTATCCTTCTTTGCACTGTCTAGCAGCGGCTGGATTGATTTTTCATGGTCCCTTACTATCTTTAAGAAGTTTTTCTTTTCCTGGTCACTAATTGCATTCCTATCTTCTATATCTGAGATTCTATCCTCGAATTGGATCATTCTGTTGTGTAAACTTTCAATGGAGTTTTTAATCTCCTGGAAATCTGTTTGTATCTGTTTTATGGATTCCATTTGTTTCCTATGTTGGGATTCCATCATATTCCTCAGCTCCTCTATTTTTTTATTTGTGTCTGCTCTAGATTTATTAATCATGTCTTGCACTATGGCCACAACATCTGCTGTTATCTGAGAAATTATTTCTGATTTCATTTTTTTCCAGGTCCCCTTTCGTTGCCAGTTCAGGGAGTCCAGGTGGTTGAGTATCAGATTATTATATCTCATAGCCCTTTGGTTTTGCCTTAGGTAATATAGAAGTCTCATTTTGGGACTTATTTATGTGTCTTCTCATTTCAACAGATGCAGTCCATAGTGCCTTTGTTTAGGCGACTTTTTGCTCACCCAGTGGTCTTGAATTCTCAGCAAGCCACCAAGCAGCTTTTACTCTGCTGCTCACCAGTATCACCAGTACATAAATTCTGGTGGCCTTCTAGATCCTTGAGCTGACCTGTTGTCTGGGTGGGCTTCTGGCTGGGGCCTGACCACACTGGCATGGTATCTAGGTGTCCCTCTTGCTGGGGCCCCTATGTAGCTATTGTCTGGGAGGACCTTTGGTTTGGGGCTGTGCATCCATTTCTGTTGTCTGCGCAGGCTTTGACTAGGGTCACCACACACTTATCAATGGTATGGGGCAAGCCTCTGAGTATTGCTGGTGTTCCTGTGTAGCTCTTCTCCAGGCAGATCCCTGGCTGTGGCCAATGGTATGGCGAGCCTCTGGTTGAAGCCCTGTGCTCTTGCAGCCCCTTTCTGGGCAGGCCTTTGGCTTGAATGGGTGTGCTGGAGCCTCTGGGGTTGGGGCGGAGCCCTGGCTGGGATCCACTTATAGCTGAGCTGGTCCAGGCCACACAACTGCTCCCAGGGATCTGCCTGCACTCAGGGATGGAGTGGAGGGCCTCCGCCGGCAGCCCTCATCCCTGTCCAGCTCCTCTCTGGGTAGGCTCCTGGCTGGGCATGTGTGTTTGAGCCTCTGGTGTTGGGTAGACCCCTGGCTGGGATCCTCCTGCAGCTGCGCCTGGGATCTGCATGCACTCATAGGTGGAATGGTGAGCCTCTGGCGGGAGCCCATGTGCCCATGCAGTTCCTCTCTTTAGGACATTTTATTATAAACTTTACAATACAGAATAATGCTAAAAAAAGATTATATAATTTATGAAATATAATATTGAGGTGGTTGATCTCTGTAATATCTCATCCATGCATCCTTTTTACTTAGATTTTTAATCATTTGCTTTTATAATTTAAAAACTGGATTCAGAACTTCAAAAGGATAAAACATAGAATTAGGTTAGATGTTATCTAGTCAGGAAGGCATATCTGAATTAGAGAGAAAACCCTGACTTAAGCATAGTTTGCTTCTGGCAAAACAGGTAGTAAATTCATCCTGGGTTCCCTTGAAACTTACTCTTCTCAATGAACCTAACCTGGGTCCCATTACTAGTCTTACCAAATGCTGAATTTATTTCTCTTAGTGTTAACTGCTAATTTTTTCACTGCTAAAGGGCTCTCAGAGATGTCTGGAGATTTTTACACTTGGAAAATCCAAAAATGTTGAGGGGAATTAAGCCATAATAGTACAGTAGAAATATACGTTGTGAAGTTGTTAGTTTAAAGGAGATACTGTTTTCATATTGTCCCTATGTCTAAAGCCTATCTTGTTTTTGTGGACTTACTAATGTTCTTAGATGGGAATAATTATGTAAGAAGGGTTTCTTTGATTTTTGATCTGCAGACAAAGAGACTCAAATCATTTGATATGACATTTATCTGCAAATCATCTATTGCAGTTGGTGTGAAGATGCAAAAATAAATTTGAACCCAAATAATTTCCTTCTTAAAGATATGACCCAATGACAGTGTAAGGAATGGCTTATCACAAGCTATCCTTGAAATATATAAAGACATTATCCTGCTCTTCAGGTAGAGCTTTATTACAAGTCATCCAGGCTCCACTTTTAGTCAGATGTCATCCCCGAACATCTCCTATAGACTTCTAGAGCAGCTGCTCTTAAGATTATGAGTGGCTCCAAGAAGACGTTCATGCAGTACTAAGCATAACCTTTTAAAAAGCGACTAATTTAAACTTGTGGGCTGAATTATAAGGTTTTATTCTACTCATGGAATTTTAGAGCAAGAAAGTTTTAAATTGTTTTCTTAGCCCTCACATGTTACCAAGTCCACAAAGAACAGGAAAATGCCCAAATTCCCACAGGTTATGAGTGCAGGGCAGCCCAGCTGTGTACCACTTCTGCTCAAAGACCTTCTACCTTAAAAATGAAGGCAACAAGATCTTGAATAGTCTGGTTCCACCTTACTACACATTGTTACCCAGGAGAGCAATTCAATAACTCCTTGTTGCCAGATAAATATTTTATGTGGGAATGCTAAAGAGTGGAATTAGAGAATGGTTAGCAGGCAGTTTTAATAATGAGCTGAAAGGTAACAGTGACTTGTCATAGCTGGGGCAGTGGAGGTGGAGAAAAGTAGGGAGATTTGAGACCTGTTTAAAGAGTGAGTGAAAAGAACATTTGCATGGATCCCTTGTTGTGGGTGAATGAAAGGAAGGAATCATAGATGATGCCCATGACTCTAACGCTGGACAACAAAGGATGAGAAAGATAAGGCAGAGGCCGGACACTGTTGGGGGCGGGGTGGTAAAAGAAAGAATTCTCATGTTTTTGTTTCAGAAATAACAATCTACTTTATAGGAGGCATGGCACATGTGAGAGGAGAAACAATGCTTCTACTGTCTTTGGATTCCACAGGGAAAGTTCCCTTAGCCTGCTCAGTCTTTGAATCTACTCCTTGCTCTTCCCCAAGGAGGCAGGAGGAGCTACCTGATTAGGGGGCAAAGGAGAGTGCACAACCCAGGCCCTTCCTTCTCTTCCTCTTTAGGAGTCAGACTCCACACAAACAAAAAACTAAGAAACAAAAAAACAAATCAAAACACCTGCCTTCTCTGTTCTGCAAGGCTGTAAGCTTCAAAGGGTAGACTACTCATATGAAGAGGACTTCAGGCATCCAGCCTTGTCTGTACCTGGGAAGATAGGTCTATTGAACTCTGAAGTAGAATTTTATAATTTCCTTGCAGATATACACCCAATATCTGCTTCAGAAGTTATAAACATGTACTTTGATGTCCCATATGCATTTTGCTATGATGTGAATGGGTTCGTGCAGAAGTTCATGTGTTGGGAATTCACATGTTAATGGTATCTGGAGGAGGAATTGGGGGGAAGAAATTAGGATTAGATGAGGTCATGAGGATGGGGCTCCTCTGATGGCATTGTTGGCTTCATAAGAACAGACCTGAGCTAGCGCACTTGCTCTGTCTCACCATATGACAGGCTCTGCTGTGTTGTAAGGCAGCACCATGCCCTTGGAATTCCCAGCTCCACAGAACTTTGAGCTACATAAATCTCTATTCTTTGTAAATTGTCCCGTCTTTGATATTTTCTGATAGCAACAAAAATCAATTAAGACACATTCTTCTTTTGTCTTATTTCTCAAGTCACTGGGTCAGGGGAGGGGAAAGAGAAGTTATACACTGGCCTTCTCAAAGTTGAAGAGTAGGAGATGTAGCAGGAGGAACACAAAATTCAAACTCTGACACTATGGCTCTGTGGCCTCAGGAAAAGGATTGAACTTCTCCACGCTTGTTTCCTAATCTATAAAAAAGAGAAGATAACACCCACTCCATCTTTATCTCTGAGTTACTAGGAAGATTACATGAGATAATTCTGTACAAGTGTCAGGCACATAGTAATATTCAAATATAGGAACCATCACTTTTATTCCAAATGTACTAAGGAATTTATAGATGGAATTTCTGCAAAGAAAACACTGAAAAAAACTGAACTGTTTTTTTACAGTACTTGTACTGTAACAATAATTATTATGAATATTATTTTACTGTACATGTCATGTCTCCTTAAGTAAATAGTGGATCAGGGGATCATTCTTCAGGGAAAAAGGGGAGGCAGTCATTTCATGCTCATTTACTCAAGTTTTCCTATTTCAACTGTTGAATTACTGATGTATTCTTTAGCTTTCTATATTTTGAGGACTACAAATGCATTAATCATGAATGGATTCCTTTATCAAGGAAAGAAAAATGTCTTTCATAAAGCTGGAGTGATAAAAAATAAATACACTTCCACACAGGTTCAAGGACCAAATTCTGCAAGAAGCAGTGAAGACATATACAGATCTTAAGGATCTGTGTATTTCTTAGTCAAGACAAAATGCCAGCTCTCAGAAACATAGCTACACCACTTGTACAGTTTGGTTGGCTTTCCCTTTGGTGGACTGTCAGAGAAGGGCAGCACCAAGTCCTGTGGCTGCATTTTACAAATGAATAAGCAAGTTTTCGAGTGTTAAAACACTAAGGGAGAAGAAATATAAAAACAGATGTATTAAACCCCACATGATTCTTGGTGGATTCAAGAAGATGAGAAATATTTCTTTTTGTGTACGAAGAAATAAAAAAAGCACCACTGTGGGGGACATTCACCATCATTCACCAGGAACTTAGGTTAACAAACACAGGCCTCAAACAATCCATGGGCCTGAGAATTGCTGACATGGAAAGTTCTGTGTTGCTGTTGCTGAGTTCCTGGTGCGTACCAGGCTAAGAGATATACCAAGGAAAGAATATTTATCATTGTGCTCATTTTAATAAAAGCTTAGTTGTTGTATGCTAAGTGTTTAAATACCAATTTCCTCATCAGTTTCCTACTTAGAATATTTTTGAGGGGCAAGGTCCTTTTTATATTGCAAGGCTTTGACTCACAGGAAATAAAATATAACCAGGATCCACATGGAGTAGCAGTTTAAAATGTAATTACACTCTGTGTATTTAAAAAGAAAAACAAATATTTCACATATCCAATTTTAAAATGAAAAGGATACAATCATAGGCCATATGGCATATGGCATAAAAAAGAGTTGCTTTCTGAGGGGGGCTGTGAGATTTTAAAATTAAAAATGAATAGCTATTTCATGTGATAAGTTTTATTGTAAAGGTTAGAGAGGGCAAGAAAGGATGAGGAAAAGAGGAAAATGAGGGAAAAGATAGGCAAGATGAAGGAGAGGAAGTGGGAGGGAGAACAGGATCGAAGACAAGGAAAGGGAAGTTGGAGGAGGGGTGGGGGAAGCCATTACACAAAAAGAACAACTGGTGTGGCATGTCAGCAAGAAGAGATGGAAAGCACAAGACCAAAAGAGGAGGGAAAAGAAAGAAGACAAAAGGAGGAGCGGTGTTAAGGAGAGCCAGACTTCAGAGGACTTTGGAATATGTTAGGTAAATGCATTTATCAGTATTACTGTTCTGTGCACTTTGGAGAACTGATTCCTATGATCGCCATCTTTGGAAATGTCCCTTAGCTGTGTGAGAAAACTGGTCACTGATGATTTCAGAACTGCTTACTTCTCACAGGATTGAGTTTTTCTCAGGAAGTGATAAACAATCCAAATAAAAATATCTAGAGATCACAAAAGGTCATGACAATTATAGAGATGCTTCCCAGAAATGTGTACAGACTAGAGAAACATAAATACTTCCCTGGAGTGATGCACTTGCTGTCAACAAGAGTTTGATCCTGGGCTCTCCCTACACATTAATCTGGTTTAAGTTACCACCTCTACCTCACAGAGCTCCCAGTCTGACCTTTTACACTCCCCCAAGCAAATCTTTGCCTTGCTTTTTCATCACCTAAATTTAAATAAACAAGAAAAGCAGAATATATCTCCCTTGTTCCAACACTACCATTATTAAATACAACATTACTATATTCCCAAAGCCCCAGTCCAGTCATATTTAGTCATAGCTCATATCTTCCTCTCTTGCTTTCATCCTCCCATCCTGGATAATTCTCCTTCTCGACTGGTAATAGATGATGAAATGCTTGGTTCCCGGCATCTTCATCTCTCTAACATTCACAGCCTGGTCCACTGTGGCCCTGTACTCAGCCTACCCCGATCTATGAGAAATGAGAGGACTCGGCCTCTAAGTGGCCTAGCTCAGCATTACTACCTAAATCCCTGGAACTAACTTGACCTTGGAACCTAGTACAGTACTCATACTTAGGCTACTTCCCCTTGTGACCAAATAGTCAATTACATTCTTTTTCCTCAAGTATTCATAGAACACATCATGTATTTATTAAGCACCATTCACCATATGCTAAGTGCTATGCCACACACAGAGTGCTCCAATGCCAAGAAAGCCAAGTCATATGCCCTCAAGGAGCTCACAGATTAATGGAAAGAAAGACAGATGAGCCAAAATTAAGACAAACTGAAAGAAGTGTCATATAGGCTGTGCTGTGAGAATAAGAAAGAAGAAAGAACTGCCCTTCTCATTATTCATTCTCACAGTTATAGTCATACACAGCCTCTAATCTGGGGTGACTTTATGAGCCTGCACCCAATGCACTCACACAGGGCCCCATGGCAAAAAGAGCACCCCTAACCCTTGAAGTTTAATTTCCTGTAGTGACTGTCTTGAAAATCAAAATAATTTTATTTTCAAATTCCTGTGTTGAACATGAAATCTGACAGAGATGCCTCAGGAGTTCACATACTGTCGAGCCTCCTGATGGATTCTCAGCCTATAGCCCCCTGCCTCAGCCTCCAACCCCCTGCCTTATTTGACTCAGGGATGTAATAGGGTCACGTGACAGAGAGGCCTGTGTTGCCCACCAGCCCACCAGTGATCCAGGCAAGGACAAACGGAGGTTCGAGGCCCTTAGCGTCTCAGGTGGGATGAGGCCCTGTTTGTCCCCAGCCCAGGCTGGCAGCATCACCACCTGCTCAGTAAGGCAGTCTGGAGCTCAACCTGATCCTGCTTAAGGAGCCTGTTCTGGCCGAGGTTGCAGCACTCTGGGGACGGTCCATCTATCTTAGTTGGGAGCGAAGCAGGCCTGAGAAGACTGATCTGGGGGCAGGGGAGATTGTCTTTCCTGTTCTTGATGATTCCCTCATTTTCATCTTCCACTAGGAGCCAGGTCTCATCCTAACACTTGAGAGCATAACCACTTCCCTCACGCTTTTCTGTTGTTGTTGTTGTTGTTGTTGTTGTTGTTATTAAGAAAACCGTGGCTCTGTTGTATTTTAATACACTTTCTTCACTTAATGGTATTTTGTGAATAATTTCCTCTGATTAAATATCCTAATTAATGGAAAACCATAATCTATTTATCCAATCCCTTGGTTGGATATTTGGGTTCAGAATTTTACACTATTATAAATAACAATATAGTGAGCATTCACATAAACAGACCTTTGCACACACCCCTATAAAAATTTCCTCCAGATGACCTGGAATTCTTATATTAAAAGTAATCAATAGTCTGGCACTACATGTTTATTGCCAAATTTTCTTACCTCAATAATTCCTAAAGGCTGGCGGAGCAGTTGTGCACCCAGGAGACATTTGACAATGTCTGGAGGCTTTTAAAGTTTTCACAAGTTTGCCTCTAATAGGTAGAAGCAAGTGGTGTTGTTCAACACTCCATGATGAATAAGCGAGCTCCACAACCACAGCTGAGGATCACTTGGTCAAAATGTCAGTAGTGCCACTGCCAAGAAACCCTGTGATGCTTTGGGTATCGATTTGCCTGAACTAAGGGATACCTAGAAAGCTGGTAAAGCATTGTTTTTGGCTGGGTCTATGTCGGATGTTTCCACAGTTGTTAGCATGCAAGTCTGAGTGGACTGGGTGGAGAGGATCAGTCCTCAGTGTGGTCCAAGTCCAGAGAGAACAAAAACAAAATACGGTGAAAATCCCACCCCATATGTACATATAACTTGTATATACTCTTCCTTTCCTATCCTTGAATACCAAAACTCCAGGCTCTCTGGCCTTTGGACACTGGGACTTATACCAGCGGCACCAGGGGTTCTCAGACCTTTGGCCTCAGACTGATGATACTGCTACCACTGACTTCCCCGGTTCTAGAGCCTTTAGACTTGGACTGAGCCATGCCGTCAGCACCCAAGGGTCTTCGGCTTGCACATAGCCTGTCCTGCAACATCTCAGCCTCCACACCTGCACGAGCCAGTTCTCCTAATAAATCTTTTCTCCTCTACTCACCTAGGGATTGATTGATTGAGCCCTGCTCTTGGGTCTTTCTCTGCAGAGAACTCTGACACACACCCTAACCTACACAGTGGCCGCATCAGTGAGTGTCAGTCTTGAGACAAAATAGAGACTCCTAATAGAGGCTTTTCCACAGGATTTACCAAGTACCCACCAGCTGCCAGAAGTTGTGGTAGTTACTAAGTTAGCACTTGAAGAAGACAGTCAGATCTATAAGGAAGAGTGAAGACAGGAGGTAGCTTGGAAGTAAATTTAGGCTTTACTTGCTAATGAGAATGGATATTTCTATATCCTCATATATTTCTGAATAATTTTGTATTACATTATTTCCATAGAACTACTAATTTTTACACAACCTCACAAGGTTGCTACAAGAAATTACCTTTATTGCTATATCACTACATACATGAATGCTTGATTCTGTTTCTCTTAATTTTTAAAACTTAAAATTAGTTCTTCCTTCAGCAGAAAACCAAGATCTTAAATGTGAAATATTTGAATGATGATAGTTGCTCTTTTTTTCTTAGTTGGCCTTTTCCTTCTTTAATTTAACATAGCAAAATCTCAATTTGGTTAAGTTTGAGGTAAATGTTTTTCTGCCCTTTGTATTTTAACTTAGTAGGCACTCTCTGAGTACCAGTTCCTTTCTGACTGTTCACAGCAGGCATAAGCAAAAGGGAGGGGCCAAAGCAAAAGCTCTTCCTCTGGTTTCTTCATTTTAAACATGGATGGCAAAAGAGAAAAGGGAGATGCTCCAGCTAGCAGCTGTGCCCTCAGCCTCCACTCCAGAGATTCCTGGCTCTGCCCCCTGCAGTATCAGTGCCTGGCACATTCACTGCCTCTGACTGCTCACCTTCTCATATGTCTGCAAAGAAATCTCAGTACTGGATCAAAAGGAGATGCTATGGCTATCCTGGACTTTCAAAGCTCTTGCTCACAAAAGAAAAAATCTGATCTAGTCTCACATTTCTGAAGAAAAAGAAGAAGAAGGGGGGGAGGGGAGGGGGAGGAAGAGAGGGAGAAGGAGAGGGAGAGGGAGAAGGGGGGTAGGGGAGAAGAAAGAGAAAGAGAAGGAGGACAAGAAGGAGGGGAAGGAGGAAGAGGAGGAAGAAAAAGAGGATGGGGAGGAATCAGAAGGGGAGGAGGAGGAAGAAGTCGTACTAACTGCACAGAGTACACACCCTCTCACTTAGCAGTCTTATGGCAGCAAAAGGATACAACATAAAGTGGCCACTAGAAAGAAGGAACTATAGCTTCACTTTTCTAGAGGACTTTATGCAGAAAAGAATCAAAATCTAGGAAGCTTTCCTTAGTAATTAGGTCATAATCCCAAGCCTACAGGTCTTAATTACATTACAGCTGTTATTAACCTTTAACTATATAATCATGCACATTAACTTACCAAATACCCATAAAAATTGTAAGCTCATTAAACTGTGCACAGCTATTTAAATGAGAAGGGAATACCATCCAATTGTTTTAATTGAAAAAAGTGAGGTTAAAACATTCTGGTAATCTGATAAAGTAGTACAGATGGCATAAATGCATAAAGGATAATGCACAACCTTAAAAATAACATTATTTCCAAATAGAAATCATTAACAAAGCTTGTCTTTTAATTAATAAATGTTCAACACATTTAAAATTAAATTATTTCATGACTTCCATCCAGCCTAATAGATTCTTATTTTTTGCTAGATTATAACTTCCTAGAAGTTTCAATTTTTATAAGACCTTCTGAGAATATATGAAGCATAAGATTATTTCTTGGTTACAAGAACTGAGGTTCACTGTTCATCTACCCTTTAATGTTACCCACCAGAATTTATTTAGTTTACAAGTGCTTGACCCAAATAATGTCATTTTAAAAATCCTTAGGATTCCACCAGGAAAAGTCCAAATGATCAATCTGGAGATTTCATATGGGGATTTGCAGCACAGAAACCCAACATATACTTTTGGTATCACATCTTATACAAGAAATTAGGCATATTGGTCAGTTACAAAAAGAAACTCAACACATTTGTGCTTGTCAAATGAAAAATGTGTATTATGACCAGTAAATCCTCATACTTAATTTTCACTTAAAGTATCTCACTACTTTATGTTTTAAAATAATCATTACCTACATATAAGGTATCCTGTATGTGTGATGTGTCATGTACATGTGCGTGTTAAAATAGAAATTTTGTTCTAATCAGGAATGGCAAGACACACAGATACAGAAATGACTGCCATGAAGGAAGAAGTTTCTCCTCACAGACCCTGATAACAGGGAGCACAGTATGCCACACAAGGCTGCATGGGGAAGGACCAGGGTCAGTCAGTGGGCAGAAGTAGTAAGGTTTGTACCTGGACCTTTGATAATTAAGGGCAAGGGGAATATTGGCTTGGAGTGTGAATATTTGATAGAAGGATGGCTGGGGGTGTGGGCTGTGAATTGATGAGTGTATATATAGAAGGCATCCCCAAAGGGAAGTCCTTTGCTCTCTTTAGGAACTAGCTAGCCTTGGGAGAGGCAGTCTCTCCAGGATGCCCAAATGTCAAAGCATCAAGAATACAGAAAATAAGAGAATAGTCAATACAAGTACTACCATATTTTAGATCAGAGTCCCTTTTCATGTTCCATGGTCAGCCCTGTGAACTATGGAATGTGCATTTAAAAACATTAATAATGACTTCCTTGCATTTACTACTTTATCCTTTTGCAAAAGCTTTTCTACCATCTCAAGAGAATATAATTAGATTTCATGATGTGATCCTTACAAAACACTGTAAGACAGACATATCCTAACATATCATTGCTTTTCTAGCTGAAAAAAATGAAGGCAAAACTAAGAACAAAAACCAAAATTCCAATTCCAAGTTTAAAGTTTGTTCTATTACATTGTGATTTCTTTTACAGCACCATGATTAGTAAAAAATTCAATTCTTGGCCAGGGATTTAGCTCTGTGGTTTCGCCGCCTGCCGAGCAAGTGCAAGGACCCGAGTTTGATCCCCGGCACCCCCCAAAAAAGAATTCAATTCTCAAACAAATTAGTTTAATTAGGCTGTGTAGGGGAAAGTTTTCATAAACTGAACCAAAGTTATCTCTTCCATCTAGGTGTGTTTGGCCCAGGCTACTATCTCTGGAGTTTCTTTGGGGATATAGAGTATGGAGAATAAATAGAATTGCCTTGCTGAGGCAGGAGGATCATCATGAGTTCGAAGGCAACCGGGGCTATACAATATGTTGAAGGTCAGCTTGAACTACAGAGTGACATCCTGTTTCAAAATCAAAACAAAATAGTAAAAAAGAATAAATAGAATTATTTGGAATGAATAAGGCAGTCAAATGTCATTATCACATTTACGAACTCTTTTCAACAGGTTTAGATCACCATAATCCATATATTCATGAAATTTAGTGTGCAATTCAAACAAGGCTATTCCTAGTGGATATGCTATCAGGGGTGTTTTATCTTCAAGAAGTTGTACTGTCTGAATGAGGTAATCATGAAAAAACTAGAAAATTCAGCTAGCCCGAGCAGTCATGTTCCACCCTATGCCCATCTTAGAAGTTTCCAGAAGGAAGGGTATTGGTGCTTATTAGTATTTTGTTAGGGCCAGTTTGTTCTCTCTAAAATGCAATGAGGTAAAAGAAAAAAACAAATACCCCCCTCCAAAAAATTCAAGGAAAGTTTTGGATACAGCAATGTGGTAACTTGATTGATGCAGACAAGCAGTTCAGAAAGTTCACCAGTTTTATGGGCTTCAGAAGCCCTATTTTTAAAAAAATCTTTAAAACAGGGACCAAAGAATTAAAAGATGTGTTTAGAGGATGAATTTTCTGATTGGTCTGTCTATATTGTCTGAGTAGGCTGAACGTTTTGCTTTAGAGGCATGTGAACTGACCAAGGCAGGCATCAGTGATAATTACTCACTCAAATGAAAAATCATGCACAGAGTATGGTCAAAGAACATGGTGAATGTTTAAAGTTTTAAAATGTATTATGGTAAAAAACACATTGACATTAGTCCTCCTGAAGATACTCACCTTTCCTTCAAACTCATTCATTACATCATTCTTGTCACCTTCTGAAGAAGTTCTGGAAGTCCTCCTTTATTAGTCCTTTAGTTATGCTCTTCTGGCTGTTTTGATTTCCTTAATCCATTCAAAAATGTTTACCTTTCATGATAATTTTCACTTTGGGGAATAGGCAGAAGTCACATAATGACAGACCCAGTGACAGGTGAGTGACATCACATTGTAACATTTTTAGAAGAGTGCCTTTCCATTGGATGGCATTTGGTGGAAGCATTCACCACATTTTGATCACACCTCACAAAGACACTCATTAAAGAGGGCTTCCAGAACTGCTTTAAAAAGTGGCAAAAATAAGAGGATAAGTGTGTTTGAACAGAGGAGTAGTTAGGGGATTAGTGAATGTATCTTCTATAGTAATAAATTGTTTTATTTAAACATTTACTGTATATTTTCATCACCCCTGTATAAGGTCCTATATAGGGCCTACTGCAGCATATGTGGAGTGGGGAAGTCATGACTTAGATCTCAAAATTTTAAATTTAAGCAATTATTTAAGACAAGTACTTGAACAGTTATACTTCTAAGAAAGTGGAACAGGCACATTAAAGTACCACAGTTCAAAGGAGAGAAAAATCATGTCCAGTTTGGGTGGGACAAAATAGGAATTAGCAAGGGTTTCTTGCAGATGGACTTTAAAAGGTGAGAGGTTTAGACTGGCAGAGGAAAGGAGAAAGCAAAGGACAGATGAGAGCATGCATACAGTAGTTAGTGGTCAGCAGAGTCCTCTCCGGGAGTGCTGGGCATGAAGCTTCTGCAGGCCACAGATCTCAGCTTGAATCCCAGCTCCCTCCCTTAGCTCCTGAGTTGCTTTAAGCAAATTACTTAATCCCTGCTAACCTTGGTCTCCTCTTCTACAAAAGAAGGATTTTTCAGAGGGTCAAATGACAGAATGCTTGCTAATGAGCTAATTCCTGGCTCATAGGTGGTACTCCAAGAAATGAGGTTATTGTTAATCAAGAGCAGAACTTCCTTCTACTTACTATTAAATGTAATTTATTCATTCTTTCATTCAGGTGATAAAGATTTGTTGTTCTAAATTTGCAACAGCCTAATACTATATTTTATGATAGAAAACACAATTTATCATTAATATGTGGAACCTATTTGGAAGTTTGGTTGAAAACAATCACTTAATAAGAAAGGCCTGGAATTATAGAAAGCACTTTTTTTAATGCCAGGAAACTTTCTATACTATTTTAATTCTAAAAATAAATAAATTTAGCCTTAGTGTCTATAAATGACCAGGAACCAAAGTTTCTCCTAAAATATTAGAAACCTAACCCACTCTTTTATGATTAAATTGCATTTTTTATGATTCAAATTCCACTTAGCAAAAGAATGTGGTTACTCTGCAAATATTACCCTTAAAATATGTGACTGAAGTAACTGTACCTCAAGAATCTTGTTGACTTTCCGACAAAACAACGCAAAGCTGTTTCAGAGCAAAACTTCATATGGCTTCTCCATACTGAATTAAACACGAAATGATAGTGTCCAAACTAACCCCACCCTGTAAATAAACAGGTGGCCCAAACCTCAGGAACCAAAATAAATTGGTCAGATTAGTTAACATTTAGTTTATGGGTTAAGGAAAATTAAATTAACCTTAAATTACCTTTCCAGGATTCTTTAGAAACTGTACTTTTCTGGAATCTATCCTCACATACAAAGTAGCAAATGCAATTTGTCATTGTGTTTATCACCGTCATGTGTCTGTGGAGAAGAGGGGCTGAAATAGCAAAAGTTTCCTGCTACAAACAAAAGATCATTTCTGGCTGTGGATTAGTGAACTTGTTTATGGGCTTCAGAGAATTTTTTTAACACTGTGTGCAAAGCTGAAATAAGATTTCATGAAACTTCTTTATAATACTAGGCTTGAAGTGGTGTCAACATCTACCTAATATACAGATCTCTACAACACAGTCACAAGACTCTGGAACACATCCATCAGCACTACCATATTTGGGATGGAAATACTTTTGTTGTTGAATTTTCTCAATATCGAAAAGTAATTCCTTTGGATGCTAACACTATTAATGTATTTATTTCAATGGTGATTATTCTAAAATGAGATTAAAACTGAAAATCAATGAAAATGAATGATTAAATATCACTAGAGTATTAATGTATAATAAATACAGACATGCCAGTATAGTACAATGTATCTTTAAAATTTAGTTTATAATTTTTGTTTTGTTTTCCATCTCCTCTCAAAGACAAGTGATGAGCTCTCCCTTCATATATCATGAGAAGGCACAGTAGAACTTGCATGAGCAAAGATCATTCAAAAGATCATCAAAAGTAGTCCGGGGAAAGGGATGCAAAGTATAAAATAGAAAAGAAATAGAAAAGCCTATTCAGCCATTGAAAATGGCATATAATTTAATCAGGATGGAGCTAAAACCAAGTGAAGGGCTGCAGTAGACACAGGCTGGAATAAAATTGGATGAATCCACCCTAGACTCATAATCTGGGCCAGGGCCGGCTTCATGAGCATGTGGCAGTGCAGTTGGTGAGGGAAGGGGTTACTTGAAGATTAATGCAGCCTTGTGTGAAATTCTTAAAAATTCTGTCTTTGAATTTGTGTTTTGAAGGTTAAGTCCAATTGCACAATGGAGTCTGAGCTAGAGCCTAAAAGCTTGGCTCACATTCAATCTCCCCTCCTATTCTCTGGCCAGGACTGGTTCTTGAGCATCTGATCCCTGTCCCCTAGTGGTCTAGCCCCCACACAGCCTCCCCCTATCTCCTCTCCTGTGAGACCAGGAGCAGCAAACAGGTCACATCTGCTGGGGGCAGAGGCCCACACCCCATATCTGCCATTGCCTTTGCTCCTGCATGGGGTCTGGCTGGGGGCCTCCGGAGTTAGGCATATGCCGGGCACCATCTCTGGCTGGTGCATGGTTGTGATCCTCTCCACTCAGAGCTGGCAGCACCAGGCCACCTCCAACTCAGGAGAGGGCCTCTCACCACTCCAATGAAGACACCAAGAATTTCCCAGTTGTAATCGCTTAGGATTTCCAGCCCAGAGGTTGCTATGGTTTAGAAATCAGATGGTTAGGAAAGGTAGGCTGATTTCTTCAGCCCCAGCTGGAGCCTCCCTTCTCGTTTCCCAATCAGCTCTGCTAATTACATAGCTGGACCTACTTAGAATTCTTTCCCTTAACCCTACTACTTTAGTTCAGTTCTTTATTATGGCATCATAATAGACTCCTAATTATTTTCCCAGCTCTTCCCTGTTCAATTCATTCAGCCATCATGACCAAATTACCCAAAACACCGCTTTGATCATGCTGTTTTCAGGACCCCTGTGGCCTACTGTTAGCAAACTCCAGCCAAGTGTTCAAAGTCCTTCCTTATTTTGCACACTCCTGCTCTAATGTATGCAGTGATTTCACCAAATCAACACACTCATCATCTCCTTCACACACCTTACACTTGTTCATCGCTTTGTCTCTGCTAAGACCAGTTTGCACTATCTGCTTGGCTTCCCCTCACTTCATAACCACACCCAACTGGGAAATCTAACTCTTCTTACAGCTTGAGTGGCACCTCTTCGATGACGTCTTCCATCATAAGCAAAGTCACATAGTGAATCCAGGCTTCTCCAAGAGTGATACCATTTAGTTTTGTCATTTAAGTACAGCTTGTTTGTAGCTGTCCGTGTAGAGTACATTGCCCCCCACTGTAAGCCCTTGGAGGACAAGGAGCATGTCCTTTCACCTTTGTACACCCAAAAGGTTCCCACTCAGGGCCTTGGTTGTAACGGGATCTCAGTGCCTGTCTGCCGGGCCTGATGAACAAATGAATCTGTTGCGTAAACAGATCAGGTCTTCTGAAAGCCTAGCACACCTGGAACTCTTCTGCGTCATCCCTCCTTCCTCTCCCTTCACCTAACAAAACGTCCTGCTGCTTTTCACACCCAAGCCCATCAAACACCTGTATCATCATTATCAACACTGACACAAATTCAACTCACACTTTTTATTAATGTTTAAAGTATTATATTCTGATGTTCAGAATATTTTCAAAGGGAACACCTGTTGCTTGAGTGCTCTTATTTTCAACCTCTTGAGGGCAATTTATTCATAACTATATTAAAGTGAACTGTTTAATAACTTATAACTGTCAGGGAGAAAAGGTAATTGTAGCCACTCGCATCATACTGGATACTTAAACTTAATTTGTTTTTCCACTTGCAATTCTTTATTAATCTCCTAATTTCAAGTCTGTTTTAGCACTAATTAAGGAAAATAATGCAAAGCAATGAAATAAATAGAGGGAGATTTTTGCTGCTAAAGTTTTATTCAACTTCAGTATTTCATTAAATAGTCTACGCTTGACTCAGAATGCAAGCGTATTATCACAATTTCTTGTGTCTGCAATGCCTTTCTCTTGCTCATATTATGAGCCGCCAAAGAATAAGATCATTAATCTATCAAATGATAAAAATTAAAAACTGTATGTGATAAAAATTTCATCTCCTGAAGGAAAAACGTACACTAACCAAATTAAAGCAGGTACACCTTCAAGACATATTGTGTTAGTTTACAAAAAGCTATGTAATATTTAGATAGAAACGTCAAGATGTTTACATACATGATATGAATTAAAATCGATTACAATAAAAACATGCATTTGGAAGACTGTCACATTCCATTAAGAGGAATCTGTAAGAGCAGGAAATGGAAAAGACAGGAGGAATGCTAGAACTGGGGAAGGGTAAAACATTAACACAACTCTGCAGAAATTCATGTTGCATGAATTACTAAAAAAAAAAAAAGTGTAGAAATTTTGATAAACTAGGTAGGATATGGTTGGGAATCAGTAGCCACATTTAGGAGAATCTTAAGTAGAGAGTAGAAGCATAGCTATTTCTATATTCCTTGAATATAAAGTTGGCCCCAAAATGGCTCAGGGAAAGATGAGGCTGGGCAGAATGTACTGAATTGCCATCACAGACCCAGATGAGGAGAAGAAATTCTGCAAAAGAGATAAGGAGAAAGAACACCAGCAAACTAGGTATCATCATCATCATAAACTGCTACCACTTCTTGAGCAATTGCCCTGGGCCAGGTACTGTTTCAGGGGCTGCCATGCAGTATCTCATTTTATTTTATCAATAAGCCTTGCCAGGTAGGTGTTATTATTTTCACTTTGTGGATGGGAAAATTGAGACTCAGAGATAAAGAATTCTCTCTAGGTCACAGCAATGATGACAGTAGTGTAGTAAAATAAAGAAAAAGGCAGTTTTATGAAAGAACAGCGCCATGAATAAAATTAAGAAAAACACCACCAAATTAAAAATTCCTAACTACAGCATAGAAGCCATGGAAGGAAGAGAAAAGGAATTTTCTAACCAGACAAAATGAAAGCAAAGTGAATCAAGATCTTAAGCCCCAATCCACACAGGCCCTTCCCCTTCTTGCCTTTTTTCAGCCCTCCAACAACCCAGTCTTACTTTTAGCCATCACACTAACCTAGGGGACGGGGTGGGGGGACTCGCTTTTCCCAAAGTCAAGAGTCAAATATTGAACAGCAAGTTTGTTTCACGCTCTGTCTGCACAGAAAGGACAGAGCTCACAGGAAGCAACAGCTGCTGGAAACCTGATTTTCATTGCCTGTGATAACACCCACAGCCACATTCTAGGCAGCAGGAAGAAAAGTTAACTGCCAAGGAGGCCAAGAATTATGCTCTAGAAGAAAGGGCAGTATAGGAACAGCATTAAATAAAAGTTAGGCATTAAGAGAGGACAGTTAGAAAGCTATAGAAATAAGGGGGAAAATCAATTGGGAATGAACTAGAAAAGCAAACGCAATAAAGGAAAGACTGCAGCTCCAAGCTTTTATAAGTATTAACCAACTTGGGAGGGATTTTTTTGTCGTTCAAGCACACAATAAGGATGTGGAAATACTGCAATAGGGAAAACATTAGTAACAGCTTACCAATATTTTACAGATTCTTCAACATATCAATTATTAAATTATTTTTCCATGGTTTTCTTAAGATTGTAAAGAAATACACACTTGTTGCAAATCATTAATTGGTTCCTAGACTTAAACCAAAAAATTCTTCAGGAAAGATATAATAAATAATGCACCTAATCTATAACAAAAGGATAACAAAAATAGCTTTTGGATAGGCATCCCTTAGTACTTAAAGGGTTTTGTTGAGAGACATCTCACAAAAATATGACATTCCTTTTTAGTACAACTTAGTCAATTTTCTATGTAAAATAGTAAACTTTCAGATGAAATAGGGAAAATCTTACATTTACTGTCCTTGCCAACTACTTTTACTATTCCGATTGACAGCAATCAAAATCTTGACAGGCATAAACCTCCATGATACAACTGGCAGAAATAGTCACCAAATGACTACAAAACATTGATAATCAAGGATAAGAACTTTTAATTCTTATGAACTCTGAAGAAGTCTGGTAGAAAGTGACATCCAGCTTCATCAAGTGTAGTAAGTAGATACTGAAGAAATTAAAACTGACTGGCTTTCAGATCCAGCATCTAATAACAAGTTCAAATCACTGCAAAAATGAAAGGTTAGGAAAACTAGACAAATGCATGTTGGTTTTTTTCCCATGTCAAATGAGCATGTTTACCCTGCCGATTGCTTCTGGAGCTGCTACAACTTTATCAATTGTTTTTTGTATATTTTGCAAACTAAAACACTACTTGCTGAGTCCTGTTAAAAGCTGACTACAGATAATGTATACAAACCTAAAGATAACTAGCCCTTCCATTTGTCCAACCTCTCTAAACTCAACAGCAGAAACAATTAAATGGATACTGAAACAGGACAAATGCGTCAGAGGCCTAGTCGTCTGTCTTTCTCTCTCTTTACCTCTTCTTTCCTACCTCAGACCCCATGAAAGATTAAGATAGAGAAGGGTAGGGAAATACTTAGGTATTCTTTTCCCTTTCCAACCTTAAATTGGAGAATGAAGAAGCATTATGGTCCCCCCAAACAGCAGAGATAACAAAATAACCATTTTCTTCAGATTTAACACTGGAATTCCAGAGCAGACATGCTTTTCTAGCTGTTCACAACTGCACTCTAAAACCATAAACTAATATTCTTAATGAGAGACTATTTTGGTAGAGAAACACGTGCTATTACTGTATAATATATGCACTTCCCAAAAGCCACTGTGTGTCAGGAAAAGACCATTACATCAAAGATGACGTTACAACATGCTAACAAGTCTAACTCAAGATGAAATTTAAATAGTAAGATTATATTGTGAAGAGTCTAAATTAATGCTATTCCTGGATGCCACAGGGTAATGGAAGGCTCAACTCCCAAGCCAGAGGGCCTGGGGAAGACAGGACAAGGCAAAGTCCTACCTGGTAGGCATCAGGAATGTTGACGGTTTCTCCATGCTCCCCAACATAGCCAATGATGCCTTTGCCCCAGGGGACCTGCACCTCATTTGAGTTCTCTGTGCTGCTGCAAGGCAGCAGTGGGGTTCCTGCACGCACATCAAAGAACTTGGAGACCAAGCTCTTCTTGCCAGCAGCTGCCCCTTCCACTAGGAAGAGAGAACAGCGGTCAGCATCCACCATGAGACAGACAAAGATGAGGATCTTGTAGCTAAGGCTGGTGAGGTCAAGGTCATTGGAGATATCCTTGACCAGTTCCAGGAAGAACTGACGCTCATTATGCTTTTTGAGGTGGCACTTGTAATTGATGACTTGGAAGGTAATCGATGACAAACTTCTTGGGAAGAAAATAGGAAAGACAAAAATCTTTGTATGATCTGAAGGCAAATGGAAAACAGGACCCAACATGGAACCCTGAAGAAGTCTCTAGGAATAAATGAAACCATTTCCCTGTCGGAAATGTAACACCAAAGAATTTTCTATTTCCGACCTCTTCTGCTAATTCCATCAAAATAGTTACAATAAAGTCTCCAACAACATTTGCAGGCCATAAAATCCCTTCATTGGCACAAACTAGCATATCTAAAAAAGCATGAAACTGTGAAAACAGATACAATATTGTGAAGATATTGTGCAGTACACAGAATCCCTTATGTCACTATCATACCCCAAAAGGTATAGTATTTGAAGGAAAATCAGTCAGCTCCAACAAAAATTCTCCAGGCTCTTTCCTACCTGTCCTCCAACCTGTAAATATTGTCCAAGTAACGTCTCACTGGAGAAGATAAAAGGATCTTCCTATTTTGCCTTGTTTTTATCTAAATATTAATGTAATTATCATTGATATTCCCAATTTTCATTTATTGAGTATTTTTAATGTAAAAAACCCTGGATGACATGCAGAGTATCTTTTATTATTCCAAAGATGGCCAATTATATTTAGTACTGGATGGAATTCTAACAAGCATCTAATACTGCACTTTGTACATTGTTACACGTGTGGAAATTGGGATCTGAAGCAGACGTAATTTCCTGCTCTTGGTGCCATCCCACCTTTCCAACATCACACAGCTGGGAACTAACCTCATTTAACACAATAAACTTCTGCCTCCCAAGTTTTCCCTAATCAGTCCATCTCCAAAAACACACGTCCTGACCCACTCTGTGTCCAGGGGGCATCATCTGATATGTAAGGGATGCTGATGCAAAATGAACCACCTCAAAACTTGATTAAAACACACTTCTTTCTACTTCCCACAGTTCTGTTGGTTAACCAGTGGTTCTTCCATTCTCCTTGGTATTAGCTGGAATCACTTATGTAGCTGCATTCAGCAGGAAGCTACGCTATAGGCCTCAGGAAAGCCACTTGGACATATCTAGGGTCTTAGTGCTGACTGCACCAAGGTGACTTAGTTCTCCTCCAGGAGGTTTAGTTTCACATGGTTATCTCATCCTCCTGTCCTTCTTTACATGGCTTCTCCCTCCAACAGGATGGCCTGTCCTTCCTTACAATATGGCAGTTGAGTTCCAACAGGGAATGTTGAAGAAGATAAGACCAATGTGGAAACCCTGTCAAGCTTGCATGACACTCTCTAATGGTAACATCCTATTGGTCAAAACCAATCACAAAGCCTAGTGCAGCTGAGGGAAGAACAAGGGTGGGGAAACTCACAGGTATGGTTTCCTTGGAGCCACTCATCGAATAATGGACCATGCAAGCTCCAGATTGAATCCAAACTCATAGTTCCAACTGCTTCAAGACATTTGCTCCTAAATGTCAGATACCTCAAATCCATCATTTCCAAGGTCACTATCACTCCTCCCCACCTTAAATCACTCAATTCTATCTCAAAAATTTCTCTTTGAATCCAAATCCATTTGCGTTAAGGCAAGTCTTCATCATCTATTCATTTTTTGCTAACCAGTATTGCCACTCACATAATAAATGTAATAATGGCACAGACTTGCTTATAAATACTTTTCTTTACCAAATTCAGCCCAGGTAAAACATATATATAGCGGGATGCTCAGTAGCTCCTTAAAAGATATATAAACTCTGAATTTGTGAAATTGATTTCATTTGGAAAAAAGGTCTCGGTTTATGTAATTAATATCTCAAGATGAGATCATGCTGGATTTAGGGTGATCCTTAATTCTAATAACTTTTCCTTATAAGACACAGAAATTCACAGAGGAGAAGGTGATGTGAAGATAGATTTAGAGATTGGAATGATGTTGTATAAGCCAAGGAATGTCAAGGACTGATGGCAGTCACTGTAAGCTAGGAGAGAGGTACACTATGGATTTTTTCTGAGCCTCCGGGGGAGAGGGGGGGCTTCCTCATGCCTTCATTTTGGAATTCTGGCCTCCAGAATTGTAAGAGAATGAATTTCTAGGGATCGGTGTCACCCAGTTTCTGATACTTTGTGATAGCAGCCATAGGAAATGAATACAAGACCCCTCATCATTGCGTCTTTATCCTCTATCTCTACTCTAGCTTCTTGTCATACATACACTGTCCAAGCATGCAGCCTCCTTCTCTTTGGAGCATTCTCCTGAAACGCCCTTCCTCCCTTCCTTGCCTCTCATATTTCTCTTTCCCATGAAGACCTATTTGGAATGTCACACGCTATGTGAAGTGCTACCTGCCTCCACATTAAAAAGCTGTGCTGTGTCCTCTTGCTTCTCACTGGAAAAAAAAAATCAGCAATGTATCTTTCTAAAGAATGATTTTTTAATGAGGTACAATGTTGGCTTTTAATTGTTAAAATATTTTTATTTGGAGTCTCAAACGTAGTAAAATATGAACAAATTTTTTAAAAATTCCCTCAGTCTTTATAAAGACAATTTTACTAAAAATACCATAAACTCACTATAGTATTGAGTTGTGGACCTAAAATTGTGGGCATAAAATAGTGTAAGATCATCCCTTCCTTCAAAGACAACATACAGTCTAGCTAGGGAGCTAGGACATTACATTAAAGTACAATTAACCATACAAGATATCATTGCCTGAATGTGACAGTCAAAGAGATCTATAAAAGAAAAGAGAAGTATTCTTAAACGCCATATGACCTTGCTTATGTTCAAGTAACCCATATCTAGTATTAATATTGACAGTGTAGACATAACAACATAAAAAAGGAAAACTGGAGGGGAAAATTCAGGTTTTAATTTAGGGAAGTAATATATAAGAAGTTTGAAAATAAATGTTAAGCACTAATAACTTTCTTGTCATGCCCTCTTTCACTAAATCAAAACTAATCATTCTAAGGCCTACTATACATGTCTTACAGGTCAGATTCATAAGAACAGAATATAAATGCCTTATCATTTAAAATAAACTCTCAATTTGCCTCATATGTTTGTTATTTTTGGTTGATTCAAAGATGAAATATTACTCCCAAGAGTAACATTCATAGCAATTAATATAAAAAACAAACATGTTAAATTCTACTTTACTTTTTAAGTGATCATGATAAATGAGAAATTAGAACAAGGCCACAGAGCTCTAGTTTCAAATAAGCATTTTAGAAAAGACTATACAAGTTATTAATAAAACATTTACGATGATTTAATATAACATTTATAATGTTTTAATGTTAGACCTTACCTTTTCTAGCCACATGTAGTAGTGCACACCTATAGTCCCAGGTACCTAGAAAGCTGAAGCAATAGAACTGCAAGTTCAAGGCCAGCCCAGCAACTTGGCAAGACCCTGTCTCAGAAGAAATTTTTTAAATTTGAGAGTGTAGCCTGGTGATTGAGCACCTGATTAGCATGAAGCCCTGAGGTCAATCCTCAGTTCTGCCATGCACACGCCTGTGCGCGTGCACGCGCACACACACACACACACACACACACACACAGTGCCTCTCCAAAAGAGAGTACATCAAAATTAAAGACACTTTGAGAAAGCACCAATCTCTTGCCAAATTAATCTTACCAATAAGGGATATAATGTAAAACAGTAGATAACATAATTAGTTATAATTCTGGAAACTCTAATTACATCACCTCTATGCATTACAGAAACAGCTAAATAATGTAGGTTTGCATGGAATCTTTGAATCAAAGAAAGAATCCGATGCTGATTACTTCTGAAATTTAGCTCTTAAAGACTTTTTCACTTGTATACTTTTTATAGTTTATAACCTGCTTTTTAATGAGACTTTACTATGTACAGAAAAATTTCTTCACCAGGTATTTTACTGCCAAGAAACAGATCCATCAACAATCTATGTCTTATCAGGTAAGGATAGTATATAGAGAAATATAAAAAGAATCACATCAATTGGGAAAATTATGAAATTCATGCTATAGAACAATAACATGATAAAGAATTTTCTTGGTCTCCATCTCTCAACCAAATATTCTTTAGAGCTTAGGAGAATATGCCATTCATAAACATGTCTGATTTTTCCTGCATTTTTTGCATACATCTGTTCAGCTAGGGCTTTACCAAGTTTCCTCCTATTAAATGAGCTTCACCCTCCAAAGATGTTCTGACACTGACATTGTTGGGATTTATAAACATGTTTCTTTGTTTGTGGTAGTGACTTCCAGTCTTTTCTGTCTTAAGTTGGAATCAAATCTGACGATTTTCCTTCAAAATATGCAGTGCTGATTGTTTTTAAATTATTAAAAAGTACCTGGGCTTGGTGGTGGATGACTTTAATCAGAGTACTCTGGGAAAATGAGGCAGAAGGATCACAAGTTTGAGAGTAGCCTGGGCAACATATTGATTTAGCACAACCCTATCTGATATAGCTTGTATTTATGTCCCCTCAAAGCCTCATGTGGTCACAGGAGGGGCTTTTCAGAGATGGCAGGATCTAGAGTGTGTGATGCTGGGATTACTCGTGTGATGCTAGGATCAAGGGTGTGCGATTACAAAATTCGTCAGTGGACTAATTAGTCCACTGACTAATAGTTCTGGGTGTGAGAGCCACCTGCCCTAAGGGCAGATAGCCTAGATAGAATATAAGGGACAGAAAGAGGGTTAGTGTCATCGTTTGTCATTTGTTGCTTGCTGCTCTGCTACTTCACTGCTGGCTGCCTTTTGTCTGCCTTGCTTTGACATGGACTATTTTTCATCTGCAGTGCCCCTCTGCCATGCCACCTGGCCTTGGAGCCAGCCAATTATGGACTGAAACCTCTACAAACTGTGAGCTGAAATAAACCTTTCCTCCTTTAACTTTGAGAGTCTGTCAGGTATTTTGTCTCAGCCATGAGAAAAGTGACTAGGACAAATTCAAAATAAAAAATAGAAAATGAGGTAGGGATACAGGTCAGCTTGAAGCCCCTGGGTTCAATCTCAGTATCAAAAAATTTGAAAAATATTAAAAAGTGATCAATTCCACATCTTTTTATACTAAAGAGTGATCATTTCTATAGGGAAGAATGAGGATTTCATACAAAATTGAAACTCATCTGCATTTCCATGATAATAAAAATCATGCTTCACTATGTACCCGAGACTATTCAATGCCTTGCGGGTTGGCTCTTCTCATTCAGCTGACTCCCTAGCAAAGCAGGAGTGGTGCTTTCTATCACATGTAACAGTGGAGTCACTGAGAGACCCTGAGGCACAATGTCATCTCTGTCACTGTCCTTAATGATTTTAGGTTGGTCTCAACTTCCCCATTTGTCATATTTCCACAACTAATAACCTTGTTTCTTACCTTCTCTATGACTAAGTTTGTGCATATGTAAAATGGGAATCATTTCTCTGACAGGATTGCTGTATTCAATGAGCTCACATTACACAGTTGGAATAGTATCTGGAAATAGTAAGCTTTCAATAAATGTCAGTCACTCTATTACTGTTGCTATTATTATTTTAACCACCAATCTATCTGACTAACAGAAATATACTTGGAACACATACCATGTTTTAAGGAAGGTAAATGCTGATATGAATAATTATTTTTAAAACCACAATTTCTGCTAATGGGTTGTAAGTGAAAACTCATTCTAGAGAACTAAATATTTGGAGGAGCACAACTGGGCAGGAAATTGAAGCAATTTGAAGGTCAAAAAAATTAATTAGAAATGTGGCATACTTGCCTTTGAAAAGAACTGTTTATGCTGGTTTCCAGACTGTCCAAGAAAGCACATATTCCAGGAAGTCATATGGATTGACACGAGGACCCCTACAAGAAAGGGTCTGCAGTTCTTCCTCCTACTACACTAGTTCACCATGCCTTTTGAGAGTACAACTAATAACATCACATTCCCAAAACATATGCAAAATACATTTTCCAGTGACTTGCTATGCATGAAAATGTTCTCCCTTAAAAAAGCCATTTACATAGAAAAAAGTTTCCCAGATTTTGATTTTGTACCTGACAAAATTTTAGTATTTATGAACTATCCTTCTACTTTTTATTTATGAGAAGAGTAATAGATCCTTATAAAATTTTAACATAACAATTACATAAAGAAGAAATAAGTCTTCCATCTCCACTCCCTAAGAATACATACTCATCAGTGTGGTATGTATTAATAGACAAAGAGCTATTTAGATAGCCTCATGTGTATATATGTAGATGTTGCTGTGTGTGTAGAAAAAAGCAGTTTATATAATAGTAAACCATCTATAACATTCAGCAGATATTGCTGTCATTACTCAACATTGTATCATAGATATCCTTCTATTTCAGAACAAATATAACCTTCAAAAGTATTAAAATCCAAAAGTATTAAAATCTACATGTAAAATTAACAACCCAAGAAGAAAAACAATGTTCATTTTATTTACATGTATAAGATAAATAACTTTCTTTTGTAAATCAGAATTTAACCTCTAGCAATAATCTTCTTGACTGAGTCCTCAGGTCTAAAGATAAAAAAGAATTTTCTAGCTCTGGTTACTAAAGAATGTATTGCCTAATTATTTCACCCTCCAAGTTAAATCTCACAAAAATTTCATCAGTGGCCTATAGTTAATATAAAACTAGATTTTACAATGGCTTGACTTTACTCAAATATCAGAATTAGAGAAAGTGTAGGACAGCAAGGATAGTGAGAGCATAGAAGATAGAGTCAAAAGCCAGAATGCAGAGATGAACAAGCCTGACCTGGGAGCAGGTAAGCTGCTAATAAGTGTGGAAAACAGACTAACATTAACTAGGTCTTTGACTTTGAGATATTTCTGGGCCCCGGTTTTAACAATTTCAAAATGAGAGTATGGGAACCATCAGTGGGACAACATTTTCTAGTCTCAGTACCCTTTGCTCAAAGGTAATTTTGCATTTTAGAGGTAGGGAAGAAGGATGTGGAAGAGTAGGAACCTTGTGGTTCTGTGATAAATACTGAGTGTTCTCAGTCCTGTAGGAAGACTGCATTTAAACAAATGGTCCTGCAAATAAAATATGCTAATAAATAAGAGATCTGGGCCAACTTCTCACGATTTATAGATGAGGAATATCACCCTTTTCTGTAACCCTCTCTGCCTTTCTTAGTGCCTGTCATCAGCTCTTGTGCCCCCATGCACCTCCCACCCCTATGGTGATGTCCCACTCTCACCACAACGAATCTCATAGTGTTCTGTGTTTAAAAGAGGCCCCATTTCAGGGGAGTGAGGAATTCAAGCTAAAGAACAGCATGAAATTGTGATCTCAAACTCTCCAGTGGATGATAATGATTACCAAGTGAAAAATACAGAGTTAAGTGCTCAATTCTAAATTCCTACCCATGATAATATTTTATAAGAAGATGAGGAAGAAGGAGAATAAGCAAAAAAAAAAAAAAGAAAAAAGAAAAAATGCTCTCAGAATTACTTACAGCATTTTCAGGAGAAAAAGGATCAATTAAAAAAATTACTTTTCTTGCCTGGCCTCCCAGCCAGGGCTGACCAGTCAGGAGCGGAACCGCCTGGATCCATCTGAGCTACACCACCCCACCACCCCATTGCCTGCCTCCCAGCCAGGGGTGGACAAGTGAGGAGTGGAGCCACTTGGAGCCAACAGCCCCACCCCAGCACTCTCACTGCCCCCCCCAGGGCCGCCCCCACCCATCCCCAGCCTCCTGGTTGTGCCTGTACCTGGATCCATACCCCAAAGGCACAGGGGCTCATAAAGGCCATTGTCCTGAGCTCCAGAAGATACAGCAGAAGTGAACAACAGAAAGAGGGCCTCTCTCAGGTTCTGTGATAAAAATTGAAGCCCACTGGAAAAGTGAAGAGAATTGCTGCAATAAAGGCACACCAGACCACCATAGTTGGTAAGTTGGAGGGATCACCACCTCCCAGCGGAACCTGGACTATCTTCAGGGGAAGGGCAACTGGAACCTGCAGCAGAACCTGGCAGAGTCCAACCCTGCAGGAGGTCAGGGAGCTCAACTTGGGCCTTGCAGCCAGAAATCAGCCTGAATCTCAAGGGTCTGCTACTGGCTTGCTGAGACTAACTGACTTATAACTGCACACTGTGACCCACATTTTCTATTGTGACAGCAGAGACATACCCTGCAGGAGGCCCTTCACTTTTATTTTATTTTCAAAATTATTTTTTTCTATTTTTAATTTTTATTTTTCATTTTTTTCTCTACTCTTTTCAAATTTTTTTCTCTTTCATCTTTTTCTTTTTAACTTTTCTTTCTCTCTTCCTCTCACTCTTGCTCTCCCACATTGTTCTTCATCTCCCTTTTTGTTACTCTTCCTGCCCTAATATGGATTACTTCTTTCTTTTTCTTTTCTTCTCATTTTTTCCTTCTCTCAATTTTCATTAGTTTCAAAGGAAAGTGAATAAAGTTTCTACCTTCCCTATTGCTGATAGGTTGTTCAGTTCTTGTCTTTGTTCTTTCATTCTGTCTTTTATTCTTGTCTTCAATAGTTCTGTTGAGTTTGCGTGATCTTCCTTTGTCCTCTGACCTCACTCTAACCTTTACTTTTCCTTCTACCTATCTATCCCTCCCTCCCCAACTCCTTCTAAGTCCCCATCCCGAAGGGTAAAGTTGCTATAGTGAAGGGTCTATTTACTATAAACATATTTTGGGGTGGTCCTCCATTTTTATTTAATTCACACTGTTAAAAGTGATAGATTAATAACTACCACAAATTGTTCTTTTCTAAGATGTACTTTATATTATTGTTATTGCTGATTGTATCACTTGGACTAAGTTGTTGTGATTGATCTAATCAGTTATCTTTCTGGTATAATGAAAATGAGATTGCCCCAGAGTCATTGGAGACTGAAAACTTTAAGACCAGCTATATCTGGAAGGTATTTCTGAGTAGTAATCTTCCCATAAGGGTTCTAAATACAAGCAACAAAGATACCTACACTAACCAATATTGAAGTGTCAACTGAGAAACTAAACCAAGGACAGTACCAAAAACAAAAACAGAAATGAGAAAACATTTAAGCAAGGCTTAATCCCAGACGTCCAGCTCACCAAAGGCAAACTCTGGGGGGAAACAGGTGGAAAAGTTTGATAATCAACCACCTAGACACCCTGAATGGATAGCACAGGAAGTAACAAAACAGATGAATGAGGCTCTAGAAAAATTCAAAACAGATATAATTTCCCAGATAACTAAAGAGATGCTGAGCAGAGGGTAAGACATGATTAGAGACTCTAGAACAGAAACAGATAAAAAAAAATAGATGCATTTTGGATCATGATGGAAGCCATGAATGCCCAGCATAGGAAAGAAATGGAAATCATGAACACCTAACATAGGAAAGAAATGGAATCCATGAAACAGACTCAAACAGATATCCAGGAGAAAAAAAACTCTATGGAAAGTACAGCAGACTGAGCCAATCTGAAGACAAAATATCAAATATAGAAGACAGGATGGTGGTCAGTGACCATGAAAAGAGAGATCTCTTAAAACTAGTAAGGGACCATAAGAAATCAATCCAACAGCTCCTAGATGACACATAGAAGAATAATATAAGACTGACAGGAGTCCACGAAAAAGGAGGAGAAAGTACAAATAACATAAAAAAATTGTTCACAGAATTAATGACAGAAAACTTCCCAAACAGAGAAAAAGTATTTGACATATATGTAAGTGAGGCATATAGGACTCCAACTAGCCATGATCAAAAAAAATCTACACCTAGACATAATAATAAAGATCCCAGAAACCCAACAGAAGAACAAAATACTACAAGCAGTTAGAGAAAAGAAACAAATCACATGCAAAGGAAAGCCCATCAGAATCATAGCAAACTTTTCAACACAAACCCTCAAGTCAAGCAGAGCCTGGAGTGAGGTATTTCAAGCCCTAAAAGAAAACAACTTCCCACCTAGACTGGTGTATTCTGCAAAACTATCCTTCAAAATTGATGGGGAAATAAGATACTTCAATGACAAAGAACACCTGAGAAACTTCATGAATACCAAACCAGCACTCCAAACAATTCTAAAAAATATCCTAGAAAAAGACAATGAAGGTCACAACTCCATGAGGCCCAACAGAGCAAATCCATCAGGCAAGGCAAGAAATTTAAAGGAGGGGGGAAAAAATAAAAAAGAGCCAACAACAGGAAAATAACATGACAATGATAAGTCAATACATATTGGGTATAACCATCAATGTTAATGGGCTCAACTCACCAATCAAAAGAAACAGATTGGGAGAATGGATTAAGAAGCAAAATCCAACAATATGCTGCATACTAGAAAAGCACCTAGTTCAAAAAGAAACTAATACACTGAAAAGAAAAGGATAGAAACCAGTTTTCCACATGACAGGAACCCAGAAAAAAGCAGGGGTAGCTATCTTATTTGCAAACAAAGTAAATTTCAAGTCAAAACTAATTAAGAGAGACAAAGAAGGTCACTACATCTTTGTGAAGGGAACAATCAAAGAGGAACAGATGACAATAATAAATATTTATGCACCAAATACTAATGCCCCCAACTATGCAAAACAAATATTAAGGGACATGAAAAACCAAATAAGCACTAACACAATTGTAGTAGAGGACCTCAATACCCCACTGTCACAAATAGACAGATCATCTAGACAAAAAATCAACAACAAAATAGTAGAACCAAGCTTTTGAACAAATGGACTTAATAGAGGTCTACAGAGTGTTCCACCTCACAAAATCAGAATATACATTCTTTTCACCTGCACATGGGTCATTCTGCAAAGTAGACCACATACTAGTCCATAGAACATGTTTAAATAAATGCAAATGAACTGAAGTTATCCCATGTATATTATCAGACCATAGTGCAATTAAACTGGAGGTCAATAGCATAAGAAACCTCAAGAACTTCACGAATGCATGGAAATTCAATAACACTGTCCTGAACAACCAATAGGTCAGTGAGGAAATTAAAGAAGAAATGAGACAGTTTTTGCAATTAAATGATGATGGCAGTACAACATACAGAAATCTATGGGACACAATGAAAGCAGTTCTATGAGGGAAATTCATAGGAGTGAATGCCCACAATAGGAAAAGAGAGTGAGCTCAAATAAACAACCTAATGCTAAATCTTAAGCTCCTAGAAAAAGAAGAGCAAGAAACCCAAAGCTCATACAAGGGAGAGGAGGAAATTATAAAGCTCAGAGCAGAAATCAATGCAATGGAGACTAAGAGAACAAAACAAACCATCAACAAATCAAAGATTTGGTTTTTTAATAGAATAAATAAAATTGATAAATGCTTAGCCAACCTTATCAAAAGAAAGGAAAGAAAAGGCTCAAATCCATGCAATTAGGAATGAAAAAGGTGAAATCACAACAGATCCTGCAGAAATCCAGAGGATCATCAATACCTACTTCAAGAACCTGTACTCTAATAAAATGGAAAACACAGAAGAAATGGACAGATTTCTAGACACATATGAATTACCAAAGTTGAACGAAGAAGATATAAAAATCCTAAGCACCCCAATTAAAATTAGTCAAATTGAAAACATAATTTAAAATTTACCAACAAAGAAAGGCCCAGGTCCTGATGCTTCACCACTGAATTCTACAAAACATTTAGAGAAGAACTACTGCCACTACTCTTTAAACTTTTCAATGAAATTGAGAGGGAATCAATACTCCCAAATTCATTCCTGGAAGCAAGTGTTAACTTTGATTCCCAAACCAGAGAAAGACCCAACCAAAAAAGAGAACTACAGGCCAATCTCCCTAATGAATATAGATGCAAAAATTCTCAATAAGATACTGACAAACAGAATATAGAGGGTCATCAAGAAGATCATACAACCTGACCAAGTTGGATTTATCCCAGGGATGCAAGGATGGTTCAACATAGGTAAATCAATAAATGTAATACACTATATTAACAGAGTCAAGGACAAAAACCATATGATCATCTCAATAGATGCAGAAAAAGCATTTGACAAAGTTCAACACCCATTCATGATAAAAAAAAAAAACACCCTGCAGAAAATTGGAATAGATGGTCTTTATCTCAACTTGATAAAGGGTATCTATGAAAAACCAACAGCCAACATCATATTAACTGGTCAAAAACTGAAAACTTTCATGCTAAAATCAGGAACAAGACTAGGATGTCTACTATCACCACTCCTGTTCAATATAGTTTTGGAAGCATTAGCCAGAACAATTAGACAAGAGAAAGAAATAAAAGGAATAAAGATAAGAAAGCAAGAATTTAAACTGTCATTATTTGTTGAAGATATGATCCTCTACATTGAAGACCCAAAAAACTCCACCAAAAGACTTCTAGACTTAATTGATATATCCAGTGGAGTAGCTGGATACAAGGTAAACACTCAAAAATCAATAGCCTTCTTATACACAATAACAAACTCACTGAGAGAGAAATTAGGGAAACAATCCCGTTCACAATAGCATCCCAAAATTAAAATATCTAGGAATCAATCTAATGAAGGAAGGAAGCAAAAGTCCTCTACATTGAGAACTACAGCACTCTGAAAAAAGAAATCAAAGAGGATATAAGAAAATGGAAAGAAATCCCTTGTTCCTGGGTGGAAGAATCAATACAGTGAAAATGGCCATACTTCCATAACTCCTGTACAGATTCAAGGCAATCCCCATTGATATCCCAACAGTATATTTCACAGAACTAGAGAAAATTATCCAAAAATTCATTTGGAACCAGAAGAGACCTAGAATAGCAAAAGCAATTCTAGGCAACAGAGACACGACAGTGGGGTATCACAATCGGCAACTTGAAAGAATATTACAAAGCCACTGTGATATAATCAGCATGGTACGGGCAAAGAAACAGATCCGAGGATCAGTGGAATAGACTAGAAGATACAGAAACAACTCCAGATACTCAGCTACCTCATCTTTGACAAAGAAAGCAACCATCCTCACTGGAGAAAAGATAGCCTCTTTAATAAATGGTGTTGGAAAAACTGGATTTCAACTTGCCAAAGATTAAAAGTAGACCTCTATCTTTCACCATGCACTAAACTAAAACCAAAGTGGAGTAAAGATCTAAATATTAAAACAGAAACACTAAACTTGCTGGAAGATAAGTTAGGTAGAACTCTTGAAGACATTGGGATAGGAAAAAACTTTATGAACAAATCCCCAGTAGCACAGGAACTAGCACAAAGAATCAACTAGGATCTCATCTTATTAAAAAGCTTCTGCACTGCAAGAGAAACCACCAACAGAGGTAAGAGACAACCTACAACATGGGAAAAAATTTTTACCAGTTGTTCCTCAGACAAAGATGCACTATCTAGAATATATAAAGAAGTTAATAAAATCAGACCCCCCAAATATAAAGACCCAATTCAAAAATGGGTATCTGAAATGAACAGACATTTCTCAGGCAAAGTAAAAGCAGCAAATAAACATATGATAAAATATTCAAAATCACTGGTCATTCGAGAGACGCAGATGAAAACAATACTGAGATTTCACCTCACCCCAGTAAGAATGGCTGCTATCAAGAAATCAACCAATAACAAATGTTGAAAATGCTGGTGAGGTTGTGGGGAGAAAGGCACCCTTCTTCATTGTTGGTGGGAGTGCAGACTGGTGCAACCACCATAGAAATCAATAGGGTGATACCTTAATCAACTAGGATTGGATGTCCCATTTGACCAGCTATCCCTCTACTGGATGTCTTCCCAAACGAATTAAAAGAATCATACCACAGTGATATATGCTCACCCAAGTTTATAGCAGCACAGTTTGTAATAGCTAAAACTTGGAAACAGCCCAATTGTCCATCAACTGGAGACTGGATAAAGATGTGGTTTTTAAAATAAAATGGAGTAGTACTCAGCCATAAAGGATAAGAAACTAGAGACATTTATAGCTATATGGATGCACATTGAGGCCATACTCTTAAGTGAAATAAATAGGACACACATGTGTAAATACTGAATAGTTTCGCTGGTGTGAAAAGCTAAAAGTATAAATAAGGACCAAAATGTATAATTGATATTGTGAAATAGGAAGAAAAGGTCTAAAGGACTAGGGGAAGTGGGAGTGGTAGGGGAAAGCAAAGAAGGGAAAAGAAAAAATATGAGAAAAGGAAAAAAATGGAAACAAAGTCTTTGTAAATAGGGAACAGTGCGGGGTAGAGGGACGGCAGAGGAATGGGGAAAATATAAGCACCAAGATACATCATGTAATGCTACAAGATCCCAATGATGAATGTAACTGTACTGTATACCTAAAATGTACCAAAAAACTTAATGGAAAAAAATTACTTTTCTTGAAAAA
Source organism: Heterocephalus glaber (assembly GCF_053883595.1). Lineage (NCBI taxonomy): Eukaryota > Metazoa > Chordata > Mammalia > Rodentia > Bathyergidae > Heterocephalus > Heterocephalus glaber. The sequence continues at coordinate 57,416,739 of NW_028258143.1, read as the reverse complement.
TAAATGGTATGCTCTTTTCCACAAGCTCTACTGCCTATAGATTTACATCTGGAAACTACTTCACTTGCTAGTATAAAAAAAATTGAAGAACACAGTTCTAAGTAATGTTCTGCTTTCTGAAGAGTTCTCTCTGTTCCTTCTGTAACACACAAATAATTTCCAAGTTAACTGATCCCGCATTGTGATTTTAAATAAAACAATACTTTACTTTTGCAGATCCTTATCAAGATACCTATTAGCATTGCCTATGACCAAAGCAAGAAATGTTTTTATAGTCATCCAACTGTCCTCAATACTTTTAAATATATATTTGGAGATATGACATCAGCATAAAATTTCGTGGTCATTAAAGCCTCCTAGCTCCTCTTACTGGAGCTATAAAATAAGGATGCTTACTTTTTTCAGATGCTACCATTATAGAAAATTTTGCTCAAAAAAATGCAATAGGGGCAATTTTCTTTCCCTCCCTCCCTTCTTTCCTTCTTTCTTTTCTTTCTTTCTCTTTCTTTCTTTTGTACAGGGGATTGAACTCAGGACCTGGCGCTTGAGGTAGGTAGCAGAACCAATGAGATAAATCCCCAACCCTCAGGAAGGTCCATTTTTAGGGGTTGTCTCTTCCAAAATCATGCTAGAAGTGGTTTTCCAGATATGTCTTATTTTTAGGAAAACATGGTAGTTAGGATTTGGCCAGGGAAACAGGACCACTATGAGCATCATGAAGACAGGATTTCTTACAGAGATTAGATCATACATAATTTGCGGAGAAGCTGTGGAGAAAAGTGTCCATAAAGGGATGGCTAAAGTATCAGAGCAAAATCACTAAGACCACAAAGAGGAGCTGGTGAAGACGACCATGGGAGGTTGTTGATATTAAAGAAAAAATTATTCTAACATTTGTTAAAGAGGGTAAAGAACATTTTTGCTGAGAAAAGTACTACCTCAATGAGGACTTTTAAGTAGGGCAGAGATTATCAGGCTCAACCATGGGTACAAAAGGCTTGTACGGATTTATAGCCAAGGACCAGGGAGGAAGGTCAGACAGTGGAAAAGAACTAAGAGGAGACATCCAGGGGGATTCTGAGTAAATCAGCCTGACAAGATTCTTCCTGAAGAGAGGCCAAGTAATCAGATACCAAGGATGGGAGTTTTTGATGAACTGGTTTGGAGGATTCTTGAGAAAAGTAGATGAAGTAGGCCAAGGTTAGAGGCCAAGATGCTGGACCTAGAAGCTAAGAGGCCTTAGAGGACCTTGACTTGAGTTTGGTCAAAGTAGTCTTTGTTATTGGTTCTGCATTCAGCGATTGGCTTAAAAACTGTTATAGTCCAGGTGAAGTGGCACACACCTGTAATTCTAGCATTCTAGGAGGCTGGTGCAGGAAGATCACATGGTCAACCCCAGGCTGGGAAACTCAGTGATTTAGTGAAAGCTTGTCTCAAAGTAAAGAAAACCAGTCGGCAATGTATCTCCATGTGAAGGCCTTGAGTTCAATACCCAATACCAAGAAACAAAATTCTTATTGTTATGGGACAGCTAAGGAGATAACTGGGAGGAGAGAAAATGCAAGCAAAACAGAGAGAGCAAGGGAAAACTTGTATCTTGGATCCTGGGATGTACCTGTGCTGTCTCCTCACCATTTCAAACCTGGATGATATGGACAACCTGAAGAAGCTTAGTCCTTCCCACACAAAAAACACACATTCTGGCCCAACACTCAGCACTGCTTAAAAAGATCTGTAGGAGTTGGAAGAGCTGCTGCCCCACCACACATAGGGCAGCCAACACATTGGTGAGAAGTATGAGTTGGAGCCAGGGCCCTGAACTAATTAATCTTCCAAATGGAAAGGTTTCTACCTCATCCCTCCTCTACTCCCCAAATCTCAGGCTAATTCATCTTGTGACCAGTCCTACCTGGGAACCCTACAGAGAAGTGAATCCTGAGAAACACAGTTCTAACTTAGCTGAATTGGGATGGAATAAGATCACTACAGTACTCAGAAGTCACTTCATATATATTGATCCTAAAATAAACTTCAGCTTTTCAGAGATATATATTCAATAGTAAAGGCTACCACCATACAGAATTTTAATTATCATATTCATTTGCAAATTTTCCTCCAATTCTTCTAATACATGGAACATTGCTATGACCAAAGAGGTACTTAATTTTCCTCTAAGATAAAGCAAGCAGAATATTGAATCACATATAGTAGTTGAAAATTTGTTTAAGCTAGAGTGAGTTTGAAAAAGATTCCATCTATGTATTTGTTTTTCAAACCCAGGTCTTGCTTATTAGAGTCATTTTAAAAATTCTCATTTTTATTTCAATTTTATGTTTTCGTTGTTGCTTTATGCAATGTCCATATACAAATCAGTCCATATTCAACTCATCACTTTTTATATGATAGGTAACATTTGTTACTATACCACTGCTGTTCTAAGCCCTAGAAACTACTGTATTTTCCCATTTAACCATCGAAGTAGGTCTATGAAATTATACTATGAGGCACAGGGAAATGCCACGACACACAAGTAAGTCATAGCTGGGATTTATATTCAGGAAGCATGACTCAATGACCTCACTTAATTCACTTTAATGTAGCCATTTATTTTTTATTTTTTATTTTTTTGGTACTGGGGATCGAACTCGGGTCCCTGAGCTTGTGCGGCAGGTGGCAAAACCACTAAGCTAAATCCCTGGCCACCATTTTTTTTTTTTAGAGAACAAAGTACTAAAATTTTTATCCTCTAAATAAAGCATGTTCTCGAGATATGATTTTATTCCATTTTATGACCTCTTGAGAGAGTGAAGTGGAAGGAAAAGGTGTGAAAGAGACAACTGAGTGGAAGTGAAAGCAAGAGAAGAGGATTGTAGATGGCAGAATAAGGAGGATGACAGTGCCTTTATAGTCAAAGCATTACTTCTTTTTTAACATCATTTTTTTTTTGGTACCGGGGATTGAACTCCTGTCCTTGCGCTTGTGCAGCAGGCAGCTAAACCTCTGAGCTAAATACCTGGCCCCTTTAACATCGTTTTTATAAGTTTATTTAAGATGTTAAATATTGAGCATATGTGCACAGGGTCCCAAAGACACAATACTGAGAAGAAGAAGAAGAAAAGGAAATAGCTTCTTAATCTTTACATGGCTTAATATAATTACTTTGAAAAAATAATGTGGTGTGGGGATAAGCTTCCATTTGATTTGAGTAAGGCAGCCTGGTTCCTCCTATACCTGTCAATTTTAAAAGATTTACCAAACTGGAAGAATACCACTTTTACTATTATTCTTAATTTTCCCACACCTAATTTTTTTATATAAGATTCAGTAGTTTTTTTCAATACTGAGACTGATTTCAGGACTATCTGCATATTACACACAAACAATCACTCTACCAATGAACTATATCCTCAGCCCTTTAAAAATTTTGAGACAAGGTCTCAGTAAGTTGCCCAGGCTGGACTCAAATGTGTGATTCTCCTGCCTCAGGCATTATAGGCAAATACCACCACGCCCGATAAGATGCCATAAACTGACAAATTGATGCATAAATGCAACCCACCTTTGGAGACTATTCATAGGTATCTGTGTCTGATTATGTCACAAGCAAAGGTACTGTCTTTTCAAGGATCTTTAATAATGAACAGTTTAGAAAGTCAGTGTCTCCTTCTAGAGCAAAAGGTAGGTCTGTTTACTGTTCAGTTATGATAAAGATAATTTCTCCTTCCAGGGCAAAGGGCAAACAGATTTACTGCCCTTTATAAAAGATTTAGGTTCCTATATCAGGAATTGTGGCACATGTCTGTAATCCCAGCACTGTGGGAGACTGGGGCAGGAGGATCAACAGTTGCAGCCCAGCCATGGCAACTTAGTGAAATCCTGGATGTATAGCTCAGAGCAAAGGCCATGGGATCAATCACTGGTACAACCCTCTCCCCTCCAGATTTCCTAATCTTGGTGTTTCTCAGTTCTGACAAACTTGCTGCATGCACAGCATTCACTTGGGTTGCCCCTGTCACCACTAAAAGAATGAATGCACAAAATTCATGGTGCCTGTTCTGCTCTAGATAAGAAAGTCCTTTGTCTCTGACACAGGGGTTTTGTAGCTTTTGCCCATGTATCAGTTAGGGTTCAATAGAGGATCAGATTTACAAGGTAGGCTTACAATGGTCTTCTGAGACTCAAGTGTAGAAGAATAAGAACTATCTGTGCACTGGAGAGCTGAAGGATCTAGTCAAAAGTTGAAGGCCAGGCGTTCACTGAAGGAAGGGTCTCATGTGAGCCCATATCATGAAGCTGAAGGGTCTGTATTGGAAGACTGAAGAGTCTGAACTGGAAGCCTGGAGACAGATGTCCAAAGGTAATAGCAAAGACGAAGCTCCTCCAAAGAAGCAGAAATGAAACTTCCTGCTTCTTTCCCTTTCTGTTCCAAATAGGTTACAAGTCTACTGGTTGGTGCCATCCACACCCACTTCTATCCCCAGTAACCCAGTCATCTAGACATTCAGAATTGTGCTAAACCAATCAGCCAGGCATTTCTTACTCAACTTGATCCCACAGTTGATTATCATGACCAGCATCCATGACTCAGTGGCAGACTAACTTGTTATCTTGCAAGTTGGGTAAAATTAAGGTCTTCCACAGTTCTTGAGAAGTACACCTCTTTAGGATGTGGACCCTTTCCACTGCAGCAACATGTGTGCCTTTTCCTGAACATTACATACATGGAGTTATACATGTGTTTATCTATTTTCACTTATCCCATCTTTGAGATACATCCATGCTATGTATCAGTGATTCATTCCTTTTGGTGGCTCAGCAAGTAGTCCATTGTAAGAGTGATCTTCAGTTTCTTTCCATTTTTCTGTTAATGAATATTTCTAGTTTGAGGAATAGGGCCATAAATATTCACAGGTTTAGTAATGTTTTATCACAAGTAAGACATTGGGAATTAATCATTGTAGAGACCCTGGATTCTGTTACATTCTTCTAAAGAGGGTTCATTTTTGTTCTAGCAGCCATAGTTTTTCTGTCTCTTTTGCTGTAGGCAATGTAGGTAGGCCAGATTATTACTATTTTTTTTCAGTGATGGGAATAGAACAGGTTGGAAGGGGCTCTATCAGTTAGCTACATCCCAAGCCAATATTATTTTTTATTTTGAGACAGGGTCTCACAGTTATCCAGGCAGTATTTAAACCTAGAATCCTCCTGCCTCAGTCTCCCTCATTTCCAGAAATACAAGGGTGTACCACCACTTGTGTATGACTGATTGTTCTCTAGAATCACTAGATCTAGGGATGTGAATATTTAAAGGCCTATGTTAATTATCCCCTAGTAGACTGGCCCTCAGAAATTGTTAAAAATCTTTTTTTATTCCCCTTAAGAATATGTGAGAGGGCTAATATGAACTATTTTATAAACTGTAAAAATGTAGACATAATAATAATATCTGGTGCATGTACAGTTTATGAGTCAGGCAGTGTTTTAAATGCCTTGCAAATATTAATTCATTTAATTCTCAAAATAATATTGTTGGTTAGTACTATTATTAGCTTCATTTTAAAAATGAGAAAACTAAGGCACAAAGAGATTAACTTGCCCAAGGCAGTTTCCTTACATGTAATATGCAGATAATATTAAGAATTAACTCTGTAGTTGTTAAGTATTCTGGGGTTTTTAAGTTCACAGTAAAAGCTCAGCAAATCTTGCCAAAGTATTAAGGAGTCATTGTTGTCCTAGAAGATGCAATAGCTCAAATGACCAAGGAGAATTTAATTGGATCTTAGTTTTTTAGGTAAATGGATAGAAAAGTGTCTTCAAGTTCAACTTTGTCTAACTCATTTAGGATTTGGAACATTGTTGGTGTTTAAATAACAATGATAGTTTCTACATTTTTCATATTGAGAGAAAATTTGGTACAGCGTATGTTCATTGGGTGCTCTGGATGCTCAATCCAGGCTTTGCTGTGTTGAATATAAATACTATCTGGTAGGAAGTAAAATATGACCAAAAACAGTAATCTCTATTGGTGATAAAAGAAATACTAATATAAAACTCAATTTTCTCAAAACAAATTAGAACTACATGTGTCAGTATCCAAAAGGAGGTTTAAAGATATTTTAATTTTATTACTGAAATTCTACCTTAAACAAATAAAAGTTCTTTCCCTTCATCTTTCTGCCCCTCCCCCAAACTTCAGCAGTTACACTTTCCATGCACTTAATATTTCTCTTGATTTGCCCTGAGGGGACATTTGGGTATGTACTGCTAAATGTTTTTCTGGGTCTTTTTTTAGAAGAAAGCAACTTATTTTATTGTCTGCTGCTAACTCCTGTCATTCTCTGGCTCTCTTGAGATACTGAGTCTTCAACCTTTAGCTGTCTGTTATTGACTGTTCAGATGTCATGAGGCAACTCAGAGGAACATGGCCATTGAGAGGTTATTTTTTTTCATTTTTAAATCCCCAAACTAATGCTCTCTCTCTTTTTTTTTTTTTTTTGGTACTGGAGATGGAACTCTGAACCTTGTGCTTGCGAGGCAGGTGCCAGAACCACTGAGCTAAATCCTCAGCCACACCAAACTAATGCTGTTAATGGGATTTTCATAGAACTAGAAAGCTCTATTCATCTTTTTAAATTTCCACATCACATTGCATTGTACATACTGGGCATTTGATAAGCATTAAATATATAATTTCTGCTAATTAATTCATATAGATTTACTCTGGGCATTATTTGCCATTAGAAATGCTAATTATAGGTTTGTTTAGATTGTGTTTATACCATAGTCTTTGGAGACACTGAAGAAAACACTCAAGGCTTTTTCCTTTAAATTGTAATGGAAAAATGCATATTTGGATAAATTGTTCTAGTACTTTAGTGATTCCAGTACTAACTGTTGTTAATGAACACTGACAGTTATTTTCGTTTCTCTATGTAAGAAATCTTTTTAAAAATTCTTTGAATGTCCAATCTTTGCAAAATAATCTAAAATGATAAGGTTTAGGAATTATGTTTTTCAAAGGCAGCAATAAAGTTAACAAAGGTTAGATACATTTAAGTTGGGGTGTTACAGCTTTTTAGTTGCTTGTTTTTGGTTTAAAATAGGTGATTTGACATTTCTTTGCAAAAAACTTACAAATTAAATGCAAGCAAGGGTTGTTTTTTCAGATTAACTTTTTAAAATTACCCACAAAGCATGTTGTAACTTTCTTTCTCCCCTGCTGGCATAGGTAAAATGTCTGTATCAACAGACAGTAATTAGTAATCTTATTTTGAGGGTGGTGGTGGAGTATTGTCCAGGGGTGTTCTTTGATAATTTTGTGCTACCTTCTATAGTTCTCTAAAATTTTTTTCCAAAATAGATGGAAGAATTCCAAATAATGTTTGAGGAATCCCAGAAAAGTATTTGTAAAATTGTATGCTCCCTGTATATTAATATTTTATTGAGAATGAAGATTATATTCATCTTTCTGTTTTGAAGATAGTTGTTAAGTACTCTGGTTAATAGTATTCTATCTAAAGATAACATTGGTGAACAGTGTTGGGAATTGGCAGGCAGCTGATCATTAGCTCAGAATGACAACTAGAGAGAGAGAGAGTGAGAGAGAGAGGCCATCCTTCGAAATAATGTTTCTTTTCACACTGCTTTGAGAATATTTTGTGACAACAATATGGCGAAGATATTTGTCATATTTTCTTAGCATCTGAATATCTAAGTTTTAAGTACCATATTAGCAGTGCCCAAATGGCAGAAAGGATCATGGAAGTCATCCGCTCTACCTTCCTCATGTTCTGGATGAGGAAACTAAGGTTCTGAGAGTTGAGTGAGTTTTCTGAGACAGTGCTAGATAGACCTTCACTTGTGCTGACCATCATGACCCGGCTACTAACCCATCCTGAGCTGGTCTATGGTTCACATTAGGATTGATTTGTAAATATATGTACAGATGTATAAAAATAATGACAGAAAACTATAGTTTTTTTTTCATTCTGAGAAGTGTGCTTTATGATTAGGGCTCATGACTGTTCTTATCTGTGCTTGTTACTGCAGGTACAGTGCTTTTTCAGATATGATGCCAGCTTTAAAATCAAATCACAAAATAGGCATTCTTAGATTTTTTTGTCAGTGGCAGAACTCAGGCAGAGTTTGACTTTACCCAGAATCTACCTGGAATCATTGGAATCAACTATTCCAATGTGTGTATTGAGTACTTAAGAGTACTGGAACCTTATAAGAGTAAACTTTAATTTTTCCCCTCCTAACTTCTGTGCTAGCATTGTTATATGTTTAACTTATATAATAAATCCCACATTACATTGCTGCTACTTTTGTTTGAATGGCCACTTATCTTTTAAACATATTAAATGATAATTTTTAAAAAGCTTCATCTACCCCCCACACCCTTGCCAAGAATGTTTTCATTAATCAAGAACAAAATCTGGAGCTTCCAAAATGATCAGACACCATATAGTTTGTTTTTTGGTACCGGCGATCGAACTTGGGACCATGCACTTGTGAGGCAGGCAATGGAACCATTGAGCTAAATCCTCTGCTAGATACAATATAGTTTTGATCGTAAGTGATGTTGACTGGCATTGCTGCCCTGTTATTCCCATGGGGCGGCTTCTGGGAAATGCCTTTGGGTTCCAGGGGGAATATGGTTGCAAAGCTGAAACTTAAATAAATTGACAAAAGGGCACCAGGAATGGAAACTGGGCCTTAATTTTACTCAGCACGGGGAAAGCTCACCCAGCCAGGACCTAGCCAGGACTGACAGATTGATAGCTCTTTCTTGATTTGGTGGGTGGTAGTGCATGGCTGTCCTTAGTCGATGGAGCGATTTGTTGATTAATTCTGATAATGAAGGAGACTCTGGCATGCTAACTAGTTATGTAACCCCAAGAGGTCAGTTGTACTCCGACTTCTTAGAGGGACAAGTGCCATTTAGCCACCAGAGAGATTAAGCCAAAAGAGGTGTGTGCTGTCCTTAGATGTCCAGGGCTTGAACACTAATACTGACTGGCTCAGCATGTGCCTACTCTACACCAAGAAGGGCTTTGAAACCCGTTCATTATGAGGATCAGTGATTGCAATTATTCCCCATGAAGGAGTAATTTCCAGTAAGTGTAAGTCATCACCTTGCATTAAGTCCCTTCCCTTTGTACACACTGCCCTGCGGCTACTGCCCACAGGATGCTTTAGTGAGGCCCTCAGATTGGCCCTGCTGGGTTGGACTCACGCCCTGGTGAATCGCTAAGACAGTGGAACTTGACTAGAGGGAGTGAAAACACTAACAGGGTTTCCCTAGATGAACCTGCCGAAGGATCACTAACATGAGCAGAGAGAAGTGGGCTGCATACTGTGAAACTGAGCAAAGCTGTTTGTTTGCCCTTCCCGTCTTTTCCTCAAGAAGGCAGGCAACCCGCGTGGCTGGTGGGTCAGTCCCAGGCGTCAGCGGCAGCGCATGCGCGTGGAGGGGGTGAAGCTGTGAAGTCTGGCAGCCAGGAGGCTGCAGTCGGGGCGGGGCGGGCATTTTGTGGCATCATGGCGGGTGATGGGCTTGGTCTCTTCCCCCTCCGCCACTCCCTCCCTCCTGAGGGTTAGGTTTACCGGTTCCAGCTTCGCTCCTGGCTCCCGCTCCGCTGGTTGGGGTCCTGCCGGCTTCCGGCTCAGGCATCGGTGGGGAGGCTGGCGTGGCTCCTCTGCTCTCAGCTCCTCAGCCCCCTCTCCAGGTACCAGCTCCCCAGGCGTGGAGGTTTAAACACTTTGGGGTCGCCTGTCTGTCTTGGGGTGGAGGGGGGTTGGCTGGGGGGCTGACAGGAGGGGATGCTGGGGCTCTAGCCTCTGAGCCCGTCCTCTTCTCTAACTGGAACGCACCTTGGAGGGAGGCACCAGGCCTCTTCTTGTTGTGACCGCTGGGAGGGGTTACCTGGTGGCCATCCTGGGCCGTTTATGTTGTTTATCATTCCTTTTTGCAAGTCCATATTTCCACTCATAATCATTTTTCTTGTGTCTTGTGGTGATGGATGTTAGATTTCCCTCACCTTAAGATGGCTGGTACATAAAATGGCCGACTTCTCCTTCCCATAATACCCTGCTTCCCACTTAAAAATATGGCTTCACCCGCCAAAAGACAACCTTCTTCCCATCATGCCCCTCTTCCCGCCAAAAGAATAACCTGATACTTGCTACCGCCTAGCAACTATGATGTCACAGGCTCCTCCAATCCCTAGCCACTACATCACTCAACCCCACCCCAGCACCTGCAAGCCCCACCCCAGCTCCTGTAAGAAGCGTTCCCTGTCCTGGCCATATTGCTCGCTCTTCGTTTGGAGACAGCGTGGGAGATTGTCCCTACAACAAAGGCTTGTTGTGATTCTGGTCTGGTCTTGGTTTTAGGCTCTTTTACCTGACAATGGATACTTTCAGCTTTCGTGTGTCTGAAAATATCTTTATTTTGTCTTTAGTTTTGAAAGATATTTTCACTAGGTATAAAATTATGGGTAGATGTATTTTAAAGACGTTGCTTCCTAATGCATTGTTCCCAGTGAGAAATCTAATTTTATCTTATGTTGTGTCTTTTTTTCTCTGACTGCTTTAAGATTTTCCCTTTTATCATTGATATTGAGCAATTCGATGTGCTTGATACAGTGTTCTTAACATCTCCTGTGCCATGGGGATTCATCAGATTTGTGAAGTTTTAAATTTCAAGAGTTTAAAAATTTCAGACATTATTTCTTCAGATATTTTTTTCTATCACTTCTTTATTCTTCTTTGCTTTGGATGACTTCATTAACGTGTTTTAGGGTGCTAGAAATTGTCTAATAGCTCATTGGCACTTTGCTAAGGTTTCAAAATTTTTTCTGTTTTGCTTTACATAGTTTCTATTGCTGTGTCTTACTGTTTAGTAATTTTTTTCTTTGGCAATTCATAAAATATTAATTCCATCCAAGAATATTTTTCATCTCTGGCCTTAGTTCTTGTTTCAAAGACTTGACACTTGTTCCTTTAAAAATTATCTTGTATGTCTCTACCTAACTTTTGAATGCACAGAATACAGGCAGCATAAGTGGTTTAATATTTCCTTTTCTGCTTATTTTAATATTTATATTATGTTTAACATCTCTTTATTATGAATCATTCATCTTCTTAGTATGCCTAGTAATTCTTGATTTGATGCTAACAATGTGAATCTTGTTGGGTGCTAAATATTTTTGCATCCCTGTAAATATTCCTGAGCAGTTAATTTAATTGGAAATACTTAGAACCAAAAATAAACAGAAAATAAAAGAAAATAATACCGTATTGCCAATGTGTTCTTCTTGATTATAGTTCAGTGCAGTGAGTGGCTTTGTTGACCAGAAGGCATTGCATGAGTTAGTGCTCCTACTATATTTGCTTTTACAGTTTCATCTGATTCCAAATATACCAATGTTTGCTATTTAGAGGGAGACTACTGCTTATGCTTATCTCATGGGTCTTGACATTTGGTTAAGAATTTAACTTTAAATTATTACTGAGACTTGCCTCCCCTGAGTCAGGGCTGGAGCAGAGCCCCTGATCAGACTGTGGTGGGAGGCCTTGTGTCCAGAGATCAACCAAGGTAGAGACCCACATTGGACCTCAGAAGCACCAGTGCTTGATCCAGGCAAACAGGGTTGCCCAGGCTGGGGAGGAGCAGCCCACAGTGACTCTGCCACTCAGGCCTTGGAACATAGCCACTAGGACCTGATTGAAAAATCAATGCAACAGCTACTAGGTGATGCAAAGAATCCAAAAAGTTCTCTAGGGTATTCTAGAAAAATACAATGAAGACAAAAATTCCATGAATCTCAATTGAATGAATCCACAGTTGAACAGAAGGGAAGAAAAGAACCAACAACAGGAAAATAATATGACAAGGATAAGTCAATACATATTAGTTACAACCATCAATGTAAATGGTCTCAATTCACCAATCAAAAGAAACAGACTGGCAGAATAGTTGGAGAAACAAGATCTAACAATATGATGCATACAAGAAACACATTTAACTCCAAAAGAAATTCATAGACTGAAAGTCAAAGGATGGAAAACAGTACTCCCTGTTATGGTTTGTGTTTAGATGTCTCCCAGAGCCTCATGTGGATGAGGTGGGGTCTTTCTTTTTCAGAGGTAGTTGAACCTGGAATGTGTAATGCTGGGGTTAAGGGCATGTGATTACTAAACCACCACATGTGAGTGATTAGTTTGGCACCACCCTAATCCCGGGAGTCTGAATAAGATAAAAGGGGAAGTAAGATGCTGTTAAACTCTCTTGTTAACCTTTGCTATCTTGTGTGCACCATATTGTTTCTCCTCTGTGATGCCTGATTGCCATCCAAGCCTCAGAGCCAGCCAATCATGGATTGAAATTTGTATAAACTATAAGCCAAATAAACTCATTCCCTTTTAACTTTGAGTGTCGAGTATTTTGTCTCAGCAATGAGAGAAAAGTAACTAACATACTCCCTGTGACAAGCACCTGGAAAAAAAGGGGGGGGTAGCTATTCTGTTTGCTGGCAAAGTGGATTTCAAGCCAAGACTAATAAGAGACAAAGAAGGTCATTATATGCTTGTAAAGGGAACAATCCAAGAGGAAGAGATAACAGTCATAAATATATATGTACCAAATACCAGTGCACACAACTATATAAAACAAACACGGATATGAAAAATCATATAAACACTAACACAGTTGTAATGAGGGACCTCAATACCCCACTGTCACAAATAGACAGATCAACTAGACAAAAAACAAAGAAATAGCATATCTGAACCAAACCTTTGAACAAATGGACTTTTTAGGTATCTACAAAGTGTTCCACTCCACAACAACAATACACATTCTTCTCAGCTGTATGTGGAACAATCTCTAAAATAGAATTATTAGTTCATAGAACATGCTTATTATTAGAACATATTAGCTCATAGAACATGCTTAAGTAAATGAAAAGGAATTGAAATTATCCCACACATGTTATCAGGTCACAGTGCAATAAAATTGAAAACCAATGGCAAAAGAAACCATAAAAACTGCACATACACATGGAAATTAACACCCTCTGGGTAAGATGAAATTAATGAAGAAATTAGATAGTTTCTACAATTAAATGATAATGCCAATACAGCAAACTGGAAATTATAAGATGTAATGAAAGCGGACATATGAGGGGAAATTTATAACAGTAAATTCCCATATCAGAAAAAGAGTATGCTCAAACGAATAACCTAATGTTGAACCTCAAGCTTCTAAAAAAAGTTAAACCCAACATGTATACAAGGGAGGAAATTATAAAGATCATAGCAGAGACTAAGAAAATAACAGAATCAATGAAATGAAGAGTTGGTTCTTTGAAAGAGAGTCAATAAAATAGACAAACCCTTAGCCAACCTTATCAAAAAAAGAAAAGACCCAAATCCCTGCAATTAGGAATGAAAAGGGTGAAATCACAATGGAAGAAACCCATTACAGAAGTCCAGAATATCATCAGTACCTACTCGGATAATCTGTACTCTAATAAGATGGGAAACACAGGAGAAATGACAGCTTTCTAGATATGTATGAATTATCAAAGCTTATAAAAAATTCTAAACTCAATATCAATCAATGAAATTGAAGAAGTAATAAACTACCAACAAAGAAAAGCTCAGGTCCTAATGGGTGCACTGATGAAGTCTATAAGAACTTTAAAGAAGATGTAATGCTACTACTGCTCAAACTCTTTAAAGAAATTGAAAGGGAAGCAATACTCCAAAACGCATTCCTGCAAGCAAGCATTACCCTGATAGCAAAATAAGAGAAGGATCTAACCAAATAAGAGAACACAGGCCAGTCTCCCTAATGAACATAGATGCAAAAATCCTCAATAAGATACTGGCAAACAGAATGTAGCAAATCATCAAATAGATTATATTCCATGACCAAGTAAGATTCATCCCAGTGATACAGGGATGGTTCAACATACATAAATCAATAAATGTAATACTGATGTATTACATTAACAGAACCAATGATAAAAAATACATGATGATCTCCATAGACACAAAAGCATCTGACAATGTGTAACACCTATTCACGATAAGAACCCTACAGAAAATTGGAGTAGAAGGTCATTATCTCAATCTGATAAAAGCAATCTATGACAAACCAATAGCCAACATCATACTAAATTGTCAAAAACTTTTTTAAAGCTTTCACTCTAAAGAACAAGACAAGGATGTCCACTATCACCACTTATTCAGTATAGTTCTGGAAATATTAACCAGAGCAATTAGATAAGACAAAGAAATACAAGGAATAAGGATAGGAAAGGAAGAAGTTAAATCATGATTTCAAGATGATAGGATACTCTATATAGAAGACCCCAATAACTCTACCAAAAGACTTCTAGATTAAATTCAGTAGCCTACCTGGATACAAAGTCAACATTCAAAATCTCAATAGCATCTTGTACACAAATAAACTCACTGAGAGAGAAATTAAGGAAACCACAGCTTTCACAGTAGCATCAAGAATAATGAAATGCCTAGGAATCAAGACCTTTACATTGAAAACTACAGTACTGTGAAAAAAGAGATCAAAGAGGATATCAGAAAATGCAAAGATAACCCTTATTCTTGGATAGGCAGAACCAATATAGTGAAAATGGCCATACTTTCAAAACTATTATACATATTTAATGCAATCCTGATCAAAATACCAAGAGCATTCCTCTAAGAATTGGAGAAACCAATCCTAAAATTCATTTGAAACCAGAAGAGACCTAAAAAAACCAAAAGAAATTCTAGGCAACAAAGGAAAGGCAGGAGATAGCACAATCTCCCAATTGAAATTATACTACAAAGCTACCATGATAAAAACAGCATGGTGGTACTGGTGAAAAAAACAGAACTGAGGATCAGTGGAACAGAAGGTGTCAAAACAATTCCAAACATTCCAAACAATTCAGCCACCTTATCTATGACAAAGGGACCAAATACCTATACTGGAAGAAAGCCTCTTTAATAAATAGTGCTGGGAAAATTGGCTTTCCACATCCTGAAAGTTAAATATAGACACAGATCTCTCACCATGCACTAAACTAAAATCAAATGGATCAAAGATCTAAATATTAAAATTGAAGCAATCTTCTGGTAGACTAGGTAAAACTCTTAAAGACATAGGTATATGCAAAGACTATTTAAAAATACCCTCATCACACAGGAAATATTACGAAGAATCAACAACTGAGATCTCATCATATTAAGAAGCTTTGCACAGCAAAAGAAACCACAAACAGAGTGAAGAGTCAACCTACAGGGTGAGAAAAAATTTTTGCCAGCTATTCCTCAGACAAAGGACTAATATCCAGAATATATAAAAATTTTTAAAAACCAGACCTGCCAAATCTAAAGACTCAATCCAAAAATGCACATCTGAAATGAATAGAAACTTCTCAGATCAAGAAAAACAAACAGTAAATAAATATATGAAAAAATGTTCAGCATCACCAGTCATTTGAGAAATGCAAATTAAAACAACCCTGCCTGAGATTCCATCTCATTCTAGAAAGATTGGCTGTCATCAAGAAATCAATCAATAATAAATGCTGACAAGGGTATGGAGGGGGAAGAACCCTTCTCTACTGTTGGAGGGAATGTAAATTGGTACAACCAATATGGAAATCAGTATGGAGACTCCTCACAAAACTAAAACTACAGATTCTGTTTGACCCAGCTAGTCCCCTTCTTTTTATCTTCCTGAAAGAGTTAAAGACAAGATATCACAGCGATATTTGCACACCCATGTTTACAGCAGCACGATTTGTAATAGCTAAATCTTGGAAACAGCCTATATGCCCATTAATGGATGAATGGATTAAAAATGTGGTTTTTATATGCAAAGGAGTACTGCTCTATCATAAAGACATTTTTAGGTAAATAGGTTATACTTGTAAATGAAATAAATCAGACAGACCTGTTTAAGAATTGCATTATTTCTATTTTTTTTTTTTAAGAATTGCATTATTTCTCGTGTGAGAAACTGAAAGTGAAAATAAGGACCACAATGGAAAATAGATATTGGGAAGTAGGAAGAAAATGTTCAAAAGGGAAAGAGAACAAGGAAGGGAGAAGGGGTAGGGAAGGAAAGGGGGGAAAAAAGAATAGAAGAAAAACATGGAAGCAAAGCTTTTGTAAATATGGAGGGGAAGAAGGGTTGAAGGGAGGGGAGAATTGGGAAAAAAGAATCAAGATATATTACGTATGAATACAAATTCCTTACAATGAATGTCATCTTTATGTATATCAAAAGTGTACCAATACAGTTAATTTTTAAAAATCATATTAGTGCTGAACAAGATAAATATTCTTCACATGAAATTAAATTGTTTCATCCTTTTTTTTTAAATGAATTTTATTGGTACATTTTAGGTATACAATATAATGCCATTCATCATTGGAAATTTGCAGATTTACATAATCTCTCTTGGTTCTCATTTTTTCCCCATTCCCCTGCCCTCCCTTTGAACCCTGCATCCCTTCTTATTTACAAAGACTTTGTTCCTATTTTTCCCTTTTTGCATATTAATTCCATTCCCTACTTTCCTTACCCCTACCCCTCTCACTTCCTGTTGCCCTTTGCCCCTTCTCTTCCTATTTCACATTATCTATTATACCTTTTAGTCCTAATTTACACTGTTTCTCACAATAGAGAAACTGTTCAGTATTTACACATGTGTGTCCTATTTATTTCACTTAAGAGAATCACCTCAGTGTGCATCCATTTAGCTATAGATGTTTCTAATTTCTCATTTTTTATGGCTGAGTAGTACTCCATTTTATAAAAAGAAAAGCACATTTTCTTTATCCAGTCTCCAGTTGATGGGCAGTTGGGCTGCTTACAAATTTTAGCTATTACAAACTGTGCTGCTATGAATATGGGTGCACATATCTCACTGTGGTAGGATTCTTTTAATTCTTTGGGGAAGATACCCAGCAGAGGAATAGCTGGGTCAAATGGGACTTCTAGTCCTAGTTCTTTGAGGAATCTCCATGTTGATTTCCACAGTGGTTGCACCAGTCTACACTCCCACCAGCAGTAGAGCAAGGTTCTTCTTTCCCCACGGCCCCACCAGGATTTGTTATTGGTTGATTTCATGATAGCAGCCATTCTTTCTGGGGTGAGGTGGAATCTCACCCTTGGTTTCACTTGCATCTCTCAAATGACAAGTGATGTTGAACATTTTTTCATGTTTATTTGCTATTTCTACTTCTTTGTGTGAGAAATGTCTGTTCATTTCAGATGCCCATTTTTGAATTGGGTCTTTACATTTGGGAGGTCTGATCTTTTTAAGTTCTTTATAGATTCGAGATAGCAGACCTTTGAGGGACAGCTGGTAAAAAATTTTTCCCACATTGTGGGTTGTCTCCTCATACTGTTGGTGGTTTCTGTTGCTGTGCTTAACTTTTTAAATAAGAGATTCCACTTGTTGATTGTTTGTGCTAGTTCATGGGTGAATAAGGTTTTGTTCATAAAATCTTTTCCTACACAAATGTCTTCGAGAGTTCTACCTAACCTCAGTTCCAGCTGGTACAGCGTTTCTGTTTTAATATTTAGATCTTCAATCCATTTTGATTTCAGTTTAGTGCATGGTGAGAAATATAGGTCTAGTTTTAATCTTTGGCAAGTTGAAATCCAGTTTTCCCAGCACCATTTATTAAAGAGGCTATCTTTCCTCCAGTGAGGGTGTTTGACTTCTTTATCTAAGATGAGGTGACTGAGTGTGTCTGGAGTTGTTTCTGCATCTTCTAATCTGTTCCACTGATCCTTGGGTCTGTTTCTTTGCCAGTACCATGCTGTTTTTATCACAGTAGCTTTGTAGTATAGTTTCAAGTTGGGGGTTGTGATACCCTCTGCCATGTCTCTGTTGCCTAGAATTGCTTTTGCTATTCTAGGTCTCTTGTTCCAAGTGAATTTTTGGATTGTGTTCTCCAGGTCTGTGAAGCATGCTGCTGGGATTTCAAGTGGGATTGCATTGAATCTATATAGCAGTTTTGGAAGTGTGGTCATTTTTACTATGTTGATTCTTCCTATCCAGGAGCAAGGGATATCTTTCCATTTTCTGATATCATCCTCAATATCTCTTTTCAGAGTGCTGTAGTTTTCAGAGAAGAGGCTTTTGATTTCTTTCGTTAGGTTGATTCCTAGGTATTTCAGTTTTTTGGATGCTGTTGTGAAAGGAATTGTTTGCCCAATTTTGTTCTCAGTGAGTCTGTTGTTCGTGTAAAGGAAAGCTATTGATTTTTGTGTGTTGACCTTGTATACAGCTACTTTACTGAATTTATTAAGTCTAGAAGACTTTTGATGAAGTTCTTGGGGTCTTCTATATATCATGCCATCTGCAAATGATGACAATTTGACTTCATTTCCTATCTTTATTCCTTTTGTTTCTTTCTCTTTTCTAATTGCTGTGGCTGATGTTTCCAAAACTATATTGAACAGGAGTGGTGATAGTGGACATCCTTGTCTTATTCTTGATTTTAGTGTGAAGGATTTCAGTTTTTGACCATTTAGTATGATATTGGCTGTTGGTTTTTCATAGATGGCTTTTATCAGATTGAGGCAGAGACAGTCTATTCCAATTTGGTGTAGGGTTTTTTTTTCTTTGTAGAGTTTTTATTATAAATGTGTGTTAAACTTTGTCAAATGCTTTTTCTGCATCTATTGAGATGATCATATGGTCTTTGTCTTTGGCTCTGTTGATATAGTGTATTACATTTATTGATTTGCATAAGTTGAACCATCACTGCATCCCTGGGATGAATCTCACTTGGTCAGGTTGTGTGATCTTCTTGATGATGTTCTGCATTCTATTTGCCAGTATTTTATTAAGGATTTTTGCATCTATTTTCATTAGTGAGATTGGCCTATTGTTCTGTTTTTTGGTTGGGTCTTTCTCCGCTTTGGGGATCAAGGTGATGCTTACTCCCAGGAATGAATTCAGGAGTATTGTTTCCCTTTCAATTTCACTGAAGAGTTTAAATAGTACCGGCAGTAGTTCCTCTCTAAATGTTTTGTAGAATTCAGCAGTGAAGCCATCAGGACCTGGGCTTTTCTTAGTTGGTAAGTTTGTAAATTATGTTTTCAATTTCATTGGTTGATACTGGGTTGTTTAGAACTTGTAAGTCTTCTTTGTTCACCTTTGGTAATTCATACTTATGTAGGAATCTGTCAATTTCTTCTGTATTTTCCATTTTATTGGGGTATAGGTTCTCAAAGTCAGAATTGATGATCCTGGAGTTTCTGCTGGGTCCATTGTAATTTCATCCTTTTCATTATTAATGGCAAGGATTTAGGCCTTTTCTTTCCTTTTTTTGATAAGGTTGGCTAAGGGTTTGTCAATTTTATTTATTCTTTTGAAGAACCAACTCTTGGCTCCATTGATTTTTTTGTATTGTTTTCTTGGTCTCCATTGCATTGATTTCTGCTCTGATCCTTATAATTTCCTCCCTTGTATGAGCTTTGAGTTTGTCCTGCTCTTCTTTTGCTAGAAGCTTGAGGTTCAGCATCAGGTTATTTAATTGGGCTTGCTCTGTTTTCCTAATATGAGTATTCACTGCCATGAATTTCCCTCATGAGACTGCTTTCATTGTGTCCCATAGATTCTGATATGTTGTATTGTCATTGTCATTTAATTGTAGGAACTGTCTGATATCTTCTTTAATTTCCTCTATGACTCATTGGTTATTCAGAAGCGTGTGGTTCAATTTCCACGTGTTTATGAAATTCTTGCAGTTTCTTTTGCTATTGATCTCCAATTTCATTGCATTATGGTCCCATGATATACAGGGGATAACTTCAATTCCTTTGCACTTACTTAAACATGTTCTATGAGTGAGTATGTGGTCTATTTTGGAGAGTGGCCCGTGGGTAGCTGAAAAAAATGTGTATTCTGATTTTGTGGGGTGGAACACTCTGTAAACATCTGTTAGGTTTATTTGTTCAAGAGTTTGATTAAGGTCTAGTTTTTCATTGCTTATTTCTTGTCTAGTTGATCTATCTATTTGTGACAGTGGGGTATTGAGGTCCCCCACTACTGTTCTATTGTATTAATTCTTATTTGACTTTTCATGTCCGTTAGTGTTTGTTTTATATAGTTGGGTGCATACATATATATGATTGTCATCCTTTCCTTTTGGATCGTTCCCTTTACAAGGATGTATTGTCCTTCTTTCTGTCTCTTAATGAACGTTGGTTTGAAATCCACTTGATCTGCAAAAAGTATAGCTACTCTTGCTTTTTTTTCAGGTTCCTGTCACATAGAGTATTGTTTTCCACCCTTTAACTTTCAGTGTGAATTTCTTTTTAACTTGTGTTTCTTGTATGCAGCATATTGCCGGATCTTACATCTTGACATATTCTGCCAGTCTGTTTCTTTTGATTGGTGAATTGAGACTGTTAACATTGATAGTTATAGCTGATACATATTGATTTATCATTGTCATGACTTTTTCTTTTTGTTTGATTCTCCCTCTTTGCTTTAATTTCTTGTCATGCTTGATGGATTCATTCTGCTGGGCTTCCTGGGGTTGTGATCCTTATTTTCTTTTCCTAGGATATTGCCTAAAAATTTTTGGAGTACTGGTTTGATGTTTATGAAGTTTCTAAGGTACTCTTTGTCATGAAAATGTCTTACTTCTCCGTCAATTTTGAAAGACAGTTTTGCAGGGAATATCAGTCTGGGTTAGAGGCTGTTTTCCTTAAGGGCTTGGAATATGTCACTGCAAGCTCCTCTTGCCTTGATGGTTTGTGTTGCGATGTCTGCTGTGATTCTGATGGGCTTTCCTTTGTATGTGATTTGTTTCTTTTCTCTAACTGCTTGTAGAACTTTGTTCTTCTGTTGAGTTTCTGGAATCTTAATAATTATATGCCTATGTGTAGATTTTTTTTGATCAAGGCTATTTGGAGTCCTATATGCCTCACTTATCTGTATGTCAAGTTCTTTCCCCCTGCTTGGGAAGTTTTCTGCCATCACTTCTGTGAACAGTTTTTTTATGCCATCTGCACTGTCTCCTGTTTCTTCATTGACTCTGATCAGTCTTACGTTTTTCTTCTTTGCATCATCTAACAGCTGCTGGATTGATTTCTTGTGGTCCCTTACTATTTTTAAGAATTCTTTCTTTTCCTGGTCACTAATTGTAATTTTATCTTCTATATGTGAAATTCTGCCCTCGCATTGGTTCATTTTGCTGTGTAAACTTTCAGTGGAGTTTTTAATGTCCTGGAAATCTGCTTGCATCTGTTTTATGGATTCCATTTGTTTCCTATGTTGGAATTCCATCATGTTCCTCAGCTCCTCTATTTTTTTTTCCTGTGTCCTCTCTAGATTTATTAATCATGTCTTGCACTATGGGCAGCATCTCTGCAGTTGTCTGAGAATTACTTCTGATTTCATTTTTTGCAGATCCTCTTTTGTAGCCAGTTTAGGGAGTTCATGTTGTTGAGTATCAGAGTGTTCCATCTTATTTCCCTTTGGGGTTGCTTTAGGTGATCTGGAAGTCTGGTTTTGAGACTTGTTTACGTGTCTTCTCATTTCAGCATGGGGGCAGCAGGTGTGTGCTGCTGGCACCTATGTGGCTCACCTCCTTGGTGCTGGGGGCGGATGTGCTCCTTGGTGCTTGGGGCAGTGGTATGGCAGCCTGAAATGATCACCTCCTCAGCACTTGGAGCAGTGGTATAGTGTCTTGGAAGGCTCACTTCTTCCTAGGTGGTGGGGGTGCCTCTGGTCCTCCTAGTTTTTCTTTTTTAGGTAAATAAAACATATTAGTGTATTTGCATTGAAACGTAACATTTAAATGGCAAAGAGATCGATGAATCCCTATTTTGTGTCACAATAAATCACATAATTTTGTTTTGTACCATTGGAGTTTTAAGGCAGTTTAAAGTATTTAAAAGTCCATTCTTATTTTCTTTGTTATGAAAACCTCTGTTCATCAGAAAATGCAATCGTCTGTTCACAGAAACAGGTAGTATGAAACATATGACGTTCTCAGAGAAGAGAGAATTGAAAAGGACATGAGCAAGAGTAGAAACATACGAATTTTGAAATGCTACATGTGAATACACAATTTCCAGTTAAAAACTTTTAAAACAGATTTTCTCATTATTAAGCCTTGATGACAACCTGAAGGATGAGACAGCTTGTGATGAAGAAATCCTTCATCAGAGTAGTTGGTCTTTTAATCTTTTGTGGAAAAGAGGAGGAAACAAAGATATTTTTATTAAGGAAATGAGGAATTCAGGCTCTGGCTGTTAGTTCAGATGTGTAGCAGGCACAACAATAAAGCCTTCTATGTGTAGAATACAGACCCTGGGTTGACTGCCCAGCACCTGGTGATTCTCCAAATGGCTCTATCTGTCCTACTCATGGTACCCCTCACTTGGGGAAGTGCTCATCCTCCCATTGTTCTGAATGGGAGGTGCCACCCTGCTTGCAAGATGGCCCAAATCCCCGAAAGGATTGTTATGGTTTATATCTAGATTTTCCCCACAACTTTATATATGCTCATACATGGGGCTTTCAAAAGGTGACTGGACTATGGGGACTCTACACCCAGCTTGGTATCAGAAGGCAGGGTCTGGTTAGAAGAAGTGAGTCACTGGGGGCTTGACATGGAAGGGTGTATCTCTCCCTTCCTAGATCCTCCACTGTTTCCTGGCTGCCATGCCCGTCTGCCATGTCTTATTGCCTTAGATCCAGCCAACTATGGACTAAATATGTGAGCCAAAATAAACCTTTAATTTGTGGCTATAAATTTATTGAGTCCCAGCAATGAGGAAGTGACTAAAACATGGTATGCATATGACTTAAGAAAGGTTAATTATATGATCACACTTTCTTGGCCATTTTGATTGGTCCAAGGGGAACAGGTATGATTAATCTGTGCCAATCAGTGTCCTTCCAAAGAATTTTCCAAAATATCACTAGGAGGAAGCATTTTCTTTTTCTGTTTATTAATGTGAGGATGACTTTGGAGCTATCAGAGGAAATGTTTCCAGTCTTCTGTGGACAGCAGCACCCAAATCTAAAAAGTGAAAATCATAGAGAAGTAGATCCAAGATAGGGGAAGAGGAAGAGAGAGTAAAGAAATCTAAATTACCACCTAACACTTAAGGATGGCTATTATTTAAAAAAACAAAACAAGAGAAAACAGCAAGTATTGGCAAAGATGTGGAGATATTAGAACTCTTGTGTATAGCTGATATGAATGTAAAATGGTGGTCACTGTGGAAAAAGCTATGGTGGCTCCTTAAAACACAAAAAAATGAATTTATTACTATGTGATTGAGTCATTCCAATTCTGGGTATATATCCAAAAATTGAAACTAGAGTCTCAAACATATATTTGTACATCTTCATTCATAGCAGGATTATTTCATAATAGCCAAAAAATGAAACAACTTTAGTGACCACTAATGAATAAATAGGTAAACAGAGTGTAGTATACAATGGAATATTGAATCTCAACACTCAGGAGACTGAGGCAGGATGCTGAGACAGGAAGACCATTGTGAGTGTGAAGCCAGCCTGCCCTACACAATGAGTTTAAGGCCAGCCTGGACTACATAGCAAAACGCTGTCAAAAAAAACCAAATAAAACAAAAAGGAGTGATGAGCAGCAGAGAAAGAACCTCTCTGGGATTTGGTGTCCTGACATTGGAATATAATGGCGTGAAGAGGTGATGGAGAGAAGTGAAGGATCTGAAGGAAGGATCTGGAAGGATCTGAAGCAAGAATTGAAGTCCATGGGGATAGCTAAAAGAGAGAGACTTCAACAAAAAAGAGGGAGGTGGGAGGTAGTACTTTGTCCCAGAGTCTGTACTCATGGCATAGGAAAGAACCTACAGACACATGGTGACTACTGGTGACCCCAGAGGCCTCCATGGGAGCACCAGTGGAACAGAGCAATAGAGGAAGCATACTGTAGTGGGTGGTGAGTTATTCAGGTTCAGACATACCCAGGAGAGGGTGATGGGCTGGTAGCCATCCTGAAGAGGGGCCAACTGAGCTCAGAATTCAGAACAGCTACAGGCCGACTCCATGTAGTGGCTCCTGGTGTCATAGTGAGGGTGCCAAGTTCAAGCTGGCAGAAGGCACACAGACTGTGGCAGATTCAACCACTTCCAGCCTCATAGCCAGAAACCAGTCTGAATGTCAGTGGAACTAAAGGTCCAGGCTTACTGGGATTATCTCCCCACCATAAATTAATAGCTGGCTTGCTAAGATTAAAGAACTAGGATGTGGACTCTGTCTCCTCATATTGTCTACCAGTGACAGCAGAGACACACCTTGGAGTTTTTTTCCTTTTTTTCCTCATTTCCGGCTTTTGTTCTTGTTCTGTTTTTTTTTCTTTTCTTGGTACAGGGATCAAACTCAGGACCTCGCACTTGCCAGGCACATGCTGTGCTACTGGGCTAAATCCCTGGCCTTGTTCTGTTTTATGTTTTCTTGTTTGTTCTTGTTTTTACATGAGTGTGAACACAGTTTCTAGTTGTTTTTTTTTCCTGTGGTTTTGTTCTGTCTTTTTATTTCTTCTTTCTTTCACTCCTGTCTTCTTTACCAGTTCCCCAAATTGTGTATGATCTTCCTTTGTCCTCCAGCCTCACTTCTAAACTTGTTTCTCTATCCACCCTCTTCTAAATCTCCCATTAGGGTAAAACTGCCATATTGAGGGCTTATTTATTGCATACAATTTTCTGTTTTGTTCTGGATTTTGTTATATAACCACAAATCTAGTTCAGACAGTTAAAGGTAGCAAATTAATAGTTACTAGTTTGTCATTTTCTAGGTTACGTTTGATGCTATTATTATTACTGATTGTACTACTTTAGCCAAGATGACATAATTGTGCTAATCAGTTGTTCTTCCTGGTATACTAAGACTGAGATAGCCTAAAGGTCTTGAACCAAGTGCTGGGCCAAGTGTGCAGTAACTTCTCATCCCAATAAATTGAAGAAGTAGGATCTTGCAACAGACTCAAAACCCAAAAGCCAGCTACACCTGGAAGACACCTGTGAGATAAGGCTTCTGAATGTTGGCAATAAAGCTACTCAACATAAGCAATCTACAAGCATCAATCTAGAAATTAAATTAAAAAAATAGAAAATGAGGTGATATTTAAAGAAGATGCAACCCTTCCCCAGACATTCAGCTCACCAAAGGTAAACCCAGGGGGCAATGAGGTGGAACAGTCTGAAAGCCACCCACCTAGACTCTGAAATGGTAACAGTGGAAGTAACAAAGCAGGTGAACAAGGCTCTAGAAAACTTCAAAGCAGAAATAATTTCTCAGATAACAACAGAGATGGTGACCATAATGGAATATTGATTGGCCTTAAAAAGGAAGGAAATTCTGACACATGCCTCAACATGGATGAACTTTGAGGACATTATGTTATGTAAATAAGCCAGTCATAACTGTATTTACACACAAGGTAACTCAGTCACATTTATAAGAACAGAAAGTAGAGTGGTGGTTGTCAGGGGTTTGGGAAGAGGGAAATGGAGAATTGTTGGGTGGATACTGAGTCTCAGTGTTGAAAGGCAGAAAGAGTTGGCAATTGGTTTCACAACAATGTTAATATTTTTACAATTTCTTAAAAATTGCTAAGATACTGAATTTGTTAGTATATTTTACAATTAAAAATAAAAACAAAATTAAATAATTAGAATCCTTAGATGAAAATATAGGTTAAAATCTATCAGATGTGTGACATCTAAAGTAAAAGCTGTAACATAAAATGTCTGTCTCTATAAACAATATATTAATCTTTATTATCTGTTGGTCCTTGTGTTATAGATGCTTCTTAAAAACATTTTACACATTTTTCCATAGTGAATGTTATCAATTTTCATTAAAAGTGCCTCTAATAAGCAATTTTAGGAAAAATGAAATACTGTGGCTTTTTCATTTTGCAATTCATCAGATTGTGAAAATTGTAAAATTCAGTGTTACAGTATGAAAACAAGTAATCTAATACATTCTGTGGGAGTGTATTCTGGTACAAGCTTTCTGAGAGGCAGTTTAGTTAGATGGACAGTGCAAAATTATCTGTAGTGTTCAGTTCTCGGTGTCTGTATGAATCACCTAACAAGCCAGTTTTAAGATTACAGGGCTGGAAAATGCCTGTCCCTGGGCACATAATAAATATTCATACAGAAAGGGTTAGGACTCAAGTAAGGTCTAAGAAAGAGGAAAACAGTCAATGAGTATGGAGATAGGGTGAAAATTATGGAAATAGGATGATTACTGAAATAGGGTGGAAAACAAATGCCGTTGGACTTTATGGTCTGTAGTCACTAGCAGAGACCATGAAAATCATATTTAAATCTTAACAGAAATGTTAGTAAAGTCTCTGTGTTTTACTGATTAGAAGCTTTGTTTCCTTTTATTTCTTTTATATGCCTGTGAAACAGTTTCCATCCACTCAGGGATTTTTGACCTTCCTTAAATGAATGGGAAAAATACATAAATGGGAAAAATACATAAATCGTTAACAGAGACTATATTACATAAGTCTTTAGTTGGCTCTTTTAGTTTTGTCCTAAAATATCTTTCTGATACTAGTGATTACATGAATCTCTGATTTCACACGAGAGTTTCAAATCACCCTAATTCTTTTTTTAAAAAATGATCTTAATTGCCTTTATTTTACATTCTAGAATCAGGTAACACTTCATCCCATGAAATAGTATGTGTCCAATTTTTTCCTTTGCCAGGAATGCTTTGATTAATCAAAAATGAAAAACAGAGGTTCAAAGACTTCTGACCATAAATGATGCCTACTGTCTATCAGCAATATGCTGGTATTATCCCCCCGACCAAGTGTCTGATTTTTAAATACAACCATGGACATAACATTTAAAATTAAAGTGCCAAGGCTAATTCATGTTTTAAACTATAACAAAATTTTATTAGTTATTAAATTTGAGCCAGAGTTTCACTGAGTTGCCATGGAGCTCTCACTCTCCCTGCCTGTCTCCCAGAGCACTGGGATTACATGCATGTGTCACCATTCCTGGCACAAGAATCTAAATCTTTTATAAAGGGCAGTAGGTCTGCATGCTCTTTGCCCTACAGGGAGAAATTATCTTGATTATACTGAACAGTATACCTTTTGCTCTAAGAAATCCTGTCTTTCTAGACTGTGCCTTATTAAACATCTTTGAAGAGATTTTTAACTTTGTTTGTAACACAGTCAGAAACAGGGACCTATGAAATAGTCTCCAACAGTGGGTTTCATGAATGAATGCATTTGTCAGTTTACGGAATCTTACTGGGCATGGTGGTGTATGCCTGTAAGCCTGGCTACTTGGGAGGCTGAGGCAGGAGGATCACAAGTTTGAGTCCAACTTGGGCAACTTAGTGAGATCATCTCAAAATAAAACTTTAAAACAGCCGAGGATATAGTTCAGTGGTAGAGTGCTTGCTTGCCTAACATGCATGGACCTCTGAGGCCAATCCCCAGTACTGAAAAGTCGTCGATTACTGAATCTTACATAAAAAGAATTAGGTACGGGAAAATTAAGGTTGATAGTAAAAGTGGTATTCTTTCATTTTGGTGAATTCTTTAAAACTGACAAGTATAGGAGGAGCCAGCCTGCCTCACTCAAGTGGAAGCTGACCCACTCTCTCCAACACACTGTTTCTCCAAAGTACACTATATTAAGCTACATAAAGATCGGAAGCTATTTTTAACTTCTCATTATTGTGTCTTTGACATACTGTACATAGTTGCTCAATATTTTGTGTTGAATAGACTTGTAAAAACAAGGTTAAAAAAAAGAAGCAGTGTGTTGACCCCAGAGTCATCCTCATCCGGCCATCTTATGTTGCTTTCACTTCCTCTCAGTTATCCTTCTCTCATCTTCTCCTCCCACTTCACTCTCTCAAGAGGTCATGCAATGGAATAAAATCATCTCTCCAGCAATACTTTAAAGGGTAAAAATTTTAATACTTCACCTATTATTAACATTACCTATCATTTAAATGTTAATGATTTGTATGTGGATTGTAAATCAGGCAGTACTAGGACTGCAGAAAACAACAAAATCATAAAATAAAAATCAATTTAAAAAATCAGGCTAATAAAAAGACATGGGTTTAAAAAGCAAATACACATATGGCTTCTTTTTCAAACTCACTCTGGCTTAAACAAATTTTCAACCACTATATGTGATTTGGTATACTGCTTGCTTTCACTAAACAGTCAGCATTATTCCCATGGTATCCCATAGTTTTGGAAGGATCTGTTGTTGCATAACATTCAATTGGTGTGTGTGTGTTTCTTTTTGTTTTCATTAGCGAATGTAAAACATTTAAAAATGTTGACATGACCATATATAGAATAGTTACTATAAATGCATATGGTATATTCTTACAGCTGCCAAGATTACCTTTTCCTAGGAAAGTTACACCATGGTTAAGACTTGTATGTTCACCCTTGAAGCAGTCCACATTCCCTCACAGTAATGTATGGTGAGACTTACCAGCCCCAGTTGTTAAACACTTGGATCAAATCATAACGTGTTTTATTGCAGAAGAACCCTGTACACACATTTATCAGTTCTACTACCTTAATAGCTACCCAACAAGTCATTAACATACAGAAACATGCATCATGAGAAGCAAGAACTGTCAACCATCCTTCTGCAGATTAGCACCTTGTCACTCCTGAGCAACAGTGCTCACATCACCGAGGTCTGGAACAGTCACTCTCCCCATTCATCCAAGAGAAAGACAGAATGACTTCAGTACAAATATAACATATTATAAACAATTTCTTACAAAAAGTCACCAATTAAACCAAAGTATTTTACAGAATTTACTACATACAAAATTCCATAAAAATTGTCTTTACTTAAGCTTTCTCTCCCCGTATCCAGTGAGCCAACTGGATGTCTTTGGGCATGAAGGTGACTCTCGTGGTGTGGATGGCACACAGATTAGTATCTCCAAATAAAGCCACAAGGCTTTATTCACTAGGCTCCTGAAGACCCCAATGGCTGCACTCTGAAACCTCAAGTCAGTTTTGAAATCCTGGGTAATCTCTCTCACCAGCCTCTGAAAGGCAGCTTCCAAATGAGAATCTTGGTTGATTTCTGGTAAGCACAAATCTCTGGAAGCCTCATGGTACAGGGCTTGTAGTGATGTTTTTCCAACTCACAGATAGAGGGAGCACTTTCTTGGAAGTTTCAGTTGCCAGCAGGTTGCAGGTGGGGTGGGCTGGGGGTAGGGGTGGGATAGGGGTTCCCACCAGTGTACTTACTGCTGGGGCATTTTCTTTTATCCAATGCCACCATGTTGGTGCCCAGTCAAATGCTGTAGTTGCCAAAAACAAAAATAATACTTTCCCAAAGAACTACCAAACCACTCTGCAGTGTGTGGTGTTTCTGTAATCTTCCTTATAGCTGCTAATATTTAGTATCATTCCGCAAATGGCAACTGTGACCCTGGGGAAAACGTTACTTCATCTACTTTATCTCTACTTGTTTATAAAACATTACTTCTAGGATAGGACTGTAGCCCAGTTTTATAGTACTTGTCTAGCATATGTGAGGTTTGATCCCCAGCATCGCTAAAATTAAATTAAATTAAATTTAAAAAGAAGTACTTACCTCAGAGGGCTTTGAGATGTATGTAAAACAACTAGCCAGTACCTGGTAAATAAACAGTAAGGGCTCAATAAATTTAGCTACTAAGAAGCAGTTTTAAACATTGTGTTTGACTCACCAGTATCCCTTCCATGTCTTCATTACATAGCAGCCCTGTGGTGGAGGGTGAGGGTTACACTCTGTATTCAACCCAGGTTGCTTTATTAAGCTTATCATTTGCTCTGGTGCCTTTTATTGTTAAGCTGCAGAATTCCTTCAAGGAAAGCTTATTAATAGCACAATATGTACAGTGATGAAGGCAGTTCTGATCTAGGTGATGAGGGATAATCCCTTTCACTTCCCCTTTGTGGGCTCATGAGAACCCACTGGATTCCAAAAAGCAATTTAACATTCACTATTCATAATGGATTAGATTTTAGTGCCAAGATTGTTTATTGCTTCTCATTCAAATTTTAATTTAGCATTTCTCTTTTCCTGCCTCCTTGTCATTATAATGCCCTGTTGCACCACAGTGCAGAGTAGAGCTGGTATTTTCCAACCCTCCTTGCCATCTATGCATGGGAAGAATGAAGGCCTTTTCTCCTAAAAGCTTCAGGAGATTGCTATTCTCTCACATTGCACAACTGTCTGTTCTACCAGCATCATTCTGATTTAGCTTTACTCATTAAGAAACAAAAACTTTAACTGTGGAGGTGTAAGACAAATATTTGAAATGCATAAGCCACAAAAGTAGAGCTCAAAAAATATTACAAGATCATCACCATTCTGGTCAAGAAAGAACATTACTAGCACATCATAACATCGCCCTCCTTGTGAATGTATTTCCCTATTTCATTCTTCCCAGAGGTGTTTTTGATTTCTTACTTAAGAGGAAGTCAAGTAGCACATTTTCTTTTTTTGTTGCCTTGTTCCTTTTGTTCAGGATGCGTGTAAGGTTCCTTCAAACTATTACATGAAGAAAAAGCTCACTTCCTTGCTACAGGGAGCAGCCCTTTCCAAGTAACTGTTCTGATCATGGAAATTGGAGCTGTTTTCAATATGAAAGTATTATGAATAACTCTAAGGATATTCTGTATGTCTTTTGATAAATATGTGTACACATCACTGTTTGATATTTGGTTAGAGGTGGAATTGCTAAGTTGAGGGTTATATATACGTTGAACTTTAAGACATTGTCAAACATTTTCCAAACTTATTAAGGCAATTTACCCTCCCACCTATAGCCCCTATTGCTGCACACCCTCATACTTAGTATGGTCTATTTTTAAATTTTTGTTGTTTATACTACTATAAAGACCTCATTGTAGTTTTAATTTGCATTTCCTTAATGACTAATGTGGCTCAATAGCGTTTTAAAAGATTTTTAAACTAGTACTGTCAGAGTAAAAAAATGTTTTTCTTGTTCTTTGTCAAAAAAAGAAACCAGGGCCGGGGATTTAGCTCAGTGGTTCCACTACCAGCCTCATAAGTGCAAGGTCCTGAGTTCGATCTCTGATACCAAAAAAAAAAAAAGGAAAGAAACCATTATCCCTTGTTGGCTTTCTTAAGTGACATGATGCTTCAAATATCTTTTCTATTTATTCATTTCACAGTGACTTCAGATTTACCTTGGCCAATTGCAGGGGGAACAGGCAGACTCCAGGAATTGCTTTCAGCTCTTTTACTATCCACTCGAGGTGCTGATGCAATATAATATCCACAAAGTGGTAAGAAAACTTTCCCAAGGAAATCTTAAGAAGTCCATTAGCTCTAGGGTAGAAGAGTGTAGGGACTTCTTTGCAGTAAGTTCAAAATTCTCAGAACAAAGAAGCTGGAAAGAATACTTTTCCCCTTGCTATAAGTACTTGCTCATATGGACAATGATATCCATATACAGCCATAAAGAACTTTGTTTTTTTCTACGATAATTATTCAAAGGTTTTTTTTGATACCAGGGATCGAACTCGGGTCCTTGCGCTTACACAGCAGGTGGCGAAACCACTAAGCTAAATCCCCGGCTATTCAAATAGTTTTTAACAGGGCCTGGTACATTTCTCATAGTGGGACTTGCTCTCAGAAGAAAATGTAGCTCAATGCATCTGCTTAGCTCAAACCATGATGGTTGTAATTTTAACTGAATGTTTCACGTGGCTTTCTAGCAATACCATACCTTTTGTTCCCAGGATCCACATGCTCTTGAGTTACTGTTTCTAGAAAAGGAAATAATGCAATCCATTTATTAGAATTCATATATCAAAATGGAACTTCGTATCTAATATGGATAACCTTTATGTTTTCCCTCTTTATTTGAATCAAGCAAAAAAATTACTGCTAAGATTTTTAACCCTTAAATGACTAGTGTTCCATTTTTGGAACACCCATAACAATGGAAGAAAGTAAATTATTTGTCTTTTCAAATTCTTGTTCTTTGAATTTTATATTCACTATATATGAATTTAATGCAAAAACTTAAAAAATTTAAATCTTTGGCATAAATGAGTTGAGAGCTTAACATTTAATAAGAAAAATTATACCTGTATGTGGCTATACATCAAGGAGAAAAAAACTATTTAAATGTCTCATTTGTTCTTGCCTTATCACTTTTTAGTTTTATGTATTTATTAAAGTTATTGAAAATTAAAATGTACTACAAATTAAGTTTTCTGGTACACAAAAAAGCATTCATTTTATAAGATGATTTACTTTATAAGAACAATCACATAGATATATTTCTGTACCTCTTAGATCATTCTATTTGGGTTTTTGGGCTATTGGTAACTGTATCTTTCTCATATTCCTTTGTCATTTAAAAAGAACATGTATCTACATTGTTTAGAGCTCCAATTTTGATAATTTACACAATTTACTTAAAAATGTTAAATAAAAATGAAAATTAGGTAGAAACTTTGAATGACATAAAGCAAATTATCATTCTTTAAAATATTTATTAACATCAAAATGCTAGCCTATTTTGTGATGGCTTGTGTTTTTCAATTTCTTAATGCAGTTCATATTTATGGATATTAAGTGAAGGAAAAAGCAGTTAATTCTAAAGGATATTCAATGTCTGTAGACTTAGAAACAATTTCTCAGAATCTTACTTTCCCAACACTCCAACTTTAAGTCCAACATCCAGAATTGCTAGGTCAGTATATTGCAAAGTGAATGCCAATCACCATCCTATCAGAATCACTTAGAGCTTATTGAAAACTCCACTACAAACCTGCAGAATCAGGGTATCTGTATTTCAAACACTGAAGGTGCTTTGAAGGATACCAAAGGTTAAGAACCACCGCTTAAAACATAAAAGCTCATCTTTCAGGCTCAGTGTCTTAAATAATGGTGGAACGCTGCACTTCACTCTTTACGAATGCCAGTACTTACACCATCTAGTGGTAAAAATTGCTTATTTCTACTTTTTAATGGATTCATTAATACCTAGTAGGATCCAATTAACATACTGTAAAGCAACATTTAGCGAAAGCAAAAATCTTACAGTAATAGTTTCTGTGGCATTTTTATTAACTTTTATCTAGGATAAGATGGACACATCTTATAATACCATTTTGTAATTGACCATGAAAATGTTTTTTTTTGGTATTTGAAAGAATACAGTTATGCTTTCATACATGACATGAGTTCATGAATTTACAAGAAAGTTTTGATTAGGCTTTAAGTGTCACTTATTATTTTACCACAGAATTGAAAGAGGTTTATTGAGCCCTGTTTTTTGTGTTTTTTAAAAAATTCTTAATTTTTTGCAGCACTGAGGATTGAACCCAGGGCATTCACACTGAGCTACATCTTGTCTTTATTTATATTTCTGGTTTGAGACAACCTAGGTTGTACTTGAACTTGTGATCTTCCTACCTCAGCCTCCCACAGTGCTAGGATTATAGCCATGTGCTGCCATGCCTGGGTCATTTTTAAATTTTAAAAAGAAATATGCAATAAAACTCTATGATGTTTGAAGTTTTAACACCTGACATTTGCTGAATATCTACATGTTCGTATTTTTTATACCCAAAGTACATCTGAGAAGTAAATTAGGTGAAGACACAAGCACTAGTTCACAAAATGTTATTCCTTGAGTTGTATAATTTCCTCATTTTAAGAAAAGTATGACATTAAAGCTTTTAAAAATAAGGTTTTAGGGATCAACTGTAAGAGAAGTGGGACTAAAGCTATTTAGAGGATTATAATGAAGTGCACACAGAAGCCAATATAAACACTGTTTACTTATATGCCACTTGGGAAAGAAAACAAAGCAGAAGGTTGCTTCCACTGAAATAGCACAGAAATGTTTCACTGAGAGGTATTAAATAGGTCTCTTTCAAATTTGTATGAAGAACTCAAAGAAAGACACTTAGGCCAGGCGCCCTACTGACACCACACCTCTCTGCTGGGAGTGGCTGCCTGACCTTACATGCAGCCAGCCACCAGAATCACCTAATTCCAAAGAAAACTTGGAGAGCAGGAACATATGTAATAGCTACAATGTGAGCGAGTGAGATTTAACTTCTCCCATGCAGCATGTGGAAAAGCTAAGGACTAGTAGGTAAAACTGTAGGGAGCCAGGTTTTCGATCAATTATGAGGACTGACCAAAGTCATGATTTATTTAACAAGGAAAACTTTATTTCTGCTGTACATAACAACATAGCTTTTTTTCTCTAAGAAACTTCATTTCTCCCACACATAACAACGTATTATTCTGAGAAACAACTACGATATTGGTTTTAGCATTAAGATATGGATTTTATAATACATGTCAGCCACCCCTGACTCCCAGATAAAACAATGTTTTGCAGACTATCAGGTATATAAAAAAAAAAGCTGTCAGCTGTCCACAGGGAGTGCGTCCAGTCACATTTTCAGTCAGTCAGCTGAGGATTATGTCATTATTTAGTCTTTGTTCTGTAGAAAGAACACAACACAAGTATGAAAATCATCACCTGAAGTAGCTGTTGTATATAATATTCCTGAAATGTTAGGAATTCTTTTATTTCAGTAAAACTAATGTGATCTGTTTACTCATAGCTGGTCACAAATAAGCAAAACCAAACTTACTGAGAAGAATGATGCAAGCAGGTACTGTACTGAATCTGTACAGGGGAAACGCTGTGAATTAATAAAAAACCAGATGCTCTGAAATCATTTATGTCTATTTTCCTCAAATAGTAAGGGAAATATATTATGCATATAATACTCATCTCAAAACTCAAGCACTGTCAGCATTATATTCTTAGAGCACTTTCTTCTCCTATTTCCTACATGTGGCTACCTTGATGTCAGGCTTTTTCCTTAGAAACAAGAATAACAAGTTATGTTTGTGACCTCTTCAAATTAAAGGAACAACGTGCATTCCCTCCCCACTAAAAACCATCAGTTATCACAATCATGTTAAATTTGGGAAAGTCTGTCATACTCTTTTGGGAAACTTTCTAATAAGTTTATTTATTATTTAGAGACAGGGTCTCACTACATCACCCAAGCTGGCTTGGAACACTTAGGCCCCAGCAATTCTTCTGCTTCAGCCTCCTGAGTTGTTGGGATTATGGGCATGTCATATGTTTATTTAACACACCCAAAAAAGAAAACACACTCATTATGGAATCCTTGGTAAATAAAATATGTGAAAATGAAAATAAATAAGCCATGCTACACTTAGAAGACATTAAAATTAGAACTAATTTTATCCTACCAAAATAACCATTTTCAACTAATCTGACCCTACTTTATCTTTGCCCTGAATAAGAATAAAGGAAAAAATGGTAGATTTATATCTTCAGGATTAGTCATTCTCATGAATATGTGATTCCTTTAATGTAGCAAATTGAATGAATGTACGTCACTTTCTTGTTTTTGTACTGGGGATCAAACTCGGGACCTGGCGCTTTCGCAGCAGGCGGCGGAACCACTGAGCTAAATCCCCAACCCAATGTACATCACTTTCAAGGGGAAAAGATACAGTATTATAAAGCTTAGTTTTCACAATACCACACTGGTCATAAGGCAGTTTCATACCATTAAATTTAATTCTCTCTGATAATTTGAATGTCATTATTTTGGATGAGATAACATCTCAAAAGTTTTCACCTAAATTATAAATGCAAGGGTTTTAGCTCATATTCGCAGTACTTTAAAATATTTACTTTTTTAAGTTTTATAATAAATTTTGCTATCTCATTTTCTCTCAATAACTCTGTAAAGCAACTCAGCTTGGAAAGATAAAGACAGCTGCCTGATCTTAGGAGCGATTGGAGCAGTAATATCAACGCAGATCTTCTCATTTTAGGTCCAGTATTCTCTTTAAAATGTAAATAATCACTAGGAAAAGCTCCACCATAAAAGTAATTTATATATTTTTTATAGTAGGAAATTGGTGTTATTGTCCTTTTTAAGGACAAAGATTTCTTTTTGAACAAAAGCAAAATGTTTAAACATTAAAATATTCAAAATAGGAATAAATACAATTTTTGCAAGCTATTTTAGAGGACAGTGTGTCTAAACAATTTGGTTCTTAACATTTTATTCATAAACAGGAAAAATGCTAATTCTTTTTCATTGGCAATTTAATATTTCTGGGGTTAAACTACTAACACTGTATGATGTAATGAGAACAGATTTTGTCATTAAATAAAACATTTTAAAAATAAGATTATTCACAACAGGCACCCAGTGGGCATTTTGTATTCCCAAATGCCTTCTCTGAAGGAGGAATTGGTCAGCTGGTTTGCCCTATGAGAGATGGGTCCTTATGAGTATGGCCTGAAATGATTCATCCTGATACTAATTAGCTCACATAATCAGAAAGAAAGAAAACCTTAATTGAGAAAAGAAATATTTTAAGCTAGAAATTTCAAACTGGATTCAGTTGAACTGCAGTAGATTTAGGCTGATGTGACTGGAAATTAGGAAATCCAGCTTTCCCTAAAACTCAAAATCCATTTACAGAATTTTAAAAATCTAACTTCAAAGAATGTTATCTAAAACCACAGAAATATAACCTATCACAGAAAAAGAATCTAAGTGTGATTTTTTGAAAACAAAAAGAAGGTAATAATATGGCTGCATATGTCAGTATTTATAATAAACAAAGAGTATTTGGTAAATGGTCAGGATGTTTAAAAAAATACATATATGCACACAAAAACATTTTCTGAATGTGTACTTTTAATGCACAAACTCATAAACATAAGTCCAGAAAAATACCAGTATTTAGGTTAAAAAGACTAAAGAAGATACATTATTTGATACTGCTTTTTAGGCATTTTATTAAAAGTAAAAGCATTCTTCATGAAAACTGTGAAAAATTGTTTCAATTCATTACTCAAGACACCAGTTCTTCACATTAAAAATCTTTAGAAGCATTTCAGTTTTAAAGTTTATTTAATAAGTACACAGTAAAATGTTCAATTCTTTGAATCTAAGATGTTCATAATAAAACAATTTTCTAAACTGAGATCTGATTTTATTTTATAGAAAAGCACAAATATTTTTCCACTAAATGTCAAAAACAATTTTTAAGTTTAAATACTTTACATTGTAAACATATACTTTGAAAATTTTGGCTTTACCAGGAGAGTTTTAAGCCAAGGAGTTTTTAACTAGTGGTTTCTGAAAAGTCCATGATTAAAATATTTATCATTTATAGTATATTCCTCTTGTACTATTTAGCCAGTATGTATAAAATTCAAATTAGGAAATGCTTACCTGAGAATTAGTAAGTTCTTTGCCTTTTGTTAGACTCTTCTCTTGGGGAATCTGCGAGCATAACTTTAAGTCTGACCCCATTCAGAATCTTCCCATGCAAAGTTGCAATGGCATCATTGGCGCTCATTCTATCTGCAAACTTGGCATACCCCACATTTTTCCCTGACACAAGGTAAACTTCGATCAGGTTACCAAAACGACTGAAACAAAGTAAAAAAAAAAAAATCTACTGATTCCCAGGAGGGTACTGAAATCCACATAACTTGTATTTTGCATAAATAGCTGATGCTACATTAAAATACTGAACCACTCCATAACCTAAAATAGAGAATACACAGAAATGAGAAAGAACGCAGATTCATTGTGAAGGTGAAACAATATAAAATTCTGATTATGACACAACTAGTAACACAGAATCAAAGGTATCAAGTTCTGTCATACATGTGTGGGTCCGTAGTATTCCTAGAAAGTAAAGCATAAGTCAAACTGCTGCTCAGTTCTCAAATGTGAATCCAAATGGGATCCATTCTCAACTCATTTTCCACCCTTCTCCCTATACTCAACAGTCATTTCATGCCAGTCTTACTCCTTCACAATCTCCTCACTCTGCTGATTTCCTTCATTCTCACTCAGGTCTCTTTCCTCATTCACATCAGAATCACCATGCCCTAGATCACTTCACGTTCTTCACTAGGCTTCTGATCACCTGGTTGTCCCTTTCCCACCCATTGTCTACCCTGTCTTCTTCATGATCTCTCTGAAACAAAACACAATCACTTCCTCCTTAAACAACTCCTTAGCATCTCCCCACAGCCTCCAAGGTGAGGACAAACTCCTAAAACAGCTCTCAGGATTGGTCCATGGCCTCTTTCCCTTCACATTCCTTCATAATCTTTCTCAGTCTATGTTCTAATGGCTTCCTTTCACATTCTCTTGGGCAGGAAAAATCATCCACACCTGCAGCTTCCTCCTGTGCCAAAAGACTTTCTTCACCCTGCAGGTCTCCTTGTATATCTTGCTTCTTTCAAGAAGCCTTCTCAGAGTTCCTACAGTAGGAACCCCTCCTGTGTCCTTCATACATTCCTCATCACAGCACCGATTTCACTAAGTTGTAATTTTCTATTTGTCTGTTTCCTATGTGAGAGTGGATCTAAGAGGGCAAGGTTTATGATATCTTGTTAACAGAATTATCATGTTTTGTTTACATAACATCTTGAGAACTTACAGTGCCTGCTTGGCATAATGAAGCAATTTTGGAAGAAAAATAAATGAATCAATTAAATAAAGGTCAAAATACCTGAACCCCATTCCTGATGTTTTGTGTAGAAGCTTCCTATCTATCTTATTTCACTAATATTCTTGCAATGGAAATAGAAAAATGACCAATAAAAAAAAGCTAAGGTAGGAGTTATATTACAAACACAAAAATAAGTAAGAACCTTCCTCTCTTCTATACTTATTATATATTCTTCCCTATGATCAAGTAACTATTCAATATGGTTACATAGTCCTTAAGATCCAACTGAGTGCTGAAAAAAATATAAGATACTTAAGGAATAATGGTCAGCTTATTTATAAATATGAATGAAAGGGTATGAGAAAAGAATTCTAATGCACAGATAGGTTGATGCTGATGTCTCTTTTATCAAGAGACAAAGTATTTGTCTATTCCATGCGTCTAGCTTTTCTAAACAATCCTACATTATTTATTTCTTCAAAACAAAATAACAGAAAATTTTGTGTAGAGATCTGGGATGGGAAAGAAGAGAAGGAAATTATCATAAATTGAAAAAGAGGATTCAAATGGGGAATTTTAAAAGTCAAAGAACATATCATCTCTATCTGGTAGTACTGCATACAGCAAGTTTCAAGATTGTGAGAAAGTGAAAATTATTAGTTTAAATAAATTATACTACAAAAACATACCATTATAGAATTGAAATCTTACCAGAATATATCCTCTAATACATCTAAAGGTAAAGGATGAGGATTAAACACAATAAAGAGTCTTTCTTTCACAGGAGTTTCTGGATCAGCTTTTTTTTTACATGATGGAAGTATAACATCTGTCTGGATTTGAGGCAACTGTGATCCAGAACTTCCTCCAAATTGCTGCTGAAGAGGTAGATATAAAATAAGATAAAGAAAAACTGTATTTCAGGGATTTTTAGCCATAGCTACAGTCATGTATATTGTGGCACCTATGTGGTCCTCCAATATGACTCTAAAAAGTTTCTTACTTAATAGGTAATAAACAAAGGTCAGATTTATCTTCAATTCTCTTGACTGCATTATAAGGGTTAAATTCTTACCTACTTACCAGAAATTGCTGCTGGCTTGGGTTATTCCACACCACTGAGGCAAGCTGTGCAGCTACCATCTGTGTTGCCATTTTTCTAAGGAGACTGGAGACAATAACTCATAATTTACAGAAAGCTGGAAATACTCAGTTCTAACTGTTACTTGTTTTCTGTGACTTCCCTGTGGGTCAACTGTTTTCTACCTTTATTTCTCAAATCATAATCATGTCCTTAGGCACTCCAGGAATGGTACTTACTCTGTTGCATTACTTCCATCATCAATGAAGGAAACACCTATCCGATTCCCAGGAGGGTACTGAAATCCATGTAACTTGTATTTTGCATAAATAGCTGATGCTACATTAAAATACTGAACCACTCCATGACCTAAAATAGAGAATACACAGAAATGCAAAAGAAAGCAGATTAAATGTGTAAGGCCAGTGTTATAACATGAAGGCAAAACAATATAAAGCTCTGATTGTGACACAACTAGTAATACAGCATCAAAAGTATCAGATAATAAAGTTCTGTCATACATATGTAGGTCAGCAGTATTCCTAGAAAGTAAAGCAGAAGTCATATTTAGAAAAAATATAAATATGCTCTTTTAGTAGTTTTAACATATGTTCTGTATAATGAAAATAACTTTAATATGTTGGATGTTCTTACATAATATAAATATACCTATAAACCTAAATTTTTGTTTTTTGAAACTTATTTTGAAATTTTAAAATTTTCTCTTATCATACTGGGTAGGAAATGAAATGAGAAATGGTATATGAGAAGAATATATACTCAACTAGTTATATCAGTGGAGAGAGAGAAAGTAATATGTATAAAAAACAAAAGTAACAGAGTGTCTCAGATCAAAAGTCACCTACTTCACATAACTTTGGGGAGCTAAGGGGACAGATTTCAATGCAAAAAGTTGATATTGAAGGGAGAAACAATTTCATACTAGAGAGCCCAGGAGCTTGTGACACAAGAAAAAGGTTTTTTTAGATATATTTAAAATATGACCTACTTTGGGTAAAACAACTAAAGTTTTATGTTTCTGTCTAAACCCAAGCATCTGATATTTTAATGAAATTAAAATCAAATGACCTTTTAATATTAACGAAAATAAGATTGAACATCCTGAAACATCTCTGTTCCAATAACATACTCTACAGATATATCTAACCATATAGAAGGTACAGTAAATACATTTCAACATACTAGATAAATGGTGGTTGGATGGACAAAGCAGTATTACATATAAATGTAACAATTAATGTGCCAGGAAACACAATATATGTGCCTAGGAGCTTTAAACAGAATGACAGGGTAAGATTAGGTTAAGAATGAAGACAGCGCAAAGGAGGTTCAATGGAGAGTTGTGCTAGAAGGTGTGGGCTGGCCAGGGCAACAGTGAGTATGCAGGGGCATCCCTCTGAAGGGCGAGGTACGTCAGGGCTGCCAGCCCCAACCCAGACTCATTCCCCTACTTCTGCTCACCACTCAAGCCACTCTGAGAGGACTACATCAGGTAATCCTAGAGTCCTGGAGGAAATGCCAAGTATGATGTCTTTATATGGCCTTTCATTTCTAATTCTTCAGCAAACAAGCAAAAGTGCTTGGCACTAATTAAAAGATTACAAACAGAAACCCTATCATGAGGTATTTTCTTTTGCTACTTGAGACAAAGAATGCTTTATTTTGTGAGAGTTAAAGAAATATTTTTTAAAATGAGTAACTTGTATAAAGTAGATACATTCCCAGGGGTTTATTTATTAAGGTAGCAGTAGATTTTAAAGTCTAAAATAGAGACAAAGGAAAACTAAAACTCCTATCACACAAACAGTATGTCATAAAAAAAAAGACATTTAAGGAAAACCATCTTAACAAAACATAATCTATTTAAAAACAGCATCAACAATATTTTACCATAATTTGAATAAGGATCTCGTTGAACTTCACAATACTCCAATCCTGGTACTATATCAAAAATGCTGAAAAGCTGCTCTTCAGTGAAAGGAACTCGTGATATAACTGACAGGCGTTTGGAGATAGCTTCATGGCCTCTGTTGTCATTCTTGTCAAAATTTGGAAATTCAGATTGTTGATCTCCAACAATATTTAAAACAAAAACAAAATCCTTAAGTTTTGATATATTCAAAACTTCATGCAACATTTTATGGACTAGAAAATGAAAGTCCATTGCACTGGACAAAGCACTGTATTTGGTAGCATGCTTTTGGTCATCAGCACTACCAGAAGGGACCAATGGGAAGAAAACACACAACTCTCCCCACCCCCAACTTCAACACAGAAATACAAATTCTGACTTGATAGGAGGGAGTTTAGTATGTAAAACTGAAAAATATGCCTAGAATTTTATGGCAAATAATATCTAAAGACTTTGCATTCATCACCCACTTTCTCCTTTTACTAAGAAGCTTCAACTTTTGTCATTCTTTTCTGTAGCCCTAACTTTAAAGCAGCCACAGTTTTGAGACAAAATATTAGGACTCATACTGAAGGGATATCTGCATATATTTTCTGTACTTTTTGGTTAGCTGAAAAAAGGCAGAAGTTCTCTAAAAAAGTGGTGGTGACATAGTTTTATATATAAAGAATGCTCTAATCAGAGAAAAATATAATTGAAGTAAACAAAATAAGTGTTAAGTTTTAAGGACACTTAAAGTTTTGAGCAACTTTTTAGGGAAAAAAATACATTAAAGATTTTTATTCACTAGGTGAGATTTACAGACTAATGATAAAAAATAGTTAAAACACACTCAAATTAGAATGCATATACTAGATCTACTACTGAAGTAAAAGTAGTCCACTTACCAAATGGAAACATATTTATTCTAGGTTCATGTCCTAAAGCCTCCTGCCTCATATTATTATAATAATCTTGTTCTGAGGATTCAGATGGTTTATTTTTCGGTTCAGCCAAGATTGCTCTAAAACCTGAAAAAGAGAATCCCGGAATTTCAGGTTTCATTGCAAATTTAACACAACTGCAAATGTACATGGTTGCTAGTGCCTGACTTAGCTTAATAGTCTAACTGT
The DNA here is from genome assembly GCF_053883595.1 of Heterocephalus glaber. Taxonomy (NCBI): domain Eukaryota; kingdom Metazoa; phylum Chordata; class Mammalia; order Rodentia; family Bathyergidae; genus Heterocephalus; species Heterocephalus glaber. Next base: position 57,374,008 of record NW_028258143.1, on the reverse strand, counting down.
ACAAAGCAAAATCTATACAGCAGACCTACCTCTTTGCTGTCTGAAAAGTGTGGCAAACAAATCTAACAGCAAGAATCCCAATTTACCGGTCAGTGTAGACATGGAAGATTCAAGTCAACTACACGTGATATTATTAATTTGCGCAGGCTCCTCAACATCAAAACCCTATCTGGCTTCTTCACATTTAATCTGCCACCAAGATTCTTCCTTTGAAATATACTTAGAATATGTTATCTTTTACTTTACCTTCTCTGCCTGTTTTAATTTAGAGTTTCTTCAATTAATTACAACAGCCCTTTAAGTGGTCTTCTTGTTTCTGGATCAAGAGTTCTTAACTAGGGGGTCTAAGCATGAGCTACAAAAGGTGGGAAAGTTCTAAGCATTCTCTGAAAATTTAAACAAAGTATTTATGCATATATTTCCACATGGGTGTAATTCAAGGGATCCCAGCTTTTCTAATATTATACTGTGGTTTCAAACAGGATAAAACTGGCCAGTATGAATTCCTTCAATGAAAATCTATCCTCAATACTGTGATTAGATCAACTGTTCTATAAGGTTTATTACTATCAATTATTATTATTTGCAGTAGTGGGGATTGAACCCAAGGCCTTTGGACTGAGCAATATCCCCCGCCTTTTTCTTTATTTTGGGAGTGGGCCTTGCTAAGTGCTAAGTTACCTAAGTTAGGCTGGGCTCAAACTTGTGATCCTCCTGCCTCAGCCTCCCAGAGTGCAGGGATTACAGGAATACACCACCACATCCAGCCAAGCTTTATTATTTTTAAACATACTACAGAAACCTAATGTGGACTAACTTGAAACTCTTCATAACCTCCCACGTAATATAATATTATGGTTCTGATGTACTTAATTGACTTTCATAATTTCTCAGCCGGAATATTGTGCTTTATGCGACAGTCTTCCTGATATGAAGAACAAGACATGTTCATTCCTAGCTCTGTGCCTCTGCCAACCCTGCTCTCATCTTTTCCCCTGCCCACTCTATACCAGAGGCAAGTCCTACTTCCTCTCAATGTGTTTCCATCTCACTTGGAGCACTTGCTGCTCACCACTGATAGACTATCCCACCCACTTCTGAATACTTCTTTCACTTAGCAAATTCTTACTGAGTCTACTATAAACAGAAGTTACTATGGAGGAGAGCTCAATAAATCTTTACCTAGGCCTATGACTATACTAGGTATTTGGGATGATGGAAAGACAAATAGGACATATTTCTTATTTTTGAAGAGCCTTTAAAAATTATTCTATTATTCAGTATTTTTTACATATTAGGTCTTAATACCCAATGTAGATATAAAGTCCTTAAATGCCAGTATTGCCATATATTTTATATGTATTCCTCTATTTAGCATATTAATGAGTATACCATAGGTACTCAATGAAGTTTGGCTGAACGGAAAATTCAGAAGTATCTAAGATGAAAATTTTGGTGTGGACCTTCTGGGTAACTAAAAATGCTATTAAGAATTCTTTCTTGTAAGTACAAATTTTCATAATACCTAAAAACAGTAATTTATTCCATATAATTTCATATCATTTCAAAGAATATCCTGACATCATTAAAATGCTCAGTCTTTATTATTTATACTAGCAATAGCAGAAGATTCAATTACCATAACTCTTAGCTTGAAATCAATTTTATAATTAAATACCTATGTTAGCAAACCTTAGAAACCCTATGCTTACCCTATACGTTTATTAGTACATTTAATTCTATTTAGAGTTTAGGCCAAAAATGAATAAATATGGTATAAGTATTTTAAAAAACTGAAAGAGTAAATGAAATTCTAATATCTTAAATTCTCATACATATATTTCAAAAACCTATTGAAATAACCAAAGTATGCACTGCACTTGCTGTCTTAATGTAGTTGCTCATATTTCTCTTCACAGTGCTTCTGTGAATGCTTAATCATGACCCCAAAATATTTTTCATCTTTGAATTATGTATATTTAAACATCTACTGTTAAGATTAAATTAGTAGATATGTCAGCAAAAACCAATATTTGATTCAGTTATTTAGAATAACTGGAATTTTAAAGAAAGTTTTTAACAATGTCAAAAACATATTCTTACTTCGATCACAGTTTTCTATTGCTTGGGCAGCTTGTGATGGTTTTAAATATCGTACGTAGCCCAAACCTTTACTTTCTCCAGTGACTTTATTCTTAATAATGCTGCAATACTCGATATCTCCATACACCTACAAGAGTTAAAAGACAGGATCTTAGGGAACTCAAAATTAGTAATTGAAGATATTATTTCAAAACTAACTTTAAATGTATGATTATTCATGCCTTGTGGTCATTAGGGTGGTGTGTCAACTGGATTGGCTTTGGGATCCACCTGGGGGATTGGGAGAGCACACTTCTGGGTGTGCCTGGGTAGTCAAGGAGGGATGGCCTTGGGGTCTACGTCTAGCCCCTTGCCGCTTCTATCCTGCTCTGTTCCTCTGCTTTGGTTCCTGGCTGTCATCAATTAAAAAGCTTTGGTCTACCATGCCCTCCTACTATTATGTTTCTGCCTTGGAACCAGCCAATCATTAACTGAATCTCCATAAAATGAGAGTTCAATTAAACTTCTCATCCTTCAAGTTGTGGGTATCAGGTATTGTGCTTAAACCTCTGTTCCTTTAAGTTGTGGGTGTCGGGTGTTGTGTCCAGTGATGGAAAAACTAATATAGGAAATTGGTGCAAAGACTGGGGTCAATGCTGTAAATCTAGCTGACAATGGGATTCAGGAGCCTTTGGACCTGGTTTGTGGAAGAATTTGGAAAAGTTTAGAGATGTGGGCTAAAGAAGTCATAGAATGCTGTAAGTAGAGCCTGATGTATACTTCTGGTCAGTGCTCAGAAGACTTGAGCAGTGATGGGAATGCAGACAGTAAAGGAGTTTGCAGATAGGAAGGAATACTCCATTGACAGTTGCAGTAGAGGTCATGATGTTATACTCTGGTAGAAAGTTTGTCTACATTTCATCCATATCATGAGACTTTGCAGAAGACTGAAATTAATGGTGGAGGAAATTTCAAGACAGCTCAACATTCAGGCTGTGACATGGGTACTGCTGGCTGCCAGATTTACAGTAAGAATCAGGGGCAAAAGACAGAACAGAAAAATTTGAAAAACTTAAATTTTGGCGTACAAGAAACCAAAGTAAAGTTGGGGCAAAGGAGGTGTGGCTGCTTAAAAGATTAGTAGCATTAAAAGAAACTACTTTGTGCAGGGACAAGATGCCTTATGGGATCTCAGGAATCAGGAAGGCCCCACACATTACAGGCTGAAGAGTTCAAACTATCACCATTTCATTTAAGAAGAGAGTCCATGGGCCCCTTTGCTCAATCAGGACCTCCTAGGAAATTTGTTTCCTATGATTCTTTTCACTATTCTTAGCCATTCTCAAAGACTGCTCTAGGGGGATCATAGTCTAGGGGAGTAGCTGCTGCTCCCACTGACAGCAGACCTTGGTAGCATCCCCATGATGCTGGTTTTACTGGCATGCAGAATGAAGAGTTGTGGGGTCAAAGAGACTTCCATCCAGATTTCAAAGGTAGGCTTGAGAGATTGGCATGAAGCCCCTGGGAGGGCAGTACATGAATCTGTGGAAATAAAGCTGAAGGTGCAGTGGAGAACCCAGGAAGTTGAAGGTGCCAGGAATGTGAAATGTCTGCCAAGAAAAGCTGTAAAGCATGAGTGGAACCAGGCCAAGAGAGAGGCTATGTGGCTTCAACTGGCAAGGCTACAGGGATGGCTACCCAAGCCTTCTGTAACTCACATTTTACTACCACATTCCCAATGCCAGATATGCAACTACAGGGATTATTTGAGTCTTGATTTGGATTTCTGCTGGGTCCATTGTAATTTCACCCTTTTCATTCCTAGTTGCATAGATCTGGGCCTTTTCTTTCCTTTTTCTGATAAGGTTGGCTAAGAGTTTGTCAATTTTGTTTATTCTTTTGAAGAACCAACTCTTGGCTTCATTGATTTTTTTGTATCACTCTCTTAGTCTCCATTGCATTGATTTCTGATCTGATCCTTATAATTTCCTCCCTTGTATGAGCTTTGGGTTTGTCCTGCTCTTCTTTTTATAGAGGCTTGAGGTTCAGCGTCAGGTTGTTTAATTGGGCTCACTCTGTTTTCCTAATATGAGAATTCACTGCTGTGAATTTCTCTCTTAAGACTGCTTTCGTTGTGTCCCATTGATTGAGATATGTTGTATTGTCATTGTCATTTAATTGTAGGAACTGTCTGATTTCTTCTTTAATTTCCTCTGTGACCCACTGGTTATTCAGAAGTGTGTTTTTCAGCTTCCATGTGTTTATGAAATTCTTGTGGGTTTTTTGCCATTGATCTCCAATTTCATCACACTATGTGGTCTGATAATATACAGGGGATAACTTCATTTCCTTGATTTGGTCTAATTTTTGTCTGTCCCCTTGTTCTCTCCTTTTGCAATAGAAATGTTTTCCTTGTGCCACTGAACAGTTAGGATTATGTAACTTGTTTGTTATTTTCATAGAGGTTCTCAACTTAGGAGTTTGCCTCGAGTCTCAGAAGAGAGTTTGACCTTGACTTTTGAAAAACCCTGGAATTGCTGAGACCTTGGGGGAGGGATTGTTGTGTTTCTGGTTGTGTACAGTACACTTGTATTAGGTTAGACAAAATTATAAACTTGTTACTGTCTTTATTTGGAGATTAGGTATGCTTTTAAGATGTGTTTGGTGACAAGGGGTGTGATATGGTGGTTAGAGCTGTATGTCAACTTGATTGCCTTTGGGTGACTAGTAGAGCACACTTTTGGGTGTGTCTGGGTGGGTCATGAAGGCATGGCCCAGGGGTCTATGTCTAGTCCCTTCTCCTTTCCTTTCTGGGTCTGTTTCCTTGTTCTGGTTCCTGGCCACCATGACCTAAGTAGCTTTGCTCCACCATGTTCTCCAAGCCAGTCTGACCATAGACTAAATCCTCTTAAAACATGAGCCAAATTAAAGCTCTCTTCAAGTTGTGGGTGTTATGTATTGTGCCTCGTGATGGGAAAGCTGACTCATATGTGCTTCTTGCTTACAAACAAAGAAATCCTTCAAGGATACAAAGATATTTTTTATTGCTTATTTCACAGTGAAGGGAACTGAGCCTTTCAGAAATCAAATAATTTGCATAGGTCACAGAGGAGGTAATTCATAGAGAGAAAAAGACTTACACATGGTCTGAGTAGCTTCAAATTCTTACTCAGTTGTAGGTTGTAGTTAGGGGTAGAGGTGCTGGAATTGGGCTTTCTAGACTGAAACCTGGCTCAGCCACTTATTAATTAGGCAGATTATTTATCTTGCCTGTGCCTGCCTCATTATCTGTTAGATGGAGCTATCTCATTGGGTTGTTTTAAGGAGTAAATGAACTAATCTTTATTAGGTGCTTATAAAGAGTTTGGGACATACTAAACACTCAATACATATTAGCTATAATTGTTTAACTGTCTTTTAACAGGAGCATAAACAATTGTGTATTCTTTTAGAGGAGAGAAAGTCAAAGTATATTTCTAAATCACTCAAAACATTAATAATCTATTTGAGAAATATGCACTAATGTTTATTTTTAATGTTGGAAGAAATCTGGATATAAATTCTTGGTATTTATTGTTTAATTTAATAAATTCCCATGTACCCAGTAACTTAATTACTGTACATTAGATAAACAGTCTTATTTATTATTCAGAAAAAGATAAACAGTTATACATATAGGAAGAAAAACATTTTTTCTTACTATAAGAGGAAGTGTGGAACATATATTTTTGACATGTTATTTTTGAGGTATTTTGTTCAACTCTCACTTGGGACAGGACAGAAGAGTTTGAAAATCATTTTTTTCTGCTTGTTTGTTATCTTTCTTGCTTCCCGGCCACCTGATTCATAGTATTGGCGCATAAGTAGAAAAAAAATTTTTAAAGTATAACTCAAAACAATTTAAACACTGTTTTAAACTAATTTTTGTGGAAGTTTACTACTGGCCTATAAAAGTGAATGGCTAAAAACATTTAAAATTATCTTCAAATTTCATTTACCATTATCTATATTCAGAGCTGCAGTTGTTTCCTTCAATATAACTCCTTCAGAAGGCCAATTTTAGGATAAAAAAAATCAAATCATAAACCTTCCTAAAAGAGACCCCCCCCCAAAAAAAAGCCTTTCTGTGTGTGAGTAAAATGTCAACGTACTGTAAGTCCATAATTAATATTACATAATAATGGCTCACATAATCAGGCCTGGCTGACTCACCTCTACATAAGAGTAACAGATAACAGACAGGAGTGATAACAAAGTGCTTTAAAAATCAAAAGCAGGATCCAGACAGTGTGTTTAAATCTTAGTTCCACCAGCTATTAATTGTGTGATCTTACTTAAAACTCACTGAGCTCTGTGCTTCATTATTCTGAATCTATATTTTCATGATAAAGTTTGGTAGGATCCACCCTATTACTATCTTCCAATTCTAGTAACTGTGCAACCTTCAAGGACTGAGTCATTACAGATGCTAGGTGATTAGAAGACACACATACCTTAAATTTTTCCCTCAGATCTTCCTCTGTGTAGGACTTCGGTATCATAACAAAGATTCTTGTAAGTTCTTCATCTTCAACATCTCGGTGACTTCCAGATGATCGGGACTGAGCAATAAAAACCTAACAAACACATAAAATCCCCCAATCATGTCAGCCATTTTCCTATTCCTTAAGCATTCTTAATGATTATACATATGGAATTTATATTAGGTTAAAATGCAGTGTGAAAGGATCTTATGAAAACCTTTTTTTTCAAAAAGTAACTTTTTTCAAAAGTAAACTTTTCTGCAATGACTTTTTTATATAATACCAATCATGTTTTTTTAATACAGTTTCCCTTTTTGATTAGCAAGAGCAAGTGGATGTACTTAAAAAGCACGTGTACCTTGCAGTTGTTGATACAGTTCAATAAAATGTTCATTATATATTTCATAGCTATTAAAACATTTCACATCTTTATTGTTTACTTATTCTATCAGACACTATGAGAGGAACAGAAAAATCTGATTATGAATTCATCTTCCTTTTTTTTTTGCTGTTTGTATTTTTTGAGGCAGGGTTTTGCTAAGTTGCCTTGGATGTTCCTGATCTTGTGATCCTCCAACCTCAGCCTTCTGATTACAGGTATGTACCACTGTAACTGACTCTTATCTTTTTCTGTTTAGTAATGTCAAGTATTTCTCATGTTTTGAAGTTCTCATTGGCTGCATAAACATGAGATTATTAGATACCTTTTAACTGATGCTTTTATTCTTATGAAATCACTCTGTCTGTTAAAATCCCATGTGCTGAAGTCCATTTTATCTGAATGCATGCTAGCTTTTGTATAATTTTATCTTCAACCACTCAGTACCTTTGTATTTAAAGCATGTCTCTTGCAAACTGCCATTTCATTCGGTCCTGTTTTTTAAATTTTAATCCTGTCTTACAATCTTTTCATTTTAATTACTGTTCAGTTCATTTACATTTAATGTAATTACTGATATAGCTGGGTTTAAGTCTAGCTGGTTCCCTACTACTAATTTTTAGAAAACAGTATCACAACCATATTCTGATTCATCTCAGTGACTATCCAAATGATTTCATTTGTGAGCAGAAAAAGGCACAGGATTTTTCTAATATTAGCAATTTACTTTTATTGAAACATTGTTATACTAGTGTTCTTTGAATTTGCTTAGTAGGATTGCTTTTATTTAATTCCTAAATTTTTCTTGATTTTGTACTACTGCAGAGGAATGTTAAAATCTGTGACTAAGATTGTGAACTTGTTCATTCAGCTATAAGTGTAGTAAGTTTACAGGCTTGGTTTTTATTACTTGAATATAACATAATTAATTGAATCACTATACATACTAGGACCAATGAGGTTTTGTATGTGTGCATGTTTCCTTTAAAGGGTGGCAGTATATCAATCAAATATGTTAAAACGTGGACTATGGAATTCTAGTGTAGGAGGCAGCAACCCAAAAGGACACTGGACTTAAAATGCCATGTGGGATATCGGGTATGACGGCACATGCCTATAATTCCAGCATTCCGGAGGCTGAGGCAGGAGGATCACTGTGAATTCCAGGCCAGCCTGGGCTTCATACTGATTTCATCACCAGCCTGGACTACATAGTGAGACACTGTCCTCAGAAAAACAAAAATCAAACAAAAAAGCCATATGAGATTTTATAAGTGTTGAAAAAAGAGAATATTAAAGCCATAAGAAAAGAAAGTCACTATTTTTGCAAGCAAACAACCTGTCATATAGTTGGAGACATATCCCTAGAGTTTACCTCATTCCTCCTTCAATAATCTGCACTATATGCCAAGCACTGTGCGAGATATTAGCAATAGTGTATTGAGAAACATAAAAATGGACCAGTAGAAAATTACTCTACTAGATGGAACAGTATAATGAATGATCAATAGGAAAACACAAAAGAGGGAAGCTCTAAGAATATATAGCTACCAGAGGAAAAACAGGAGCCTCAGGTAAAGGTGCTATCAGGTCACAGATTTCCAAATTTTAGAAGACTGAAATTTTTAAAATTTCTGATAAAAGGCAACATCTATGTAGAACACAAGAATAACTTCCTAATGGAAGATTTTTTCCTCACATATTTTTATCTTCCTAGAAAACAAACCCTCATAGGTAAGCAGTGTTGGGACTTTAATTTCTCTTGTGGGGATTTATCAAGGGAAGTGGGTTTCAAATTTGAAGCATTTTTTCATTGCCCACGTGGGCTATGAAGTCCTTTTACACTCAAAAGTATAAAACCCATTCCATTAAGGTCATACCTGGAAAGAAATGAAAATTATCAATCTAGTGCATGAGTCAGCAAACTATAGCTCTGTTTTTGGTATAACCTACAAAAATTGTTTTCACATTTTTAAAGGGCTGTTGGAAGTAATCAAACAAGGATAGGACAGAGACTGCTACCCCCAAAGTATACAATATTTATCCTGTGATCCTTTATTGAAAGTTTGTCAACCTCTGATCTAATATATGTTGTGGCCCTACAATTAATTTTGATGCCCTGTTCTGAGCCATTTCAGAGGATTGGGGAGTTGATTATAAATTTATCTTTCTTCTTTCAGCTCTATCAGTAATATTGAATGTATTTTGAAGCTCTACTGTTGGCTGCACCCAGACATGGGAATGCCATGTACTTTTTTTACTGTCTACTGAGTCGTGGTATATTCTTAGGCTCCTTCTCTTTTGTGGATGGAGGTACAGGCAAGACCTCCAGAGACGGAAATATCTGAGTCCTTCATTTATAAGTCCCTATTAATACTCTTCCCAATTTTCAGTAAATGAGAAGGGGGGGGCAAAGACCACAGACAGAGACACAGACAGACAGACAGACAGACAGACACCTTCACAGCAGGCCGGGTGAATGGGCTGTGGACTCAAGAACTGCCAGGAACGACAGGGTGGCACGGAGAAGGGGCTCGCATCAGCCCCTGCCCGCAGACTGGCGCAGGCTCAGGGCCCTGGGGGATCCTCTCCCAAGGTCACCTCCACCCCCTGCCAGCTGCATGGTCAGCCTCCTCCGCCTGGCACAGCACCAGGGAGAGGCCCGGGAGACCCATCCCCGGCCGCCTCCGCCCCCGCGGGCACAGTGACCCGGGCACCCGCACCTTGATGGGCTTAGTGTTGTTGGGCTCAAGGCACTGTCCGTGCATCTCCTCCATGGCCCTGCAGGCCTGCGAGCTGCGGGCGAACTTGATGAAGGCGATGCCCTTGGACTCCTTCGTGTGCTTGTCCCGTACCACCCAGATGTCCTGGATCTCGCCGAACGGCGAGAAGCGCTCCCGCAGCACCGCCTCGGGCGTGTACTTGCTGATGACCAGGAAGATGCGGCTGTTGGGAGGCTCGTCCAGGCTGTCCACGCCCGGGCGGAAGCTGCTGCCACCGCCGCCCGCCGAGCTGCCGGCCTCCTCCATCGTGCTCCACCTCGGCGCGGGCGGCGGGACCTGGTCCCTCCAGGTCCTTGCAGATTCTCCCTTGGTCTCAACCCACTCGTCGCGGGTCCGCCTCCCCCCTTCCGGAAGACGGAGAAGTCAGGCGTCAGGCGATTTCCCTCCGTAGGGGTGTTGGCTTCCGGGAGCAGCCTGCAGCGCCCCCTGGCGTAGCGGGGTACCCGCTAAGGCCAGTGCGCCCTGCTGAAGCCAGGTTCGAGAGTTATCAGTTTGTACAATGCTTGTTCCCTGAGGCCAGAGCAGATTGCCTAATACAGGGCTTTCCCAGCGATGGCTTTGCCTCACTATTGTCCCAAGCCCAAGGATTCTTCCCCCAAACTTTACAATGACACACTTGTTGAAGGTGGCCAACTTCATTCAAGTTGTTTGGGGGTGGGAGGGGGCATTGTGGATGTACTGGCACCACTGCAACAGGGTCTTGAAATGGGGACTATACTGACAGATTGGCCCTAATTCGACTTCAATAAGGCAAATGGGAATTTATAAGCAGGATCAGGAGGAGAGTTAATGGATGGACGATTCAACGTCAGGGGTAACAAGGATTCTTGCTAGATCTGCTTAACAGCATTCTTGCTGAAGGTAGTGCAGAGATATAAAACAGAGGGGGCAGAACCCAAGAGTGAGGATTGTCACTAACCTGATTTAGCAGGACTCTTGCTCAAACTGGATTTGTGTTAGTTACTTTTCTTTCCTTGCTAAGACAAAATATCGACCCTCAAAGTTAGAGGGGGAGGGATTTAGTTGGCTTACAGTTCGTAGAGCTTTCAGTTTATAATCCACTGGCTCCAAGGCAGGGATGGCAAATAGGCATCGCAGAGGAGAAACAACATGACACGCACAAGGTAGCAAAGGTAACAAGGGAGAGACCTTAACAGCATCTTTCTGTTCCCTTTACCCTATTCAGACTACTTAGGGCGGATAGCACTCACACCCTTAATCCTAGTGTCCCCACCATGAGTCAATCACACACTCTAGATTTAACTTCCTCTGGAAAAGCATGAGGCTTTGGGGGGACATCCAAACAAGCCATAACAAGAACAAAGAGTCCAAGCATGGACCTGGTCAAACTATGTATGTGTTGGGCACTATGCTGTATGTAAAGGAGAAAGTATTAAACAAAACAGTTACTCTCTTCCTCTCATGGAGTTAATATTTAGTCTTTTATAATTAGGAACTAATAATTTAAGGACCAAATGAAATAATGTGTACAATGGCACAAAATAAATTAATTTAATTATCCCATTTAATTATGGTGTTTAGATTTCCCCCCTCAAAAAACCTCATGCTTTTCCAGAGGTATTGTTATTATTTCTCTGTGCAATATCTGTATCATGAAGGTGCCATTTATTGCAGAACTTAGCAAGTATAGGAAGTATCTTGTCTTAACTTTCTACTTCTCTTACTCAAACTAATCAAGATGAACAAAAAAACACTGGCAATTTTATTGATGTGAGTTAGTGGTTTCTAAGCAATACTATTTCCACACTAGTGCCATCTAGTGGAAAATTTATGCTTTTCTTATATGCTCTGACTGAGCAATCTGTTTCTTATAAAATAAGACTACTGATGTGTGTCCTGAAAGATTTAGGCTGATATTCAGAGCAGTTAATTTTTTCTCAAAAAAAAGGAAGGGGTAATGCTAGGGAAGCAAAGTTTCATCACAAGTCAGTTGTGAAATACCACATATTCAAGAAAAATAAGAAATTTAGCTATAAATTATTAAAATACAGTATGTATATATTCTTCATAGTACTTATTTATTTTCAACAGATATTTGAGATATAATCCCAAAGTCATAGATCTCACCCTTTGAAGTTGTTCTATCAGATGTTTTTTAGTATGTTCACAGAATTTTACAAGTGTCATTACAGTCAACTTCAGAGCCTTTCATCATCACTCAGTCATGACAGAATTGTCTTATTTTAAGTCATCTACATCTTTGAACACGAATTGAATAGTTCTAAAACATTTGATGTGTCTGAGGGTCTGAGGTTCAAAGAATGACTATTTGACTATTGGCCTTATATTATAGAAAAGATGTGTTGGACATTAGCAGGTTAAATTTTTTCAAGGCTGTAAAATATGTAGCCTAGCCAGGCTTTGTGGTGCACTCCTGTGATTCCAGCACTCTGGGTGACTGAGGCAGGAGGATCACAAGCTCCATTCAGGCTGGGCATCCCAGGAAATTTTTTAGTGAGACCTTCTCTCAAAGGAAAAAAGAAAAAGAGAGGGAGAGAGAGCTGGGGAGATAGTTCAGGGAGAAGGTCCTAGGTTCAACCCCTGGACTGGAAAAATCAATCAATCAATCAATCTAATACAAGTATTGCAATGATAAACTGATTTATTCTATATAAATTTAGATGTTCTTTGAAAGTTTTCCTCCTTCAAGTCTTATGAATTTGTTTTTTTAAAATGAACGCCAAGGGCCTGGAGATGTAGTTAAGTGGTACAATACTTTCTTAATATTTATGAGACCCTGAATTCAATCTTCTGCCCCCTACAGAGATATTTTAGATCTTTGAATGCGAAAAGAAAGTAGCAATTTTCTGTAGTATCTTCTAAATTCTCTCAAACTATAATGCAAGTGAAATAATGCTTCGTTGGTTAGTAATATTAGTCTTCATTCATTATATTTAATTAAAGTGGTTTTGCTCCATTAGCAAATTTTCTGTGGATTTGACCACTGATTTATTGGTGTTTAATCAGAAACTTTTAGATTTCTTTACATGGATATGGTCCACAGCTTCTATTTGTTCCACCTATAACCTATTGACTACTTTTAATGTATGTAAGGGTTTAGCTTGGCATGTTACTGGCACTCAAGAAATGATAGTCTCTTGAGTTTGCATACCTTTGAGTTTGAGAATAATATTTAGCCTCTGGTTTGTTTTTCACAGTAGACTGCGTCCTCGTGATTCAAACTGATGACATAAATCTTTTCAATGAGTAGCTCACAGGGCAGAACTCATAGGAACCACTTGGAGTAGCTCCATCCAACCATCTGGTGATTCTGGCTATTTAAATTAAAATAAAATTACTCTAAATTAGTTATAGTTAAAATAATTACACAGTCAGTTACTTCATTTAATTGGACTCATTTCCGGCACTCAAAAACTATTTGCAGCTTTTGAAAAGAAGCCCACATAGAATATTTCCATCACAGCAGAAAGGTGTATTGGACAGCTCTGCTCTGGAGAACTGGAATATTGGGTAAAACTCCTACTTACCTAACTCACAACCTTTTCACTGTTGTATTTCCAAATACCTTGACTGGTGAACAAGTTTAGAAAATAATTTTAATATTTCTATCTCTCTACCACAGCTTTATCACTCACCTCTCGCTCAAATAATTATGTAACCACAAGTTTCTATTCCTGTTCTATCCCTTTTTTTTTTTTTGGTAGCACTGGGGAATTTGAACCTAGGGCACTCACTCAGGGGAGGGAAATGCTGTATCACGAACCCACATCCCAGCCCTTTTCATTTTATGTTGAAACAGTGTGTCACTAGGTTGCTCAGGCTGGCCTTGAACTTGCCATCCTTCTTCTGTCTCAGCCCCCCAGAGAGCTTCAATTAAAGACATGGTGCATGATGCCCAGCTCTATTCCACTTTTGGGACCTTGCTGTCAGTTTTTGTATTGCAGCATTTTGTGTAATTCACTTGTAATAATTTAAATTTATAGTATTTTGCATCTTGCTCCCCTAGATTGTAACTCATGGAGAACTGGGGTAGCTAGTTTCAGAGTTTGCACTCCCAACTGGCTTGGCACAGTGCCTCGCCCATAGCAGTGAGTGCTCATTTTATCAATATGGCTTGATTCTTGTCAGCAAATGCTCTTGGACCAATCTTAAAATATGGCATTACTACTTCAAGAAAGACCATTTACACACTGAATATGCATAAATAATTTAACTCTTTGGTTAGGTAAAAGCTAAACAAACAAAAAGTCCAGGCTTGGGACCCCAGTGCTCCAAGGCCACCCACTTTGCTACAGAAGACTCAGGGTTGTGGCTGCACAGTAGGTGCCAGGGTCTAGGCTCCCTGAGAGTTGGGATCTCGCAGGATCTGGGGGCCAATCAGGAGCTCTGGCCAGTGCCAGTTGCCCACCCTAAGGCATTGTGCTTGGTAGGGCTTGAGGCACTCAGCATTGAGCCCCCGCCCTGGGACTGCCTGCTTCAAACCTGGGGTGAGGGCGCTCACCTGGCAGTGGCCGAGGGAGGCAGAGGACAGCACTGCTAGCCCTGGGTAGGAGTGGGCCTGGCTGGGAGAGGGTGAGCCCGACAGCCGTGAGATCTGATTGCTCATTATGCCCCATGCATTTTGGGCCTGGGTCTGTTCAGAAGGAAGCATCCAGCTGTCAGGGCTGTAGGAGGCTGCCCCACCTCCTCTCCCAACAGAAGATATTATTTTTTCCCTGCATTAAATTTATTGGTACATTTTAGGTATAAAATACATTTACATACATCATTGGAATCTTGTACCATTACATGAATATCTTGGTTCTTATTTTTTTTCCCCTTCCCCTGCCCTCCCTTCACCCCCTCCACCCTTTCCTATTTGCAAAGATTTTGTTTCTATTTTTTTTCCTTTTCTCATATTTTTTCTTTTCCCTTTTTTCCTTTCCCCTACCCCTCCCACTTCCCCTGCTCCTTTAGACCTTTACTTCCTATTACACAATATCAATTATACATTTTTAAAATTAAAGTATCAAGACGTAGGAGACATTATCACAGCTTATACAAAATTTCAAAGGATATGGAAAGCATATTTCAAAAATCTGTTTTGAAATAAATTTGACAACTTCTAAGAAGTATCTTGGAAGACAAATTAATGAAACTAACTGTGGAGGAAATATAAAATTTGAATAGGACCTATTAAAGAAAGTATATTCCTAGCTTGAAAACCTACCTAAATGACATCAACAGGCTCATATACATTTTAACTGATAAATTATATCAAACATTTAAAGCAGATAAAAAAGAAACACCTCTCCCCTCATTTTAGGAACTCAACATTGTGCTAATCCTAAAACTGGATAAACATAATAGAAGAAAAAAGTATGAACATAGATAGAAATTTGTTTAACAAAACAAACTATTAGAAGTCAGACATGGCAGTATGTAGAAAGTGGTTTTATTATAGGGATGGCAGTGTTGGTTCAGTGTTGGAAGATCCACCCCCAAAAGTCATCATTTTAACAGAGGAAAGGAGAAAGCCTTATGATCCTGTCACTAGTTGGAGAAAAAGTATTGGACTAAATTCCACAGCTGTTCATGGTAAAAGCTATCAGGAGACTAGAAGTAGAACAGAACCTTCTCAACAGATTAAAGACATGTACTCCATACTTCCAGCGAAAACGCCTTATATGAATGGGAAGATACAATGCTTTCTCCTTAAGGTGGGGAACAAGGACAGATATGCTTACTCTTCATCTCTCCATTAAACTTTGAAACCTAGGCCCAAACCACAATAGTCTGGCAATAAAATGACACAATTACGATAGGATTGGCAAGGTAGAAGGAAAATCTTTATATGTAGATGAAATGATCATCTACAGAGAAAATACTAAGAAATCTCTAGGAGCCCCTAGAGATTGTATTTGTTTGTATTTGAATTTAGCAGGATTAGAAAACACCAGGTATATATAAAAATTCAGGTCTATATATACTTGCTATAAATGAAGAATTGGATATTGAAATTTAAAAGTTATGTAGGAGTACAAAGGACTTAGAAAAGTAAAAAGAAAAAAACCCCAAACAAACAGTGTTGGAATATGTTTAGTACCTAACTGTAAGACTTCCTCTAAAGCTACAGTAATCAAGGCAGTGTTAGTGTAAGGAAAGACATATAGATCATTGGAATAAAACAGAGAATCTAGAAATAGAACCACACATATATGGTCCACTGAGTTTTGAAATATTATTTAACATTAACATTTTATAGAATATAAACTCAATTCAAGAGGCGAGGAAAAGATAGTGTTTTCAGCAAATGGCACTAGAACACCTGGTATCTGTATATAAAAAATTAACCTCAACCCTTTATTTCCATACATAAAAATAACTGGAAAAGATCTATGAATCTAAATATGAAAGACTAAAACTATAAAACTTTAAGAAGAAATTATAAGGGAAAATGTTTATGAATTTAGGTTAGGCAAGAACTACCTAGGATACAAAAAACATGATGCATAAAAGAAAAATATTGATAAATGACATTCCATCAAAATTTAGAACTTTAAATGACATCATTAAAATGAAAAGTAGTCCTTAAACAGACCATATTTACAATGCATATAACCTATGACCAGAATATATAAAGAACTCTTATAGCTCATTAATAGACAACCCAATTAAAAAGTAGACATAAGAAGATGATAAATAGCCAGTACAGCACAAGGAATGGTGTGCAACTCTAGAATCGGAAAAATACTAATAAGTACAATAATAAGATTGAATTATACACTCATTAGGGAGATGAAGTTAAAAGTTTTAAAAGCCTTGTCATGACTTTTTGTTGGATTCTCCCCCTTTGTGTTTAATTTGTCACACCCAATGGAATCATTCTGCTGGGTTTCCTGGGGTTGTGATCCTCATTGTCTTTTCCTAGGATTTGTCTAAAATTTTTCGGAGTGCTGGTTTGATATTCATGAAGTTCCTGAGGTGCTCTTTGTCATGAAAATATCTTATTTCTCCATCCATTTTGAAAGATAGTTTTGCAGGGTACATCAATCTGGGTTGGAGGCTGTTTTCCTTTAGGGCTTGAAGTACATCACTCCAAGCTCTTCTTGGCTTGAGGGTTTGTGTTGAGAAGTCTGCTGTGAATCTCATGGGCTTTCCTTTTTATGTGATTTGTTTCTTTTCTCTCATTGCTTGTAGAATTTTGTTCTTCTGTTGGATTTCTGGAATCCTAACTATTATATGCCTATGTGTAGATTTTTTTTGATCAAGGCTAGCTGGAGTCCTATATGCCTCGCTTATCTGTATGTCAAGTTCTATTTCCCTGCTTGGGAAGTTTTCTGCCATCACATCTGTGAACAGTTTTTTTAAGTCTTCTGCACTCTCTCCTGTTTCTTCATTGACTCTGATCAGTCATGTGTTACTCTTCTTTGCATCATTTAGCAGCTGCCAGATTGATTTCTCATGGTCCCTTACAATTTTAAAGCAATTTTTCTTTTCCTCCTCACTAATTGCAATCTTATCTTCTATATCTGAAATTTTGTCCTTATATTGGTTCATTCTGCTGCATAGACTTTTGATAGAGTTTGTAATCTCCTGGAAATCTGTTTGCATCTGTTTTATGGATTCCATTTGTTTCCTATGTTGGAATTCCATCATGTTCCTCTGATCCTCTATTTTTTTTTACCTGAGTCCTTTCTAGATTTATTAATCATGTCTTGCACTATGAGCACAATCTTTGCTGTTCTCTGAGAAATTATTTCTGATTTCATTTTCCCCAGATCCTCTTTTGTTGCCAGTTCAGGGAGTCCAGGTGGTTGAGTATCAGATTGTTCTATCTCGTTTCCCTTTGGGGTTGCTGTAGGTGATCTGGAAGTCTGTTTTTGAGGCTTGTTTACGTGCCTTCTCATTTCCACAGTGACGGCGGGTGCTTCTGGCGCCCATGAGGTTCACCTTCTCTGTCCTAGGAGCATGGAACAGCAGTGGGGGAGCCTCCTCCTGGGGGCACTGGGACTAGCTCACCTTCTCTGCCCTAGGAGCATGGAATGGGAGCAGGGCCACCTCCTCCCAGGCACTGGGACTGGCTCACCTTCTCTCCAGAAGATGTTATTATTAGTAGTATTGGTACTATTACTACTATCATTGGACCCAGCGAGAAAGAACCACTGAGAGACCAATATGAAATCCACACAGGAGTTTATTACCACCCAGGACCTGAGCTGAGCATCGGACTCAAGCCTTGACTTGGGGTAGACAAACATGTTTTATACACCTTTGAGGCGAACAGTTTCTAGGCCTCGCTATGGGATAGCACTAGCAAAGCAAGTGAAAGGTACAGAAGCAGAACGTCCTGCTGTTAGAACATTTGTAAAACAATACTTGATTAATTGTTATTTCTAAAGAGACTTTCTAAGGGGAGGAAGTTTTTAAGAGTCCTCCTTCTGAGTTCATCTAAAGGGCAGGCAGGTGGGTCAAACAGCAATATGGAGTCTGTCTTGCTAACTAGGGTCCTTCACTATCATCATTATTTTGGTGAGGCTCCCCTCTGCAACCTCTCTGATGTCCAGGTGAAGCTGATTTCCAAATAGAACTTTGTGCCTTCACTTGGCCACCTCAACCCAGAGGAGCCCAAGCTGGGAGTTTGGAAATCTGGATTCTTGTTCCAGCTCAGGGGCTAAGATACAGCTGCTGAGAAAGGGAAAAGGCCAGAGCCCCCTTTTAGGCTTCACAAGCATTGGTAATTTACCCTGGGTCACATCGTTGTGGCTGTATCCATTGGAGTCCTCTTGTCACTACAACAGACCAAATCCCACTCATCTTTATGGTCTGTTCGGTATTCATTCATAAAATATTCTAGTGAGCTTCCTCCCAGTCTTGCATCACCTCAGTTACACAGACTGTCAAACTTAAAAGCTTTCTTGATGTCTTCATTTTTCTGACCAAATTCTTATTTTTAGGGCAATGATATGTGCCAATATTAAATACTATTTTACCTAGTCCTTCTTAAGCACTCTAACTTGGGAAAAAATTTTATGCATCTGGAATGTGCCACTTATTGTATTCAAAAAAGATTGCTCAGATCACTCTGAAAAGGGAATTGTTAAACTTCTAAGATTATAAATTTTATGTTGACCCCTTCTCTCACCTTCACAGTCTCTCCTCACCATTCAGCAATTTGTGACCTTAAAATCACTTCATCTTTGCCTCATCTTCCTCATATGGAAAAATGGAGATATGAATAGTAACTCTATAGTCACAGGGCTGTTGTGAAGGTTGTGAATTAATATTTATAGGGCTTAGAATATATCTGGCACGTAGTGAGCACTTGCAGATGTTTACTTCTCTTACTATCTGTTTAGTCTCACAGTTGCCTCACTTTTGGATGAACAATCACTCTCACACTAGTTGTCACTTCTTTTCCTCTTTTAATGAGATATTTCTTCTTGAATACTAAATACTGGTAGAATGTCAGGTAGTTATAGGACAAAATTATTGCCCTTGATATCTTGCCCCTTCCCTTGCTGCCATTGCTGAATCTCTGGCTTTTGATGTACTTGGAAGAAGGTGATAAGCTTTTGTACCAGCATTAGTCTTCTGTGATTAAAGATGGCAGCAATAAAAGTTTTAGTTGTGACTAATACTGGTAATTTGCACAATGATAAAATAATTTTTTTACAAGTGACTTTGATGTGAAATCTAGAACTTATGAATTGTTTCCCAAATTACTAGTAACATTTGATTGGTATAAACAATCTGGTCTTTCTACCTCATATAAAAAATCAAAAGTAAGTATTCTTTCAATAGTCTAAAAAATAAGTATTACTTAGACTATACTGATATTTTGTCTTCATATGATATAAATTGGTTAGAATGAATGCATTTTGCTAAAAGGCTATACATTTGCTTTTGTGTCTAAAGTTTTCCCCTTTATGGTTTCTATTAAAAGGAATTCTGAGCTTCTTCATATATTTAATAGAATTGATACATGTAGAAATTGACTGCGGTGTTTTTGAGTGATGTTTCAAATTTTAAAGTAAGCTTCTTTTGAATAAAGTTAAGCTTCCTTATCCTTAGACCTAAAACATTGATTACTGCCTTACTTGTTTTTGGATACTGACTACTAAAAACTACCATTTTCCCTTTAGGTGGCTTATTAACACTCTTGTAGGCTGACATGTAGATTTAAAGAAATTAAGAAGATAGTTTTTGGCAGGCATAGGGGTGCACTCCTATGGTCCCAGTACTCAGGAGACTGAGGCAGGATTGCTGCAAGTTCCAGGACACACTAGGCTACGTAGTCAATTTCTGAACTACACTGGGTGACATGGTCTCAAAAAAACAATAAATAAATAAATAGTTGTAGGTTATTGTGTATAAAGTCCTAGCTTTTCACTCAGTAATAACTAATTTTAGCTAAACAATGGTATATATTTCAATATTGGTAGATTAATGCCAACATTTTTTATTTCTCAGTGGGTTTTATGGATAAATATGTGGTTAGGACTGTACTGTCAAAGAATAAGGTATTTTCATGATTTCTAGAATGGTAATTTGTTGTATTCAAGTCTATCCCATCCACCACCTCTCCTGTACTTGCTCTTCTCAGAACACGAAGAACAGAAAAGTAAAATCCAGGTAGAGTATTCATTACCATATCACAGAATATTTTTTGATAAATTGAAATTACTTTATGTTTTATTTCATTTTAGATGCAGGAGGCATTTATTTAGTTATATAACATTAATATTTAGTTACATAACATTTTTTGGCAGTGTTCACCAAAATATCTTTGTACAAAATCTCTTCCATATATAAATTGACCACGAGAAAATAAGATCTCTACTAAAAACCATATATTTTCCACTGCATTAGTATTAAATATATATTAATGTTAAGTGAACTCAGTAATGTTATTTCTCATTGCTTTCAGGAAATGCTTGATCTAGTCTGGTAGACTGATTTATAGCTGAGAATATAAAGTAAATAAGAAATTATTTTACATATAGTTTGTTATAGTCTCTTCCTGTTCTGCATAACTTAAAAATTTCCAGTTCTATTACTATAGGCATATAAGAATGCTTAATGAATATCATTCTTAAACACCTTTTCAATATTGTTATTTTTAAGTAAGGGGATGCAAAATTAGACCTGTATGTTTCACATCATATTTTATGCATGTATTTATGGAAGTGAAAAAGAAAAGAATGCCACTGTCTTGTATAAATTCATAAACAGTAATTTTTCTAAGGCTACAGTAAAACCAGGTTTATAGCAATAGCATTTTGTGAAGCAACTATGGCTAGAAAATTTAAAATTGATAAATGAGATGATTGTTTATAAAATTGTTTTTGAGCACTCAGATGTTAAAGCATGCATACTTTAAATATGTTTGTGTTTCCTATCATTAGCATTCACTTTAGCCAAAGTGATAGAATTACTGTTTTCCTTCAGCTTTGCAATCTGATATTTTCTTTGTTCTGTGATTTAAGGTTTCATTGAAGAACAATGTGGGAGATGCTAAAGCAAGCAAGGTCTTTGTTGAGCAGCGTAATGCCACACAGTGCAAGAAAGTGGGAAACACAAGACAGGCCCAGACTCTGGGACTTCTTTGGCAGAAAAACAGGACTAGCACCAGGATTTTCTTATTCTTATTGAAATTAAAGTGAAGATAAAAAATTAGCAGTAGTAGGACAGTCTCATTTTGTGACAAAGAATAATACATATGATTTGGCATTATAATAATTGCCTAATTTGAAGCATTGAAAATGGACCTTGTGCATATATATTATGGAAATGCTGATTTATATCAGAAGACCTACATTTGCAGAACTGGCTATTTTTTGATCAGAAAAATTAGCTTTTTGTATGGCATGGGATTTTTCCTATAAAGGGTATTTTATTTTATTTAGTACCCTTGTCTTGAAAAAGTGTGAGCTAGAGTTAAATGGTAGTAGTTATTCTTAGCAGGGTGTAGTTTGAACACTCTGTTAAACGGATTCTTTGTTGGCAGAAAGGGAGTATATAGTAAAGTTAGAAAGCATTTTGGAATTGAGATTAAAAGGGGTTAGAAAAGATTATGATGTTTTCATAAAGCAAATTGTTATTCCTCGATATGCACTGTGTGTGTAATATGTGTGTATACATATAATTATGTATATCTAGATTATTATATTGGATAATTTTAAAATAGGATACAATTCTATTTTGAACTTTTCTGGGGGCCTAGAATATCTTATAGGCCAGAATATCACATCAGTGAGTTTTGAAAGGGGTTTTATTTTTTGTTTATATCCTTTTATTAAGTGTAAATTAGCCCTTTTAGTATGTATAGTTCATTAGTAGTTTCTGCATTCATAATGTTGTCCAATCATCACCATTCCCTGGTTTCAAATTTTTTTTATCACTGCAGAATCTGCATCTATTAAGTACTCAGACTTCCTTTTCTCTTACCTTCATTCCTTGGCAAATGCTAATTGTTTTCTGTTATTTTGGATATTTTGTATAAAAGGAATCATATAGTATGGTATGTGACCTTTTGTGCTTTTTTTTTTTAACTTAGAATAATGTTTTCAAGGCTCATCTATGTTGTAGCATGTGTCAATACTTCAATATTTTTTTATTTCTAAAACTCTAATTATGGCCTACAGCTGCAAAACTTCAATCTCTGTCTTTATCATCACATGATTCCTCTATGTTTCTGTCTACATATGGCTGCTTTCATGGAAGGACACTCATCATATTGGATCAGGAGCCCATCTTATTCTAGCATGAAATCATCTCTACTTAGCTAATAGCATCTGTAGTGACTCTATTTTTCAAATAAAACCATAATCTGAGATAGTGAAGGTTAGAATGTCAACATATCTTTTTTATTTTCAATAGACCTTAATAACAAACTATATATAGATATAAAATAAAATAAATTGATAAGTGATACAGTATTTATGCAAAAATAAATGGAATAGCATTTAATGTTTGTTGAGCTACTATTTCAGCCCTTTTAAAATAAAAAACAGTTGTTATTAACAGCATGTCATTGAATTCAGGATGTGCAAAAATACTGGTGAATAGGTATTGTGTAATAAAGAATTTGTCTGATCTTTGTCCTGGGTTCTTGTCAGGAATCTAAAACCTCAGAATTTCCTAATTGATGCCTTATCATGCTTTGGCCATGGGACCTGGACTCTAGTTATGCTAACAAAATGACTTGACTCATACTATGCTTCTAGCTAGGTTCAGAATGGGATCTGACCATGCTGGAAAACCCAAGCATGTGATTAGAGAAATGGGGCTTTGAGTTAGGTGAGGGAGGCTGGAGGTTGAGCTCAGTGAGTTAGTCAATTACATTTATGTAATGAAACTTCAATTGAAAATTCTGGAAACTTTTATTGGGAAGAGCTGAGTTTCTTCACTGGTGAACACATCTATATGCTGGAAAGCTGATGAATCAATTCCATAGGAATATGACCCAGAAAGTGTGCATTTAAGACCCTATAAGTCTCTTCATCTATCTGGTCCTGATTTGTATCCTTCATAATAAAATTGTAACTGTACAGTGCTTTCCTGACTTCAGTGGGGCTGTTCTAGTGAATTACTAAATGTGGTGTGGTTGTGGAAATTCCTGGTTTGGTCCAGTTGGTCAGAAGTTTGGGTGGCTTGTGGTCCCTGAAGTTGCAGCTAGTGTCTGAACTGAGAGCACTCTGACTGGGGACTGCTGAGTTTGTGCTGACTCTGAGCAGTTGTGTCAGAATTGCCACAGGATTTTCAAGTTGAGATAAAAAGACCATCTATTCTAATTTTCTGCTGTTTTTTTTTTAATCATGAATGGGTGTTGAACTTTGTCAAATGCTTTTTCTGCATCTATTGAGATGATCATATGGTTTTTGTCCTTGACTCTGTTAATATAGTGTATTACATTTACTGATTTACATATGTTGAACCATCCTTCCATCCCTGGGATACATCCAACTTGGTCAGATTGTATGATCTTCTTGATGACCCTCTGTATTCTGTTTGCCAGTATCTTGTTGAGGATTTTTGCATCTACGTTCATTAGGGAGATTGGCCTGTAGTTCTCTTTTTTTGGTTGGGTCTTTCCCTGGTTCTGGAATCAAAGTAGCACTTGCTTCCAGGAATGAATTTAGATGTATTGCTTCCCTTTCAAATTCACTGATGAGTTTAAAGAGTAATGGTGATAGTTCTTCTTTAAATGTCTTGTAGAATTCAGCAGTGAAGGCATTAGGACCTGGGCTTTTCTTTGTTGGTAAATTTTTTATTATGTTTTCAATTTCTCTCATTGTAATTGGGGTGTTTAGAATTTCTATATCTTCTTAATTTAACTTTGGCAATTAATATGTGTCTAGGAATCTGTCCATTTCTTCTGTGTTTTCCATTTTATTAGAGTACAGTTTCTCAAAGTAGGTATTGATGACCCTCTGAATTTCTGCTAGATCTCTTGTGACTTCACCATTTTAGTTCTTAACTGCATGGATTTGAGCCTTTTCTTTCTTTTTTCTGATAAGGTTGGCTAAAGGTTTATTGATTTTATTTATTCTTTCAAAGAACCAACTCTTTAATTCATTGATTTTTTGTATTGTTCTCTTAGTCTTCATTGCATTGATTTCTGCTCTGATCTTCATAATTTCCTCCCTTGTACAAGCTTTAGGTTTGTCTTGCTCTTCTTTTTCTAGGAGCTTAAGGTTCAGCATTAGGTTGTTTATTTGAGCTTGCTCTGTTTTCCTACTGTGGGCATTTACTGCTATGAATTTCCCTCATAGAACTGCTTTCATTGTGTCCCATAGATTCCTGTATGTTGTACTGGCATTATCATTTAATTGTAAAAATTGTCTAATTTCTTCTGTGACCCATTAGTTGTTTAGGAGAGTGTTATTCAATTTCCATGTGTTTGTGAAGTTCTTGCACTTTCTTATGCTATTGATCTCCAGTTTAATTGCACTATGGTCTGATAATATACATGGGATAACTTCAATTCCTTTGCATTTACTTAAACATGGTGTATGTACTAGTATGTGGTCTATTTTGGAGAATGACCTGTGTGCAGCTGAAAAGAATGTATATTCTGATTTTGTGGGGTGGAACACTCTCTAGACATCTATTAAGTCCATTTATTCAAAAGCTTGGTTCAGTTCTAGTATTTTGTTGTTGATTTTTTTGTCTAGATGATCTGTCTATTTGTGACAGTGGAGTATTGAGGTCCCCCACTACAATTGTATTAGTGCTTATTGATTTTTCATGTCCATTAATATTTGTTTTGTATAGTTGGGGGCATTAGTATTTGGTACATAAATATTTATGATTGTCATCTCTTCCTCTTGGATTGTTCCCTTTACAAGGATGTAGTGACCTTCTTTGTCTCTCTTAATTAGTTTTGGTTTGAAATTTACTTTGTCTGTAAATAAGATAGCTATCCTTGCTTTTTTCTGGGTTCCTGTAGCATGGAGAACTGATTTCCATCCTTTTACTTTCAGTCTATAAGTCTCGTTTTGAACTAGGTGCATTTCTTGTATACAGCATATTGTTGGATTTTGCTTCTTAATCCATTCTACCTGTCTGTTTCTTTTGATTGGTGAATTGAGGCCATTAACATTGATGGTTATAAATGATATGTATTGACTTATCATTGTCATGTTATTTTTCTGTTGTTGACTCTTTTTTATTTTTCCTTCTCTCTCTTTAATTTCTTGCCTTGCCTGATGGATTTGCTCTGTTGGGCCCCATGGAGTTGTGACCTTCATTGTCTTTTTCTAGGATATTTTTTATAATTGTTTGGAGTGCTGGTTTGGTGTTCATGAAGTTTCTCAGGTGTTGTTTGTCATGGAAGTATCTTATTTCCCCATCAATTTTGAAAGATAGCTTTGCAGGATACATCAGTCTAGATTGGAGGTTGTTTTCTTTTAGGGCTTGAAATACCTCACTCCAGGCTCTGCTTGACTTGAGGGTTTGTGTTGAAAAGTCTGCTGTGATTCTGATGGGCTTTCCTTTGTATGTGATTTGTTTCTTTTCTCTAACTGCTTGTAGTATTTTGTTCTTCTGTTAGGTCTCCGGGATCTTGATTATTATATATATAGGTGTAGATTTTTTTTTGATCATGGCTAGTTGGAGTCCTGTATGCCTCACTTATCTGTATGTCAAATTCTTTTTCTCTGTTTGGGATGTTTTCTGTCATTAATTCTGTGAACAGGTTTTTTTTTTTTATGTCATTTGTACTTTGCCCTGCTTTTTCGTGGACTCCTATCAGTCTTATGTTATTCTTCTTTGTGTCATCTAGGAGCTGTTGGATTGATTTCTCATGGTCCCTTACTAGTTTTAAAGACCTCTCTTTTCATGGTCACTGACCACCATCCTGTCTTCTATATCTGATATCTTATCTTCAGATTGGCTCAGTCTGCTGTATATAGAGTTTTTAATCTCCTGGATATCTGTTTGAGTCTGTTTCATGGATTCCATTTCTTTCCTATGTTGGGTGTTCATGGTTTCCATTTCTTTCCTATGCTGAGCATTCATGGCTTCCATCATGGTCCTGAACTCATCTATTTTTTTTTTAGCTGTTTCTGTTCTAAAGTCTCTAATCATGTCTTTCATTCTGCTCACCATCTCTGTAGTTATCTGGGAAATTGTTTCTGTTTTGAATTTTTCTAGAGCCTCATTTATTTGTTTTGCTACTTCCTATGTTATCAGTTCAGGATGTCCAGGTGGTTGATTATCATACTTTTCCACATGTTTCCCCCCAGAGTTTGCCTTTGGTGAGCTGGACGTCTGGGATTGTGCTTTGCTTAAATGTCTTCTCATTTCTATTTTTGTTGTTGGTATGTCCTTGGTTAAATTCCTGGGTTGATACTTCGATATTGGTTATTGTAGGTATCTTTGTTGTTTGTATTTAGAACCCTTATGGAATGATTGCTTCTCAGAGGTGTCTTACAGATGTAGCTGGTCTTTAGGTTTTGAGTCTCTAATGACTCTAGGGCAATCTCATTTTCATCATACCAGAAGGATAACTGATTAGATCAATCACTAGAGCTTAGCCCAAGTGATACAACAACAATAGTATCAAGCACAGTTTAGAAAATGACAATTTGTCGTAGTTATTAATCTATCACCTTTAACCATGTGAATTAAATCAAAATCAAAGACCAGCCCAAAATGTGTTTATAGTGAATAAACTCTTCAATATAACAACTTTACCCTTTGGATGGGGACTTAGAAGGCATTGGGGAGGGAGGGATAGATAGGTATAAGAATAGGGCATGATTAGAAGGGAGGCCAGAGGACATGGGAAGGTCACACAAACTCTACGAAACTGTTGAAGACAAGAGGAAAAGACAGCATGATAGAACAAAGATAAGAACAGAACAACCTAACAGCAATAAGGAAGCTAGAAACTGTAATAAAAAGAGAGAAGAAGAACAATGTGGTAGAGCAAGAGTGAGAGGAAGAGAGAAAGAAAAGTTAAAAAAAAGAAAAAGAAGAAAGAGAAAAAAATTTGAAAAGAGTAGAGAAAAAAAAGAAAAATTAAAATCAAAAATAAGAAAAAAAATAATTTTGAAAATAAAAAAATAAAAATGAAGGGCCTCCTGCAGGGTATGTCTCTGCTGTCACAATAGACCATATGGGTTGCAGTGTGCAGTTATGAGTCAATTAGTCTCAGCAAGCCAGTAGCAGACCCTTGAGATTCAGGCTGATTTCTGGCTGCAAGGCCCAAGTTGAGCTCCCTGACCTCCTGCAGGGTTGAATTCTGCAATATTCTACTGTAGGTTCCAGTTGCGCTTCCCCTGAAGATAGTCCAGGTTCCGCTGGGAGGTGGTCATCCCTCTAACTTACTAACAGTGGTTTGGTGTGCCTTTATTGCAGCAATTCTCTTCACTTTTCCAGTGGGCTTCAGTTTTCATCAAGGAGCCTGAGAGAGGCCCTCTTTCTGTTGTTCACTTTTGCTGTATCTTCTGGAGCTCAGGACAATGGCCTTTATGAGCCCCTGTGCCTCTGTGGTGTGGATCCAGGTACAGGCTCAGTCTGGAGACCGGAGGTGCAGAGAGGGGTGGGCTCCGCTCCTCACCTGACTGCTTCTGGCTGGGTGGTGTGAGTCTGAATAAATCAGTTTTAAGGTCCCATTTATTGTTTGCATTTATATGCCTCTTTAATTTTTAAACTAATATTTCTCTATAGTGTCATTTTATTCTTAACAATAAACTGTTGAAGTCCTAATTTGTAGACCAACTGTAAACTAATATTCTGTAGCTTCCAGTCTTTTGAGACATTTATTGATTATTAGCATTGATTTGAAATACTTAAACTTACTATAAATGTATTTTTCATTATAGGTTGTTGTTAAAGATTGCAGGCTGTATAAAAGGCTTTGTTTTTAACACTTTTAGAACTAGAAATGAAATTTCTCTAAATCATATTAGTTAAGTTTTATGAATTATTTGGGGATTATTATTTAATTCTATTGATGAATTAAGAATAATATAAGTAGCTTATTATGTTAATTGGAGTAGGATTTTAAAATAAGGTTATGTAAAATACAATAAGGATTTAAAGATTTTCTTTAGCAAACATTGGTCAAAGAAAGATTTGAATAAGAATAGCTGGGAAATCAGTAGTGGTGTTGATACAAATTGTGGTGTACTGTCAAACATGTTTTATTTTCTATGTATGGTCTTTACACAGCAAATAGTTATACTTTTTTCAGAAGAACATATAAATTCTAATATTTTAAAGAAAATTCTTTGTCCCATGTGATTTGTGTACAATTTTGCAAAATTCATAATTGTAGTAATAATTTTATATTGTATGCATTTTTAAATTGTGGTAAAATATATATAATATAAAGGTTATCATCTTAATTGTACAATTCTGTGGCATTAAGCACATTCACATTGTTTTGCTACCATCATCACTATTGTCTCTAGATACTTATTTCACCATAATACACTCAAAAGTTCATCCATGTTGTACCATCTTTCAGAATTTCTGTCTTTGTTAAGGCTGAGTGATATTTTATTGTTTGCAGGTAACACATTTGTTTACCCCTTTATTCATTATTGGAAACTCAGATTGTTCTACCTTTTGGGCATTGTAAATAATGCTATTATAATCATGGGTATATGAGTATCTGTTGAGTCCCTCCTTTCATTTCCTTTGGGTATATACCCGGAAATGTAATTGCTGAATCCTATGATAATTCTATGTTTAATTTATTGAGGAACAGCCATACGATTGTCCACAGTGGCTGCACCATTTTAATATTCTCAGATCTGCATTGCACAAGGGTTCCAATGTCTCTGAATCTACACCAATACTTGTTATTTTATTTTTTATAATATCAAAACTAGTGAGTGTGAAATGGTATCTTAAATGGGTTGGATTTGCACTTCCTGCATGACTAGTGGACCATCTATATTTGCATTTGGAGACAATAATAACTTAAGCAGGTTTTAGAAATAAATTATTTGGTTTAATTCATTATATTTTCCTGGTGTTCTATGCAAGTGAGTGACAGAACTAAGATTCAAATCCAGGTTTTCTTGTGTCCTTAAAGAAATCATATCATGGAGTTAGCATATTCGCTACACTGACTTGTTAGGGATTTTGCCTGATGACATATCAAATCTTGCTTATAGATGATGTAGGCTAAATCATAAATATGTTGATAACTTTAATAATACCTTGAAATTCTCATATACTAACTGAAAATTCAGAGTCCAAAAGAATATTTCCCCATATGAGTGTGACAAGGAAATTGTGTATGATAGCCTTTCCCAGCCTTCCTCTGTTCCTCTCCCTCTGCCAACTAATTTTGTTTGAAAATATCACTCTTTGTGATTTTAGTGGTCATATTTATACTTTTAATATCCATATACTGCTGCTGCTTCTGCTTCTGCTGCTCCTGCTTCCTTCTCCTCCTCCTCCCTCCTTTTCCTCCCCAACCTCTCAGTACTGGAGATTGAACCCAGAGGCCCTTTGCTTTGGAGCTACTTCCCCAGCCCTTTTAATTTCTTATTTTGAGATGAGGTTTGCCAAGTTTCCCAGGCTGGCCTTGAACTTGTGTTTCTCCTGTCTCTGCCTCCTGAGAGCTGGGATTATAGGCTTGTAACACCATGCCTAGCATGGTTCTATTTTTTAATTCATCTATTTTAAGCAGCATTTGCTGACCTCTACTATATAAGAAAAGAAAATCAGTTTTTATACCACTGATATTTTTTCACACTATTCCATGAATCTTGCTTCTTAAGTTATTTCTACTCTGATGTATTGTAATGAAGTATGATAAAAAATACAGTGAATGTGTAAATTTGGGAAAATTATATTATAGGAAAAAATACATTGCTATTAATTACCCTCAAAATATTCCTCCTCACATTGAATGCATTTATCTCATTTTTCTTGCAACTTTCTTAAGCAGTTTGGAAGTCTTCTGTCCTAAGTGTCCTTAGCTCTACTGTTGTAGCTGCCTTGCCACTTGAATCTGTTCAAAATATTTACCTTCTATGATCATTTTGACTTTGGGGAAGAGCCAGAAGTATCATGCTTCCAGATTTGGCAAATAAAATGGATGAAGACACACAGTAATGTTGTTATTGACAGTAATTATCTTAAATGGTTGATCAACAAGGAGTGATTGTAAAACATGATGAACGTTTAAATTAAAATATTTATTACAGTAAAAGACATATTGCCATTTAACTCCATCTCAAAATACTCCCCCTACTTCAAACACACTTATCCCATAGTTATTAGCTATTGTCTTTTAATGAAATAAGTATTTTTGTTGTTGTTGTTTTGGCTCTGGGGATCGAAATCAGGACCTTGTGCTTTGCAAGGCAGGTACCGGAACCACTGAGCTAAATCCCCAGCCCTAATGAAATAAGTATTTAAAAATTTAAACATTAACTGTATCTTTCTTTCTTTCTTTCTTTCTTTCTTTCTTTCTTTCTTTCTTTTTTTCATTCTTTCTTTCTTTCTTTCTTTCGAGGAAAGATTTATTTAGCTCACAGTTTGTAGAGGTTTCAGTCCATAGTCAGTTGGCTCCAAGGCAGAGTGGCACCTGGCAGAAGGACAACAGTTCATGGCAGCAGAAGACAGTGAAAGCAACAAGAGCTCTTTCAATCACCTCTTATATATCATTTACATCTCATGTAATGATAAATACCATAGTTATTTTAATATTTTTTTTGCATTTAAATTATATGAGTAAGTATTCCCAGCATATACCACAACGTCTTTATCTTAGTTGGTGGATGTTTACCTGTTACTTATTAGATGATGAAAGTAATACTAGAATAATATTCTAGTTATTGCATGTTTGAAAATATTTGACAGTTACCATTCCACTTGAATGATAAATTAGCTGGCATAAAATTATTGGGAGACACTGTAATTCCTCAAGATTTTATGTGTCATGTTGAATTGTTTTTTGGAGAAATATGAAATGGGTCTGATGGTTTTCCATTTGTGTTACTTGGTTTTATTTTTATTTTATATTTTCCCCCTAAATTTCAGTAAAGTTCTTAACTGAGCTTTAATAACTTTGGCTGAAATTAGTGAGACATGCCTTTGATATCAGCACTCTGATAGACTGAGGCAGGAGGATTGCAAGTTCTAGCCCACCATGACCAACTTAGAAACTTACTGAGTCCCTGTCTCAGAAAAAAATTTTAAAAGGGATGGAAGTATAGCTCAGTGG
Source organism: Heterocephalus glaber (assembly GCF_053883595.1). Taxonomy (NCBI): domain Eukaryota; kingdom Metazoa; phylum Chordata; class Mammalia; order Rodentia; family Bathyergidae; genus Heterocephalus; species Heterocephalus glaber. The sequence continues at coordinate 57,342,580 of NW_028258143.1, read as the reverse complement.
GAATGGCCTGAGTTCAATCCCCAGTACCAAACAAACAAACAAAACAACAACAAAAAAGATCCTACTTTACATATACTAGACTATGTCTAGGCCTTGTTGATATGTTTCAGTATTTCCTCAGACATATTGTGTTCTTCCAGTTGGTAGATTTAGGGCATTTTGTTTTTGAAAGTTTTCTTGAATTATATGTTTTAATAATTTTATTGCATTTTATTTGCTTTAAAAAAATCTTACATAGGCTACCAATTATGCAGGTCTTGGATTTATTGTGCCTAAATATGTTGTGTGTCTGTCATTTCCCTCTTCATCTGATACCATAGCTAAAGTGATTATTTTTATTTTTATTTATTTATTATTATCTTTATTTTTTCCATTTTGTTTTATCTGTATTTTCAAGTTTGTGCTTTTGGCAGCAGCTGTTCTTTTTGCTGTCATTTATGTCTTTTTTGTTTTATCATTTTCTACTTGATTCTTTGTTGCTTAGCTTTGAGCCCTTACCTCATAAATACCTTGTTTTGAATCCATGAAAATGTGGTCATGAGTTTCATCTGATATATATCTGATATATACATACATATATAGGTATATATGTATATATACCTATATATGTATATATATATATGATTCTGATGGCTATTTTTCATTTAACTTTTGATTTTTATATTTCTTTCTGCTTTGTGTCTGTATGTGGTATGTGTGTATATGTACATGTTATATGTATGTTTTTTCAATTTTTATGATGCCATTTTCTTTTTGATTATTACTCACCTTTTGATGAGAGCAGTTCTTGGACTGGTTATTTGAAGAATAGTAGTGAGGGTGAAGGCTGAGTGTACTGGTTAGTTATGAGGTCTCCTTTCCCCATAGATACATGCTAGAGATGTGTATATGTGTCTGAGTATGTATGTGTGTGAAGGTGACAGTGTTATTTTACTCTAGCTGACAAAGACTGGCAACCATAGGCTTATACAACCTGTGCTCTTTCTCTTCTATCTTTCAGTATAGAAGGGTCCTTCTTTCAAAGGTTGAAGGACCATTTTTCGTTCTTTAATCCTGGCCCGCCTAACCTCCACAATCTCAAACTGAATTTAAAAAGACTTTCTTAGCCCGCTGATGTACTCTGTTCTTGCTCAGTCATACAAAAGGTTATGACTTCATTTTCATGTACGTCACATACTTGGGAGAATGTTCATCTTCTCCTGATCATTAGTGATAGGTGTCTTCTCACTTTAGTCTATGTTTCATGTCATTGGTATTCTAATTATATCATGTTTAGATTTATAGATATTTCCTAAAGAGTTTTATCAAAAGTAGAGTGATCATTAATGTTTTCCTTTGTCTATTTTTTTACTAGTTTTAGGAAAGAAAAATAAAGGCATCTCTCTCTCTCTGTCATCTTAAAAATGGATTTTTGAATCATACTTTAATGGGAGATGTGGACAGAAGCAATTTGGTATGATTGATACAAAGAACATGGAAATAGTAGTCAGAAATCCTGATTTCAAGCAAGTTACTTTCCTCTCTTTGGGCCATCATTTACTCATATGCAAAATGGAGGACTGATCTGTAAGATTTATAGAAGGAACTGTTGATCCTAGGAGGATGAGGCACTATTTGGCTCAATGTATATTGGGTGGTAGTTGGTTGGTTTGCCTTGGGTAATCCTAAACTGTGTGACTGTGATTTCTACAGAGTAGCCAAAGAGTGGAATCTAATTGAGGTTAGTCTTATAGGTCAGAGTGTATATATTTTCCTAGTTAAAAGCCTTCCTGTTGAATTGGAAGGTAATCTTACACATACATGGGTCATGCCAGAAAGTAAATCCTATAAATGTAACTGTATAAACTTAAAGCTTATTTTCAACTTTATAAGTATTCTCTGAGGAGAAGCAACTTGGAAGGAATATTTGGAAAACCCAAAGAAATATATCCCTGGAACTAAAATGATCTTTGCTGGTCTTAAAAAGAAGAGTGAGAGAGAAGATCTTTTTCAGTATTTGAAACAGGCAACATCTTCATGAAATGCTATTGCAACTTCAAAATATTAGTTACTAATTTCAAATATTGTTTAAAAAGTGATATTTGATATTTCTTGACCAGCCTGTGGTTTGGTTGATATTTTTGATTGTGTGAGTCTACTAATCAGACATTTATGATCCTGAACTTGCTTTTGTCTGCTCACTAAGGATGGCAATAGTCAGGAGAGAGGAGGAGAGGAGAGGAACTTGAAACATACTGTGCTTCAGTAGTCTCTGCTTCATAATATTTTATATGCCTAGCAACTATGATGATGACATATTCATTTTTCTGTAATTTAAATGGTCATCTAGTCAATATTAGCTATATTGTTGATTAAGCTATGTTTAGTTATGTATTTGCCTTTTATTATAAGGAATAAAGTAACTGAAAGGAAAAACAAAGTCAAATATTGGAAATATTTTTGAAAAAAAAGAAGTGCAATTATTGGCCTTGAGCAAACAGAAGAAGACCTGGAGAGAAGGAGAAAAGCATGTCCTCTCTTAATAAGCTTATCATGTAACATGTAGTTACATTCATGTGGTACCCTGGAATCCTGTGCAGTATGAAGCTGACCGCAGGGAGGGAAAGTGGGGACCCTTGTGAGGGAGGAAAAAACTGCATAACCTTTATCCTAAATGTGGAATGAGTCCCCACCTCATAGTGAGCAAGAATGAGGCTTGGTGGACAGGTCCACAGCAGGGCCTGTGTGGAAGGCAGAAGTGGCTCTGTGCAGTTTGAGGTCGCTCCTGAAGCAGCTAGGTAGTACTGTGTCACCCATGTGATAGGGCCAGCACAAGAAGGAAAAGCTGCTTCCACCCCAAGGAGGTGGAAAGCATCATAGGTAGGAAAAAGACATCTGTTATCTCATTTGCACTTCACAACCACACCTCTGTAATGAAGCCTAGCGAGTTCTGATGCCAGAACCCAAACCTAGATCTTCTCCAAATCCATTACCATTATATTACCATTATAAGGATAATATGCTAATTGACTCACTTATAGCAGATGGCATGCCTGTGAAGATATCCTAACATAACACTGTTAGAGTGAGGTGAACATAGTTGAAAAGCAGAAATTTGCAAAAGGTTCCATGAAATCTGCTAAGTGCCCAGGTTTACCCCTAATGCTTCTGGCATGTGAGGGAAATGCACTCCTCTTGGTGCCCAATGTCAGCATTATGTGGGAAAGCATCTCTGAGGACCAAGAGAAGCTTCAGGCAAAGCTGAGCTTGTTACTCTCTCCCTGGGGGAATTATCTGCTGAGGGCAGAAACATCTGCAGGGATTCCAAGAGTATACCAGGCAGAGCTGAATTTGCAAAGATGTAGAATTAGGTAACACACCTCATACTGTAATTTTCACAAGGCCTGAGGAAAAAAATTGAACTCAGTTCACATTTGTAATTACAGTTCAGACTTTGAGGACCCTAATAGGCAAACTCTGTGGCACTGGCAAAAGCCACATTGCAGAGAAGAGAGGAAGGGCCTCACATTTGGAGTTAAATACCTTTGACTTTGGGGAGGTGGGAAAAAGCTAGTACAAAGGGAGATGATAAAAGGCAGTTGGGTGGAAATGGGAAAGTATTAAGTAGATTTCCATTTAAAAAGTTGTTCAGCTAGTGATAATGTGTTGAATGTTGCTTTATATTTACATTTATCTTAGGGGAAAATTAAGTACCTCTTTGCTCATAGCAATGCTCCAGGTATTGGAAAAATTGGAGGAAAATTTGCAAATGAATATGATAATTAAAATTCTGTACGGTGGTAGCCTTTACTATTGAATATCTATCTCTGAGAAGCTGAAGTTTATTTTAGGATCAGTATATATGAAGTGACTTCTGAGTACTGTAGTGATCTTATTACATGCCAATTCAGCTAAGTTAGAACTGTGCTTCTCAGGATTCACTTCTCTGTAGGGTTCCCAGGTAGGACTGGTCATAAGATGAATTAGCCTGAGATTTGGGAAGCAGAGGGATGAGATAGAAACATTTCCATTTGGAAGATTAATTAGTCAAGTGTCCTGGCTCCAGCTCATACCTCTCACCAACATGTTGGCTGTCCTATGCGTGGAGGGGCAGAAGCTCTTCCAGCTCCTACAGATCTTTTTCAGTAGTGCTGAGTTTTGGGCCAGGATGTGTGTTGTTCTGTGGGGAGGGCCCAGATCTTTCAGGTTGTCCATATCATCCAGGTTTGAAAAGGTGAGAAGGAGACAGTACAGGTACATGCTTGGATCCAGGGTGCCAGTTTCCTCTTACTCTCCTGGTTTTTTCATCTTCTCTTCCAGATTATCTGTTTAGCTGTCCCATCAAAAACATTTTTTTTCATTTGGATACTGGGTATGGAACTCGGGGCCTTCACATGGAGACACATTCCCAGCTGTTTCTATTCTTTACTTTGAGAAGGGCTCTCCCTGAGTCACTAAGTTTTCCCGTCTGGACTTGAATTTGTGATCTTTCTATCTCAGCCTCCCAGAGCGCTAGGATTAAAATTAAAAGCATGTGCCACCCCACCTGGATGCTGAGCCAATAACAAAGACTACTTTGACCAAACTTGAGGCAAGCTCCTTTAAGCCCTCTTTGCTACTCCGCCCAGGATCTTGGCATCTATCCTTGGTCCATTTATTCCAGTTTTTATAAAGGATCCTGCCAAATCAGTTCAGCAAAAATGCCCATCCTTGGTATCTGATCATCTGGCCTTCCTTCAGGAAGAATCCTGTCAGGCTGATTTACTCAGAATTCCCCTGGATGTTTTCTCTTAGTTTTTTTCCAACTACTGACCTTCCTCGCTGGTCCTGGGCTATAAATCCCTACATGTCCTTTTGTACTCGATAATCTCTCCCATATGTAAAATTCCTTACTGCAATAAGAACCTCTTTCATCAATGAAAATCATCCTTACTCTCTTTAAAAAAGTGTCAGAATAATTTTTTCTTTAACACCAAACAACCTTCCATAGTCTTCTTCACCAGCTCCTCAATGTGGTCTTAATAACTTTGCTGTGATCCTTTAGCCATCCGCTTCTGGACCCTTTTCTCCACAGCTTCTCCCCAGTTGTGTATGATCTAATCTCTGCAGTAAAACCCTTGCTCATGTTGCTCACAGTGGTCCTGCCTCCCTGGGCAAACCCTAATTCAGGCATGATGTTTGCTCCCACACTTTAACTTTGAGTAACAAGAACTTCTAAGGTGATTACTCTCTGAATACTCTTCAGTTTAGACTTGCTTTGATAGGACAGAAGAAAAAATAAGTTATTAACATCTGCCAGTCTCCTAAATTTGAATTAAATATTAAGTAGAAAAAAGATGTATGTTAATCAGAGAACCAATATTCTATGATGATGACATCTGAAAAAATAACTATCATTGTTTTTATAGCACCAATAAGAGGAATCAGGAGGGTTTAGTGACCAGGAAATTTTATGCTGATGTCATATTAACAAAAATATGTTTACAGGTATCGAAGAAAGGATGACTATAAAAACATTTATTGGTTTTATCATTGGCAATTCTAATAGGTATCTTGATAAGGATCTGCAAGAGTAAAGTATTATTTTATTTAATATCACAATATGAGATCAGTTAACTTGGCAATTATTTGTGCATTACAGAAGGAACAGAGAGAACTCTTCAGAAAGCAGTAGAACATTGCTAGATCTGCATTCTTCAGATTTTTTACATTAGCAAGTGAAGAAGTTTCCATATGTAAACCTCTAGTCAGTAGATCTTATGAGAGAGAACATACCATTTATTTTTCAAGATGAGTAATTTTTTGAATTGAACCCTTGTGTTCAATAAGATTTTGTGTATAATACAGCATAATTTTAAGAGCAGTTTTTGCTTATTTTTTCTTATCATTTTATAAAATATTATCATGGGTAGGAATTTAGAATTGAGTGTTCATCTCCGTATTTTTCACTTGGTAATCATTATCACCCACTTGTGAGTTTGAGATCACAATTTCATGCTGTTCTTCAGCTTGAATTCCTCACTCCCCTGAAGTGGGGCCTCCTTTAAACACAGAACACTATGAGATTCGTTGTGGTGAGAGTGGGACATCACCATAGGGGTGGGAGGTGCATGGGGGCACAAGAGCTGATGACAGGCACTAAGAAAGGCAGAGAGGGTTACAGAAAGGGGTGATATTCCTCATCTATAAATTGTGAGGAGTTGGCCCAGATCTCTTATTAATAACATATTTTGTTTGCAGGACCTTTTGTTTAAATGCAGTCTTCCTACAGGACTGTTTTAAATACTCAGTATTTAAAACAGAACCATGAGAAGGAAGGGTGGGACAACTTTACTACTCCTCCACATCCTTCTTCCCTACCTCTGAAGTGCAAACTATACCTTTGAGCAAAAGATACAGAGACTAGAAACTGTTGGCTCACTGATGGTTTCCATACTCTCATTTTAAAATTGATTAAACTGAGGCCCAGAAATATCTCAAAGTCAAAGACCTAGTTAGTGTTAGTCTGTTTTCCACACTTATTAGCAGCTTACCTGCTCCCAGGTCAGGCTTGTTCATCTCTGCATTCTGGCTTTTGACCCTATCTTCTTTGCTCTCACTATCGTTGCTGTCCTACACCTTCTCTAATTCTGATATTTGTGTAAAAATCAAGCCACTATAAAATCTAGTATTAGATTAATTATAGGCTAATGATGAAAATGTTGCATAATTTTACTGGGAGCATGAAATAATTAGGCAACAGATTCTTTAATAGCCAGGGGTAGAAGATTCTTTTCTACTGTTACACCTGAGAACCTAGTCAAGAAGATTCTGTTAAGGGTTAAATTCTGATTTAGAAAAGAAAATTATTTATCTCAAAATTCTCAATAGGGTATACATTGTTTGTCTTTTTGGGGTATTAATTTTGCTTGAAAATTTTAATACTTTTGGATGTTAATACTTTTGAAGGTTATATTTGTTCTGACATAGAAGGATGTCTATGATACTTTGTTGAGTAAAGACAGCAGTGTCTGGTCAACGTTAAAGGATGGTTCAGTTTCACATATAGTTTTTTCTATACACAGAGTAACATCTACATATATACATATGAGGGTATCTACATAGCTATTTGTCTGTTGATACACATGCTGATGAGTATGTGTTTATAGGGAGTTGAGAAGGAAGATTTTCATTTTTCCTTTATGTAATTGTGTTGAGTTAAAATTTTATAGGCAGGGCTGGGAATTTAGCTTAATGGTTCCACTGCCTATAAAAAAAATTTTACAGGCAGCATATGTTATCCTAATTAAAAAATAGAAATTAGAAGGATAGCTCATACATACTAAAATTTTGTCAGATCCAAATCAAAATCTATGACACTCTTTTTCTAAGTAAATTTCTATAGAAATGTCATATTGTTTTATGAAAATCTAGAAGGGGGAACATTTTCATGCATAGCAAGTCACTGGAAAACATATTTTGCATGTTTTGGTATGTGCTATTAGTAGTTGTACAGACTGTCACAAGACATGGTGAAGTAGTGTAGTAGGAGGAAGAAATGCAGACACTTTCTGGTAAGGATCCTCATGTCAATTGTATGACTTCCATGAATCTGTGCTTTCTTGAACAATCTGGAAACCAGCATAGCCAGTTCAACAGATTCCAGGATACATATGAATTACTAAAGCTGAACAAGAAGATATAAAAATTCTGAATAACCCAATAATTACAATGAAATTGAAGATGTAATTAAAAACTACCAACAAAGAAAAGCCTCAGTCCTAATGTATTCACTGCTGAGTTCTACAAGAAATTTAGAGAAGATCATATGCCACCACTCTGCAAATTGTTTAATGAAATCGAAAGGGAAGCAGTACTCCCAAACTCATTCCTAGAAGCAGGAATTACTCTGATATCAAAACCAGAGAAAGATCCAACCGAAAAAAGAGAACTATAGGCCAATCTCCTTAATGCACATGGGTGCAAAAATTCTCAATAAGATACTGGCAAACAGAATGCGGCAAATCATCGAAAAGATAACACACCATGACCTAATAGGATTCATCCCAGGGATGCGGGGATGATTCAACACATGCAAGTCAATAAATGTAATACACCATAGTAACAGAACCAAGGACAAAAACCTCATGCTCATCTCAACAGATGTAGGAAAATCTTTTGACAAAGTACAATACCCATTCATGGTACAACACTACAGAAAATTGGAACAGAAGGATTTATCTCAATCTGATAAAAGCCATCTATGACAAACTAACAGCCAACATCATACTAAATGGCCAAAAACATTTTTAAAGCTTTCAGTCTAAAATAAGGAATAAGACAAAGATGTCTACTGTCACCACTCATATTCAATACAGTTCTGGAAACATTAGCCAGACCAATTAGACAAGAGAAATAAATAAAAGGAATAAGGACAGGAAAGAAGTTAAATTATAATTATTTGCAGATGTTATGATACTCTACATAGAAGACCCTAAAAATTCCACCAAAAATCTTCTAGATTTAATAACCAAATTCAGTAGCATAGCTAGATATGAAGTCAACACTAAAAAAATCAATAGCATTCCTGTACACAAATAACAAATTCATTAAGAGAGAAACAAGGAAAATTACATTTCCACAACAACATAAAAAAAAAGAGAGAAATACTTAGGAATCAATCTAATGAATGAAGTAAAAGACCTTTACATTGAAAACTGCAATACTCTGAAAAAGGAGATCAAAGAGGATATCAGAAAATGGAAAGATATCCCTTGCTCATGGATAGGAAGAACCAACATAGTACAAATGGCCATACTCCCAAATTTGTTATACAGATTTAATGCAATCCTAATGGAAATAACAATAGCATAACTCATAGAATTAGAGAAATCCATCCTAAAATGTATTTGAACCAGAAGAGACTTAGAATAGCAAAAGAAATTCCAGGCAACAAAGGCAAGGCAGGGAACATCACAATCCCTGATTTCAAGTTTCACTACAAAGTTACCATGATTAAAAAAAAAAAATAGAAAAAACCAGACCCGAGGATCAGTGGCACAGATTAGATGATGCAGAAACAACTCCAAGCACACTCAGCCACCTTATATTTGACAAAGGGGCCAAACACCCTCATGGAAAAAGATAGCCTTTTTAATAAATAATGCTGGAAAAACTAGCTTTCCACATCCTAAAGATTAAACATAGATTCATATCTTTCACAGTGCACCAAACTAAAATAAAAATGGATCAGAGATCTAAATATTAAAACAAAGACTACATCTGCTGGAAGATAGAATAGGTAGAAATCTTGAAGACACAGGTATAGGCAAAGACTTTCTGAACAATCCCCCATCACACAGGACATGTTACAAAGAATCAACAACTCAGATCTCGTCATATTAAAAAGCTTTTGCACAGCAAAAGAAACAACTGATTAAAGAGACAACCCACAGAATGGGTAAACACTTTTGCCAGCTATTCCTCGGGCAAAGGACTAATATCTAGAATATGTAAAGAACTAAAAAAAAAATCAGATCCTCTGAATTCAAAGACCCAATTCAAAAATAGGCATTTGAAATGAACGGACACTTCTCAGATGAAGAAGTACAAACAACAAATAAATATATGAAAAAATGTTCAACATCACTGGCCATTCAAGAGATGCAAATGAAAATAACATTGAAAATCCATCTCATTCCAGAAAGAATGGCTGTTATCAAGAAATCAACCAATAACAGATGTTGGTGGGGATATGGGGAAAAAGGAACTCTTTTCCACTGTTGGTGGCAGTTTAGATTGGTGCAACCACTATAGAAAGCAGTATTTGAGATTCCTCAAAAAATAAACCTAGAGGTTCCATTCGACCCAGACATTCCCCTTCTTGGTATCTTCCTGACAGAATTAAAAGCATCATACCACAGTGATATATGCAAACCCATGTTTCTAACAGTACAGTTTGTAATAGCTAACTGTTGGAAATAGCCCAAATGTCCATCAACAGATGAATGGATAAAGAGGATGTGGTGTTTTTTTTTTAATAATAGAGTACTACTCTGCCATAAAGAAGGATAAACTTCAGACATTTCTAGGTAAGTGAATGCACCTTGAGACCATTCTCTTAAGTGAAATAAATCAAACACATGTTTAAATCTTGCTTTGTGTCTTGGTGTGAGAAACCAAAAGGATAAATAAGGACCAAAATGTATAGCAGATATTGGGAAATAGAAAATATTCAAATGAGAAGGGGAACAGGGAGAGGAAAGAGAAGGAAGGAAAAATAAAATAGAAGGAAAAAAATGAAAACAAATCTTTTGTAAATAAGGAGGGGGAAAGGGTAGAAAGGAGGAGAGGGTAATGAAGAAAAAAGAATCGATATGTCTATCTGTCTATATGTATATTTTGGGGGGATGGGGTGGAATTAGAGTCAGTCTTGCTATGTAGTTCAGGCTGGTCTTCAACTCACTATGTAGCCCAGACTGGCCTTTAACTCCTGGAGATACTCCTGTCCCAGCCTCCAGAATGCTGGGATTATAGGTGTGCATCGCACCAAGATATATTATGTACAGGCACAAATTTCTTATGATGAGTCATCCCTATGATGGATCATTGTGTATATCAAAAATGCACCAATAAAATTAATGTTTAAAATCATATATGTCTCTTTTTATTTAATGTTTTTGTTTGTGTGTTTTATATTTTTTGGTCTTGCCCTCATATTGGTTCAATTTCCTGCCCAATTGTGGTCCTTCAAATATATAGTTCTCACCTGGGTGTGGTGGCACATGGCCATAATTACAGCACTTTTGAGGGTTGGGCAGGAGGACTGCCGAGAGCTTGAGGCCAGCTACACAGTGAATTAAAGGCCAGTCTGAGCTACATAGGGAGACCTTGTCTCAAAAAAACCAACCAGCCAACCAATGAAACAAAAAAAACAACAACCCAAAACCAAAAAACAAAGCACTCTCACAAAAAACTCCCAAACAAAATATTTAGTTCTCTAGAGTGAGTTTTCAGTTACAACCAACTGACAGAAATTGTGGTTTAAAAAAGTTACTTATATCAGCATTTACCTTCCTTAAAACATGGTATGTGTTAGAAGAATATTTCTGATAGGCAGATAGATCGCTGGTTAAAATAATGATAACAGGAACAGTAATAGAGTGGCTGACATTTATTGAGAGCTTACTATTGCCGGATTCTGTTCTAACTACTGTATAATATGAACTCATTGAATACAGCAATCCTGTTAGAGAAATGATTCCCATTTTACAGATGCACAAACTGAGTCATAGAGAAGGTAAGAAACAAGGTTATTAGTTGTGGAAATATGACAAATGGGGAAGTTGAGACCAACCTAAAATCATTAAGGACAGTGACAGAGACGACATTGTGCCTCAGGGTCTCTCAGTGACTCCACTGTTACATGTGATAGAAAGCACCACTCCTGCTTTGCTAGGGAGTCAGCTGAATGAGAAGAGGCAACCTGCAAGGCATTGAATAGTCTCGGGTACATAGTGAAGCATTATTTTTATTATGGTGGAAATGCAGATAAGTTTCAGTCTTGATGTCCTTTGCTAAGAAAATGCCACTAAAAGAAATGAGTACCATTTAATATTAAAAGATGTGGAATTAATCACTTTTTAAACTTATTTATTTTCTGGTACTGGGAATTGAACCCAGGGCCTTCACGATGAGATATATCCCCACCCCATTTTCTAGTTTTCATTTTGAGATAGGATTTTGTTAAGTCACTAAGTTGCCTAGGGTAGCGTCAAACTTGTGATCTTCCAGCCTCGTCTTCCCAGAGTGCTCTGATTAAAGACATGCACCACCAAGCATGAGTACTTTTTATTTATTTTAAAACAATCAAATCTGCAGTTTTTGAAGGAAAATTTTCAGATTTGATTGCAACTTAAGACAAAAAAGACTGGAAGTCACGACCACAAACAAAGAAACATGTTTGTAAATCCCACTAATGTCAGTGCCAGAACATCTTTGGAGGGCAAAGCTCATTTAATGGGAGGAAATTTGGTGAAGCCGTGGCTGAAAGTATGGATGAAAAAGTGCAGGAAAATGCAGCCAGGCTGAGAAAGACACCGTTTTGGTCATTGTTCATGAATGGCACATTCTCCTAAACTCTGGAGAATATTTGGTTGAGAAATGGACACTAAGAAAATTCTTTATCATGTTATTATTTTACAGTACGAATTTCATAATGTTCCCAATTGCTGTGATTCTTTTTAGATTTATCTATATTTATAGTGTTCTTATCTGATAAGACATAGGGTGGTGATGGATCTGTTTCTTGGTGGTGAAACAGATGGTAAAGAAATTTTTCTATACGTAGATAAGTCTCACTAAAAAGCAGATCATAAATTATGAAAAGTATTTATACAAGTGAAAAGGGCTTTAAGGGCCTAAAATTTCAGAAGTAGCCAGCATTGGATTCTTTTTTGGATACACAGGTTCCATGCAAATCTCCATTATTTAGCTGTTTTTGTAATGCATAGAAGTGATATAGTTAGAGTTTCCAGAACTATAACTAACTACGTGAACTACTATTTTACACTATAGCCCTTATTGGTGTGATTAATTTGGCAAGAGATTCATGAATTCTCAAAGTGTCTTTAATTTTGATGTACTTTCTTTTGGAGAGGTAGTTTGTGTGTGTGTGTGTGTGTGTGTGTGTGTGGTACACACACGTGGCAGTACTGAGGACTGACCTCAAGGCTTCTTGCTAAACAAGTGCTCAGTCACCAAGCTACACTCCTAGCTTTAAAAAATTTTCTTCTGAGACAGGCTTGTGTCAAGGTCCTGGGCTTGCCTTGAACTTGCAATCTTCCTGCTTCAGCTTCATGGGAAACTTGGATTATAGGTGTGCACTGGTACATCTGGCTAGGAAAGGTAACTTATAACATTAAAACATTGTAAATGTTTTATGAGTAACTTGTATGGTGTTTTTCTAAGGTGCTTACTTGAAACTACAGCTTTGTGGCCTTGTTCTTGTTTCTCATTTATCATTATCACTTAAAAAAATAGAGTTGACTTGTTTGTTTTTTATATTAGTTTCTGTGAATGTTGCTCCTTAGGGTAATATTTCATCTTTGAATTAGCCATAAATAACACATGAGACAAATAGTGTCTTTTAAATGATAAGGCATTCATATTCTATTCTTATGAAATCTTACCTGTAAGACGTGTATAGTAATGTCTGGAATAATTATTTTTGATATAGTGGAAGAAGGCAGGGTAATTCAGAAAGTTATCAGTGCTTAATATTTATTTTCACCTTTCTTATATATTACTTCCCTTAATTAAAACCTGTTGTTTAATTTGTCTCTCATTTTTCTCTTCTTGTGTTATTAAATTTGCACTGTCAGTATTAATACTAGGTATGGATTACTATTGAACATAAGCAATGTCATATGGCATTTAAGAATACTTCCCCTTTCTTCTACAGATCTCCTTGACTGTCACATTCAATCAATGGTATCTTGTTAATTGTTCTTTAATGCAATGTCCTAGCTCCCTAGCTAGACTGTATATAGTCTTTGAAGGAAGGGATGATCTTATACTATTTTATGTCCAAAAATCAACACCATAGTTTGTTATGATAGTTTTAGTAAAGTTGTCATTATAAAGATTGAAGGAATTTTTTAAAAAATGAATTTGTTCATAGTCTACTAGAGTTTTCAAATATATAGAAAATATTTTTAACAATTAAAAGCCAATCATTGTACCTCATCAACAAATCATTCTTTAGCAAGATATGTTACTGATTTTTTCTGGTGAGACAAAATATCAATTTTAAGAAAACAGTATCTAAAATATTTATGGCATGATATTGAAGTTTTTTAATCTGTACTACATTTATGAATGTAAGTGGGCTTATTACACATGGCAATTTTAATTTCTAAATTAAAAAAGAAACACAAGAATGCTAAAATATGCTTTAATGTAAACACTTTTAAAATACAGAATTAAATGCATTGTGTTGTGTTGAATAAAAAAAAGTGTCAAATGATTTATATCAGATATCTGAACAAAAATACGAAAGCAAGAGGACACAAAACAGCTTTTTAATGTGGAGGCAGGTAGCACTTCACATAGCGTGTGACATTTCAAATAGGTCTTCATGAAAAAGAGAAATTTGAAAGGCAAGGAAGGGAGGAAGGGCGTTTCAGGAGAATGCTCCAAAGAGAAGGAGGCTGCATGCTTGGACAGCGTATGTATGACAAGAAGCTAGAGTAGAGATAGAGGATAAAGACGCAATGATGAGGGGTCTTGTATTCATTTCCTATGGCTGCTATCACAAAGTATCAGAAACTGGGTGATACCAATCACTAGAAATTCATTTCCTGACAATTCTGGAAGCCAGAATTCCAAAATGAAGGTATTGGGAAGGTTTTTTCCACTGCTTGGAGACAGAAAAATAATCCATTGTGTACCTCTCACCTAGCTTATGGTGACTGCCATCAGTCCTTGACATTCTTTGGCTTGTACAACATCACTCCAATCTCTACATCTATCTTCACATCACCTTCACCTCCATGGATTTCTGTGTCTTATAAGGAAAAGTTATTAGAATTAAGGATCACCCTAAATCCAGCATGATCTCATCTTGAATTACATTGATAATGACCTTTTTTCCAAGTGAAATCATTTTCACAGATTCAGGGCTGATAAATAGGGGCTACTATGAATCCCACTATATAATTTTTTCTTACCAGGGCTTAATTTGATAGATAAAAGTGTTTACAAGCAAGGCTGTGCCATTATTACATTTTTTATGTGAGAGGCAATCCTGGTTGGTAAAAAATGAAGAGACGATGAAGATTTGCCTTAAGGCAAATGGGTTTGGACATCTATCTGGGTTCAAAGAGAAATTTTTGAGATAGAATTGAGTGACTTAGGGTGGGGAGGAGTGATAGTGACCTTGGGAATGATGGATTTGAGGTACCTGATATTTAGGAGCAAATGTCTTGAAGTAGTTGGAACTATGAGTCTGGATTCAATCTGGAGCTTGGATGGTCCATTGTTCGATGAGTGGCTCCAAGGAAACCATACCTGTGAGTTTCCCCACCCTTGTTCTCCCTTCAGCTGCACTGTGCTTTGTGATTGGTTTTGACCAATAGGATGTTAGCATTAGAGAGTATCATGCAAGCTTGACAGGTTTTTGCACATTGGTCTTATCTTCTTCAACATTCCCTGTTGGAACTCAACTGCCATATTGTAAGGAAGGACAGGCCATCCTGTTGGAGGGATAAGCCATGTAAAGAAGGATGGGAGGATGAGATAACCATGTGAAACTAAACCCCCTGGAGGAGAACTAAGTCGCCTTGGTGCAGTCAGCACTAAGACCCTAGATGTGTCCAAGTGGCTCTCCTGGGCCTTTCAGCCTAGCTTCCTGCTGAATGCAGCTACATGAGTGATTCCAGCTCATACCAAGGAGAATGGAAGAACCACTGGTTAACCAACAGAACAGTGGGAAGTAGAAAGAAGTGTGTTTTAATCAAGTTTTGAGGTGGTTCATTTTGCATCAGCATCCCTTACATATCAGATGATGCCCCCTGGACACAGAGTGGGTCAGGACGTGTGTTTTTGGAGATGGACTGATTAGGGAAAACTTGGGAGGCAGAAGTTTATTGTGTTAAATGAGGTTAGTTCCCAGCTGTGCGATGTTGGAAAGGTGGGATGGCACCAAGAGCAGGAAATTACGTCTGCTTCAGATCCCAATTTCCACACGTGTAACAATGTACAAAGTGCAGTATTAGATGCTTGTTAGGACTCCATCCAGTACTAAAATGTAATTGGCCATCTTTGGAATAATAAAAGTTACCCTGCATGTCATCCAGTGTTTTGTGCATTAAAAGTACTCAATAAATGGAAATTGGCAATAGCAATGATAGTTACATCAATACTTAGATTAAAAACAGAAGTCAAAATGGGAAGATCCTTTTATCTTCTCCAGTAAGATGTTACTTGGACAATGTTTATAGGTTGAAGGACAGGTAGGAAAGAGTCTGCAGAACCTCTGCTGGAGCTGATTTATTTTTATTCACAATACTATACCTTTTGGGGAATAATAGTGCAATGAGGGATTCTGTGTACTGCACAATATCTTCACAATATTGTATCTATTTTCACAGTATCATGTTTTTTTAGATATGTTAGTTTGTGCCATTGAAGGGGTTCTATAACCTGCAAATGTTGTTGGAGACTTTATTGTAATTATTTTGATAGAATTAGCTGATGAGCAGAAGAGGGCAGAATTACACAGAAAATTCTTTAGTGTTATATTTCCTTAAGGGAAATGTTTTTTATTTTATGCCTAAAGAGATTTCTTCAGGGTTCCATGTTGGGCCAAGTGTTTTCCATTTACCTCCAGATCTTACCCAGATTCTTTGTCTCCTCTACTTTCTGCCCAGGGAGGTTGACCTATATGGAGTTGTCAGCAGGCTCCAATACCATCTAGCTTCTAGTTAGCTCTGGTCAGTGACAGGAAGGAGGGAGAAGAATGAATTCACGATCCTTATCCCTGATAGACCTCTTTGAAATCTGCTTGAGCTGTCCATTTTCTTCACAGGTTGTCACTGTTCCCCTCCAAGCAGTTGTCACTACATAAAGTTCTCTCCTTCTGAGTACTGGAAGCCTTTCTCTCTCTCCTCCTATCGGGTGTAGGGGTGGTGACTTTGCTGCTTAGAATTCCAGGTTCCTTCATTATCCCTGTGGTTTATCTATACTCTACCCTTTCATTAGTCCCTTTGTAAATTAATTCTCTAGAATTAATTTGAATGTGTTCTGTCTCCTGTTGAGACTATGACTAATACACATACCATTCTATGGATTGAAAATGAGAATGAAATGGAAACTCTGGAATATCTTCTGTCACCTTCTCACTCTCTTCCCCAGCCACTAATTCCCTTAATGACCTCATGTGCCGAGCAGGGAACAAGGCTTATAGCTGATTAGAAACAAGTCAGAAATGCTAAATTCATTTCTCAGATCTTTGTTACTGCTTTCCCCATCCTTCCTAGTATTCTTCTCTACTCCCACTTCTCTTTGTGCTATCAACTGAGGGCCTCCATCAAAAGCAGAGGTCTTATCTTAGTCTTCTTTTGTGTTTCGAGCCTGGAACATTGTAAATACTAAACTACTGCTTGTATAATGAGTACTTGGAAATGTCTGTTTCTTACACCTTCTGTTGCCAGGCATCCCAGGGCCAGTCCACTTCTCTCCCTTTCTTGAGGATATTCAATGTTTTTCTTGCCACCATGCACAACAGTGCTACTGTATATTTACTATTGTGCTGAATAGTTTTGTTGGTGCTTTACAACAGCTTTATTGAGATATAATTTACATACCCTTCTGTTCACTCATTTAAGATGCATATTGTCTTATTTACTTTTCTTGTTGCTGAGACAAAATACCCAACACCCAAAATTAAAAGAGGAAAGGCTTATTTGGCTCATAGTTTGTAGAAGTTTCAGTCCATAATTGGCTGGCTTCAAGGCAGGGGAGCAGGACAGACAGGCATCACAAAGGAGAAGCAGTTCATGGCAGGCAGAAGGTAGCAAAGCAAGCAAATAAGAGACCTTAGCAGCTCCTTTCTGCCCCTTTTATACTCTAAATTAATGAGATTAGGGTGGGTGCCAAATCATTCAGTGAACTGATTTAGTACTCACTCACCTTTAATCCTAGCATTGTACCATGAATCAATCACACACTCTAGATTTGGCCACCTCTGAAAAAGCCACAGCTATGACTGTATGAGGCTTTGAGGGGACAGCTAAGCACAAGCCATAACATATATGTAAATGAACTTTAACATATTTGCAGATTGCAACCACTACCACAATTTTAGGACATTTTTATTACCTTCTGCCCAAAAAACCAAAACTTCTACTCCTACTATTCTACTTCTATTTCATCCAGAAAATAATCAATTTTCTATCTCAAGACATTTCATATAAATGATATCCTACAAAATGTGATCCTTTGTGAGTGTCTTCTTTTACTTTGCATAATACTTTTAAGGTTTATCCAACTTGTAGTATGTATCAGTACTTCATTCCTTTTTATGGCTGAATAATATTTCACTATATAGATATGCCACATTTTACTTATCCATTCATTAGTTGATGGACATTTAGATTGTTTCCTCTTAATGATGGTAATGATTTAACAACCAGTAGTTTGTACAAAATAAATTCGGAGTAGGAACATTTGTTGATTTCCACAGTGCAAACATTTCCATTGTGGCTAATTGCAAGATACATGATGTGACTGGACACAGAATTGGAAAGAGGCTAAAATAGGCTCTTGTGAGTCCCCATGAGCCAGTTCCAGCATACCATTAACTATCTTTATGGGTAATCACTCATAGGACCAGAAATATGGTCCCCATGCATTGAGGCTTCCACATACTATTACATTAGGATAATGATGATGAAAATAAAAAGTAGTAGGTTAACTACCAATTACTGAATACTTTCTCTGTGCTAGGACAATGCTAAGCATTTTTCTATTTAATTCTCCATCACTGCTTACCTTCTTCTTAGCCATTGGCTTCAAACTACCAATATTCTATGCCCAGTTCACTGTCTCCTGGCTGGCCTCCCTGCTGTTTCTTAAATAGTTCAAACAGTTTATATTTCATAACTTTAGCACTTCCTTCCTCTACCTAGCACATTCTTGTTCCAGATATCAACAAAGCTCATTTGCTCATTTCCATCACATCTCTTCAGGTGTCCCCTCCTCAGAAAGGCTTTTCCTCCACCCCATTTCTTTATCAAACCCTTCACCAAGGGTTATTTTTCTTCATAGCATTTCTCCTTGATAGTCTCTTACTCTATACACTGATTTTCTGGCTCTTTTCCTACTATAATGTAAGCCCCCTGAAGGCAGATCTTTGTTGTATTCACACTTGTGTCCAGTGCCCAGGCCATGCCCTTTGCCTTGCTGATTAAGCTAAGAATTTGAAATTTTTGAACAAGCGCCTTTCTTTCTCCCTCTGCTTTTCCTGGTGCTGTCAGGAGGATGTGCAGAGGACATTTTAACTTAGTCCCTACAGTGCAGACAGTATGCAGCTGACAAGGATGAAAGACAATCCAGTGACATGGCTAAGAGTGAGCCTCATTCTGGAGCCAAGCTAAATGATATGCATCCCAGCTCTGGCATGGACTGACTGTATGCTTGGGTTAAATCACTCAACTTCTCAGAGGTTTCCCATCTGCAGAATGTGTCTGTTGAAAGAATTGCATTGCTCTGTTACTATAAAGTGATCACCTCAGAGCAAGTGCTTGATACACCTTGTCTGCTTGGCTCTAAAGATACTCTCTGGGAGTAAGCTTTATCACCTTGGAAGTCATGTGTGTCTCTGCCACGTGGAGGCCCCGTGGAAGTCTGGACCTGCCTCCTCTGCTATTCTCCTTTGCTGTTCCCCTCATCACCAACATCCTGGATTGGCCTGCTGTCCCAGCTTCTCCATCTGCTTTTGTGTTCCTGGAACGGAAGGACCCCTGGGCCTCAGGAAAGTGTCATCAAGCTGCTCCTCTTTCCTGGCTAATCACCTGGCTTAGCCACTAGCCTTAGAAAAGGCTCAAGGGAAACCTGATGTTTTTTTCAGCCTAACCAGATCCAAAACATCCCCAGGGCAGAAGAAAGAATGGCCTCCCTCACAGAGGAGAAATCTGTGTACAGGCCCCAGACACTGAGAGCAAAGGAAGCATTAGTGGCCCTATGAGACTAAATGGAGAAAGAAAGAGGAGAAGGCAAGTAGTTCATGAGTTCATGTCCAGTGTGTGGGACTGCCTGGAAGGAAGCCCTTGCTTCCTCAAGTCCACTGTGCTAAAAGGCCTTGCTAGGCAGGGACTCTCTAATCCAAGTCCCTGTGTGTTCTGCACCACCACCCCCATCTGAGAATTTGGTTAAAGTCATAAATTGCTCACATGGGAAACTTCACTTGTAATTTCAAGGAAATCCAGTTCCATTAATATTTACTGAACACCCACAAAGCACTGGGCAGTCCCAGGAATCCTGAGAAGCAACAGTCCACAGTCTCATCCCAGAAAAATAAGCCTGCCTGCCTCTGAGCATCCTCTTTTCCGCGGAGTTGGCTACTGGGTTCTGATCCTTGCAAAACATCAACACTTCTCCGTACCAGGGCTCCCACTGGGCCCCCGGGCCTCTGAACAGCTGAAAAATTAAGGGGCAGGGAAGGGGAGGACTGGGAGGTAAGGAAGGAGGGGGAAGGAACTAGGCGCGTTTTCTCCTTCTCATCCAGTTCCAGTCCATAGTCAGCCGAGTTCCCAACACAGACTCTGGCGGTCCAGAGCCTCTTCCAGGAACAGCCTGGCAGCCCGGCGGTGGACTTTGGCTCGTCCGCGCCTGCCTCCTCCTCCCAACTCCCTCCAGCTCGGTGCTCTCTCAGGGGCGTGTCCTGCCCAACCTCCCTCTCACTGTGGTCCACTCAGCTGGTTCCAGCAGCAGCAGAGCGGCGGCAGCAGCCAGCGGGAGCGAGAGGAGCGGGAGCTCAGGTTTCCACGACTGGAGCGGTGGCGGCGGAGGCAGCTCAGGGTCTGGCACCTGTGCTGAGCAGGAGTAGGACGAGGGGGTAGGGTTGGGGCCAGCCACTGCGAGCCAGAGAAGGACCGGACTCCTCCGACTGGGATTCCACGGCTGGGGAACAGCCTCGGGCTGGCAGGGGAGGTGGCTCCGAGCTGGGGATGCTGTCTCGGGGAAGCATGTGCAGGGACAGCTAGAGGCCTCCTCCTCGGGGCAGGTAAACCTTTGGCCCGAGGGTAGAGAGCCCGGGAGAGCGGTGCCCGGGACCATGACAAGCTTCCGCCTGGACTTCGGGGAGGTGGAAACTTTCCTGGACCGGCACCCAGAGTTATTTGAAGATTACTTGATGCGCAAGGGGAAGCAGGAGATGGTGGAGAAGTGGCTGCAGAGGCACAATCAGGGTCAGGGGGCTCCGGGCTCCAGGCCTGCTCTGGCTGGCACGGGTCGTGTGGCCCACGGCAGTGGCAGAGGCGGGAGCATCGTTGGGGGCAGCACCGGACCACATGGCTCTCCCAGCAGTCAGCCCACTCCTGGCGGTGGGGACTGTGGCGGGGTTCCCTTGAGTCCCTGCTGGGCCAGTGGCTGCCGGGGTAATGGGAGCTTGCAGCGGAGAGCTTCTCAGAAAGAGCTCAGGAAGAGTTTTGCCCGCTCCAAGGCCATCCACGTGAACAGGACCTACGATGAACAGGTGACCTCCAGGGCCCAGGAGCCCCTGAGCAGCGTGCGGCGGAGGGCCCTTCTCCGGAAGGCCAGCTCTCTGCCCCCCACCACAGCTCATATCCTCAGTGCCCTGCTGGAGTCAAGGGTGAATCTGCCTCAGTACCCACCTCCGGCCATCGACTACAAGTGCCACCTCAAAAAGCATAATGAGCGTCAGTTCTTCCTGGAACTGGTCAAGGATATCTCCAATGACCTTGACCTCACCAGCCTGAGCTACAAAATCCTCATCTTTGTCTGTCTCATGGTGGATGCTGACCGATGCTCTCTCTTCCTAGTGGAAGGGGCAGCTGCTGGCAAGAAGAGCTTGGTCTCCAAGTTCTTTGATGTGCATGCAGGAACCCCACTGCTGCCTTGCAGCAGCACAGAGAACTCAAATGAGGTGCAGGTCCCCTGGGGCAAAGGCATCATTGGCTATGTCGGGGAGCATGGAGAAACCGTCAACATTCCTGATGCCTACCAGGTAGGACTTTGCCTTGTCCTGTCTTCCCCAGGCCCTCTGGCTTGGGAGCTGAGCCTTCCATTACCCTGTGGCATCCAGGAATAGCATTAATTTAGACTCTTCACAATATAATCTTACTATTTAAATTTCATCTTGAGTTAGACTTGTTAGCGTGTTGTAACGTCATCTTTGATGTAATGGTCTTTTCCTGACACACAGTGGCTTTTGGGAAGTGCATATATTATACAGTAATAGCACGTGTTTCTCTACCAAAATAGTCTCTCATTAAGAATATTAGTTTATGGTTTTAGAGTGCAGTTGTGAACAGCTAGAAAAGCATGTCTGCTCTGGAATTCCAGTGTTAAATCTGAAGAAAATGGGTATTTTGTTATCTCTGCTGTTTGGGGGTACCATAATGCTTCTTCATTCTCCAATTTAAGGTTGGAAAGGGAAAAGAATACCTAAGTATTTCCCTACCCTTCTCTATCTTAATCTTTCATGGGGTCTGAGGTAGGAAAGAAGAGGTAAAGAGAGACAAAGACAGACGACTAGGCCTCTGACGCATTTGTCCTGTTTCAGTATCCATTTAATTGTTTCTGCTGTTGAGTTTAGAGAGGTTGGACAAATGGAAGGGCTAGTTATCTTTAGGTTTGTATACATTATCTGTAGTCAGCTTTTAACAGGACTCAGCAAGTAGTGTTTTAGTTTGCAAAATATACAAAAAACAATTGATAAAGTTGTAGCAGCTCCAGAAGCAATCGGCAGGGTAAACATGCTCATTTGACATGGGAAAAAAAACAACATGCATTTGTCTAGTTTTCCTAACCTTTCATTTTTGCAGTGATTTGAACTTGTTATTAGATGCTGGATCTGAAAGCCAGTCAGTTTTAATTTCTTCAGTATCTACTTACTACACTTGATGAAGCTGGATGTCACTTTCTACCAGACTTCTTCAGAGTTCATAAGAATTAAAAGTTCTTATCCTTGATTATCAATGTTTTGTAGTCATTTGGTGACTATTTCTGCCAGTTGTATCATGGAGGTTTATGCCTGTCAAGATTTTGATTGCTGTCAATCGGAATAGTAAAAGTAGTTGGCAAGGACAGTAAATGTAAGATTTTCCCTATTTCATCTGAAAGTTTACTATTTTACATAGAAAATTGACTAAGTTGTACTAAAAAGGAATGTCATATTTTTGTGAGATGTCTCTCAACAAAACCCTTTAAGTACTAAGGGATGCCTATCCAAAAGCTATTTTTGTTATCCTTTTGTTATAGATTAGGTGCATTATTTATTATATCTTTCCTGAAGAATTTTTTGGTTTAAGTCTAGGAACCAATTAATGATTTGCAACAAGTGTGTATTTCTTTACAATCTTAAGAAAACCATGGAAAAATAATTTAATAATTGATATGTTGAAGAATCTGTAAAATATTGGTAAGCTGTTACTAATGTTTTCCCTATTGCAGTATTTCCACATCCTTATTGTGTGCTTGAACTACAAAAAAATCCCTCCCAAGTTGGTTAATACTTATAAAAGCTTGGAGCTGCAGTCTTTTCTTTATTGCGTTTGCTTTTCTAGTTCATTCCCAATTGATTTTCCCCCTTATTTCTATAGCTTTCTAACTGTCCTCTCTTAATGCCTAACTTTTATTTAATGCTGTTCCTATACTGCCCTTTCTTCTAGAGCATAATTCTTGGCCTCCTTGGCAGTTAACTTTTCTTCCTGCTGCCTAGAATGTGGCTGTGGGTGTTATCACAGGCAATGAAAATCAGGTTTCCAGCAGCTGTTGCTTCCTGTGAGCTCTGTCCTTTCTGTGCAGACAGAGCGTGAAGCAAACTTGCTGTTCAATATTTGACTCTGACTTTGGGAAAAGCGAGTCCCCCCACCCCTTCCCCTAGGTTAGTGTGATGGCTAAAAGTAAGACTGGGTTGTTGGAGGGCTGAAAAAAGGCAAGAAGGGGAAGGGCCTGTGTGGATTGGGGCTTAAGATCTTGATTCACTTTGCTTTCATTTTGTCTGGTTAGAAAATTCCTTTTCTCTTCCTTCCATGGCTTCTATGCTGTAGTTAGGAATTTTTAATTTGGTGGTGTTTTTCTTAATTTTATTCATGGCGCTGTTCTTTCATAAAACTGCCTTTTTCTTTATTTTACTACACTACTGTCATCATTGCTGTGACCTAGAGAGAATTCTTTATCTCTGAGTCTCAATTTTCCCATCCACAAAGTGAAAATAATAACACCTACCTGGCAAGGCTTATTGATAAAATAAAATGAGATACTGCATGGCAGCCCCTGAAACAGTACCTGGCCCAGGGCAATTGCTCAAGAAGTGGTAGCAGTTTATGATGATGATGATACCTAGTTTGCTGGTGTTCTTTCTCCTTATCTCTTTTGCAGAATTTCTTCTCCTCATCTGGGTCTGTGATGGCAATTCAGTACATTCTGCCCAGCCTCATCTTTCCCTGAGCCATTTTGGGGCCAACTTTATATTCAAGGAATATAGAAATAGCTATGCTTCTACTCTCTACTTAAGATTCTCCTAAATGTGGCTACTGATTCCCAACCATATCCTACCTAGTTTATCAAAATTTCTACACTTTTTTTTTTTTAGTAATTCATGCAACATGAATTTCTGCAGAGTTGTGTTAATGTTTTACCCTTCCCCAGTTCTAGCATTCCTCCTGTCTTTTCCATTTCCTGCTCTTACAGATTCCTCTTAATGGAATGTGACAGTCTTCCAAATGCATGTTTTTATTGTAATCGATTTTAATTCATATCATGTATGTAAACATCTTGACGTTTCTATCTAAATATTACATAGCTTTTTGTAAACTAACACAATATGTCTTGAAGGTGTACCTGCTTTAATTTGGTTAGTGTACGTTTTTCCTTCAGGAGATGAAATTTTTATCACATACAGTTTTTAATTTTTATCATTTGATAGATTAATGATCTTATTCTTTGGCGGCTCATAATATGAGCAAGAGAAAGGCATTGCAGACACAAGAAATTGTGATAATACGCTTGCATTCTGAGTCAAGCGTAGACTATTTAATGAAATACTGAAGTTGAATAAAACTTTAGCAGCAAAAATCTCCCTCTATTTATTTCATTACTTTGCATTATTTTCCTTAATTAGTGCTAAAACAGACTAGAAATTAGGAGATTAATAAAGAATTGCAAGTGGAAAAACAAATTAAGTTTAAGTATCCAGTATGATGCGAGTGGCTACAATTACCTTTTCTCCCTGACAGTTATAAGTTATTAAACAGTTCACTTTAATATAGTTATGAATAAATTGCCCTCAAGAGGTTGAAAATAAGAGCACTCAAGCAACAGGTGTTCCCTTTGAAAATATTCTGAACATCAGAATATAATACTTTAAACATTAATAAAAAGTGTGAGTTGAATTTGTGTCAGTGTTGATAATGATGATACAGGTGTTTGATGGGCTTGGGTGTGAAAAGCAGCAGGACGTTTTGTTAGGTGAAGGGAGAGGAAGGAGGGATGACGCAGAAGAGTTCCAGGTGTGCTAGGCTTTCAGAAGACCTGATCTGTTTATGCAACAGATTCATTTGTTCATCAGGCCCGGCAGACAGGCACTGAGATCCCGTTACAACCAAGGCCCTGAGTGGGAACCTTTTGGGTGTACAAAGGTGAAAGGACATGCTCCTTGTCCTCCAAGGGCTTACAGTGGGGGGCAATGTACTCTACACGGACAGCTACAAACAAGCTGTACTTAAATGACAAAACTAAATGGTATCACTCTTGGAGAAGCCTGGATTCACTATGTGACTTTGCTTATGATGGAAGACGTCATCGAAGAGGTGCCACTCAAGCTGTAAGAAGAGTTAGATTTCCCAGTTGGGTGTGGTTATGAAGTGAGGGGAAGCCAAGCAGATAGTGCAAACTGGTCTTAGCAGAGACAAAGCGATGAACAAGTGTAAGGTGTGTGAAGGAGATGATGAGTGTGTTGATTTGGTGAAATCACTGCATACATTAGAGCAGGAGTGTGCAAAATAAGGAAGGACTTTGAACACTTGGCTGGAGTTTGCTAACAGTAGGCCACAGGGGTCCTGAAAACAGCATGATCAAAGCGGTGTTTTGGGTAATTTGGTCATGATGGCTGAATGAATTGAACAGGGAAGAGCTGGGAAAATAATTAGGAGTCTATTATGATGCCATAATAAAGAACTGAACTAAAGTAGTAGGGTTAAGGGAAAGAATTCTAAGTAGGTCCAGCTATGTAATTAGCAGAGCTGATTGGGAAACGAGAAGGGAGGCTCCAGCTGGGGCTGAAGAAATCAGCCTACCTTTCCTAACCATCTGATTTCTAAACCATAGCAACCTCTGGGCTGGAAATCCTAAGCGATTACAACTGGGAAATTCTTGGTATCTTCATTGGAGTGGTGAGAGGCCCTCTCCTGAGTTGGAGGTGGCCTGGTGCTGCCAGCTCTGAGTGGAGAGGATCACAACCATGCACCAGCCAGAGATGGTGCCCGGCATATGCCTAACTCCGGAGGCCCCCAGCCAGACCCCATGCAGGAGCAAAGGCAATGGCAGACATGGGGTGTGGGCCTCTGCCCCCAGCAGATGTGACCTGTTTGCTGCTCCTGGTCTCACAGGAGAGGAGATAGGGGGAGGCTGTGTGGGGGCTAGACCACTAGGGGACAGGGATCAGATGCTCAAGAACCAGTCCTGGCCAGAGAATAGGAGGGGAGATTGAATGTGAGCCAAGCTTTTAGGCTCTAGCTCAGACTCCATTGTGCAATTGGACTTAACCTTCAAAACACAAATTCAAAGACAGAATTTTTAAGAATTTCACACAAGGCTGCATTAATCTTCAAGTAACCCCTTCCCTCACCAACTGCACTGCCACATGCTCATGAAGCCGGCCCTGGCCCAGATTATGAGTCTAGGGTGGATTCATCCAATTTTATTCCAGCCTGTGTCTACTGCAGCCCTTCACTTGGTTTTAGCTCCATCCTGATTAAATTATATGCCATTTTCAGTGGCTGAATAGGCTTTTCTATTTCTTTTCTATTTTATACTTTGCATCCCTTTCCCCGGACTACTTTTGATGATCTTTTGAATGATCTTTGCTCATGCAAGTTCTACTGTGCCTTCTCATGATATATGAAGGGAGAGCTCATCACTTGTCTTTGAGAGGAGATGGAAAACAAAACAAAAATTATAAACTAAATTTTAAAGATACATTGTACTATACTGACATGTCTGTATTTATTATACATTAATACTCTAGTGATATTTAATCATTCATTTTCATTGATTTTCAGTTTTAATCTCATTTTAGAATAATCACCATTGAAATAGATACATTAAAAGTGTTAGCATCCAAAGGAATTACTTTTCGATATTGAGAAAATTCAACAACAAAAGTATTTCCATCCCAAATATGGTAGTGCTGATGGATGTGTTCCAGAGTCTTGTGACTGTGTTGTAGAGATCTGTATATTAGGTAGATGTTGACACCACTTCAAGCCTAGTATTATAAAGAAGTTTCATGAAATCTTATTTCAGCTTTGCACACAGTGTTAAAAAAATTCTCTGAAGCCCATAAACAAGTTCACTAATCCACAGCCAGAAATGATCTTTTGTTTGTAGCAGGAAACTTTTGCTATTTCAGCCCCTCTTCTCCACAGACACATGACGGTGATAAACACAATGACAAATTGCATTTGCTACTTTGTATGTGAGGATAGATTCCAGAAAAGTACAGTTTCTAAAGAATCCTGGAAAGGTAATTTAAGGTTAATTTAATTTTCCTTAACCCATAAACTAAATGTTAACTAATCTGACCAATTTATTTTGGTTCCTGAGGTTTGGGCCACCTGTTTATTTACAGGGTGGGGTTAGTTTGGACACTATCATTTCGTGTTTAATTCAGTATGGAGAAGCCATATGAAGTTTTGCTCTGAAACAGCTTTGCGTTGTTTTGTCGGAAAGTCAACAAGATTCTTGAGGTACAGTTACTTCAGTCACATATTTTAAGGGTAATATTTGCAGAGTAACCACATTCTTTTGCTAAGTGGAATTTGAATCATAAAAAATGCAATTTAATCATAAAAGAGTGGGTTAGGTTTCTAATATTTTAGGAGAAACTTTGGTTCCTGGTCATTTATAGACACTAAGGCTAAATTTATTTATTTTTAGAATTAAAATAGTATAGAAAGTTTCCTGGCATTAAAAAAAGTGCTTTCTATAATTCCAGGCCTTTCTTATTAAGTGATTGTTTTCAACCAAACTTCCAAATAGGTTCCACATATTAATGATAAATTGTGTTTTCTATCATAAAATATAGTATTAGGCTGTTGCAAATTTAGAACAACAAATCTTTATCACCTGAATGAAAGAATGAATAAATTACATTTAATAGTAAGTAGAAGGAAGTTCTGCTCTTGATTAACAATAACCTCATTTCTTGGAGTACCACCTATGAGCCAGGAATTAGCTCATTAGCAAGCATTCTGTCATTTGACCCTCTGAAAAATCCTTCTTTTGTAGAAGAGGAGACCAAGGTTAGCAGGGATTAAGTAATTTGCTTAAAGCAACTCAGGAGCTAAGGGAGGGAGCTGGGATTCAAGCTGAGATCTGTGGCCTGCAGAAGCTTCATGCCCAGCACTCCCGGAGAGGACTCTGCTGACCACTAACTACTGTATGCATGCTCTCATCTGTCCTTTGCTTTCTCCTTTCCTCTGCCAGTCTAAACCTCTCACCTTTTAAAGTCCATCTGCAAGAAACCCTTGCTAATTCCTATTTTGTCCCACCCAAACTGGACATGATTTTTCTCTCCTTTGAACTGTGGTACTTTAATGTGCCTGTTCCACTTTCTTAGAAGTATAACTGTTCAAGTACTTGTCTTAAATAATTGCTTAAATTTAAAATTTTGAGATCTAAGTCATGACTTCCCCACTCCACATATGCTGCAGTAGGCCCTATATAGGACCTTATACAGGGGTGATGAAAATATACAGTAAATGTTTAAATAAAACAATTTATTACTATAGAAGATACATTCACTAATCCCCTAACTACTCCTCTGTTCAAACACACTTATCCTCTTATTTTTGCCACTTTTTAAAGCAGTTCTGGAAGCCCTCTTTAATGAGTGTCTTTGTGAGGTGTGATCAAAATGTGGTGAATGCTTCCACCAAATGCCATCCAATGGAAAGGCACTCTTCTAAAAATGTTACAATGTGATGTCACTCACCTGTCACTGGGTCTGTCATTATGTGACTTCTGCCTATTCCCCAAAGTGAAAATTATCATGAAAGGTAAACATTTTTGAATGGATTAAGGAAATCAAAACAGCCAGAAGAGCATAACTAAAGGACTAATAAAGGAGGACTTCCAGAACTTCTTCAGAAGGTGACAAGAATGATGTAATGAATGAGTTTGAAGGAAAGGTGAGTATCTTCAGGAGGACTAATGTCAATGTGTTTTTTACCATAATACATTTTAAAACTTTAAACATTCACCATGTTCTTTGACCATACTCTGTGCATGATTTTTCATTTGAGTGAGTAATTATCACTGATGCCTGCCTTGGTCAGTTCACATGCCTCTAAAGCAAAACGTTCAGCCTACTCAGACAATATAGACAGACCAATCAGAAAATTCATCCTCTAAACACATCTTTTAATTCTTTGGTCCCTGTTTTAAAGATTTTTTTAAAAATAGGGCTTCTGAAGCCCATAAAACTGGTGAACTTTCTGAACTGCTTGTCTGCATCAATCAAGTTACCACATTGCTGTATCCAAAACTTTCCTTGAATTTTTTGGAGGGGGGTATTTGTTTTTTTCTTTTACCTCATTGCATTTTAGAGAGAACAAACTGGCCCTAACAAAATACTAATAAGCACCAATACCCTTCCTTCTGGAAACTTCTAAGATGGGCATAGGGTGGAACATGACTGCTCGGGCTAGCTGAATTTTCTAGTTTTTTCATGATTACCTCATTCAGACAGTACAACTTCTTGAAGATAAAACACCCCTGATAGCATATCCACTAGGAATAGCCTTGTTTGAATTGCACACTAAATTTCATGAATATATGGATTATGGTGATCTAAACCTGTTGAAAAGAGTTCGTAAATGTGATAATGACATTTGACTGCCTTATTCATTCCAAATAATTCTATTTATTCTTTTTTACTATTTTGTTTTGATTTTGAAACAGGATGTCACTCTGTAGTTCAAGCTGACCTTCAACATATTGTATAGCCCCGGTTGCCTTCGAACTCATGATGATCCTCCTGCCTCAGCAAGGCAATTCTATTTATTCTCCATACTCTATATCCCCAAAGAAACTCCAGAGATAGTAGCCTGGGCCAAACACACCTAGATGGAAGAGATAACTTTGGTTCAGTTTATGAAAACTTTCCCCTACACAGCCTAATTAAACTAATTTGTTTGAGAATTGAATTCTTTTTTGGGGGGTGCCGGGGATCAAACTCGGGTCCTTGCACTTGCTCGGCAGGCGGCGAAACCACAGAGCTAAATCCCTGGCCAAGAATTGAATTTTTTACTAATCATGGTGCTGTAAAAGAAATCACAATGTAATAGAACAAACTTTAAACTTGGAATTGGAATTTTGGTTTTTGTTCTTAGTTTTGCCTTCATTTTTTTCAGCTAGAAAAGCAATGATATGTTAGGATATGTCTGTCTTACAGTGTTTTGTAAGGATCACATCATGAAATCTAATTATATTCTCTTGAGATGGTAGAAAAGCTTTTGCAAAAGGATAAAGTAGTAAATGCAAGGAAGTCATTATTAATGTTTTTAAATGCACATTCCATAGTTCACAGGGCTGACCATGGAACATGAAAAGGGACTCTGATCTAAAATATGGTAGTACTTGTATTGACTATTCTCTTATTTTCTGTATTCTTGATGCTTTGACATTTGGGCATCCTGGAGAGACTGCCTCTCCCAAGGCTAGCTAGTTCCTAAAGAGAGCAAAGGACTTCCCTTTGGGGATGCCTTCTATATATACACTCATCAATTCACAGCCCACACCCCCAGCCATCCTTCTATCAAATATTCACACTCCAAGCCAATATTCCCCTTGCCCTTAATTATCAAAGGTCCAGGTACAAACCTTACTACTTCTGCCCACTGACTGACCCTGGTCCTTCCCCATGCAGCCTTGTGTGGCATACTGTGCTCCCTGTTATCAGGGTCTGTGAGGAGAAACTTCTTCCTTCATGGCAGTCATTTCTGTATCTGTGTGTCTTGCCATTCCTGATTAGAACAAAATTTCTATTTTAACACGCACATGTACATGACACATCACACATACAGGATACCTTATATGTAGGTAATGATTATTTTAAAACATAAAGTAGTGAGATACTTTAAGTGAAAATTAAGTATGAGGATTTACTGGTCATAATACACATTTTTCATTTGACAAGCACAAATGTGTTGAGTTTCTTTTTGTAACTGACCAATATGCCTAATTTCTTGTATAAGATGTGATACCAAAAGTATATGTTGGGTTTCTGTGCTGCAAATCCCCATATGAAATCTCCAGATTGATCATTTGGACTTTTCCTGGTGGAATCCTAAGGATTTTTAAAATGACATTATTTGGGTCAAGCACTTGTAAACTAAATAAATTCTGGTGGGTAACATTAAAGGGTAGATGAACAGTGAACCTCAGTTCTTGTAACCAAGAAATAATCTTATGCTTCATATATTCTCAGAAGGTCTTATAAAAATTGAAACTTCTAGGAAGTTATAATCTAGCAAAAAATAAGAATCTATTAGGCTGGATGGAAGTCATGAAATAATTTAATTTTAAATGTGTTGAACATTTATTAATTAAAAGACAAGCTTTGTTAATGATTTCTATTTGGAAATAATGTTATTTTTAAGGTTGTGCATTATCCTTTATGCATTTATGCCATCTGTACTACTTTATCAGATTACCAGAATGTTTTAACCTCACTTTTTTCAATTAAAACAATTGGATGGTATTCCCTTCTCATTTAAATAGCTGTGCACAGTTTAATGAGCTTACAATTTTTATGGGTATTTGGTAAGTTAATGTGCATGATTATATAGTTAAAGGTTAATAACAGCTGTAATGTAATTAAGACCTGTAGGCTTGGGATTATGACCTAATTACTAAGGAAAGCTTCCTAGATTTT
Organism: Heterocephalus glaber; assembly: GCF_053883595.1. NCBI lineage: Eukaryota > Metazoa > Chordata > Mammalia > Rodentia > Bathyergidae > Heterocephalus > Heterocephalus glaber. Next base: position 57,310,719 of record NW_028258143.1, on the reverse strand, counting down.
GATTCTTTTCTGCATAAAGTCCTCTAGAAAAGTGAAGCTATAGTTCCTTCTTTCTAGTGGCCACTTTATGTTGTATCCTTTTGCTGCCATAAGACTGCTAAGTGAGAGGGTGTGTACTCTGTGCAGTTAGTACGACTTCTTCCTCCTCCTCCCCTTCTGATTCCTCCCCATCCTCTTTTTCTTCCTCCTCTTCCTCCTTCCCCTCCTTCTTGTCCTCCTTCTCTTTCTCTTTCTTCTCCCCTACCCCCCTTCTCCCTCTCCCTCTCCTTCTCCCTCTCTTCCTCCCCCTCCCCTCCCCCCCCTTCTTCTTCTTTTTCTTCAGAAATGTGAGACTAGATCAGATTTTTTCTTTTGTGAGCAAGAGCTTTGAAAGTCCAGGATAGCCATAGCATCTCCTTTTGATCCAGTACTGAGATTTCTTTGCAGACATATGAGAAGGTGAGCAGTCAGAGGCAGTGAATGTGCCAGGCACTGATACTGCAGGGGGCAGAGCCAGGAATCTCTGGAGTGGAGGCTGAGGGCACAGCTGCTAGCTGGAGCATCTCCCTTTTCTCTTTTGCCATCCATGTTTAAAATGAAGAAACCAGAGGAAGAGCTTTTGCTTTGGCCCCTCCCTTTTGCTTATGCCTGCTGTGAACAGTCAGAAAGGAACTGGTACTCAGAGAGTGCCTACTAAGTTAAAATACAAAGGGCAGAAAAACATTTACCTCAAACTTAACCAAATTGAGATTTTGCTATGTTAAATTAAAGAAGGAAAAGGCCAACTAAGAAAAAAAGAGCAACTATCATCATTCAAATATTTCACATTTAAGATCTTGGTTTTCTGCTGAAGGAAGAACTAATTTTAAGTTTTAAAAATTAAGAGAAACAGAATCAAGCATTCATGTATGTAGTGATATAGCAATAAAGGTAATTTCTTGTAGCAACCTTGTGAGGTTGTGTAAAAATTAGTAGTTCTATGGAAATAATGTAATACAAAATTATTCAGAAATATATGAGGATATAGAAATATCCATTCTCATTAGCAAGTAAAGCCTAAATTTACTTCCAAGCTACCTCCTGTCTTCACTCTTCCTTATAGATCTGACTGTCTTCTTCAAGTGCTAACTTAGTAACTACCACAACTTCTGGCAGCTGGTGGGTACTTGGTAAATCCTGTGGAAAAGCCTCTATTAGGAGTCTCTATTTTGTCTCAAGACTGACACTCACTGATGCGGCCACTGTGTAGGTTAGGGTGTGTGTCAGAGTTCTCTGCAGAGAAAGACCCAAGAGCAGGGCTCAATCAATCAATCCCTAGGTGAGTAGAGGAGAAAAGATTTATTAGGAGAACTGGCTCGTGCAGGTGTGGAGGCTGAGATGTTGCAGGACAGGCTATGTGCAAGCCGAAGACCCTTGGGTGCTGACGGCATGGCTCAGTCCAAGTCTAAAGGCTCTAGAACCGGGGAAGTCAGTGGTAGCAGTATCATCAGTCTGAGGCCAAAGGTCTGAGAACCCCTGGTGCCGCTGGTATAAGTCCCAGTGTCCAAAGGCCAGAGAGCCTGGAGTTTTGGTATTCAAGGATAGGAAAGGAAGAGTATATACAAGTTATATGTACATATGGGGTGGGATTTTCACCGTATTTTGTTTTTGTTCTCTCTGGACTTGGACCACACTGAGGACTGATCCTCTCTACCCAGTCCACTCAGACTTGCATGCTAACAACTGTGGAAACATCCCACATAGACCCAGCCAAAAACAATGCTTTACCAGCTTTCTAGATATCCCTTAGTTCAGGCAAATCGATACCCAAAGCATCACAGGGTTTCTTGGCAGTGGCACTACTGACATTTTGACCAAGTGATCCTCAGCTGTGGTTGTGGAGCTCGCTTATGCATCATGGAGTGTTGAACAGCACCACTTGCTTCTACCTATTAGAGGCAAACTTGTGAAAACTTTAAAAGCCTCCAGACATTGTCAAATGTCTCCTGGGTGCACAACTGCTCCGCCAGCCTTTAGGAATCATTGAGGTAAGAAAATTTGGCAATAAACATGTAGTGCCAGACTATTGATTACTTTTAATATAAGAATTCCAGGTCATCTGGAGGAAATTTTTATAGGGGTGTGTGCAAAGGTCTGTTTATGTGAATGCTCACTATATTGTTATTTATAATAGTGTAAAATTCTGAACCCAAATATCCAACCAAGGGATTGGATAAATAGATTATGGTTTTCCATTAATTAGGATATTTAATCAGAGGAAATTATTCACAAAATACCATTAAGTGAAGAAAATGTATTAAAATACAACAGAGCCACGGTTTTCTTAGTAACAACAACAACAACAACAACAACAGAAAAGCGTGAGGGAAGTGGTTATGCTCTCAAGTGTTAGGATGAGACCTGGCTCCTAGTGGAAGATGAAAATGAGGGAATCATCAAGAACAGGAAAGACAATCTCCCCTGCCCCCAGATCAGTCTTCTCAGGCCTGCTTCGCTCCCAACTAAGATAGATGGACCGTCCCCAGAGTGCTGCAACCTCGGCCAGAACAGGCTCCTTAAGCAGGATCAGGCTGAGCTCCAGACTGGCTTACTGAGCAGGCGGTGATGCTGCCAGCCTGGGCTGGGGACAAACAGGGCCTCATCCCACCTGAGACGCTAAGGGCCTCGAACCTCCGTTTGTCCTTGCCTGGATCACTGGTGGGCTGGTGGGCAACACAGGCCTCTCTGTCACGTGACCCTATTACATCCCTGAGTCAAATAAGGCAGGGGGTTGGAGGCTGAGGCAGGGGGCTATAGGCTGAGAATCCATCAGGAGGCTCGACAGTATGTGAACTCCTGAGGCATCTCTGTCAGATTTCATGTTCAACACAGGAACTTGAAAATAAAATTATTTTGATTTTCAAGACAGTCACTACAGGAAATTAAACTTCAAGGGTTAGGGGTGCTCTTTTTGCCATGGGGCCCTGTGTGAGTGCATTGGGTGCAGGCTCATAAAGTCACCCCAGATTAGAGGCTGTGTATGACTATAACTGTGAGAATGAATAATGAGAAGGGCAGTTCTTTCTTCTTTCTTATTCTCACAGCACAGCCTATATGACACTTCTTTCAGTTTGTCTTAATTTTGGCTCATCTGTCTTTCTTTCCATTAATCTGTGAGCTCCTTGAGGGCATATGACTTGGCTTTCTTGGCATTGGAGCACTCTGTGTGTGGCATAGCACTTAGCATATGGTGAATGGTGCTTAATAAATACATGATGTGTTCTATGAATACTTGAGGAAAAAGAATGTAATTGACTATTTGGTCACAAGGGGAAGTAGCCTAAGTATGAGTACTGTACTAGGTTCCAAGGTCAAGTTAGTTCCAGGGATTTAGGTAGTAATGCTGAGCTAGGCCACTTAGAGGCCGAGTCCTCTCATTTCTCATAGATCGGGGTAGGCTGAGTACAGGGCCACAGTGGACCAGGCTGTGAATGTTAGAGAGATGAAGATGCCGGGAACCAAGCATTTCATCATCTATTACCAGTCGAGAAGGAGAATTATCCAGGATGGGAGGATGAAAGCAAGAGAGGAAGATATGAGCTATGACTAAATATGACTGGACTGGGGCTTTGGGAATATAGTAATGTTGTATTTAATAATGGTAGTGTTGGAACAAGGGAGATATATTCTGCTTTTCTTGTTTATTTAAATTTAGGTGATGAAAAAGCAAGGCAAAGATTTGCTTGGGGGAGTGTAAAAGGTCAGACTGGGAGCTCTGTGAGGTAGAGGTGGTAACTTAAACCAGATTAATGTGTAGGGAGAGCCCAGGATCAAACTCTTGTTGACAGCAAGTGCATCACTCCAGGGAAGTATTTATGTTTCTCTAGTCTGTACACATTTCTGGGAAGCATCTCTATAATTGTCATGACCTTTTGTGATCTCTAGATATTTTTATTTGGATTGTTTATCACTTCCTGAGAAAAACTCAATCCTGTGAGAAGTAAGCAGTTCTGAAATCATCAGTGACCAGTTTTCTCACACAGCTAAGGGACATTTCCAAAGATGGCGATCATAGGAATCAGTTCTCCAAAGTGCACAGAACAGTAATACTGATAAATGCATTTACCTAACATATTCCAAAGTCCTCTGAAGTCTGGCTCTCCTTAACACCGCTCCTCCTTTTGTCTTCTTTCTTTTCCCTCCTCTTTTGGTCTTGTGCTTTCCATCTCTTCTTGCTGACATGCCACACCAGTTGTTCTTTTTGTGTAATGGCTTCCCCCACCCCTCCTCCAACTTCCCTTTCCTTGTCTTCGATCCTGTTCTCCCTCCCACTTCCTCTCCTTCATCTTGCCTATCTTTTCCCTCATTTTCCTCTTTTCCTCATCCTTTCTTGCCCTCTCTAACCTTTACAATAAAACTTATCACATGAAATAGCTATTCATTTTTAATTTTAAAATCTCACAGCCCCCCTCAGAAAGCAACTCTTTTTTATGCCATATGCCATATGGCCTATGATTGTATCCTTTTCATTTTAAAATTGGATATGTGAAATATTTGTTTTTCTTTTTAAATACACAGAGTGTAATTACATTTTAAACTGCTACTCCATGTGGATCCTGGTTATATTTTATTTCCTGTGAGTCAAAGCCTTGCAATATAAAAAGGACCTTGCCCCTCAAAAATATTCTAAGTAGGAAACTGATGAGGAAATTGGTATTTAAACACTTAGCATACAACAACTAAGCTTTTATTAAAATGAGCACAATGATAAATATTCTTTCCTTGGTATATCTCTTAGCCTGGTACGCACCAGGAACTCAGCAACAGCAACACAGAACTTTCCATGTCAGCAATTCTCAGGCCCATGGATTGTTTGAGGCCTGTGTTTGTTAACCTAAGTTCCTGGTGAATGATGGTGAATGTCCCCCACAGTGGTGCTTTTTTTATTTCTTCGTACACAAAAAGAAATATTTCTCATCTTCTTGAATCCACCAAGAATCATGTGGGGTTTAATACATCTGTTTTTATATTTCTTCTCCCTTAGTGTTTTAACACTCGAAAACTTGCTTATTCATTTGTAAAATGCAGCCACAGGACTTGGTGCTGCCCTTCTCTGACAGTCCACCAAAGGGAAAGCCAACCAAACTGTACAAGTGGTGTAGCTATGTTTCTGAGAGCTGGCATTTTGTCTTGACTAAGAAATACACAGATCCTTAAGATCTGTATATGTCTTCACTGCTTCTTGCAGAATTTGGTCCTTGAACCTGTGTGGAAGTGTATTTATTTTTTATCACTCCAGCTTTATGAAAGACATTTTTCTTTCCTTGATAAAGGAATCCATTCATGATTAATGCATTTGTAGTCCTCAAAATATAGAAAGCTAAAGAATACATCAGTAATTCAACAGTTGAAATAGGAAAACTTGAGTAAATGAGCATGAAATGACTGCCTCCCCTTTTTCCCTGAAGAATGATCCCCTGATCCACTATTTACTTAAGGAGACATGACATGTACAGTAAAATAATATTCATAATAATTATTGTTACAGTACAAGTACTGTAAAAAAACAGTTCAGTTTTTTTCAGTGTTTTCTTTGCAGAAATTCCATCTATAAATTCCTTAGTACATTTGGAATAAAAGTGATGGTTCCTATATTTGAATATTACTATGTGCCTGACACTTGTACAGAATTATCTCATGTAATCTTCCTAGTAACTCAGAGATAAAGATGGAGTGGGTGTTATCTTCTCTTTTTTATAGATTAGGAAACAAGCGTGGAGAAGTTCAATCCTTTTCCTGAGGCCACAGAGCCATAGTGTCAGAGTTTGAATTTTGTGTTCCTCCTGCTACATCTCCTACTCTTCAACTTTGAGAAGGCCAGTGTATAACTTCTCTTTCCCCTCCCCTGACCCAGTGACTTGAGAAATAAGACAAAAGAAGAATGTGTCTTAATTGATTTTTGTTGCTATCAGAAAATATCAAAGACGGGACAATTTACAAAGAATAGAGATTTATGTAGCTCAAAGTTCTGTGGAGCTGGGAATTCCAAGGGCATGGTGCTGCCTTACAACACAGCAGAGCCTGTCATATGGTGAGACAGAGCAAGTGCGCTAGCTCAGGTCTGTTCTTATGAAGCCAACAATGCCATCAGAGGAGCCCCATCCTCATGACCTCATCTAATCCTAATTTCTTCCCCCCAATTCCTCCTCCAGATACCATTAACATGTGAATTCCCAACACATGAACTTCTGCACGAACCCATTCACATCATAGCAAAATGCATATGGGACATCAAAGTACATGTTTATAACTTCTGAAGCAGATATTGGGTGTATATCTGCAAGGAAATTATAAAATTCTACTTCAGAGTTCAATAGACCTATCTTCCCAGGTACAGACAAGGCTGGATGCCTGAAGTCCTCTTCATATGAGTAGTCTACCCTTTGAAGCTTACAGCCTTGCAGAACAGAGAAGGCAGGTGTTTTGATTTGTTTTTTTGTTTCTTAGTTTTTTGTTTGTGTGGAGTCTGACTCCTAAAGAGGAAGAGAAGGAAGGGCCTGGGTTGTGCACTCTCCTTTGCCCCCTAATCAGGTAGCTCCTCCTGCCTCCTTGGGGAAGAGCAAGGAGTAGATTCAAAGACTGAGCAGGCTAAGGGAACTTTCCCTGTGGAATCCAAAGACAGTAGAAGCATTGTTTCTCCTCTCACATGTGCCATGCCTCCTATAAAGTAGATTGTTATTTCTGAAACAAAAACATGAGAATTCTTTCTTTTACCACCCCGCCCCCAACAGTGTCCGGCCTCTGCCTTATCTTTCTCATCCTTTGTTGTCCAGCGTTAGAGTCATGGGCATCATCTATGATTCCTTCCTTTCATTCACCCACAACAAGGGATCCATGCAAATGTTCTTTTCACTCACTCTTTAAACAGGTCTCAAATCTCCCTACTTTTCTCCACCTCCACTGCCCCAGCTATGACAAGTCACTGTTACCTTTCAGCTCATTATTAAAACTGCCTGCTAACCATTCTCTAATTCCACTCTTTAGCATTCCCACATAAAATATTTATCTGGCAACAAGGAGTTATTGAATTGCTCTCCTGGGTAACAATGTGTAGTAAGGTGGAACCAGACTATTCAAGATCTTGTTGCCTTCATTTTTAAGGTAGAAGGTCTTTGAGCAGAAGTGGTACACAGCTGGGCTGCCCTGCACTCATAACCTGTGGGAATTTGGGCATTTTCCTGTTCTTTGTGGACTTGGTAACATGTGAGGGCTAAGAAAACAATTTAAAACTTTCTTGCTCTAAAATTCCATGAGTAGAATAAAACCTTATAATTCAGCCCACAAGTTTAAATTAGTCGCTTTTTAAAAGGTTATGCTTAGTACTGCATGAACGTCTTCTTGGAGCCACTCATAATCTTAAGAGCAGCTGCTCTAGAAGTCTATAGGAGATGTTCGGGGATGACATCTGACTAAAAGTGGAGCCTGGATGACTTGTAATAAAGCTCTACCTGAAGAGCAGGATAATGTCTTTATATATTTCAAGGATAGCTTGTGATAAGCCATTCCTTACACTGTCATTGGGTCATATCTTTAAGAAGGAAATTATTTGGGTTCAAATTTATTTTTGCATCTTCACACCAACTGCAATAGATGATTTGCAGATAAATGTCATATCAAATGATTTGAGTCTCTTTGTCTGCAGATCAAAAATCAAAGAAACCCTTCTTACATAATTATTCCCATCTAAGAACATTAGTAAGTCCACAAAAACAAGATAGGCTTTAGACATAGGGACAATATGAAAACAGTATCTCCTTTAAACTAACAACTTCACAACGTATATTTCTACTGTACTATTATGGCTTAATTCCCCTCAACATTTTTGGATTTTCCAAGTGTAAAAATCTCCAGACATCTCTGAGAGCCCTTTAGCAGTGAAAAAATTAGCAGTTAACACTAAGAGAAATAAATTCAGCATTTGGTAAGACTAGTAATGGGACCCAGGTTAGGTTCATTGAGAAGAGTAAGTTTCAAGGGAACCCAGGATGAATTTACTACCTGTTTTGCCAGAAGCAAACTATGCTTAAGTCAGGGTTTTCTCTCTAATTCAGATATGCCTTCCTGACTAGATAACATCTAACCTAATTCTATGTTTTATCCTTTTGAAGTTCTGAATCCAGTTTTTAAATTATAAAAGCAAATGATTAAAAATCTAAGTAAAAAGGATGCATGGATGAGATATTACAGAGATCAACCACCTCAATATTATATTTCATAAATTATATAATCTTTTTTTAGCATTATTCTGTATTGTAAAGTTTATAATAAAATGTCCTAAAGAGAGGAACTGCATGGGCACATGGGCTCCCGCCAGAGGCTCACCATTCCACCTATGAGTGCATGCAGATCCCAGGCGCAGCTGCAGGAGGATCCCAGCCAGGGGTCTACCCAACACCAGAGGCTCAAACACACATGCCCAGCCAGGAGCCTACCCAGAGAGGAGCTGGACAGGGATGAGGGCTGCCGGCGGAGGCCCTCCACTCCATCCCTGAGTGCAGGCAGATCCCTGGGAGCAGTTGTGTGGCCTGGACCAGCTCAGCTATAAGTGGATCCCAGCCAGGGCTCCGCCCCAACCCCAGAGGCTCCAGCACACCCATTCAAGCCAAAGGCCTGCCCAGAAAGGGGCTGCAAGAGCACAGGGCTTCAACCAGAGGCTCGCCATACCATTGGCCACAGCCAGGGATCTGCCTGGAGAAGAGCTACACAGGAACACCAGCAATACTCAGAGGCTTGCCCCATACCATTGATAAGTGTGTGGTGACCCTAGTCAAAGCCTGCGCAGACAACAGAAATGGATGCACAGCCCCAAACCAAAGGTCCTCCCAGACAATAGCTACATAGGGGCCCCAGCAAGAGGGACACCTAGATACCATGCCAGTGTGGTCAGGCCCCAGCCAGAAGCCCACCCAGACAACAGGTCAGCTCAAGGATCTAGAAGGCCACCAGAATTTATGTACTGGTGATACTGGTGAGCAGCAGAGTAAAAGCTGCTTGGTGGCTTGCTGAGAATTCAAGACCACTGGGTGAGCAAAAAGTCGCCTAAACAAAGGCACTATGGACTGCATCTGTTGAAATGAGAAGACACATAAATAAGTCCCAAAATGAGACTTCTATATTACCTAAGGCAAAACCAAAGGGCTATGAGATATAATAATCTGATACTCAACCACCTGGACTCCCTGAACTGGCAACGAAAGGGGACCTGGAAAAAAATGAAATCAGAAATAATTTCTCAGATAACAGCAGATGTTGTGGCCATAGTGCAAGACATGATTAATAAATCTAGAGCAGACACAAATAAAAAAATAGAGGAGCTGAGGAATATGATGGAATCCCAACATAGGAAACAAATGGAATCCATAAAACAGATACAAACAGATTTCCAGGAGATTAAAAACTCCATTGAAAGTTTACACAACAGAATGATCCAATTCGAGGATAGAATCTCAGATATAGAAGATAGGAATGCAATTAGTGACCAGGAAAAGAAAAACTTCTTAAAGATAGTAAGGGACCATGAAAAATCAATCCAGCCGCTGCTAGACAGTGCAAAGAAGGATAACATCAGAGTGATTGGAGTTGAGGAAGAAACAGGAGAGAGTGCAGATGACATAAAAAACTGTTCTCAGAAGTAATGACAGAAAATTTCCCAAATAGGGGAAAAGAACTTGACATTGAGATAAGTGAGGTATATAGGACTCCAACTAGCCTTGATAAAAAAAAAAAAATGAACACACAGGCGTATAATTGTTAGGATTCCAGAAACCCAACAAAGAACAAAGTTCTACAAGCAGTTAGAGAAAAGAAACAAATCACATACAAAGCAAAGCCCATGAGACTCACAGCAGACTTCTCAACACAAACCCTCAAGGAGAGAAGAGCTTGGAGTGAAGTATTGCAAGCACTAAAGGAAAACAGCCTCCAACCTAGATTGATGTACCCTGCAAAACTATCTTTCAAAATGGATGGAGAAATAAGATACTTCTGTGACAAAGAGCACCTTAGGAACTTCATGAATACCAAACCACCACTCCAAAAAATTTTAGACAAAATCCTAGGAAAAGACAATGAGGATCACAGGCCCAGGAAGCCCAGCAGAATGAATCCAGTGGGCAAAACAAGAAATTAAACAGAAAGGGGGAGAATCCAACAAAAAGAAAAAGTCATGACAATGATAAGTCAATATGTATCAGTTATAACCATCAATGTTAATGGTCTCAATTCACCAATCAAAAGAAAAAGACAGGCAAAATGGGTCAAGAAGTAAGATCCAACAATATGCTGCATACAAGAACACAATTAAAAAAGAAACGCATGCACTGAAAGTTAAAGGGTGGAAAATAATCCTTCATGTGACAGAAACTTGAAGAAAAGCAGGACTAGCTATCCTCTTTGCAGATCAAGTGGATTTCAAACCAACACTGATTAAGAGAGACAAGGAAGGACACTACGTCCTTGCAAAGGAAACAATCCAATAGGAAGAGATGACAATCATTAATATATATGAACCAAACACTAGTGCGACCAACTATATAAAACAAATACTAATGGACATGAAAAATCATATAAGCACTAATACAATAGTAGTGGGGGACCTCAATACCCCACTCTCAAAAATAGATCAACTGGACAAACGATAAACAATGAAATATTAGAACTCGATCAAATTCTTGAACAAATGAACTTAATGGTTGCTTGCAGAGTGTTCCACCCCACAAAATCAGAATACACATTCTTTTTCAGCTGCACGTGGGTCATTTTCTAGATCGCATACTCACTCATAGAACATGTTTAAGTGAGTGCAAAGGAACTGAAGTTATCCCTTGTGTATTGTCTGACCATAGTGCAATGAAATTGGAGATCAATAGCAAAAGAAACTCCAAGAATTTCATAAACACATGGAAATTTGAACAACACACTTCTGAATAACCAATAGGTCACAGAGGAAATTGAAGAAGAAATCAGACAGTTCCTACAATTAAATGACAATGACAATACAACATATCTCAATCAATGGGACACAACGAAAGCAGTCTTAGGAGAGAAATTCACAGCAGTGAATTCTCATATTAGGAAAACAGAGTGAGCCCAATTAAACAACCTGATGCTGAACCTCAAGCCTCTATAAAAAGAAGAGCAGGACAAACCCAAAGCTCATACAAGGGAGGAAATTATAAGGATCAGTGCAGAAATCAATGCAATGGAGACACTAAGAGAACAATGCAAAAAATCAATGAAGCCAAGAGTTGGTTCTTCAAAAGAATCAACAAAATTGACAAACCCTTAGCCAACCTTATCAGAAAAAGGAAAGAAAAGGCCCAAATCCTTCCAATTAAGAATGAAAAGGATGAAATTACAATGGACCCAGTAGAAATCCAGAGGATCATCAATACCTACTTCAAGAACCTATACCCCAATAAGATAGAAAACATGGAAGAAATGGACAGATTCCTTGATATGTGCGAATTACCAAAGTTGAATGAAGATGACCTAAAAATTCTAAATAACCCAATATCAATCAATGAAATTGAAAATGTAATTAAAAACTTACCAACTAGGAAAAGCCCAGGTCCTGATGGCTTCACTGCCAAATTCTACAAGACATTTAGAGAGGAACAGCTGCCACTACTGTTTAAACTCTTCAATGAAATTGAAAGGGAAGCAATACTCCCAAATTCATTCCTGGAAGCAAGCATCACCTTGAACCCCAAAGCGGAGAAAGACCCAACTGAAAAAGAGAACTATAGGCCAATCTCACTAATGAACATAGATGCAAAAATCCTCAATCAGATACTTGCAAACAAAATGCAGAAGATCATCAAGAAAATCATATACCCTGACCAAGTGAGATTCATCCCAGGGATGCAGGGATGGTTCAACATACACAAATCAATCAATGTAATACAGTATATTAATAGAGCCAAGGACAAAAACTATATGATAATTTCAATAGATGCAGAAAAAGCATTTGACAAAATCCAAGATGCATTTATGATAAAAACCCTACAAAAAATTGGAATAGACCTTCTGTCTATTGTCATTATTTGCAGATGACATGATACTCTATATAGAAGACTCCAGAACTCCACCAAAATTCTTCTAGATTTAATAACCAAATTCAGTAGAGTAGCTGGATACAGGGTAAACACACAAAAATCAATAGCTTTCCTGTTCATAAAAAACAGACTCCCTGAGAGAAATGGGGCAATCAGTTCCTTTCACAATAGCATCCAAAAAATTGAAATACCTAGGAATCAACATAACAAATGAAATCAAAGACCTCTACTCTGAAAAATATAGCACTATGAAAAAAGAGATTGAAGAGGATATCAGAAAAAGGGAAAGACATCCCCTGCTCCTGGGTAGGAAGAATCAACATAGTGAAATTGACCATACTTCCGAAACTGCTATATAGATTCAACGCAATCCCAATTGAAATCCCAGCAGCATAATTTACAGACCTGGAGAAAACAATCCAAAAAATCATTTGGAACAAGAAGAGACCTAGAATTGCTTTTGCAACAGAGACAAGGTAGGGGGTGTCACAATCCCCAACTTGAAACTATACTATGAAGCTACTGTGATAAAAACAACATGGTACTGACAAAGAAACAGACCTGAGGATGAGTGGAACAGATTAGAAGATACAGAAAATACTCCAGACACATTCAGCCATCTCATCCTCAACAAAGGAGCCAAACACCCTCACTGGAGGAAAGATAGCCTCTTTAATAAATGGTGCTGGAAAAACTGGGCTTCAACTTGCCAAAGATTAAAACTAGACCTATATCTCTCACCATGCACTAAACTTAAATTGAAATGGATTAAAGATCTAAATATTAAAATATTTAATGCTGAATCACCTGGAACAGAGGCTAGGTAGAACTCTTGAAGATATTGGTATAGGAAAAGATTTTATGAACAAATCCTCAGTTGCCCGTGAACTAGCATAAACAATCAACAAGTGGGATCTCTTCCTACTAAAAAACTTCTGGAAAGGAAGAGAAACAACCAACAGTGTGAAGAGACAACCCATAATATGGGAAAAAATTTTCACCAGCTATCCCTCTGACAAAGGTCTACTGTCTAGAATATATAAAGAATTTTTAAAAATCAGACCTCCCAAACTTAAAGACCCAATCCAAAAATGGGCATCTGAAATGAACAGACATTTCTCAAAGAAGTAGAAATAACAAATAAACGTATAAAAAAATGTTCAACATCAGTAGTCATTCGAGAGATGCAAATGAAAACAAGGCTGAGATTCCATGTTACCCCAGAAAGAATAGCTGCCATCATGAAATCAACCAATAACAAATGCTGGCTGGGCTGTGGGGAAACAGGAACCCTGCTCCACTGCTGGTGGGAGTGCAGACTGGTGCAACCACTGTGGAAATTAGTATGGAGATACCTCAAAGAACTAGGACTGGAAGTCCCATTTGACCCAGCTATTTCCCTGCTGGGTATCTTCCCCCAAAGAATTAAAAGAATTATACAACAGATATATGTGCACCCATGTTCATAGCAGCACAATTCATGATAGCTAAAACTTGGAAGCAGCCCGGTTGCCCGTCAACTGGAGACTGAATAAAGAAAATGTGTTTTTTAAAAATAAAATGTTGTATCACTCAACCATAAAGAACAAGATACTAGAGACATTTATAGCTAAATGGATGCGCATTGAGGTTATACTCTTAAGTGAAATAATTAGGACACACATGTGTAAATACCAAATAGTTTCTCTACTGTGAGAAACTGAAAGTGTAGATAAGGACTAAAAGGTATAATAGATAATGTGAAATAGGAAGAAAAGGGGGAAGGGGGAAGGGTAAATGGGAGGGATAGGGGAAAGGAAAGAAGGGAATGGAATTAATATGAGAAAAAGAAAAATGGAAACAAAGTCTTTGTAGATAGGGAGGGATGAAGGGATTGAAGGGAGGGCAAGGGAAAGGGGAAAAATAAGAAACAAGATGAATTATGTAAAGGTGCAAATTTCCAATGATGAATGTCATTATATCATATACCTTAAATGTACCAATATAATTAATAAAACAATGTCCTAAAGATACCTCTTAAATGAACAAAATTCACCATTATAATGACACGAAAAAACTTCTGCTGATGACCTTTCATGCTTGCTTGTATTTTCTTTCCTTCTTTCTTTCTTTTTCTTTCTTTCTTTCTCTTTCCTTTCTTTCTTTCTTTCTCTTTCTTTCTTTCTTTCCTTCTCTCTCTCTCTCTTCCTTCCTTCCTTCCTTTCTTCCTTCCTTCCTTTCTTTCTTTCTTTCTTTCTTTCTTTCTTTCTTTCTTTCTTTCTTTGTGACAGGGTTTTACCATGTAGTTTAGGTCAGGTTGGCCTTAAACTCACAACAATCCTTCTGCCTCACCTCCTAAGAGCTGGGTTTATAGGTGTGCACCACTATGCCTGGCATACTTACATTTTGTAGGCTTTAACAGATCAGCAATTAACATAATTTGTTTTTTATTTAACACACATATTAACTGGACCAAACAAACCAAAGAAAAATTACTAGTCTTAGCTAACATTTATTGAGTATATGTTATGTGCTAGGCATTGTGCTAAGATGTAGTTATTTCCTTTAATCTTCACAATGCTCTATGAGCTAGATACCATTACTTTCCACATTTTACACATGAGGAAGCTGGACATTGGTAGGTTTAGTAACTTGCCAACTTTATAAAGCTAGGAACTAGCAGAACCCCTGTTCACACTTAGGTTGCCTGATTGATTAGCGTTTACCCTTTTACTATTGTGGGAGAGATTAAGGATTGTATTTGAGCTCTGCCAATCGTGTACATTCAAGTCTGTATTCCTGTCCATGAAAGAAGTCTCCTTGACAGAACATGTATTTCAAAAACCTGCTAGAATGCTTTCCAGAAGCTGTTTTAGCAATTTGCCCCCATTGATATCAAGTAATTGATTTTTTTTTTTTTTGCACCAGGGATTGAACTCAGGACCTTGTGCTTGTGAGGCAGGCGCAGTGCCCTTGAGCTAAATCCCCAGCCAAGTAATTGATTATTTACAGGGAAAGATCCCAGCAGCTGTATCAGGTTTGGAGAGTTTGGAGCAACATGCTTCAGAAAACTTCACATCTTCCAGTATAACACATTGATGCCTGTGAAGGTAAAAACAGCAGCAGCAATAGTAGTAGCTAATACTTCTAAGGAGCTTACTGTGTGCCAGGTATTGTCTTGAGCACTCTTATTGACTCACTTCTCTTAGCAATCTAAGAGGGGAAGGTGTATTATTAATCCATTATTCATCCTCAAGTTGAAGAAACTTGAGGCTCAGAGAGGTTAAATAACTAACTTCCTCAAGACCCCACATTTATTAAATTAGTCAGAGTTCGAACGCAGATTCTTCACGCCACAATTTGTGCTGGTAAGCCCTGCAATCTGCTGTCTCTGTTGTGGTGTGTAAACAATGAGTAACAATCTACTCAGTATCTTTTCACAGCACCCTTTAGCAAAGCTGTGAGACACTTTGACAAGAACTAAACAACTGGTATTCCTAAAAGTCAAGTTGTGAGTGTGCAATGTAGAAAGCTTCTTTCAGTATGAAATACTTTTATTTTTCATCTCAACTGGTGAGTGCCAGGAAGGAGTTAATTAGCATCATAGAAATTAACTGGAAGAAATTGTTACCAGATTCCCCACAACGTTTTAGATATATGAAAACTTTCAAGGCAGAGCTGAATTTGCTCTCTGCAAATCTTGTAATTGCATATAGCTACTATAAAGCAAGAGATGGACATTTGCCACAGAAAAAAAATCTGAAGCTCTGCTATAATGCAAGCCACTTTTTTCTGGAATAAATTGCATGTTTCTCTTTACTGTGAAACTTTTTGGAAACTGTAGATGCTGTCATTTATCGTTTTGATTGCTGGAGGTAGATAGCCACTGAAGCAATTAAAAAAAAAACAAAACTAAGTGGGGCAGAGGACGGCACAGATAACGTCTAGGGAAATCTCACCAAACTCAGAACAGGAAGGAAGTCAATGAGCTTGCAGGGACAGGATTTGGGAAATGGAGAGTTTCTGATGCTTCTAATGATTCCTGTTCTGTATTGTGAATGTGGTGGCATAGTTCTGTAGCACTTTATTATTTTTAAAATGCCTCACCATATACTACCCCAGTTCTTACCTTGTTGCTGTGAAAAGTGGAAATTATTTTCATTGAGAGGCTGAAGAAAGTGAGGCTCTAGAATGGGCCAGAATTTTGGAGCTGAAGAGTAGCAGGGCTGGGACAGGGAAATAACAGCTTGTGGCATCACATGCAGTGTCTTTTGTACCTCTCAAGAATTTCTTATGTAACCATAATCATGGGAGGTTCAATTTAAGAGATTATATCAGGAAATAATGCAGTGTACTTTCTGTTTTGGAAAAATGAAATAAACTAGGATCCTAGTATCACTTTATTTCATCATTATATCATTTCTAGGAAATAGACTGTACTTGGGAAAATATATTTAAATTTGTGATGTGCCTAATAGTCAAGATTATAGGGTATTTCTTGATTTCTTTTTTTTTCCTTTGGTAGAAATCAATTTTTGCTAATATATTTAATCACAAACTAGAAAAAAGTGACCTAGTATTAAACTAGCTAACAAGAATGACAAACAGTATTAACTTTTGTCTCTGTTTTAGTACATTTGGTTGAACATAAACTACTGTGTATTGCCACTCTGAGAGGTTTATTTATGGTTTTATGTATTTAACACCAAAATGGGCAGAGGCCTTGATGCTGGCTCTTCAGAGTAACATGGTATAGTGAAAAAAGTTCAGGGTTTTAGACTTGAACAATTCTGAATTAGCATCCTGGCTCAGTTATTGGCAAATTACTTCCATTAAATGAGTACATAGCTTTTCTTAGGCTCAGATTCCTTGTGTGTAATGGAGCCAATATAGCAATTTTGCATGGCTGATGTGAATATTCTGTGTAAAACATTGGCACAAATACCTGCTTACCTGTTAGGCTCTAGATAAGTGACAGCATGATTTCCAATATCTGAGGAATCATTAATTTCCGTAATTACTTCAAGTCCTTTTCAAGTTGCATTGATCACAAGCCTCATTTAGTATCTATTTTAACGATACCTATATTGAGGACTGGATTAATTGATATGATGCTTATGTCTCCTCTTGTCTATTGTCTTAGAAGACCAAGATTGAGAGCCAAAGTCATGATGCATTACTTCTGCAAATCTGGATTATATTGTTGCTCTCTCTTCAGTGCAGATTTTGCTAACAGAAAAATTCTGGCCTGTCTTTTCTAAATGGTAATACATATATTTAGCACTGTGGGATTTGGGTAATATCTTGAATTTACTGTGAAAAGTGAGCCTAGTGAAGAAATTTCCAGAGAAGTACATGCTGTTTGCAAATCTTCAGCCTCAGTTTTCTGCCCCTGAAGATACTCCTATGATGGAAATAACATTTATTCTTGTAAAAAAAAGACATACTGTTCCTTTAATGCCATCTCACAAATGAGTACTGAATACGTAATGTCAGGTGTGATTGTAATAGTACAAGGCCAAATTGCATGAAGCATCACCAGAAATTGTCTCTGTGACAGTATTTATTTAGAAATAATGTCTAAGGCTTATTCCTTTCATCTCTAGCATCTTAAAGGTTGCCTCACCACTCAAAGCCAAGGAGGGCAGTAAGTGGACCCTCATTTTGAGTATTGCTCCAAGTGTTGCCTCCCAGCATTCTCTGCCTTCCACATCTTTCCCTGCACTTCTCAGTCTTCTTTGAGATCACCCCTCTCTTGTTTGCCACTTTGACTCTTTTTTTACATGATCTCAACTTTCTGATTTTGATACCAAACCCTACACCTATCTAAGGCTTTTGCTGTTTCTTACAGAGACCTAGACCCAGTTCCATAAGCCATTGATTGACTGGTAGAAGAGACAGAAATAAAGTTTAGGCTTCCTGTCATGAACCATGAAAGGTACTTACCTTTCCTTGGAAATTTATCAAGAATCCTTGGCCAAGATGTATTGATTTGCAGGACCAAGGAGACTATATCAACCTCTATTTTGTCCTGAAAGTTGCTGTGGATCTGGCCAAATTTGGTTGCAGTTCTTATAATTAAGCTTCAGACCATATGGCATATAAAATCTGAGTATACAATGTTTTGTGTAGATTTGGAAAATCAAGAACCCTTTTATTAATATCTAGGTTCAGTCACTTATTGCTCGTGGCCTTGGGTACATTTCTTAACTGCCTTTTGCTTCAGTTTCTGTAAAATACCTACTATGTAGTTTCCAAGGTGTTCTCACTTAAGAGCAATGCCATTACAAGCATCAGTCTTTGTCATTGGTGTTTGATATAGTATTAGTTAGCTTTTAGTAACTGTGAAAAAGTACTTGGAAAAGTCAATTTAAAGGAGGAAAGGCTTATTTTGGATTATGGTTTCAGAAGTTTCAGTCCATGGTTGGGTGGTTTCACTGCTGTGGGCCTGAGGTCAGGCAGAACATCTTGGAGGAAGAGCATGGTAGGGGAAAGATGCATACCTCATAGCAGCCAGGAATGAGAAAGAGAGAACCAGAAAGGAAGGTGCCAGGAGCAAGATATAGTCCCTAGGTCATTGCCCAGTGGCCCACTCCCTTCAACTAGGCCCCACCTCCTAAGTTTCCATTACCTGTCAATGCTATCAAATTATGATCTCATCAATGGATTAATCCACTGATGAAGTTAGAGCCTTATCATCCAATCACTTTCTGAAAGTCCCACTGCTAAACACAAGGGACTTTTGGGAGATATAGAGATCTAAACCATAACAGCTATTTTTCCTTATTACCCTGAACTACAAAACAGAGTGTTTGTAAATCCTTTTTTATCCTCTGATGCCAAAGTTGAGTGTCATTAAATCCATAAAATACATTCTGAATACAAAGCAAAGTCACAAAAAGTACCTCATTCATTGTTAAAATATTACCTCAGCCAGTGAACAGCTGGATGTTGTGATTGTTTGGAAGCTCTGGGGCTCAGTATTCAGCGTTGTGAACCCTTTGAGTTTTCACCCCTGTTTGCCTGTTATAATGATTTACTAGGACATCAATACAGATTAGTTTTGCAGTAATTAGCAACATCTTGGTTAACATCTAAGCCCTCTTGACTCTAACTTTTTTTTGTACCCGGGATCGAACTCAGGACTTTGTGCTTGCGAAGCAAGTGGCAGAACCACTGAGCTAAATCCCTGGCCCTTTTTGTTAAACTTTTATGCAACATAATAAAAGTTCAGAGGCTTT
Organism: Heterocephalus glaber; assembly: GCF_053883595.1. Classification (NCBI taxonomy): domain Eukaryota; kingdom Metazoa; phylum Chordata; class Mammalia; order Rodentia; family Bathyergidae; genus Heterocephalus; species Heterocephalus glaber. The sequence goes on along the minus strand of NW_028258143.1, from coordinate 57,291,425 downwards.
GTGGGAGAATATCATATTCTTTCAGGATTTTAAAATCCTGAAATCTTACTTAGCAATCTGAATCCTACTTAGCAAAATCCTAATCAAAGCCCACTGTGGATAGAATAGAAGATAGATAACATAAAACTGATTAGCCATACCTTAATATCTTCAACTATGCTCACAATTTTATGAATTTTGATTAGCGACCAACCCTTTACCATTTAACTATATATATAGTCAAAGTTTTATGTTAGATCTTATATAATATAGATACAATATTTAACTTGGAAGGATTTTATTTATAATATTTATCTTTAAAATTATTGATAGAAACTTTTATAGTATATGAAAACCAGGTGAAGCTGTATAAAAAAATTACCACATTTACTAACTGTCCCCTTTCCTCACACCAGAGAGTATGCTTGCCACTTAGGCCCCTGGTGATATAGAGAAAAAGAATAGTAATATTTACATAGATCCTTCACAGTTTTGAGAAGAGGAAAGCAAAAAGCTGTTGTGTAGAAAAACTACTTTTGTGTGATCATGTGAATTTTGTGAGATAATACATATGGGTTTTATGAGAAGCTTATACTCAAGCAGTTCTTTAATTCACAGGCATGTTCATCTAACTGCCTGAAACATCTAGGGAGTAATACATGAACTGTTGTCCTTCATGGATAAAAGGAGAGCAGATGTGAGACTGCACAGATGGTGCTTTAAAAGGAGAATTAAGCACTTCTGATACATTGGCAATGACATCTGTCATGCAAAGTGTTATGGAAAAACTGGAAAACTAAGCATGTAGACATAAAGTAAATATTGGCTTCTGTCTTTTGTGGGGTTTTTTGGTATTTAGGCCAGCGTCTCACTGTGTAGTTTAGGCTGGCTTTGAACTCACTATGGAGCCCAGGCTGGCCTTGTACTGGCAGTGATGGTCCTGTCTCAGCCTACTGAGTGCTGAGATTACAGGCGTGTACCACCATGCCCGACGGCTTCTATCATTTTTAGCACATTTTTTCATGAAAATAGTTTATTGTAGGTTTTACCCCAGTTAAATGTTAATCTGTCTTCTTTAGAGAAATAGTATAATAATACACACATGTATTTTAATTTCTTTTTTAGCAAAAACATTTATTGGTACATTACTGTTCATTTTTATCCATCTACTTATTGATTAAATTTATAATATACATCAGACACTATTTCAAAGTCACAAAAAATTACTTGAGTGTAAGAAGAACTGTAGAGAAGGAAGGTAATCTCACTTAGCAGTTTTTCTGTAATAAGTAGTAATGTCAACACATAGTAAAAGAAGAAGTAACATGAACAAACTTAAGTTTAATTCTCTGACTACATCCAGTCTTAGTACCAGTAACTCCATGAAGCAAATTTTTGGTTTGGATGTTGGGTCACGTTGTTTCCATAGAATAGTGGGAGTGGGTTAACTGCTCACTTGTGTTGCTAACACAGATGTCTTAGAACTCTGTAAATTAAGGATGACAAAATATATGCCAAACATAATGATAAGAGCTTTGGCCTTTCAGTTTTCATTGTTTATTCTTTGATTTTCAGACAATAGCATCACGCTTCTTTGGCATTCTGTATAGCAGTTCATTTGGATCTAATTTTTGTGATAGTTTTATTATCAGGATGGTAACAACTTTAAAAATAATAGAGCAATTTAGACTGAGGCTAGGTTAGACCCACTTATATTCTGCAAAACTATAGAGTGCAATGGTGTCTTTTAATATATTTATATTATTTATGAAGAGTGACCCACTTCCATCTTTACAGCTGGCATCTGGTATAGCTTGCTTATCTATTTTACTGGCAATCCTAAGACAAAGATTTTTCTTTGTGGAGGCCACTTTTGAAGGCATAGTGCTGCCCTGGATGGTAATCTCATCATTTTACTAATTACTGTAATTACTAGTAATTACTAATTTACTAATTTTACTGCTTTCTAAAGTACTTTTCTTCATATCATTTTCTCATGACATAATAAAATCACTTATAGTATGCAAAATCACTTAAGCTTTTCATTGGTAGTGTGCATACACCATATTAAACTTCTATTGAATGTTTGGATATTTTTCAATTTTTCCTTATTATAAACTTCTAGAAATGAAATTACTATATTGAAGAGTATAAAACTTTTAAAGGCTTTTATGACTGATTGCCAAATTGTCATCCATATATATCACACTAGTATCACACTGATATATATCACCAGCAAAGTGTACATGTAGATATTTTGCTAAAACTTTAATAAAGCCAGATATTGATATCTTACATTTTACATTTTTGCTAGGGTTAGTTGAGAAAACTATCATTGTTGTTATTTTTCAGTTTTCACATATTTATTGCCCATAAACCTTGTTCTTACTTCTTATTCATTACTAATTTTTTGCATCAATTAGTAAGAATTCTGCATATTAAAGATTTAACACTTTGTTTTTTAAAAATCTTTCCAAAGTTTATTTTACTCTCAATTCTGCTTATGTTATTTTTGAAATTATAACTTAAAATGTTTTATGTAGTCATATGTATTAGTTTTTCCTTTATGTTTTCTTCTTTTGACTTACTTCCATTCTTATAGTATTTTATTTGTGATATTTGCATTTTTAAATACTAAAAGTGGTTTAATATAATCTTCAATTGAAGTAAATGATGATTTAGTTTGTTGTTTATCATTCCATTTTAGGGAAACTTTTTTACTTTTTGTCCTGCTGATAAGAATATCAACAGAAATAGGACAAACAAAAGAAATGAATTAATCTTACTCTTTTTGGATGTATGATTTAAAAATCTGGTGGGAAAGCAGGCCAACATTTTAACATTAGATGATTAACTTTTCTGAAAGAAATTTTAGGATTTACTTTTTGATTTGTGGGATAGATGCATTCTCATAATATTGACTATAATTATTAATATTTTAATTCTTTTCTCATGGTAGTTCATGTTAAATTAGAAATTATGTCCTAGCAAGGTTTGGGTAAATCTTATAGCCTACTTTGCCATTTATCAAGAAGTGATTATTTTTAACTTTTTATTCATCTTAAAATTAGTTATAATGCATGATGTGCTATAAAAATCACATTTATTTCCTCTATATACTGTATATAAGTAACTACATAGTATATATTTTTGAATTGAAATGCTACTCTTATGATTAGCTACATTTATTTCCATATTTATATGTATGTGTACATATATACATACATATGTGGCTTTCTTTTTTATCACCTTTTCTGTTTTAGAACAGTCTCTTAATATTTTAATTGTTGTTTGAAATACATTTTAATATAAAGTGGTCACTGTATTTTTAATCACAATACTCATAAGAAAAAGTGATTTAAAACATTTTAGAAACATTTCATTTTAAAATGCATTTTTAAAATTTCACCCTTTTGCTTTTCACAATACTGGGGGTCAAAACTAGGGTTGCTCTACCATTCACCTATATCCTTAGCTATTTTTATTTTATGTTTTGAGACAGAGTCTCACAAAATTGCCCAGGTAGGCTTTGAACTTGAAATTCTCCTGCCTCGGCCTCTGCAGTGCTGGGTGTACATGTATGGCTCACTATGCCTGGCTCAAGAAATTACTTTTTAATGTTAAACTTATGTCAAACAGGAATAGTAACTTCTACACATTCACAGTAAAACCTAAATAAAATATGTAATCAAAATATAACATACACTAATACTAGAAATTATGGTAATTCGACATAAATGGGCAAAGATCAGACCCTTACTGAGGTAGCTGCTTATAACTTGGTCATTTTGAGGCCATTTCTCAGGTTGTGTGTGATGGAAAGGGTTGAAAGCACTCTGTTGGAGCTGGTCCTTGTTAGGTTTGATGGATGGTGGAGACTCCGGTTGCACTGTTGCATCCCCACTCCCAACCTGCAGCTGGCTCTTCACGAATCACTGTCTTGACCTTGGCTTTCCCTGTACTCCCTGGTTCCTGACCGTTTATCGAGCATGTGGACTGTATCCATTCTCACTCCTCCCTTAGCCATCTGCAGACTTCTTGGCCTTTCTAGTTCCACCTTACAGCCTTGTTTTCCCAATTCACTGACATTCTTGATGCTCCCACTGTGACAGAAAGCAAAGGGCCTTCTCTTCTGGCCAGCTGACCTTTCTCCTAGTCTTTACAGGCACTGGCCTTTTCTCAAACACTTTAATTTCACACAAGAAAGCTTACAGAACTGCACTTGCAATATAGTCACACTCTTACAATATAACCACAGTAGATATCAGTGTTACCTATTAAAGCAGTTTAAGAATTCATCATAGCTGAGCATGGTGGACCACACCTGTAGCCCTGGCACCCTGGAAGGCTGAGGCAGGAGGATTTTAAGTTCAAGCCCAGTCTGGGAGGTTTAGCAATTTGTTGAGAACCTGTCTTGAAATTTAAAAGTAAATAAAAAGGAAAGGTGACATAGAAAGAATTAAGATGAATTATGTACATTTACAAGCTCTCTGCAATGACTATAACCATAATGTACTTGAAACATGTACTAATAAACATTTAAAAAATAGGAGCTGCAGATGTAACTCGGTGTGAAGGCACTGGATTCAATTCTCAGTACTTAAAAAGAGCAGACTTCATCATTTTCCTTTTTACCACCTCCTCTACTTTGGGTTCTACAGTAGTGCTTCCATTTACTTGCGTGTTTTGTTTTGTTTTCTGCTCCAAGATGTACTGTATTATTGTAAGAAAGATAAATAATAATTATGACAACAAGGCAAGATCAAAAGAAAAGTGCCAATTAAGAAAGGAGGAACAGAGAAATAGTACCAAAAACCAAAATTTACTTTAGCGACATAACTAAAGATAATCGTTCAAGAACATGCCGTTAACAATGACTGCTTCACAAACTCATATTACATTTTTTCTGATGTCTGTTAATCACTAATCAAGCTTGGAGGATTGAACCTTTAAATATTTACCAGGTGGAGCTGACTCGTGCATAGGTACAAATTGCTCCACCACCAACTCTGCCACTTCAGGTCCATAAAAGGGGGAGCTTTAAGAACATAAATATTTTGTAATGTTTTACACCATCCAGGACATTACATGTTGCTTGTGAAAGAATTCAGAGAGACAAGAATTTTGTTCACTCTAGAGTAATGGCATTCTGCAAATGCATACCAAGAGCAACAATGATGATTCTGCACTTTTTCTCAGCAAGAATCCAATTAGGAGGCCCAAAGCATTAGCTGCCTAGGTACCATATGCTGTGTCTGTTTTTATGCACTATAATTTCAGGCCTTCCATCACCTTAGAACAATTAGTTGTCCTTTCCATGGAGAAAGGCAGAATGGTACATTTCAAAGCCTAAAGACTAAGCAGAATTTTCAGATCTTAGGAAACTTTCCAAGCATTTTCTGGAAAACGATGTTTAATGATAACCTGTAACTGTAAGGAAATGATTTCATGAGTTATAATTACATAAGCATTACAAATTGATGAACCAATAAAAGCAATTTTTTTTGAGCTCCAGAGAGTTTGCAATCCACTGGTTGGAATTTCAGTAGATTATTAAAATTAGCTTCTCCACTTTGCAACTCCATGAGGCGGTGGAAAAAGAAGGTAGATGAGATGTGGGACTGAATTTTGCCCCCAAACCTCACTTTGGGGGAGGGGTGGGATGGTGAGGTGCTGAGGAAGGTGGATAGGCCCAGCCCATTAACCCTTCAGAGAAAGTGGGAGGACAATGTAACAACAACACCACCAACAACAACCACAAAACTAGGAAACTTGTCCTGAAGACTCCAAAGTGTATTCTATTTCCTTCAGGCCCAGAGCCTTGGGTTTATGAAGTGACCCTGTAATTCAGTGGTTCTTAACCTGGACCAGTAGTTAGAAGTCAGATCCCCTCTTTGGTCCCTCCCTCCACCAGCTGTGGTTTAATTGCTTAGGGTGGGACTAAGCCAGTGTAGTTTCCTAAAGTTCCACAGATGATTCCAACATTAGCGAGGGTTGTCACGGAGTGCTGTACTGCTGTGTACACCTAAGTGTCTGTAGACTGAAGAAATACCAGATACATATGTGGATCTTTTGTCACCTTTTCCTCCATAATTGATGGATCAGTAATTGAGATACAAATTCATTTGAAAGCAGCAGGGAATGAATAGGATTTTTGTTATTACATTGTCCCTCATAGGTGCTGTCCTGTGGGTGTTCTCAGCATTGAAAAATGTGAGTATCTGATCTATGAAAGACCCAAAGTAGAGTTAAGATTTTTATTTAGAAAGTCACCCTTAGGGTTTAAATAGTGGTCACGATAAGGTCTTGTTTGTGGAGATGGGAAGGGGATTTGGGGATGGACAGAGACCCCAGGGTGGGGAGAAGAATGGGAAGTAAAACTGATTAAGATGCAATATGTATATGTACCAATTCCTCAACATGAATGTAATTATTATGTATGACACACATATACGAATAAGAAAAAGACTAGTTCCTGACTTAATTCTGAGCATAGGAAAATTTTATATAAAGTGTTGGGGATGGAGACTCAATACTTAAATACTGGGGCGATAAAAGGGGTCTTAGGTAATCCATCTGGGCCATGAGCCATGACTCGGCTCCTGCTGTAGGGGGCCTTGAGTGGTTTCTCTGAGAAACTGGAGAGATGGGATGGATTAGTTGTGCTTTAAGCTTTTTTCTTTTTCATCCTGGGGTTTGAATGTAGGACTGTCACACTGAACTCTATCCCTAGCTACGTCCTCCCTCCTTAATGTTTTGGGTTTCTTTAAACTTTGAGACAGGTTCTCACTAAATCACTAAGTTTCCCAAACCAGGGTCAAACTTGGGATCCTCTTGCCTCAGGCTCCCAGAGTGCTGAGATTGTAGCAGAGCACCACTGTGCCTAGCTCCTATAAGGCTTCTTGAAAATATCTTTCCTTGGGGCTGCAGGAATTCTCAAGCACAATGAATCTTGATTTTTTTTTTTTTTCCGCAACACCATGAAAGCTCTGACTACCCAGGTTAGATTTCTCCAGGCTGAGTGGACCTTGAAGGCAAAGACCCATTTTCTCCTTGTGAACTATGACATCACATTCACTTTAGGAACTTGTGAAAGAGGCTGCAAGATCCTGGGTCAGAAATTTACCTAGTTACTGTTCTGTAGGTACAGGCCACCGCTCAGTTCTTTTACTAAAACATATAAAATGCTTTTGGCCTTCTGACCGTCTTTTTAAATGTTAAAATTCAGAGCTGAGTGCCACATACAAAAGACAGGTCTGCACAAAACACACTGAGAAGACCTTTTCATGTCTCAAGAGTAGGCACCTATAGTTAATATATCTGAAGGAAAAATATTATGATATAAAAATACTCGAAGCAAGAAGAGTCTACCACGATTGTAAGAAACTCATTCTGGATTTTAACAATCTTATTAAAGAAGCACTTACCTTAATGTATTAGAAATCTCTCCTTATAGCTCATTTCATGTTCTCTCAGGAAGATGAATAAAAATTGAGCACCATTCTCCTCATATTTCATCATAGACCTAGAGGCATTTGTTAGTTTTCCATTCATGTTTGTGTTTTTAGAAACAAAAAAAGCCCAGTGGTTCTGCCTTCTTTATTGGTCCTGTTTCCTCTGTATCTGGCTTTCTGTGATGCTTTGCTGTGGCATGTGGCAAACTTCTGGAGATGCTCAGCTTAAAAGTTGCTGGTCAAGGTTCTCATCCTTACATGGGCAGTCTTTACTTTCCATTCTTTGTCCTTGAAAGAAAGAAAGAAAGAAAGAAAGAAAGAAAGAAAGAAAGAAAGAAAGAAAAAGAAAGAAAGAGGGAGGGAGGGAGGAAGGGAAACAGACACACATACACAGGTTTTTGGAGGCATTACCAGCACCAAGTGGAAGACCCACAGTCAACTAAACCTCAGAATACCCTGGTGATACTCACGCTCCTCACCTCAGAATCAGCTCCTCACTCAGTGCCTCGCCCCACCCCGCACCCAGAGTCCCACCCCAGCAATGTGGAATAGTTTTGGACCTCTCCACCTTTCACAATCTTTCTTCACGTTAGTTAGAAAGTCCTAGTGTTTCTACCTTCTAAATATCTTTCAACTCAGTCCATCTTCTTTTACTTATGCTACCACTACTGTTCCGGTCCACAGACGACTTGTGTCTTACTTGGGTCTTTTGCTTCCAGCTCATTCTTCACATGTAGCCCAAGCAGAGTTTCTAAAATGAAGAGTCACTCATACCATTTTCACCCCCATTCTTAATTATTAAAATACTTTAGTGACCTCACAGCCCTTCCTTTAAGATAATTTTTAATTCTAATCCTGGTCACTAAGATCTGTTCATCAGCTTCCAGCCGATTTTCCTCCCCCATATCTTATTCTTCCCACAAATGCTGTCTTTAGCTTCTTTCTGTTTTTCAATCAGATCTGCTTTTTATTTTCTCTGAGCTTTGGATATACTCTTCTCTCTTCTGGGACACTCTCCTTATTTCTCCCACCTTTTGTCTCCTTCTAGATAATTCTACTGGTCTTTTGGGTACCAGCTTGAGCAATTTGCTTTCTTTGGGTGATTTTCCCTGACAGATTAGTTGGGCCCCTGCTGTGTGCCATGGTGCCATTTTCTGTGCCCATTACACTAATTTTTCATTACTTGACTGGTGAAATCTTTTTAATATCTTGTTTAAAAGACTCTCCTTCCCTCTATAATGTCAGAATCATATGTTTCTTTAGTCACCTTTTTCATATCCTGAAATTAATTGATGGCTCAATTTGGGGCTTAGCTTTCTCAAATTTAAGTTGGAATATTAATGTATAGATTGACATATATGGGGAAAGTATGCAATTGCATCAGCTCTTCTGACCCCCCACTAGATAAAACTAACTTGATTTTACCAATGTTCAAGTTAATTTGTGAGAGTTATTCTATGACTAGTGTAGTGAAGACATGGACAAGCAAGTCTTAAGATGCATTATATTTTTAAAAACCACTAAACTTTTTAGCTTGTTAATCAGAAGACTTACCTCATATATCCAAATGGTTTATTTCTTTCCCCTGAGGTTACATGTTCACCAGGGGTGTCTAGAGAGTTGTTTGGATGGTGGGGAGGGTTTATAGCAGTTTTGTAACTCCTGGTCTTGCTAAAGTATCCCTGTGTCTGCTGTTCTTATGTGACTTTGGATGCTTTGGGAATGAATATCTGATAGCCTTTGTGGTTGTTCTACTCAGAGTTAAATTTTGGTGCAAGAGAGATCCTTCTCCAGAGATGAAGATATCAAAGGTCAAAGAAGGCGGGCCATACCCATCTCAGGGTGGATTTTCAAGTACTGCTGGTCATCATCCAGTCCAGTGATGTACAGCCACCAGAGCGCCCCTTGTTCTTCATTTTAAGTCTCTCCCTGTCAGTGAGTTTTATTGACCCCACTAGGGCTAAACTGTATCATTTAACAGTGGTTCTCATTTGAAAATCATTAGGAGCATTGAAAATTTTCCAATATTTAGTATTGATTGACTCAATTTGGAATTGGTTGGAATTCAGAAATTAGTCATTTTGGAAAGTTTCTCGTATATAGTCAGGGTGGAGAACCACTGAATTATGGCAAGGGATGGACCTCATTTTATTTAATAAATTGATTTATCAACCTTCTTTACTCTCTTCATACATAGACTTAAACCCTCATCTCACTCCTCCCCCTCCCAGGAAATTAAATGGCATTTCCATCCACACAGTTTCTTTCTCTATCTATCTTTCCCCCTCTTCTTCTCCCTCTCCTCCTCCTCCTCCTTCTCCTCCTCCTCCTCCTCCTCCTCCTCCTAGGTACTGGAGATTGAAACCAAGACATTGACACTGAGCTACATCCTCAGCCCTTTAATTTTTTTTTTTCTAATTTTGAAAGAGAATCTTGCTAAATGGCTATTTCCTAGGCTGGGTTTGACACACAGTTCTCAAATTAAAACCTAAGGCTCATTTTTCTTCTCTAATCTCCCCTCCTCAATGAATCTATCAGGAAGTAATGTAGACTCAACTTCTGACATATGTCTACTGCTTTTTAACGCTGTTATTTTTTTTTAAACCCAGACCATCTCTGCACCTTTCATAAACTACTGAAATTTCCTAACTGGCAGCTCATATTCCAACCCTGAATGATCCTTCACAAAGTACTTCATTTTTAAGAATGGCCTTAATTTTTAAAATAAAATATTTGAAACATTTCAATAAAAGAGATTATCTATATTTATGAAATTTTAACATCAATGATATGTACTTCATATAGTTTTCCCATAAATGAGTAGAATACATTTTTATTATACAGAATTTAATTTTTTAATTGTTTTTTTAGCCAGGCATGGTGGCACACTTCGGTAATTCCAGCTATTCGGAAAGCTGAGGCAAGAGGCTTGCAAGTTTGAGGCCAGACTAGCCATTTTAGAAAGTCTGTCTCAAAATAAAAAAATAAAAAGGGCCAGGCATGTAGCTCAGTTGCAGAGTACTCCTGGGTTTGAGCCCTACTGCTGAAACAACAACAAAAACTTTACAGAATACATTTTCATTTCAGAGATTCTCACAGTGGAAAATGATAATTTTAAAAATTTTCTATTTGTAGATAGATTATTTTAGGATAAGCAACATAAATATGTTGAGGATTAAGTCTCAGTTTAAAATCTGTGATATTTTGATACATGTACAAGGGGGACCGCTTCCCTAAATGTAACTTTTCTATATTCAAATTTTTCAAACTCTTCTTTCTAGCATTTAGAAATTAGTAATGTGAGTATGGTATCAACCTTTTCTAATTTTAAAGTTTCCCCAGAACATGTAACACATCCATAGCTGGTATCAGCTGGATAAAGAAGGAGTTTTCCAAATTAAATTCTATCTTATTTTCTGCAAAGTCTTTACTATGAATTAACAGCCTTTCCCTTTTTCCTTCATTACCAGGACAAGTATAGAAGATTTTTGATCATGTATGATAGTCATAAAAGTGAATCCTCTTTAAGCGATTGGTTAATTAAAAGGCAAAAGCTCATATCTAATATTTAGCTGCACTTTGAGCCTTTTGAGAAGCTGGGAAACAATCTTATTAACTCAGCAGAATATGGAATTCATTGTCAAATTTCTTGTGTGTAATTTGAAATATGAAAAGGTCCAAGGGTTTGGGGATGGTGGGAGGAGAAGGGGAAAGGGAAGAAGGGAAAGGAAAAATTATGAGAAAGAAAAAAATGTAATCAAAGTCTGTGTAAATAAGGAAGGGTGGAGGGGGTGAAGGGTGCACAGGTAATGGGAGAAAAAATAAGAACTAAGATACATCATGTTCTGGTACAAACACCCAATGATAAATGTAAGTGTATTTTATACCTAAAATGTACCAATAAATATATACATAAATAAAAAAAGAAAATAATTATGTGATTAGGCAACAAAGTTTTTCTTAACAGTGGACCAGTCAGTTGAATGGCATGACAGACCAGAGCAAAGTATTACAGTCAGTTCTTAAGGTATTAAGTCAAAAGTTCATAGCTTCCACAGCATGGCAGTGGCCTTGCAATTGCCCACATTTGAAAAATAAAGTTAAAGCCAAGTTAAAGTTAAAGCCAAGCATATCAAAGCCCTGCCCTGACCACTTCCAAGGCCTTGTGGGCAGGACTGACAATGGGTTCCATGTCAGCAGAAGTCAGCCTCCTTGGGCACCCCGGAGGACACCCCCAGAGAACCACCACCTCACTCCCACGTCGTTTTTGTAAAGAGTAAAAGTTTATCGTTAAGAGTTGAAGCCTTCTCTATACCTCTCTCTGATGCCATTTCCTCCTTTCCTCTCCACAAGTAACTACTAGTATAAAGTTAATATTTATTTCCCATGTGTATTTTTATAATTTTTCTCCATATTTGAACCCATGAATAATATTTAGTATTCTTTCTAAATATTTACTAATATTAGTGTATATTAGTTAGGCAGTTAGGGCAGAGTTTCAAATTCACTGGCTTTGGAATGTGCCCTGGGAATTGGTAGTGCACACTTCTGGGTGTGTCTGGGTGTGTCTGGGTGGGGGGCATGCCCCTGCAGTCTATGTCTGGTGCTCCCCCCTTCCTCTCTGAAGCTGTTCTGCTCTTGCTTCCTGGTCACCATGAACTAAGCAGTTTTGCTCCACCACTCCCTTTAGTATGACGTTTTTGGCTTGGAGCCAGCCATGGATAAATCTATTTAAAATGTGAGGCAAATTAAGTGCTTCCTATTTAAGTTGTGTCAAGTATTGTGTCTCAGTGACCAAAAGCTGACTAACACAGAAGTAGTATATAATTACTACTAGACTGCAGCTTGGTTTTGATACTCATATGAGTATCATGATACATGTTGCTCTACAATTCATTAAATTGTAAAGTATGGTGGCAAATCAAAAGATCATAATTTACTTATTTATTTTTTTATTGATCCACATTCAAGTGATTTTCTAATTTTTATTTTCATAATTGATGTTGCAGTGAACATTCATGTATCTCTCTTCTGTACATGTACAAAAGTGTTTCTAAATGTACACTAAGGAGTGAAAGGTGGGGTCTCAGGGCCTTAAAGACTTATCTATATTTTGCATAATGGCAGTACAATCTTAAAAATACATTATTAAAATTATTGAGCACGTATAATATGTGAAGATGAAGCAGTAAATAGAGAGACAAGATTTCTGCTGGCAGAGATCTTACATTCTATTTTGGGGGAAGAACAAGCAAATTAGTAGGATAATTTCAGAGACTTCTAATCATGCTACTATTCTCCTTTAAATTCTTTCATGGTTCTCAACTGGATTTATGAATAAATATAAATTTTTTCCAGGCCTACAAGACTTGGCAACATTAGGTCCCTGCCTCCCTCTTTCATTCTCCCTTTGGTTCCACAGGCTCTTACGTTGACCTGGAGATCTTTGGAACTAAGTATTTTCCTGCTTTAGGACTTCATATGTCCTTTCAGAAAAGTTCTTTCCATCGTTTGCCTCTCTCCCTCACCTTGCTGTTTTCTTCAGTGTCATTTACCACAGCACATGCAAGCTCCATGAAGCAGGGATGATTCTTCTTTTGTTTCCTGGTGTCTCCTAGTCTGCAGCCTGACATATAATGGCTGAATTTTTTAAAAATTAATATATTGCATTTTTCTGAAACACTGGTTGCCTACCCATTTTGATCTGGAGATTTAGTTTTGTTTGGGCTTTGATTTTTCTCTCCTTTTGGGGTCTCCCCTCCTGACTGAGGGTTTAGGTAGTCTCCGTAGGTCCCCAGACCAGACGCAGGTCTATTATGGCATTTAAGGACTCTTGTCCTTGTGACATTGGAGATGTCACATACCTAGTCAGAGGGCCAGCACGTGGCCAGTTCCAATGTTCATTTGATCTTGAGACTATCACTTTGTTCACAGGCAACCTTTTTAGGCCTTCAGATAAAATCCTTAGTTCCATAGCAGTGTTGCTTTGGCTAGTATTCTAAGCCTCTTTTAACAAATGGCTATGGAATTCCCTAGAGAGGGCTTAGGGAGAAGCCTCACTTCAGCCCCTGGCTTGAAATAGCAAGCCAGATCCAGTTGATGGGCTTCCTTGGAGCAGTTTTAGGAACCAATATTTTCCCTTTCTCTCTCCTTCTCTCCCCTCCTGCATCCTCCAACATTACAACAGAGCTATCGAACATAAAAAAGTTCATATTAAGGCAAACATATGACTTAACATTGAGTTCATGTTCAATTTTCTCCAATTGTTTCTTGAAAATACCTTTTGTGGAATATTGGAAATTTCCTTTGTGGAATATTTGGATTTCAGAGCTCTTAAGTTTTCTTTAATCCAGTACAGCTCCTATAGCTTTACTTTATTTATTTATTTATTTATTTATTTATTTATTTATTTATTTAATTTCTTACAATGTTGTCATTTTTGAAGAGTCTGGATCGATCTGCATGTTTCTTAATTTTCTTTTCCTGAATAATTAGGTTTGTGTTACACATTTAACAAGAATACTCCATGTTCTGGGGATGTTGTGTCTTTCCCATGTCATCACATCAGGAGACATTGATGTTATCCTTGTCTCATTAATGGTCATATTAAGTTTATTATTTGTTTAAGGTGGTGTCTGCTTGATCTCTTCATTGTAAGATACCTGTTACCATTGCTATTAATGAGAAATCTTCAGGTTGCACTTGAACATTATGTGAATATTGTGCTTAACAACAACTTTTACCCAAAGGTATCAGAGTTCATTGATGATCTTTTCTTGTAATCATTATTGTATCTGAAATTGAAAATTAGATATTATATAATTTTATCATTCATTCTATTTTTTTAAGCTGGCATTCTATAGAGAAACCTTTTATCTCTTCCTCACCTGACGCTTTTTGGGAGTATTTTGAAATATTACTGTGGACTCATAGATTCTTTTTTCACAGGATAATTTTAATTAGAAATAAAATAGTTGCTTTCTGAATATTTTTCATAGTGTTGCATATATTCTTTATGTATTTTTCTGGGATGATATTTCATATCCAGTTGTCTTCGTGAGAAAACATTTTAATAAATAGCATAGTGTGGGGTTCCCATGGGATACTTGTCTCCTTCTCAATTTTTATATGTTGCAGCTGAGTTTGGCATCTCTTTATTCATTTATCAGGGCTAACAATTGGTGAATTAAACATGAAGTCAAATCTATTACTAGTATTAAAAAATCTATAGGGTAGGGCTGGAGATTTAGCTCAGTGGTTCCACTGCTTGCACCGCAAGTGCAAGGACCTGAGTTCGATCCCCAGTACCAAAAAAAAAAAAAAAATCTATAGGGGAAGATTTCAAAATATCAAATACAGAATTCTACTTCTTTCTCTTCCCTGACAACAATGAACCTGCAATTAATGCTTTCTCTGTCTTCTTTTTAGGATCGAAGATTCAATGATGAAATTGACAAGCTGACAGGATACAAGACAAAATCACTGTTATGCATGCCTATCCGAAGCAGTGATGGTGAGATTATTGGTGTGGCACAAGCGATAAATAAGATTCCCGAAGGTGCTCCATTTACTGAAGATGATGAGAAAGTAAGATGTCATGCCTTGTGTGACTTGTACTTTCCTTTTTGATCATTGATTGCTGCTCTCCCTGAAAAGGCAGGAATTATGTGAATAGCTGCTAGATTAGCCCATTCATGGATCAAAGAGCTCTTCTCATGTTATACAGAATGTAATGGGAGATGTTTTATATTTCATAGAACTGGCATAATTGAAAATAATTCCTTCATCTTTTTTAGCTTGCTTTTCATTGCGAGCCTCAGTAGCATTCTTATTTCCTGCTCTTTATCTTCCTAAGTAAGCTTTTTCCTGGAGGTCACAGCACCACCACACATGGCCCCAAGGAAGGCAGGGAATACAGGACAATCTCTGTGTTTCAGAAACGCAGCGTTTTCTCTTGTATTTTTATAACTAAAATGAGGAATTGTTTTCTTGGTTCTTATATGAAAACCTCAATAAAATGAATATTATTTCATTGTTATTCTAAATTGCTAGTAGAAAGCATATTATTTTTTCTCCCTGAAGAGCAGTTGGCCTTAGTAGAAATGATGTACTTTTTGCTCTGAAATTTTAAGTGCTTTCAATAGTAGTTTATTTCCAGCTTACATTAAAAGACTCTTCAAATAACTGAAGTTCTGGCTTTGAAGCTCATACCTTCATATTGAATAGAACAGAATCTAGCTGAATATTTATAGAATTTATAGTAAAATAAAATCTCAAATTAGTTTGCTTAAAATTAATGACTGCCATATTCTTATTTGATTAAAAAAATTTATAATTTAACCTTATGGATGTGCATTTGCTATTTTGACAGTATGAATTACTAATGCTTTAAATTAATGCAAATGTTCTGGTATGAAAGGTCAACATAAAATATGATTATATGGAAATAAGTTTTGTAAATAAAGATTGTTCTTTATTAAAGTCATTTCTATGGTGGAATTGGAACAGCCCAATTCCCAGTAAACTTTATACACTCATAGAGCATAATTGTACTCAGATGATTTCTTAGAGATTCAGTAAACCATTGCAAAGTATGATGCGCTTGGCTTGGGGTCATAGGAGGAGAAAAAGTAAGTCCCAAATGTTTTATGTCATCCAGGAACTATACAAGGTAGGAGGTAAAGAGATGTTCTAAGACATAGCTGTGGATGCTTAGGAAAGGGAGGGTTATTTTTTATTTATTTATTTATTTATTTTTAGTCGTACCAGGGATCAAACTTGGGACCTTGTGAGGAAGGATTATTCTTATTTGGTGGCTCTGAAGGCTTTCTTGAAAGTGGTAGTATTTGATCTGATCTCTGAAGCAAGTATAGGCCTCCAACATACAGAACCAGCTAAGAAAGAGAGGACATTTAGAAATGTATAAAAATGTAGCTCACCTCGTTCATGATAAAAAATATTTCCATGGAAAGTACAGATGAAGTATAATTTATGTTGTTTATGTGTCCTATGTGACAGAATCCTGAGATAGTGTGCCTCTTGTAAGGATTTTGATAGAAAAATTTGTATTTTTTTGGTTTTTCTGAACATTACAAATACATAACCACAACAGGCCCCAAACAGTTTAGTTTATACCCAGATGACAATGCTGCCTTTGGTCTGCTTCTTTTATTAAGGGAATCCATCACATATGGAGCTCTTATGTTTGATTCCATTCATACTAGGTTTGTTTTCTCTCAGTGGATTTATACGTATATGACAGGGCTCCATGAGGTCTGAAAGACTGAAAGGGAAAGTTTGTGTAGGGCTTTGTGCAGCATCAAGTTTTAGCTCTGTTAAGAACTAGAGTTTAAGCTGACTAGTGATGAGCAGCTGCGTCTGGAGACCCACTTCGCCTCAGTTTCCTCATCTGTCAGCTACATTATCTACCACTCTATGATGTGAGAATTAAATGATGTCATAGGTAAAAAATACTTTTTAAAATACAAGATATTAGGCAAGTATAAAACATAAATTTTATATTTAACATTTCCCTAAGTTTTTAAATTGTCTTTCATATTTGTCACTTCTCCCCAGGCAATTTATTTCTTCAATTCAACTCTATTTGAGTGTTTGTTTCAAATGTCCCACAGAAGTATTTTTTTCTTCCAATCTCTACACTTCTGACACCTGATTTAAAATCTTCTACTTTCACATTATGGAAGAAGCCTTACCAGTCAGGGCAGGCAGATTGTATTCATCTCAACTTCTGGACTGAGTTTTTTCCAGCAAGGACTTTATATACTGTAAATTAGGAATGGTGAAGGGGAAAAACAGAAAATAAAATATAGAAATGGTTAATGGGAAAGAATAAAATTTAGCTACTTCTCCCCAATATGAGAAGACAACATGGTGTAATGGCTGCACAGTGAGTCTATCTGGTTGAAATCCCATTTCTGCCATGGTCTGTGTCAACTTGGGCAAATTCCTTTGCTTCTCTGTGCCCCAGTTTCCTCCTCTCAGAGGAGGGATGGTAGTAATAACACTTTATGGAGGTGTGGGGAGATTATATGAGAGAACACAGAGAGAGAAGTCGGAAGAGCAGCTAGCACAAGGTAGGTCCTTATAAAAGATAACCCTTTGCTGATAGCTCAGTAACACACGTGGGGCACAGGCAGGTCTCAGTGAAAAAAATTACCTTTATAAAACTTAAGCCCATACATTTTTATGAAGTGGAACTTCTGTGTTGCTGAAGACCTGGAGAGGCTCAGAGAGGGAACAGAAGCTCTGCACCCTTCCCTCATTGCTCTTATCTCTTCCATCCAGCTGTTCCTGAGTTGCATCCTTTTGTAATAAATGTATAACCAAATAGTGAGAGATTGGATATAGAAATGGACAGTGGACATACATGATGATAAAAGTCAGACCCACACTTTCTTCAGCAGCCAGGCCAAAAGTTACACCACAGTCTCAGCAGCAATCACGCCAGAACAGTCAGGATCTGGTCAGTGACTGCCAGCTTTCTTTATTTTGCCCCATCTCTCCCATCAGCGCTGCACGCTTCCAACTCACGACCAAGGAGAGAAAGCCAAATATTTTTTTTGAACCAAAATTACCTAAAATGGCCTACTTCCTGTTAGCTGGTCTTCTGCTGCACCATGCCAGCAACCTCTAACCAGTGCACACCTAAACTCTTCTCCGTGTTTTCCCATAAAACTTTCTCCCTTTACTTTGAGTTTCCCAACCACAAGTGACAGTGTCTGACGTCCTTGTTATAGCAAGATTTGTGTATATGATCTCAGTTGCTTCTATTTAAAGGTTTTCGCTAAAAACAACCTATATGTCAGGTACCATTCTGGTGTTGGGGTTTCAAAATTGAAAAGGAGGATATACTTTTTATAAATTCACAATTGTCACATTATTAGTAATACTTATACTGTGTTACTTGGTTGTACAAGTTTATACTAACTTGTGTTCTAGTTTCAAACATAAAGTTACCACATAACTTATGTTCACATATGAGTGTATTCTACATTTGTCATTTGGGAGAATTATAAAGTTTTCCTCTTTTCTTTTTCTACTAGCCTAGTTTGCTTTGTCATTGTTCTATTACTGGGAATTTTGGTTGTTTCCAGTTTTTCACTACTACACATAGCCCCTGAATGAAAATCTTGAACAAATTACCTTTTTCTTTTTGTTATTTCCTTGGGGCATAGTCCAAAGTTTGAAATTACTGAGTCAAAGGGCAAGAAAAATTTTATAGCTCTCATTCCCTGTTATCAGATAGCTTTCAGAAATATTAAATCCATTTACAATCTTAACAGCATGCATATACATATTTTCTCAGACCTTGTCAAGTTTCTTTGATTCATATTTGAAAACTCACATTAGTTTTCCGTAGTCTTCTAACCAGGCTTCAGACAACCTGCTCTCATATCGAGGGTATAATCTCCAGCCACAGGTATAATTTCTGTATTGCCTACAAGTAAGGGAACCAGGAAGCAAAAGGAAGCCTTGATGTGCGCTGGGTGAAAGGCTCTGGAATCTGAAAGTCCCCAGGGCAGGTGGTAATTTGCTTTGCTATATTTTAGCTGCATGACCTTGAGCAAGTTGCTGAATCACTTTGAGCCCTACAACCTTCCTCACAGAGTTATTGTTAGGAGTGAAATAGATAACAGGTGCAAAATGCTTAGAATAGTGCTTATCAATAAAAAAGCCTCAAGAAATCGTGTCATATCTTTAAGTCAAAGAGAAATCACTTGAACCCTATTTGACATTTCACTTTGTATACCTAACTGCCATGTCATCATTCATATGGGTAATGGTGAATTTATTGCACATCTAGCCTAAAATAATTTGCATGTCCTTGAATCTTAAATTTTAACTTCTAGAGACTAAAAATTATATATGGTATAATTTATAAAACATTTAGCAATATGCAAATCAGTGAATTATTTTCCTGAGATAAATTAAAAGTTACATGTGTTACATTCATTTGGGGTTATTCACGTATCTAACATAATTGTGCATAAGAATATATTTGTTTTTTGAAAGTTCTATACCTGTGGTTCAGTAGCTGTTTGGAATCATGTAGTAGATGTTGAAAGAAACTGGAAAAATCATCAATTCATTCTCCATCACTGCTGCTCTCATCTGATACAGGGATCTTTCAGCTTCTTCCTGAAATTTTTTCCTTTTATGACTTTAAAAATCAAAGTACTCATTAAAGTTCTTGGATAATCAGCCAAAATTTTATCAGCAGTGGTGAGATTTTTGTGTGAAATATAGACTCCCATATGCACATATTAATAATTTAAGTTCCATACTGAAAAATTACTTGCTTGTTAACTCACACTGGAGTACACATAAAGGCAGACCATGTAGAAGAGATTACTGGAATTTTCTGGTTCACTTCATGGGTTTCAAGCAAATGGTTCTTTTTTCATTGGTACATATAAGGTAGTTGTTTTAGGTGCTCTGGATAGAGCTCTTGCATCCAATTAACTTATTTATTATTCCTGGGTAGGTAAAGCAAGGTATTAAACAGGAGCAAACATTTGTGATCTATTAAAATGTATAGGCACGCCAACATGAAAGCTGGGACATGGAACTGAGCACAGGCTCTTATCTGCTCTCTCAGTTGCCTATACTTGAGTCCCAAATGTGCCATTTCTTTTTGTCCTGTTACTAAGGCATGGTATGTCTATTGCAGTTACTTTCTAACAGCTGGTCATATAGCCGTTGTGGTCTGACATTTTTGGCCAATCTCCATGGGGTTCCTTTAGCCTGTGGTCACTACTTTTTAGCTCATAATTGGGAGTGTTTGGCTACTTTACTGCTTTCCTTCATGCTGACATGTTCAGACACTCTGTAGAGCTAAGACAAAGTCAACTGAGCTTGGCTGCTAGGGGACTGGCTGCATTCCAGGAACTTGTTACTGGTGATGCTGCCCCACCAAATGGTGTTGAGGATGGAACAGGGATGATACTAATGAGTCCTCGCAGAGGTTGGAGTTTTTTTATCACCAGCAGACCTGAGACTCCTAGCCAGACAGTGGGGGTTCATAAGCTCTTGGTTTTACATTTCTAAACAGTTTCTGAGGCTAAACAGCCTCTGCGTGAGATATTGAATGTGCAAAGGTACTAAAGTTCACTATAATTAGAAAGGGACATTTTGAATGCATTATACTTATAGGGTTGACAAACTGGTGGCCTCTGAGGACTGACTGTAGTTCATACATGTGTTATTTGCATGGAATTTGACTGGTAAAAGTTTAATTTTCATTTGAATACCTTTAGACATGGCTGCAAGCTGCAGTTCTTCCATAATAGCCAATCCCCAAACAACTAGTCAGTTTAACAAAATCAACTTAATGGGAGCAAAGATGGATAGATTTCTTCTGTTATCCTATGAATAGTTTCCACAAAAGATAGTTTCTAAAAGTATACTTTCTTATTTTTTACAAAGTCTTATTATGCACATGGATGTAGAACAACAACTCTGCCAGGCAAGTTTATGTGTTTTTTATTAATGCTCCATTGTCTTAAGATACCTAAGTGCTGAAAGTTAGCTGAGTTAACTAACTGTAAGAAATACCCTTTGTGTTCTCATCTCACTTGATTTTGAAATCTGTTGCAATAAAATTATAATTAATATCATTGTTCAGCAAAAAACGTTTTGAAAGTCTCGGCAGTTGGCTCATGATTTCAAGTTAAATTTGATCAATAAGTTTTTGGTACAAATAAAATTTAATAGAATCTTATAACTCATTAATTTCAACATTTTATCTGTATTTGAACAACAATCTAGTTATGACACTATTTGCTTTCTAATGGTTATTTACCCAGGGTCCATATAGTCACTGCAAAAGTACAAGGGCTTCAGAGATAAATTTGTTTGTGTTGCATGCATTCACTGGACTGTATCTTTTAGATAGGGTCAGAAATAACCATGATTTGTGAGAGAACTGTTAACCAACAAAATACCTGTCAACACTCAAGTTGAACTTCAGGGATTTTCGGGGTGCATTGCATTCTCTACCTCATCCTCAGGCAGAGTCTGACTTTGTACCAAGAAGGCAAGTCTGCCTCCTGCGGCCCGGCTTTGTGGCTACCATTGGATAAAGCTGCCTTGATTTTGTCTTTGTAGGCTTTCCAGGCCTGTTCCTTTGCTTATATTCTTATCTAATTGCCAACAGTTCTATTCTTCACTCTGCTTTCAAGGTTTGAGTCAAATTCTACCCTCTCTGACCTCATAAAGCTATTCGAAAAGTGATCATTGTTTGTCCTTAATAGTGATTCCTAATATTTTACAGTTTAATGGTTTTTGAGTTTTTTTGAAAGAATGTTTCACTATGTAGTTCAGGGTGGCCTTGAACTCACTATGTAGCCCAGGCTGGCCTCGAACTTGTGACAATCCTCCTGCTTCAGCCTCCAGTTCTGGGATTCCTGCTGTGTACCACGATGCCTGGCTTCAGTTTAACATTTTTAAAAGTCCCTAAATGATTGCAGGGGGATTTGGGCTAAATAGTAGCTGAAAAAATATATAATGATCAAATATTCAGGGATTTAAACAATAATACAACAATTACACAAAATGAAGGATGATGCCTACATAGTATAGTTTTAAATTTCAGATGTGGCACCAGCGTACATTTACAGAGCCCCTTCAAAAAAAATTCTATTGTCCTCTGATGGTAATAGAGTGATGTTTGTAATTTCTTGAGTCCTTAACTTTTCTTTGCAAGTTTCTGAGAGTTACTAAGGAAATGTTAAGTGCAGCATCCATCTTTTTAAAATCTCTTTCCATATACTCTGAAGCCTCTAGTAAGGTACTTTGCAGTTTTCAGGAACATGAAATAAATGAACTCAGAGAGTTACAGGGCTATAACTTTTACAGTGCTAATGCAGAGTTTCTGTGATCACGGATCTGTACAACATCTTCAATGGCTACATAGTGTTCCATTGTGTGGAACAACAGTTCACTCACTGTTATTGAGTTTCTACTTAGTAAAACTAAGACTCACAGTGCTGAGGTTAAACAATGAACAGACAACAATTACTAGTGGAACACACAATTCACAAAGGACATACATAAGTACATAGCAAAATATCCCATGCTGATTAAGTCTGTAATTTGTATAGTGTCAATAATTCAATAGTTTTTTTTCCTGTGGCTTTTATTCATATGAGTGTGCTTCATTAGGTCTAGATGATATCAAGAGACCCACAGTCAAATAGATTCTTTCACAAGAGAGCAGGATTTGTTCTAAAGTTCTGTGGTAAATTGTGATCAACTTAACTGAATCTCTTTCTTCTCTTTACTCTAGGTATTTTCATAAGGTGCATATCACTCTAGGCTGCCTTATGCACTAAACTTAAAGTACAGAAGGTTTGCTTTTTTATTTCTTGTGGTACTGATTAATCAACCCAGGATTTACACACTGATCTGCCTTCCAGCTCGCTTGCTTCCCTTCCCTTCCCTTCCCTTCTCTTTTCTTTTCTTTCAGGATGAGGACTTGAAAAGTCACAAGGCTGTCCAGGCTGGGATCACACTTGTTATCCTCTGTGTTGTTTTATTGTTGTGTTGCCTTCAGGTATCTTTGTGTTACATCTTCTTATGAGCCTGAAATTGCAATCACAGCATCAGCTTACCATTGCTTGCACTGAGGAAGCTGGGAGAGTGGGCAATCATAGCCTGACATGGCTAGGCTCCAGATATGACAGCCCTGGACACGACTGGGACCCTGGAACATCTGGGAGGAGAAGGCTAGAGCCTGAGGAGAGCAAGGTCCATGCTGATGTAAGGGACCGATAACCCCATGGCTCGTAACAGCTGGCAGGACTTCAAATAGTCAAACTGCTTCTAAAAGTGCAAAATGGCAAAGAACTGTTTCCAAAATCATGTTACTGTAAAATTACAATTAATGAATATCTTTGTACATAAATTTGGGGACATATCTTCAGATAGTTATTATTTTCAATTATTAAAGTGGAATTTTATATGTAATTTCATATAGTTCAAATTAATGCTTAAGATTACTTTCTGAAGGTATTTGAAGATTAATTTTTAAGACAGTTTTATTGAGATATATCTAATCCATTCATCTACAATTCAATGGTTTTTCATATATTTTCAGAGATATATAACTGTCATCATACTCAATTTTTAAACTTTTCATCATTCTCAAAGAAACTCAATAATGATTAACAGTCACTTCCCATTTCCCCTCAGCCTTCCTAGTCCTAGATAACTACTATTCTACTTTCTGTCATTATGGTTTGCTTGTTTTGAACAGTACCTATAAATAGAATCATATAATATGTGATCTTTTGTGAATAACTTCTTTCACGTAACATATTTTCAAGATTCGTCTGTATTGTAGCTTGTATCAGTACTTTTTTTGTGACTGCATAATTTCCCACTATGTGGATGTACCATATTTTATTTATCAATTGATGAACATATAAGTTTCCATTTCTCAACTGTTATGAGTAATATTGCTATAAACATACACATACAAGTTTTTGTATGTGCATATGTTTCCATTTCTCTTGGGTATATGCTTAGGAGTAGAACTTCTGGGTCTTATGGTAATGGTTCAACCCTCTGCAAAACTGCTAGATTGTTTTACAAAGCAGCTAGTCCACATTCTCACCACCACATATGAGGGTTCCATGTTATCCACAGCCGCACCAATACTTATTACCTGTCTTTTTGATTATGCCATCCTAGTGGGTACAAAGCAGTATTTCATTGTCGGTTTGATTTGTCTTACCCTGATGGCTAATGATGTTGGATATCTTTTCATGGATTTCTTGATGGAACATTTATTTTTAGGCTCTTAATAAATTTCAATCATTTTCTCTACAGAAAACTGTATTCATTTACAATGTCAATTATAGTATAAAAACTCTCTGAAGTATTATTAGCTCCAGTATACTTTTTTTCATATTTCAGATGGTGACATTTATTGTCCACTGTTCTGTTACTGATACATGGTTCCTAATTGCTTAATATTATTTTTCATGCCATATTCTGTTTCATTTAATGCTATGTAGATTTAATTCCCATTATTTCAAAACACAGTTAACTAAAAGCAGTCCACAGTAAACAAACAAAAATTTACAAAATGTTTCTACTATCATCATTAGGTTTTGGCTTCATAACATAGAAACTAATTTCTTTAAATTTTGTGTTAATTTTTATGATTGGAAAATGAAATGGCTGTTTTTATAGTTATATTTTCTTTTAAGTTTTTTCATTTTTGTACCTGGGGTCGAACTTAGGACCTTGTGCTTGCAAGGCAGGTGCGGTGCTACTGAGCTAAATCCCTGGTCCTCTTTTAAGTTTTTTATGAGTTAAGATAAATCCAATATACTTTTAAAAGTTTGCATTTCCTTAATTTCTAATCTATTTATTTCCATTCCTTTGTTGCATGCATTCTGGAGGAAATTAATCAACCATTGGTTTCACAGATATTTTTAAGTGGAAAAAAGACTAGCATGATGTAAAATAACCAAAGTCAATTTGGTTGCACACAACTTCTAGGTTATTTATAAGAGTTCTTAGGTACAGCATAACAGCTGCCAAAAAGTGTGAATTAGAAAAGAGTGAGCTACTGCCATATAAGCTTGCTATTACATTTTAATAAAAGCATATCTCAGACCAAATCTTGCAACACATAGATATTTATTTTTTTTTTAATTTTGGCAAGTCAGATCAGATAGTTTGTATACTCTTTTCAGTAAGCTTCATGAAGTCTAAGCTTTGTTTTAGGTGATCTAAACATCCCTTGCAGGATGTGGGTGGTCTGGTGGTGAGCATCAGGCAGAATCCTGTAACACAATGGCAGGACTGGACAGCTTCTGGGTCCATCCCTATGCGTACAAAATTTGGAACTTGTTAGGCCTTTACACTTTATTAATACAAGGGCAGGAGTGGTGTTAAGAATAATTAACCAGTGCATATATTTTGAACATCACTAGTGGCAGCAAAATTGATATTTAATTTCCATTGTGCATATTAACAAGCTACTAATTTCACCAGTGCAATGTATTTCTAACAGTAGCAAATTTTCTTGCTGTTGAAAGTGAATAAAGATGTGGGCATACTTGTAATAGCTGTTTTTGGAATATGGCGTTCTAATTACCTTTGGATTTGTTTATTTTTGCAATACTGGGGCTTGACCCATTTGCACTGAGCAACATCCTCGGCCTTTTTCTTGTTTTACTTTGAGACATTGTCTTGCCAAGTCACTCATGCTGGCCTCAAACTTGCCATCTTCCCACCTCAGCCTCCTCAATTGCTGGTATTACAGCTGTGCATCACTATGCCTGGCTGGAATATACATTCTTGATAGTGCAACTGACTGCTTCTCTGCTCCTTGATATATTGTACCTAGACGGCCCCATACACAATTTCCTATTGTCTTTACCAAAGAATTTAATGTATATTATAGACTTCACAACAGTGTGCAGTATCTCTTAGTGCTTCGTTTTCTTCTATAATGAGAAAGTAATGGAGACATTTATTTTCTACTCTATAATAGGTGCTTTGCATCCATCATCGCATTTAATTCTTATAGCAACCTTGTAGGTAACTATTATTTAATCCTCACTTTATGGATGTGAAAACTGAATGGGAGAGATTTTAAGAATGTGTCTAAGATCGCTTGGCCTATATTGACAGAACCAGAAATTGTCCCTGCCAGGCTGAACCACTTGGTGCAATATGCTATTTTCCTACTGTTTCATCTTCACTTTAGGGACTAGAAACACAGATTGCACTATACCTGATTCATATGTGTAATTGGTTAAAAATATTAGAGATTATACATATATAATAGTTTCGGAGGGATGTGACTGAGTAAAACATTATTTCTAAATTACATTGCCTAGTGGCATCCCAGCCTTCCATAAATATCTGTGACCAAGCTTGAGCTTCATGCCTGTAAGAAAAATATAAAAGCTAATATAATATAGTTGGGAACCGTTAAAATATAATGATGGGTTCATGAATATATAACTATGAAGGATAATTTAATATTTTCATTATATCCCTTTTTGTTTTCACTAATGAAATAAAACATTTAAAATGTATGGCTTGCTGCTTTCTGAGGATGAAGATATAACTTTAACTTTCTTTTGCTTTAAAAATTGTGTCTCAAGTCAGAATTCACAAATAGTATTCAATTGCATGGAGCAGTAAAATGAGGTGTTCAGTGTAAATTACCCTGCAGCCAACTTTTGGTTCTTTCTCTATGTTTTGAAAAATTACAAATGTTGCTGTTTAAATGAAACTAGATTGTCTTCTTTTTTAGAGAATTTCAAATAGAATGTAAGGTAGCTTTTGTGATGTACTTTGTAATTTGTTCTTAACAATATATTGATGTTAAAAACACATTTTAATATTTGCTTTTTCTTTTCTATATTGGAGGTAGAAATGAAACCATTCCTTTTTGTCATTTTCCGTTATTTCCTTTTCTCTCTCCCACATGTGCCTTGGATAATATCCTGACTAGATACGATTGTAGGCTGTTTTCCTGGCAGATTCTGATCTCACTGCCAGTCAACAAAGGAGGCTTCCCCAGCCCCTTCTCATATTCTGCACACTCCATTTAGAAATGAGAAGTCTCAAAGGTAGACACTACTGTATTACTGAAGCAGGCAGCATGGTCCCCCGGGGAGGGCCTGACCTGGAGTGAGAGTGTGCTAAGAGGGCAGGGAGTAATGAACAGTTTTGAAAAATGAGGTTATGTAAGTTAGAGCTGCCCAGAGATGCTTTGAAGGTCTACTGGGCACAGTTCTTGAAGGGGGCTTATATAAAACAAAATGTAATAATGAAACTCTCTCACTGGGGAGAATTTAAAATTACTCCTCATGAGAATAAATTGACACCATCAGAAGGCAGGACCGTGTCTTTATCCTTCTGTAAAACATGTTTGCTGTTTTCAAAGAATTGCTGCCTATAGCGTTTAATAAGTGACTGTGAAATCAATGCCTTCTCTTCAAAGATGCCACCCTGCGTTTAATGGCACTGAGTAGCACCAGAATATCTGGCAAGTTTTAGCTCTGTCTTCACTGCTTGATTATTTGGTGTGTGTGTATTTAGTTTGCAGAATCCTATCTGTATCTATTTTCTTTCTCTCTCTTAAAAAATTTTTCCTTTATTTTGCCAAGCTTTTAATACTGACATCAATTTTGTCATTATTTCTCAATGGTCCTCATGGTTTAGTGGAAGTGAGATTTGTTATAGGTATTTTGTTTCCCTTTGTATTTCCAACCCCAGAAAGCGGCCTCACAATAAGCTTCAGTTATTCTCCCTGTCACGAAGACAGAGAGCCACAGTCCCTGGATGAAACCGTGTCCATTGGTCCTTTTCAGTTTTTGACTTGTGCTTATGTGAAACCTCCTCTTAGCAGTCTGATGTGACACCATCAGGAGGAAGAGAGGACAGGATGGCTCCTATTCTTTTAATCTCTGAAACAGGGTAACAATTATTGACTCTTGGAAATTGAAAACAGATTTTTCTGTAGATCTAGACTGCCCATTGTATTAAGATTTGATCCTGATGCTTGTAGCTTGTTGCCATGGCTGTTTCCATTGATTTATAATGTAAAAAGCCATCCAGTCAAAAATAATAAAACTGTGCAAATATGGCAAACTTCTGGTCTGCAGCATAGATTTCTTAAGTAAATGAAAACAAATCAAACTGCTTTTTACTTTCTTGCTTTAAAATTGTTGCCAAGGGGCAGATTATGCACAGATCATTGGATCAAGTAAGAGTTATTTGTCCCCTCCTCAGGCCATACACAGGATAACAAATCATTTTCTTTCTTGAAATTACATCTTCACCAGGACCAGTATATAAAACACAGCTCTATTTGTTCTGCAAGTGCAAGGTCACAGCCATTCACCTGGAAGACAATCCTTCACAATTATTCCTAGGAAGAAACCTTGGAAAAATACTCTGTGCCCTTCATGATTCAAGGATGTAAAATGGGCTGAGACCTCATTCGGCAGGCAGAATTGTGGGTCAGGCGCTGTATTTAGAAACCGTCCACTGGAATACGGGAGAATACATCCAAGTGTGCAGTGTGTTATATTTATTCTCTCAGAAAATGTTGGAAATGTCAATCACCACAATAACATGTACATTTGTGGAGACTTTATCATTCAATTATAAATTAACTCATGGTTCCTTACAAGGTAGGTAAAACAATTGCTTAATTTTTCTTTATTTCTTTATAGATGAAGTAATTGCAATCTGTCTTGTTTAGCAGGATAGTAATAATGGAACTGAGAAATCATTGTTTTTTCCTCCTTCTTTGCTTGTCTTTTTTTTTTTTTTTTTGTAAACAGTGCATTGACTATGCACTACTTAACAAGTGGAGCACTCAAAACAGAGCCCATGGGTTAACTATAGAAGTTATATTCTACATGCCAAAATGTGCACCAACCAAAGGTAGGAAATGTGTTTCTACTGGAAGATAGTAACACTGAAGTCAGTTCTTCATGTGGAATACACATTGCGCTGGTGAAGGGCCACACAGGAGTCTTGTTTTATAAATCCTCATAGAAAATCGCTAAGAACTGTCTGCTCTGAATACAGTATATGAAAAATCATAGAAAACAAGGGGACCTAAAATTATTTTATTCAAACTCTCATTTTACAGTTAAAATTTTTAAAAAGTTTTAGATATTTAAAGTCATGTGCTCCAGGTTGCAAAATTAGAAAACCAGAGAGCTGAGAGTCAAATCTGTATTTTTAAACTCTGATGTCCCATGAATTCTTTACCATGCAGATGTTTGGTGGCCTGTGGACAGAGGTCTAGAGGACAGTGGTGGTCCTATTCAACTAAATGTGTATCCCTATTTTATGAGTATGGAAGTCCTGGTTGAGGAGTGTTTCCAGAAACAGTAAATTTTCCAAATGCTTCCTTGTCTGTGTAGGGGAGGGAAAACTGTTCCTCTGAAGGCTGATAATCGAGTGCATGAAATAAACTGACAGTAGATAGGTCAACAGGAAAAATGTATACACATTTATTATGTGCACAAGGGCATCACATGAATAAAAATGAATACTGCAAATCCCAGTGAGATCTAGAAGTTTATATATATTCTTCCTACAAGAGAAGGGATCAGGATGTAGGCAACTTAGGGAAGAGTAAATGATTTTGGGGAAAAGTACATGGGTTCTCACTGTGACAAACTCTGCCTGAACATGGTCAGCCTCCAGTCTCCTCACCTGTGATCTAATTTAATCCTCCCTGGAGGGGAAATTTCCTGTAAGTGCATTAATAAAAACTGAGTTCCTTTTGAGGGATCCATCTTGGGCCAATAAGGGAGCTCAGAGAAAGCCCCTGCTTGTGTCCACTGTTTCCTAAGGACCCCCATTTCAAAGTCATCAGCACACTAAAGCTTCATCATTTTGGGTAGCATTTCCTGAACTCCTTCCCCTGTCTTCTCATAGATTTGGAGCCTACAATGTGTCTTCTTCCAAAATAAAAAAAGAGTTATGTAGAATTACCTATATATTCCAAGCATAGGAATTAAGAACTACCAAAATATATCATGTACAGGTACAAATTCCCTATGACTGAGATCATTATGTATACCTAAATTGTACCTATAAAATAAAAATAAAATAAAACAACTTGATAGGGAAAAAAGAGATAAGAATTAAAGAAGGAATCTTTGTTCTTCATCCAACATTTAAGAAAGTATGTATCGTCATGTTCTATGAGAATCTCAATTATGCTGAAATCACATGAAAATGCTAAGGGACAAGTTTCCAGGCAGTCATAGTTTTGTTAAGACTGATCTTCACTTAAGTTTCTACTCTGTCAAACTGAGGAATCTTCAAAAATTGTTTTGTAAATTGATAGCCATGTTGACTCAAGTAGATTAAAGAGCACTACAACCACTTGATCTACTGAAGATCATTGATCTCTAGTCAAATAGTGAAAACAGCATACTTAAGAATAGAGGAAATCATTGAAACAAAAGTTTATGTGGAGTATGCTCGGGGCCGGGGATTTAGCTCAGTTGTTTCGCCGCCTGCTGCACAAGTGCAAGGGCCCGAGTTCCATCCCCGGTATCAAAAATAATAATAATAATAATAATAATAATAATAATAATAATGTGGAGTATGCTCTTTTGAGAGCATTTTATAAGAAATAAAAATGTTGATGAAAATGGGTTAAGGATAAGTAAGTAGCAGATGTTCATTGAAGAGGTTAATGGTATGAATGGTAGAAATATTTTAGTAATCTTTTATCATTTTTCTACATACATTTTGATTTATGTGTTTTTAATTTTTAAAGTTTATTTTGTATTAGTACATGTTTTCTGTACATAATGATCAAATTCATCATGAAGAATTCATATCTGTATAAAATTTATCTTAATTCTTTTTTATTTCCCTTTCCCCTCCCTTTGCTCCAACTTTTCTTCCCCTCCCCATTAACAAAAGCTCTGTTTCCATTTTTTTCCTTCCATTCTCTTTTTTTAAGAAAAATCTCCTTTTCCTTCCTTCCTATCCTCCTCCCCTTCCTTTGTTCACCTTCTTATTTTAAGAAGTTTTTCCTATTTTGTAGTATCTATCCTCATTTTGCTCCTTATTTACATTTTGGGTTTCTCACACAGAGAAACAGTGCAATATTCAAAATTCTGTGTCTGATTTATTTCACTTAAGATTATGGTCTCAAGATGTCTAAGACTACCTAAGACTGTCTCTAGTTTATCCTTTTTATGACAGAGTAGTACTCCATTATAAATACCACATTTCCTTTATCCATTCATCTGTTAATGGACATATGGGTTTTTCCCAAGATTAGCTATTATAAATTGTGCTGCTATAAATATGGGTATGCATGTGTCACTAGGGTATGATGATTTTAAGTCTTTGGGGAAGATGCCTAGAAGAAGAATACTTGAGTCAAATGGAACTTTTAGTTTTAGTTTTTTGAGGAATCTCCACACTGATTTCCAAAGTGATTGTACCAATTTAGACTCCCACCAATAGTGGAGAAGGGTTCCTTTTTCCCCACAGCCTTGCCAGCATCTGTTATTGGTTGATTTATTGATGATAGCCATTCTTTTTGGAGTGAGGTGGAATTTGTGTTTGTAAATTTGCATTTCTTGAATGATCAATGATGTTGAACATTTTTTATGTATTTATTTGCTTTTTGTACTTCTTCGTCTGAGAAATGTCTATTCATTTCAGATGCTCATTTTTGAATTGGGTCTTTGAAGTTGAGGGGTCTTATTTTTTTTGAGTTCTTTACATATTCTAGATATTAGTCCTTTTTCTGAGAAGTAGCTGGTAAAAAATTTTTCCCATTCTGTGGGATTCTCTTCACTCTGTTAGTGGTTTCTTTTGCTGTGCAAAAGCTTTTTAATACAATGAGATCCCAGTTGTTGATTCTTTGTGATATTTCCTGTGTAATCAGGGTTTTGTACATGAAGTCTTTGCCTACACCTATGTCTTCAAGAATTTTACCTATAATATTTTCCAGTAGATTTAGTGTTTCTATTTTTATATTTAGATCTTTGATGTATTTTGATTTTCGTTTAGTACATGGTGAGGGATATGGATCTAGGTTCAATCTTTGGCATGTGGAAAGCAAATTTTCCCAGCACCATTTATTAAAGAGGCTTTCTCGCAGTGAAGGTGTTTGATCCCTTTGTCAAAGATAATGTAACTGAATGTGCTTGGAGTTGTTTCTGCATCTTCTATTCTGTTCCACTGATTCTTGTGTTGTGTTGGCAGGGGATTTCTAGGGAGGTGGCTAAGAGTTCCCTGTAATGAACTTTGGCCTCTCTTTGGGTCCTTGCCTTCACTTCAGCAAAGAATGAAGAAGTGGAGCTCTTAGCAGAAAATGGGGGAGTCCAGATTGATATGGTATGAAGCAAAAATTTATTTAAAGTGTGGCAAATGCAGAGGAAGCAGAAGAAAAACTGTTTTAACAGATAGGGGGCATCCCACTTGGGATGCCTGGAGAGTTTGCTACTTCATTGTTATAGAGGTAAGAAGGTTTCTAAAAATAGCTATTTCACTGACTGGTGTCATCTAAGCCAATCAGGGTCTTAGCTTTTCTTTCAGGGTTGGAAACAAGGTCAGTTAGGGATTTCTTAAGCATGCAAGAATATGTGAGTGACATTTTCTTTTTTTTAAAAAAATTAATTTTATTGGTACATTTAAGGTATACAATATAATGACATTCATCATTGGAAATTTGCGCCTTTACATAATCCATCTTGGTTCTTATTTTTTTCCCATTCCCCTCCCCTCCCTTCAACAGCTCCACCCCTCCCTATCAAAAAAATCTTTGTTTCCATTTTTTATTTTTCTCATGTTAATTCCATTCCCTTCTTTCTTTTCCCCTACAGCTCCCACTTCTCCTTTGCAACTTTTGTTCCTATTTCACATTATCTATAGTACCTTTCAGTCCTTATTTACACTTGCAGTGTAATAGTTTCTCACACTAGAGAAACTATTCCGTATTTACACATATGTGTTCTATTTATTTCACTTAAGAGTATCTCCTCAAAGCGCATCAATTCAGCTATAAATGGCTCTAGTTTCTCATTCTTTATGTGTCAGTAATACTCCATTTTATAAGAAAGACCACATTTTCTTTATCCAGTTTCCACTTGATGGGCAATTGGGCTGCTTCCAAGTTTTAGCTATCACAAATTGTGCTGCTATGAACATGGGTGCACATATATCACTGTGGTATGATTCTTTTAATTCTTTGGGGAAGATACCCAGCAGGGGAATAGGTGGGTCAAATGGGACTTCGAATCTTAGTTCTTTGAGGTATCTTCATACTGATTTGCATAGTGGTTGCACCAGTCTACACTCTCACCAGCAGTGGAGCAGGGTTCCTCTTTCCCCACAGCCCTGCCAACATTTGTTATTGGTTGATTTCATGATAGCAGCCATTCTTTCTGGGCTGACATGGAATCTCAGCCTTGTTTTTATTTGCATCTCTCAAATGGCCAGTGATGTTGGACATTTTTTCATATGTTTGCTATTTCTACTTCTTCATCTGAGAAATGTCTGCTCATTTCAGATGCTCATTTTTGGATTTGGTCCTTAAGTTTCGGAGGTCTGACTTTTTAAGTTCTTTATATATTCTAGATAGTAGACCTTAGTCTGAGGGGCAGCTGGTGAAAATAATTACACACATTGTGGGTTCTCTCTGCAAACTGCTGGTGGTTTCTCTCGCTGTGCAGAAGCTTTTTAGTAGAAGAGATCCCACTTATTGATTGTGTGTGCTGGTTCATGGGCAACTGAGGTTTTGTTTATATTATCTTTTCCTACACCAATGTCTTCAGGAGTTTTAACTAACTTCTCTTCCAGCTGGGTTAGTCTTTTTGTGTTAATATTTATATCTTTAATCCATTTTGATTTTACTTTAGTGTATGGTGAGAGATATAGGTCTAATTTTAATCTTTGGAAAGTTGAAACCCAGTTTTTCCAGCACTGATTATTAAATAGGCGATCTTTCCTCCAGTGAGGGTGTTTGGCTCCTTTGTCAAAGCTGAGGTGGCTGAGTGTGTCTAGAGTTGTTTCGGAATCTTCTAATCTGTTCCACTGGTCCTCAGGTCTGTTTCTTTGCCAGTACCATGCTGTTTTTATCACAGTAGCTTTGTAGTATAGTTGCAAGTTGGTGATTGTGATATTCCCTGCCATGTCTCTGTTGCCTAGAATTGCTTTTGCTATTCTGGGTCTCTTCTTGCTCCAAATGAATTTTTGGATTGTTTTCTTCAGGTCTGTGAAGTATGCTGCTGGGATTTCAATTGGGATTGCATTGACTCTATATAGCAGTTTTGGAAGTGTGGCCATTTTTACTGTGGATTTTTCCTACCCAGGAGTAAGGGATGTCTTTCAATTTTCTGATATCATTTTCAATCTCTCTTTTCAAAGTGCTATAATTTTCAGAGAAGAGGTCTTTGATTTCTTTTGTTAGGTTGATTCCTAGGTATTTCAGTTTTTGGATGCTATTGTGAAAGGAATTTTTTGCCTATTTCTCTCTCAGTGAGTCTGATTTTTATGAACAGAAAAGCTATTGATTTTTGTGTGTTGACCTTGTATCCAGCTACTCTACTAAATTTGATTTATTAAGTCTAGAAGACATTTTGTGGCCTTCTTGGGGTCTTCTATATAGAGTATCATGTAATCTCCAAATAATGACAATTTCACTTCTTCATTTCCTGTCTTTATTCCTTTTGTTTCTTTCTTTTGTCTAATTGCTGTGGCTAATGTTTTCAAAACTATATTGAACAGGAGTGGTGATAGTGGACATCCTTGTCATCCTTCTTTTAGTATGAAGGATTTCAGTTTTTGACCATTTAGTATGATATTGGCTGTTGGTTTTTCATAGATGGCTTTTAGCAGATTGAGGTAGAGACGGTCTATTCCAAATTTTTGTAGGGTTTTTACCGTAAATGCATGTTGGATTTTGTTAAATGCTTTTTGTGCATCTATTGAGATGATCCTGTGGTTTTTGTCTTTGGCTCTATTGATATACTGTATTACATTTATTGATTTGCATATGTTGAACCATCCCTGCATCCCTGGAATAAATCCCACTTGGTCAGGGTGTATGATCTTCTTTTTAAAAAATTTTTTATTTTATGGGTACATTTTAGGTCTATAACATAATAACATTCATCATTGGAAATTTGCACCTTTACCTAATCTCTCTTGGTTCTTATTTTTCCCCCTTCCCCTATCCTCCCTTCAACCACTCCATCTCTCCCTATTTACAAAGAGTGTTTCCATTTTTTCATTTTCTCATATTAATTCCATTCCCTTCTTTCCTTTCCCCTACCCTTGCTACTTCCCCTTCCCCTTTGCCCCTTTTCTTCCTATTTCACATTATCTATTATATCTTTTAGTCCTTATTTACACTTTCAGTTTCTCACACCAGAGAAACTATTTGGTATTTACACATGTGTGTCCTATTTATTTCACTTAAGAGTATCACCTCAATGTGGATCCATTTAGCTATAAATGTCTCTAATTTCTCATTTTTTATGGTTGAGTAGTGCTCCATTTTATTTTTAAAAACCCACATTTTTTTTATCCAGTCTCCAGTTGATGGGCATTTGGGCTGCTTCCAAGTTTTAGCTATCATGAATTGTGCTGCTATGAACATGGGTGCAAATATATCACTGTGGTATGATTCTTTCAATTCTTTGGGAAAGATACCCAGCAGGGGAATAGCTGGGTCAAATGGGACTTCGAGTCCTAGTTCTTTGCGGTATCTCCATACTGATTTCCACAGTGGTTGCACCAGTCTACACTCCCACCAGCAGTGTAGCAGGGTTCCTCTTTCCCTATATCCCTGCCAGCATTCGTTATTGACTGATTTCATAATAGCAGCCATTCTTTCTGGAGTGAGGTAGAATCTCAGTGTTGTTTTCATTTACATCTCTCAAATGACCAGTGATGTTGAACATTTTTTCCTACATTTATTCACTATTTCTACTTCTTTGTGTGAGAAATGTCTGCTAATTTCAGATGCACATTTTTGGATTGGGTCTTTAAATTTTGGGAGGTCTGATTTTTTAAAGTTCTTTATAGATTCTAGATAGTAGACCTTTGTCAGAGGAACAGCTCGTGAAGATTTTTTCCCACATTGTGGGTTGTCTCTTCACACTGATGGTGGTTTCTCTTGCTTTGCAGAAGCTTTTAAATAAGAATTCATCATTGGGATCTTGTGCCTTTACATAATGTATCTCGGTTCTTATTTTTTTCCCCTTTCCCTGCCCTCCCTTCACCCCCTCCACCCTTCCCAATTTGCAAAGACTTTGTTTCCATTTTTTTCCTTTTCTCATATTTTTTCTTTTCCCTTCTTTCCTTTCCCCTACCCCTCCCACTTCCCCTACTCCTTTAGACCTTTCTTCCTATTTCACAATATCAATTATACATTTTTAAAATAACAATATCAAAATTTAGAGGACATTACCACAGATTTTACAGAATTTAACAGGAGGTAGAAAGCGTATTACAAAAATCTTTTTTGAAATAAATTTGACAACTTCTAAGAAGTACCTTGGAAGACAAATTAATGAAACTGACTCTGGAGGAAATATAAAATGTGAATAGCACCTATAAAAGAAAGTATATTCTGAGCTTGAAAACCTACCTATATGACAACAATAGGCTCATATATATTTTAACTGATAAATTATATCAAACATTTAAAGCAGAAGAAAGAAGGAACACTTCTCCCATCACTGTAGGAAATCAACATTGTGTTAATACTAAAACTGGATAATGATAACAGAAGAAAAAAGTATGAACATAGATAAAAATTTGTTCAACAAAACAAACAATTAGAAGTCAGATCTGGAGTATGGAGAAAGTGGTTTTACTATAGGGATGGGAGTGTTGGGTTCAGCATTGGAAGATCCACCTCCATAAGTTATCATTTTAACAGAGGAAAGGAAAAAGCCATATGATCCTGTCAGTAGTTGCAGAAAAAGTATTGGACTAAATTCTACAGCTGTTCATGGTAAAAGCTACCAGGAGACTAGAACAGAACCTTCTCAACAGATAAGCCATGTACTTCATACTTCCAGCAAAAATGCCTTATATGAATGGAAAAGATACAATGCTTTCTCCCTAAAGTGGGGAGCAAGGGCAGATATGCCTACTCTTCATCTGTCCATTAAACTTTGAAACATAGGCCCAAACCAAAATAGTCTGGCAATAAAAATACACAATTAGGATATGATTGGCAAGGTAGAAATAAAATCTTTATATGTAGATGAAATGATCATCTACAGAGAAAATACTAAGAAATCTCTAAGAGCCCCAAGAACTTGTATTTGAATTTAGCAGGATTAAAAAAACACAAGGTATATATAAAAATTCAGGTCTATGTATACTTGCTATAAATGAAGAATTAGATACTGAAATTTAAAACTTACACAGGAGTACAAAGAACCTAGAAAAGTAAAAAGAAAAAACACAGTGTTGGAAGCCATTTAGTACCTAATTTTAAGACTTCCTCTAAAGCTACAGTAATCAAGGCAGTGTTGGCATAAGGAAAGACATATAGATCAATGGAATAAAACAGAGAATCTAGAAATAGAACCACACATATATGGTCCACTGAGCTTTGAAAGATTATTTAACATTAACATTTTATAGAACATAAACTCAATCCAAGAGCAGAGGAAAAAATATTGTTTTCAGCAAATGGTACTAGAACACCTGGTGTCCGTATGTAAAAATTAACCTCAACCCTTTATTTCCATATGTAAAAATAACTTGAAAGGATCTATGAATCTAAATATGAAAGACTAAAACTATAGAACTTAAAGAAGAAATTATAAGGGAAAATGTTTATGAATTTAGGGTAGCCAAGAATTTCCTAGGATACAAAAAACATGATGTATAAAAGAAAGAAATTGATAAATGAGATTCCATCAAAATTGTTTTCCTTTAGGGCTTGAAATACATCACTCCAAGCTCTTCTTGCCTTGAGGGTTTGCATTGAGAACTTTGCTGTGATTCTGATGGGCTTTCCTTTGTATGTGATTTGTTTCTTTTCTCTAAGTGCTTGAAGAGCTTTGTTCTCCTGTTGAGTTTCTGGAATCCTAAATATTATATGCCTATGTGTAGATTTTTTTTGATCAAGGCTAGTTGGAGTCCTATATACCTCACTTATCTGTATGTCAAGTTCTTTTCCCCTGCTTGGGAAGTTTTCTGCCATCACTTCTGTGAACAGTTTTTTTATGTCATCTGCACTCCCTCCTGTTTCCTCATTGACTCCAATCAGTCGTATGTTATTTTTCTTTGCATTGTCTAGGAGCTGCTGGATTGATTTCTCATGGTCCCTTACAATTTTTAAGCAATTTTTCTTTTCCTGGTCACTAATTGCAATCTTATCTTCTGTATCTGAAATTCTATCCTAACATTGGCTCATTCTTCTGCATAAGCTTTCAATGGAGTTTTTAATCTCCTGGAAATCTGTTTGTATCTGTTATATGGATTCCATTTGTTTCCTATGTTGGGATTCCATCATGTTCCTCAAGTCCTCTATTTTTTTAATCTGTGTCCTCTCTAGATTTATTAATCATGTCTTGCACTATGGGCACAATCTCTGTTGCTATTTGACAAATTATTTCTGACTTCATTTTTCCCAGATCTTCTTTTGTTGCTAGTTCAGGGAGTCCAGGTGTTTGAGTATCAGATTGTTCCACCTCGTTCCCCTTTGAGGTTGCTGTAGGTGATCTGGACATCTGTTTTTGAGGCTTGTGTACACGTCTTCTCATTTCAATGTGTGTGGGCGTGTTGCTGGCACCTGTGCAGCTCACCTCCTCTGCACTGGAAGTGGTGCTATGGCTGCCAGAAGCCTCCATGTGTTTATGAAATTCTTGCAGTTTCTTTTGCTATTGACCTCCAATTTCATCACACTATGGTCTGTTAATATACAGAGGATAACTTCAGTTCCTTTGCACTTACTTCATCACATTCTATGAGCAAGTATGTGGTCTAATTTGGAGAATGACCCATGCTCAGCTGAAAAGAATGTGTATTCTGATTTTGTGGGGTAGAAGACTCTGTAAACATCTGTTTAGTTCATTTGTTCAAGAATTTGATTGAGTTCTAGTATTTCATTGCTTATTTTTTGTCTAGTTGGTCTATCTGTGACAGTGGGGTATTGAGGTCCCCCACTACTATTGTATTAGTGCTTATTTGATTGTTCATGATGATTAGTATTTGTTTTATGTAGTTGGGCATACTAGTGTTTGGTGCATGTATATTAATGATTGTCATCTCTTCCTCTTGGATTTTTCCCTTTACAAGGATGTAGTATCCTTCTTTGTCTCTGTTAATCAGTGTTGGTTTGAAATCCACTTGATCTGCAAAGAGGATAGCTACTCCTGCTTTTTTTCAAGTTCCTGTCACATGAAGGTTTATTTTCCACCCTTTAACTTTCAGACTATGAGTTTCTTTTTTAATTAAGTGTGTTCTTGTATGCAGCATATTGTTGAATCTTGCTTCTTGACTCATTTTGCCAGTCTATTTCTTTTGATTGGTGAATTGAGACCATTAACATTGATGGTTATAACTGATGTGTATTGACTTATCATTGCCATGACTTTTTCTTTTTGTTGGATTCTCCCCCTTTCCATTTAATTTCTTGTTGTACTCACTGGATTCATTCTGCTGGGTTTCTTGGGCCTGTAATTCTCATTGTCTTTTCCTAGGATACTGTCTAAAATTTTTTGGAGTGCTGGTTTGGTATTCATGAAGTCCCTAAGGTGGTCATTGTCATGGAAGTATCTTATTTCTCCATCAATTTTGAAAGATAGTTTTGCAGGGTACATCAATCTGGGTTGGAGGCTGTTTTCCTTTAGATTTTGAAATATGTCACTCCAAGCTCTTCTTGCTTTGATGGTTGTGTTGAGAAGTCTGCTGTGATTCTGAATAGCTTTCTTTTATATGTGATTTGTTTCTTTTCTCTAACTCCTTGTAGAATTTTGTTCTTCTGTTGGGTTTCTGGAATCTTAACTATTATATGCCTATGTGTAGGGTGTTTTTGATCAAGGCTAGTTGGAGTCCTATATGCCTCCCTTATCTGTATGTTAAGTTCTTTTCCCCTATTTGGGAAGTTTTCTACTATCACTTCTGTGAACAGTTTATGTTGTCTCCACTCTCTCCTGCTTCTTCATTGACTCCAATCAGTCTGATGTTATTCTTCTTTGCAACATCTAGCAGCTGCTGGATTGATTTTTCATAGTCCCTTACTATTTTTAAGAAATTTTTCTTTTCCTGGTCACTAATTGCAATCCTATCTTCTATATCTGAGATTTTATCCTTGCATTGGATTATTCTGCTGCATAAACTTTCAATGGAGTTTTTAATCTTCTGGAAATCTGTTTGCATCTGTTTTATAGATTCCATTTTTTTCCTATGTTGGGATTCCATCATATTCCTCAACTCCTCTATTTTTTAGTTTGTGTCCACTCTAGATTTATTAATCATGTCTTTCACTGTGGCCACAATATCTGCTGTTATCTGAGAAATTATTTCTGATTTCATTTTTTCCAGTTCCCCTTTCGTTTCCAATTCAGGGAGTCCATGTGGTTGAGTATCAGATTGTTCCCTCTGGCTGCCCTTTGGGGTTTCCTTAGGTGATCTGAAAGTGTGGTGTTGGGACTTATTTATGTGTCTTATCATTTCAACAGATGCAGCCTGCTGTGGCTTTGCTGAGGCAACTTTTTGCTCACTCAGTGGTCTTGAATTCTCAGCAAGCCCCTGAGCAGCCTTTACTCTCCTGCTCACCGTACACCAATTCCTGGGTTCAGAAAGTTGGCCTTCTGGATCATTGAGCTGACCTGTTGTCTGGGCGGGCTTCTGGCTGGGGCCTGTGCACACTTGGGTTGGTATCTAGGTGTGCCTCTCACTGGGGCCCCTATGTAACTGTTGTCTGGGATGGCCTTTGGGTGGGGGCTGTGCACCCCAGTTCCTGTTGTCTGGGCAGGCTTTGGCTAGGGTCTCCACACACTTATCAGTAGTATGGGGGTTAGCCTCTGGGTATTGCTTGTGTGCCTGTGCAGCTCTTTTCCATGTGGGTCCTCTTCTGTGGCCAATGGTATGGCAAGCCTCTGGCTGAATCTTGTGTGCCTGTGCAGCTCTTTTCTGGGTGGGCCCTCAGCTTGGATGGTTGGGCAGGAGCCCCTGGGATTGGGGTGGATCCCTAGCTAGGATCTGCCTGCAGCCACACTGGTCTGGGCCACACAGCTGCTCCCCAGGATCCGTGAGTGACCTTTTTATAAGGATATATTAGAGTACATTTTTAAGCACATGGTACAAGATAAGCATGTGATGATTTTGCACTGTTAGCCATATGAGTCTTGCCCTGTGTTTTCTTTTTTCTATGCCTGTCTAATATGCCCCTACACTTGGGTCTGATTTTTTTTTTTTGCCAGTACTATTCTGTTTTTATAATGGTAGCTTGTAGTATAATTTCAAATCTGTGATTGTGATGCCCCCTGTTTTGCTCTTACTGTCCAGAATTGCTTTTGCTATTTTGGGTTCCATGCGAACTTTAGGATTGTTTTCTCTAATTCTGTGAGAAATGCTATTGTTATTTTGACTGGGATTGAATGAATTCTTTATAACCTTTTTGGAAGTATTGCCATTTTCACTATATTTGTTCTATCTATCCAAGATCAGGGGATATCTTTCCATTTTCTGATATCTTCTTTGATCTCCTTTTTCAGAGTGCTATAGTTTTCAATATAAAGGTCTTTCTCTTCCTTCATAGATTGATTCCTAAGTATTTCATGTTTTTTGCTATTGCAAAAGGTGTGGTTTCCCTAATTTCTCTCTCTGTGCATTTGTTATTCATGTACAGAAATGCTATTCACTTTTGAATGTTGACTTTGTATCCTTCTATGCTATTGAATTTGGTTATTAAATCTAGGAGTCTTTTGGTGTAGTTTTGGGTGTCTTCTATGAAGAGTATTGTCATGTGCAAATTATGATAATTTAACTTTTTCCTTTCCTATCCATATTTCCTTTATTTTTTTTCTCTTGTCTAATTGCTCTGGCTAATGTTTCCAGATCTATATTGAACAGGAGTGGTGATAGTGGACATTCTTGTCTTGTACCTGATTTTAGCTTTCAGTTTTGACCCTTTAATGAGATGTTGGCTGTTGGTTTGTCATAGATGGCTTTTATCAGATTGAGATAGAACAGTTTTGTTCTAATTTTCTTTAGGGTTTTATTATAAATAGATACTGGACTTTATTACATGTTTTTTCTGCATCTATTGAGATGATCATGTGGTTTTGTCCTTGTTTCTCTTTATGTGGTATATTATATTTATTGATTTGCATGTGTTGAACCATCCATACACCTCTGGGATGAATTCTAATTGGTCATAGTGTATAATCTTTTTGATGATTTGCTGCCTTCAGTTTGCCAGTATTTTATTGAGGATTTTTCTATGTTCATTAGGGTGATTGGCCTTTGAACTCTTTTTTGGTTGGATCCTTTTCTGATTTTGGTATCAGGCTTTCTCTTGGTAATGTCTTTGGCAGTATTACTTACCTTTTGATTTTATTAAAGAATTTGAGGAGGAGTAGCATTAGATCTTCTCTAAATTTCTGGCAGAATTCAGCAGTGAATCCATCAGGACCTGGGATTTTCTTATTTGGTAGTTTTTTTAAATTACTTTTTCAATTTTATTGACTGATATTGGATTATTAGAATTTTTATATCTTCTTGATATAGCTTTGGTTATTCATATGTATCTAGGTATCTATTCATTTCTTGTGAATTTACTATTTTATTGAAGTACAGATTCTGAAAGTAGGTACTGATAATCTGGATTTCTGCAGAATCCATTGTGATTTCACCCTTTTCACTTCTAATTGCATGGATTTGGTCTATTTTTTTCTTTGTTTTGATAAGTTTGGCTAAGGTTTGTCTATTTTA
Organism: Heterocephalus glaber; assembly: GCF_053883595.1. Lineage (NCBI taxonomy): Eukaryota > Metazoa > Chordata > Mammalia > Rodentia > Bathyergidae > Heterocephalus > Heterocephalus glaber. Next base: position 57,248,535 of record NW_028258143.1, on the reverse strand, counting down.
TTTAATCTTTCAAAGAACCAACATTTTGATTCATTGATTCTTTGTATTATTTTCTTGGTCTCAATTGCATTAATTTCTGCTCTGATCTTTATAATGCCCTTCCTTGTACTTGCTGTGGGTTTACATTATTCTACTTTTTCTAGAACATGGAGGTTCATCATTAGGGTATTTATTTGAGCCTCCTCTGTTTTTCTGATGTGGGAATTCACCACTATAAACTTTCTTCAGAGGACAGCTTTCATTGCAGTCCATAGATTCTGTTATGTCATATTGATATTGTCATTTAATTGTAGACACTGCTAATTTCTTCTTTAATTTTATCCATGACCCATTTGTTATGCAAGAGGATATCGTTTAATTTCCACATGTTTACATAGTTTCTGTGATTCCTTTTGCCACTGATTTCCAATTTCATTGCACTATGATTCAATATGCTTGGGATTATTTCAGTTCTTTTTCATTTACTTAAGTATGCTCTATGAGGTAGTATGTGGTCTGTTTCAGAGGTCTCATGTGCTGCTGAGAAGAATGTGTATTCTGTTGTTGGATCGAAAAATCTGTAGATATCTAATAAGTCCATCTGTTCAAAGGTTTGGTTCAGTTCTGATATTGCTTTGCTGATTTTTTTGTCTAGTTGATCTGCCTGTTTGTGACAGTGAAGTATTGAGGTCCCCCATTACAATTGTATTAGTCCTTATCTGATTTTTCATATCATTTAATGTTTGTTTTATGTAGTTGAGTACACTGTTATTTGGTGCATATATATTTATGATTGTTATCTCTTCCTCTTGGATTGTTCCCTTAGCCAGTGTGTAGTGACCTTCTTTGTCTCTTTTGATCAGTCTTGGCTTGAAGTACACTGTTTCTGGAATCAGAATAGCTACTCTTGCTTTTTTCTTGGGGGGAGGGGTCCTGTTGCATGGAATATTGTTCATTTTTTGACTTTCAGTCATGAATTTCTTTTTGAGTTAAATGTGTTTCTTGTATGCAGCATATTGTTGGATCTTGTTTCTTGATCAATTTTCCCAATCTGTTCCTTTTGATTGATGAATTGAGAACATTCACATTGATGGTTATAACTGATAGGTATTGACTTACTTATCCTTGTCATTACATTATTTTCCTATTGTTGGTTCCATTTCTTTCCCTTCTGTTTAATTTCTCACCTTACCTAATGGATTCATTCTATTGGGATTTTTGGAATTGTTATCTTCACTTTATTTTTCTAGGATATCCTTGAGAATTTTTTTGGAATGGTGGTTCGGTGGTCATGATTTTCTTCAGGTGCTCTTCATCATGGAAATATCTTATTTCTACATCAATTTTGAAAGATAGTTTTGCAGGATACATCAATCTGAGTTGGAGGTTTTTTTCTTTTTGGGCTTGAAACACTTCACTCCAAGCTCTCTTTGACTTTAGGGTTTATAGAATTCTGCTGTAACTCTGATGGATTTTCCTTTATAGATGGTTTGTTTTTTTTCTCTAACAGCTTTTAAGATTCTGTTCTTATGTTGAACTTCTGGAATCTTGAGTATTAGATGCCTTGATGGAGTTTTTTTCTGATCATGGCTATTTAGAGTTCTGTGTGCTTCCCTTATCTCTGTATCAAATTCTTTTTCCGTGCTTGGAAAATTTTCTATTACTCATGTAAAAAACCGGTCTTTTTTTCCCTTTATGCTATCTTGTAATTTTTTACTGATTCCAATTAATCTTAGATTAGTCTTCTTTGCATCAACTAGCAGCTTCTGAATTAATTTTTCAGCATTTGTTGTTTTTAAGGAATCTCTCATTTGTTGCTCATCAACCTCAACCATGTCTTCTAGATCTGATTTTTCTGTACTCATATTGCTTGAGTCTGCTATCTGTACTGTCAATAGAATTTTTAATGTCCTGGATTTCTACTTGAGACTGTTTTATGAAATTCAGGTCTTTTCTATTTGAGCCATTCATGATTTCCATGCCTTTCCTTAGCTCCTCTATTTTTTTTTATCTGTATCTACTCTAGATACAATAATCATTTCTTTTTTTATGGTCATCACCTCTCTAATTATCTCTGCAAGTATATCTGCTTTGAGTTCACCAAGAGTGTTAGTCATCTGTTTTGTTACTTCTGCTGCTACCATTTCAGAAATTTCAGCGGTGTAGCTTTTGATTTCTTCCCCCTGATCCACACCCTGGATTTGCTTTGGAGGAGTTGGGAGCTGTTGGGGACATTTTGCTTCCATGTTTTCTCAGTTTTGATTTTGATTTTGATTTTGATTTTGATTTTTTGTATTGAGGCTTGCAAATTGCTTATGGTGGGTAGCTTTATTGCTAGTATTGAGACCTCTTTAGGTAATGACTACTTTTCTGTGATGTCTTCTAAGTGTACTTAACTATTGGTCTTTGAGTCTGTTCCAGGATCCTACCACCTCTGTTTATTAGGGATGAAAGGTTGTAGTCTGTTTGGCCTAGTGCCCAGTTTTTTGTTAATGGACTGTAGTATTGTTTATGATTGCCAGACGATCCAGGTATTGTCATACAAGGAAAACAAACTGATTGAAGCTACTATGTCACCTTGGCTAAAGTAGTACAATCAGCATTAACAACAGCAAGTACAAACTGGATAATGACAAACTATAACACTTTGCTACCTTTAACCATGGGAACAAGATCTATAGTTACAGAAAAAACTCTAAGAAAAATCTGATAATTATGTACAGTAAATATCTACTCAATAGAGTAATTGTACACCCTTTCACAATAAACCAGTATTCAGCCATAGTAAGATGTAGTTAACTAACTACAGATTCATAAGGCTATGGGTATGGAAGCATGAAGAAAAAAAAATAGATTGTGAAAAATAAAGCAATAGAAGATGTGAAGAGTGTGGTAAGATTGATATAAAAGGTCCTATTAAGGAGTAAAGGAAAATTAGTAGTATTAGATAATAGTATCAGGAAAAATCAAGAAAAGAATATAATAGGGAATAGAGACTAAAATAGAGCAAAAGAAAATAAGTAAAACTACTAAGGAAACAAGTTGAAAGAGAGTTAGCAAGAAAAGAAGAGAGATTTTAAAAAGCAAAACCTATTCAAACAAATACAACAAAGAAATATTTTTTTAAGGGAGGGCAAGAAAATGGGTGGTTGCTGGGATTGGTGGCACACACCTATAATCCCAGCACTCAGCAGGTTGAAGCAGAAGAATCACCATGATTTTGGGGCCAGCCTGGACTACACAGTGAGTTTAAGGCCAGCTTGACTACATAGTGAGTCTCTGAAGAAAGAAAGAAAGAATGAAAGAAAGAAAGAAAGAGAAAATTGGTGGTAAAGCTCCAAATTTCACCAAAAGAAAAAAATAGTAAAAGTTAAAAGTGTACCAGTAGAGGAGCAAGGAGTAAAAATCGGGGGGGGGGAAAAGGAGTAAAAATTAGGTTAAATGATGAGAAAAGAGAAGAAGAAAAAAAAAAAAGAAAGGGAGGAAAAAAAGAGTTCCTACATGTCTCCAGAAAAGTGTATTTTTTTTTCCAGGGCCTGGAGTCTTTAATCTTAGAAATCACATTTCTCTTTTCCCCTTTTCTTTGTGTGGAGGTTTCTCCATTCAAGGGTACCCTTCTCTGTAAATCACTGTTTGTAGCAACTGTCTAAGCTGGGCTTCAGCCTAAGAAATGTGTGGGGCATTGTATTCTGAGGCTCCTGGTGTGGATTCCTGGTGGTTGGAGACCAGCAGTTGATATCTGATATATATTCCTGTGTCTGGGACCAGCTGCAGACTCTAGGTGGAGGCTTGTGTTGGCCTGGGATGCCCAGGGGAGGTCCAGGTGCACCCAGGCCTAATGTGGGGAGATTCTGACAGCCTCAGTGAGGGCATAGGGTGCTGGGTGGTGTCTCATGGGCATCCAGAGCAATCATAAGATTGAACTTTAGGCCTTGCTACTAACCAGGCAGAGGACTGGCCTAATGCTCTGGGTAGGGACTCTGCCCAGACTCTGGCAATGTGCAGAGTGGAGACTGCTGCACCCAGGGTGGGGGCAATGCACCTGATGCTGAATGGGTACTCTTGCAGGCCAGGTGGACCAGAGACTCACATGAGATTTGAGGTCCCCATGGAAACCCTGGTTGCCCAGGACTAGAGATAGACATCAGACAATTTCTGGCTTGTTGTATCAGTCAGTGCTTACTAGAGATATAGATTTAATGCAAGATATACAAATAAATAAAAATTTACAAGATTGGCTTACAATGGCCAACTGCAGAGTCAGGTGTGGAAAGTGAAAAAGGGCTGTCTGTGCATTGGAGATCCAAAAGATCCAATCAAAGGCTGGATGCTCACTGTAGTGTCCTCTGTGACTCAGTATCGGGAGGCCACATGGTCTGTGATGGAAGGCTGAAAAGTCTGCACTGGAAGATAAGAGAGGATGTCCAAGGTGAAGGTGAAGACTAGAGCTCCTCCAAAGAAACAGAAGTGAGACTTCCTTCTTTGGTTCCCTTCTATACCATTCAGGCAACAATCCTACCCAGGATGGGTCTTCTGTCTTCAGTAAAGCCCTTCAACTACACCCAGAACCATGCTGATGCAATTTAGTTGGCTGTTTCTTACTCAAGTTGACACAATCAGTTAACTATCATACTGGTCTACAGTGGTCGCTGGGCCATGGAAGCTGGAAGTGGGCTCTAATGAGCCCAGGGTTCTCTGGGTATGGACTCAAACCAGACCAGTGATAATACTGTGTGCTGAGTGAATGTCCTGGTTGATGTGGGACAAACTTGAGGCACTCAGCAGTGACTTGTGCATGCATAGGGTCCAATATGGATAATCCTGACACAGGCAGCATTTGCTTGTTTCTCCTCTTGGAGTCTGAAATTGGGCAGGTGAAGGGAGTCTCTCCTATGTCTCTATACATGTTTTAATGCACACATGTTGACAGAGTTAAAGCCAGCAGACACCCTGGAATCTTGTTCTGCCCTTAACCAGCATCCCAATTCTATGAAATATTTACTTCTCTTTTTATTATTTTATATGCTATTTGGAAACTTTAAAATTTAGTGCTTTTATTTCTTTTATTTTGGAGATGAATCCTGTTTTAGTCAGCTTTCTCATTGCTGGACACAATAAATGATACCCACAATTTAAAGAAATAGAGGTTTAAGTTAGGTCATGTTTTAAGGATATTCAGTCCATGCTCGGCTGGACCCAAAACAGAAACATCATGGTGGAAAGGCATGGTAGTGCACTTAGTATATGGCAGCTGGGAAGTGTAGCAGGGGAACAGTGCCAGCAAGGAGGAGAGAAGAGGTCAGATATAGGCGCAAAAGCCATGCCTCCATAATCTTCCAAGACATGCCCAGAAGTATGCTCCCCTAATCCTCTGGATGTATCCCAAAGCCAATCAAGCTGACACTCCACTCAAAGCACTATAAATTCTACTTGGAAGTAGTGTATTTTGGGGGTATATTTCTGGGGTTATCAGATATTCTCTAAGGGATTATCAGATATTCTCTCAAAGATTTACTTTAAATGAGTTTTACAACAAATGTAAATGTGTTAGAGAACAGTTAGAAGTTTAATTAAGTTTTCCAGTTCAGTTTGTAGCTGAGAAAGAGAGATGTTAACGGGCTGCGGATGTAGCTCAGAGTGCCGTGCCTGCCTCGCAGGCACAAAGTCCTGAGTTGGATCCCCAGTAACAGAAAAAAAAAAAGAGCGATATTATTGTGACCCAAATGTCTTCTTCTTTTCTCCACAACACAGTCACAGTTAGAAAAGAAACTTAGAAAACAGGAAAGTGATGTGCTTCCTTTATATGGATGTTGTCAGCATTTTAAAACTTAGGTCATCATATCAATCTGTAAAGGCACCATGTTGACCAGCCAACATGTTGTCTGATGAGACTTTACAGCCACATATATATATATATATATATATATATATACACATATATACACACACACACACACACACATTCATTCCCAAGTATAAAATACATTTTAAATATTTCTTCCAAACTATCCTCCCAAGGAATGTGTAACTCTGAAAAACTACTGCCATAAATTTCCTTCCTTCCTTTCCTTTTCCCATTTTCTCCCCCCACCATCTTTCTTTCTGTTGGGGATTGAACCTAGGACTTCTGCATGTGCTCTACTACTAAGCTACACCCTACTACTATAAATTTTTAGAGCAAAATTCCTAAATTCTGCTACAGATCAACAACATTATTCTAAAAGCAAAACTAAATGAGTGTCATTATTATATCATTGACGGGGGACTCACAAAATCTCAGATGCAGTAAGATTCAATAGAGAAAAGATTTTCTTTGATAAAGCAAAATCTGATCAAACTAATTGTTGAACACTTCTGAGAAGGGTACATGATTACTAAACATGTTGGGTTAACCCATACTTTACCCCCTTTTGTGTTGGGATGAGGATCACCAAAAGAGAAAGAATGTCTATTTTGCATACTATATGTTTGTTTGTTGTTTTAAAGGAAGCTGAAGCTGTGGTGGTGTATATTTCAAGTTGGATGAAAATGTCGAATCTGTCTCTCCCCTTATTTCCTTCCTCATTTCTTAAGAGATTGAAATCAGCTGATGGGTGCTATTGGGCTATGAATAAAGTTTCAAGGCCTGATGAGATGGTTAGCTGGCAATTCTCAAAGAAAGTATTATTTATTTAACCAGCTAGGATGTGCTGGTAATCTCTGTCTACATTCAGTCTTGACCTGAATGTGGCATTGATCCACCCTGTCCTTCTGGCATGGGGTAGGACTGGAGGATTCCAGTAGACTCATGATATTGAGATAAATGTCCCTAACTTTCCGGTCAAAGGAATTTTGGATGAGGAGGAATGATTCACTGAAAATACATAGGACAAATGGCAGTATTCAGAAAGGCAAAACAGTTTGTAACCTGCCAATCAGAAAAAAGTGATTCTCTCAAAATGGGGAAAATCATTAACCATAATGAAGAACTTTACTAACATAACAATTAGAATTTTGGCATCAGTGGATCACTTAGTGGATATATCTCTCCACTGTGTAAATGGCATAAGTACATAGTTTATCCGTAAGGAGTTCACAGAAAAAAATATTCCCTGTCTTAAAGAGGAGTCAAGCTTTCATTTTCTTTTTTATTTGTAGCTTGCCTGTGAGTATGACAGGAAGATTTAGCCTTTGCAGAATATTCTTCTGGACTTGATTCATTCTGTGCTATGACTAATAGCTTTTTCTTATAACCACATCAAGAATTGAAATTGCTTTAGGAAACAGCATTCCACATCTCTAGTGAATTGCTTATCTTTCCTGAAGCAGAGTATATTGCTTATACTGTCATTCTTATGTATTTTCTGATGTAATAGAGCTACTGAGGTTATCGGTTACTTTAGACTGTTTGATGAGTATTGTAGACCACTTTAAAGAATGCTGTGCAAAACATCTGTATCAGATTCATTTCAGCCAAAAGTTGAACATGTGTATGTGGGGCTCTGAATGAGGTTAGCAGACAAACCTATTTTGCTGCCTTCTCTGAGTTAATCAAAGTGAAAATTTGCAAGCCAAAGCACAAACATTTTTATGTACAGGTAATACACAAAGCTTGGGGCTTCTGGAAACTCTGGTTAGTTGTGAGCAAGGAAAAAGTGATGGGACTTGAGAAGACCTTAAGAAAGTTCCAGAGCCTTTCATTTCAATAGGCAACTCTTGCTGTCTGAACACTTGTAGCAACAGAGGCTTCCACAGTTGTTCTCTGTGCCTCTCAGGTTGGCTTTGCCTTTTGACTTGCAGCATTAATTCATGTCTTAATCCCAGAACCACAGATAGCAAAGAGAAGATGGACCCCCACAGGAGACTTAGACAATTCAGACTCTTAGACAGGATTGTATAGCTCAGTGCAAAATGAAAATGCTGGGCCCTTTGTTCAAAACTTACTAAAAACTTTGGAGCTTGTGATATTAGAGCTTTGAATCATGCACAAGACCCTTCTAGGCATGGGTCCATTGTGACTGCACAGGTTATTTTCCCCCAACCCCTAAAAAGCTTGGCTTTTTGGTCTGGAAATATAAAGACAGAGAGGGATTTGCTTTCAATCTACACAGTTTGGAAAGCAATAATAGAGTGGACAAAGTTTGTTTGTGGCATCTTAGAATATTTATATGTTAAATAACGTTTATTTTATTCAGAGAACTGTAGCTGGATATCTGGTATCTTGGAAATTAAAGTGTTAACTTTGAAAACTTAGTACAAAAGTTAGTGCCCAGGTTTATTTTATAAACTTTCCTGCAACTACGTCTTTTTGGGTGTTTTTTTGCCAACAGAACTAGATTTACCCATTGACGTCAAAGTACATAGTAAAATTTCCAGGTTCCCACAAAGATATTCTGTCTCCCAAATATGTCCCCCACTGAGGTTCCAAGGTAGGTAGGGTTAGCATGAACTCCTTTATGACACAGCAGAAACAGCTCTTTGCTTGAAGAGTCACATTGGGTTAATCCAAGAGTTTCTTGTTTGTGCCAGCCTTGGGGCTGGGTTGAACTATGGAAGCATCAACAATGCACTCTCAAAGACTCAGTCTGGGTATGAATGAAATTATTGAACTCTTTGTTTCAGAAGCATATCAAGAGGTTGAGATAGGAGTAAATGTTGCATGTATTGATTCAGACCTGGGTTGTTTTCCTTAGAGCTTCGGAGTGAAGATACTCACAACACTTAGAAGAGATGAGAAAACCCTGCATCACAAGATTTGGTGTGTGGCAGTGGTTGTGCCCTGTGACTTCTCATGGTTTATTTACTAGAAATTGTGTTTCTAATTTGACCTCTGGCTAACTAGTTTCACATAACTGGTCAGCTTTTAATGAATGGACTATGACAATGGGGAAGAAACATTAATTTAACAATGACATCCCTGAAGGAATATTCTAGAGCAGTGGTGGCAAGCCTATGGCGGGTTGTTTGTTATCACTGAAAGCTCTAAAAGGTAGTAAAAGAATGTTACCTGGTTCTTTTTATCATAACACAAAATGTTAAGCAAAAGTAAAAATATAATAGATAAAAATTAAAATGCAACAGAGAAAATTCTTCAGTCTTTAAATTTCCATAAGGACAGAGGAGACACCATACAACAGGCACACCCAGAATGTTTGTTTCTCAACAGAGTAGTTCCAGAGACAGCAGCCTTTCTGTATTTATGAAATTTAGCATTTAAGGAACGGCTCATAAACAACTTCATTTACATAACCTTCTGTATGCCTAAGAAACTTGGTATATATCATTCCACTTAGCTATAAGAAAAATTTGGCTCAAAATCAAACATTTCACTAAAAATATTCCTCAGTGTTTGTAAAATGATTCTGCAAGGTATTAATAGTTGTTCCATGATAGTTCAGTGCTTTGAAAAATACCTGATTTTATCAAGCATCACAGAAGATTAGGAAACTAGAAGTATATAGTAAAAATTCTGGATGCATATAATTGAAGCCTTTTTATTTGTCTTCTCCCCTTTTGTCCTCCAGAAGAGTTAGAGGGTCCTCTGGCTCTCAATTCTGACAATAAGAAAAGCTGCATTCAAAAAGCAGATAAAAGCTATAGCACTGTAGATATCTGCAAGTTAGTGTGGTACATATTTGAGGGACAGAGTGTTTTCATGGTGTCCCTGCAATCTTACTATGTATGTAGATGTCAAGTCTGCCTCTGAAAAAGCACACAAAAGGATGTAGCTGCAGGAGAGCTTGCTAAACAAACCTGGCTACTGAATGTTGCATTTAATCTTTCAAGTTAACATTTTAATTTCCAAGATATCAATTATCCAACTGAAGTTTGACTAAAATAAGTGTTATATTAGGGTTATTCTATATTATGTAGAGACTGAAAGAGGTGACTATCCTAAGTTAATTTGAAAATAGGTTCACAATAATATAGAACAAGCCTTCTTTTCAAGTATGATCAGGACTGGTAATTGCTTAATTAATCCCAGAATTCATTAACATATTGAATCATTTCAAAATAATACATATGCATAGTAAGCATTATATCTTAATTTTTTAAATTAATGTACATTCATTAGACAATATTTTTATTATGGAATTCTCTTCTTATTGAGTTCACTACATAAAAAACCACTTTGCTATCCTTATATAAACAACATTCATAATACACTTTTTATGATTAATAATTTATTCAACTTAAAAATGAAGCTATAATCAAAAAGTACTTCCAAAGCCATTAAAAATACTTCTAGGCTTTTATGAATTTTCTCCAATTTTTTTCACAATTGCCTTACTCCACTTAGCTTCAGAGCTTGTCTTTTTGATGATATAATTGTATTAATCTATGGATTTTAACTTAATCTTCCTAGAAAAAATTATCTTTTTCAATTAGTGGTTTATATAACAGAAACTAATATCTGAACTTAAAATACTGAGTAAAAATGACATAAACAGGCTTTCTCACAAATGTCAAGAACACTTGCTAAGCAAACATACTGAGCAGTATTGGTTTCCAAGCTGCAGACTTTTAGCATGCTATCAATACACTGGTACGTTTTACAGAGGTCATCATTTTGGGCTGTAAATTGGTTAAATGGAGGTCATTAAGAGCACTCTTAGTATAGTAAAAACTCATGGTTTTCTAATGCTCAATTGGCCTTGATATTATGGCATCCTCAACTCCTTCTGGCCTTTCCACTGTATTCTGAGAATTTCCAGGGATATGTTCAATGTGATTACAAATGAATCCTTTAATTTTCCTTAAACATCCTGGGCATCAGTTGCTCTAAGCCTCATGAAGGCAACATCCTTTAGATGGCAACAAGTAAGAGCCATTGTTGTTGTTGTGGGGAAGAAATTTCATTCCCTACATGTAACCAGCCCTTTAAGGTCTTCCCTCCCTTTGTTCCTCCCTTCATCTCTCTGTCTCTTCCTTCCTTTACTTCTTCCATATTTTGAATCAAACATAACATAAGCATATAGGAGCCAGCACCTCAGCCACATTTTCAGTGTTAACAGGATATACTGTTAATCACTCCTTTCCCTCTGACATTTGAGGCAATTAACAAGGGTAAACCTTACATATCGGGCCCTCTGTTCTCTTAGGAGGAATTCTTTCCCAAGAGACATCTAAGTGCTTCATGAGAAGGAAATCCTGATGAGTCCAGTGCCCCAATCTACCAGACATTGCCTAGACATGGGCCCAAAGCTCAGACATTTCTCAACTCTCCATATTATATCTTGCCTCTGTGTTCCTTCTTCATTATTAGCTGCAGCTGTAACAGTGTTGGTACTATTTATTATATGTGCTGAATACCATCCCTAAGCACTCTATAAGTATTATTTCATTTAATCCTCATAATATATAAGGATGTACTATTATTATTCCATTTTTTAAGAAGGGAAACTAAAGTCCAGGGAATAAGACATACAAATAGTAAGTGATGAAGTAAAGGCTGGAATTGGCTCTTTAATCACTATCTCTACTGTGTCCAAGAAAGAGAACACAGAACCCTCATGAATCATGGCTCATACGGGACAGAGTAGGCCCACAGAGGCTGTGAAAAGGCAATAACCTGGCTCCTAGAGACATTTCTGTTTGTCCTTTACTCTGTCCAGTTTTATGGCCTCTCCAGGATGATGCTGTGAAGAAAGCAAGGATGTCTCTGAGAAGGAGTTAAAAAGTGGACTAACATCATGGTAGTAGCTGCAATTCTCACTTCCTTGAGTGTGTCAATGTGGAAGATGGTAATAGGCGTGTTTGACAACTCTGTGATAATTCAGTGACATCTACTTATTCTGTTTCTGTACTTGCAGGAAACAGAGTATGCTTAATCTTACCCTAGGTCAGGACAAAAAAGAACTGGAAGGGAGGGTCTCTTTTCCTTTTATAATTTTCTTGTTACTTGAAATGACATGACCTCCTTTTAGAGAAAACTTGTTTTAGATCAAAAGGTTTTTGTCAAAGATCACTTTTTAAGGGTAACTTCTTCAACATGATGTGTAAGCTATAGTGAAGCACATATAAGTAATTAGGCATTGTTCTGATTCTTCCTGTAGCAACTTATTAAACTTTTGGGATCTCACTTAGAATTAGTATCTTTGACTTTGCACTGCACCAATTCTTAAAATTTTTAAAGTACAGAAACAGAAATCCTCTTTTTTCAAACTGAGGCAAAAGGAAGTGGTTTGAATTAAAATCAACATTTCTTAACATTGACTTCAAAGCTCTTTCTGTTATATTGCATTGCCTTCTATGCAACTGATCAGTGGATTAATGAATTTCTATAAATATGGAGGCTGAAATGCCCAGAATGCCGTTGAAAGAAGAGATTATTGTTCCTTACTGAGTTTTGTTTTGTTGTTCTGCTTAAAGGAATCACTCAAAAATGACAGGAACCTCTGTTATGCTTCTGTGTTCCCTCCATTGTATAATTGTAGTTTGAATTACATATCTCCCAGTACTCCTAGCAGGTTAAGACGATTTGGTACATGGAAGAAAAGGTACAGATTTTTTTTAAGGGGAAGGGGTTTATTTCACTTACAGTTTGTAGAGGTCTCAGTCCATAGTTGGCTGGCTCCAAGGTAGGGTGGATGGCAGACCGTCATTGCAGAGAAGAAACAACATGGCATGCACAAGGTAGCAAAAGCAACGAGAGAGTTTAACGGTGTCTCTCTTCCCCTTTTATCTTATTCAGACCTCTAGGATTAGGGTAGTGCTAAACCACTCACTCACATGTAGTGGTTCAGTAATCAAACGCCCATAATCCCATCATCACACATATCAGCTTCATCTACCTCTGACTGAATGAGGCTTTGGGGGGACATCCAGACCCAAACCATAACATTCTTCCCCTGGCCCTCCAAAGACTCATGTATATTCCTTTATACAAAAGGCATTTAGTCAATCTTTAAGAGTTACCAAAGTCCGAGGTCCTGGGATTTAGCTCAGTGGTTTCGCCGCCTGCTGCTCAAGTGCAAGGACCGGACTTTGATTCCAGGTACCAAAATAAATAAATAAATAAAAAGAGTTGCCAAAGTCCTAACAGTTTCAGCATTACTGAAAAGTCCAAATCCAAAGTTTCCTCTCAGATTTAAAGCAAACTCTTGGTTGTAAGCCCTTGTACAAAGGAAAAGAAAATTAAACACTTTCAGCATTCAATGGCACAAGATAGACATTTCTGTTCCAAAAGTTACAAACAAGGGGGGGGATACAAAGGACTTGGACCAAAGCAAGTTGAAAATCCAGTAGGGCAAACATTAAGTCCCACAGTTCCACTTCAAGCATCTGAGATAATCTGTGGCAAGTTGTGAATTCTAAATGGGTTGGGTGGCAATTTTCCTGTGGCACTGAGGGTTGTTGTAGCTCTCATGGCTTCTCTCTTGGGCTAGCTCTGCTCCCTCCTTGCAGTTTTACTCAAATGATCCAGGCTCCTGGCTTCTCCAAACCTCTGGGGTCTCTATGCACCTTTGGCTTCACACACTGCCCTCTCAGGGGCACACTGGCCGGCCTCCCAGACCTTCTTCTGAAGTCTGGGTGGAAACCTTCCTAACTCTACAACTCTTGCATTCTACATGCACCTAAAACTAGTGCCACATGGATGATGCCAAGGTTTGCTTCCAGCTGTAGCAGTAGTAGCCAGTTTTCCCTCTCTCAGCTATAGAAGCCCAGTGCTTATGAACTAAATCACAAGGAACAACTTTCCTAGGACACTATTATTCTGGAACATGGTGCTTTGTGGCTTTCTTCTCAAAGCAAAATCTCTCACCTTTACAACTCTGAAACTGCAAAGGGTGGAGTCCTGCTGCTTCCCATGATGCCCTCAGGCCTTTTTTTTCCTATTCTCCTGATCCTTCTCAGCAATCAAGATCTCTGCTCTATCTTTGCAGTCCACAACTTTACTGGAACTTCGTTTCCAGCCAAACTTAAAACATTTTAAAATCATTCTGCTGAGCTCTTTGCTCTTGATTCTCCACTTAGATCTGGCTAAAAGCCCCCAGTAGTCACCATGCCACCACCTCAATATTCAACTGACTTGAAATTTCTTCTGCAAGATTAATTAGTCCACCACCCCTAGTCTCAGTCTCAGGCAGTCTCTGGGCACAAAATGCAGACAAATATTCTGCCAAGCCATAACACACATCATCTGGAGTCCAGCAGCCAATGCAGTCCTTCTCAGCAGAAACCTTCTGAGCCAGGTCTTTACCGGGTTTCTGGTCTTCTGAGCTCTGACCAGAATCTCCCATACAGAACAGCCTAGGGCATTCTAATGCTACTTGTGTAGCTGACATCTCTGAATTTTTCCTAACTCTTCCCCTTCCCACCAGCCATTTCCAAAGGCTCTTGAGCCACATGGTCAGGTAATGTCACAGCAACAACCCCACTTCTCTGTACCAAATTTCTGTGTTAGTTACTTTTCCCATGTTGCTGAGACAAAATATCCAACACCCAAAGTTGAAGGGGAAAAGGTTTAGTTGGCTTACAGTTTGTAGAGGTTTCAGTCCATAATCAGTTGGCTCCAAGGCAGGGTGGCAAAGGGGCAACAGTTCATGGTAGCAGAAGCAACAAAAGCAACAAGAACTGACGCAGATTAAATAAAATGAAGCTGGAGGCAAATCATGGTAATCCTTTAATAGGTATGGTAATTTAAAATTTCCATGCTCTAAATGATCGTTTTCTCAAAAAATCTTTACTGTTCATTTGCACTATTAATTTCAGTTTATAGCTCCATTTGACAAGTAGGTATTTTAGTAAACTTATCAAAGAAAATGGCAGCAATTTAACTACCATCCCCAAAATGCTAATAGTCGAAGCACAGCATAACCTTATCAGAAGCAATTGAAGACCATTACTGAAAATCAAATATGCACCTTAATTCAGTTGTATCAGATGTCAGTTAATTTGGTAGACTATTAGAAAAGCTGGAATATATTTCTCAAAAGGATTTATTTGTGCAGATTGGAGTAGCTGAAACTGGAAGGTTCTTAGTAATAGTTTTTTAATTTCTACTTTATGAGCTGCTGGGTGCTATAATAACAGCTATATTCAGACACAGAATGCTTAAATAATTTGCTCAGAAACTCAGAAATGTAAAGCAAGTCAGATTTGGAGCCCGGTAGACCCTGGGCAAGATGCATGTTCACTACCATGCTTCTACCTCCTTTCCACAAAGCAAGTCAGTGGCTTTGGCATAAAGTATTCTTGGATTCAAAACTGGGCTCCACTACTCAGGAGCTATGTAATCTTGACAAATTAATTTATAACTTTGATTCCTCTTTATTAGAAGAGAGAACACTAGTGTTACTCTCATGGGTTTGGGGGGGGGCGAAGTTTATGTGAAATGATATGTATTTAATACAATGCTTGACATCTCATAAGAACTTAACAAATGTTAACCTTTATTATATTAATCTTATTATTATGACTTATTATTAATCTTATTATTAGGACTTAAAAATAAGAAAATATATTACTGAACCCAAGTAGCTTTCAATTTAATTGTGGCCTGAACTATGTATGTCAGTGCAGCTTAATAAGAATCAAGAACAAAGGCATAAAGAACAAAACCCTGTGATTTGAAAATGCTCAGAGAAAGCACTGGTATGTGTGTGTATGCCATTCATACCTACTTTCAGCAATAGGAAGAAATGATAAATCTTAAATTTTTGACATATGAACTTTCTAACTTTTCATTTGTCCTGTTGTTACAGTCCATTTAGAAGGGCAAGCAATTTCATGCATTTTGCCATGTATCATTTTTAGCTCTTCCACTTAGCATTAAACTAAAATCAGAACAGTATTCATACACTCTCAAATTAGATAGGTCCTTTTCAATAATTGTCATATTTCAAAATTTTTATAAACCATTTCTATTCTCAAGTCCTCCAACAATTGCACAGAAAGAGATGACTATTTTGATATTTATAATTGCTTCTAAGTAGATGAAAATTTCATAGAAGGAAATATGAGCACCAGTGCATTAAAGAGAATATATATTGCTAATTTGTTTTATTAATTGGTGCTACTTTGGGAGTTGATTTTGTCATGCACTTCTGATAAGAGCACCTCATCAGCCTCAGAATTCTTGATCTAGGTCACTTTTCTAAACTGTCAATGTCAGTTGCCTTGCTTAGTTAACTGAAGCAATAAGAGTGCACAGATTTGATGACTAAACATGTTTATGTTATGGCTATACCTCGTGAATGAATAATTTTTTGTTTTCTGTCTTGGAGTTCAACTATAAATTCATAAGTACCGTGTATTTCAAAACAAAAAAAGATTAAGGAATCTATAACATATGAAAAAGTTTCTTTTAACCCAGCAAATAACAAAACACTTATGAATGCATGGTTCATTTTTCAAGAAATTGATTCATCACAATAAATAAAAATCCTTAATGTGCATTCTTACGTTTGGAAAATAGATGGGAGTGTGATTTTGATATCATTATAGCTGCTTTCTTCCATTATGTAATCTTTCCTCATCTCTATTCTTTGTGATAGTCTAAAATGTTTCTAGTTTTCTATAAAACCACTTGGAGTGGATTAGATAAAAGAGATGCTGATTAACGTAAGTACCAGTAGCTCATTGTTTATGGTGCCACCCTGTGGACTTGATGCATTACTGCTGCTCATACAGCAGGGACTGCGGGGCCCAATGAGGTCAAATCTGAAGCGTAAAAAGTGTAAACAGGGTGGGTGAGGTGGCTCATGCCTGTAATCTCAGCACTGGAGAGGCTGAGATAGGAAGATCGCTGTAAGTTTGAGGCCATCCTGGACTGCATAGTGAGCTCAAGGCCAGACTAAACTACACACCAAGATCCTGTCTCAAAAAACAAAAACAAACAAACTAAAAACAAAAAGTATATCCTTAGTATTTGTAATTATTTGTGTTCAAATTAATTGTGTCAGAAATTATTTGTTAGAAAATTGAGGTAAAGACAAACTATAGTTAAAAATGAGAAATGGAACAAATTATCTCTGAATTATTTAATGTTGCCAAAGGGAAAATATGTGTTTTACAAAGGCTTGCTTTAAAACTACATTTTTTAGGATCAGTCCTATAGTATAAAAAGAAGTAGCACTGCACTTAAGGTTTTCTTTTGGCTATCAAGAAGTTACATTTTTTCAGCACTTCTAGATGGTAAGAAATTAGGTGCTTGAAATTTCATCTTGTTGAATTATAAAATACTTAACCCATCCCTCTTTTCTTCTTAATTTTTCTTTCTCTGAGCACATTAGTATATGATTCTTCTTGCCACAGATTTCTCTCACAGGAGGTCATTAAGTGCATTTGAATGAATATGGATCAATATATCACTGAAGAATAAATAAATAAATAAAAGTGCTCTGTGCCCCGCTAGCCTGCATTCTGTATCCAGTCCTATTTTTATTTCTTATGTTAACTAATTTGAAGCCTGTTTTAGGGGTACCTATGATTGCAGTGTTGCGAGATCAGACTATCATAGTATGTTCTGACTTGGGCCTTAATATACGTCATTTTTATAAAGCATAGGAAGAAGCAGAAATGAATGGGTAGTGTCTGAGTATTATCTTGCAATATAAAAGTGGGGTTAAAATCAAGGTCACAGAAGAGAAAACTGGGCAATATGAAGAATAAGATCCTGTATTACTAATTAAAGACATTTAAGGAGGAAAAACAAAGAAAACACCTGAAAACAATTCATTTTGATGATAAGTGTGTAACATACTCATTTAAGTTTCATTGAAGAGCCATTTTCTTCCATTCGTGATGAGTACAGTTGAGATTATTATGCCATTGACAGTCCCGAGTAAGAGTATATGTTCTTTTCTGTGATGTACACTTTTACAGGCCTAGTTGCAAAGGCCTACTTTCCTTGTCTCAAGACCAAGAAACTACAGGATGACAGAGAAGTCAATATCCAGCTATTCTAGATTCATCTAAGAGCAGAAAGGAAACACTTAAGTTCATACCTAGGTCCTTACGTGGAAAAGACTGAGTACTTTCTCTTAAAGTGAATAAGAAACAAAAGGAATCACTAGTGGAGATACCACAGTTTTAAAATACTTTATATACGATATTAACCTATCTCTTGCAAAATGTCTCCACAAAGATAATTTAGTAAACAAGATTGGTATGCATTGAGTTGTATTCTAACTATACCCTGAAAAGGAATTAGTTGAGACCCTAACTACCAGTACCTCAAAATGTGACCTTATTTGGACCTAGGTTCTATAAAGAGATAATCAAGTCAAAAATGAGGTCATTAGGTCAGGCCTTACTCCAGTGTGACTGGTGTCCTTTATAAAGGGTGAATTTGGATGCAGAGACAGACAAGCGCAGAGGAAAGACTATGTGAAGCAGTATAGGGGATGCTATGTAAAGATTGGAGACATGGTGCCACGAGCCAAGAAATGTCTGGGGCTACCAGAAGCTGGAGAGGCAAGGCAGGATGCTGGCCCTACAGGCTGCGGAGGGAGCATGGCCCTTCTGACACTGATTTCAGACTCCACCCTCCGGAACTGTGAGATAATACATTTCAGTCCACCTGAGCCACGTGGTTTGTGGTACTCTGTAGAGCAGACCTAGAAAAATAATACAATAAATATTGAGCTTGTACTTGCTGCCATTCCCTAAAATGAGCACTTCATGAGCACTGCCTTACTTCACACCAACCTTGGAAAGTCTATTCTTATCTTCTCGAGGTATGAACTGATGAGGGTGAAAACTTACTGAGGTTAAGTGATCTGCCCAAGGTCACATAAGTTGTCAATGAAGGAGCTAAGATGTAAGCTAAAGTCTATTTAATGCTAGATTCTGCTCTGTGGTCCGTGTGTTTGTGTGTGTGTGTGTGTGTGTGTGTGTGTGTGTGTGTATGTGTGTGTGTGTAGAAATCTGGTTCTACTTAACTGGATTACTCAGGGTCATAGCCGCATTCATGCCATCATCCTATCTCATTAGAACCAGTCACTTCCATCTGTAGAAGAATTAATTTGACGTTCACTGGCAGCCCCACCTTTCACTTTCAAAGACATGAGTGGCATTCTCCATTTCTCTGTCCATAAAAGGTTGATAATGTTCTTTGACTCTTTGTAATTTGAAATATATAACCTTATTGGCCTCTTCTCCTACACCTCTCCATTTCTTTCTGCCTTTTTCCATCACCCAAATCAGTGTAGTTTAATATGTGTAATAGAGTGGCAAGTCTACATGAAGTCAATTTTCTGCTTCACCAGAAATTCTTTTTAAAAAATCCAACAGATGCCTTTGTCAAAAAACTAAATAAATCTGCACTGAACTATGTAGATACTGGAGATACTGAAAACTGGGCTAAAACTTGAAACTTAAAATTTGATCAGTGAGAATAACCCTCTCATTTTGAGAATGGGTTGTTTCTCTAAATATCAGAATAAGTGGCTTCATCTTATTAATACTTATTTCTACTTTACAGTTTTCTAATCCAAAAAGCCAACAAATAAGCTTAACAGGTATGCACACTTGATTTCCTTTGGAGATAGTACTATAGGACACCAAAGAAAGCATTGCATTTAAAAAATATGTGCTGAATCAATTGGATCCCTATATAGAAAAGAAAAAGAGGACATCCAACTGCCTGCATACTAAGAATCAGCCCACCTTGAACCAAAATATTAAAAATAAATGCAACTATACTAAAAAAAGAAGTAATTTTAACTTAAAACAGTGCCATAAATTTATGCAATTTAAAAAAAGAAATTTCAAACAACTAACAGAGTGAGGAGACAACATACAAAATGGGGGAAAAAATTGCTAGCCATTCCTCAAATAGAGGACTGATATCTAGAACATATAAATTACTCAAAAAACTAGATCCCCAAAAATAAAAGACTCAATTAAAAAATGAGCAGCTGAAATGAATAGACACTTCTCAGAAGAAGTACAAATCATCAGTAAATACATGAAAAAATGTTAAACACTCTGGCTATTAGAGAAATATAAATTAAAACAACATTGAGATTCTATCAAAAAATCAAATAATAATTGCTGGTGAGGCTGTGGGGACAAAGGAACCTTTCTACATTGTTGGTAGGAACGTAGACTAGTATAACCATGAGGAAATCAGTGTGAAGATTCCTCAAAAAACTTAAACTAGAATTTCCATTTGACCCAGCTATTCGCATTCTAGGTATCTTCTTGAAAGAGTTAAAGACACCATATTGCAGTAATAAATGCATCTCATGTCCATAGCAGCACAATTCATAATACCTAAATATTGGCAGTAGCATATATAACCATCAACAGATGAATGGATAATGGAAGTCTGGCATTTATACACAATGGAGTACTTTTCTATCATAAAGAAGGAAAAACTTGAGTCATTGGTAGAAAAATGGATGCACTTTGAGGCCATAATGGTAACTAAAATACATGACACACATGCTTAAACATTGCATGGTTTCTGTTTTATGAGAAACCCAAAATATAAAAAAGAGCAAAATAAAAGATAGATAATAGAAAATAGGGATATATACTTTTGCAAAAGGAAAAGGACCTAGAGATGGAGGAAGGATGGAAGAAAGGGAAGGAAAGGGAATGTAAAAAGAATTAAGATGTATTGTGTATATGTACCAGCTCCCCATAATGAATGTAATCATGCACTGCAAACATGTAAGAATACAATTTTGAAAAAATGAACTTCAGGTGGAACCCAATTATCAAGCAGCAGTGTGTTTACCAATACCTATATGTAGTTATCATGCTCTGTGTAATTACTTTGATTTAAAGTATGAGTCATGGGCCACTTCAGCCTTCATGTTTTAACATATGTGTAATTACTTTGTGTATTTTTAAAGCAATGTAATTGGAGAAAATGTTGGAGAGGTTTAATATGTTAAAAAAGAAAATGAAAAGAAAAGGAAATTCCAATCAGATCATTAGGTAGACAAAACAGAGCTGATCTGACATTAGTCATAGGATATAAAAGCCAAAGCCATCAAATTAATTTCTATTAGCTAATCAGAAACAGAATTAGGAACCTAAGGATGTATTTTGATTGTTTGTCTTTCTCCTCATGTGCTATTCATTTGGGTTTAGGGTGTCACCTTTCCCCTCAGTGTTCTACCTGAATCCAGTAGGTTTCACAGGTTTTCCAGGGTTTTTGACTGTGACCCATGGACACGGCAGTCATGCAGGGGCTTCAGGAAGGAGGCAGGGTCAGCACTGCCCAGTGCTTCAGAGATTAAAAGGATGATGGAGGCTGCTCCATACGTGGGGATTATTATGACTGAGGCCAGTGTTTACACTGTTGTTTGATGGAAATGGTCATCTGGGAAATGTCTGCTCACACCTGAGTGATAACGCTTTTAAACTCCTGTTGTTTAAGGTCACCACTGTGTTTCTCTTCCTATTACTACAAGGGTAAAAAAAAGACAATGATACCAGTCAACTTATTTTTGAGGTGGTGGGTAACACCTGGTCATTTCAGAGAAGAAATTCTAAAAAATAAGAACCTCTAAGCAGGTGGGAAAAGAAGAAATTATGAGTCAGTGTGATGTGACTATGAAGTAGTGACTTTAGATTGTGGACTGCTGAGCGTAATGAGAACTGGAAATAGAACCATCTGGACACTAGTGAGATTCTCTAAAGAAGGTAACTAAGATACATCAATTTTTTGCTTTTTCCTAACTAAGGTGAAAGTGATACTTGCAATGGAATCCCTACAACATTACCAGAAACCTCTGCAATGGGCTGCACTATGCTGCCCAGTATACGACACAGGCCTGAGGCAAAAAAAAAGCTAAAGGACAGAACTAAGAGAGACAGAAAGCAGAATGCAGGATGACCAATGCTGTGCAACTGACAAAGGTGGTGGCCAGTCCAGGCCACTGATTTTTATTGGTAATCAACTGGGGTAAAGGCAAGCTATATGCAAGGCCAGAACTACATGTGAGGTTGTGCAGTCATGTGATTTCTTCTTTTTTTTTTTGCTTAAATTCTTTTATTGTTACATTTTAGGTGTACAATACATTTACATTTATCTTGTACCTGTACATGATGTATCTTAGTTCTTATTTTTTCCACATTCCCTGTCCTCTCTTCACTTTCCCCACCCCTTCCCTATTTACAAAGACTTTATTTCCATTTTTTCCTTTTCTCATAATTTTTCCTTTCCCTTCTTACCTATCCCCTTCCCCTCCCACTTCCCTTACCCTTTTGGACCTTTTCTTCATATTTCAAATTATCAATTATTCATTTTAATCATTTTAAGCTTTATTTACACTTTCAGTTTCTCACACTAGACAACTATTCAGTATTTACATGTGTGTCCTATTTATTTCACTTAAGAGTATGTCCTCAATATGCATCCATTTAGCTATAAATGTCTCTAGTTTCTCATTCTTTATGGCTGAGTAGTACTCCATTTTATTAAAAAAAACCACATTTTCTTTATCCAGTTTCCAGTTGATGGGCACTTGGGCTGTTTCCAAGCTTTAGCTATTACAAACTGTGCCACTATAAATATGGGTTCTCATATATCACTGTGGTATGATTCTTTTAATTCTTTAGGGAACATACCCAGCAGGGGAATAGCTAGATCAAATGGGACCTCTAGTCCTAGTTGTTTGAGGTATCTCTATACTGATTTCCACAGTGGTTGCACCAGTCTGCACTCCCACCAACAATGGAGAAGGGTTCCTTTCTCCCGCCAACCCCATCAGCATTTGTTATTGGTTGATTTCTTGATAGCAGCCATTCTTTCTGGGGTGAGGTGGAATCTCAGCATTGTTCTCATCTGCATCTCTCCAATGACCAGTGATGTGGAACATTTTTTCATATGTTTATTTGCTGCTTTTACTTCTTTGTCTGCGAAATGTCAGTTCATTTCACCTGCCCATTTTTGAATTGGGTCTTTAAATTTGGGGGGTCTGATTTGTTTGAATTCTTTATATACTCTGATAGTAGTCCTTTGTCTGAGGTACAGCTGCTAAAAATTTTTCTCACATTGTAGGATGTCTCAGCTCTGTCCGTGGTTTCTCTTGCACTGCAGAAGCTTTTTAATAAGATGAGATCCCAGGGGTTTTTTTGTATATCCTTTTATTGGTACATTTTAGGTGTACAACATAATGACATTCATCATTGGAGATATGCACCTTTACATACTCTCTTGGTTCTTATTTTTCCCCCTTCCTCTACCCTCCCTTCAACCCCTCCATCCCTCCCTATTTACGAAGACTTTGTTTCCATTTTTCTGTTCTCTCATATTAATTCCATTCCCCTCTTTCCTTTCCCCTACTCCTCCCACTTCCCCCTCCCCTTTGACCCTTTTCTTCCTATTTCACATTATCTATTGTACCTTTTAGTCCTTATTTACACTTTCAGTTTCTCACACTAGAGAAACTATTCGGTATTTACACGTGTGTCCCGTTTATTTCACTTAAGAGTATCGTCTCAATGTGCATCAATTTAGCAATAAATGTCTCTAATTTCTCATTTTTGATGGCTGAATAGTACCCATTTTATAAAAAAAAAACACATTTTCTTGATCCAGTCTCCAGTTGATGGGCATTTGGGCTGTTTCCAAGTTTTAGCTATTACAAACTGTGCTGCTATGAACATGGGTGCACATATATCACTGTGGTATGATTCTTTTAATTCTTTGGGGAAGATACCTAGTAGAGGAATAGCTGGGTCAAATGGGACTTCCAGTCCTAGTTCTTTGAGGTATCTCCATACTGATTTCCACAGTACTTGCACCAATCTACACTTCCACCAGCAGTGGAGCAGTGTTCCTCTTTCCCCACAGCCCACCAGCATTTGTTGTTGGTTGATTTCATGATAGCAGCCATTCTTTCTGGAGTGAAGTGGAATCTCAGTGTTGTTTTCATTTGCATCTCTCGAATGGCTAGTGATATTGTAAATTTTTTCGTATGTTTATTTGCCATGTCTACTTCTTTGTGTGAGAAATTTCTGTTCATTTCAGATGCCCATTTTTGGTTTGGGTCTTTAAATTTGGGAGGTCTGATTTTTTTAAGTTCTTTATAGATTAGAGATAGTAGATCTTTTTCTGAGGGACTGCTGCTGAAAATTTTTCCTACATTGTGGGTTGTCTCTTCACACTGCTGGTGGTTTCTCTTGCTGTGCAGAAGCTTTTTAGTAAAAAGAGATCCCATTTGTTGATTGTTTGTGCTAGTTCACGGGCCCCGAGGTTTTGTTCATAAAGTCTTTTCCTACCCCAATGTCTACCTAACCTCTGTTCCAGCCGGTCCAGTGTTTCTAATTTAATATTTAGATCTTTAATCCATTTTGATTTTAGATTAGTGCATGGTGAGAGATATAGGTCTAGTGTTAGTCTTTGGTAAGTTGAAACCAAATTTTTCCAGCACCATTTATTAAAGAGGGTATCTTTCCTCCAGAGAGGATGTTTGGCTCCTTTGTCAAAGATGAGGTGGCTTAGTGTGTCTGGAGTTGTTTCTGCATCTTCTAATCTGTTCCACTGGTCTTCAGGTCTATTTCTTTGCCAGTATCATGCTGTTTTTATCACAGTAGCTTTGTAATATAGTTGCAAGTTGGGGATTGTGATACCTCCTGCCATGTCTCTGTTACCTAGAATTGCTTTTGCTATGTCTCTTCTTCTTCCAAATGAATTTTTGGATTGTTTTCTCAAGGTCTATGAAGTATGCTGCTGGGATTTCAATTGGGATTGCGTTGAATCTATATAGCAATTTTGGAAGTGTAGCTATTTTCACTATGTTGATCCTTCCTACCCAGGAGCAAAGGATGTCTTTCCATTTTCTGATATCCCCTTCAATAGCTTTTTTCAAAGTGCTATAATTTTCAGAGAAGAGGTCTTTGATTTCTTTTGTTAGGTTGATTCCTAGGTATTTCAGTTTTTTGGATGCTATTGTGAAAGGAATTATTTGCCCTATTTCTGTCTCAGTGACTCTGTTGTTCATGTAGAGGAAAGCTATTGATTTTTGAGTGTTGATCTTGTAACCAGCTACTTGACTGAATTTGGTTCTTAAGTCTAGAAGACTTTTGGTGGAGTTCTTGGGGTCTTCTATATAGAGTATCATGTCATCTGCAAATAATGACAATTTGACTTCTTCATTTCCTATCTTTATTCCTTTTATTTCTTTTTCTTGTCTAATTGCTGTGGCTAATGTTTCCAAAACTATATTGAACAGGAGTGGCGATAGTGGACATCCTTGTCTTGTTCCTGATTTTAGTGTGAAGGATTTCAATTTTTGATGATTTAATATGATATTGGCTGTTGGTTTTTCATAGATGGCTTTTATCAGATTGAGGGGGAGAATGTCTATTCCGATTTTTTGTAGGGTTTTTATCATAAATGCATGTTGGATTTTGTCAAATGCTTTCCCTGCATCTATTGAGATGATCATATGGTTTTTGTCCCTGGCTCTATTGATATAGTGTATTACATTGATTGATTTGTGTATGTTGAACCATCCCTGCATCCCTGGGATGAATCCCACTTGGTCGGGGTGTATGATCTTCTTGATGATCTTCTGCATTCTATTTGCCAGTATCTTATTAAGGATTTTTGCATCTATGTTCATTAGTGAGATTGGCCTATAGTTCTCTTTTTCACTTGAGTCTTTCTCTGCTTTGGGTATCAAGGTGATGTTTGCTTCCGGGAATGATTTGGGAAGTATTGCTTCCCTTTCAATTTCATTGAAGGGTTTAAACAGTAGTGGCAGTAGTTCCTTTATAAATGTCTTATAGAATTCAGCAGTGAAGCCATCAGGACCCGGGCTTTTCTTGGTTGGTAAGTTTTTAATTACATTTTCAATTTTGTTTATTGATATTGGGTTGTTTAGAATTTTTAGGTCTTCTTCATTCAACTTTGGTAATTCATACATGTCTAGGAATCTGTCCATTTCTTCTGTGCTTTCCATCTTGTTGGCATATAGGTTCTGGAAGTAGGTATTGATGATTCTCTGGATTTCTGCTGGGTCTGTGGTAATGTCACCCTTTTCATTCCTTATTGCATGGATTTGGGCCTTTTCTTTTCCTGCTAAGGTTGGCTAAGGGTTTGTCAATTTTGTTTATTCTTTTTTTTATTAAATTCTTTTATTGGTACATTTTAGGTATACAATACATTTACATTTATCATTGGGTGCTTATACCTGTACATGATGTATCTTAGTTCTTATTTTTTCCACATTCCCTGTGCTCCCTTCAACCCCTCCACCCTTTCCTATTTACAAAGACTTTGTTTCCCTTTTTTCCTTTTCTCACAATTTTTCCTTTCCCTTCTTTCCTTTCCCCTTCCCCTTCCATTTTCCCTACCATTTTGGACTTTTTCTTCCTATTTCAAATTATCAATTATTCATTTTAATCATTTTAAGCTTTATCTACACTTTGAGTTTCTCACACTATCAAACTTTTCAGTATTTACAAGTGTGTCCTATTTATTTCACTTAAGAGTATGTCCTCAATATGTATCCATTTAGCTATAAATGTCTCTAGTTTCCCATTGTTTATGGCTGAGTAGTACTCCATTTTATTTTTAAAAAACACATTTTCTTTATCCAGTTTCCAGTTGATGGGCATTTGGGATGTTTCCAAGCCTTAGCTATTACAAACTGTGATGCCGTACACATGGGTGCACATATATCACTGTGGTATGATTCTTCTAATTCTTTTGGGAAGATACCCAGTAGAGGAATAGCTGGGTCAAATGTGCTAGTTCCTGTGCTATGGAGGTTTTGTTCATAAAGTCTTTTCCTATGCCAATGTCTTCAAGAGTTCTACCTAGCTAATCTTTCAGCAAGTTTAGTGTTTCTGTTTTAATATTTAGATCTTTAATCACTTCGATCTTAGTTTACTGCACGGTGATAGCTATGGGTCTAATGTTAATCTTTGGCATGTTGAAATCCAGTTTTCCCAACACCATTTATTAAATAAACTATCATTTTCCTTTGTCAAAGATGAGGTGGCTGAGTATGTCTGGAGTTGTTTCTGCATCTTCTAATCTATTCCA
This sequence comes from Heterocephalus glaber, assembly GCF_053883595.1. Lineage (NCBI taxonomy): Eukaryota > Metazoa > Chordata > Mammalia > Rodentia > Bathyergidae > Heterocephalus > Heterocephalus glaber. The sequence goes on along the minus strand of NW_028258143.1, from coordinate 57,221,615 downwards.
CTGATCCTGGGGTCTGTTTCTTTGCCAGTACCATGCTGTTTTTATCACAGTGGCTCTGTTGTATAGTTTCAAGTTGGGGGTTGTGATACCCCCTGCCATATCTCTTTTGCCTAGATTTGTTTTTGTGATTCTAGGTCTCTTCTTGTTCCAAATGAATTTTTGGATTGTTTTCTCTCTGTGAAATATATTGTTGGGATTTCAGTCGGCACTGCATTAAATCTATATAGCAGTTTTAGAAGTATTTCCATTTTCACTATATTGGTTCTTCCTACCCAGGAACAAGGGATGTCTTTCCATTTTCTTACATCCTCTTCAATCTCTTTTTGCCGAGTGCTGTAGTTTTCAGAGTAGAGGTCTTTTGCTTCCTTTGTTAGGTTGATTCCTAGATATTTCATTTTTTGATGCTATTGTAAAAGGAATTTTTCCCAAATTTCTCTGTATTTACTTTCCTGTAAAACTAATGACAATTGAGAAAAGGAAAAAGAAAAGAAAAGAAAAATAAAGAAGAAATCTGAATTAGGTCCAGAACAGGAAGAAAAAGGGAGATGAAGATCAGTGTGGGACAGTGAAAGAATGAGAGACAGAGAGAGAGAGGGAAGACAAAGAGAAAAGAAAAAAAGAAGTGGAATATAAATATTTGAAAAGAGTAGAAAAAATAAAATTAAAAAGAGAAAAAAATTTTGCAAATAACATATAAAAAATAAAAATGAAGGACCTCCTTCAGGGTGTACCTCTGCTGTCACAACGGACAATGTGGGCAGCAGTGTGCAGATATAAGTCAATTAGTCTCACCAAGCCAGTAGCAGACCCATGAGATTCAGGCAGATTTCTGGCTGCAAGTCCCAAGTTGAGCTCCCTATCTTCCTGCAGGGTTGAACTCTGAAAGTTTCTACTACAGGTTCCAGCTGCCCTTCCCCTGAAGATAGTCCAGGTTCTGATGGGAGGTGATGATCCCTCCAACTTACCAAGTATGGTGTTCTGGTGTGCCTTTATTGCAGAGATTCTCTTCATTTTTCCAGTGGGCTTCAGTTTTCATCGAGGAGACTGAGAGAGGCCCTCTTTCTGTTTTTCATTTCTGCTCTATCTTCTAGAGCTCAGGACCATGGCCTTTATGACCCCCTGTGCCTCTGTAGTGTGGAACCAGGTAGCAGTGTAGCCATGAGGACGGGGGGGGGGGGGGGGGGGTTGGGGCTGCAGATGCCCGCGCGGCTAAACTGGTCGCTGTGGGCGGGGCACGGGGCAGTCATGTGATCTCTATGGAAATTAATGTAAGCAAGGTTCATAAAGGACAAGACAAAGCATTCTCAAATTGGGAACAGAATAGACAAAATATATGGTTGTAATTAGAACATTGTCCTTCTAGTAAGAAGGTTTTAGTTGTGGAACAGAATTTGGGTGTGAGTTACTCTGACCTCAGCACATAGGCTTTGCCAAGACTCCTATAAAAAAGCCAATTGTGGACTTCACTCTTTACAGCCTACTTTGGGGCATAATCAGTGTTGCAGTCTCTTGCACGGAAGTAAAAACTAAAGCCCTCAAACCAAATTTCTATAATAGCTGATGCAAATACAAATAGGAGATTTAGGACTCTCAAAGTAAAAGTGGTAGATAAGGCCATAAAAGTTGAAAAGACCATTTAAAAAATGTATGTTAGGGGCCGGGGATTTAGCTCAGTGGTTCTGCTGTGTGCCTTGAAAGTGCAAGGTCCCAAGTTCGATCCCCAATAACAAACAAAAAAAAATGCTTTTTATCAAGACTAGAAGAGGATTCTGTAAAGAACTTTGGCAATGAATGGTGTGCAGAAAAGAGAAGCCTGAGAAGGAATGCTCTGAGACAGGAAGACATCAGTGAGGAGGCCAGAAAGACTCAAAAGAGTGCTAATCATTACCCCAACATCAAAAAGAAATGGGTCAAAATGCACCTTGTGATTCTGCAAGCATGCAATATTCTACCCCAGTGCGAGCTTTCAGTAAAATAGGATGAAAGGGAGATGAAGTAAGTGAGAGTGAAGAAATGGGTAGAGTGGGCACATAAGGTTCAAAACACTTCTAATGAAGCAGAGAGAAGTGAAAAGAAATATTGAGTGGAAGAATATATCACAACAGAAGAGAGGTGAGTGAAGGAGTACAAGTCCCAGTAGAGGGAAGAGCTGAGAAAACAAAGCGATGAAGAAGACAGGTGGCCATAGGGCTCTGTTCCTTGACAGCAGTTGGCCCTGGACAAAAGGAGAGATATCTCTGGGACAGAAGCTAAGCCACTGGGGCCAGCAGGTCAACAGGTAAATTGAGAGGCAGTTGCTCTTGCCAGTTACCCTTTCTCTATGACTGAGGGGCCAGTTATCAACTGAATGCAAGGAGAGCAGAAGTGAGTAGGTGCTTAAGGAAGGGGAAAGCTTTGAATCTGCAACCGTGGGAAGAGGAAAGGCTCATCTATTGGACTAGTTCTGACTGCAGAGGTGGGGAAAGCCTGGACTAGATCATGTTGGGAAGACAGTTTGAGCAGTGATGGCTCTCAGGTAGTGTTTTTATACATGGAAGTTGTGATTATTTGGGAAATGAAGTCAATTGAGTCTTGAACAGTATTTTTTGTAAATGAAATAAAACAGGGCAAAACAAATCAGAGTGCATTTAACTTAAGAGGAATAAGTATTTTAGTTATGGATGTAAATGTGTGCTGGGTTGCTGAAAACCAATCAATAGAGGACGTCGCTACCTGGCATACTTCAACTCAGGACAGAGTTGTACTGTGGTCAGTTATTTCAGTTGAATATTTAGTTTAGTTTAGTCAAGGTGGCAGGAGGAAGCTCATGGTTTTGTGAATAACCTAAAATTGAAAGGATCCATAGGAGCAGGATCACTGCTAGTCACTTTCACCTCTTTTAGCCTGACTCATACAACCAGTAACTAGCTGTGGGGCTCTGGGCAAGCCACTGTGCCCGCATTTGGGGAATTACGGACTTCTCCTTCCTCCTTTATAGACACTCTGCTAGGGTGGAAAGAAAACAATTTGTGAAAGGAAAAGTAAGGGGAATATACTGTAGATGGTTGCTAACTATGCGGGTATCCTAGAAGCATGGCCACCTCGGATTGAGAACACACAGCTGCAGTCTTGTGAGTCACCAAGGGCCTTGAAAATGGCTGTTTGTCTACAGCAATGTTTGTGGGAGCGCAGAATACCTGCTAAGAGGTGGGGTTTCTTGCTGCTGAACTTCTCAGCCCTGAAATATCCAGTGCCTTCCATCACTGTGACAGCTTTATTACTGAAATGTGAGTGGACATTTCCCAGATGACCATTTCCATTAACAACAGTAAAAACATTTGTTTCAATATATAATGATCCTCAACTATCAGTCTCATCATACTTTTAATCTCTCTGAAGCACTGGGAAGTGCTGATCCTGCCTCCTTCTTGAAACTCCTGCTGTGGCAGCCAAGACTATGCTGTGGGACTCTGGGTCAGCTCCTGCCACCGGCTCCCCCGTCCTACCTTCCTGCTTTACTTCTTTGCCTGGTCCCCAAGAGGTGGTGCCTCAGAAGCTACTCTTTTTCTCCTTCTTCTTCCTCTTCTTATTCTTCTTCCTTTTCTTTTCTTTTTTTTTTTTTTTTGGTATCGGGGATCGAACTCCAGTCCTTGCACTTGCGAGGCAGGGCGGCGGGGGAACCACTGAGCTAAATCCCCAGCCCTATTCTTCTCCCTTTTCCTCTTCCTGTTCCTCAACCTCCTCCTCCTCCTCCTGTCTCCCACCGCAAGCTCTGTGCCCCCTTTCTTCTTTCTTGTGATGGAGATTAAAACCCATACTGAGCTATATTTCCACAGCCTCTTTTTACTTATTTGAGGCAGTGTTTCTCAAAGTTGCCTAGGCTGGGCTCATACTTGGCCTCTTCTTGCCTCAGCCTCCAGTAGTGATGGAATTACAGACATGCACCACCACACCCAACTCAAAATTACTGTGTTTTGCTTTCTCTTTCATTCCACCCACTCTTCCTTGAAATCTTATACTGCATGTGATTCCAACTCTCACTGTTGTAAATCTAGGTCACTAGGCTCATTTCACTTCTGAAAATCCAAAGTCCCACAGGTTGTTTCTACCTGGTTTTCTGCTTGCTTCTCAAATGCTGCTTATCTTAAATCAGACTCATTTCCTCCTGCACTAGTGCCCTGACTTTAGTCATCCTCTTGAGCTTTCTGTGTCAATGACATCACCACTTCGACTAGTTAACTAGGGGCTTTGGCATCGTACTGCTCCTCTCTTTAACCTCAGGTCCATATCTAACTAGTTATGTGTCAAATTCTATCAATTTTGGGGCTGGGGATTTAGCTCAGTGGCACTGCACCTGACTCGAAAGCACAAGATCCTGAGATCGATCCCCAATACAAAAAAAATTTTTTTTAATTTATTTTACCTAGAGATGATTCTTGAATCTTTAACCTTCAAACGTTTGTTTCCAAATATTTTATTTTTGTGCTCACCCTCTGGACCACCATTGCCAGAGTTATATTTTTACATAACTAATGTGACTGTGTCACTCAGATCAAATCTTTGACAGCTCTCCCTGTTTCCAGCATAAAGCCCAAACTCTTTAGCATGGCACTGGAATGGTTTCAGGATCAAATCTCACTACTTCTTGAGCCTCTAGATACACTGACCATATACTTCACACTTGAGTCACACTGGAATCCTTGCCATTTATTCATTCAATTCCTTCAGCCCAGAATTCAGCTGGAGATGTTAATATTCATTAAAGAGCTCCTATAATACCATTCTGCACTTTCAGTTTCTCACACCAGAGAAAGTATTTGGTATTTACACATGTGTGTCCTATTTCTTTCACTTAAGCATATCGCCTCCATGTGCATCCTCTTAGCTATAAATGTTTCTAATTTCTCATTCTTTATGGGTGACTAGAACTCCATTTTATTTTATTTTTTAAACTCACATTTTCTTTATCCAGTCTCCAGTTGATGGGCAATTGAGCTGTTTCCACAAACAGTGCCACTATGAACATGGGTGCACATATATCACTGTGGTATGATTCTTTTCATTCTTTTGGGAAGATACTCAGCAGGGGAATAGCTGGGTCAAATGGGGCCTCTAATCCTAGTTCTTTGAGGTATCTCCATACTGATTTCCACAGTGGTTACACCAGTCTCTACTCCCACCAACAGTGGAGAAGGATTCCTTCCTCCAGACACCCCCGCCAGCATTTCTTATTAGTTGATTTCATGGTAGCAGCCCTTCTTTCTGGGGTGAGGTAGAATCTCAGCATCGTTTTCATTTGCATCTCTTGAATGACCAGTGATGTTGAACATTTTTTCATATATTTATTTGCTATTTCTACTTCTTTGTCTGAGAAATGTCTGTTCATTTCAGATGCCCATTTTTGGATTGGGTCTGTAAATTTGAGAGAAATTGAAATTGTAAATAAGGATCAAAATGTATAATAGATAATGTGGAATAGGGAGAAAAGGTGCAAAGCAGAAGGAGAAGTGGGAGGAATTGGGGAAAGGAAAGAAGGGAATGGAATTAATATGAGAAAATGAGAAGTGGAAACAAAGTACTTGTAAATAGGGAGGGGTGGAGGGGTTGAAGGGAGGATAGGGGAATGGGGGAAAAAATAAGAACCAAGAGCCAAGGATTTAGCTTAGTGGTTCGGCCGCCTGCCTCATAAGCACAAGGTCCTGAGTTCTATCCCCAGTACCAAAAATAAATAAATAAATAAAAGGACCCAGATAGATTATGTAAAGTTACAAATCTCCAATGAATAATGTCATTATATTGTATATGTAAAATGTACCAATAAAATTAATTTAAAAATATTCTTTTAAGATCATGAAAAACATGCCATTCAATAATTTTTTAAGTTATTGAAATATAATTATTAGCTTTTTGCTGAGCATATATATAAAAGCATAGATTGAATCTTTTGCAACTTTATACTTCCAAGTAATTAGCAAGGTACAAATGAAAAAACATTTACTTGGAAATGAAAAACTAAGAATACTAGTCTATATCACTATATGTATTTTTATTATCCATTTGTTCCCCAGAAGCCACAAAGTAGTCAAATAAGCAGTCACATAAATATAATCAGCATTCTTTACTATTCACAGTCATGAATTGTTACCCATTGAGGAATATGGTTATTTATAAGAACAGTATTGATGTTATTAGTTTCAAATCACTTTTTTTCACTAATATCTTATTATTGATAATAATGAATGTTTTAAAGTTACTTATGACTTTACATGAACTTTTCCCTATCTAGGATCCTCAGGCTTCAGTGTTGTACATTCCTGTTCTTTGCTTCATAGTTGCAAAGCTACATAATATAACACATAAAATATGGTGGATGCTTAAAATCTGTGTCACAAATTATAATGTGAATTTTAGCTCTGATGTGAACACTGGAGTCTTTAACAACTGCTAAGGTGGTTCTTATGTATGAGTAAAGTACTTTCACCTGATGAGTTTTTTTTCAAACAGTCCTATGCCTAAGTTCAGTAGTTCCATTTTTCCTTCTCATCCAGTCATTATTGGTTAGGAGAGCACCAAAATTCTAAGTGTTTTGAAATTTGCTATAGAAGAAATAATTTCTTAAGATAATTTCTGTGATATAGACTAAATAGAAATTAAGAGAAATCTACTAAAAAAAGGAACTATTTATCTTTTTAACTGGGTTTGCCTGAACAAATAATTTTATTACTTCTGCAAACCACCAAAAAAATTCATTGGAGTTGACATAAAAGTAAATATTTACCTTAATAAGTATGTGATTCTTTGCATTCATATATCTGTGAGATAAACAATACCTTCTAGTTAAGAGTCAGAGTAAGCATAATCACTCTTTTTAGTCTGTGGTTCTGAGTCTATGAGCTGAATCAAAACGAACACTTTGACAATTACCACTCTCCCATTTTGGAGAGGCTGAGAAAGTTGAAAGCATGGTCACTGGGATCAGATTGTTCCTTGAATCACTATTATTGTGACCTTGGACAAATGATTGTGTCTTTCTGAGAGTCAGTTTTGTTACCTAAAAAATAGTCATTCAATTATTCCACAATATTCATTGAGTAACTACAATGTACCAAGTTTTGTGCTAGATAACTGAGAAGTAAAAGTGAATAAAAAAGACAAAAATACTACTGCTTGCACCTGGGGACTTAGCTCAGTGGTGCGCGCACCTGCCTCGAAAGCACAAGGTCCTGAGTTCAGTCCAGGTACCAAAAAGAAAAAAATATACTAGCCCCTTATTTCTAGTGGGGCAATAGTAACAATACCTACCTTGCATGATTTTGTTGGAATTAGTGATATAATGCAGGTAAATGGCTTAGCACAATGCCCAGCACCTTGTACATGTAGTAAACCAGTGAAAGTGCCTAGTTTTGTTTGGCAAGCATAGAGAAAGGGTGCTGGGTAGAGTGGAAGGACCTGGCCTGGGGAAAGAGTAGGTTGGGGCCATGATGTAGAGACTGAGGTTTATTGAGTGCTTACTATGTCAGAGTTTTTCTTAGATGTTTTGACCTTACAGTGGGCAGGTACTGGGAGGGAACAAGTTCATTCATTCATTCATTCAAAAAACCTTACTTGGGGATCTTCTGTATCCCAGGCATTGTGCTAGGTACCAGAGAAAAAAAGACTAGATGCAGGCCCTCCTCCACAGGCTGCCCTCACAATGACTGTTCAGCACAGCACAGCCCACGGGAGAACACAGACTTCAGCACCCAACCTCATCTGCAGGGCTGGGCTTGGATGGTGGAGGCCATTGGGAACATCTCTGCCTGGTTTACAGAATGGCTCCAGGCTCCAGCTGCCCTGCCCCATCCCTAAGTAACAGTAGCTTGATAGATATGGCCTTGAAAGTGTTGTAGGACAAGAGATATTTTCAGGTATCATGTTTCTAAAAGTAAATTTTGAGAGAGAAACAGAGAAGAGTGCGACTATGAGCTGAGTATTTCTCTAGTCTTACTCTCTCCTCTTGTAGGTGACCAGGAGAGAAGGCTTGTGTTTAGATAGCTGAACTGTGGCTGCGGACAGACACAGAACTGACCTCTTTACTGGTCTTGAATTCATTTCTTTAAGTTAGAAAAATTAGTCCTTTTGGGGAGGAGAGTCATTTTTGGTATTCAAAAATAGAGCAGGTGGATTGAAAAAATCTGTCCCTGCTCTGATTCTCATGATTCTCTGTGAAGGAGTGTAGGTCATGGTACAGTAATGAATATTTGTAGATAACTCAGAATGCAAGGTTATACTAGCACATGTTCTTGCATGTTTCTTGGTGATTGTTTCTGGTTGATGATTCTTCTAGAATCCAAATAAAGCATGAAACTTTGTAAACTTAGTGGGAGATATTTGTTCATTTGCAAGCATTAGATTTAGTTTTCTATTTTTCCTATCTTTGAATAAAGAACATGGATATTAAAAGCAGATTGACTGTTAAATTTTATTTGTTTTTTTCTACCTAGCCATAGGGAATCAGGACAATTCTCACCATCTCAAATAGTTTCCTTGTTTATTTTGTCTTTAAAATTCTTATATGCAACATTTTCTTTTCAAAATTAAAATTTTGATCTTCAGGAAGTAGTGGTTGAGAATTTTTTAAAAAGCCTTTCCATGGTAACTAAACATTTATTTATTTATTTATTTATTTATTCATTTTTGGTACCAGGGGTTGAACTTGGAACCTTGAGCGTGCGAGGCAGACGGTGGAACCACTGAGCTAAACCCCTGGCCCTGGATAGTAACTAAAGTTTCAAGTCAAGCCTTAAAACTTGTGGAATTTTTTTCTCTTAGCTTTATCTACCCCTTCATAATTCTGTTTATTTTTATGATAAGGAACTCCTTAATTTATCTGATAAGTATGCCCCTAAAATAGAAATGCAGCTGTATTTAAAATGGTGTTAGAATTTGCTGTTGACATGGCTTCTATTATAAATTTATTTTCAGTGTAACTTATTTGACCCTAATTTATCTTTGTATACTTGGATTTTAATCTATTAGGCTTTGTAAAAGTCACATTAGCCATTGGATGTGTTCCTTTTTATTACTCCCATAAAATCTAGAGCTATCACTTTAAAATTTTAAAGTCCAGAATCTCATGTGGTTAGCATTCAGTTAATATTAACATCAATGTAGTTTTCCTTTATTTACAATTATTTTATATCCAACATTTATATATGTTTATATCTATAAATTCAATACATAGTCAATGGCTTTATTAAATTTAAATGAAGGATTAAATATCTTTATTTTACTGACTGTAGATCAGTAAACTCTGACTGAAGATATTGATATATTTGTGGACATTTATTCACTGAATGAATATTGATTTAATGTCTACCATGTGCCAGGCACTGAACTAAAAGCACTGGGTATGTAAAGTATGATATATAGTCTCCTTTCAGAACTTGTAATATATTAGGATAAATAGATATACACACATAAAATGTTGCATAAGACCTAAATTGCAATGCAAGACAACAACATAAAATAGTATTTCCCAAATTGTGGTATGTGAGATAATTTTAGGTAGCTGACACAGATAAACTTTTTTATGTCCATGGATATATTTTATTGTATATACCTTTACATCAATTTATAGAGAATGTTACTGCCTTTCTATTATGGCTATGATCTAAAACTCCCTATAAAGTGAAGTATATTTTTAAAAATGCAAAAATAAATTTTAAGAAAATATTAAAAGCAAAAATATAGCAGCATGTGAAGATGCAGAAAAAGTAGTGAAGGGTGTAGTTTGCTAATACTGAGATTTGAGAGACAGATGAGCGGACTGTCCTACTGTGATTGGCACCAAGGCATTCCTGCGGTCCAGCCAGAGGAAGCAAACAGCCCCGTGGGCTGGGGCTCAGGGAAGGCTCTGAGGAGAAAGGAGCTGAGTCTGAGCAGAGATCAGGGAGGATGTCTCTGGTGAGATTCTCACAGGGGTAAAAGAACCTGGAGCCAGAATTCCCATTAGATGAGGGGAAAGGAGAGTTTACAGTGGAGGGTGTGAGTAGGGCAGGAGGGAAGGGGAGGCAGCAAGCGCAGGCTGGAAGGGGAGACTGTACAGGGCATCGAATTAGACTGAGAAATCTGGGCCCTTCCTGCTTCTTAGAAGATGAAACATGTTATTTCCCTTTGGCCAGACTCCTCAAAAGGTGATCAGGAAGGTTCTGAAAAGCCTTCTGGATGACATATCTGCCTCCAGGCAAGAGAGTCCCAGGATTGTCATTCCCAAAGGATTTGCTGTGTGGAGTGGTTATCATATTTCTCACTGACTGTGATTCTATAGCAGCTCATGACCGGAAAGGCCAGCTAGCCAGGAGGCAGCACTGGGACATGGACCCCTTTAAAGGGGGCACGTCTGAGGAAGGGCTAGAATGATATCAAAATGCAGGATGCTGAGTACTCAAGATAATGTTCAGCAGATTTGCTTGGGGCTGACCAATGTTCCCTAAATACCTATGTTGTACACATGAAAGAGTTATGATACTGTGTTATAAGATTTGTTGGAATGCAGGGTTTTTCTCCTTCTTGGCCTGGTAGATTTTCTCTTTTAGATAATTATGTATGAGCATGGCAAGTCTCAAGTTTCCTTTTAAAAATTCTCTCATGTGGTTTTACTTTGGGGGATCCTGGGCATTTTCAAGCCCTAGGAGTAGTATTCCTGAGTTTATTTGGAAGTATCTTTAAGTATTAACTTGGCTTTTAAAAAGTAAACAATAAATGTGTCTAATGTTCTATTATAAAATTAAATTTGAAAAAATTCATGAAAACCTGGGCCTCCCAGGCTGCCATATCACCACCCCCAGCAAAGAGGACCAGAACCACCTCCAGCGCTGAGAAAGTGAGCCACCCAGGTGCTGGCAAAACACACCCCCAAACTGCCCCACGTTGAAATGAGAAGACACATAAACAAGTCTGAAAACCAGAATTCCACATCACCTAAAGCAACCACAAAGGGCAATGAGATGGAACAATCTGATACTCAACAACCTGGACTCCCTGAACTGACAACAAAACAGGATCTGGAAAAAATGAAATGAGAAATAATTTCTCAGATAAAAGCAGAGATTGTGCCCATAGTACAAGACATGATTAATAAAACTAGAGAGGACACAGATAAAAAAAATAGAGGATCTGAGGAATATGATGGAATCCCAACATAGGAAACAAATGGAATCCATAAAACAGATGCAAACAGACTCTCGAGGAGATTAAAAAACTTGATTGAAAGTTTATGCAGTAAAATGAGCCAATTGAGGACAGAATTTCAGATACAGAAGATAAAATTGCAATTGGTGACCAGGAAAAGAAAAATTTCTTAAAAATAGTAAGGGACCACAAGAACTCAATCCAGCAGCTGCTACATGATGCAAAGAAGAATAACATAAGACTGATAGGAGTCAATGACGAAATAGGAGAGAATGTAGAAGACATAAAAAATTTATTCACAGAAGTGATGGCAGAAAACTTCCCAAGCAGGGGAAAAGAACTTGACATACAGATAAGTGAAACATATAGGACTCCAACTAGCCATGATCAAGAAAAAAAAAATCTACACACAAGCATATAATAGTTAAGATTCCAGAAACCCAACAGAAGAAAAAAATTCTACAAGCAGTTAGAGAAAAGAAAAAAATCACATACAAAGGAAAGCCTATCAGAATCACAGCAGATTTCTCAACTCAAACCCTCAAGGCAAGAAGAGGTTGGAGTAACATATTGCAAGACCTAAAGGAAAACAGCCTCCAACCCAAATTAATGTACTCTGCAAAACTATCTTTCAAAATTGATGGAGAAATGAGATACTTTCATGACAACAACCACCTTAGAAACTTCGTGAATACCAAACCAGAACTCCAAAAACTTTTAAACAATATCCTAGGAAAAGACAATGAGGATCACAATCCCAGGAAGCCAATCAGAATGAATCCACTGGGCACAACAAGAAATTAAACACAATGGGGGAGAATCCAACAAAAACAAAACATCATGACAATGATAAGTCAATAAGTATCAGTTATAACCATCAAGGTTAATGGTCTCAACGGACCAATCAAAAGACATAGACTGGCAAAATGGGTCAAGAAGTAAGATAAAATAATATCCTGCATACAAGAACCACATTTAATTCAAAAAGAAACTCGTAGACTGAAAGTTAAAGGGTGGAAAACAATACTCCATGTATTAGGAACCAGAAAAAAATCAGGAGTAGCTATCCTCTTTGGAGATAAAGTGGATTTCAAATCAACACAGATTAAGAGAGACAAAGAAGGACACTACATCCTTGAAAAGGGAACAATCCAAGAGGAAGAGATGACAATCATAAACATATATGAACCAGACACTAGTGCACCCAACTATATAAAACAAATACTAACTGACATGAAAAATCATATAAGCACTAGTACAATAGTAGTGGGGGACCTCAGTACCCTACTGCCACAATTAGATATATCAACTAGACAAAAAATAAGCAAAGAAATACTAGAACTCAATCAAACTCTTGAACAAATGAACTTAACAGATGTTTACAGAGTGTTCCACTCCACAAAATCAGAATACACATTCTTCTCAGCTGCTCACAGGTCACTCTTCAAAATAGACTACATACTTTCTCACAGAACATGTTTAAGTAAGTGCAAAGGAACTGAAGTTATCCCCTGTACATTATCAGACCATAGGGTGATGAAATTGGAGATCAATACCAAAAGAAACTGCAAGAATTTCATAAACACATGGAAACTTAAACAACACACTTCTGAATAACCAATGGGTCACAGAGGAAATTAAAGAAGAAATCAGACAGTTCCTACAATTAAATGACAATGCCAATACAACATATCTCAATCAATGGGACATAATGAAAGTAATCTTAGGAGAGAAATTCACAGCAGTTAATTCTCATATTAGGAAAACAGAGTAAGCCCAATTAAACAACCTGATGCTGAACCTCAAGCCTCTATAAAAAGAAGAGCAGGACAAACCCAAAGCTCATACAAGAGAGGAAATTATAAAGATCAGAGCAGAAATCAATGCAATGGAGACTAAGAAAAAGATACAAAAAATCAATGAAGTCAGGAGTTGGTTCTTCAAAAGAATCAACAAAATTGACAAACCCTTAGCCAACCTTATTAGAAAAAGGAAAGAAAAGGCCCACATCCATGCAATTACGAATGAAAAAAGATGAAATTACAATGGACCCAGCAGAAATCCAGAGGATCATCAATGTCTACTTCAAGAACCTATATGCCAATAAGATGGAAAACACAAAGAAATTGCCCAATTCCTAGATACATATAAATTGCCAAAGTTGAATGAAGACCTAAAAATTCTAAACAACCCAGTATCAATCAATGAAATTGAAAATGTAATTAAAAACTTACCAACTAAGAAAAGCCTGGGTCCTGATGGCTTCACTGCTGAATTCTACAAGACATTTAGAGAGGAACTACTGCCACTACTGTTTAAACTCTTCAATGAAAGTGAAAGGGAAGCAATACTCCCAAATTCATTCCTGGAAGCAAGCATCACCTTGATCCCAAAAGCAGAGAAAGACCCAACCAAAAAGAGAACTATATGCCAATCTCACTAATGAACATATATGCACAAATTCTTAATAAGATACTGGGAAACAGAATGCAGAACATCATCAAGGAGATCATACACCCTGACCAAGTAAGATTCATCCCAGGGATGCAGGGATGGTTCAACATATGCAAATCAGTCAATGTAATACACTGTATCAGTAGAGCCAAGGAAAAAAAACTATATGATCATTTCAATAGATGCAGAAAAAGCATTTGACAAAATCCAACATGCATTTATGATAAAAACCCTACAAAAAATTGGAATAGACCATCTCTACCTCAATCTGATAAAAGCCATCCATGAAAAACCAATAGCCAATATCATACTAAACGGTCAAAAACTGAAATCCTTCATACTAAAAGAAGGATGACAAGGATGTCCACTATCACCACTGCTGGGCAATATAGTTTTGGAAACATTAGCCATGACAATTAGACAAGAGAAAGAAATAAAAGGAATAAAGATAGGAAATGAAGAAGTCAAATTGTCATTATTTGCAGATGACATGATATTATATATAGATGACTCCAAGAACTCCACCAAAAGTCTTCTAGACTTAATAACCAAATTCTGTAAAGTAGCTGGATACAAGATCAACACACAAAAATCAATAGCTTTCTTCTATATGAATAACAGACTCACTGAGAGAAAAAGAGGGCAAACAATTCCTTCACAATAGAATCCAAAAAACTGAAATACCTAGGAATCAACCTAACAAAAGAAATCAAAGACCTCTTCTCTGAAAACTATAGCACTCTGAAAAGAGAGATTAAGGATGATATCAGAAAATGGAAAGACATCCCTTGCTCTTGGGTAGGAAGAATCAACAGAGTGAAAATGGCCATACTTCCAAAACTGCTATATAGATTCAATGCAATCCCAATTGAAATCCCAGCAGCATACTTCACAGACTTGGAGAAAACAATCCAAAAATTCATTTGGAACAAGAAGAGACCCAGAATAGCAACAATTCTAGGCAACAGAGATACGGCAGGGGGTATCACAACCCCCAACTTGAAACTATACTTCAAAGCTACTGTGATAAAAACAGCATGGTACTGGCAAAGAAACAGACCTGAGGACCAGTGGAACAGATTAAATGATCCAGAAAGAACTCCAGACACACTCAGCCTCCTCATCTTTTACAACAGAGCCAAACACCCTCACTGGAGGAAACATAGCCTTTTTAATAAATGGTGCTAGAAAAATTGGGTTTCAACTTGCCAAACATTAAAACTAGACCTATATCTCTCACCATGCACTAAACTAAAACTGAAATGGATTAAAGATCTAAATATTAAAACAGAAACGCTGAACTGGCTGCAACAGAAGTTAGGTAGAACTCTTCAAGACATTGGGGTAGGAAAAGATTTTATGAACAAAACCTCAGTTGCCCATGAACTAGCACAAACAATCAACAAGTGGGATCTTTTCTTATTTAAAAGTTTCTGCACAGCAAGAGAAACCATCAAGAGTATAAAGAGACAACCCACAGTGTGTGAAAATATTTTCACCTGCTGTTCCTCAGACAAAGGTCTACTATCAGAATAAAGAATTTAAAAAATCAGACCTCCCAAATTTAAGACCCAATCCAAAAATGGGCACCTGAAATGAACAGCCATTTCTCACACAAAGAAGTAGAAATAGGCAAATAAACAGATGAAAAAATGTTCAACATCAGTGGTCATTGGAGAGATGCAAATGAAAACAAGGCTGAGATTCCACCTCACTCCAGAAAGAATGGCTGCTGTCATGAAATCAACCAATAACAAATGCTGGCAGGACTGTGGGGAAAGAGGCACACTGCCCTACTGCTGGTGGGAGTGTAGACTGGTGCAACCACTGTGGAAATTAGTTTGGACATACCTCTAAGAACTAGGACTGGAAAGGCCTGGGATTTAGTTCAGTGGTTCTGGCACCTGCCTTGCATGCACAAGGTCCTGAGTTCGATCCCTAGTACCAAAAAAAAGAACTAGGACTGGAAGTTCCCTTTGAATCAGCTATTCCCCTGCTGGGTATCTTCCCCAAAGGATTAAAAGAATCATACCAGGGTGATGTATGTGTACCCATGTTCATAGCAGCACAATTCGTGGCAGCTAAAATTGGAAGCAGCTCAATTGCCCATCAGCTGGAGACTGGATAAAGAAAATGTGTTTTTTTAATAAAATGGAGTACTACTCAGCCATAAAAAATGAGAAATTAGAGACATTTATAGCTAAATGGATGCACATTGAGGCCATACTCTTTAGTGAAATAAATAGGACACCTGTAAATACGAATAGTTTCTCTAGTGTGAGAAACTGAAAGTGTAAATAAGGACTAAAAGGTATAATAGAGAATGTGAAATAGGAAGAAAAGGGGTAAAGGGGAAGGGGAAGTGGGAGGGCTAGGGGAAAGGATAGAAGGGAATGGAATTAATATGAGAAAATGAAAAAATGGAAACAAAATCTTTGTAAATAGGGAGGGATGGAGGGGTTGAAGGGAGGGCAGGGGAATGGGGATAAAATAAGAACCAAGGGAAATTATGTAAAGGTGCAAATTTCCAATGATGGATGTCATTATATTGTATAACTAAAATGTACCAATAAAATTAATTTTTAAAAAATTCATGAAAACCTCCATTATTTTCCTATTGTGTTAAAATTTCCTCATTCCAGATGCATTCCAAAATGGAATCTTTAGATTCTTAGTAACTCTGTGGTATCAAAGTGGACCTATTTTCAAATTGCCTTGTAGGTCCCTAGCTCTATTTCAATTAGAGCAAGTCTGCTTTAATTATTTTATTTATTTGTTTATGAATTTATTTATTCATTTTGAAGTAGAGTCTTGCTATGTAGCTCAGGTTGGCCTTGAACTGGGGCAATCCTGTTGCCTCAGCCTCCCAAGTGCTGAGATTTTAGGCATGGGCCACCATGCACACTCAAGTTCATAGCAGCACAGTTTGTAATAGCTAAACCTGGGAAACAACCCAAATGCCCATCACCCAGTGAATGGATAAAGAACCTCTAGTCCTAGTTTTATGAGGAATTTCCACACTGATTTCCATTTTGGTTGCACCAGTCTATACTCCCACCAACAATGGAGAAGAGTTCCTTCTCCCCCACAGCTTCTCCAGCATTTTTTGTCAACAGATTTCTTGATAATGCCATTCATTCTCATTTCAATTTGCATCTCTTGAATGACCAGTGATGTTGAACATTTTCTCATATATTTATCTGCTGTTTGTACTTTTTTATCTGAGAAGAGTGTATTCATCTCAGATGCCCAACTTTGTATTGGGTCTTTAAATTTGGATGTTTGATTTTTTTCAGTCCTTTATGTATTCTAGATATTATTCTTTTGTCTGAGGAACAGCTGGCAAAAATTTTTCCCATTCTGTTGGTTGTCTCTTTATTGGTGATTTCTTTTCCTGTGAAAAAGCTTTTTAATAAGAAAATATCACAGTTGTTGATTCTTTGTAATATTTCTCATGTGATTGGTGTTTTGTTTATAAAATATTTGCCAACACCTATGTCTTTAAGAGTTCCACCTATTCTCTCTTCCAGCAGATTTAGTGTTTCTGTTTTAATATTTCGATCTTTGAACCATTTTGATTTTAGTTTAGTACGTGGCCTAGTAATAGGGAGGAAATCATAAAGATTAGAGCAGAAATTAATACAATCAAGACTAAGAAAACAATACAAGGAATCAATGAATCAAAGAGTTGGTTCTTTGAAAGATTAAATATATTGATAAATCCTTGGCCAACCTCATCAAAAGAAGGAAAGAAAAGACTCAAATTCATGGAATTAGGAATGAAAAGGGTGAAATTACAATGGATCCTGCAGATATCCAGAAGATCAGTAGCAGCTATTTTGAGAACCTTTATTCTAATAAGATGGAAAAGACAGACGGACAGATTCCTAGGTACATATGAATTACCAAAGGTGAATCAAGAAGATATAAAAATTCTAAATAACCCAATAACAGTCAATGAAATTGAACATGTAATTAAAAACCTACCAACAAAGAAAAGCTCAGGTCCAGATGGATTCACTGCTGAATTCTACAAGAAGTTTAGAGAAGATCTAAAGCTACTACTCCTCAAACTCTTTAATGAAATTGAAAGGGAAACAATACTCCTAAAATCATTCCTAGAAGCAAGTATTACCCTGATACCAAAATCAGAAAAGGATCCAACCAAAAAGAAAACTACAGGCAAATTTCTCTAATGAATATAGACATAAAAATCCTCAATAAGAATATGGATAGGAAAGAAAAAAGTTAAATTATCATTATTTTCAGATAACAAGATACTCTACATAGAAGACCCTAAAAATTCTACCAAAAGACTTCTAGATTTAATAACCAAATTCAGTTGTGTAGCTGGATACAAAGTCAACAATCAGAAATCAACAGCATTCCTGTACATGAATAACAAACTCACTGAGAGAGAAATTAGAGAAACCGTGCCTTTAACAAAGGCATCAAAAAATATGAAAAACTTAGGAATCAATCTAATGAAGGAAGTAAAAGATCTTTACATCCCAAACTACAGTAATGAAGAAGGATATTGGAGAAAATAGAAAGACATCCCTTGCTCATGGGTAGGAAGAATCAACATAGTAAAAATGGCCATACTCCCAAAATTGTTATGCAGATTTAATGCAATCCTAATCAAAATACCAATAGCATATCTCACAGAACTAGAGAAAACATTGCTAAAATTCATTTGGAACCAGAAGAGACCTAGAATAGCAGAAACATTTCTGGACAAAAAAAGGCAAGGCAGGGGGTATCACAATCCCTGACCTGAAATTATACTATAGAGGTACTGTGATAAAAACAGCATGGTACCGACAAAAAACAGAGGTGAGCACCAGTGGAACAGAATAGAAGATGCAGAATCAACTCTAGACACACTCAGCCACCTTATCTTCAACAAAGGAGCCAGACACCTTCACTGGAAAAAAGATAGCCTCTTTAATAAATGGTGCTGCAAAAACTGGCTTTGCACATGGGGAAGCATTTCTCTTTCTATAGCTGTTCTTTTCACTTTCTTCATGGTGGAGGAACCAAGAGAGATTATTCCTACTGTATGTGAGAATGATAGTCCATGATTGCCTCTTTTAAGTTGCAAGACAATAACTTATCCCTGTTAACTTTATTTCCATTATCGATATAGATTTGTTAGTCTGAATTTTCCAAACCCAAAATAAAGTATACTTTTTTGACAATTAAATAAAATGGGACAAAAAATTAAAGTAGAGAAAGGATGAAAATAGTTTTACAAGGGCTTGCATTGATGTTGAGGTGATTTGCACTGCCCACCTCTATCCTCCACTGTGCCCAGCTACCAAACCCTATCATGTCCTTGTTCACACCAAGGGGAATAAAAGCAGGCTACAATCCTTAATGTAGTATAGTTTTCTAATTATATTTTAAGATGCATAGAGAAAACAGAGAGGGAGAAAACAAATATATAGGTCCTCAGCAAATAGTTTTTAAATGATATTTTTTGTCTTTATATCTTTTAAGAATAAGTTTTAAAATAATAACATATATTACCTTTGTTTATTTTTTTTTACTTTTAAAATCAGAAAAGGAAGAATACTCTTTGAAGATGGAATTATTGGGACTAAAATCCCACGATGAGCTAGGAGCAGATCATCTTCCGGTACCTCTTTGTGTGGTGTTGCCCAGTTTCCATTTCTTGTCTTTAATAACCTGGAGAGATACTTAACTCAATGGGCTCTGTCTTATTTTCTGGTTCAGAAAAGCTGGTTTCAGGTTCACAGCCTGGTTTGAAGTATGGTTCTTTTCCAGACAAAAATGGTTTAAAAATCACATTGTACTTCATAATGGAATTTCTTTTCTTCCTGAGCAACATCACTCAGGGGAAGATTTTTGTTTCATTTGCTTTGTTGTTGTTGTTTTTAGGATTAAAAAAATTACTTCCATTGAATTGATAATGTTTGGTTCCATGAAAAGAAACACTATTAAATTTAACAGTTGTAGCAATTGGAGTTCTGAGACTGTTGGAAATAAAAAATTAAGTTTACCATGTTCCTTATCCTTTTTGTTAGAAGAAATAGCAAATGCTATATACAGTATTAGATTTTCAAGAAAAGTTGTAATACTTATACATTTGTGTCCTTAATGTTCTAGGAAAAGGCAGGAAACTTGATAACATACCTTCAAATACCTTGCAATCCAAAGTCAGATCTGTGGAAGAACAGCTAGTTAGAAATGCAGAATCTCAGGCCCATTGCAGACCTACTGAATCAGAATCTGCAGATTAACAAGATTGCAGGTGATTTTTTTTTTTTTTGGTACTGGGAATCAAACTCAGGACCTTGCACCTGCAAGGCAGGCGGTGGAACCACTGAGCTAAATCCTCGGCCCTGCAGGTGATTCTTATGCACACTCAGTGACAAGCATAGTCCACAGTACTACTACAGTTTCCAGGTCCTATCTGCTGAATCTCTACCATCATTTCCTGCCCTTCTTTCTTTTCCTCTTCTCTCATGTCCAACCAATAACTTGTAAAGTATATAAAACAAAGCTTCTTAACCTAGAGCCTATCAGCCTTTATGGAATTGCAGGTAGTTTGTGAACCCAGTGAAATTCCATATAAAATTGTGTGTGCATAAGCATAATAAGCTTTTATTAGCCATTCCAGACTACAAAATCATGAATCATAAATACCATGTTCTACCTTGAAACATGGAATAGGATGACTGTTACAATTACAGAATTGTTATTCTTACCTGGCAAAGATCTGGGAGAAAACACCAATAAGCCTTTTCTGTTGTTTTAATAAAAAGAATCAATTGACCAGAGAGTAGATCACAGAGACACATTCGGGAAAGCAGCTTTGTAGTTCCCCCAGATTGAATTCTGCTCTACTGAACCTGATGCATTTGGGTTAGGAGAAAATTACCTGCTCAGTTCCAATAGATCTCACATGCTTTAGGATAATTAAAAAAGTTAAATGTCTCCATAATGAGAGTTTTGTGTCTTAACTTTGTCTTTTTGATTGCTTTGATTCCATAGGGCACAGCTCCTCAACCCTGGCTGCATATTAGACTTATCATACCCCAGATCAAGAATTTTTTTTTGGTTGTGGGGGAGTTAAACCTATTGGGTTTTGTTGTTTTGTATTCACTGTCTCTGGGGGATCTTAAACTGTAGCCAGGCTAAGACCCACTTTTACAGAGTAATGTGTGACAAACTGCATAATGTCCTACTTGGGGAATTGTGTGTCTTTCATGATCTAGGGGACAGTTGATTCTGTTCCCTCTGGGCAATGAAGCCTCTTTTTATATTGGAATATTGTTATATATGTGCTGTGCTGTCCCCCTTCATTAAGTCAAGTGGAGGCTGATGTACAAAGTAGTCATTCAAATCTGGAATTGACTCCAAGAGCTATTGAATCTTCCAGCTTATTGTAGGCTGCTCTAATTTCTGGTCTATCTCCTAAAAACATCTGATTTTTATGGTATGATTGACTTTTCAAATGCAATAAATCTGAAAGGGACTTCTCTCTGGGGCTTTTATATGGAGAATAGTTGATGCACCATAAGAATGATATAAATGAGTAGTTGTGCTATATAACTAAAAAATTTAGTTGTAAGTAACTTTTTTCACCCATTAGGAGTACTTAGCTACACTGTGGTTATAAAAATAAACAGTCGCAGATATTTTACAAGTCTAAGAACATGAAAGAATCCATAGGATTCAAGATTTCAAAAAGAACCCTAAAGAGCATTATGAAGTGGCTATAATATAGCCACTAGTCATGCCTTTCACTAAATAAACAAATGAAATCCTACGATAAAGTTCCCACTTATAAAACTTTGACTTAGGCACATTCGAAAATTGATGCCCAATTACATACTCACGTTCCTCTGTTTTGTGCTTCAAGCATTTCTAACATTATTAGATTTTGCAGCCAGTTCTCTGAAAAATAACCTAAGAGTTTATTTATGGATTATCCTTTTCTGAAGGAGATTTCTGGCAATCTGAGCACTCTTCTCAGGTTTGGATTTTTCCATGGAGATTAAAGGGATTTGTGCTCACCTCATATTCACCTCTGGAATAGACTGACAAAGTGTTCATTTAATTACTCTTTTGTTCAAGGTGATGAGAATGCATACCTGAGAATGATAAACTAGCTTTTAACATCCTTTGGAGTGGGGGATGGGAAGTGTGCCCTAGAATTACAGAATAATTTAAATCTAATGGGGATATTTTTGAAGTAGCAGCTTGTACTCAATATTAATGAAAAAATTGAAACTTATTATGTTCCTAATGTTTATGCTGTCGTTTTCTCAGCTTGGAGAGAGAAAATATTCAGAAGCATATAATGTAACTTGTTTGATATTAACTTTTCTTAACCTTATTTAGTAAGAGATTTCTTAGTTGTGCTGCGGAGGAACGGCTGTTGATCTCTGGTGGGGATCGCGACGAGGCTCTCCTGGGGCTCCGGTGTTCTGGTACTGCCCGGTGAAAAGGAAGCCATGGCGCTCCGTGTCACCAGGAACACGAAAATTAACGCTGAAAATAAGGCCACGATCACTATGGCAGGCGCAAAGCGTGGGCCCGTGGCCTCTGCTGCAGCCTCCAAGCCAGGTCTGAGGCCAAGAACAGAGACATCTCGGAGACATTGGTAACAAAGTCAGAGAGCAGCTGCAAGCCAGAGTGCCTCTGAAAAAGGAAGTGAAAACTTCAGCGACTGGAAAAGTTATTGCTAAAAAACTACAGAAACCTCTGGAAAAGGTGCCTGTATGTGTGCCAGAGCCAGAACCTGAGCCTGTTAAGGAAAAAAAACTTTCTCCTGAGCCTATTTTGGTTGATACTCCCTCTCCAAGCCCGATGGAGACATCTGGATGTGCCCCTGCAGAAGAATATCTGTGTCAGGCCTTCTCTGATGCCATTCTTGCAGTGAATGATGTGGATGCAGAAGATGGAGCAGATCCAAACCTTTGTAGTGAATATGTGAAAGATATCTATGCTTATCTTAGACAACTTGAGGAAGAGCAGTCAGTCAGACCAAAATACCTACTGGGTCGTAAAGTCACTGGAAACATGAGAGCTATCCTAATTGACTGGCTAATACAGGTTCAGATAAAATTCAGGTTTCTTCAGGAGACCATGTACGTGACTGTTTCCATTATTGATCGGTTCATGCAGAATAATTGTGTGCCCAAGAAGATGCTGCAGCTGGTTGGAGTCACTGCCATGTTCACTGCAAGCAAATATGAAGAAATGTACCCTCCAGAAATTGGAGACTTTGCTTATGTGACTAACAGTACTTACACTAAGCACCAGATCAGACAAATAGAAATGAAGATTCTAAGAGTTTTAAACTTTGGCCTGGGTCGCCCACTCCCCCTGCACTTTCTTCGTAGAGCATCTAAGATTGGAGAGGTTGATGTTGAGCAACATACTTTGGCCAAATACCTGATGGAACTATCTATGTTGGACTATGATATGGTGCACTTTCCTCCTTTTCAAATTGCAGCAGGAGCTTTTTGCTTAGCACTGAAAATTCTTGACAATGGTGAATGGACCCCAATTCCACAGCACTACCTGTCATATACTGAAGAATCCCTACTTTCCATAATGCAGCACCTGGCTAAGAATATAGTCATGGTGAATCATGGACTTACAAAGCACGTGACTATCAAGAACAAGTATGCCACATCAAAGCATGCTAAGATCAGCACTCTAGCACAGCTCAATTGTGCATTAGTTGAAGATTTGGCCAAGTCTGTGGCAAAGGTGTAACTTCTAAGCTTGAGTACTCTTATCTGCAAATAAAATTGGCACCATGTGCCACCTATATATTCTACACTGCATTTACGTACTTTTTAAATAAAGATGTGGCCCTTTTTACTTTGCATACCTTAACTGGTTTGAATGTGGTTAGTTCCTATTCTAGGGTAACCTAAACACTGACTTTAAAGAATGATAGGAATATGTTTAAAAACTGCTTTTAGTTTACCAGGGATCCAACTAATGTATGTAATTATTGCCTGTATGTTTGTATTCTTGGCTCTTCTTTTAAGTTCCTGGATTTTAATGTAAGGTAGGGAAGATGATACCTCAAGCTGTTCCTTCTGTTTAGCCTACTGCATGTAAGCTGCCACAGCATCTGGAAGGGTCTCCTGCCTCTATCTAGTTTAAAGTGAAAGTCTGCCACTTCATCCGTAGTCCTCCCTCTGTTCTTCTGTTTCTTCTGGTGGCTGAAAAAAAAAAGAGATTTCTTAGCTGTCTTCTAGTATGTGTGTGTATATATATATGCCAAGTTTTTTATTTGAAATGTAAAATGCATGAAGATTATATTTATGCTTCTAATCTTCACATTGGATTGCTTAATCATAGAAACTGCAACGTAAGACTCTGTGATAAAGTTGTTCTTTTTTTCTGATGTATTTTTCTTATTTCTTCCTGGTGGAAACTACAGGTTTGTGACAGGGAAGCCCTTGTCTGATATTTCTATCTTTTTCTATCTTACAAAAAGGTCTACATCTGAATTCCCAGATAACCTATTTTACTTAAGTCATTCAGACTTTTCTCCTAATTTAAGCCAAACTAAGATTAATCAAGGAGCTTTGGAACTAAATTTGAAATATTTTCTCTTTTGGGGAAACAAATGACTGAGTAGTGAAGTTTAAGAATCATTCTTAGCCCATATTTATGAGTGTCTAATATGTTCCAGGCTCTATGCTAGGCATGCCAGGGAAAGCAGTAACTGCCTGCCAGGAAATCACAAATGAGAAGGTAATAGAAAGTTAATAACTATAACATAATCAAAGAGTGGTGTATACAGAGTAGATTGTATTATACGAAGATGTCCAAAATCTTGGAGAAAGAAAGAGCTGCGTGGAGGAGGAATTCCATGAGCTGCATGGAGGAGGAATTGCACTTATCAGTATTATCTATCCATTTACAAGCAAATGAAACAGATTTGACTTAGGAAGTCAAAAGAGAAGTAGAGATCAGTTTCCAGAAAGATACAGGTTTCTGATGGAAAGAGAAGAATAAAAGGAAGGAGAAGGTGAAGAAGGAGGAGGAAGGGAAAGAGAAGGAAAGGAGGAGGTTAAAGAGGGAGAAAGGTGAGATGAACTGAAAAAAAAGGCCTCAGAAAGAACCTACATTGGTGATTTCTGAGCAACCAGGAGCAGAAGGACTAAAGCACATTTGCTAAGGGAGTTGCTGTAGAATTAAATGACTCTACAACAGTGACTCTATACTCACTGTTACATTAAGTGAGTCTACAACAGTGGTGCCTACCTATGGCACACATGCTGCAGCAGGCTGTTGATATCATTGAACACTCTAAAAGGTTTACCATCACCCTGGTGTCCAGAATATGCCATGCAAATAACTTCACAAATGACAAAAAATCTACTCTAAACATATCCTTGAAAACATTTGATAATATACCCTAAACACACAAACTCAGTCTATATTAGCACATACAGGATGTGCTGGGAAAACTGGGTATCCCTGTGCAAAAGAATGAAGCTGAAACCTTATCTTCATACCATAGACAAATATTAACTCAAAGCTGATTAAAGACCTAAATATAAGACCCAAACTATAAAACTCTTAGTAGAAGATAGGAAAAGCTTTATGGTATTGGATTTGGCACTGATTTCTTGGATATAACACCAAAAGCTTAGGTAACAAAGCAAAAATTGACAGGGGACATCCTCATGACCAACTAGAGGGCAATAGCGAGGAAGAGAGTCTCCAAATCATGCACTGGTGAAAAGCAGGTGCACTGAGAAGGGGGCTAAAGAGAAAGCCTGATAGGGGAGAGTAAATAAAAGGAGAAACTTGGGCCGGGTATTTAGCTCAGTGATTCTGTCACCTGCCTTACAAGCGCAAGGTTCCAAGTTCGATCCCTGGTACAAAAAATAAAGGAGAAACTCACTGGACCAAAACTCAGTATTAAGGGGGTTTGTAAGAGGGAGACAGAACACTCTTGGATCATGGCACCCCCCCTCACTCCCAGTCCAAGCTATCTTGGGAGAGAATGGGATCCCTGAGTGAGGGAATGAGTACTTTAAACTCCTGATGAAATAGGCTCACAATCACTTCTCCAGGAAGACGATCACTGCAATTGACATACATGCAAGCCAGGGCTTCGGGGAATAAGACAACACTGATGCACACTCACGAATTTGAAAACAATAGTCCCATTCAAATTAGGGACTTCAGTGTGAGTGCTGATAGGATTGAGGGCCAAGGCCCTAGGGCTTTGTATGCCTGGAAGCAGTGGGACATTTTGGAGAGAAGCTTGAGAGAACCTGTAATAGTCATCC
The DNA here is from genome assembly GCF_053883595.1 of Heterocephalus glaber. Classification (NCBI taxonomy): domain Eukaryota; kingdom Metazoa; phylum Chordata; class Mammalia; order Rodentia; family Bathyergidae; genus Heterocephalus; species Heterocephalus glaber. The sequence continues at coordinate 57,195,708 of NW_028258143.1, read as the reverse complement.
ATTCCTCCCACACACACAACCAGAGTGCAGCACTTGTGGGACACTGAGTGCACTGTCCACCCTTGCAGGTGGTACCCACAGGGGAGCCCCTAGAATCCCCTTTCTGAGGAGTGCAGGTGGCAGGGAGCCCTGGGACTATGCCAAATTCATGAGTAAGAGAATGAAGCTCTTGGGACAGTGATCAATAAAGGACCACAAGCTGAGGAACAGAGAGTGATGCCTGGTCCAAGGGCTTCTGGTGTTACATGAGGCAAAAGTCATGCGGGCAGAAAACATGGAGGTGATCATGGAATTTGCCCTGCAGTGAAGGGAATAGGTGTAAGAGGTCCCTAGCAGAACCTGGTGCTGGGAAAACTGTACCTTGTCAGCCCCTTGTCAAATTAGATAGATAGATAGATAGATAGATAGATAGATAGATAGATAGATAGAAATTATTATATTATATAGTCCTGTATATATATTCCTGTAGAAATATATATTCCTGTATATGTGCAAAAGAGAAAAAAATTAACCAGTGCTTTAACTTAAATAGTACCTTTTCAGGGGCACACCAAGGTAACCTTTACCAAAATTTGACATAGAGGATCCAAACATTAACTACCAACATATTAACATGTTTTGACAACCTTAGTTTCTCTCATTACCTAATCACACTTTCCTTGCCCCGCATCTCTCCTTCCACTCCCTCAAGTCGCTTCTTAACACTACACTTTTTTCCAGTTACAAAAATAATCTCAACAGTGTCTGAATTCCTGTTTGCTTTTCACCTGTTGATATTTCTTTTCTCTATGTCTCTGATTTACTCCCTTCCTCTTCCTCTTCCTCTTCCATTTTCCTCTCCTCTCCCCTCCATATTCTAGTCTATTGATAGCAGTATAGTTCAATCTGTAAGGGACATTGGTAAAATGGTGAAACTGTTAAAAACAAGTTTTAATGTACATGCTTGATGTAGGATTGAATCTGTTGATGGTATAACCTTTAGGAATTCTGCCTTGCAGCACAGTGACTGGGTCCAATCCTATTAAACTGAGTAGATGGAGGAGGTAGATAATACTAATAAGCAAAGAAATCCAAGATCATATCACTGGAAAGGAAACATTAGCTAATGGGATCTCCATACTAACCACAGAATTTTTCCATTGTAGTTGATCCTCAAACCTTAGCACAAATAAAAAATAAGCATGAGAAAACAAGGCAACAAAATGCCTCCAAATACTCCCAACTCCCCCAAAGCAGATACAAGGGACACTGATGGGAAGAAAGCAGAAGCCAGATGACTGCACAACTTGAAATGATCAAGAAGAAGCAAAGAAACTTGGTAAGCTCAAAATTATATAATTAAACAAATAGTGGACTTAATAAAAAAATTGATCAATGAACTTAAAAACGATTCAAATAAAAATTTAGAAAAGCTAACCAAAATGATTCCAAACATGAATGACAAATTTACCAAAGAATTAGTCTATGAAAAGGTGTCAAACAGAAATCCTGGAGATAAAGAATTGTGTAGGAAGCATGAGCAGCAAAAGTGACCAATGTAAAGAGAGGATATTAGATCTAGAATACAGGTACATTGTACAAGACCACATACTCAGAGATATGTTAAAAACAAGCGAAGAGCAAGGAAAATTGGTCTAACAGCTACTAAGACTAACTTGAATTAGAGAAAAGTCAGAGGACAGTACAAATGGAACAAAAATATCTGTGTACAGAAATCATAGCATAAAACTTTCCAAGTATGGGAAAAGAATTCGACATAGAAGTAAGTGAGGCATATAGAACCCCAAATAGCCACAACTAGAGAGCTTCTCTATGCCACATCATAGTCTGAAATCCTAGAAGTCCAACACAAGGACGGAATCTTAAAAACTGTTACAGAAAAAACAACAAACCACTTTTAAAGGCAAACTCATTAGAATTACAGCAGATTTCTTAACACAAACCTTAAAGATCAGGAAAGCTTGCAGTGAATTGTTCCAAACCCTTAAAGAAAACAAATTTCCACCTAGACTAATATATCCTACAAAACTGTCTTTGAAAGTTGATGGAGAAATAAGGACATTCCATGACAAAGAATATTTTAAGAAACATGACTATCAAACCAGCACTCCAAAAATTTTTGAACGATATCCTAGAGATAATGAAGCCAATAATGCCAAAAAGTCTGATGGAATCAATACATCAAGCAAGATAAGCAGTTCAACAAAAGAGAAAAACAAAAGATTCAACCAAAGAAAAATAGTATAATGACAAGAATAAATCAGTACCTTTCTGTAATAACTCTCAATGTAAATGGCCTCAATTACCTAATCAAAAGATATTTATTGGCAGTCTGGATAATAAAACAAAGCCCAGTGGTATGTTGCATACAGAGACACATCTAATCTAAAAGAAATCCAAAGACTAAAAATCAAAAGATGGAAAACAACATTCTATGCAATGGGATCTTGAAAACAAGAGGGAGTCGCTATCCTATTTTCGGACAAAGTAGACTTGAAGTCAAAACTGATCACGAAAGGCAAGGAAGCCCATATATATATATATATATATATATATATATATATATATATATATATATATATGTTAAGAAAACAATTCAACAAGAAGAGATAACAATTATAGATATATATGCACGGAAAACCAGTGCACCTAACTTTATAAAACAAACATGACTGAACATAAAAAATCAGATAAACATCAACACAATTAATATTGGGGGACTCAATATCCCATTTTCACAATAGATCAACAAGAAAAAAAAACAACAAAGAAATATCAGAATGGAACCATACCTTTGAACAAATGGACTTGATAATCTACAGAGTGTTCTACCCCAACAGAATACAAATTCTTATCCAGAGCAAATGGAACTTTCTCCAAAATAGACCACATACTAGCCTATAAAAGAATCAAAATTATCAGAAAAAAGAATCAAAACTATCTCAGGTATATTATCAGATCATATTGCACTGAAACTAGAAATCAATGGCAGAATAAATCATGCAAATTTTGCCAACAACTGGAGGTTAAATAACACCCTCTTGAATAATCAGTGGGTCACAGAAGAAATCAAGGAAGAAATTAAACATTTCCTAGGATGAGACAAGAATACTGACACAGTTTACCAGAATATATGAAAACAGTTCTAAGAGGGAAGCTTATAGCTGTGAATGCCTACATCAGAAAAACAGAGCAAGCCAAATAAATCACTTAATGATGCAACTCAAAGATCCTTGAAAAACAAGAAGAATCTAATTCTTCTAGTACAAGGAAGTACAAGGAAGGAAATTATAAACATCAGAGAGAAAATAAATGACACATATTAAAAAAATAATATGAAGAATGAAAGCTGGTTCTTCAAAAGAATAAACAAAATAGATAAACCTTAGCCAAACTTACAAAAGAAGGAAATAAAATGCCCATATGAATGCAACTAGAAATTTAAAAAGGCAGACAGAGGAGGTGAACCACTCCCAGTGCACAGGAGGAGGCTTCCAGGCCACCATACCACCCCCGCCAGCACAGAGGAGGTGAGTTGTGTGGGCCCCAGCAGCACCCCCCACCTGTTGAAATGAGAAGACACATAAACAAGCCTCAAAAACAGACTTCTGGATCACCTACAGCAACCCCAAAGGGAAATGAGATGGAACACTGTGATACTCAACCACCTGGACTCCCTGAACTGGCAACAAAAGAGGATCTGGGAAAAATGAAATCAGAAATGATTTCTCAGACAACAACAGATATTGTGCCTATAGTGCAAGACATGATTAATAAATCTAGAGAGGACACAGATAAAAAAAATAGAGGAACTGAGGAACATGATGGAAGCCCAACATAAGAAACAAATAGAATCCATAAAACAGATTCAAACAGATTTCCAGGAGATTAAAAACTCCATTGAAAGCTTACACAGCAGAATGAGCCAATGTGAGGACAGAATTTCAGATATAGAAGATAAGATTTCAATTAGTGACCAGGAAAAGAAAAATTTCTTGAAAATTGTAAGGGACCACAAGAAATCTATCCAGCAGCTGCTAGATGATGTAAAGAAGAATAACTAAGACTGATCAGAGTCAATGAAGAAACAGGAGAGAGTGCAGATGACATAAAAAAAACTGTTCACAGAAGTGATGGCAGAAAACTTCCCAAGCAGGGGAAAAGAACTTGACATACAGATAAGTGAGACATATAGGACTCCAACTAGCCATGATCAAAAAAATTCTACACATAGGCATATAATAGTTAAGATTCCAGAAACCCAACAGAAGAACAAACTTCTACAAGCAGTTAGAGAAAAGAATCCATAGCAAAAGCTATCCTGTGCAATAAGAGCAAAGTAGAAGGCATCACAGTCCTGAATTTCAAGTTATATTGCAAAGCTACAGTGATTAAAATAGCATAGTACCAACACAAAAAGAGACATAGGATCAATGGAACAGAATAGAGATGTGGAAACAACCCCAGGCCCATTTATTCATGTGATCTTTGACAAAGGGGCCAAAAACATATACTGGGAGAAAGATAGCATCTTTACCAAATGGTACTGGGAAAGCTGGCTGTACACATGCAGAAGATTGAATCTAGGCCCATATCTATTACCATGTGCCAAAATGAAGTCAAAATGAATCACAGACCTGCACATTGAAACAGAAACACTTAATCTGCTGGAAGATGAAACTGTGGAAGTCAGAAATAGTAAAGACTTTAAAAAAGGTAATCCTGATTACATAATAAATAACATCAGGAATCAACAAATGGAACTATATCAAATTTAAAAGCTTCTGCACAGAAAACAACCAAGAGAGTGAAGTGAAAAGCTGCAGAATGGTAAAATTTTTTGCAACCTAGTCCTTGGACAGAAGATTAATATCTAAAATTTATAAAAAACAAAAATCAGACCCCATAAAATAAAAGACTCAAGGGCCAGGGATTTAGCTCAGTGTTTCTGCCACCTGCCTTGCAAGCACAAGGTCCTGAGTTCAGTCCCTGGTACCAAAAAAATAAAATAAAAGACTCAAGCAATGAACAATGGAGTTGAGCAGACACTTCTCACAGTAAAATTACAAATGGCCAATAAATATATTAAAAACTCTCTAGCCATTAGAGAAATGGAAATTTTTTTTAAATGTATCTAAAAGTGTACCTTGACTTAGTACAATTGTTTTATATGTTCTTTGGCATATTAGTCTGGTTTTCAATATGTATATATGATAATTAGCTTCAGAAGGTCTTATAAGATAAATAAATAAATCTGATGGTAGAAAAATAAAAGGGGATGGAGGGAAGGGAAAAAAGAATTGAAATGTGGTATGTATATGTGCCAATTCCCTATAGTAAATGTAATCACTGTGTTCTGCAAAGTAATAAAAACAACAACAACAACAACAACAACTGGGATTCCATCTTACTCCAGAAGGAATGGCTATCATCAAGAAACCAAATATGGTAATAACAAGTGCTGATGGGCCTGCAGGGAAAAAGGAACACTTCTACGTTTTTGGTGGGAATATAGACTAGTACAACCACTGTGGAAATAAGCATGGAGATTTCTCAAAAAACTAAAACTAGAAATTCTATTTGACTCAGCTATTCCCTTTCTAGGTACCTTCTGAAAAGAGTTACAGGCATCATATCCCAATGATACATGCAAGCCCATGTTTATAGCAGCACACTTAATAATAGGTGAATCTTGAGAGAGACTTATATGTCCATCAGCAGATGACTAGATAAAGAAAATGGTATTTATGTACATACTGCTCTGCCATAAAAAGGATAAATTCGAGTCTTTTGTAGGAAAATAGATGCACCTAGAGGTCATAATGTTATGTGAAATAAATCAGATAAACAGGTGCTTGTGTCGCACAGTTTATCTTACATGAGAAACCCAAAGTATAAATAACTTAAAGAACAAAATAAAAGATGGGTAATAGGAATCAGAGAGATCTTTTACAAATGGGAAAGGGATCTAGAGATGGAGAGGGGAAAGAATACTAAGTAAAAAGAAGTAAAATGTGTTATGTATATGTACCAACTCCCCACAGTTAATGTTATCACTACAAACTGCAAACATGTATAATAAAAAATATGTAACTAAAACAGTCAAAAAGTACAATCAATAGAATTAAAAAGTAACCTACAGAATGGGAGAATATATTTGTAGACCATACATCTGAGAAAAGATTAAAATCTAGAGTATATAAACAGTTCATGCAACTCAACAACAGCAAAAACAAAACCTAATTTAAAAATCGGCAAAGAACTTGAATAGACTTTTCTTCAAAAACAGTATACAGGGGCCAGGGATTTAGCTCAATGGTTTCGCCGCCTGCCTCACAAGCACAAGGACCTGAGTTTGATCCCTGGTGCCAAAAAAACCCCCAAAAACAACAACAACAACAACAACAAAAAACCCAGTATACAGATGGGCAACAAGTACATATATGAAAAGATGCTCAACATCATTAATCATTAAATACAAATAAACCCATAGTAAGATATCACTTTACACCCATTAGGCTGAGAATTCTCAAAAGAAAAATGAAGCAAGTTTTTTTTTTTGCCACATTCTTCCTTACAGTAACGTCACTTTCACACTTCTCCCAAATCTTTCAAAACAAAACAAAACAGAAACAAAACTCACAGTCAGGGGAAACAGAGAAGAAGAAGAGGGCTGCTGGTATAATCAAGTCAAATAGAGATAATTTAAGAACCCCCTTTGGCTGACATGGCAAGGCATTGTGTTGTCCAGAACACTTTATAAAGAAAATTAAATGTGCATTAGGGTGACTTACCAGACTCCCATTGTCAGGTGGTACAATCCTAATGATTCAGAGTACTCAGTATTGTTTGGGAAAAATCTGAATCTCTAAATCTGAAATATCCCAGAAAAAACTCCTGCTGCTCTAAAACAAGTCAGTAGAAAGTGTGGGGTTGCACTTGGTGGAATCTAGCTTTGCTATATAGTTTAGGAAAGGTTGCTTTGTGTCTTCAAGGGACAGTTTCCACTCTGGTAAAATAAGTTAGCGATTTCTAAATCAGAAAAGCACCATGAGGATAAATGAGATCATCTATTCAAAATGCTTAGCACAGCCTTGAGCCTGGATAGTGCTAGCCAGAAAGCAAGGGGAAAGGAATTCTCACTAGTAGTTCATTTTGGAGTTACTAAGAAGATTAAGAACTCCAACCTTCTACCTCACTGGTGCTAATTTTTACTACATACTTTCCTTCTTTGATATTTTGTCCAGACTGGTCTGGTCTGAAATACGGACTCTTCAAGCCAACTTTGACTTTGATTTAAGTAAGAACTATGTAAGTTTGGAAATAAGTCAGTTTTTCCTAGCATGAGCACCATGAAATGCCGTTTCCTTTAGAATTTGTGAGATAAATGTTCTTTTAAAGATTTACAGAACATAGTTACCTGTGCAAGGTATGAAAAAATAATGCCCAAAATTTTATTTCAGTGATTCTTAAACTTATTTGACAGAACTCTTATCCTATGGCAGCTATTAATATCATGCAGAAATGCAGAACACACTTTAGAGTAATTTCTTGATGATTTATTTGCAGAGAGAACTGCTCATATTTTAAAAGTTAATTTTTAAATGTTGTACCAGAATGCTTGCTTTCTAAATGAAATTGATAATCACATTAGCTAGGAGCACAGCAGGCTAATAGGAAGGCAAACTATTATAAATAGGACTTGCATCCTTTAAGCAGCTGCCGAAATCTCACCTTCTTTATTAGGCTTTTCTGGAATAAATAAAATAGCATAAATTCCCTGGACCTCATTTTGTTCTGATTATAATTTCATGTAGGATTTCAAATACAATTCTAATGTAGTTGGGGTTGGGTTGCCTTTTGCCTTAGATGCCTTTGAAGAAGCATAACCCAACAACAACTAGGTGTTAATTCAGATTCCTAGTCGGTCTCTGAAGCAAATGCCAATTTGGAAAGTATATTCCTAATATATGGTAAAATCTTTAAAAGAGACATTTTGAAAGATAAATTTAGGGAAAGTTTTGAGCTTGTACAGATCAGATAGAATAGTAGAACAAACTCTCTATTCTGTTTCACATCCATCTTCTGGCCAATCCTCTTGCGTTTTCACTCTTACCTATTCTTGCTCCTCTCATCTTTTTCTAAAGCAAATAGAAACATCATTCCACTTTATCTACAAGTATCTCAAATACATACATGAAGAGAACTAACTTTTTATAAAAACTTTGCAATACTATTGTCATACTAAAAAAAAACTAACAATAAGTAGATCATTTACTTCTTTTTTTTTTTTTTTTTTTGGTACCAGGGATAGAACTCGGATCCTTGCACTTGCACAGCAGGTGCCAAAACCACCGAGCTAAATCCCCGGCCCTCATTTACTTCTTAAAATTCTGTGACAGTTGCTTTTTGGTTCAAAGTAAGGTCCACTGATAATGATTGGTGGATAAATCTTTAAATATTTTTGAAGTATAGGTTCCTTCTCCTTTTTTCCCCTTTGTAATTTGTTTATTGAAGAGAGAACTTGTATACATCCATACCACCCTGAACACACCCGATCTAGTCTGAAGAGAGAACTTCGGTGGTTTGCCTGGGAATTTTCTGCCCATGTCCTAGACAGTGCCTCAACGCTAGGATTTTAGTCCTATAAAATTACCCACAATATGGTTTTTGCTACTTATAGTGAGTTCCTGACTTACAAATATTCGAGTTATGAACTTTACAGATATGAATGGATTTTGTATTACAAATATTCATAGATGTGAACAAATCCTGGAAGTAGCTCACATGTCTGCCAGGTATTGTCACAGATGTGCTACTATGTGCTTACTGTATAGTGCTAGAGTATATAGTATTTGTGTGTGTGTTTTCTTTTTAATGCTTGACATTATATATTTGTGTCAAAGGTATATGAGACTCCATAACTCCTTCTTTCCTATGCCTGCAACCAGAAGAGGCTGTATATAGTCATAATCGATCATTTCACCTGTCCCCATATACATACTTTTTTCTTTTTCATTGTACCTAGCATTATGCCAGTATCTTTTGCCTGGTTGGGTATACTCTTCAGAAAATAAAATCTGTATCATTTCTGCATTTTCTGGAAGTGACCTTTGTGTGGTATAACAATTTACTTCCTGTCTGGGGTATACAGGATTTTCTGTACCTTGGAGCTCAAAGCAAAGTTAAAGTATTCTTACTTCTTCCATTGCATCTTTTCTGGGGGAAAAAAGAGAGAGAAAGGAAAGTTAGATTATCTTAGTAAGAAGATTTCACAAGAGCCACATTTTTGCCAGTAAAATTTCAGTGAATTACTAAATTTGTGTTTAATCAATTTCATGCTTTTCTTGTATCCTTCAGGGTTGACAATTATATCTAAGTGCATTAGAGATGGGGTGATCATATAATTTATTAGCCAAGTACAAGTGAAATAAGATGAGTCAATAGCACCACCAGGTCTCTCTTGAGAAAACTATGATATGTGGTCACATTAATTAGAGTGCTATGAAAGCATCACAACTTTACTCTGTAGAAATGTGTAAAGAAATGTCTGGCAAATACTTTAAGGATCCAACAATTATTCTCCCAAATCCCCAATAGTCCAAACTCAGGAAGTTGAAGCTCACAGAAATATCAAAGGGGTGTTCAAAATATTAACATTTTAATAAAATATTCCTAAATTCTTAAATCCCTAGGAATAAATGAATGAATAAATGTCTAATCCAATATTCCTTTCAAATATCCACCTCTCTTTAGTAGAGCATCTATGAGGGGAAAGCCCAGGAACCTGCCCTTCTCGGTGGTCTTTCAGTTAGGAAAGATGTGCAAGCATCTGAGAAGTGAGTAAGGAGTGAGTTAGAGGATGCGCTGTGTAAACTTCATCAAGGGCACAAGGTCACTTTCTGTCCATGGCTTCAAACAGCAGAAGTAGAGCAACAGCTTTTTCTAGTACACAAATGAAAAATTAGATCTGGTGTCACAAGCAGAACACAGAATGACAAGCTGTGATTCTAACACTGTCATACAAATATTGAAATACAACCAAGTTCAAAATAGACTAGGCATGGAAGATATTGTAGTATGCTCTCGGAAAGCAAGGGAAAAATAGTAGAAGAATGTTCTTTATTATAGCTCAAGACTCACTAATGTTCAAACTTCCATCTACCTCTTAAATGGGTATTTTCCTTTTTTCTCTGTGTAGGCACCTCACACTCTTTTCAGTGCCATCTCACTTTCCACCTTTTTTATGGTTCCCTGTGACAGTGGGTTAATAAAAATGTATAGGTGCCTACAGAAAAACTGAGCTTCCCCAAAAGAGTGCCAGGAAAGGAATCTCCATACTGATTTCCACAGTGCTTGCACCAGTCTAAACTCCCACCAGCAGTGGAGCAGGGTTCCTCTTTCCCCACAGCCCTGCCAGCATTTGCTATTGGTTGATTTCATGATGGCAGCCATTCTTTCTGGAGTGAGGTGGAATCTCAGCATTGTTTTCATTTGCATCTCTTAAATGACCAGTGATGTTGAACATTTTTTCATATATTTATTTGCTATTTCTACTTCTTTGTGTGAGAAATGTCTGTTCATTTCAGATGCCCATTTTTGGATTGGGTCTTTAAATTTGGGAGGTCTGATCTTTTTAAGTTCTTTATAGATTTGAAATAGTAGGCTTTTGTCTGAGGAACAGTGGGTGAAAATTTTTTCCCACATTGTGGGTTGTCTCTTCACACTGCTGGTGGTTTCTCTTGCTGTGCAGAAGCTTTTTAAGAAGAAGAGATCCCACTTGTTGATTGTTTGTGCTAGTTCATGGGCAACTGAGATTTCATTCATAAAATCTTTTCCTACATCAGTGCCTTCAAGAGTACTACCTAACCTCTGTTCCAGCTGGTTCAGCATTTCTGTTTTAATATTTAGATCTTTAATCCATTTTGATTTTAGTTTAATGCATGGTGAGAGATACAGGTCTAGTTTTAATCTTTGGCAAGTTGAAACCCAATTTTTCCAGCACCATTTATTAAAGAGGCTATCTTTCCCCCAGTGAGGGTGTTTGGCTCCTTTATCGAAGATGAGATGGCTGAATGTGTTTGGAGTTGTTTCAGCATCTTCTAATCTGTTCCACTGGTCCTCAGGTCTGTTTCTTTGCCAGTACCATGCTGTTTTGATCACAGTAGCTTTGTAGTATAGTTTCAGGTTGGGGATTGTGATATCCCCTGCCATGTCTCTATTATCTAGAATTGCTTTTGCTATTCTGGGTCTCTTCTTCTTCCAAATGAATTTTTGGATTGTTTTCTCAAGGTCCATGAAGTATGCTGCTAGAGACATTTATAGCTAAGTGGTTGTACATTGAGGCAATACTCTTAAATGAAATAAATAGGACACACATGTGTAAATACCAAATAGTTTCTCTAGTGTGAGAAACTGAAAGTGTAAATAAGGACTAAAAGGTATAATAGAGAATGTGAAATAGGAAGAAAAGGGGCAAAGGGGAAGGTGAAGTGGGAGGGGTAGGGGAAATGAAAGAAGGGAATGGAATTAATATGAGAAAATGGAAAAATGGAAACAAAGTCTTTGTAAGTAGGGAGGGATGGAGGGATTGAAGGGAGGGCAGGGGAAGGGGGAAAAATAAGAACCAAGAGAGATTATGTAAACGTGCAAATTTCCAATGATGAATGTCATTATATTGTATACCTAAAATGTACCAATGATTAGAATGAATAATCGATAATGCAAAATAGGAAGAAAAGGTCCAAAGGGGTAGGGGTAGTGGGAGGGGCAGGGGAAAGGAAAAAAGGGAAAGGAAAAATGATGAGAAATGGAGAAATGGAAATAAAGTCTTTGTAAATAGGGAAGGGTGGAGGGCGTGAAGGGAGGGCTAGGAATGGGGAAAAAATAAGAACCAAGATGCATTATGTAAAGGTACAATTCCCAATGAGAAATGTAAATGTATTGTATACCTAAAATGTACCCATAAAAGAATTTAAAAAAAAAAAGAGTGCCAGGAAAGAAGACACAAAATATGTTGACAAGTATTTTATGTTCCAATATACCAAAAGGAGCAGTGGCTGATCTAGTTGTTGTGTTGAGTGGCTAATGCTTTAAGAATTTTGGTCTTTCTGGCATTTCTTTGAGATAAGGATGAGAGTCTGAGATCCTTATTTTACTCCCTTTGGCTGCTGTTCATTGTCTTAGTCAATGTTACATATCTGGTAGGCGTGACTGTCAGGGCCAGGACTCAAACACAGTTATTCTGGCTCCAAATCTCATTCCACTGGTATGCTCCCCAAGGAATTCCCCAACAGATCTGCCTCTGAGTGCCTGTTCCCCAATGATCCTAGGACATTGGCCTCAGGCTGGTAAGAATGAGGCAGGGACCATTCCTTGAATATGGAGGGAGTGGAGGAGCTATTGGCTCGTGTGGACTCTTGGATACTGCCTGTGATTTGCTGTATCTTTCCTCTGAACAAATGCAAGTTTACACTAAGATGCCAATTAAGGTGATTAATCTTTGCATTAAAGGCAAAAGGACTAAGTTGAAAATTTTATACCTAAAAAAAAACAAGAAAATTTTTACCTACAGTGACATTTACAGCAGCTGAACTACTGAGGACCTAAGCAAATTTGTAGCAGTTTAGCTCAGTGATCTCCAACGTAGGGACTCTGGACCTTCAGCAGTGTGAGAAGGTAGTGAGGGTAAGAGTGTGTGTTTGGTAAATGATAGGTAAAATGTAGGGTCCATGAATAATTTAAATAATTCAAAAACACTAATAGAGACAGCATGCTCTATGTGGATTAAATAAAACACGATTTTTAAAATGCCTTTTGATGGGAATTTTATCAGTATTCTTATGAGAAGTCCTGATTGGCAGTTATGTGTCTCTGATGAATAAAAATATAAGAAGCAAATCATTATTTAATAATAGAAAATTTGGAGATAGATGGAGGTTAGTGAGGAGGAATAAATTCAAGAGATTTATTGTACTACATAATGACTATAGTCAATAACAATGCATTGTAATCTTAAAAATTGCAGAGAGTAGATTTTAAGTATAATCGCTATAAAGAAATGATAAGTAGGAAGAGTAATGCATAAGTGGAGTAGCTCAATTTAGCTATTGTACAATATGCACATCAACATACTGCACATGATAAATATTTGCAATTTTGTCAAATATAAAATAAAACAGAATAGTGACAGTACAAAAATAGAGATAAATGGAGATTTCTAAACATAGTACTCATAATGTAAAAAAATAACATAAAGTGTTCATGATGGTGAGAAGTGTGGCAATCAGTGGAATAGCCTTTGACTAAGTACAAGTTCTAGGGGAAATGATTCTGGCTAAGGAGTCACTGTGCAAGACTCCTTGATGTGAAAGTTCTGGGACTTTTCCAGTTACAGTTTAGAAACTAATTGAGGCTCTAAGTTCTCCACAATCCTATATCAATCTGTACAAGGTGCCAGTTGGCTCCTGGATCTTCTTTGGAATTCAGGTCATGCCGGTTAGAGGGACCAATGTTTGTTTTTGGTCCAAGACTTCCAAAATGACTCAGCCTTTCATTAGTTGATGGCTCCCTCTAGTTCTCTGCCCATGGCCAAGTCTCTGATTCTCTTGTACAATCCATGTAGTAGCTTCTTTGTGAATACTTGTGAAGTGAGATTTCTTATGCTTTCTACTCTTCTTTGTGTCTTATTTCCAGGGAGAGAAAGGTTGGGCTGCACTACTTGTTAGTTATTTGGTATTCTACTTTTAATTCTCATGCTTCTTCCTAAGACTATATATTTTGTCTGTCCTTATCTGTAGTTAGTTTGTTACCTAGTAATCCAGGTATTGCATAAGGTTGTCAATTACATTGTGCAGTGACTAACACATGCTTCCCTGCTTGGCTGCGGGTCTTTTCACTGTATAAGCATGTATGGTCTGTCTACTGCATGTACTGGGGAACTTGCTTTAAAAATCAATCAATCTCTAATTTAGCTTCTCAAATTTATCAGAAAAATTGGCTTCAGAAACAGTCATTTTATGACTATCAGCACAATATAATGATATTGTGAGATAGATGTTGAATTGCTCATAATTAATATATCAATTTAAATCTAAAAAATAAGCTTTAAATTGAGCAATGGGAAATCTAAAGTATTAACTGCCAAATCCAATACTGATACTGACAAAGTGAAACACCCACATTTACTCTATCAAACTTGTAAATAGTGATGCATTCCTGTTTCCTGTCAAGGAGTGGATTTTGTTTATTATAATCATATTTATCCAAAATTCTGATTTATTAAGTAAATAACTTGTACAAAGATAGGGTTATTGTTCAAATAAGTTACTTATTTACAAACCTGATTACCGTCTTTAGATTTCCACATAAGAGCAGACTAGAAAAAAGCAATACTGTGCATTGTGAATTCTGTGCCACGTGAGACTGGGAGTAATGCTTTATAAAGTTATAAATGGAATTTATTCAACCACAAAATCAACTGTCCCCATACACCCACATTTACCTATACACAACCCTCCAAAGTAACTTAATTGAGATTAAGTGTAAAAGAAACCCAAGAAAATGTCAAGCATAAAAATGTTCAAAGACAAGGAAGATAAATCACAAAAACCTCCTCATGGGAATCATAAACTGAAATAAAAGCCATGTCTTTATATAGTTAGAGCTTTGAGTTAACCCTAGCAGGCCTTAAAATACTGATGCATTCTTTAAAGTACTGTTTTAAACTACAAGTACTGTATGGTAGTCTTCATTTCTCAAGATTAATGCAGCTATTAAACTTTAGTCCTGATCTACTGACATCTAATCAGTGTCCCTGAACATTCTGCCTACCTGATGGAGGTAACTTAAAATGATCTTTCCATATATGTTCTCCAAACCTCAGAGAATGTGCACAACTCTTGGAGGACATGAAGAACAATGGAGTATGAAGCTGAGACCCTGTGGGCTGGTGCACACTGCTCTTGTGTGGAGGAGGTAGCCATCATCTCAGATGGGGTCAGGAAACCAGAGTGGTGTGAGAGAGCCCAGGCAGGTGGCATTTGTGGAGAGGAGCCGGGAGTCTAAGTCTTGATTCTTTCCCTCTCCAAAACTCAGTTGCTCCCGCAAGTCTCCTGAACAAAAAGATTTCATTTTGTTGCAGTCTTTTCCCCACTATTGTCATCTCCACACTGACCTAACGGAGCACAGCTGAAGTTTTCACGATTCTCAAATGCCTTCATTTGGGGAAGTGTAAAAATTGAAAACATAACTTCAAGATGTATTTCTAGATTATTCTATTATTTTGAACAAAATTAATTCTTCAGTTTCAATCAGAAGGCAGAATCAGATCTTATACAGCATCTGGATATAGTGAACCTGTATTACAGTGTTCTACAGGTTATTATTAGAATCACAGAAATAAAATCTTCACATTCTGTCAAGTGACTGTCATGTAGCTTTGTAAGTATTCATTAGATGAGATTTTCTAAAGAATATCTCTTCTCTCCTATGTTCTTTAAAAATCCACTGTAATAATATACGGTAAAGTTAGCATTGCAGCATTTTAAATCATAATTCAGCTTCAAAATGCACCTTTGCTTTAATAAAGTAATTAATATTAGTGTTTCTCTTTTGTAGATAAAGAAAACAATGCAATGATTAAGGTATAAAAATTTTACTGTCCCATTGTACTAATGATTTGATACATTATCAGCAAAGTAATATGGAAAATGTGTTCTTTAGGAACTCTTTTGTCCAAACATGACTCTTCACTCTTTTATTACCAACCATCTAAAAGACCAGTTTCACCTTTGATATTGTGACAGACATCCTGGTACTATGGAGTATGGATGTGAAGGTACTGGGGAGCTGTTGAGGATATTAAGCAGGAGACTATGTGTTCTGATCTGAGGGGAAAATCTTGACAGAAAGAAGGAAAAGTGTTAGGGAAGATATTGGAGAAGGAGGACAGGCAAAGAAATATTTCTGGTGGTGTAGCCAACAGTTAATTAAGTCTTGCATTCTTGGAATCAAAAACTCACAAGGATAGTCAAGTCCTTCATGTCCTCACAATGGGCAGGGCTTTTAAAGTACATAGGTCCAAAAAATATGAGAATATTAGTAGACTGTATGGAGGACAAAAATCTCTAAAAATAAAAAAGGTAAATAATAAATAAGATACTGTCCCTACTATATTTTGGGCTTAAATAAAGCCAAGAAATAATAATGGAATACTTTGAAATTATCACCTTCCCTTTGGAGCATTTTAAGAGCCCATCTTTTCCTTCAAATCTTTCACATCTCAAAAGCTGGAACTTGTTCTATCTCCTATCTGTAGGCCCCATATTTTACTTCCTACATTGTTTGCTCTCAGTACTTTCATTTCCTACTTGCTTCTTTAAGATGTATGCACTAAATTATAATGTAAACATTGAGGAGATATTGACTCAGAATTTACTGTTAGTGAAACCTTAAATTGATTCTTTTAGACATAGAATGTTCTCTTAGTTAAGAGTACACACAGACAAGTCTAAAGCTAATAGCTAAAAATTTTTCTTAAAATATCATGAAGCTAAGAAGGAAAGGATGTTTGAGTTCCCTTCTAAGTTCAAAAAAAACATTTAGTAGAAGTATGGATCATAAGCTGAGGATTTTTCCCTAGAAAATGAAAAAAATCCTCCTGAAGATACCTTGAAGCATTTACTAAGAATAACTGTATATGATATATAGGCAAGATGAGATTAAGACTAACACAAATAGCATTATTGCTTTCAGGTCAGTCAAAGCTCTGCTTGGAAGTCAGCATTTCTGTAGTGTCAAACTCTAACTTGATTGTGGGTGTGGATGTTAGAATATATAGATGTACATCCAAAGTTCAATTTAGCTATTGCTGCAACCAAATACCTGACATATACAATTTAAATGAGAAGAGGTTTATTTTAGCTCACAGTTTCAGAGGTTCCAGTATATCTGTTTTAGTTACTTTCTTATTGCTGAGACAAAATACCTGACACTCAGAGTTAAAGGAAAGGTTTATTTTGGCTCACAGTTTGTAGAGATTTCAGTCCATAGTCAGCTGTCTCCAAGTCAGGGTGGCATAGCAGAGAGCCATGGCTGAGGAGAAACAGTCAATAGCAGGGCAGACAGGAAGCAGCAAGCTGCAGCAGCAAGCCTCCCTTTCCCTTTTATCTCATCCAGGCTATAATCCTTTTGGGTAATGCCACTCACTCCCAGGGTAGGGCTTCCCATTACCCATACCCAGAGCTATTATAAAGCAATCAGTAGGCTAATCCAGTACCAGACACCCTTAATCCCAGATCACACCCTTAATCCACATGCATACACTGTAGATCTAGCCACCCCTGAAAATCTCCACCTGTGACTGCATGAGGCTTTGGGAGTCATCTAGATACAAGCCATAAAAGTATGGTCACCTGGGTTCAAGGCAGAAGCAGCATGGCACAGGCAAGCTGCCCAGCTTAGGGTGGCCAGAAGCATAGAGAGTAGAAGAACCAGCACAAGACAATACCCTCCAAACACACACCCACAGTGCCCTACCTCCTTCAACTAGGCCCCACCTCCTAATGGCACATTCAATCAATTCATCAATGGGTTAATCCACTTGTGAGTATAGTGCACCCATGATCCAATCACTGTTTGAAATCCCCACCTCTGAACACATGAGCTATTTTAGACCTAAATTATAACAACATCATCATATTATAGTTGATTTTAGTAAGTGAGGACAAGAATTTGAAGTCATAGATCACATTCTAAACTTTTAAAGGAATAAAGAAAGAGAATGAGATGGGGAAAATCTACAGATGCTTCTTTAGGCAAACACAAGTTATGTCCCACTTGGTCATCTGTTAAATAATGAATTATACTTTAAAGCAGATGTATGTATTTCTTATCTTGACCAATGCAATTATTTATATATGACATTTTCTAGGTATTCTTTCTAAGATTTTCTAGGTAATCTACTCTAAGATTTCCTGGAAAGAGAAGAGAGTGATGTAGAAAGTCCCAGAGTCAAGCCTTGAGGAAGTTTAACGATTAACAGAGGAAAAGTTAATAGTTCTGTAGAAGAACATAAGAAAGAATAAGGTTTTGTAAAGTCAGCCAGTGTAAGATATTTTAATGGTGATTGCATGAGAAAACCCTTTTTCTATCACCTTCCTGTCTGTTGTACTTCCCCATTTGTCAGGTGCTGATGGATGGTCCATGGGCATTTTTAGAATCTAGTTAGGAAGGTGTCAAGTTGGAGATGCCTTTAGTTTGAGTTTAACAGGGTGTATTTATATAGTTTCCAGTTTATTTTATGTAAAGTTATTGTCTTTTTTTATACTGTAGAAATGGTTTCCCCAATATTCTTTTACCCACTATCCCAGCTTACTCAGGATCTTTACTCAAAGATGCAAGGCCAGCCATTGTGGTGGCACATACCTATAATCTCAGCTTCTCAGGAGACTGAGACAGGAGGATTAAAAATTCAAGACCAGCCTGAGCAATTTAGTGAGACCTGTCTTAAAATTAAAAATAAAAAGGGCCAAGGTGTAGCTCAGTAACAGTATATTTACCTAGCATGTGGGAGATTATGGGTTCGATCCTCGATACTGAAAAAAAATGGCCACATTTGGATATGAATATGTTCTACTGAATGCTGTCTTGGAAGTATATTCACTGTGAAAGATGAGATGCCTAGTCAAAGCAGTTCTCTCTGGTCTGGAGCATACTCAGTAATGCAGTATATACAATGAGAAACACGCTGTGCTTTCTTTTCTTTGTTACTGTTTCATGGGAATTAGGCAAAGTTTAACCTGACTCTGCATTTGTAGGACACAAACTTGTACTAGTCCTGCAAATAGGAAATATCTCTGGGTGAAGTTGTATAGATTATGTATCCCAGCCATTGACAGTATAAAATAAGTTTTGATTGATCATGCTAGAGAGGACTGGATAATTTTTCCGTATTATCTACAGCTAAGTAGTACTAAAAATTGTAGTCACATGTAGAGGTAATCAAAAGGGCATGTTGTCAAAAATTTAGGGAAATAAATACAATTATTCTTCTATTTTTCTGGAAGTTGTTATGGTTGTAATATTTGTCAATTTTAAAAACTTTTCTAACATTATTGTTTCTTTCTTCATTCTAAAATAAATATCCACTTCTTTGTGAATACTTTGTTTTAGTAATTTTGCCCTCAAAATCTATCTCGCAGTTCATAGGTTACCACCTTTACAAATCTGGACATTTGCCCCTTGATAAGCTATAAGAACAAAGAAACTTATCTGATTATCTTCTTAAGGAAAATTTCTAAGAGTGTAATTGTAAGGTCAAAAGTTCTATACCTTTAAAACATGTTCGACACATTTGCAAAATTGTTTTTCAGGAGTGCTCTACCAGTTAATCTCTCCCAAGACACGAGAATGACTTTCCCACACTGTTATTGGCTCTGGGTATTAATTTTACTGATAATGTTTGTCACTATAGTAGAAATGTGGTAATTCATTTTTACCATAATTTAAATTTTTGGATAATTAGTGTATAGAACATGTTTATTTTTAAGTTATTTATACTTCTTTTTTTATAAACTACCTATTTGTATGTTTTTGCCATTTTTATGAGGTCTTTTTGTTCCAATTGATTTCAGAAAATTATTTCCCAAATTAGGGTCTTTATGGTTATCATCAAGATTGCAGATAATTTTTTCCAGTTCATTTTGCCTTTTAGATATTTTATATTTTAAGAAATAAATATTTTCAACTTTAAATGTATTCAAAATCTCTCATTAATTTCCACATTTAGGATGATTAGAAAGGTCTTTGACAATTAAGGACTTATATAAATGTTTGTGACTTTTCCTTGTGACTTTTATAGTTTTATTTTTATTCTATCTTTAATCTTTCTTTTTTTTAAAGACTTTCTTAATTTTCAGGGTTTTTCGCAAATGGTGAAGTATGTCTCAACGTGCTTCTTGAATAAACCATCCTTTTCTCTTGGATTTGAAATGTCACATTTGTCACATAGTAATTTATTTTATGTAACTGGCCCTAGACTTCTGACCTGCAAATTTTGTTGCTGTCATAACCTCAGTACTACTCTGTTTTGACTGTTATAGTCTTATGATAGCATCTTCTCATTTCTCTTATTTCTTTTAATGTTGGCTATTGTTGCACATTTTTCATTGCATTTAATTTTTAGAATTAATTTTTTTCAAATTTCACATGTATCATTTCCATTTTCACAACAAAAACTTACAGGTTAATTTGAAGAGATAATTGGTGTTTTTTAATACTGAGTTATTTCCCTTAAAATTGTATGAAAATGACTTTCCCCACATTGATTTTTAAAAAGATCTTATTTAAGATTTTTAAAAATCTTATTTAAGGACTGGGAGGTGAGCATGGTGGTAGACACCTATATAATTCTAGCACTCAGGAGATAGAGACAGGAGAATTGAGAGTTAGAGGCCAGCATGGACTATGTGGCAAGACCCCCCCCCCAAAAAAAAAGCTGGGTTGTAGCTTTGTAGTTCAGTGCTTGCCTAGCATGTGCAAGGCTCTGGGTTCAATCCCTGATACTGGAAAAAAAAAACAAAACACTTAATACCACTTAAAACTTGTTAAAAATTTCATAGACTTTGGGTAGTGCATTTTAACAAATAGCTTATTTAGACTAGTAAGGTGATTGTATTTTCTTTCTTCACACATTAAAAGGAAAGTTGATAATAATTGATTTGGAAACACTGAATCATTAGTTTAATGTGAATAAAAATTCTTGGTCCTTTTTTTGTGTTTGGCTAAATTAAATTTCTTAACATACAAATATGTGCATGATAGAATTTTTAAATAGTATTTTTAAAGGAATTTTTTTACCTGTTTTCACAAGGGACTTATTTTCTAGGATTAGTGTTTGTACTATTTTTATCTGGATGTACTAGCAGGATTATTGTCTTCAAAAAATATGTAAGGGTTTGTTGGGTTCTGGAATAATTTGAATGGCATAGGAATTACCTTGTTTTTCATGGGTTGAAAAGATTTTCTTGTGAAATCATCTGGTCCTGGCACCTTTTCTGAGAATCATTCTTTTACAGCTCTTTCTGTTATTTTTTTCTCATTCTTCTTGATTGCATTTTGTTGATTTATATTTTCTTTAAAATTCACGAGTTATGGTCACGTGAAACATGCCAAATCAGCCAGCTGCTGACAGACAGGTCTGTGGACACCCTACCGAGGTCCTGAGTCACAAGGAACACACCTAATCAGCCTGCACCCCGGCAACAATCCACTGGACCCCCACCCCCCACCCCGTGCTCCTCTGTACAGCAACCTGGTTCCACACTACAAAGACATAGAGGACAGCGGACCACCAGACCATGGTACTGAGTCCCCCTGCTCTGAGCCCAGAGGTAGGGGCTTCTGAGCTGCCATCCCACTGCTCCTGGTTCAGAGGAAGGGGCACCTTGGCCACCATCCAGCCCTCTGCTCCCAGCCCAGAGGAAAGGGCTTTTGGGCCACCATTTGTCCCACTGCTCCTGGCCCAGAGGAAGGGGCTTCTGGGCCACAATCCCTCCCACTGCTCCCACCTCACAGGAAAGGCGTTGGGGCCACCATCCCTACCACACTCCCGGCCCCTGTCCCACCTCTCCCAGCTCAGAGGAGGTAATCCATGTAGGCGCCAACAGCCTCCCCCAGTCGAAATGAGAAAACATGTACATAAGTCTCAAAACCAGACTTCCAGATCACCTACAGCAACCCCACAGGGAAATGAGATGGAACACTCTGATACTCAACCACCTGGACCCACTGAACTGGCAACAAAAGGGGATCTGGAAAAAAGGAAATCAGAAATAATTTCTCAGATAACAGGAGAAATTGTGCCCCAGTGCAAGACATGATTAATAAATCTAGAGAAGAGCTCAGGAACATGACAGAATCCCAACATAGGAAACAAATGGAATCCATAAAACAGATGCAAATAGATTTCCAGGACATAAAAAACTCCATTGAAAGTCTACACAGCAGAATGAGCCAATGTGAGGACAGAATTTCAGATATAGAAGATAAGATTGCAATTAATGACCAGGAAAAGAAAAATTGCTTCAAAATTATAAGGGAACATGAGAAATCAATCCAGCAGCTGCTAGATGATGCAAAGAAGAATAACGTAAAACTGATTGGGCTCAATGAAGAAACAGGAGAGAGTGGAGATGACATAAAAAATCGCTTCACAGAAATAATGGCAGAAAACTTCCCAAGCAGGGGAAAAGAGCTTGACATACAGATAAGTGAGGCATATAGGACTCCAAATAGCCTTGATCAAAAAAATCTACACATAGGCATATAATTGTTAAGATTCCAGAAACTCAACAGAAGAACAAAGTTCTACAAGCAGTTAGAGAAAAGAAACAAATCACATACAAAGGAAAGCCCATCAGAATCACAGCAGACTTCTCAACACAAACCATCAAGGCAAGAAGAACTTGGAGTGACATATTCCAAGCCCTAAAAGAAAACAGCCTTCAACCCAGATTGATGTACCCTGAAAAACTATCTTTCAAAAGGGATGGAGAACTAAGATACTTTCATGACAAAGAGCACCTTAGGAACTTCATGAATACCAAACCAGCACTCCAAAGAATTTTACACAATATCCTAGGAACAGACATTGAGGATCACAACCCCAGGAAGCAAAGCAGAATGAACACATCTGGCATGACAAGAAATTAAATGGAAAGGGGGAGAACCCAACAAAAAGAAAAAGTCATGGCAATGACAAGTCAATACATTTCAGTTATAACCATCAATGGTAATGGTCTCAATTCACCAATCAAAAGAAATAGACTGGCAGAATGGGTCAAGAAGCAAAATCCAACAATATGCTGCATACAAGAAACACACTTCATTCAAAAGGAAACTCATAGACTGAAAGTTAAAGGGTGGAAAACAATACTCCATGCAACGGGAACCTGAAAAAAAGCAAGAATAGCTATCCTCTTTGCAGATCATGTAGATTTCAAACCAACACTGATGAAGAGAGATGAAGAAGGACACTACATCCTTGCAAAGGGAAGAATCCAAGAGGAAGAGATGACAATCATAAATATCTATGCACCAAACGCTAGTGCACCCAATTATATAAAACAAATACTAACAGACATGAAAAGTCATATATGCACTAATACAATTGTAGTGGGGGACCTCAACATCCCACTGTCACAAATAGATAGATCAACTAGACTAAAAGTAAGTAATGAAATACTAGAACTCAATCAAACTCTTGAACAAACGAACTTAACAGATGTTTACAGAGTCTTCCACCCCACAAAATCAGAATGCACATTCTTCCCAGCTGCACATGGGTCATTCTCCAAAATAGACCACATACTCACACATAGAACATGTTTAAGTAAGTGCAAAGGAATTGAAGTTATCCCCTGTATATTATCAGACCATAGTGAGCTCATACAAGGGAGGATATTATACAGATCAGAGGAGAAATCAATGCAATGGGGACTAAGAGAACAATACAAAAAATCAATGAAGCCACGAGTTGGTTCTTCAAAAGAATCAACAAAATTGACAAATCCTTAGCCAACCTTGTCAGAAAAAGGAAAGAAAAGGCCCAAATCCATGCAATTAGGAATGAAAAGGGTGAAATGACAAGAGACCCAGCAGAAATCCAGAGGATCATCAATACCTACTTCCAGAACCTATATGCCAATAAGATGGACAACACAGAAGAAATGGACAGATTCCTAGATACATATGAATTACCAAAGTTGAACGAAGAAGACCTAAAAATTCTGAACAACCCAATATCAACCAATGAAATTGAAAATGTAATTAAAAACTTATCAACTAAGAAAAGCCCAGGCCCTGATGGATTCACTGCTGAATTCTATAAGACATTTAGAGAGGAACTGCTGCCACTACTGTTTAAACTCTTCAGTGAAATTGAAAGGGAAGCAATACTCCCAAATTCATTCCTGGAAGCAAGCATCACCTTGATCCCCAAAGCAGAGAAAGACCCAAGCGAAAAAGAGAACTATAGGCCAATCTCACTAATGAACATAGATGCAAAAATCCTTCATAAGATACTGGCAAATAGAATGCAGAAGATCATCAAGAAGATCATACACCCTGATCAAGTGGGATTCATCCCAGGGATGCAGGGATGGTTCAACATATGCAAATCAATCAATGTAATACACTGTATCCATAGAGCCAAGGACAAAAACCATATGATTATCTCCATAGACACAGAAAAAGCATTTGACAAAATCCAACATGCATTTATGATAAAAACCCTACAAAAAATTGGAATAGATGGTCTCAACCTCAAACTGATAGAAGCCGTCTATGAAAAACCAACAGCCAATATCATACTAAATAGTCAAAAACTGAAATCCTTCACACTAAAATCAGGAACAAGACAAGGATGTCCACTATCACCACTCTTGTTCAATATAGTTTTGGAAACATTAGCCACGGCAATTAGACAAGAGAAAGAAATAAAAGGAATAAAGATAGGAACTGAAGAAGTGAAATTGTCATTATTTGCAGATGACATGATACTCTATATAGAAGACCCCAAGAACTCCACCAAAAGTCTTCTAGGCTTAATAACCAAATTCAGTCAAGTAGCTGGTTACAAGGTCAACACACAAAAATCAATAGCTTTCCTCTACATGAATGACAGACTCACTGAGAGTGAAATAGGGAAAATAATTCCTTTCACAATAGCATCCAAAAACCTGAAATACCTAGGAATCAACCTAACAAAAGAAACCAAAGACCTCTTCTCTGAAAACTATAGCACTCTGAAAAGAGAGATTGAAGATGATATCAGAAAATGGACAGACATCCCCTGCTCCTGGGTAGGAAGGATTAATATAGTGAAAATGGCCATACTTCCAAAACTGCTATATAGATTTAATGCAGTTCCAATTGAGATCTCAGCAGCACACTTCATAGACCTCCAGAAAACAATCCAAAAATTCATTTGGAACAAGAAGAGACCCAGAATAGCAAAAGCAATTCTAGGTAACACAGACATGTCAGGGGGTATCACAATCTCCAACTTGAAACTATACTACAAATCTACTGTGATAAAAACAGCATGGTACTGGTAAAGAAATAGACCTGAAGACCAGTGGAACAGATTAGAAGATGCAGAAACAATGCCAGACACACTAAGCCACCTCATCTTTGACAAAGGAGCCAAACACTCTCGCTGGAGGAAAGATACCCTCTTTAATAAATGGTCCTGGAGAAACTGGGCTTCAACTTGCCAAAGATTAAAACTAGACCTATATCTCTCACCATGCACTAAACTAAAATCAAAATGGATTAAAGATCTAAATATTAAAATAGAAACTCTGAACCAGTTGGAACAGAGGTTAGGTAGAACCCTTGAAGACATTGGTGTAGGAAAAGATTTTATGAACAAAACCTCAGTTGCCCGTGAACTAGCACAAACAATCAAGAAGTGGGATCTCTTCTTATTAAAAGGCTTCTGCACAGCAAGAGAAACCACCAGCAGTGTGAAGAGACAACCCACAATGTGGGAAAAAATCTTCACCTGCTCTTCCTCAGACAAAGGTCTACTATCTCGAATTTATAAAGAACTTAAAAAGATCAGACCTCCCAAATTTAAAGACCCAATCCAAAAATGGGCATCTGAAATGAACAGACATTTCTCACACAAAGAAGTAGAAATAGCAAATAAATATATGAAAAAATGTTCAACATCACTGGTCATTTAAGAGGTGCAAATGAAAACAATGCTGAGATTCCACTTTACTCCAGAAAGAATGGCTGCTATCATGAAATCAAGCAATAACAAATGCTGGCGGGGCTGTGGGGAAAGAGGAACCCTGCTGCACTGCTGGTGGGAGTGTAGACTGGTGCAACCACTGTGGAAATCAGGAGATACCTCAAAGAACTAGGACTAGAAGTCCCATTTGACCCTGCTATTCCACTGCTGGGGATCTTCCCCAAAGAATTAAAAGAATCATACCACAGTGATATATGTGCACCCGTGTTCATAGCAGCACAGTTTGTGACAGCTAAAACTTGGAAACAGCCCAAATGCCCATCAACTGGAGACTGGATAAAGAAAATGTGGTGTTTTTTTATAAAATGGAGTACTACTCAGCCATAAAAAATGAGAAATTAGAGACAGTTATAACTAAGTGGATGCACATTGAGGCAATACTCTTAAGTGAAATAAATAGGACACACATGTATAAATACTGAATAATTTCTCTGATGTGAGAAACTGAAAGTGTAAATAAGGACTAAATGTATAATAGGTAATGTGAAATAGGAAGAAAAGGGGCAAAGGGGAAGGAAGTGGGAGGGCTAGAGGAAAGGATAGAAGGGAATGGGACTAATATGAGAAAATGGAAAAATAGGAACAAAATCTTTGTAAATAGGGAGGAATGGAGAGGTTGAAGGGAGGGCTGGGCAAGGGTGAAAAATAAGAACCAAGAGAGACTATGTAAAGGTGCAAATTTCCAATGATGAATGTCATTATATTGTATACCTAAAATGTACCAATGATTAGAAGAATAATCGATAATGTAAAATAGGAAGAAAAGGTCCAAAGTGGTAGGTGTAGTGGGAGGGGCAGGGGAAAGAAAGGAAGGGAAAGGAAAAATGCTGAGAAATGGAAAAAATGGAAATAAAGTCTTTGTAAATAGGGAAGGGTGGAGGGGGTGAAGGGAGGGCCAGGAATGGGGAAAAAATAAGAACCAAGATGCATTATGTAAAGGTACAATTCCCAATGAGAAATGTAATTGTGTTGTATACCTACAATGTACCAGTAAAAGAATTTAATAAAGAAAAAAATGATAAAATTCACAAGTTATGCTAGGTGTGGCTATGTACAGCTTTAATTCCAGAACTCTATGAAGCTGAGGCAGGGAGATGGTAAGTTTGAGTTCATCCTGGGCAACTTAACGACTTTGTAAGACCCTAGTTCAAAATATAAAATAAAACAACCTCAGTTTGAAAGCCTGAGTTTAATCCTCAGTACCTTAAAAAAAAAAAAGAAAAAAAATCAAAGTTACATCAGATTTGCAGATAAGCTTAGGGCTTTGCATAAAAAATTATTATGTTTCTTTATTTTTTTTCTGTAGCCGTGATTATAGTTTTTGTCCCTTCTGTGTTTTAGTGTGTCTTTTCCCTCCAATTAAACTAACTAGTGATTTATTTGTCTCACTCCCTACAGGAACCATTTTTGAATTTATTTTATCAGTTTTACTGGTTGTTTTCTCGTTTATTGTTTTCTGCTTTTATTTTTTATTAATTCTTTCTTTCTATTTTCTTCAGGTTTATATTTTTGTTCTTTTTGTTTACTCTGTGTAATTAGTCCCTACAATAAATATTTGAACCATAACTTAAATAGCATGTAAGGAAGGAATGAGACAGTTACACATAGACTGACTGGGTGAAAAGTGGAAAGTGTGGGTGGGGGAGTAAAGCATTTTAACCTTTAAGACAGTTTATAAGTTAGATTGTTGTAGCTACAAAATGAGAAATCTTGCTAAATTACTGATGAATCACACAGCAACTTTCTCACTTGCATTTTTCGATTGATACTCCAATCTGATTATAAATGATTAGACCTCCACAAAATTTTTGTTTGTTGTTAGGTAGCTCTTTGTCTTCAAGATTATCCATTAAGAATGTCTTGAATTTGCCAGGTAGCACTTTAGTGTTTTAGTTGCATAGATACAACTTATGAATTTGATCAAGGCTCTTACATTTATAATATTAATTTTAGGGTACTATTACATTAATTAAATATTAAGATCTAAGCATATTTTTCATGGCCTGCTCTGTTTAAAACATCACTGGAGAATATTGCTAGAAATTAAAAAATAGTATGGTTTATTATCGATGTCATTGCTCTTGCATTTTGATGATAAATTATTTTTGGAATATGAGAAAAAAGATAAACAAGTAGAAGAATGCCCTCTGGGCCTTATTTGTTTCTCTGAATAGCAATTTTATAATTCCTCAGTATTTTTCCTGAGATTATTGCATATCTTCTGCAACCATTTATAAAATACAAACCCATAGTCTTAAATATTGGAGATACTTTTTCATGTGCTCCTAATAAGATTTAAAAAATACTGCAGGTGGTATAAAAATTTTCACACAAAAGTAGTTTTTAAAAACTTAGTTTTTAATATGTGTAAGACATTTATGTTATTTCTTATATTAAAATATTATGACAATAAGGCCCACTGGGACATGTAGACAGTGTGTTTAAATTTATGTTTTTTTGTGATGAGAAACAAAAATAAGTGGGCTACCGTAATGGCAAGGGATGTGGGCATTGTTACTAGAGATAGTGAAGGTTGGCAGTGCTGGTCCAAAGAAGTATAGAGATGGAAGTATAAAGATAGAAAAATCGCTTTATTGCAATGACTTCTTATGCCTACATAGGGAGAGTAGTCAAAGATGGTTCCAGGTTTAAAACTGGGTGATTTAAACATTAATGGTTCATTTGGCATATCTGGGGCAGCTTCCTTTTTCTTTAGGAGAATGAAGGATTGAGATGATAAATGAGGTTTTGGAAAGCCAAGTTTAAAGTAGTTTAAGGATGTTGTTATGGTTTGGGTCTAGATGTCGCCCCAAAGCCTCATGCAGTCATAGGTGGAGCATTTCCAGAGGTGGCTGAATCTAGAATGTTTGATGCTGGGATTAAGGTGTGTGATTACTAAAGCAGTCCACTGATTGGTTTGGCACTGCCTAATCCTGGTAACCTGGACGCAATATAAGGGACAGAAAGACACTTGTCTTGTCCCTTGCTTACTTTGCTACTTTCTGCCCACCATGAACTATTTCTCCACTGTGATGCTTGTCTGCCATGCCACCCTGCCTTGGAGCTGGCCAACTATGAACTGAAACCTCTACAAACCATGAGCCAAATAAACATTTTCTCCCTTAACTTTGAGTGTCAGGTATTTTGTCTCAGCAATGAGAAAAGTAACTAACACAGACCTTTAAGTTGAAATGTTCTGTAAGCCACTGGCAATGAAGAGTGCAGGGAGAAAAAGTCAACCCCAGATAGCTAACTTTGAGAATCATCCTGGAGATGTCTATTAAAGACATAGATGAAATGAAGAGATTTGGTACCTATGTAGTGGATATGATTGAATTCAGAGTTCATTCAATGTAAGACTAGGAATGCTAAAACCAGACTATAAGAAAGAAGCAAATGTTCTCAGAGCTCAAGTCATCATGTCAAGATCAGAGACTGAAACCTGTGTTTGGAAAGTAGCAGAGGTAGCCCTAAGTGCGTAAGGGACACGGCAGAATAAAGTCAGGGACAGAGGGAATTTGTGATGGACCAGATTCAAAGTGAGGCAGGAGAAGCAATTCAGCAGAAAAAGGACATTTTCTTGGCTACCTTGCTTACCTAACAACACTGATTTTGTTGTCTTTTCTAGCTGACTCCTATTCAGTTTAATTCTTGCCTGGCCAACCTGCTTTATTTTGTCATATTCTTGTATTGTGAAAACAAATATATCCTTAAAGGGAGAATACTGTGTATAGAGAGAAAGTCAGAAGGCCAAAGACTAAACCTGAGAATATAACTTAAATAGAGCTGTCAGTAAGAGCTGGGCATGCCTGTAATCCTAGCTACTTGGGAGACTGATGCAGGAGGATGACAAGTTTGAGTACAGTCTGGGCAACTCAACAAGGCCTTGTCTCAAAGTAAAATAAAAAAATAAAAAGTGCTCTGGCTGTAGCTCAATGGTAAAGTACTTGCCTAGCATGCCCAAACACTTGGTTCAATCCCTAGCATTGTAAAAAAAGGAAAGAAGAAAGGAAAGAGAGGGAAAGAGGGAGGAAGGGAGGGATGGAGGGAGGGATGGAAGGAGGAAGGGAGGGAGGGAAGGAAGAAAAGAAAGAAAAAGAAAGAAAGAAAGAAAGAAAGAAAGAAAGAAAGAAAGAAAGAAAGAAAGAAAGAAAGAAAGAAAGAAAGAAGGCAGGCATGATATATGGAAGCCAAAATGTAGTATCTGTCTAGTGGGTGATCAAGTGTGAACGGCTGCAATGATAATGCAGACTAGAATAGTTGATCTATTTCATAATCTTGTGATGAAAACTCATTGACACATTACAGGACAGCCATTTCTTTAGACTACAGATGTGAGCCAAGTAATAGGGAGGGAGGACGTGAAGTCATAAAGATATAGATCACACAGGAAGTATGGAAATAGCAATATCAAGGAAAGAGGAACACGTTTTCCTTTGAAGGGAGAAGGGTGGGCCCAGTGGTGGTAGTGTGGAAGTACCCCAAAGTCCCTGAGAAATAATAGGGTTTACCTCCTCAGAGAAAACATGTCTCTTCTCTTGGACCTGGATAAAAGGATATTTCCCTTGGTAGGTAAGTTTGAAGGGAAGCAAGGAAATTACTTAAGATTTCTTTATTCTAGAATTAATAGATTCAGATAGAAATAAGTAAATGAAAAAAATCTGGTTAAATTTATTTTTAAAAAATAACATGCAACAAGGGCCAGGGATTTAGCTCAGTGATTTCGCCGGCTGCTGCACAAGCGCAAGGACCCAAGTTCGATCCCTGGCACCAAAAAAAAACAAAAACAAAAACAAAAACAACAACAACAAAAAAAAACATGCAACAAACAGACAAACCACAAATAGGAAGAAAGAGCTTTTCAAAACACATATCTGGTAAGATTGGTATCTAGAATATGTAAAGAATTCTAAAAGCCTACAATACATAAAACTCTCAAAAATGAGCAAAGGATTGCACAAAGAATATATACAGAGGTGATAAATGAGCATATGAAAATATAACAAACATTGTATGACATTAGAGAATTACAAATTAAAACAACAATGAAATATTACAACATACCTATTAGCATGGCTAAAATCCAAAAACACTGGCAACACCAAAGTCTAGTAAGGTTGGGAAATACCAGGATTCTCATTCACTGCTGATGGAGATGTAAAATGGAACAACCACTTTGGAACACAGTTTAGCACGCCTTTGAAAAGCTAAATATACTCATACTATACAATCCAGCAATCACACTCTTGGGTATTTACCCAAGAGAGTCAAAAATTCCTATCTGCATAAAATCTTGTACATGAATGATTATCAAGGCTTCATTCATAATTGTCCAAACTTGAAAGCAACCATGATGCTTTTCAATAGGTGAATGAATAAACCATATAGTGGAATGGGATATTAATCAGTGATAAAAAGAATTGAGCTATTAAGTGATAAAAAGACATAGCGGTAACTTAAGGAGTTGTTGCTAACTGAAAGAAGTCAATCTGGGAAGGATATGTACTATGATTTCAACTCTGTGACATTCTGGAAAAAGCAAAACTATGGAGTCAGTAGAGGGTTAGCCAGAGACCGACAGGAGTTCGGGGAGAAATAAGGAGGGATTATTAAATGAAGCATAGAGGAGTTTTTAGGGCAGGAAACTATTCTGGTGATCTCATAATTATGGATGCATACCTTTGTTAAAATAGATAGCAGGTGAAACACAAAGAGTGAAATTTAATATGTACTATTGACTTTAGTTAATAATAATGTACTAATACTGGCTCATCAGTTATAAGAAATGTATCACACTAAAGCACATTGTTAGTAATAGGAGAAATTATATATGTTGAGCAGGGGAGGGGGATCTATGCAAAATTTCTGACCTCTAGCACTTGACTTTTCTTTTAAATCTAAAATTACTAAAAAAAGTCTATTAATTTAAAAATAATTTCTGAAGGGAATTAAATACTATATATGCTCCAATATAGATGAACCTTGAGAACAGTATGGTAAATGAAAGCAGCCAATCACAAAAGGCCACATATTGTATGATTGTGTGCATCTGAAATGTCCCCTTACTTTAAGAACCAGGAATTCTTTTCAAAAAAATAAGAGAGGAGCTCAATAAATGAGATGGAGAAAGGAAGCCTTCTGTTACTAATGGGAGGAAATAGTGTAGACGCATTTCAAATTTCAAGAAAAGCTTAGCTATTTCTCATCAGAAATAATCTAAGAGGAATTTTTTGTTCATGCGTTGATTGTGATATAATGGGATTTTTCTGGCATCAGAATGTTGATATCACAATACAGTGCAGCTTCCTGCATTTATACCTGTGCTTGCTAGGTGGGAAATCATAATCTTAGCAGCTAATATTCAAGAATATTTATTCATCATCAAAAAAATCATAGCTTGTTGATATATTGGACTGTATCAAACAGACAACAGTTGCTATCAAGTAAGATTTCATGTTTTGTGGAAATGGACAAAAATTAATATTCTTAAAACATAAATAGTGCTTACTAAGCAATAAGAAATAGATGAATAGCCAGTATAAAATAAGCAGAAGACATAAAGAGGGATAAAGACAAAAACCAGAGGAAAACCAATAAGTTATGAAATATTCAATATCACTAGTAC
Source organism: Heterocephalus glaber (assembly GCF_053883595.1). Classification (NCBI taxonomy): domain Eukaryota; kingdom Metazoa; phylum Chordata; class Mammalia; order Rodentia; family Bathyergidae; genus Heterocephalus; species Heterocephalus glaber. The sequence goes on along the minus strand of NW_028258143.1, from coordinate 57,163,261 downwards.
AGTAGTCAAATAAATGTAATCTAAGGCAAAAATAAGTATTGATTTGATCTGTCAGACAAGATTTTAAAAGCTATAATTTTCAATGTCGCATGAGTAGGGGTAATGAATACTCTGATTACTAGGAGTGGGAGTGTCATTTAGTAGAGACTTTTTTCAAGGATGATTTGGCAGTAGCTATTAAGATTTTTATGCATATATTACTTCATCCTTCAAATTTTGCTTCTAAGGATCTGTCCAACACAAGTAAGCTAAATATGTAAGAAAGTTCATACCAGCACTATTCGTAATACAGTAAAACTGGTAAAACAATATGTCTATTAATGGTTACATCCACCCCTTAGAGGAGCAGAAATTAAGATAAAAGAAGTGGATCTCTAAATTGACACATAAAGATTTCCAAGCTGTGTTCACAGTGTTGTAGACAAGCTGTGTTCACAGGAAGTTGTAGAAAATAACTTACAGTGTGATCCTACTGATGGTTACAAATACCCAGAACTAGGTATTGTATATATGTAGTTCATTTAAAAGTCCTAATAAATACATTCTAAATGCTAGCAGGGTTGTTCCTGGGGAGGGATGTGGGTAGTGGGACAGGAAATGAATTTAGAAATGTAGTTACTCTATAGTTATGTTTTATCAAAAAATAAAATTTATGTATCATTATAGGTCATTTAAAAAGTACACACACATCAGTGAAATAAATCATAAAGGATATAGAATATTACCTAGCATAGAGAAGTGATATTAAATGTATGTTGAATAAAATAAGCAGGTCCCGATAATAGGGCTATATCCTAAGAATATAATCATGAGATATGTGCAGATTTAATTGCAAGGATATTTAACCCCAGGATTGTTAATATACAGTATATGATTAACTAGGTAAATTGTATTAATTTATATATGTGGAATATTTATGGTAATCATGAACAGATTTATTGAGGTATATTTTACATATCATAAAATATACCTATTTCAAATGGATGATTCAATTGATTTTAGTAATTTTATGAGTAGTGATCACCATAAATCAGCTTTAGAACGTGCCTCTAAGGAGACCCCCCAAGCGCACTTACAATTAATACTGCTATCACTGCTAGTCTAAGCAACTACTAATCTACCTTCTTTCTCTGAGTTTTCTTTTTCTGACCCATGCAATAGGATATTTCATAACCATAGAAATTGATCGTTAATAAGTGATAACTGGTTATAAAAGGTAGAAAAAATATGATAAAATAGTATGTATAGAATTAACCTATTTGAACAAGAGATGGAAGGGAGGAATGAGGTGATATGAAAAGATTTAAGATGTGCTATGTACAATGCACTAATTCTCCATGATGAATATAATCATTATATACTGCAAACATGTACTAATAACCATAAAAAGTTTTTAAATTTAAGAGAATAAAGTAGAAAATAAAAAGGATTAGCCTGTTTGGGTTTATGTGAAAAGAAAAAGAGAGGGAAAAAAAACTTTGAATGCTATATTTTAAAATTTTAATAATTCTTATGCCTAGATACTAAAAATATGGGTAGGTTTTTGCTTTTGAAATTTTATTACTGTAAAAATTACAAATCATCCTAGAAAGGCCATGGCTCCTGCAATGGATACATTAGGGTTTTTCTGTCAAAGGACTATCTGCAAATAGGGTGATAATTTAGGACTGCCTCCAGATATAAGATTATTTCTCTAAAATTGTGGAGGTGGGATTAAATAGCAGTAAGGTTATTGGGTATGACAACTAGGAACTACATGATTCAAGTGGTCAGCCGACCAGAACCTCTAAAACATCAGACAGAGTAAGTGTTAATGCTACTTGTCTGCTTGCCAGGAATTGGGCTCAGCCTGTCTGCCCTTGAATAAGTGCAGCCCCCTGGAGATACTTTAATCAACACTAGCTAGTAGGAGAGAGGTGAGGATACTGAAAGGGTGCTCATGCCAGTCACCCACGGGTCCCAGCTTTGATGCCAGGGACAAAAACAGAAACAGCTGCCACCCTCCTCTGCAGGGAAAACCAAAGAAGACTGATGAGGGTGTCTAAGCAGGACAAACAGAATCTGTAAAGCTTCACTCTTTGGAGTGTGTGCTGCCCTGAATTTGGACCAGCGAGGAGCCTATGTTGGGCTTCCTTTGCCTTGTGGACTCATCTCCACATCTCTCCTCCTTGTTGATCTCTGCTCTGTTGTCTTGCCCCTACTTTGTCTTCTAAAACCAAAGCTTTCCTCCCTCATTATTTGCCATCCTGTTTTGCCTTGTGTTTTGTGAATTAAGCTCCCATCTCATTCTTTAGAATGTCCTTTTAATGGACATTTTTAAATAGTATGTATTTGGACCATCTATTGCACACCATTTTTAAAGCAAAGTCTGTATTTCTGTGTATCTTTTGGAAGCTGATTTCTTTGAAGAGAGCACATCACTGATGGGAAAAGGCTTCTGTTAACACAGAGAATATATTTTGATGTGAAATAGTAAGATTTATTTATGATTCTAATTCTTGAAATAAAAGGCCCAGGTATTGTTATTTCTGAATTTGTATAGATGAAAAATTGAAGTGATGAAACTATACTTCTGGAAGCAGGAATTTCAGCTCCAACTCATCTTTTTATTGTTTTTAAATACTCTGTTCCTCTCTGAAAGTGTCTTATTACATAAAATAATGTGACTGCTTTCATATTCTAGTATGTTATTTTGCAAATTACTGTACCTGAAGAGTTTATTTAGCATTTGATATAGCTCTCTTAAAACATCCCCAGTTCCAAGTCAGTGGCCAGGAATCAAGGAAGTTTGGCCTCACCACTCATGCCTAAGAGCAGAGAGATCTCTAAAAGTGCAGTTTCCTGCCTCTGCAGAAAGGGAAGAAGTGCTGTTCATTGGTGGGAAAAGCTTCTCTCACCTATTCATGTTGCTGGGAGTGATGTGGCTCTTTAAGCTCTCTTGCCTTCCAGGAGTGAGGTCTTTAAAGGGCAAGGCCCCTGGGAATTGCCAGTGCCGACCTCCCACAGTCTTCAAGGATGCATGATTGGACCAGACCAGATCATGGGGCTTTAACAGCCTTTCCCTGTGGTTTGCAGTTTAAAAAGGCTAGTTACCTACTGTCCTTCTCTGTACATTGACAGAAGGCCCAGTGCTCAGATTTTATGTTTATTAATAATACTTTCATGAGTTTCCAGGGCTAAAGTGACTTTTTTACAGTGTTTAATGATTTTCAGTTTAACTCCCTTTCTGAGTGGGATATTGTAAAGATTAATTAGCCAGTGTTCACAAAGTGCTTTCAAGCTGAAAAGTGCTGCACAAGGGTGTTTAGACTCATTAGCTTCTCAACCATTAAGGCGTTTTAGATGTTTTGGCATTCAGAAACTAGATGGTGAAGGCCAAATTAGGATTTTCTTTTTTTAAGGAAAGGAGGGACTTTGAAAAGGGCAGAGTAGAGCAGTATATTGTTTTAGTATTGATTTTTTATAAAAGACATCTGTTACTCTTGGACTGAAAAAAAATAGAAATATTTTGTTTTTCTGTTACCACTGTTTCTTTTTATTTCTTGCTCTCTTTTTTAAAAAGATACATTTACCTAACTCCTGCAGTTCTATTTAGAAACTCTATAGATCATATTCTCATATGGTATCCCTAGTACAGTTGAGTGTGGCCCAGAGTGTTGAGTTGGGATGCCAATGAATGATAGACAGTAGAACATTCTCTTTAATGAAGATCCTCGCTCAGTGTGTAGTGAGTCATGAAAGTATAATATCATTTCCATCCACAGTGACTATTGGTGAGCATACAGATGCTCCTTGTCTGACAATGAGGTTGCATTCCAGTAAATCCATCCTAAGCTGAAAATGTCCTAAATCATGAATGCTTGTAATACATTAACTTACAAACATCCTAGCTGAGCAATACAGTTCACTGCGGAGCATAGGTTGTTTACCCCTTGCCATCACATGGTTCATCAGGACCTGCTGTTTGCTGTTGATGCCCAGCATCACAAGAGAATATTGTGCCAAATATTGCTGTTCTAAGAAAAGATTCAAATTCCAAATTCTACGTACAGTTTCTACTGAATGCATATAGTTTTTGGATCATCATAAAATTGAAAAAATTGTAAGTTGAACCATTTTAAGTCAGGACTGTTTTTATATGTTAGATTTTGTATTATTCAACTAAGCTTTTGATAGAGGCTGGAGAAGTACAGAAGAGGCTACTAAATACATAGAGAGAAACTAGAAAGAAACTAAAAGAAACTAGAAACAAAGACAGAGTCTATGAAGAACTAGAACAAAGACAGACAATCTATGAAGAATTAGACCAACAGCTAACTTTCATTAGCAACAATTGTGTATAATAGAAAAATAGGATCTTCTAAGCACTGAGAGAAAATAACTGTAAGTCTAGAACAATATAACCAACAAAATTACACTTTAAGATTGATCATAAAGTAAACATATATTGAGACAAAACAAAAACAAAGCATTTACCAACAACAACATTAACAGATATTCTAAATAATATCTTCAAAGAAGAAGAAAATTTTATCAGAAGGAAAGAGATCCTAGCAACAATGAAGACAGGGACCACCTGTGGGTAGATCTAAACAAACATTAACTAGTAGTAATAACAATGTCCAATTTGCAGTTATAAAACAAGATAGAACTAAAAAAAAGTAACAGGTAAGTAGTATTGAGAGTATAGGAAGGAAGGCAGATCAAAATGTTGAGTTTAGATTTTATCAAACTGTACATTAAATTTCTAGGTTAATCATGAAAATAAAGGAAACAGAATGTGGTAGAGGGGAAAAATGGAATGAGAAAATAAAATGAAGAGCAATTGGCTCAGTAAAAAAGGAAATAAAAGAAATTTAACATAGTTTTAGTAATTATTCCTGGGACTCTTACAATTACAAACACTAAGTGGCTATGTTGTGGTAGTCATAATATATACTTTTAGGACAAATGAACAAAAACAATTGTCTTAATAATATATGAATGATGTTTATGATTTTGGATAAAATGTTCAGTAGTTGCATTATACACAGATTACACAAGGAATTGTGTTACAAAAGAGGAAGTTCAACCTTAAGAACCCAAATATTTTAGAATAAGCCTGCCTGACCCCTCCTCAGAGAGAGATAGTATCTTTATTATATTGTATAGTAGACAGTTCTTCCCTTTGCTTTGGAAGGCGATATCTCTGTCTTCCAAGGCTTCTCGCTATATAACATCTCTCCAGTTGACTGAAGTAAAGGTGATTATTTTGTAAAAACAATTTAAAATTGATTTTCAAAGTAGGTCTTATATAACACAGACACTGACACAAAGATGCATATGAAATGTTTAAGTAAATTATTCACAGAAATGTAAGTGCAAATAAAATCAATTTTAAAATGAATATGCTTTATTTTATATTATTTAAAGTGTATGTAATGAAAATGATAATATAATACATTTTTAAATAATCATTAAACTTTTGACAGGTACAGTTGGAGGTGATGGGTGAAAGGAAAATAATTCCATGAAATGCAGATAGTAAATATACAGTGGAATATAGGTTATTTTGGGGGGACTAAATTGACAGACTTCCCTAATTTTTGTGAAACATACTGGGTAGACTAAGAGACATAGCCAGGGCCAAATCTTTAAAGGTCTTTAACTCCAGATTTGCGTGTTAACCTTTATTTTCTGTGCAACGATTGAAGGAAATTGAGCTAGTTAGTAATCATCTCATGGATATAATTAAAGCTAGTGGTAAATGTGAGACTAGAAATGGTGTCATGTAATTTATTGTACATGCTATATTGTTTCCCAGTGTTTGACAGGAGAAGGCAGCCAGACAGATTTTGCTAAATTGAACTGATCTGTAATGTTCCAAGTACAATGAGTAGGATGTTACTTTGTTTTTGTTAGGATGCTGCTGTGGAAGCATTAACTTGATAAATTAGAGTACACAAAGTAAGACAGCATGAGTCTCTTTTGCCATTCAAAATGTCATATAAAATGCTTCATAATTGGCTTTAATTAGCAGAATTTTTGTTGTCCTTTTTTCCCACAGAAGAATAAGAATTGGAATTACATTGAGATATGAGGAGTTTGTTACATTTATATGAGAAAATTTCATGAAAGTGACATTTGTTAGACATTTAAAATGGAGGAAGATTGTGGAGTGGCTTTTCCTAAGGTTGTGACAGTACCACTCATCTCTCAGGATGGAATTAAAGGAACTTTGGCAGACAGAGTAGGGCAGATTATAAAGAACAAATCCTACTAATCTGGGGTACTCTTGAGAGGACGCTGTACTGTCTACACACAAAAAAGTTTATACTGTTTGGAAAATTAGTTGTAAATTCAAATTTTTGGATTAAAAAGTAGTCTTACCAGAAACAAAATTAGATGAGCATGAAAAGATTTGCCCTTAACTGTCCTCGAGCTCTTGGGGACACTGAAGTGCTCCCTAAGACTGAGCCACTACACAGTGTGGGTCCCAGCCTCCAACTAATTTCCTGTTCTACAGCTGGAGCCACACCACAGGACCCACATTAATACTCAGTCAGGTGCCATCCTTTCTTCTGCTCCTTCTCTCCCTTCCACATGTGTAATCTGATTCTTAAATCCCCTGGATCCCTGCTACCTGCTGACAGCATGTCCTAAAGCCAGCTTCTTTTCTACCTGAATATTTTTCTTTGGCCCGTTATCACACTCTGATGCCTGCTGGTGTGGTCCCTCCCTATTTAAAATATGCTTTAACCAGCTGCTGGGCAGGTCACCCCCTAAGGACTTCTTATCTCTAGAAACCAGGTTATGTCTGCTGTATAAGAACTTTTTGTTCTGAGTCTCTTAGGGTTGCTTATACAGTGAAAGAGTCTATTTATAGTCCCAGCAGTCTCTTACCATGTAGTCAACTGGGCCATCACACTAATATATTACTTTGAGAGGCAAGTAAATGTAGAAATAAGGAAGGTAGATTCTAGGTTAGGCTAAAAGGATTCAAAAATTCATATTCACCTCTTATTATCTAGGTAACCTTGTCAAGAACTATGAAAAGTCTAAGATTTTACTATACTTAATAAGTGGCAAGTTAGTCTTGACTCAGTTTCATGGATGCTGGCAGAAGACATGAGACTCCTGGGTCAGTGACATAGGGCAGTTTATTACTCACAGCAATACTAATAGCCGAAGTATCAATATTTGTGCTGATTCCCTGACCCTGATAACAGCATACACAGTGCATTGCATTTCATGAGCTGAACCTCAAATGCAAGGATCCCAAGAATTTTAGAGTGGACTATGATTCTTCTTGACATCTCCCTGGAAGGAGACATTATTTTTATTATATTGGACAGTAAACAATTTTGCTCTTTGCTCTGGAGATACATAGTATCTCCCCCTTTCAAGGCTAGTCACTGTACAAACACCTATGAAAGGGGTGCTTATTTTTTTAGTGCTTCTGTTTGCAAGATATACAGAAACATGAGACTTATAAAGAATTATCTCCCAATAATTTGTGTACGTTCTCAAAGCATCAGTTTTATCATTTTAGACATGGAATTAGTGGTGTGGTGTACATAACTGTGAGAATCAAATGAATATAGTACATATAAAATTCTTTACATCATGCCTGATGCCTAGAACCATGCCTGTCACTGATAAAAAGGAATTGTTAGTGTCAATCACTGTTATAAGAGATTGCCATAAACATCCTTTGTTTCTTCTAGCAAGTAGAACATTGCATCTCACTGATATTTCTAATTATTTGGATCACAACGTATTAGAACTAAAAAAGACCACAAACCTAGCATTTACAGATAAGGAAATAAGTTCAAAGAAGTTATTTGACTTACTGAATTACACACAGAAAAGCCATAAAAAGAACAAAATCCAACTGATTTAAAATTCTGACTCTTTTAGATTACACACAATGCCTGGTATAGCTCAATCCATACTGTATCACCAAATAACTGAAGAAACTCTGTGATGTATTAGAAAACATTTTATATGTTAATTTGGTCTCAGTTTTCTTACATGCTTGACTTATAAACCACTTTAGACTTACCCCCTGAAGGCAAAAATATTTTGTAGGTAAGTGATGGTGTTATTAGTGTCATTCACTATCCAGGCTGTTTGTATCCTGAAGAAAGAATTGAGCAAGACACCCAAAAGTAGTAAGAAAGGCAGAGATTTATTAAAAGGGAAAGTACACTCCACAGAGCAGGAGCTGGCAGATGAGAAAGCTCAAGAGTGAGCTTGACCAGAACGGCCCATCTGTTTTAAGTTTGAGGAGAAAGTACACCTGAGAGAGATGGCAATGCCAGTAATGAATGGGGGAGGGGCAGAGCGCAGCGATGGCAACTCAGTGAGTTCCAGAATTGGCTTTTCCTTTGTTTTCCTAAATTTGAGGAGTGGTCAGGGTGGTGACTAACTGGACTTCTTTCCATTTAACTGTGGTCATGGGAGGAGGGGGAGTTGTGAATTTATAAGGGCCTACATAGAACGAGCATGGCTGCAAAGCCCACCAGGGAGTGTCAAAACAGTAATGCTAATGCTATTACAATGACTGTGGGGTTACCCTTGGTTACTCTAAAGCAGTTAGAGATATGCCTCTGGGGCTCATGTCAGATGTCAAGGAAGTGTGATCAGGGAAGGAGCATATTTCTTAGGCTCATGATGGATAGCGAGGAAGTATAGTGAGGGCTGGGCCGTATCTCTTTAGGCTCATGCCAGGATGTCAAGGAAATATGGTTAGGGCTGGATGCTCCTGTGGTCTCGAAAAACCAAAGGCATCCTGTCTTCTGTGAGCCTAAGGCCAGGATGTTTCCCACATTGTCTATTTCTTGCCTCAGAAGAGTTAAAATAACTAACCCATGTTTCTTCCTCTCCTTTACCGTGATCATAGACAGTGTCCTCACAGCAGAAAACAGAAAACTGCAAGGAGAGTGCTTTGTGTGTAGGGAATATAAAAATTGTCTCATTCTGGCTAAAGGCAGAGAAATTCTAGAGAAATATATCACAGGTTTATGTCATTAGCTTCAAGCTGGCTTATAAAAACTAAGGTATAAAGAGGAGTATCAAGGAAGGAGAAGGGAGTAAAAGACATGACATCTGGTTCCAGAAGGCAATGTGTGGAAGGAATTTATCCTGGAAAGATCTGTAAAAATCAACGCATTGATTTGTGTACCTCTTCTTAGTACTAATCCCATTATTTCTCTCTCCTCTTCAAGAGTGAGGCCATAGCTTTAACTTCTTTGGGACTCTGAAATTCCTTCAGGGACTTCAGGTCAGATGTGAACATGCCTAGATAACCAAAGCAAGATTTTAATAGGAATGAAATGATAGGAGTGTGAATTGCCCTTCATTTTTATTTACCTCAAAGCCTCTACAAAATCACCTTCCACTTCAAGTAACTTTGTTCTGGTTCCTTAGGGATGTTTTGCACATGCTCATGTGTGGGATCTGCTGGGCTCATGCCAGCATCCTCATCCTCAGGGAGCAGTGCCCTACCCTCTGCTGGGCACAGGCAGAACTGCTTAGTGTCACCTTTGCTCTGTATCTCCTCACAGGATGTGTGTTATGTGTTTGTGAGTGTGTGTATGACAAGAGACAGAAACAAAAGACAAAGACAGAGACAAAAACAGAGAGACAGACAGATTGTGATATAAACTATGCTCTTTGCTTTCTGCTTAAAGAACTCCTAAAGAAATGTCCTAAAGAAATTGTTTCTTCTACATTGTGAAGTTTAGAAATACCTCCTTTAACTTTTACTTGGAGCATTTTTTATGTCCGAAATCAGATATTCTAGAAATGAATTTGAGTGACAGTGCCAGGTTGTCCTGAAAATTCCTAATCCCGGACCCACTGCTATGAGAAAGTCCTCATTAGGATCATGCTGGCACAACTGATTGTTTCCTCTGGAAGAAGGAATTCTCTCTTAGAGACTCCCCAGGCTTTCCTTAAATAAGCTTCTGCAGATCCATCTTGCATTGATGTCCAATTATATGTACCCAGGCATGGACAAAACTAGAGCTCTTCTGAAGAAGCTACTGGGCCCTCTGGCCCTATTGTCCCCACTGAGCCCCTTCCTCCAGACATGCTTCAAGCTGGTAGCCAACAGGTGAAGTGAGCTCTCTGCTACAGATGAACATGTACAAAGAATTGACTTATATCCTGCCTGCCTCCAAGTGTGAATATGGGTGCATGCCTTAAATTTTAGATATATCCCCATTCATTCACTTAGTCATTTATTTCTTAGCAAAGTGGGAATACTTTAGACACAGTTCTTATATGATAACTATCATAATCTGCTGCTTTATGCCTTTATAAATATAAACCCAATGCCCCAATAAATATTTGATTTATACCATCTTATAATTTTTAAAATATCCTTTCTGAGGTTAAGATACTAGTATCAACAACTTCAATTCCTATGGTTGAAATATCAATCAGATATTTGCAGGAAATGTGGAGTTCAATTCAGTGATGGATGTTTTATTTTAATATTCTCAATGCTCTCTCTGCCTCAGGTCATGCAGATGTATCTTCCATTTTGTGGAATTGCCATATCTAATGCTCAGCTTTTTGCTGCCTCAAGGAAAGAATATGAAAGAAGCAGGGTGAGTAGAAAGAAACTTTGCTGATAATCTTCAAAGTTCTCTATCGTTCTGGTTTCTGTGAGTCAGTATATCTCTTAAAAACAGCAAATGATCTATGAATAGTCCAGGATAATTTTGCAAGTCTATGGCTGAAGATACCCTGAAGTAAGTCCAAATGGAAATGGGCACAAATCCTCTGTTGTGGTTTGAGGTAAAGCATCCCAGCTTATTTTAAAAAGGAAATTAATTTCATATCTATATGATAAGACGGTATTGCTTACTTGTTGCTTTGAAATAATAACATCCTTTGGTGACATTTTTGTAACGTAATTCCTTAAAGAAGAAAAACATGTTACAGCCATGATTTTACCCCACCTCCCAAATTTTGTTTTTGAATTGAAAGGTTTTCTGGAAGAACATCACAAGCTACTTGTGATAATTATGAGAACATTACTTCATAGAATTATAAAGAAACATGTGGGAGTGATCTCATAAACCTCCAGGATTTACAGAACAAACAGTAAAAAAAAAAAATTATTGCTCAAAAATTCTATTAAACTCACTCCACCACTTAAATATAGGAAGATTATGGTTACAGCTTAGGAATATGTTTAGCAAGACGTTCAAAAAGGCTTGAAATCCAGCCTTTAGTTAATCTTTCCATGGTCATTTACTGTCTTTCCTTGTATACGCTGCCATTTTTCTGTTGTGTATACCTGTCACACTGCTTTATATTATTTATTGGTAGCCCACCTCTTCAACTCCATTATAAACTCTTTAAGGGAAACTTCATACATTATTAGTCTTTGTTTCCTTGTGTAGAGCACAATTCATTTATTCACTCAACAAATATTTATTGTGTGGTTCTCTGCAGACCCTGTCTATCCAAACTCTGTTCCTGTGGAACTTACAATCTTGTAGGCACAATAGATAATAAATTAAAATAATAGAATGTTGTTAGTGGTAAATACTATAAAAAAATAACATGAGATAAAGGGATAGAAACTGATGTGGAAGAGTAGGTTGAGAGGTGTTTGTTTTGGAAGATGATTAAAAAGATCTCTATATGGAAATGATACAGGAGCAGAGACCTGAATGAAATGAAGGAGCAAAGACTGGAAAATCTGCATCCATGAAGTGAAATTACCAGGTTCATAGGCTCTGAGTCACTGTGTTTAAAGAGCGGAGAGAAAGGGGGAGAATGAAAGAAAAAAAAGGAAAAGAAAAGAAAATGAGGACGGGAAGGTGATCTGGGGGCCAAATAGTAAAAGGGCTTGCGGATATGTGAAGAACTGTGTTTTAGATTCTGATTGTGATGGAAAGCCATTACATGAGTCTAATGCACTTTTAAAAGGGGTCATTGGGGCTTCCTAGGAAATAACAGGCTGGGAGGAGGACAGCAGATTGAGAGCAAGGAGAGAAGTTAGAAGAAGACTATATTGAAATCCAGAGATAGTACGGCTGGTACCACGGCAGCGAGAAGGAAGAGATTTCCCCCAAATTAATTGTGCAATCCACATAGCTTGCTGATGTGGGAAATGAGCCAAAAAGACATTTGGATTGTGCATCTGGCAAGTAAACAGTTGGACACAGGGTGCCTAAAGTTTTTGAATGATGTCAAGACTGGGGATTCAGATTGGGAACCATCATTATATGTATGGTATTCAAATCCAGAGGACTAGCTGTGTTAATCTGGGGGGAAATGTATAAATAGATAAGAGAAGGGAAGAGCTCCAGTGATGAGCCTGGAACTCAAGAAGGTCAATAGTAGAAAGAGGGGCAGAATGCAGTATTTGTTTCCTAGAAGGCAAGTGACATTAATAATCGAGGAGTATTCAAAAGTGTGAAATTCTTCCAGTGCCTGTTGGATTGCATATCTTCCTGGATATTTACTTCTTTTTCTCTTGTTTTGGAGCAGTCTGCATTGTTACTGTGAAACTTTTCCTATCTGTTAATAAAGCATCAATTTTCAATTAGAAACAAAATTGTGATTTGTCAGTGGCAAGACCCAAGGCACATTAGTTTTTCCTCTGAGGTAAATGTTCTTGCATATAGGTCCCCAGAGGCTCTCTCCATGCAGTGACAAGAAATTAAAAAGTTAAATAATTGTCCAGCTAATATGATCCAGCTGAAGAAGTAGCTGGATGATTAAGGAAACAATACCCCCCCAATATTGGAATTTTGCTTGTAATTATTCAGAGAATTGTTTGGTTTTTAATATCATATTTGAACATGCAGTTATTATGCATTGACCTTTTCAGTGATTTCCTGTCCAAATGTCAAAGAGTAAGGAGTCACTTGAAATTGTTTTTACTTCCTGGTGTTTTTGTTTGCCTTAGAATCACAGGGTATATGGCCCTTAGCCACAATCACAATCTTTCTTTAGAGAGAGTACCACTCAAGGATTTTGTTCCTCTTTCAGTGGCTCAGTAAACTAGATTAATTTCATGGACCTATTAACTCATTCAAATGCTTTTCTATTTGAATAGATTCAGAGAAGAAATTTTTACATTTCAAATGGTTTGGGCACATTTCAAATTCATTATTAAACTTGATAATTAGTCACAGTCTTAGCATGATGATCAACACTATAGCGAATACATGTGAACTTGAAAATTCATGAAATCTTTTTGTGAGAGGTCAGACCCAATATTACACATCCTATTAAATTCTATCAAAAAAGCACCTTGCAGTCAATTCAGTCATAGTGTAATCTTTCAATTGTTCTAATAGAACCATAATGTCTACCACCTATACATAGCCCACTATTCTGAAGACTCTAAAAGTTTGGAATTAAAAATTCCAAACAGGGCCAGGGATTTAGCTCAGTGGCACCGCACCTGTTTCACAAGTGCAAGGTCCTGAGTTTCATCCCCAATACCAAAAAAAAAAAAAATCCAAACAAATATTATATCAAAGCATAAGCTGCAAGCTCACTTGGCTGGAGAAAGTGGAAGATAGTTGCAGTTTAATTTTTAACTGAGTACACAGTGTTCAAGTTAGAATTTAAGTTTCTGTCTTTAATTTGTGTGCTTTTTGACCTGTTGCTTCAGTAGTATATAAATGTTTTTCTGGACAGTTGAGGGTGAGGCAGTATTTCTTCACCTTGCAAAGTGGGATTAATGCAAGTCTTATACATTTCTTGAAAGCTCTGAGCCTTAATTAGCATTCACCTCCATGATTCAGAATTCCATGAGACGTATATTAGTGAAAAAAAGTCTCAGGTGTGACCATGAAGCTATTTCTTCCTGATAGTGAGGAAAGGGTGCTTTGTAGTTTTCTGAAATAAATGTTCTTTGAAGAAAACTAAGTATTTGTTATTTATAAGATGTTAGATCTGTAACTAGTCACATAGCAGGAAGGTTACTGTATCAGGGATAAAAGCCTATAACTAAGGACCACACAGTCCCTGCTATATGGAAGGTCTCCATTCTGCAGTTGTATTTTACAATTTAAGAGTGTGTTATAAAATGAAATGATGGAACTATGCTAAAACAATCATGAATGCTTTAAAAATTATCTGCACAAAGTATTTATAGTATTAGAGCACAAACTACATGGAGTTTTGAGGGCAAAAAACACCAACTTTTTTCAATCTTATATCCACCTAACTACATCCATCTCCTGTTTCCCAGGCTTTGTTAGAGGTGGTTAATGACCTCTTTGAAGAACAGACAGACCTGGAAAAAATTGTCAAAAAAATAATGCATCGGGCCCAAACTCTGTTGAAATGTGAACGCTGTTCTGTTTTACTCCTAGAGGACATCGAATCACCAGTAAGTTATCTTTTGTTTTTCATATAGAGCCAAGGATGGTGAGTGGAATAAAGCTGAGTTTATTGGTTAAACTTGTGAAATTGTCACAGGAAGGACTCTCTTCACTATTATTCTAACCACGAGGTGACTGTTTTGTAAATGAGAGTTGATATATTTATTTGTTGCAGTATCAGACATTGAACTCTGGCCTTTCCACTGAGATATATCCTCAGTGCTTCTTTGATTTACTTATTTTTCAATTTTGCCACAGGGTCTCAGCAAGTTGCTAAATTGCCTGGGCTGGGCTCAAACCAGGCTCCTTCTGCCTCAGCCTCTCAGAGTGCGGGGATTACAGGTGTATGTCACCACACCCAGCTACAAGAATTTATTCCCTTAGACTTTTTTTCATTGTTGCTTTGTCCTTGCCTTAGAAACATAGTCCTTTTGAGCTGCAGGATCAATCCTCTGAGATCCACCCTAGCACTGTGTATTTACAGATAAAAAAGCTAAGGGAATACTAACTGGTTTGCCTTGTTTTACACAGCTTAATTAGAAAGAAATTCAAGCACTCACCTCCCATTTTATATACCCGTGAAGGGGAAGGCCCTCAGCATTGCTGGGAATCCACTACAGTGCTACAGCAAAGCCCTTTAGCCCTTGACAGGGGAGGAGGAAGCAGATAGACAACTGGAAAAACAGTGGCTTTTGCTCTTGGAGCCTCAGCCAGGCTGTTCTTTGTGGCAGGTTGTCTTGCTGGCTTTTCCAGGCTCTTTCACTGCTGCTTTGGACTCATGGCTCCTGCCTGGTATTGAGCAGCCTACTCAGCTGAAGGAGGACCTGTCCCACCTCACCACAGGGTCTCCTGGTACTCAGGACCTAGGGCTGGCCGCACTCAGATGATTTGTGGCCAGTTTTAGGTTCTGCTCTGCCCTTTGGCTCTAGGGGGTAGATCTGCTAGGTAAATGCACAATATTGAAAATAATGATCATCATCCATCAAAGTTCTTGAAAGTTAAATGTCTAAACCCTTGATGGCAATTTAATGTCTTTGCTGAGAACTCTCTTCAAAGGCCGATTGTTTAGCAATTGAGAACTATTTTAGTACCTCAGAGAATGGTATTTTCTGTATGTACTTAGAAAGATTATTATCTTTGCCTTTAGGTTTGTTTTTTCTCAAAGAATAAGAACTTGAAGATAAATTTTAGATATTTAATAAGTACTGTAAAAAAGCAGTGATACAGCTATCATATATATCACACATATATATGTGTATGTTTAAAATGTTGAGAAGTATCTTTCCAGACTTAAGCAAAGCTTAGTGTTATTTCTATTTCAGTGCATGTGGTTTACATAAACAAAGGCCTTGCTAGTATACTATGATTGAGTAAAACTCGGCTGACCCTTAGGAGAACACACACACACAATGTCGATATTTAAGGAGTGCTTCAGACACTCAAAACCTGAATTTTTTAACCCTCACTTTATGAGATAGGTATTTCATTATTCTTGTTTTATAGATGAGGCAATAAAGCTCAGAGAGTTCAGGGACTTGCCAGAGTCACCCCTACTGTATGACCGTAAAGACCCTGAAAGGAAAAGAAGGAGTAGGGATGTTCACTGGTACCTGGCAGGCTTCAAGGTGAGTTCCTCTAAGCAAAACAACAAAAGACAGGTGTTAGGATTTCAGTGGTCAGGATTGCCTGAGCCAAAGCCAAGCAAGAGCAAATGGCTGAAAGAGCTAGACTAGAATATGGACAAGGACAAACTCATTGTGTGCTAATTTGGTTGTAAACAGAAAGGAAAGTAGTTTATACCAAAGTAATTTATACCAAATAAGAGGGGTGATTCTTGCTAATCTAACCTGTAGTAATGTTTATGGTGTGGTCTTGCTCTTTGGAAAATCACATGAAAACATACAGATGATGAAGCTGATATTGAAAGTGGGGCCAGAGATGGAAGGAAGAGCAGGGGCAGTGATACCATCAAGGTATAAAGACATGTGGGGTGGTCAAAAAATGTCATCTAGATCTAGGTAGAGCAAGAACTAGCTTGAACTAGCAGTAAAAGTGTTGGTATATTACTGAGACTTCAAAGAACCTTTTTGTTGTCGTAGCTTAACTCTCAAGACTAGCGGTGGGGCTGGAGCAGAAAATGCTAGGCCACTACTTATCAACTAATCATTTGTACTTTCTTCTCACCCCTCCCTTCATGGTGAGAATGAACTCCTCCAATCCAGGGGATAGAAGTGTAGTGGCAAAAGGGAGCAATGTTTACAAAATGGGGGGATCATTCTGATTGGTATTGCTTATAGGTGTGTTCACCTTGTGGCCCATGGGCCATGTGCAGCCTTGGACAACTCATAAGTGGCCCCATAAGATTTTAAATTTGCAACATTATTACCTGATTTTTAGTGATATTTTCATGACTTAACAGTTTAGTACTTGAGCACAGGCTGCATTGGTGACAACAGAACACTGTGTAGGAGAGGGCACAGTGAAGTGCTGATTTTGCCTCCTGCATTTGGCACACAGGAGGAAATGGAAATCCACCTATGTCAGATGTTACACATGGCTGTGCGACTTGGCAAGTAAAACATTGCAATTGCTGATAATGGGAGTGGCTTACCGTGTGTGTGTATGTGCATGTGCACACATGTGTGTGTGTGTGTACGCACACCTATGAAGACATATAAGTCTTATTTTATTATTGTATTAGTCAGTTTCTTGTCACTGGGGCAAAATACCTGCCACTTTCAATTTAAAGGAAAGATTTATTTTAACTCACAGTTTTAGTGAGTTCATTCCAATATTGGCCAGCTCCAGAAATAGCATAGTAAAAGTGTCTGTAAGAGAAAAGCTGGTCACATCATGAAGCCAGAAAGAAGAGAGGGAAAGGAGGAGCCGGAACAGGAGTACAAACTTGTGAGTCATGCCCTAATGGCATGAACTCCAACTAGATCCCTAATAGGACATTCAGCTATTGATGAATCCGCTGATGAATATAGCATCCCCATGACCAATCAACTCCCAAACACATGAGATTTTTAAGGGAAATATTTGATCCATACCACAACATTCAACCCCTGGCTCTCAAAAGGCTCATAACCATATCATTATGAAAACACATTCAGAACATCTCTAAGATGCCAAATTCATAACTGTTGCAGCATTGCTGAAAAGCCCAAATCCAAAGTCTCCTGAGATGGAAGGAAAACTCACAGCTGTGAGCCCTTGTAAACATTTTTTAAAGTTAAATATTTCTAATATATAATAGCACAGGGTAAACATTCCCATGCCAAAGGGAGGAATAGTAGAATAGAAAGGGATCAAAACAAAGAAAGGCCAAAAAACAGTGGGGCAAACTTTAATTCCTATAGCTCCATGTCAAGGATCCAGGACAAGTTAGGATAAGATGTGAACTCCAAAGGGCTTGGGCAGCCCTGCCTCTATGGACTTGTTGGTTGAAACACACATGGACTCTCTCTTGGACTGGCTGTGCTTACTGCTTGGAGCTTTCCACAGCAAATGTTCCATATTCCTGGCATCTCCAACTTCCTGGAGTCTCCACTGTACCTTCAGCTTTGCTCTCACAGTTTCGTACACTGACCTTTCATGGGCTCCTGACAGGGACTGTGACCCTGCTGTACATATTTGCCTGGCCTTTCAGGCCTTCTGAAAGCTGAGTGGAAGCCTCCATAACCCAGTAACTCTTACATTCTCCATGCCTAAGAAACTAGCACCAAGTAGATAATACCAAGTTTGGCCACCAGCTTGAGCAGTAGGCAGGGCCCTCTGGACCATAGCTGCAGTAGCCTTTGAGTGCCTGGGTGGCTGAATTTGGGGATATACTTCCCTAGATGGCACTGAATAAGAGGCATCCCAGGTACTCTCTGTCAAATGAAAAATTTATAGTTTTGTACTCTTACCAATTTTTTTATGAGAAAATTTATTTATTTATTTATTTTTAATTTTTTGTTCCCATTAAGTTTATTGGTACATTTTAGGTATAAAATACAGTTACATTCATCATTGGGATCTTGTACCATTACATGAGTCTCTTGGTTCTTACTTTTTTCCCCATTCCCCTGCCCTCCCTTCACCCCCTCCACCCTTCCCTAATTGCAAAGACTTTGTTTCATTTTTTTCCTTTTCTCATATTTTTTCTTTTCCCTTTTTTCCTTTCCCCTACCCCTCCCACTTCCCCTACTCCTTTAGACCTTTCTTCCTATTTCACAATATCAATTATACATTTTTTAAATTACAATATCCATATCTAGAAGACATTACCACAGATTTTACAGAACTTAAAAGGATATAGAAAGCATATTACAAAAACCTGTTTTGAAATAAATTTGACAACTTCTAAGAAGTACCTTGGAAGACAAATTAATGAAACTAACTCTGGAGGAAATATAAAATTTAAATAGCACCTATTAAAGAAAGTATATTCCTAGCTTGAAAACCTACCTATATGACAACAGCAGGCTCATAATACATTTTAACTGATAAATTATATCAAACAATTAAAGCAGAAAAAAGAAGGAACATGTCTCCCCTCATTTAAGGAACTCAACATTGTGCTAATCCTAAAACTGGATAAAGATAATAGAAGAAAAAAGTATGAACATAGATAGAAATTTATTTAACAAAACAAACTATTAGAAGTCAGATCTGGCAGGATGTAGAAAGTGGTTTTGTTTTAGGGATGGCAGTATTGGTTCAGTATTGGAAGATCCACCCCCAAAAGTCATCATTTTAACAGAGGAAAGGAAAAAGCCATATGATCCTGTCACTAGTTGGAGAAAGAGCATTGAACTAAATTCTACAGCTGTTCATGGTAAAAGCTATCAGGAGACTAGAAGTAGAAAAGAACCTTCTCAACAGATTAAAGACATGTACTCCATACTTCCAGTGAGAATGCCTTATATGAATGGAGAAGATACAATGCTTTCTCCTTAAGGTGGGGAACAAGGGCAGATATGCTTACTCTTTATCTGTCCATTAAACTTTGAAACCTAGGCCCCACCAAAATACTCTGGCAATGAAATGACACAATTAGGATAGGACTGGCAAGGTAGAAGCAAAATCTTTATATATAGATGAAATGATCATCTACAGAGAAAATACTAAGAAATCTCTAGGAGCCCCTAGAACTTGTATTTGAATTTAGAAGCATTAGAAAACACAAGGTATATATAAAAATTCAGGTCTGTGTATACTTGCTATAAATGAAGGATTGGATATTGAAATTTAAAAGTTATGTAGGAGTAAAAAGGACCTAGAAAAGTTAAAAAAAAAGTGTTGGAAGACGTTTAGTACCTAATTTTAAGACTTATTCTAAAGCTACAGTAATCAAGGCAGTATTGGTGTAAGGAAAGACGTATAGATCATTTCAATAAAACAGAGAATCTAGAAATAGAACTACACATATATGGTCCACTGAGTTTTGAAAGATTATTTAACATTAGCATTTTATAGAATATAAACTCAATTCAAGAGACAAGGAAGAGATAGTATTTTCAGCAAATGGGACTAGAACACTTGGTGTCCATGTATAAAAAATTAACCTCAACCCTTTATTTCCATACATGAAAATAACTTGAAGGGATCTATGAACCTAAATATGAAAGCCTAAAAGTATAAAACTTTAAGAAGAAATTATAAGGGAAAATGTTTATGAATTCAGGGTAGGCAAGAACTACCTAGGATACAAAAGACATGATGTATAAAAGAAAAACACTGATAAATGAGATTCCATCAAAATTTAGAACTTTAAATGACATCATTAAAATGAAAAGTAGTCCTTAAACAGACCATATTTACAATGCATATAACCTATGACCAGAATATATAAAGAATTCTTAGAGCTCATTAATAGACAACCCAATTAAATAGTAGACATAAGAAGATGATAAATACCAGTATAGCTCAAGGAATGGTGTGCAACTCTAGAATCAGAAAAATACTAATCAGTACAATAACAAGATTGAATTATACACTCATTAGGGAGATGAAGTTAAAAATTTTAAAAGCCTTGTCATGACTTTTTCTTTTTGTTGGATTCTCCCCCTTTGCGTTTAATTTGCCACGTAAAATGGATTCATTCTGCTGGGCTTCCTGGGGTTTTGATCCTCATTGTCTTTTCCTAGGGTATTGTCTAAAATTTTTTGGAGTGCTGGTTTGGTATTCATGAAGTTCCTGAGGTGCTCTTTGTCATGAAAGTATCTTATTTCTCCATGAATTTTGAAAGATAGTTTTTCAGGGTACATCAGTCTGGGTTGGAGGCTGTTTTGCTTTAGGGCTTGAAATACATCACTCCAAGCTCTTCTTGCCTTGAGGATTTGCATTGAGAAGTCTGCTGTGATTCTGATGGGCTTTCCTTTGTATGTGATTTGTTTCTTTTCTCTCACTGCTTGTAGAATTTTGTTCTTCTGTTGGATTTCTGGAATCCTAACTATTATATGCCTTTTTGCAGATTTTTTTTGATTAAGGCTAGCTGGAGTCCTATATGCCTCACTTATCTGTATGTCAAGTTCTTTTCCCCTCTGTGGGAAGTTTTCTGCCATCACTTCTGTGAAGAGTTTTTTAATGTCATCTGCACTCTCTCCTGTTTCTTCATTGACTCCAATCAGTCTTATGTTATTCTTCTTTGCATCACCCAGCAGCTGCTGGATTAATTTCTCATGTTCCCTTACAATTTTAAAGCAATTTTTCTTTTCCTGGTCACTAGTTGCAATCTTATCTTCTATATGTGAAATTCTGTCCTCACATTGGTTCATTCTGCAGCACAGACTTTCAATGGAGTTTTTAATCTCCTGGAAATCTGTTTGCATCTGTTTTATGGATTCCATTTGTTTCCTATGTTGAGATTCCATCATGTTCCTCAGATCCTCTATTTTTGCTCTGTGTCCTCTCTAGATTTATTAATCATGTCTTGCACCATGAGCACAATCTTTGCTGTTATCTGAGTAATTATTTCTGATTTCATTTTTCCCAGATCCTCTTTTGTTGCCAGTTCAGGGAGTCCAGGTAGTTGAGTATCAGAGTGTTCCATCTCGTTTCCCTTTGGGGTTGCTGTAGGTGACCTGAAAGTCTGTTTTTGAGGCTTGTTCATGTGTTTTCTCATTTCCACGGGGCGGGGTGGGGGGATGCTTCTGGTGCCCGCATGGCTCACCTTCTCTGCCCTAGGAACGAGGGATGGTGGCAGGGGAGCTTCCTTCTGGGTTGAGAAAATTTAATAATTGGAAGATACTCCCAGGAAAGTGACCTGGAATACAGCTCATAGATATAAAGGCATCAGCATTATGGAGAAGAATTGTTAGGTTACCCAATAGGAGTTAGAGAAGTAGAAATCAGCAGAGTTATTATTTAGAAGAGTTTTCTAGCTTGCAGAAAGATAGGAATCCTCACATCTTCCAGTCAGAAGTGAACACCAGAGCTCAGCAAGATTGATACAAATGAACCCATCACGCCCCTAGATACAAAATAATAGAACTGCAGTGCTTCAGAGGTAGAAAAATCTAAGAGCCTGCCCAGGAGAAAAAAAGTAGGCTGGCTGTCCACTCCTACAAGCAATGAAAGGTGCCAGAAATCAGGATTGAAGTAAAGCAACTTATCAAAGTGCTGAGGCAAAATCACTGTGGTCTAGAAATATGCAATTAAACTCACATTGGAGAATGCAGAATGTAGCTAAGATGTTTCCATATATACACAGAGTTTATCATTTACAAATCTTCACTGGAAAAGTTGCTAATGAATCTGTTTCAAAGAGAAGAAAAGCAAAGCCAGCATAACAAAGACAGGTACACAATGATATCAGCAGAATGTATTGGTAAAATGAATGCCAATTTTTTAGGTGCCTTCAAGGCCTCTTTCTTTTGTTTTTGTTTTTGTTTTGTACCGGGAATTGAACTTGGGACCTTGTGCTTGCAAGGCAGCTGGTGGAACCATTGAGATGAGCCCCTGGCCCTAAGGCATCTTTATTTTTGTCCCTGTACAAAGTGCTTGGCTTCTTTTTAATGCTAATCTTTTCAGCAACCATATGCACATTTGCCCCAACTTTGTAGGTGGTTCTTTCTTTTTTGATGAAACTGCAAATTTTTTAAATCATTCAGCTCTGCTGTTTGCTCTTCATTCTCAATGTAGATATGGCTGAAAGTAGCAAGCAGTACCCATGTTATAGCTTGAATGTTGGGCTGCCTTGCAATTTCCTCCACCAGATTAATTAGTCCACTAATTAGACTCAGGACATGGGCAAAATGTAGACAAATTTTCTGTCAGAGTGTAACATACATGGCTTCTAGTTCAATTGCCAATGGAGTCCTTGTTCCCAACTGAAACCTCTTGAGCCTGGCCTTTACTGTCTGCATTCCAATCATATGTTGGTCTTTTGAGCTCTGCCCAGTATTGCACATGAAGCACTGCTCACAAAAGTTTAGGATTTCTCTAGCCCATGTCTCCAAACCTTTCCAGTCTTCCCCTGCAAATCAGTTCCAAAAACTTTTGAACTAGTTACATTTCTCATTGCTGAGACAAAATACTTGATACCCAAAGTAAAAGGAGGAAAGGTTTACTTATCTCACAGTTTGTAGAAGTTATACTCCATAATCAGCTGGCTCCAAGGCAGGGTGGTATGACAGACAGGCATCACAGGGGAGAAACAGTTCATGGTGGGCAGAGGGTAGTAAAGCAACAAGGGAAAATCACAGTTCTTTCTATCCCTTATATCTTATCCAGGCTACTTAGGGCAGGTAGCACTCACACCCTTAATCCTAGCACCCTTAATCTTAGCACTGCACAATGAATCAATCCCAGCATCACACACTGTAGATCCAGACATCTCTGGAAAAACCCCCACCTATGACCACATAAGGCTTTGGAGGGACATCTAGACACAAGCCATAACAGAGAGGTTTATTTTGGCTCACAGTTTCAGTGGGTTCATTTCATGGTCAGCAAGCTCCAAGGTAGAAATTGCATGATAAAAGAGCCTGGTGAAGAAAAGCTACCCATGTCACAACAGCCAGGAAGCAGAAAGAGGAGGAGCCCGAGACAGAACATACCCTTCCAGGTCAGACCCTCAGTGATCCACCTCCAACCAGGCACTATTTTCTCACAGGACATTCAGCTTCTGACTTGTCAATTGATGAATCCTCTGATGAGTATAATGTTCCCAGTATCTAATCACCTAAACACATGAGACACTTTGGAGAAATTTTAGCTCTAAACCATAACAATCATTAAATTGAGCTAATTGTGTTAGTTCACAAAATAAATTAATACATTAAAATAATTTTATTACTTATATACATGAACTATATTACATATTTTATACATAACCCAAAACAATTTCTCTTCATTCAATAAGGCCTAGGCAAGTCAAGATGTTGGACAACCATGCTTTAGAAGCTCTGAAGATTCTTTTCCCAAAGCTGCTGGTGGGGAAAGTGGTGAAGTTGGGATAGAGGTATATTTTTGTGACATCACTATGAAGAAGCCTGTCAATGCTGTGTTTTCATATGACACAGTTCTCACTAAAGCTTTCTCATACCCTAGACTTTTAAGAGCTGTTATTCCATGCACCACTACAGTTGTCAGGTAGAAATTGTAGGAAGGAGATCATGTATGAGCACACCATGAACAGGAGAAGAAGCCAGGCTGAACAGGAAACCAGACACCCAAACCTGATGCTGACAGAGTGATAACAAACATAAAATGGTGTAGAGGCAAAGTTCTTTGGCTGAGTTGTCCTCCTATCACATCTCAGAAAGCTGAATTGATAGACTGCCATTAAAAGACATTACCTTCTGGATTTAATGAGGATTATGAATGACTATTAAAATGAAGACCCAATCAACATCCATGAACACAATTTGATTTGATTAACAAAGGACCAAGGGGGAAGAGAAAGAAGAAGGGGAGGTGGGGGAGGGAGGTTACAGGAAAGGAAAGAAAAGAAGAGGTTAGGGGAAAGGAAAACATATGAGAAAAGGAAAAATGGAAACAAGTTTTTATAAATAAGGAGGGGTAGAGGGGTTGAAGGGAGGACAGGGGAATGGGGAAAAAAAGAACCAAGATATATCATGTACAGGTACAAATTCCCAGTGATGAATGTCATCATATTGTATACCTAAAATGCACCAATAAACTCAATGAATAATAATTTTTAAAAAGCATACCTAAGTAGATTTTTGGCCTTTAAAGGTGAAAAAATAAAAGTGGAACTTGAAAACATGATTTTCAATTCCTAAAAATTTATATGGGAAACTAAACACTTATGAATAGTCAAAAAATGTGTTACATGTTAACAAAGATGAACAACGGGTGAAATTTTACCTGTGAAGCTGTTGAAAGTATTATAAAACTAAAGACAAATTCTTTTTTTTTCAATTTTATTTTATTGGTACATTTTAGGTATACAATATAATGACGTTCATCTTTGGAAATTTGCACCTTTACATAATCTCTCTTGGTTCTTATTTTTCACCCTTGGCCAGCCCTCCCTTCAACCCTTCCATCCCTCCCTATTTACAAAGACTTTGTTTCCATTTTTCCATTTTGTCATATTAATTCCATTCCCTTCTTTCCTTTCTCTTACCCCGCCCACTTCCCCTTCCCCTTTGCCCCTTTTCTTCCTATTTCACATTATCTATTATACCTTTTAGTCCTTGTTTACACTTTCAGTTTCTCACACTAGAGAAACTATTCAGTATTTACACATGTGTATCCTATTTCTCTCACTTAGGAGTATCACCTCAATGTGCATCAAATTAGCAATAAATATTTCTAATTTCTCGTTTTTTATTGCTGAGTAGTTCTCCATTTTATGAAAAAAACAAAACAAAACAAAAAAACACTACATTTTGTTTATCCAGTCTCCAGTTGATGGACATTTGGGCTGCTTCCATCTTTTAGCTACCACGAATTGTGCTGCTATGAACATGGGTGCACATATATCACTGTGCTATGATTCTTTTAATTCTTTGGGGGAGGTACCCAGCAGGGGAATAGCTGGGTCAAATGTGACTTCCAGTCCTAGTTTTTTGAGGTATCTCCTTACTGATTTCCACAGTGGTTGCACCAGTCTACACTCCCACCAGCAGTGGAGCAGGGTTCCTCTTTCCCCACAGCCCCAC
The DNA here is from genome assembly GCF_053883595.1 of Heterocephalus glaber. Taxonomy (NCBI): domain Eukaryota; kingdom Metazoa; phylum Chordata; class Mammalia; order Rodentia; family Bathyergidae; genus Heterocephalus; species Heterocephalus glaber. The sequence goes on along the minus strand of NW_028258143.1, from coordinate 57,137,796 downwards.
CAGCATTTGTTATTGGTTGATTTCTTGATAGCAGCCATTCTTTCTAGGGTGAGGTGGAATCGCAGTGTTGTTTACATTTGCATCTCTCAAATGACCAGTGATATTGAACATTTTTTTATATGTTTATTTGCTATTTCTACTTCTTTGTCTGAGAAATGTCTGTTCATTTCAGATGCCCACTTTCAAATTGGGTCTTTATATATTTGGAGGGGTCTGATTTCTTTAGATCCTTATAGATTCTACATAGTAGACCTTTGTCTGAGGAAGAGCAGGTGAAGATTTTTTCCCACATTGTGGGTTGTCTCTTCACACTGCTGGTGGTTTCTCTTGCTTTGCAGAAGCTTTTTAGTAAGAAGAGATCCCACTTGTTGATTGTGCTAGTTCACGGGCAACTGAGGTTTTGTTCATAAAATCTTTCCTACACCAATGTCTTCAAGAGTTCTCTGTTCCAGTAAGCTCAGCTTTTCTATTTTAATATTTAGATCATTCATCCATTTTGATTTTAGTTTAGTGCATGGTGAGAGATATAGGTCTAGTTTTAGTCTTTGGCAAGTTGAAGCCCAATTTTTCCAGCACCATTTATTAAAGAGACTATCTTTCTTCCAGTGAGGGTGTTTGGCTCCTTTGTTGAAGATAAGATGGCTGAGTATGTATGGAGTTGTTTCTGCATCTTCTAATCTGTTCCACTGGTCCTCAGGTCTGTTTCTTTGCCAGTACCATGCTGTTTTTTATCACAGGAGCTTTGTACTATAGTTGCAAGTTGGTGGTTGTGATACTCCCGGCCATGTCTCTGTTGCCTAGAATTGCTTTTGATATTCTGGGTGTCTTCTTGTTCCAAATGAATTTTTGGATTGTTTTCTCTAGGTCCGTGAAATATGCTGCTGGAATTTCAACTGGGATTGCATTGAATCTATATAGCAGTTTTGGAAGTATTGCCATTTTCACTATGTTGATCCTTCCTACTCAGGAGCAAGGAATGTCTGTCCATCTTCTGATATCAACTTCAATTTCTCTTTTGAGAGTGCCATAGTTTTCAGAGAAGAGTTCTTTGATTTCTTTTGTTAGGTTGATTCCTAGGTATTTCAATTTTTGGATGCTATTGTCAAAGGAACTGTTTGTCCTATATCTGTCTAAGTGAGTTCGTTGTTCGTGTAGAGGAAAGCTATTGATTTTTGTGTGTTCACCTTGTATCCAGCTACTCTACTGAATTTATTAAATCTAGAAGACTTTTTGTGGCATTCTTGGGGTCTTCTATATAGTGTATCATGTCATCTGCAAATAAAGACAATTTGACTTCTTCATTTCTTATCTTTATTTATTTTATTTCTTTCTCTTGTCTAATTGCCATGGCTAATGTTTCCAAAACTATATTGAACAGGAGTGGTGATAGTGAACATCCTTTTATGGATCCTGATTTTAGTGTGAAGGATTTCAGTTTTTGACCATTTAGTATGATATTGGCTGTTGGATTTTCATAGATGACTTTTATGAGATTGAGGTAGAGACCATCTATTCCAATTTTTTGTAGGGTTTTTATCATAAATGCATGTTGAATTTTGTCAAATGCTTTTTCTGCATCTATTGAGATGATCATATGGTTTTTGTCCTTGGCTTTATTGATGTAGTGTATTACATTGATTGATTTGCATATGTTGAACCATCTCTGCATCCCTGGGATGAATCCCACTCGGTCAGGGTGTGTGATCTCTTTGATGATCTTCTGCATTCTGTTTGCCATTATCTTATTAAGGATTTTTGCATCTGTGTTCATTAGTGAAATTGGCCTATAGTTCACTTTTTCGGTTGGGTCTTTTCGTTTTGGGGATCAAGGTGATGCTTGCTTCCAGGACTGAATTTGGGAGTATTGCTTCCCTTTCAATTTCATTGAAGAGTTTAAACAGTAGTGGCAATAGGTCCTCTCTAAATATATTGTAGAATTCAGCAGTGAAGCCATCAGGACCTAGGCTTTTCTTAGTTGGTAAGTTTTTAATTATGTTTATAATTTCATTGAATGATATTGGGTTGTTTAGAATTTTTAGGTCTTCTTCATTCAACTTTTGTAATTCATATGTATCTAGGAATCTGTCCATTTCTTCTGTGTTGTCCATCTTATTGGCATATAGGTTCTCGAAGTAGGTATTGATGATCTTCTGGATTTCTGCTGGGTCCATTGTAATTTTATCCTTAATTGCATGGATTTGGGCCATTTTTTTCTTTTTCTGATAAGTTTGGCTAAGGGTTTGTCAATTTTGTTGATTCTTTCAAAGAACCAACTCTTGGTTTCATTGTTTTTTCTGTGTTGCTCCCTTAGTCTCCATTGCATTGACTTCTGCTCTGATCTTTATAATTTCCTCCCTTATATGAGCTTTGGGTCTGTCCTGCACTTCTTTTTCTAGAAGCTTGAAGTTCAACATCAGGTTGTTTAATTAGGCTTGCTCTATTTTCCTAATATGTGTATTCACTGCTATGAATTTCCCTTGTAAGACTGCTTTCATTGTCTCCCATAGATTCCAATATGTTGTATTGGCATTGTCATTTAATTGTAGGAACTGTCTGATTTCTTCTTTAATTTCCTCTGTGACCCATTGGTTAACCAGAAGTGTGTTGTTCAATTTCCATGTGTTTATGAAATGTTTGCAGTTTCTTTTGCTGTGGATCTCCAATTTCATCGCACTATGGTCTGATAATATACAGGGGATAACTTCAATTCCTTTGCACTTATCTAAATATGTTCTATGAGCGAGTATGTGGTCTATTTTGGAAAGTGACCTGTGCACAGCTGAAAAAAATATGTATTCTTATTTTGTGGGGTGGAACACTGTAAACATATGTTAAGTTCATTTATTCAAGAGTTTGATTGAGTTCTAGTATGTCGTTGCTTATTTTGTCTAGTTGATCTGTTTTTGACAGTGGGTGTTGAGGTTCCCCACTACTATTGGACTAGTGCTTATATGATTTTTCATGTCCATTAGTGTTTGTTTTATAAAATTGGGTGCACTAGTGTTTGGTACATAGATATTTATGATTGTCACCTCTTCCTCTTGGATTGTTCCCTTTACAAGGATATAGTGTCCTTCTTTGTCTCTCTTAATCAGTGTGGGTTTGAAATCCACTTGATCTGCCAAGAGGATAGCTACTCCTGCTTTTTTTCTGGTTCCTGTCACATGGAATATTGTTTTTCACCCTTTAATTTTCAGTCTATGAGTTTCATTTTGAATTAAGTGTGTTTCTTGTATGCAGCATATTGTTGGATCTTGCTTCTTGACCCATTCTGCCAGTCTATATCCTTTGATTGGTGAGTTGAGATCATTAACATTGATGGTTATCACTGATATGTATTGACTTATCATTGTCATGACTTTTTTTTAATGACTTTTTCTTTTTGCTGGATTCTCCCCCTTTGCTTTTAATTTCTTCTTGTGCCCTGAGATTCATTCTGCTGGGCTTCCTGGGGTTGTGATCCTCATTGTTTTTTCCTAGGATTTTGTCTAAAAGTTTTTGGAGTTCTGGTTTGGTATTCATGAAGTTCCTAAGGTGCTCTTTGTCATGAAAGTGTCTGATTTCTCCATTAATTTTGAAAGATAGTTTTGCAGGGCGCATCAATCTGGGTTGGAGGTTGTTTTCCTTTAGGGCTTGCAATACTTCAATCCAAACTCTTCTTGCCTTGAGGGTTTGAGATGAAAAGTCTACTGTGATTCTGATGGGCTTTCCTTTGTATGTGATTTGTTTCTTTTCTCTCACTGCTTGTAGAATTTTGTTCTTCTGCTGGGTTTCTGGAATCTTAACAATTATATGCCTGTGTGTATATATATTTTTTTTTATCAAGGCTGTTTGGAGTCCTATATGCCTCACTTATCTGTATGTCAAGTTCTTTTCCCCTCTGTGGGAAGTTTTCTACCAACACTTCTGTGAACAGTTTTTTTTATGTCATCTGCACTCTATCCTGTTTCTTCTTTGACTCCAGTCAGTCTTATGTTAGTCTTCTTTGCATCGTCTAGCAGCTGCTGGATTGCTTTCTCATAGTCCCTTACAATTTTAAAGCAATTTTTCTTTTTCTGGTCACTAATTGCAGTCTCATCTTCTATATCTGAAATTCTGTCTTCACATTGGCTCATTCTGCTGCATAGACTTTCAGTGGAGTTTTTAATCTCCTGAAAATCTGTTTGCACCTGTTCTATGAATTCCATTTGTTTCCTATGTTGGGATTCCATCATGTCCCTCAGCTCCTCTATTTTTTTATCTGTATCATCTCTGGATTTATTAATCATGTCTTACCCAATGGGCACAATCTCTGCTGTTATGTGAGAAATTATTTCCAATTTCATTTTTCCCAGATCCACTTTTGTTGCTAGTTCAGGGAGTCCAGGTGCTTGAGTATCAGTGTTCCATCTCATTTCCCTTTGGGGTTGCTGTAGGTGATCTGGAAGTCTGGTTTTGAGGCTTGTTTATGTTTCTTCTTATTTAACAGTGGTGGGGGACTTGGGGTTCCTGGTGGTACCCACGAGGCTCACCTCCTCTGAGCTGGCAGCAGTGGTAGGTTGGCCTGGAAGCCTCCTACTCTGCACTGGGAGCTGTAGCACATCGACCCAGAAACCTCCTCTGTGCTTGGCATAGTGTTAGATTGACCTGGAAGCCTCCTACTCTACACTGAGAGCTGTGGCACATTGACCCAGAAGCCTCCTCCTCTGCACTGGGAACTGTAGCATGTCGATCCAGAAGCCTCCATTTTGCTGAGAGTGGTGGTAGGTTGGCCCGGAAACCTCCTACTCTGCACTGGGATCTGTGGCACATTGACCCAGTAGCCTCCTTTGTGCTGGGAGCAGAGGTAGGTTGGCCCAGAAGCCTCCTCCTCTGCACTGGGAGCTGTAGCACATCAATCTGGAAGCTTCCTCTGTCCTGGGAGCAGTGGGGAAATAAATATTTTAAACTTTCTGAGTCACATAGTCTCTGGTACTTCTACTCAAGTCTGCCACTGTGGCATGAAAATAGCCACAGTAGACAATAGATCAAGAATGGATAGGTCAAGAATGAACATGACTGGATTCCAATAAAACTTTATTTACAAAAATAGGTGGTAGTCCAGATTTGGCTTGCAGAGAGTGTTTACAAAGCCCTGTTCTAGATAGTTATCCCTTCCCCAATTATTTCTTTAAAATTAGCACATAACATAGAGCCACTAACTAGCAAGGGATTTTTGCAAAGCTACCATAAGAAACAAAAGGGAAAAGAGTGTGAAAACCAGCTACATTATCACAGAAAAATTGATGTTTTCCATGAAATTAAATTAAAGATAATATGATATCTCAGAAAAAAATAAAGGTATTTTAAAAAGAGATACATAGCCTGAAGGAAGAAATGATAAACAGTACAAAAGACCAGAAAACCAAACTTGTAGAACTGGAAAAGAAGTAGAAGAAAATGTGTAACCATACAGAAATGGACATTACATTTTTTAAAAGAAAGAAAGGAAGAAAAGAAACTTCTAAGTGCTTTCAGGGGCATAAAGAATAAACTGAAAATGAAATGGAAAATAGTATGTTATAAAATGACAAAAGAGAGAATGATGAGAATGGAGTCTGAATAAAAGAATTCCAAAATGAGGATAATTGGTGTCTCTGAAGAGAATATGACAAATGGAACAGGAAAGAGCACTCAGAATTCTAATACTAGGACATTTTATTGAAATAGAAGCAAAGTTGGATCTACAGACAGAAAGAACACAGCTTTTCAGGAGAAGTTGGTACTGACTAACACTGAAACACATTTAGTGTTAATAGACTTTAAAGATACTTAAAAAATTTTCTGTGTGTCTAGGCAAAAAAAAAAAAAATCAAGTCACCATTGGAAGAAAATTCATTTTCATATTAGACTTCTTAGTAGCACTCTTTGGTGCTAGAAGATAATCTACAGAGTCCTCAGATAAAGAAAATATGACCCTGTAATTTAAAATCCTGTAAAATTCATTTTCAGTTGTTCAAACCACAGATAGATATTTTCAATATGCAAAGAACAGTTCAGGAAATATAGTTCTAAGAGGGTTTTCCTGAAAAACACAAGAGGGTGAAATCTAGCCTCTCGAGTGATGAATGAAGTCAGAATCAATAAGACTGTCATTCAGTATTGAATGTATTAAGTACAGAACTAAAGCTAGAAGCAGTGAGACATATTACTTGATTATATTATATAAATATATAATATTATATAAATATAATCCTGAGCCATGAACTGGATAAGAGGGGGATGAGGGCCTCCCAATCTTCATATATACAACAAGACTGTGCACACCAGACTCATGGTAAGATGAACTCTCAGCACAGATATCCTTGATTTTATGATGTCAATGTGTCAAGTTTATCAATTTTTCTTTTTGATTTGTGCTTTAAGGGTTTTGTTATAAAATCTTTACCTCCAGTTATAATGGCATCCGTATAGCTATATGTAAATGATATTGTGTCCATCTAGAATCTGTTTTTTGTGTGTAGTATAAAGTTGTGTGTATGTGTGTGTGTATAACTAATTATCTAATTTTTCACTTCTTTATGATACCACTTCTCTATAATACCAAGTATCCATGTATTCTTGGGTCTGTTTCTAAGCTCACTATTTTAGTCTTTTAACCTACTTATTTACTTTTGCACCAAAAACTATCTCAATTTCTGTAATTTTATAGTACAGTTTGATATCTGAAAGGGCAAGTCTTCAATGTTGTTTACATTTCAAATCATCACATTTTATTCTCGTGACTCAGGAGAGAAAAAGGAAACTTCTTTTTCATATGCTTTTCCTTTTTCTCAAGCAAGAAAGTTTTTCAAAACAGGAAATTGTCCAGCTGACTTTCCCAATGTCCATTAGTCAGGAAAGATACTATTCAAATCATTTATATTCTTATTTTTATTTCTGTTGTTCACCTATCATTTTATGATACAGAGGTGTTCAAATCTTTAGCATAACTGAGATTTATAAATAGCTCTTTGTTCAATTATGTATGTTTCTGATTTAGTTGTCTTAGACACTTTTTCTTTGCTGGGATAAAATGCCTAACACCTCCTTCAAGGAGCAGAGGTTTATTTTGGCTCACAGTTTGTAGAGGTTTCAATCTATAGTTGGCTATTCCAAGGTAGGATGGCATGACACAGGAAAATAGCAGAGGAATTGCTTCTCACCTCAGCTTGAACAGGAAGTAGAGACATAAGAAGAGAAGGACCAGGAAGAGACATATGAATATCCTCCTAGGCCATGCCCACAGTAACCATCCTTTTCCCACCAGACCCCACCTCTTAACAGCAAGTCAGCAATAAACCCCCCATAATCCAAAAGCCCTATCTATGAGTCTGTAAGTCTTTCAGAGGACATCTAGATATAAACCATAACATTAGTTGATATTATGTGTTTTTGAATTTGGGATCACAACTTATTTTGATTGGGAAAGTATTTTTGTTTGTATGTTTGTGCCATTATTTTCTTTCTTTTTCTCTTTCTTTCTTCCTTGTCTAATAGTTTGCATGGTTCCCTGGCCCCTAATCAAAACCAGGGCTAATATTGGTGGCTCTGGTCTCCTGCTGTGTAGTAATATTACACTGAGCCAGAGGTAGCTTGGTTCAGTGGGAATGAAGCTGGTTCACCTGTCTCAAGGGAAAGCTTGTAGTCCACCAGGACCCCCAAAGGAGCTGAAATTCCAACCATCACTGCCTGCCTGTTTCTCACTGTGCAGTACACAGGCCCATGTTTCCAGACTTGAGCCTTTATAGATCTTTTCTTTTCCTTCCCTTTCTTTGACATAGTCAGAGATCACCAAGGAGAAAGAGGACAAACTAACTTATAGGCCCTTAAACTATTGCTTATTAAAAGCATGATTTTTCTTTTGAGGTAGCCAGGGACTTAAAAGCAAGTTTTGCTACAACAAACAAACAAACAAACAAACAAAAACAGTGACTCTTCACTTGGGTTTATACATGCCCAATAGGTAACTAAAAGCAGAGCAGAGCTTGACTTTCACTTTATGTGCATCTCCTTAATTATCTTAAAACTTTGGATCAAATTCCTTCTCACATATAACTATGTTAATCATTTAGGGATTATCTATCTAAAAGCTAGCAGTACAAGATTGATTAGTCCTAAATTTACATAACCTGTCTCATCCCTCTTTAAACTGAGGCCACCAAGATAAGAAATTTACAGAGACATTCAACTACCAATGAGCACCCAGAAGTCACTAGGCATTGCCCTAAACCTACAGTCACCCTGGATTCCAGCAGAGCCTCCACAAGGTGAGACTACCTCAAGCAGAAACAATCATCTCCTGGAGATCAAGTCCCTGCCAGCAATAAGGACTTCTCCCAGAGCCAGTCTTTCGAAGCCAGAGCTGGGATAGTGACCAGCCTGACCCTAGCCCACCTGAGCTAATAAAAGCTTGTGTCATTCTTTTTTAAAATTTTAATTATTTAATTTATTTATGTATTGGGTTTTTTCCCCATTCCCCTGCCCTCCCTTCAACTCCTCCACCCCTCCCTATTTACAAAGACTACATTTATAGCTAAATGGATGCACACTGAGGCCATACTCTTAAGTGAAATAAATAGGACACATGTAAATACCAAATAGTTTCTCTGGTGTGAGACACTTAAGTGTAAATAAGGATCAAAATGAATAATTGATAATGTGAAATAGGAAGAAAAGGTCTAAAGGGGTAGGGGAAGTGGGAGGGATAGGGGAAAGGAAAGAAGGGAATGGGAAAAAAAATATGAGAAAAGGAAAAAATTGGGCCAGGGATTTAGCTCATTGGTGTCGCTGCCTGCCTCGCAAGCTCAAGGTTCTAAGTTCGATCCCCAGTACCAAACAAAAGGAAAAGAAAAGGAAAAAATGGGAAAAAAGCTTGTGTCATTCTTTAGTGAATGGGGCATTCTGATCCTCTTCATCAGAGCTGTGCCCCCAAGCTGAAGTCCTTTCTTTATTTTCTCTTACTTTCTAACTCTGTTTAATAAATCTGCCTGTGCCTCATACTAATGTGTTCTGAAATGGTTTTCTACAATGAGTCAAGAGCCTACCTGATGGGGAAAGTTAAGGTCCCCACCTCTATTTTAGGGAGATCTCTTTGACCTCATCCAGTGACATCCCTTCCTCTCGTCTCCTTCTCTTCTCTATTTCTTTTAAAATATAGATATCTTTCTGATTTTCTCTTCCTACTATGAGTATTTGCTCTGTTTTGGGAAGAAATCAGATGTGTGAAAGCATGAGCTTATAGCACCAACTCTACTGGCATTCCATGCACTATTTTATAATCAAAAAACAAAACAGTATCATTTCAGGAAAAGAATATTCCTTTCTGCAAAAATATTGCCTCTCTCTATTTTATTTAGTTATTCCTTAAAAAATTTTTTTTCATTTATTTGTTTATTTTTGGTGATTCTTATGTGTCTTTAAAAGGTGGTTATTACAAGTTATTGCCTGTCCACATTTGAGGGAAAAGGGGAGAAACAAACTTAATTCCAAATGTAGAAGCCTTGATTCATCCAAATCTTATGTTTAGAACCTACTTTCATGGTCTTTCAACTAGGTATTTACATGTAAACTGGCCAGTTTACTGGGAGGATGCCAAAAATAGAAATAAGTAATGCATTTCTATTCCTTTCTCCTGCCAAAATTAATATTTCATGCTCTTTTGGTTCTCTGAAGTATTTTACTCAATTGATCTTAAGTGATTTTGCCAATGGTATTTTCTGTCAGGCCAAAAAAAAAATCTTAGCTGGCTGCTGCTGTCAACATCAAGAAGTATTTAGTACTATGAAGTGAATATTCCCTGCTTAATATTATTTCATCCCATGAACATGTCTAAGCAATTCCTATCACTTTCGTTCATTCCTTTCTAGCTCATGTATTTACCGTTACCTCTTTTTCTTTTAGTGCTTAGTGAAGGAAAGCAAATGTGGACATTTTTGTTTTAGGTCCTAAGGCACTGTCTCAGCTTTGGTGTTTTCCAGTGTTCTCTTTTGATGGATCACCCTAAAGGGTGGCAGCTATTTCTTTATCCAGAATGCTATAAAGTACTTTATGATTAAGCTTATAAATATGAGACTGGTTTCTAGAACTCTTTTTCTAAATTGTGATGCACAGCTAGTCATGTACATTTGCTTTCTAATATGTCCCTTAATTTCTTGGCTCTTGTGTAAATATATATACAGTTAAGCCATGGACTAGATGATCTTCCTGAATCCTCCTTTTGAAGGGATGAGATGGGAAATGGGGTAAGTGCTCAGTCATTGTTCTGGAATAGGCCCTAATTCAGTCCTGCCCTCCTAGGTGGATTGTGAATCTTGCTTCAGACTTTCCTTCCATTACCCTAACTTTTTTCCTCTTCCTTCATTTTCCTTCCTATTATTTTCCTTCCATTGCCCTACCATTTTTTCTTTAATTTTCCTTATCCCTGTAATGAAGCCAACCTAAATTCTATTTGCCTTTTATTCCAAGTATTTTATCAGAGTGCAAACAGAAGCTGTCTAAAAAAACCTTTGATGATACCCAAACAAGCATTGATGCAGACATGCACATACTCATCACATTGTTAATATTTTAACTCACCTTATTAGAAGTCTAATGTGCTACCCATTGCCCTACAGAGCCACCTTAACTCACTTTGTTAATAAAATAAATATATATCAATATATATCAGAGTCATATATACTATATATGTATGCATATGTCTCTATAAAAATCTCCAGCTACTGAACTCTAATCCCTACTGGCCATCTTTATCATATTCTGTCCCAATATTTTTTGTTGCAGTTAAGAGAATCACTGTCATGTAGTAAGTAACTCAGATTACAAATCAGAGTAGTTATTAAATCTTTCTCACCATCTGCATTCACTTGTCTCTTCATTGTCTCACTTCTATATTTAAACATCATTTCTGGCCCTTTCTTCCCACTCCTTCTCCACTCTCTTCATTCTGTCTTTATTAATCTCTCGTGTCGGCATTTCCTCCTGATTTATTTCTTTGCTTGTAGATAGGGAATTCTTCCCTTTAATCTAGTCTATTTTTTTCTTTTAGATGGTACTGGGAATTGAACTTGGGGCCTTTGCACTGAGCTATATCTCTAGCCCTTCCCTTTTTTATTCTTTTATTTTGAGATAGGGTCTCACTAAGTCATTAAGTTGTCCAGGCTGGGCTCAAACTTGTGATCTTCCTGTCTCAGCCTTCCAGACTGCTGGAATTACAGGCATGCATCACCATACTTGGCTTCAATCAATTCTTAGTACTGCTTCTAGTTATTTTTCTAAATATGCACCTGACTTCTGTATACTTCAGAATAGTCAGTAACTATAGCTAACTCTTGTCTAGACAATAAAGCTCATACTGACCAGCATTCAAGGGCTCTTTTCCTCAGTTTGTTCTGTCCCTGTCTTCCACCTCTACCTTATTTCTCAATGGTCAGCCTATATATTTGTCTCTGTGTCATTGCACACATTGTCCCTGTGAAAGACGAAATGCACTGGACAGTGAAGGGGATAACTGTATTCAGGCCATTGCAATAAGGAGAAAGTTCATTAATAATGACCATCTCAAGAAGAAGGAAAGGTGCCTGGGGTTCTAGAAACATAGGCAATGTGTTATGTGTATCATTCAGGGGTCTTAAAGGATATGAAGATGGACACAGGTCTTATCTTGAAATATTCTGAGGCCTCTTTTGAGCAGAGGCAAGCCTGGAACACTGCTAAGTGGATTTCTTTCTTTTTTGTACCAGATATCAAACTCGGGACCTTGCACTTGCGAGGCAGACAAGGTGCCACTGAGCTAAAATCCTGGCCAGGATTTCTTTATCATTACTAGTTTTGGGGAGCACAGGACTTGGGTAAAGTTCAACACTGCAAATTCTATTCTGGCTATTCTTTGCGAACTGTCCCCCCAATATATTGTTTGTCTTTTTCTTTCTAATTCAGCACTCTTGATGGTTGATCTTTGCATACTACACCATTTGGGCTCTCTTGTCCTCTGGCATCCAGCTCCACTTGACAAATGAGGGGTCAGCAAAAGCTTTAAGACCTGGGGGTTTCACTGTTGCCCTTGTTCATCTTTGCCAGTTCTAGTGGTGGCTGGATTTTCTCAAGGGACTTCTTTCTCCACAGCCCCAGCTCCACTAGGGCGCCAGTGACACCATTCCTCCCCCCCCCCCATCTCTCCTTTTCATCCCTCTCTCTTGTATCATCTCAGAAGTATTCATCACTTTCCAAGATTGCTAGCCTCTGGGTGCCACACCATTCCTTATCACTTATTTTTACATGACCCACAGTCCCATATCTTGTCCCTTTACTGAGTTATGTTTAGTTAAACTCCTGAGCATTCTCTCTGTTCTCTGCCAGAAGAGACTGTTTTAGTCCCTTAGCCCAAAAAAGTTCCCCACAGCTCAGCCTAGGATGCAGCCCATGTGAAGACCTCCTCCCACATGAAGACCGCTCTGTACACAGCTGCATAGGGAAAGTATGCATTTGGGTACACATTCCCCTACATACTGTACTCTACTGGTATTTCTAGAGCCCATAATAATGCCTGGTGCAGTAAGTACTTGATAAATATTGACCAAAGGAATAAATGATAAATTACTGGTTTGCATAATAGAGAAATTCATCAAGATAAATGATAGCAAATGATTATTTAACTTACTTTTGCCTTTTTGAGTGGTCTTCTGAGGAAAAAATAAAGATTAAGAAAAAAATTTAAATTGATGTTTACTTAGTAAATAATTTTCTTTTTGGTGGCAGGAATATCTGCTTGAGCATAGTTTTTGTTTTTTAAATTTGTTTTTAAATTACCAGAACAGAGAGAAACCGGACTAACTAGCACTTGATAAATAGCCAAATGAAAATGACTTCTGTCCGTGGAGCTTTTCCAAAGAACAAGCAGGGGATATTTTGTTTACTTCACAAGGCGTACGCGTTGCTTTCCCCAGGGTGCCGTCACCAGGGTTGATCAACAGTGAACAAGAACTCAGAACCACTCATTCAGTTTGGTTGACCATAAACCACTTCTGGTATTTCTCTTATCAGATTCTCTTTTTTACTTAGTGTATGTATGCATTTATTTAATACATGTTCATCTAGTAAATGCATAATGAAATCAGAATTGGATTTAGATAGTAAATTTTTTTTTAATGGTGAAACTAGGACTTATAGAATCAGTTCAAATCAGGAATAAGGAATGAAGTCTGTCCTTTTCCAGACAGGGTCACTATATACCCCAGGCTGCCGTCAGATTCCCAATCCTCCATCTCCAGCCTCCTGAAGGCTGAAATTATACGCAAGTGCCACCTATGCCTGGCTCCTATTTCTTTATAGTATAATCCCTGCAGTGTCACTCTATATAGCCTATTAAATTATATAAAAATATTTAAGGTGTTTTTGATATTTTGTTTTTAAGCCCAGGTATCTGAATATAATTTTCTATTTGAATGCATTATGCTTTCATTAAGGTCTTTTTTAAAAACATAAATTGTGTGGTGCTTTGAGGAGCAGTCACAGGCCTGATAGGATAGAATTTGCTATTCAAAGAAACTTTTGAGAATGAAAAGAAATATTACTAACAATTGTCCCCAAGACTTAGTGAAAGTGGGACTGTCCCATCACAACTGTTGCATGTCCTCAACTATACCTTCTACTACTTGCCTTGGTGTCTAAAATTTCTATAATTTCAGTGTTGTTTGGGGTAAAAAATTATGATTCCAGGGCCAGAGATCTAGCTCAGTGGTTCTGCTGCCTGCCTCGCAAGCGCAAGTTCTCGAGTTCGATCCCCAGTACCAAAAAAAAAAAATTATGATTCCAAGAATCATCTTTCAGAATTATACATAAATTACATGGGATAATAATATATTAATCTATGATCAGCATTTAACATTTTAGCAGAAAATAACTAGGTGGCTTAGCCCAAAGATAACTCTAGACTACAGGTTAGCAAACTTTTTTTTACCAAAGGTTCACCCAGTATGAATAGTAGCTATTTTAGGTGCTATGGCCCATATGGTATCAGTTGCAGCTATTCTATTCTGTTGTAATAGAAAGCAGACATAGACCTTATTATATCAATATATGTGGCTCTGTTTCAATAAAACATTATTTATAAAAATGGGTGATGGGCTGGCATTTGGTCAAAGGACTTTTCTTATCTACTCCTGCTTTAGAGAAGAGGGAGGCAGGCAAATGAGTTTGTTTTTCTAGAATTATAATACTTCTCAACTATTCATCTTGCTGTTCTCAATATGGACAAAAGCCTACATGTAAGTAGTGTTGCCCAGTAATCTGCCAACATTGGGTAGTCAGTATTGTAAATATGACCTCAGGTTGCTCCCAAATGAGAGAATCTATAAGGAGATTGTCTAGTAGTCCTGGGCTCCCAAACATATGATTTCGACTTGGGTTTACCTGACAGTCTGAAATTGACTCTACAATGGCCTTCAAAGTCAGAGGATCTGGATCCAGACTAACTTTACACTCATTATGGACCCAAGACTGATGTTTCAATACTTCCTTGATCTCAGCTGGCTCTGACTCAGCAGTGGTTTTGTCCTGGACAGTTTTATTGCTCTGCTTATGTTTTACTACTCTCTTGATGAAACTCATGCCTGCATCTCTTTTATTCTTATATTGCTTTGCCATCAGCTTAAAGCCCTTAAATGCTGTATTTCTCTGACTCACTATTTCAGATTCCCTCCCCATACATCTGAATAATGTTCTGTACAATTTAATGGCCCATAAATACTCTGATCCATTCTAATTAATTTTAAGGAATAAATTTATGTTATTTCATTTATAAATTCTTTTACATTTTTCAAGTATATAAGTACTCCATCTTCTCGTTGTACCTCTGCTCATTTATTACTGAAAGGATTTAAAGCACTATTGAGCAAAAATGTAAAAATTTACAGTGAACAAATATTTAGAGTATTGATGATGTGCTAGATACATACTAGCATGAAAGACAAAATTTCAAAAGAAAAACAGAAAGCAAAGCCAAACAAAACCAACAGATTAAAAGCTAAGTTATTCTGCACATAAAGATAAAACTTTGACTCTAAAACTGTGCTCTGAGCCTCCCTACATCCAAGATAAAAGAAAAAATTATAGGTTTTTATAATTCTTTTGATTTAACAAAAGGAATCACATCAGTGAATCAAGAAATTTTTGTCTGACCCTATACTTCAATTTTTAAGCCTTTAAAATGTTGTATTAGGCTCCTCCAGAGAAATAGAATATTATACATTGAACTAGATTACAAAAATTGGTTTGTATGATTACGGAGGCTGAGAAGTCCCACAGTTTGCGAGCTGAAGAACCAGGAAAGCTGGTGGTGTACTTCAGTCTGAGTCCAAAGGCATGAAAACAAGGAATGCCAGTGTCTGAAGGTAGGAGAAGATGGACTTCCTAGCTCAGCCACAATGTGAATTTATCTTTCCTTGTCTTTTCTGTTCTGTCCAGGCCCTCAATAGATTGGATGGTGTCCACCCACATTGGTGAGGGTGATCTTATTTACTCAGTCTGTTGATTCAAATGCTACTCTCTTTCAGGAACACCTTTATGGCCACACATTAATATAATGTTTTGCAAGCTACCTGCACTTTTTTTTTTTTTTTTTTGGTACCAGGGATCAAACTCAGGACCTTGTGCTTGCGAGACAGCCGGCGAAACCACTGAGCTAAATCCTTGGCCCTACCTGCACATCTTTTAGCCTAGTTCAGTTGACATATTAAATTAACTATCACAGATATTAAATCTTTGAAGGTTAGAGGCCTCATTTGTTATTTCTTTGGTATCTCCCTGTACTATTCAGTACTTGATACATGCTGGATAATCAACATTTTGATTATCCTTATTTATCCACAGGATCTTAAGAATTATCACATACTATATGTCCAAAGTTAAGAGAAGATGGTTTATAATACCCCTTCAATTCTAATCCCAATTATGAGTTTCAGGAAGCCCAAGACTGCCCTCAATTTCAATGATTTTCTAGAAGGACTCAGTGAAAGTTAACTGTACTCACCATTACAGTCTACCACAGGAAAGGAGGTATACAGACTAAAATTTGTCCACTACTCTTTAAGTTGGGGACAGTATAGACTTCTTCTGGTAATAATCTGTGATGATAAGCATGAAATTTTGCTAACCAAGGCCTAAGATTTAGTGTCTAGTCTTTATTGGGATCACAAAAACCTAATTGGCCATCTATGTGGCTGCTTTCTGTCTCTTTCTTCAGAGGTCAACTGATATCATTGTGAGAGATTCATTTAAAACTATCCTTTGTTCCCTTTCTCTTCCCTTTTGCCTTCCACCTCTCCCTAATCCTTTTTGCTGAGGAGAACTCCTTTCTTAGGTTTTAGTTAACCAGCTGCCAGAGGTCAAAGTCCATTGCAATGTTCTCCGAAGAAGAAAAAAAGAAGACACATCCCTGGCATGGATTTCCTGCCCATTCACTCCCTATTCCCCTTTTTCTCTTTTAAAATCTCTTCATTCCCTAAAATTCCCTAAGATGTAGATCTGAGATGAAAAGTCTCCTCTGTCTTCTTCAGAGAAAACTGAATACAACTGATGTCCTCCACTAACTTCTCTCTCCTGGGTTTCTGGTTGAGCTTCAGGAAGCAGAAATATTTGACTAGGGTAACACAATGAGACAAAAGCCCTATCCTAAATTGCATTGTTGGTGTGGCTTAAAGTCCCATTCTAAGTCACATTGTTACTATCTGTCTGTCCCAAAGCCCCCAATTCCAAGAATTCAATTCCAACAATGTAGAAGACAGAGTTAAAACCTATTCATTAAACTCATAATTCCCAAACTAGTAGTTATTGCCAGAACTATTAAAATGGAATGAGAAAAGGAACAAATAAGAGACTGTTCTGGGAAACAAACATTTAATGATATCTTGCTCTTCAGGGAAGTGACCAGAGGCCTTTGAAAACTAATCTAGGAATACACAACCATACAGCACAGATCTAAACTAAACTAGTCTCTTACCACGACTTCCCTGTAAACTGGAACATTTCTCTCTCCAAAATGACAGGCTCCTAATTAAACAAGACATTCCAAAGGTTCAGGGATTTCCTCCCAGACCCAGGAGTAAGGCCAGATGTCTCTGGGAAAGGTTAAATTCTCTGCTGCACATACAGTCAATCCTACTGGTTCATGAAACCAGTGTTTGACGTCAGTCATGACACCATGAACTGGTTTGCTGAGGGAATAGCTGGCAATCTCCATGATAAGAATGTCTGGCAGTGAAAGATGCATATTCCTTAGTTTTCTCTTTATTCATTAAACATGTATTTAGAACACTAAACAAATAAAACAAAACAAGATGTTTTTTATCCTGTTTTTCTTTTCAAAAAATTTTTTTTCTTTTCAGTGGTACTAAAAGCTTCTCTTTTACATTTTAAAAGTTCAAACATACTAACTTTATATCAAGAGATATTTGTATACCTTATTTATTTCCTTTGTTACTCTAGATATATAAGTTCTATAGCTTAGAATTTCAAGATTTCCCATTCTATTTCTTATAAGCTGCTTATGACAAACAAAAATTTTTTAAGATTTTTATTCTAGGACATTTCTTCAGTTTATTTGCCTGTGGTATGAAACAGAAGTACCCTTATTTTTCCATGGAGCCCTAGTTTTGAAGATCCAGGGCAAATTAAGCTCCCTACCGTAAAGTAAGCTCTATGAACACAGGGATTTTTTTCCTTTTTCTTTTCATAGCAAGAAGATGTTTTAGAGTGTTGTAAATTTATTTGCCATTAGAAAATATCCTCCATATATGATTTTGAGAAATATCAGGGTTTGATGTGTCACACATTAGTACTTTAGCACAACTTGATTAATTGCAGTATAGTATACCTTCTAAGTAGTTATATGACTTTGGGCAAATCATTTCATCTAATATAGATTTTGTAATCTGCAAAATGAAAGACTTGGACTATGTCATGATATATAATTCCCAGGCTCAACATTTTTGTGACTCCATTAAACCTTTTTTAAATTTTTATTTATTTGGTGGGGGGGGGTACCGGGGATAGAACTCAGGACCTTGTGCTTGCGAGGCAGGTGGCAGCACCACTGAGCTAAATCCCCAGCCCCCCCCCAAAAAATTTTATTTTTATGAGTTCATGTTTGCAGTACATAATGATTACATTCCTTGTGGGTAATTGGTGCATGTACATAACACATTTTAATTCTTTTTTTATCCTACCCCACCCCACCCCATCTCTTAAGCCCCTTTTTATTTCTTTTTTACTATCAGACTTTTAGTTTCAGTGCCCATCACATTGTTTGACACATACATATGCTCAGCACACATTTGTTGTGTCAAATGACAGTTTTCAAAGAGTTAAAAGCCTTACTTTGCACAAATTGAAAGCAAGCATGTATCAAGGATTTATTATACTCATTAATGACAGAAACATCAGGGGAGGAAAGTTGATTCTAAAATAGGCACTGAAAAAGTACTAGCAAAAGATTTCTAGATTAGATTTTTTAAATGATTACTGCAGTCCAAGACAATAACTTTGTAACCATTGTGCTTTTTTTCCCCTATTGCACAGGAATCATGTTTCTCTACTTGGGTAAAAGTTCATTTGTTTTGTTGTAAGACAAAGATCATTTTCAATGATATCAGTTTTCCAGAAGTTGATACCTACCCTTACAGAATTGTAAAATATTCTAGTCTATAGTAAAAAGTATGCAAATGAAGTATTCTTAGTAATATTAGAGAATTTAATCTCATCCATCAGGTCAGAAGACTAAGCAATATCTCCCACTGGATTTCCAAATACAGAGACAATGAATTGTTTATTGGTCAACTTTATATCAAGCCAGGTGTTTTACTTCAAGTTACTTTTGAGTTACTTTTGGTCTGTGTTTATTTAAATTCAGATATATAGTAGATAGCCAATAAATATTTGTAGAATTAATTTTCAAAAGGCAGCTTATCTACATATTCTGGATTTGAAGGAGTCATGTCCACATAACTTGCTCCTGCAGTACCACTTGCTCTTAGAGGACCTTGAGGAATAGTGGGAAAACTGGGGCTGTGAAATCAGACTGACATGGTTCAAATCGGAATTCTGCAGTTTACTGCTTACATAGCTTCCAGAAATTCAGTTAACTCCTCTAAGCCTTAATTTCTTTTTGATAAAATGGGGATAATATCTACCTTGACAGTATGTTGTCAGCATTGACATATATAAAATGTTCATCATAACATGCAAAATACACATGCATTTTGTGATAAAATGGCAGGATGCAGCCTAGAACATGTTAAATTAGAATTTAACCATCGTCTAAGAAAAATATTGGGAAAAAAATCACAAATGATGAGAGGTCAAAATGGAGATATAGGACTAACTCCCTTGTTTAGTATCTGTGACAGTTTTCTATTCTGCAAATAGAATGAAATCCTTCTCCTTTTTATCCTATTACTCTTATAACTCTAAGAATTATTTAGGATATAGTTTGGGGAATTTATGATTTGGAGATAGCAAATCATCTCTTTATGGCTCGCTGGCTTTCAAAGTCCAAAAATACTGAAGCTGAATCAATATTTCTAAACTATTGGTTTCTGTTTAAGTTCTCAGGTATTCTGGTTACTTTTGCTGTATACAAGTCCACAAATTAGAGACTTAAACCAACAAAATTATTCTGTTCATACATCCAGTGGGTATGAAATTAAAGAAGCCATTCCAGGGATGGTTTGTCTCCAGGATATCTGGGGTTACAATTGGGAAAACTTGAAGACTGAGGTTGACTTAATGACTGGGAGCTGAAATTATCTGAAATTTGTTCACTCATATGTGTAGTGCCTGTCCTGGGCTGTTCTAGAGACTAGGGATATAATCTCAGCAACTTGGGAGTCTGAGGCAGGAGACTGCAAATTTGTGGCCAGCATAGGCAACTTAGTGAGATACAGTCTCAAAATAAAAAATAAAAGGGGTAGGGCTGGGGATTTAGCTCAGTGACACCGCGCCTGCCTTGTAAGTGCAAGGTCCTGAGTTCGATCCCCTGTACCAAAAAATAAATAAATAAATGGGGTAGAAATGTAGCTCAGTAGTTGAGCAATTACCTACCATGCATGAGGCCCTAGGTTCAATCCCCAGTAATACACACACGCACACACACACACACACACGCGCACACACACAACTGGAACTGCATGCTATAGTATTAAGGCCTCTCTACATGCTTTAGCTCATTTTCAGCACAGAGGCTTCAGAGTACTTGGACTTCTTACATGGTGACTCAAATATTCAGACACAGGTATCCCATCAGACAAGGTGGAAGCTGCATTGCCTTTTATGATCACCTTGAGAGGCATATAGCTTATCTCCTGTGTACTCTTGGTTGAAGCCATCAGGACTTTTCCAGATGAGGGGACATAGACTCTACCACTTAGCAGGAAGGAGGCAGGATGGCATTGTAGAAAAGAGAGAGGGATAAGAGGTATTGTTGTAGCCATCTCTGGGAAATAAAATTTGAACAATGGATGATTCTGTAGAGGCTTAATTTACATTACAATATGAAATAAATATGTTCTATGGTTGTCAAGGTTATTTCCTTGTAATTGAGCTATTGTCACTGTGCTACTGTGAGCTAGTCATACGTAGTTGTCTTTGAGATGGGCCTTTCTTTTATTCCTTTTTCCTAATGTTGCATTTTCCTAGTGTAGGCTCATTACCCCACTGATTAAAACTTTTAACATTTAGTATATTCTTAGTTTCCAAGTCATTCTCTCAGGTGTCCATCAATTCATTGTTAATGGTTAATTTAAAAGGCCTTTGAACCATGACTGCATCTGCCTAAGGCAGATCTAGGTGTCAACCTTGGAAAAATCCAATGACATTCAGCTGTATTCCTTTAGGCATCAGAAATGTGTTTTCTATCATATGGTATACTATATTTTGTCAAAAGAGAGCCAGAAATTGTGCTTTTTCCACTTAACACTTGAAGTGTTAAACGAGTTTTACTAAAATGTATTAGAATTTTGGCAATGTATGCTATGTAAGAAGTAAAATACAAAATATAAAACAGAATAATCTTTTCTTCTCCGTTGGACCTCCTCACTTAAAATCTCTCTTTAATCCCCAGTTATTGTAATAATCAGTATACAAATGAAAAACATTTTGAACTCTTTAATTGACCTGGATTTACTGTCTTTCTGTGTGGCAGGTGGTGAAATTTACCAAATCCTTTGAATTGATGTCCCCAAAGTGCAGCGGTGATGCTGAGAACAGGTAGGACCTGTGGGATTTATGTTTGTCTTTTGATTCTCTTTGGCCATTGGTGTTAGCAATGTTGCATAATTCTCTAAGAATTCTCTCCTTTCTCTATATCAGCAAGTGCAGTCAAATGTTGCTCTTTTATATTTCAAATCTTAAATAAAAACTCTAGCTGAAAAATGAATGAGTATACATTCAGCTTGCAAACAATTTTTAAGACTAAATTTTACATAGTACTTGTAATATGATTAAAATTTTGTCTTTAGTTTTTAGTGTCCATTTTTTCTCAACCTTTAAATGGTTTAAAATAGATCTTAAAGTATTCTGCTGACTTCTGAATTTGGAATCCAAGTTCTTTATGTTGGTTAATATGGCATAACAATGAAACAAACATTTTTTTTAAGTCCCCAGCTTCAGTTTCTTGCAGCACCAAGAACTTGACTGAAACTGCTAATCAACTTTATTTATTTGTTTGTTTTCGTGCTGCTGAGGACTGAACCTGAGGTCTTCATACCACATATATCCTCAATCCACTTTAATTTTATTTTTAATTTTGAAACAGGATCTCACTAAGTTGCTAAGTTGCCCAAGTTCCCCAACCTCCAAGAATACTGAGATTACAGATATGTGTCACCATCCCCGACTTCAATTTTTATATATTCCATAATTATGTAGAAACCTAATTTTTTGCTTTATTCTGGCCCTTTATTTCTCTTCCTCCCTTTTGCTTAATTATATTTGGCCAGTAACATCCCCTTGGAAAATAGAGTGCAAGTTCCCAGTAATTCGCTGTTTGTCTTTCTTGTCTTCTTTAACTACAACAGTAAAAGTGAGGCTTAGGGGCAGCCAGCAAGTATCTCTTACCTTTTTCTGCCCTAGATTTGCTCCAAAAATTGACTCTCTTTACTTTGGTTACTTCTGGAGGAAGGGCTAAAATAATGAAATTGGCTAAAATACAGAGCTCTGAAGAAAGGCAGGGAAAAATGCCCAGGATAGTGTGAGGAGGAAGGCAATGATGGTGACTCTGACACTGATACCAACAGTATGAAGAACTTCTGTTTGATGAGTGCTGTATGTGCCAGATACTATACTATGTTCTTTTATATGTGCTTCATCCCCAAATCAATCTTTACAGTAGACACTGTTCCTCCTGCAGGACAGAGGACTAAGGCTCAGCAAATTGAAATAACTTTCTCAAGCCCCTGTAGTCAGTAAACAGTAGCCCCACATCCAAAGGTGAGATCACCTCTCTTAACCTCGAGACTTTGATCCCTTTGCCTTACACAATTTCAAATCTGGTAGCTGGTCCCATGTAGTAAAAATCTCTTGGCTTAGTGTTTCCCAAATCTGGTTAATCAATCAGAATCAAACTTGGAGAATTTATATAAGCTAAATTCTCAAGATGCTCACTGAGAGATATTGATCCAATATGTTGAAAGTAAAGTCCTACAGATCTATATTTTTTTATTCTTTTTATTCCCCCATTAACTTTATTGGTACATTTTAGGTATAAAATACAGTTACATTCATCACTGGGATCTTATACCATTACATGAGTCTCTTGGTTCTTATTTTTTTTTCCCCTTTCCTTGCCCTCCCTTCACCCCCTCCACCCTTCCCTATTTGCAAAGACCTTGTTTCCATTTTTTTCCTCTTCTCATATTTTTTCCTTTCCCTTTTTTCCCTTCCCCTACCCCTCCCAATTACCCTGCTCTTTTAGACCTTTTCTTCCTGTTACACAATATCAGTTATACATTTTTTAAATTACAATATTAAGATCTAGGAGACATTACCACAGATTTTACAGAATTTAAAAGGATACAGAAAGCATATTACAAAAATCTTTTTTGAAATAAATTTGACAACTTCTAAGAAGTACCTTGGAAGACAAATTAATGAAACTAACTCTGGAGGAAATATAAAATTTGAAGAGCACCTATTAAAGAAAGTATATTCCGAGCTTGAAAACCTACCTATATGACAACAGCAGGCTCATAAACATTTTAACTGATAAATTATATCAAACATTTAAAGCAGAAAAAAGAAGGAACACTTCTCCCCTCATTTTAGGAACTCAACATTGTGCTAATCCTAAAACTGGATAAAGATAATAGAAGAAAAAAGTATGAACATAGAAATTTGTTTAACAAAACAAACTATTAAAAGTCAGATCTGGCAGGATGTAGAAAGTGGTTTTATTATAGGGATGTCAGTGTTGGTTCAGCATTGGAAGATCCACCCCCAAAACTAATCATTTTAACAGAGGGAAGGAAAAAGCCATATGATCCTGTGAGTAGTTGGAGAAAAAGTATTGGACTAAATTCCACAGCTGTTCATGGTAAAAGCTATCAGGAGACTAGAAGTAGAACAGAACCTTCTCAACAGATTAAAGACATGTACTCCGTAATTCCAGTGAGAACGCCTTATATGAATGGAGAAGATACAATGCGTTCTCCTTAAGGTGGGGAACAAGGGCAGATATGCCTACGCTTCAACAGATCTATATATTTAAAAGACTTTCTGTGTAATACCTCTTTCAAGATGTAATATTCAAATACAACTTGGCTTTTTATATCTATTATTTCCCTTAATTTCAGAAAATATAAATTAATAAATAAAAATGAATATTACTTTTCTTCTTTTTTTTTTTGTACTGGGGATTGAACTCAGGTCCTTGCGCCTGTGCAGAAGGCAGCAAAACCACTGAGCTAAATCGCCGGAAAATATTACTTTTCTTTATGTCAAGTGCATAGAGGATCTGTTATATACAGTTTAATTCCATTTATATAGTTTTCTTAAAAAGTCAAACTTATAGAAAACAGAAAGCAGATCAGTAGTTGCCAGGGGCTGGAGAAGGAGAGGTTGACTCTAAAGAATGCAGGAGGGGTTTGGGTTGTGATGAGGCCCATCATGCTTATAGTGCTGGTTTTACAATTGCATGTCAAGATTTGTAGAACTCTACACTAAAATGAATGGATTTTACTCTATAAATTATACCTTTAAATGAAAGTTAAAATGAGAAAAAGAGCCCCTTTGCCAGATACTTTTTTAATTAAATTCTTTTATTGGTACATTTTAGGTATACAACACAATTACATTTCTCATTGGGAATTGTACCTTTACATAATGCATCTTGGTTCTTATTTTTTCCCCATTCCTACCCTTCCCTTCACCCCCTCCACCATTCCTTATTTACAAAGACTTTATTTCCATTTTTTCCATTTCTCAGTATTTTTCCTTTCCCTTCTTTACTTTCCCCTGCCCCTCCCACTACCCATACCGCTTTGGACCTTTTCTTCCTATTTTGTGTTATCGATTATTCCTTTAATCATTGGTACATTTTAGGTATACAATATAATGACATTCATCATTGGAAATTTGCACCTTTACATAGTCTCTCTTGGTTCTTATTTTTCACCCTTGCCCAGCCCTCCCTTCAACCCCTCCACTCCTCCCTATTTACAAAGATTTTGTTCCTATTTTTCCATTTTCTCATATTAATCCCATTCCCTTCTATCCTTTCCCCTAGTCCTCCCACTTCCTTCCCCTTTGCCCCTTTTCTTCCTATTTCACGTTACCTATTATACATTTAGTCCATATTTACACTTTCAGTTTCTCACACCAGAGAAACTATTTGGTAGTTACACATGTGTGTCCTATTTATTTCACTTAAGAGTATCGCCTCAATGTGCATCCACTTAGCTATAAATGTGTCTAACTTCTCATTTTTTATGGCTGAGTAGTACTCCATTTTATAAAAAAAAAAACCACATTTTCTTTATCCAGTCTCCAGTTGATAAACATTTGGGCTGTTTCCAAGTTTTAGCTATCACAAACTGTGCTGCTATGAACATGGGCACACATATATCACTGTGGTATGATTCTTTTAATCCTTTGGGGAAGATCCCCAGCAGTGGAAGAGCAGGGTCAAATGGGACTTCTAGTCCTAGTTCTTTGAGGTATCTCCATACTGATTTCCACAGTGCTTGTACCAGTCTACACTCCCACCAGCAGTGGAGCAGGGTTCCTCTTTCCCCACAGCCCTGCCAGCATTTGTTATTGGTTGATTTCATGATAGCAGCCATTCTTTCTGGAGTGAAGTGGAATCTCACTGTTGTTTTCATTTGCATCTCTCAAATGACCAGTGATGTTGAACATTTTTTCATGTATTTATTTGCTCTTTCTACTTCTTTGTCTGAGAAATGTCTGTTCATTTCAGATGCCCACTTTCAAATTGGGTCTTTATATATTTGGAGGGGTCTGATTTCTTTAGATCTTTATAGATTCTAGATAGTAGACCTTTGTCTGAGGAAGAGCAGGTGAAGATTTTTTACCACATTGTGGGTTGTCTCTTCACACTGCTGGTGGTTTCTCTTGCTGTGCAGAAGCCTTTTAATAAGAAGAGATCCCACTTGTTGATTGTTTGTGCTAGTTCACGGGCAACTGAGGTTTTCTTCATAAAATCTTTTCCTACACCGATGTCTTCAAGGGTTCTACCTAACCTCTGTTCCAACTGGTTCAGCGTCTCTATTTTAATATTTAGATCTTTAATCCATTTTGATTTTAGTTTAGTGCATGATGAGAGATACAGGTCTAGTTTTAATCTTTGGCAAGTTGAAGCCCAATTTTTCCAGCACCATTTATTAAAGAGGCTATCTTTCCTCCAGTGAGGGTATTTGGCTCCTTTATCGAAGATGAGATGGCTGAGTGTGTCTGACATTGTTTCTGCATCTTCTAATCTGTTCCACTGCTCCTCAAGTCTGTTCCTTTGCCAGTATCATGCTGTTTTTATCACAGTAGCTTTGTAGTATAGTTGCAGGTTGGGGACTGTGATACCCCCTGCCATGTCTGTGTTACCTAGAATTGCTTTTGCTATTCTGGGTCTCTTCTTGTTCCAAATGAATTTCTGGATTGTGTTCTCAAGGTCCATGAAGTATGCTGCTGGGATCTCAACTGGAATTGCATTAAATGTGTATAGCAGTTTTGGAAGTATGGCCATTTTCACTATATTAATCCTTCCTACCCAGGAGCAGGGGATGTCTGTCCATTTTCTGATATCATCTTCAATCTCTCTTTTCAGAGTGCCATAATTTTCAGAGAAGAGGTCTTTGATTTCTTTCATTAGGTTGATTCCTAGGTATTTCAGGTTTTTGGATGCTATTGTGAAAGGAATTATTTTCCCTATTTCACTCTCAGTGAGTCTGTCATTCATGTAGAGGAAAGCTATTGATTTTTGTGTGTTGACCTTGTAACCAGCTACTTGACTGAATTTGGTTATTAAGCCTAGAAGACTTTTGGTGGAGTTCTTGGGGTCTTCTATATAGAGTATCATGTCATCTGCAAATAATGACAATTTCACTTCTTCAGTTCCTATCTTTATTCCTTTTATTTCTTTCTCTTGTCTAATTGCCGTGGCTAATGTTTCCAAAACTATATTGAACAAGAGTGGTGATAGTGGACATCCTTGTCTTGTTCCTGATTTTAGTGTGAAGGATTTCAGTTTTTGACTATTTAGTATGATATTGGCTGTTGGTTTTTCATAGACGGCTTCTATCAGTTTGAGGTTGAGACCATCTATTCCAATTTTTTGTAGGGTTTTTATCATAAATGCATGTTGGATTTTGTCAAATGCTTTTTCTGTGTCTATGGAGATAATCATATGGTTTTTGTCCTTGGCTCTATGGATACAGTGTATTACATTGATTGATTTGCATATGTTGAACCATCCCTGCATCCCTGGGATGAATCCCACTTGATCAGGGTGTATGATCTTCTTGATGATCTTCTGCATTCTGTTTGCCATTATCTTATGAAGGATTTTTGCATCTGTGTTCATTAGTGAGATTGGCCTATAGTTCTCTTTTTCAGTTGGTTCTTTCTCTGCTTTGGGGATCAAGGTCATGCTTGCTTCCAGGAATGAATTTGGGAACATTGGTTCCCTTTCAATTTCATTGAAGAGTTTAAATAGTAGTGGCAGCAATTCCTCTCTAAATGTCTTGTAGAATTCAGCAGTGAAGCCATCAGGGCCTGGGCTTTTCTTAGTTGATAAGTTTTTAATTACATTTTCAATTTCATTGGTTGATATTGGGTTGTTCAGAATTTTTAGGTCTTCTTCATTCAAATTTGGTAATTCATATGTATCTAGGAATCTGTCCATTTCTTCTGTGTTGTCCATCTTATTGGCATATAGGTTCTTGAAGTAGGTATTGATGATCCTCTGGATTTCTGTTAGGTCTGTTGTAATTTCACCCTTTTCATTCCTAATTGCCTGGATTTGGCCTATTCTTTCCTTTTTCTGACAAGGTTGGCTAAGGGTTTATCAATTTTGTTGCTTCTTTCAAAGAACTAACTCTTGGCTTCATTGATTTTTTTGTATTGTTCTCTTAGTCTCCATTGCATTGATTTCTGCTCTGATCTTTATAATTTCCTCCCTTGTATGAGATCTGAGGTTGTCCTGTTCTTCTTTATCTAGAAGCTTGAGGTGCAGCATCAGGTTGTTTAATTGGTTTTGTTCTGTTTTTCTAATATGAGTATTCACTGCTATGAATTTCCCTTGTAAGACTGCTTTCATTGTGTCCCACAGATTCCGATTTGTTGTATTGTCATTGTCATTTAATTGAAGGGACTGTCTGATTTCTTCTTTAATTTCCTCTGTGACCCATTGGTTATTCAGAAATGTGCTGTTCCATTTCCATGTGTTTATGAAATTTTTTGAGTTTCTTTTGCTATGGATCTCCAATTTCATTGCACTGTGGTCTGATAATATACAGGGGATAACTTCAATTCCTTTGCACTTACTTAAACATGTTCTATGTGTGAGTATGTGGTCTATTTTGGAGAATGACCCATGTGCAGCTGAGAAGAATGTGTATTCTGATTTTGTGGGGTGGAAGACTCTGTAAACATCTGTTAAGTTCATTTGTTCAAGGGTTCGATTGAGTTCTAGTATTTCATTACTTATTTTTAGTCTAGTTGATCTATCTATTTGTGACAGTAGGGTGTTGAGGTCCCCCACTACAATTGTATTAGTTCATATATGACTTTTCATGTCTGTTGGTATTTGTTTTATATAGTTGGGTGCACTAGTGTTTGGTGCATAGATTTTTATGATTGTCATCTCTTCCTCTTGGATTGTTCCCTTTACAAGGATGTAGTGTCCTTCTTCGTTTCTCTTCATCAGTGTTGGTTTGAAATCTCCTTGATCTGCAAGGAGGATAGCTACTCCTGCTTTTTTTCGGGTTCCTGTCACATGGAGTATTGTTTTCCACCCTTTAACTTTCACTCTATGAGTTTCCTTTTGAATGAAGTCTGTTTCTTGTATGCAGCATATTGTTGGATTTTGCTTCTTGACCCATTCTGCCAGTCTCTTTCTTTTGATTGGTGAATTGAGACCATTAACATTGATAGTTATAAGTGAAACCTATTGACTTGTCATTGCCATGACTTTTTCTTTTTGTTGGGTTCTCCCCCTTTACATTTAATTTCTTGTCATGCCAGATAGGTTCATTCTGCTTTGCTTCCTGGGATTGTGATCCTCAATATCTGTTCCTAGGATATTGTGTAAAATTCTTCGGAGTGCTGGTTTGGTATTCACGAAGTTCCTGAGGTGCTCTTTGTCATGAAAGTATCTTATTTCTCCATCACTTTTGAAAGATAGTTTTTCAGGGTATATCAGTCTGGGTTGGAGGATGTTTTCTTTTAGGGCTTGGAATATGTCACTCCAAGCTCTTCTTGCCTTGACGGTTTGTGTTGAGAAGTCTGCTGTGATTCTGATGGGCTTTCCTTTGTATGTGATTTGTTTCTTTTCTCTGACTGCTTGGAGAACTTTGTTCTTCTGTTGAGTTTCTGGAATCTTAACAATTATATGCCTATGTGTAGATTTTTTTTGATCAAAGCTATTTGGAGTCCTATATGCCTCACTTATCTGTATGTCAAGCTCTTTTTCCCTGCTTGGGAAGTTTTCTGCCATAATTTCTGTGAAGGCCTTTTTTATGTCATCTGCACTCTCTCCTGTTTCTTCATTGAGCCCAATCAGTCTGCTGGATTGATTTCTCATGATCCCTTATAATTTTGAAGCAATTTTCCTTTTCCTGGTCATTAATTGCAATGTTATTTTCTATATCTGAAATTCTGTCCTCACATTGGCTCATTCTGCTGTGTAGACTTTCAATGGAGTTTTTCATGTCCTGGAAATCTATTCGCATCTGTTTTATGGATTCCATTTGTTTCCTATGTTGGGATTCCATCATGTTCCTGAGCTCCTCTCTAGATTTATTAATCATGTCTTGCACTAGGGTCACAATTTCTCCTGTTATCTGAGAAATTATTTCTGATTTCATTTTTTCCAGATCCCCTTTTGTTGCCAGTTCAGTGGGTCCAGGTGGTTGAGTATCAGAGTGTTCCATCTCATTTCCTTTTGGGGTTGCTGTAGGTGATCTGGGAGTCTGGTTTTGGGACTTATTTACGTGTTTTCTCATTTCGACTTGTGTGGGGGGCTGTTGGCACCTGCATGGATTACCTCCTCTGAGCTGGGAGAGGTGGGACAGGGGCCAGGAGCAGCAGTAGGGATGGTGGCCCAAAAGCCCTTTCCTCTGGGCTGGGAGCAGCAGGAGGGATGGTGGCCCCGAAGCCCCTTCCTCTGGACCAGGAGCAGTGGGATGGTGGCTCAGAAGCCCCTACCTCTGGGCCAGGGGCAGTGGGAGGGCTGGTGGCCTGGAAGCCCCTTCCTCTGGGCCAGGAGTGGCGGGACAAATGGTGGCCCAAAAGCCCTTTCCTCTGGGCTGGGTGCAGCAGGAAGGATGGTGGCCGGGAAGCCCCTTCCTCTGGGCCAGGAGCAGCAGGACAGAAGGTGCCCCAAAAACCCTTTCCTCTGGGCTGGTAGCAGTGGGAGGGATGGTGGCCAGGAAGCCCCTTCCTCTGGACCAGGACCAGTGGAACGGTGGCTCAGAAGCCCCTACCTCTGCGCCAGGAGCAGTGGGACTCAGTACCTTGGTCTGGTGGTCCGGTGTCCTCTGCGTCTTTGTAGTGTGGAACCAGGTGGCTGTACAGAGGAGTGGCGGTTCCAGTGGATTGTTGCCAGGGCGCGGGCTGATTCAGCGTCTTCCGCACAACTCGGCACCTCAGCAGGGTGTGCACAGACCTGCCTATCTGCAGCAGGCTTGCAAGAGATTTTTACAGTCATGAAAATGTATTTCTGTTTACATATATATCTGATGTCAGATAATCTGTATGTAACAAAGATATTTAGGTATAAGGAGTTACTAGTGGTATACTCAGAATTTTTCCTAAATAGAATATTGTAAAATAACATGACATGCAGTAGAGAAAATGTCTATTTATGTTCATTTATTTAGCTAATGACAACTTATATAAATTATATTTCTCATACATGGGGAAGGAGCTTTATGGAGTTATTAAAACACAAACCTTGAAACCCTAATGCTTCATTATTGTTTTTTTTTATACTTCTGAATTTATTCTTATGGTGATTTCTGAGTTCAGTATTTCTGGTACTTTGATTATTTTTAATGCTGAAAGAATTACCATGTCAAATTGAAATGACTCAAGGCCCAGACTGCTCTTGGAAAACTTCCTGATCATAAAATAAGAAATCTTTGAAGAGATTTGAAAAGTGCCTTTGAACTATGACATTATGAGACAGTCCTCTTTATCATTCTATTTATGGCTTTTGAATTAATGGAAAATGTTCATTTATCTCAGAAGGCCTTTCCTTCATTGTCCAGTAATTTTCCTCTTGTAGGTATAGATTTCTTCTGTCATTTATTGGAAGTTAAATGAACAAAGACAAGTGGCCCTAGGATTTACTTTTCCAGTGCCATCAAAGGGACATAGAAATGGGCTATGGGTCCACAAATCACAGCCTGTTCTCAACACATTGTAAATCTTTCCTTTAACCTTTCATCACTTAACATCTTTGCTATAGACAATGTCCTCTGAACATTGTTCAGAGATACTATTATATATCTGATTTCTGTGGCTTCATTTATCAGTATTTCAGAGCACTATTTCAATTGTGATGAACTCTGGTTTTAGCTTGCTGATTTTTATAGACAGTCCTTGAAAACGTTTTAAAAACCACCAATTTTATTGCTGACTCCACAGTTCTGCTTAGTGTCTTATAATACTTTTGTCATAGCTGAACACCTCTTATTCTGCATGCAATGAATACCAAGAAATTTATGATTAGGAAATAATTTACTCTGTCACTGTGGCCAAAAATCTGACATATGCAACTTAAAGGACAAAAGGTTTATTTGGCCTCATGACTTCAGAGTTTTAATCCATGGTGAGCTAGATCCCATATAGAAACTTCATGGTGGAAGGGCTTATTGGAGTAAAGCTACTCACTTTATGGCAGTAACAAAAAGAGCAAGAAAGAGCCAGAAAGAGGAAGGGACAAACATATACCTTCCCAGGTTTTGTTTCCAGTAACCTACTTCCTCCAACCAGGCCTCACCTCCTAACAGCCTATTATTCAGTTATGACTGTATCAATGGATAAATCCATTGATGAGGTTAATGTCCCCATGATCTAATCACTTTCTAAAAACTCCACCTCTGAACACTTTTGAAGGACATTTTTGATCCAAACCCTAATACCACCCCTCTGCCTGAGACATGTACCTCCTCCAGGACATCCTTAACTACCTTTCCAGTGATAAGATTATCAATATGTCATAACAGACTTCCATTGATAAAGAATTCTTACTGTGAGAAAGGTATTTATGTTGAGTTATATTCCTGTAATTTCCATCTGTTTGTTCTAAACTTGCCCCTTGGAGATAGTTTGTCCTTTATTCTACAACTGTATACTGACAACCTGCTCATTGCTGTGTTAGGTGATGGAACCACAGAGATTTTTATTTTTAGTTATTAGTCTCTGTTCAATGATCTCAAGCCCAATTAATAGTGATAGGACTAATTAAAATTATAAACATAACTGGATTTTACCAGGCCTATAGACTATGGCTATAAAGTACTCATATTAACAGTGATAATTTATACTTGATTTTTTTTCATTAATTTTATTCATACATTTTAGTATACAATGCAGTTACATTCATCATTGGGATCTTGTACCTTTGCATGATACATCTTGGTTATTTTTTCCCCATTCCCCTGCCCTTCCTTCATCCCCTCCACCCCTCTGTATTTACAAAGACTTTGTTTCCATTTTTTTCCTTTTCTCATATTTTATCCTTTCCCCTACCCCTTTAGACCTATTTCACATTATCAATTATACATTTTGATCCTTATTTATACTTCTAGTTTCTCACACTAGACAAACTATTCAGTACTTACACATGTTTGTCCTATTTATTTCACTTAAGAGTATCACCTTAATGTGCATCCATTTAGCTATAAATGTCTCTAGTTTTTCATTCTTCGTGGCTGAGTACTACTCCATTTTATTTTTTTTAAAGACCACATCTTCTTTATCCAGTCTCCAGTTGATGGGCAATTGGGCTGTTTCCAAGCTTTAGCTGTTACAAACTGTGCCGCTATAAATATGGGTGTGCGTATATCACTGTGGTATGATTCTTTTGGGAAGATACCCAGTAAGAGAATAATTGGGTCAAATGGGACCTCTAGCCCTAGTTCGCTGAGGTATCTCCATATTGATTTCCATGGTGGTTGCACTAGTCTGCACTCCCACCAACAATGGAGAAGGGTTCCTTTTTCCCTCCAACCCCACCAGCATTTATTATTGGTTGATTTCTTGATAGCAGCCATTTTTTTCTGGGTGAGGTAGAATCTCACTGTTGTTTCTAGCTGTATCTTCTGAATGACCAGTGATGTTGAACATTTTTTCATGTGTTTATTTGGTGCTTTTAATTCTATGCCTGAGAAATGTCTGTTCATTTCAGATGCCCTCTTTGAATTGGGCCTTTGAATTTGTGGTGGGGGGGGGTTCTGATTTTTTTAAGTTCTTTATATATTCTAGATAGTAGTCCTTTGTCTGAAGAGCAGCTAATAAATTTTTTCCCACATGGTAGGTTGTCTTTTAGCTCTGTTGGTGGTTTCTCTTAAAGTGCAGAAGCTTTTTAGTAAGATGAGATCCCAGTTGTTGATTCTTTGTGCTAGTTCCCATGCTACTGAGGTTTTATTCATAAAGTCTTTTCCTATGCTAATGTCTTCAAGAGTTCTACCTAAATTATCTTCCAGCAAGTTTAGTGTTTCTGTTTTAATATTTAGATCTTTAATCCACTTTGATTTTAGTTTAGTGCATGGTAAAAGATAGGGGTCTAGTTTTAATCTTTGACAGGTTGAAATCCCATTTTTTCAACACCATTCATGAAAGAGGCTATCTTTCCCCCAGTGAGGATAGTTTGCTCCTTTGACCAAGATGAGGTAGCTGAGTATGTCTGGAGTTGTTTCTGCATCTTCTAATCTATTCCACTGATCCTGGGGTCTGTTTCTTTGCCAGTACCATGCTGTTTTTATTACAGTGACTCTGTAGTATAGTTTCAAGTTGGGGGTAGTGACACCCCACTGTCATGTCTCTGTTGCCTAGAATTGCTTTTGCTATTCTAGGTCTCTTCTGGTTCCAAATGAATTTTTGGATTTTTTTCTCTAGTTCTGTGAAATATATTGTTGGGATTTTAATTGAGATTGCACTGAAACTATATAGCAGTTTTGGAAGTATGACCATTTTCACTATATTGGTTCTTCCTACCCAGGAACAAGGGATGTCTTTCCATATTCTTATATCATCTTCAATCTTTTTTTTCAGAGTGCTCTAGTTTTCAACGTAGAGGTCTTTTGCTTCTCTCGTTAGATTGATTCCTAGATACTTCATTTTTTTGGATGCTATTATAAAATAAATTATTTCCCTAATTTCTCTCTCAGTGAGTCTATTATTTGTTAACAAGAAAGTTATTGATTTTTGAGTGTTGACCTCGTATCCAGCTACTCTACTCAATCTGTCAATTAAGTCTAGAAGTCTTCTGCCAGAGTTTTTTGGGTCTTCAATGTAGAGTATCATATCATCAGCAAATAATGACAGTTTAAATTCTTCCTTTCCTTTCTTTATTTCTTTTATTTCTTTCTCTTGTCTAATTGCTCTAATGTTTCTAGAACTATATTGAACAGGAGTGGTGATAGTGAACATCTATGTCTTGTTCCTGATTTTATTGTAAAGGTTTTCAGTTTTTGACGATTTAGTATGATGTTGGCTGTTGGTTTTTCATAGATAGCCTTTATCCGGTTGAGATAAAGACCATCTATTCCAATTTTCTGTAGGGTTTTTATCATGAATAGGTGTTGGATTTTGTCGAATGCTTTTTCTGCATCTATTGAGATGATCATATGGTTTTGGTCCTTGACTCTGTTAATATAGTGTATTACATTTATTGATTTACAAATGTTGAACCATCCTTGCATCCCTGGCATAAATGCAACTTGGTCAGGGTGTATGATCTTCTTGATGACCCTCTGTATTCTATTTGCCAGTATCTTGTTGAGGATTTTTGCATCTATGTTCATTAGGGAGATTGGTCGGTAGTTCTCTTTTTGGGTTTGGTCTTTCTCTGGTTTTGGAATCAAAGTAACACTTGCTTCCAGGAATGAATTTGGAAGCCTTGCTTCCCTTTCAATTTCCTTAATGATTTTAAAGAGTAATGGCAATAGTTCATTTCTAAATGTCTTGAAGAATTCAGCAGTGAAGCCATGAAGACCTGCTTTTCTTTGTTGGTAAATTTTTTATTATATTTTCAATTTCACCCATTGTAATTGGGCTGTTTAGAATTTCTATATCTTCTTCATTTAACTTTGGCAATTCATATGTATCTAGGAATCTGTCCATTTCTTCTGTGTTTTCCATTTTATTAGAGTACAGGTTCTCGAAGTAGGCATTAATGATCCTCTGGATTTCTGCTGGGCCTATTGTGACTTTACCTTTTTTATTTATAATAGCATAGATTTGAGCCTTTTCTTTCCTTTTTTGTTAAGGTTGGCTAAGGGTTTGTCAATTTTATTTATTCTTTTAAAAAACCAACTCTTTGATTTGTTGATTTTTTGTATCGTTCTCTTAGTCTCCATTGCACTAATTTCTGCTCTGATCTTTATAATTTCCTCCCGTGTATGAGCTTTGGTTTTGCCTTGCTCTTCTTTTTCTAGGAGCTTGAGGTTCAGCATTAGGTTGTTTATTTGAGTTCAGTCTGTTTTCCTAGTGTGGGCATTCATTGCTATGAATTTCCCTCATACAACTGTTTTCATTGTGTTCCATAGATTCCTGTGTGTTGTACTGGCATTATCATTTAACTGTAGAAACTCTAATTTCATCCTTAATTTTCTGTGCAGCCCATTGGTTGTTCAGGAGTGTGTTATTAAATTTCCATATGTTTGTGGAGTTCTTGAAGTTGCTTATGCTATTGATCTCCAATTTAATTGCACAATGGTTGGATAATATTATACAGGGGATAACTTCAATTCCTTTGCCTTTACTTAAATATGTTCTGTGAGCTAGCATGTGGTCTATTTTGGAGAATGATCTGTATGCAGCCAAAAAGAATGTATAATCTGTTTTTGTGGGGTGGAACACTCTGTAGACATCTATTAAGTACATTTTTTCTAAAGCTTGATTCAGTTCTAGGATTTTGTTGTTGATTTTTTGTCTAGATGATCTGTCTATTTGTGACAGTTGCGTATTGAGGTCTCCCACTACAATTGCATTAGTGGCTCTTTGGTTTTTCATCTCCATTAATATTTGTTTTGTATAGTTGGGGGCATT
The DNA here is from genome assembly GCF_053883595.1 of Heterocephalus glaber. Lineage (NCBI taxonomy): Eukaryota > Metazoa > Chordata > Mammalia > Rodentia > Bathyergidae > Heterocephalus > Heterocephalus glaber. The sequence continues at coordinate 57,101,805 of NW_028258143.1, read as the reverse complement.
AGTATTCGTTGCATATATATTTATGATTGCCATCTCTTCTTCTTGGATTGTTCCCTTTACAAGGATGTAGTGACATTCTTTGTCTCTCTTAATTAGTTTTGGTTTGAAATCTGCTTTGTCTGAAAATAAGATAGCTACCCCTGATTTTTCTGGGTTCCTGTTGCATGGAAAACTGTTTTCCATCTTTTTACTTTCAGTCTATGAATTTCTTTGTGAATTAGGTGTGTTTCTTGTACACAGCATATTTTTGGATTTTGCTTCTTAATCCATTTTTCAAGTCTATTTCTTTTGATTGGTGAATTGAAACCATTGACATTGATGGTTATAACTAATATGTATTGACTTACCCTTGACATGTTCTTTTCCTATTGTTGACTTTTTAATTTTTCCCCCCTCTCTCTTTAATTCCATGCCTTGACTGATGGCTTTGCTCTGTTGGGCCTCATAGAGTTGGCACCTTCATTGTCTTTTTTTGAGGATATTGTTTAGAATTGTTTGGAGTGCTGGTTTAGTATTCATGAAGTTTCTCAGGTGTTCTTTGTCATAGAAATATCTTCCCATCAATTTTGAAAGACAGTTTTGCAGGATACATCAATCTAGGTTGGAGGTTGTTTGCTTTTAGGGCTTGAAATACCTCTCTCCAGGCTCTGCTTGACTTGAGGGTTTGTGTTGAAAAGTCTGCTGTGATTCTGATGGACTTTCCTTTGTATGTGATTTATTTCTTTTCTCTAACTGCTTGTACTATTTTGTTCTTCAGTTGGGTTTTTGGGATCTTGACTATTATATGTCAAGATGTAGATTTTTTTGATTATGGCTAGTTGGAGTCCTATATGCTTCACTTGTCTGTATGTCCAATTCTTTTGCTCTGTTTTGGAAGTTTTCTGTCATTTATTCTGTGAACAGTTTTTTATGTCATTTGTACTTTGTCCTGCTTTTTCATTGACTCCTATCAGTCTTATGTTATTCTTCTTTGTGTCATCTAGGAGCTGCTGGATCAATTTTTCATGGTCCCTTACTATTTTTAAGAGATCTCTTGCTTTATGGTCACTAACCACAATCCTATCTTCTATATCTGATATTCTGTGTTCACACTGGCTACTTCTGCTTCAAATATTTTCAATAGAGTTTTAATCTCCCAGATATCTGTTTGAATCTGTTTCATGGATTCCATTTCTTTCCTTTGCTAGACATTCATGGTTTCCATCATGGTTCTGAGCTCCCCTATTTCTTTTTTTATCTTTTTCTGTTCTAGAGTCTCTAATCATGTCTTTCATTCTGCTCACCATCTCTGTAGTTATCTGAGAAATTATTTCTGTTTTGAATTTTACTAGAGCCTCCTTCATGTGTTTTGTTACTTCCTGTGCTATCAGTTCAGGGTGTCCAGGTGGTTGATTATCAGAATTTTCCACCTCATTTCCCCCAGAATTTGCCTTTGGAGAACTGGAAGTCTGGGTTTGCACCTTCCTTAGGTGTCTTCTCATTTCTATTTTTGTTGTTGATGCTGTTTTTGGTTTAATTCCTGCATTGATACTTCAATATTGCTAATTATAAGTATCTTTGTTGCTTGTATTTAGAACCTGTATGCAATAATTGCTTCTAAAAGATGTCTTCCAGATATAGCTGGTCTTTAGGTTTTGAGGATCTAATGACTGTTAGGCAATCTTGTTTTCAGTGTACCAGAAAGGACAACTGATTAGATCTATCACAACACCTTAGCCCAAGTGATACAATCAGCAACAACAATAGGATCAAGCACAGCTTAGAAAATGACAATTTGTGGTAGCTATTAATCTATCAAGTTTAACCAGGTGAATTAAATCAAAATGGAGGACCAACCCAAAATATGTTTATACTGAATAAACTCTTCAATATAGCAACTTTACCCTTCGGGATGAGGACTTAGGAGTTAGGGAGGGAGGGATATATAGGTGAAAGGATAGGGAAAGAATTACAAGTGAGGCCAGAAGAAACAGGAAGATCAGGCAAACTTTGGGAAACTGTTGAAGATAAGAGGAAAAGATAGAATGAAAGAACACAGACGAGAACAGAACAAACAGTGATGGGGAAACTAGAAACTGTAGTCACTTTCCTATAAAACTAATGCAAACTGAGAGAAGGAAAAGGAAGAAAAGAAAAAGAAAGAAAAAAGAAATCCAAATTAGGACAGGAACAGGAAAAAAGGGAGAGAGATAAAGAACAGGTGGGAGAGAGAGAGAGCAAGAAAGCAAGAGAGAGAGCAGCACTGAGGAGGAGACTTCCAGGCTGCTGTATCACTACCCCCAGCATGGAGGAGCAGAGCTGCCCCCAGCACAAAGAGGTGAGCATCCCAGGCAGCAAAAGGACAAACCTCTCTCTCCCCAACACTGAAATGAGAAGACATGTAAACAAGCCTCAAAACCAGACTTCCAGATCACCTAAAGCAACCTCAAAGGGAAATGAGATAGAACAATCTGATACTCTACCTGAACTCCCTGAACTGGCAACAAAAGAGGATCTGGAAAAAAAGAAATCAGAAATAATTTCTCACATAACAGCAGAGATTGTGCCCATAGTGCAAGACATCATTAATAAATCTAGAGAGGGCACAGATCAAAAAAAGTAGAGGAGCTGAGGAATACGATAGAATCCCAAAATAGGAAACAAATGGAATCCATAAAACAGATGCAAACAGATTTCCAGGAGATTAAAAACTCCACTGAAAATTTATACACCAGAATGAGACAATGGGAGGACAAAATTTCAGATATAGAAGATAAGATTGCAATTAGTGTCCAGGAAAAGAAAAATTTCGTTAAAATAGTAAGGGACCATGAAAAATCAATCCAGCAGCTGCTAGAAAATGCAAAGAAGAATAACATCAGAATGATCAGAGTCAATGAAGAAATGGAACAGAGTGCAGATGATATTAATAAAAAGTATTCAGAGAAGTGATGGCAGAAAACTTCCCAAGCAGGGGGAAAGAACTTGACATACAGATAAGTGAGGCATATAGGACTCCAAATAGCCTTGATCCAAAAAAAATCTACACATAGGCATATAATAGTTAAGATTACAGAAACCCAACAGAAGAACAAAATTCTATAAGCAGTTAGAGAAAAGAAACAAAGCACATACAAAAGAAAGCCCATCAGAATCACCGCACACTTCTCAATGGAAACCCTCAAGGCAAGAAGAGCTTGGAGTGACACATTTCAAGCCCTAAAGGAAAACAGCCTTCAACCCAGATTGATGTGCCCTACAAAACTATCTTTCAAAATTGATGGAGAAATGAGATACTTTCATGACAAAGAACACCTTAAGAACTTCATGAATACCAAACCAGTACTTCAAAAAATTTTAGACAATATCCTAGGAAAAGACAATGAAGATCACAACCCCAGGAAGGCCAGAAGAATAAATCCACCAGGCAGGACAAGAAATTAAATGCAAAGCGGGAGAAACCAACAAAAAGAAAAAGTCATGACAATGATAAGTCAGTACATATCAGTTATAACCATTAATGTTAGTGGTCTCAATTCACCAATCAAAAGAAATAGACTGACAGAATGGGTCAAGAAGCAAGATCCAACAATGTGCTGCATAGAAGAAACACACTTAATTCAAAGAGAAACTCATAGACTGAAAGTTAAAGGGTGGAAAACAACACTCAATGAGACAGGAACCCAAAAAAGAGCAGGAGTAGATATCCTCTTGGCAGATCAAGTAGATTTCAAACCAACACTGATTAAGAGACAAAGAAGGACACTACATCCCTGTAAATGGAATAATCCAAGAGGAAGAGATGACAATCATAAACATATATGCACCAAACATTAGCACACCCAACTATATAAAACAAATACTAATGGACATGAAAAAATCCAATACACACTAATACAATAGAAGTGGGGGACCTCAATACACCACTGTCAAAAATAGATAGATCACCTAATCAAAAAATAAGCAACAAAATATTAGAACTCAATCAAACTCCTGAACAAATGAACTTAACAGATGTTTACAGAGTGTCCCACCCCACCAAATCAGAATACACATTCTTTTCAGCTGCACACATTCTCCAAACTAAACCACATGCTAGCTCAGAGAACATGTTTAAGTAAATGCAAAGGAATTGAAGTTATCCCCTGTATAATATCAGACCATAGAGCAATGAAATTGGAGATCAATAGCAAAAGAAACCACAAGAATTTTATGAAGACATGAAAATTGAACAACACACTTCTGAATAACCAATGCGTCACAGAGGAAATTAAAGAAGAAATCAGACAGTTCCTAAAATTAAATGACAATGCCAATACAACATATTGGAATCTATGGGACACAATGAAAGCAGTTCTATGAGGGAAATTCATACCAGTTAATACTCATATTAGGAAAACAGAACAGGTCCAATTAAACAACCTGAATCTGAACCTCAAGCTTCAAGAAAAAGAAGAGCAGGACAAACCCAAAGCTCATACAAGGGAGGAAATTATAAAGATCAGAGCAGAAATCAATGCAATGGAAACTAAGAGAATGATACAAAAATCAATTAAGCCAAGAGTTGATTCTTCAAAAGAATCAACAAAATAGACAATCCATTAGCCAACCTTATCAGAAAAAAGAAATAAAAGGCCCAAATCCATGGAATTAGGAATGAACAGGATGAAATTACAATGGACCCCACAGAAATCCAGAGGAACATCAATACCTACTTCAAGAACCTATATGCCAATAAGATGGAAAACACAGAAAAAATGGACAGATTCCTAGGTGAGTATGAATTACCAAAGTTGAATGAAGAAGAACTAAAAATTCTAAACAACCCAATATCATTCAATGAAATTGTAAACATAATTACAAACTTACCAACTAAGAAAAGCCCAGGTCCTGATGGCTTCACTGCTGAATTCTACAAGACATTTAGAGAGGAACTACTGCCACTACTGTTTAAACTCTTCAATGAAATTGAAAGAGAAGCAATACTAACAAATTCATTTTGGGAAACAACCATCACCTTGATCCCCAAAGCAGAGAAAGACCCAACCCAAAAAGAGAACTATAGGCCAATCTCACTAATGAACATAGATGCAAAAATTCTTAATAAGATACTGGCAAATAGAATGCAGAAGATCATCAAGAAGATCAAACACCCTGACCAAGTGGATTCATCCCAGGGATGCAGGGATGGTTCAACATATGCAAATCAATCAATGTAATACACTATTTCAATAGAGCCAAAGGCAGAAAACATATGATCATCTCAATAGACGCAGAGAAAGCATTTGACAAAATCTAATATGCATTTAAGATAAAAACCCTACAAAAAATTGGAATAGATGGTCTCTACCTCAATCTGATAAAAGCCATCTATGAAAAACCAACAGCCAATATCATACTAAATGGTCAAAAACTGAAATCCTTCACACTAAAATCAGGAACAAAACAAAAAGATGTCCACTATCACCACTCCTATTCAATATAGTTTTGGAAACATTAGCCACAGCAATTAGACAAGAGAAAGAAACAAAAGGAATAAAGATAGGAAATGAAGAAGTCAAATTGTCATTATTTGCAGATGACATGATACTCTATATAGAAGACCCCAAGAACTCCACCAAAAGTCTTCTAGGCTTAATAACTAAATTCAGTAAAGTAGCTGTATACAAGATCAACACACAAAAATCAATAGCTTTCCTCTACACGAGCAACAGACTCACTGAGAATGAAATTGGGCAAACAATTCCTTTCACAATAGCATCCAAAAAACTGAAATATCTAGGAATCAATCTAATGAAAGAAATCAAAGACCTCTTCTCTGAAAACTATAGCACTCTCAAAAGAGAGATTGAAAATTATATCAAAAAATGGAAAGACATCCCTTGCTCCTGGGTAGGAAGAATCAACAGAGTGAAAATGGCCATACTTCCAAAACTGCTATATAGATTCAATACAATCCCAATTGAAATCCCAGCAGCATATTTCATGGACCTGGAGAACACAATCCAAAAATTCATTTGGAACAAGAAGAGACCTAGAATAGCAAAAGCAATTCTATGCAACAGAGACATGACAGGGGGTATCACAACCCCCAACTTGAAACTATACTACAAAGCTACTGTGATTTTTAAAAAAACAGCATGGTATTGGCAAAGAAACAAACCTGAGGACCAGTGGAACAGATTATAAGGTGCAGGAACAACTCCAGACACACTCAGCCACCTCATCTTCGACAAAGAAGCCAAACACCCTTACTGGAGGACAGATAGCCTCTTTAATAAATGGTGCTGAAAAAATTGGGTTTCAACTTGCCAAAGATTAAAACTAGATCTATATGTCTCACCATGCACTAAACTAAAATCAAAATGGATTAAAGATCTAAATATTAAAACAGAAACACTGAACCAGCTGGAACAGTGGTTAGGTAAAACTGTTGAAGACTTTGGTGTAGGAAAAGATTTTATGAACAAAACCTCAGTTGCCCGTGAACTAGCACAAACAATCAACAAGTGGGATCTCTTCTTATTGAAAAGCTTCTGCACAGCAAGAGAAACCACCAACAGTTTGAAGTGACAACCCACAATGTGGGAAAAAATCTTCACCTGCTCTTCCTCAGACAAAGGTCTACTATCTCGAATCTATAAAGAACTTTAAAAGATCAGACCTCCCAAATTTAAAGACCCAATCCAAAAATGGGCATCTGAAAAGAACAGATATTTCTCACACAAAGAAGTAGAAATAGCAAATAAATACATGAAAAAATTTGTTCAACATCACTGGTCATTTGAGAGATTCAAATGAAAACAACACTGAGATTCCACCTCACTCCAGAAAGAATGGCTGCTATCATAAAATCAACCAATAACAAATGCTAGCAGGGCTGTGGGGAAAGAGGAACCCTGCTCCACTGCTGGTGGGAGTGTAGACTGATGCAACCACTGTGGAAGTCAGTACTGAGTTACCTCAAAGAACTAGGACTGGAAGTCCCATTTGACCCAGCTATTCCCCTGCTGGGGATCTTCCCCAAAGAATTAAAAGAATCATACCACAGTGATATATGTGCACCCATGTTCATAGCAGAACAGTTTGTAGTAGCTAAAACTTGGAAAGAGCACAATTGCCCATCAACTGAAGACTGGATAAAGAAAATGTGTTTTTTAAAAATTGGTTTTATTGATACATTTTAGGTATACAATATAATGACACTCATCATTGGAAATCTGCAACTCTACATAATCTCTCTTGGTTCTTATTTTTTCCCCATTCCCCTGCCCTCTCTTCAACCCCTCCCTATTTACCAAGACTTTGTTTCCATTTTTTCATTTTCTCATATTAATTCCATTCCCTTCTTTCCTTTCCCCTGCCCCTTGCACTTTGGTTCCCCTTTGCCCCTTTTCTTCCCAGAAAATGGTTTTTCTTATAAAATGGAGTACTACTCAGCCATAAAAAATGAGAAATTAGAGATATTTATAGCTAAATGGATGCACATTGAGGCGATACTCTTAAGTGAAATAAACAGGACACACATGTGTAAATACCAAATAGTTTCTCTAGTGTGAGAAACTGAAAGTGTAAATAAGGACTAAATGGTATAATAGAGAATGTGAAATAGGAAGAAAAAGGGCAAAGTGGAAGGGGAAGTTGGAAGGGTAGGGGCAAAGAAAGAAGGGAATGGAAGTAATATGAAAAAATGAAAAAATGGAAACAAAATCTTTGTAAATAGGGAGGGTTGGAGGGGTTGAAGGAAGGGCAGAGGAATGGGGAAAAAATAAGAACCAAGAGAGATTATGTAAAAGTGCAAATTTCCAATGATGAATGGCATTATATTGTATACCTAAAATGTACCAATAAAATTAATTTTTAAAAAAAGCAATAGAGAGAAAGTGATGAAAAAGAAGAAAAAAGAGAAAAAATAAATTTGAAAAAAAGAAAAAATAAAATTTCAAAATAAGAGAAAAATAACTTTAAGAAAAATAAAAATAAAGGCGCTCCTTCAGCATATGTCTCTGCTGTCACAATAGACAACTCGGGCAGCAGTGTGCAGATCTAAGTCAATTAGTCTTAGCAAACCAGCAGCAGTCCACTGAGATTCAGGCAGATTTCTGGCTGCAAATTCCAAGTTGAGCTCTCTGTCCTCCTGCAGAGTTGAACTCTGCCAGGTTCTACTGCAGGTTCCAGCTGCCTTTCCCCTGAAGATAGTCCATGTTCCGATGGGAGGTGATGATCCCTCCAACTTACCAACTACGTGGTCTGGTATGCCTTTATTGCAGAGATTCTCTTCACTTTTTCAGTGGGCTTCAGTTTTCATCAAGGAGCCTCAGAGAGCCTTCTCTGTTGTTCACTTCTGCTCCATCTTATGGAGCTCACAACAATGGCCTTTATGACCCCCTGCACCTCTGCGGTGTGGATCCAGGTACCAGCGCAGCCTGGTGACCAGAGACAGTCACGGGACTGGGGATTGGGGATGCTGCTGGCGGCCAGCACAGCTGGGCTCCTCGAAGGCCCAGGCCATACTTGATATTTTAGTTATTTCTCCTTTGTACTATAGGCCTGCAGATCATTGTGAAAAACATCTTTGAAGCATTTCTAGGAGTCTCTAATGTTCCTTAAATCATTATTACTTGGAAATCATTGTTTATTCCAAGCACTCACCCATATATCCTCTCCCTCTGGACATGATAGAGCAGGCTCTGCCAGTTATGGGATTCCTTGCTCACTCCAGAGTATCCTTGGGCATGACTGGACTCTTCACCAGTGCTGTGCCATAGCTCCCCCTGCATTGTTCTAGATGCATTGATGACCTTCCAAAATTTGGCAGTGGCTGGGAACTTTGTGCAGAAATGAAGAGAGGGCTCACTTTCCCTAATGTATGCCACAGTCTGTTTCCTGGACCATAAGCTTTTAGCCCTCCTTGTTCCTTATTTGTATAAGCCTTTTAATTCCTAATGCTTTCGTCTGAGACCTTTTTTTCTCCATAGGAATCATATCTAGTCCATTGTGCTGGGCTTGAGAACCAGACCACAGATTGGAGGTCAGCCACTAAGTTATTCTCTTGATTTCCTCATTTTTCTTCCATGTCTTCTCATTTTCTATCAGGCTCAGACACTGAAAATCTCTTCTTCACAGTCCCTTTGTTTCATGTATGACAATTCATGGAAAAAAATGCTCCGTAAAACAGATGTGTCTCAGTTTAGGTTTGTATGTCCTGCTAACAGTAACTGCAAAGCAATTAAATATTTTTTATAAAAGATTTGTGCAACATAGCATTTTATTTATTTATTTTATTTTTTTATTTTTTTGGTATCGGGGATCGAACTCAGGTCCTTGCGCTTGCGCAGCAGGCGACAAAACCACTGAGCTAAATCCCCAGCCCCAACATAGCATTTTAATAAAAAGGAGGAACTCTGTAGGGGAGGAAAAATAATTTTCTGTCTACCCTTCTGAGTTCTGAGCTGAGATAGGGCCTTATAATAAAATTCCTATTAATGGGAGAAAAATAGACAAGTTATTAACATGTATACCTCATTTATGCATGGAAAATACAGAGGAAATATGCATAACTCTCAAAGAGGTTGCTTATAACTATTCTTTACATAGAATCTTTTTAAAAGACCAATAAATTTTTGAGAAGTGACAAGACAAAGAAAAAAGATCTTGGATGTTTGACAGCAAATTACGGGAAGGCAAATAAGAATTAGTAATGTTTGTTATGTAGATTCCTATGGTGCCACCACTAAGCTGATAAAGGTCTAAAGTTATTTTTGATAATCAACTTTTATCCTTCTTAGTAGGCAGGGGAGGAAGTATGTCTTTGTAAATTCATGTTTTACTTTAAAGCAAATGGTGGATAGAGAGGTTTTTTTTTTTTGTATCTGTTCATTCTCAATTGCCTTTAGCACAAAATAATCCTTATGGTAAGTGGCATATTTTGTGGTGTAATTGGGAACATGAGCCACCCTTTGAACTGCAGCCTCTCCTAATAGTTCATGACAAATGTCTTTAGCAACAGACAAGATCAACTCTTCACCAATAGTTAAGGGCTTCTGGGCTGGGGATTTAGCTCAGTGGTTCTGCCGCCTGACTTGCAAGCACAAGGACCCGAGTTTGATCCCCGGTACCAAAAATAAATAAATAAATAGTTAAGGGCTTCTTAGCTTTAGCAGTGCTGTTAACCATGTTAACACTTGAAGCTCTCCATACATACACATTTGACATACTTCAATAATTGCTTCTGCTCTTTGTGTTCATTTTTTTTTTTCTTTTGAAAAACCTCAGAAGCTTGCCTTTAAATGAAAGATGCATGGTCTTATGTGGCAAAACAACTTGGAAGTTCTTTTAGCTTTGCTGGATACCGTCACTACACCTTATACAAAGTGGGCTTGGAGACTATGAATCAATTATTGCAATAACCCCATAATTTAAGAATGACTGTTGGTATTTTCTTTTATATGCAGCTTTTTTGTTGATAATCTTATTCTGTTATCTTATCATTGGATCTTTCCCTTTCCAAAAATGCTCTCCATTGACATTTGTTTTTTACTCATTTTGGCTAGGGTTAGCTGTGAGCTGACCAAAACTATTACTGCAACAAGTATGAAGTGCAGGAAAGAGACACAGATGAAAGTGGTAAATAAAATAATGAGTGGGCCATGCACAGACTAAATAAGTTTCAGATTCTGATTTAAACCTGCCACCAGATACAGCTGAACAATTGAAGTATATCAACTCACTTGCCACTATAAAGCCTGACACCAGAATGTCATATGCCATTCACTGATGGGGTTTTGATATAAGTCTTTAAGCAATTAATTTATTACCATTTCTGTGCAGTCAAACCTCTCTGCTAATATTAATCTGTATTTGTAGCCACTCCCCAGTGCTAGCATCACTGCCTCTGGTATAGATCATCAGGCAGTAGATTCTCATAAAGAGTGTGCAACCTAGATCCCTCACATGTGCAATTCACCGTAAGGTTTGTGCTTCTGTGAGTAGCTGCTGATCTTATAGGAAGCTGACCTCAGGCAGTAATGGGAGCAATGAGGAGTGGCAATAAATGTAGGTGAAGCTTTGCTTGTTTGCTTGCTTGCTTGCTTGCTGCTCACCTTTTGCTGTGCAGCCCAGTTCATAACAGGCACAGATTGGTATGGATCCTGGCCCAGGGGTTGGGAATCCCTGAGCTAAAGGGCAAGATCTTTTGTTTAATGAGCCCTGGAGCAGGCAGATCATCCTGGAGCCTCAAGAGGATGGAGAGCTATAATGTTCTGTTTGAAAAATATGTGGAGATGTAATGACAAAATGACCTCCCCAAATATACCCATATCCCAGTCCCCAGAACTTGTGTGTATTGCTTTAGGTGCAAAATGGACTTTGCAGATCAAGAATTTTGAAAACCTAGTGTCATACATAGGGCCCTTATAAATGAAGATGATATAATGGTAGAAGCAGGGGTTAGTGTAATACAGTTTGAGAAAAACTCAAGTTGTCATTGCTGGCTTTGAAGATAAAGAAATGGGACCAGGAGCCAAGAAATGTGGATGCTTCAAGAAGGCACAGAAAGGTAGGGAATGGATTTTCCCCTAGAGAATCACAAGATAATTATCCCTAGATTTGTAGTAATTTGTTACAACCGCAATAGGAAACTGATTTTAAAAGGAGACCAAGAGGAGAATAAAGCGAAGCAAGCAAAGTTTTCAAGGATCAAGGGGGCTGAGAAGCATGTATAGAGACTGAAACTTGTGGGGGAAACATAGCTAGTGAGAAATTCCCAGGGATGAGGCAGGTAAAGGATTTGTGCAAACCCTATGTTGTGTTCAGTTTTAAATTATTGTGCTTGCCTTGTCCTCCGTGGGATGTTTGGCTTGGTGCACTCAGTTGTACTGGAGTTTTGTTGTTTAATCTAAGTCTTCTCTGTGCAGACACTTGTAATGGTTCTAAGCTCACTCAACCAAAACTTTACGTTTTTACAGACCACTTCTGAGAGGGAAGAGATAGAACAAATAAGAAATCTTTTAAGACTCAAGAAACATTTGCGATTAGAAATTTGTTTATTTTAAATGTTATTTTGGAGAAATGTAGTGGGTAGAACAGTACACTTCCTCCCACCCAAAATTCATCTCCATCCCAAACCTCAGAATGGGACCTTATTTGGAAATAAGGTTTTTGAGGATGTAATTAGTTAGGGATCTTGAGATTAAATAGGGCTAGATTCAGTCTGGGCAGTAAATTCCATGATTGATGTCCTTATAAGAATAAGAGAGACACGGAGACTCAGAAGGGAAGGGCATGTGAAGGCAGAGGCAGAGATTGGAGTGAGGCGTCTATAACCCCCCACCAGGGGCCTCCAGAATTGTAAATGAATCAATTTCTATCATTTTAAGCCACCAAGTGTGTAGTAGTTTGTTAAGGCAGTTCCAAGAGAATAATACCTTCAGTTATTAAATGAAGATAAAATAGATAATGACCATTAGATATCACTCAGCAACACAGTTTTAGGAAGCTATGGTTCTGTAAATCCACTATTGTCATTGTAATGATTTTTAATTTAGAAATCATTAACTGTCTTTGAAAGTCTAGTATCTCAGACTTATGGCGTTTTAGTTAATCTCACAAAATCCCATTGATTTAGATGCATTTGTTTTCATTTTACAAATGAAGAAATTGAGGCTCAGAAAAAGGACTTATACAAAATTTCAGGCTAGTAGCTATTAAATTGGTCTGAGAGTAAATGCTGCTAGCAAATCTACCCTCTTCCTGCAAGCGATGCCTGAAGAAATTACCTTCAACAGCTCACTCTATTAAGACAGAGGCCTGAATCTTTAGAAGCATTATCTCCTCATGAAGGCATGCGTGTGTAAAAGAGGAATATGCCAGTGATCTATCCAAAACCAGTCAGCTAAGTATTAAGGATTTTTAGCATGATTAGAATACCTGGTAACATTAAGGCAGCACCTTGTATGAGCCATACTGGATCCTGAGGTAAACAGAAAATTCTGCCTTTTAAAATGTTTTTGACATTTTGTTCATCATGGATTTTTCATTAAGTGATATTTTTAAAACATTGCATTAAAATATTACTTATCTTGATTGCCTAGGGTTTTTTGCTTCTTAAATTTTGTACCTGAGGCAAATACCCTAGTCCTCTCACCCCAGTCCCTGCCCTACATGAAGAAGACCAGGACAGGGGCTTCAGACCTTTGAACGGAGTATATGTTGTGAGTCAGTTTACATGGATGTCTTAACCCGGAGGAATTCAGTGTCTCCTAGGAATGGAGATACACATAAGGAAGAGTGGAGCAAAGGGTGCCTCAATAGCCTGAATTTTCAAGCTTTTAAAGAAGGTTTTCTTAAGTGGAAATAAAGTCTTTGTAAATAGGGAAGGGTGGAGGGGGTGAAGGGAAGGCTAGGAATGGGGAAAAAATAAGAACCAAGATGCATCATGTAAAGGTACAAGTTCCCAATGAGAAATGTAAATGTGTTGTATACCTAAAATATACCAATCAAAGAATTTAAGTAAAAAAGAAATAAAAATAAAGAAGATTTTCTTTTATTGCTAAACATAATATTACTTTAAGTCCCCAGGTCATGAGTGTTGATGGTTCCTTTATCCAGCACACTTTCGATCACATGGGATAATCTGTTGTATTTTAAAATAGAAAGGAATTGGAACTAATAAGCGATTCCTCTCCCAAAGTTAGTACTCTTTTCCTAGTTGGAGAACTACGGGTATTTGCTTCACGAGCAGATGGAAAGAAAAGGAGTCAGCTTTTAAACTCAGTAATATTAAAACACAGAACACTATTTTTATGCATTTGCTATGCTATGTGCTAAGTGTTTTGCTAAGTACTGAACACAAATTATCTACTTCATTCCCATGTTACAAATATGATTAATAAACATGTATAGGGTCACACAGTGACAGCAGCAGTGGTTGAAACAGTCAACCTGTCAGTGTGGCCCTGAAATTTCTCACAACCACTCCATTTATTATTTTTGATGGATTAGTAGAAACTTTGCAAGAATTGCAGGAAACACCTGACACTTAGTAGTTGTTCAGTAAGTACTTACAAAGGAGAGATTTGAAGACATTTTCCCCTGTATTAAATATGTTGAATATTAGGATGGTGACTTAATACCACTGCTGTCTTTGTGGTAGCTGTGACACAGCTGTTGCCTGTGCGAACTCTGTAATAGCTACTTGTATTATTGTCACTTCAATTAGGTGCTGTACATTGTTGGCACTACAATGTTGATTAATACATCTTCAAAATTACTACACTCTGATTTGACATTACAATGAAAAGTTTTTGTTTTGCCTGAAAATAGGAAAACAAAGTCAAGTATAATTCTGAGTTAGTAATGAAAATATTTAGCATTCAAAAATTGGCCACAATCCTGTATGTTCTTGTAAAGCTGCAACCAAGGAAGAAACAAGTAGATGAAATGACACTATGCTTTGTTACTGAAATACAAACAGAAAAATCACCTACCATGTGTGAAGTCATGCAACTAAAGGCAGGAGAAATTGCCAAAGCTCACAAAATAAATGAAAGAAGTTTCAAGACAATAAGAGGCTATTGTAGCCAAATTCATGCATCTTGTAGAACTATTATTAAGCTGTGGAATATTGATTTTTCAAAAATTTTCTGATGATTGGAAGCTGCTTACCTTTTAGTTATAAGTGATTTAGTTATAAGTGATCCAGCTGAGGAAAAATGGAAATGATGAATTTAGTTGAAGAGAAAATGCTGAGAAAATCTAAGTGTTCTTTGACATGTTTGTCAATGCCAAGGGTGCTAAAACAATTAAGATCAAGAACATAGCTCACAAAATATAGTAATCCACTATGATGCCATGAATAACATCAGAAGGTCAAAACTTGGCACTATATAGTTAATTATAAAAAACAGAATCAAAGTAAGTGTGGTAGGTAGACTTTTGGCCTCCAGTCCCTTTTTTCTTTGTCATATATTCATGACTAAAACGACTTTGCAGAAATAATTGAGTTTACTAATCAATCATTAAAGAGATTATTTTGTATTCTTAGGTGAAACGCAAAGCTTTCTCTCAGTTGAGAACAGAAAGGGTGGGTCAGAGAGACACAGCAGAAGGAAAAATTCAGAGATTTGAAGCATGAGTAGGCTTTGATACATGTTACTGGCTTCAGTAGAGAGGAGACCACATGTCCAAGATGTCAGAACCTCAATCTGATAACTGTGAGAAATTGAATTCTACCAACAAGCTGAATGAGCTTGATTCTTCTCCAGAGCTTCCAGAAAGGTGTGCGGCCCTGTCACCACCTTGGTCTTGGCCTGATGAGATCCTGAGCAGTGGTGCCAGCCACACTATGATAAATTTCTGACTTCCAGAACTCTGAGAAAATAAATGGATGTTATTTGAAGTTGCTCTATTTGTAATAATTTGTTATATCAAAATAGAATGCAAAGCACTGTTAACATATGAGCTTGAATCCAATTCCTTTTTTCTTTTCCTTTTTATTTAATTAATGTATGTCTGTGATACATAACAAATGTATTCATCATGGGGAATTGGTACACATACATATCACCTCTTGATCCTTTTACTTCCGCTTCCCTTCCTCCTATCATGTGAGAATGAGACTGAATTCAGTGATGTTACTGTACACATGAGCATCCATGCAAAAACACGGAGTGTGAAGTGAGCTCATGAATGATTGGTGTACAGCACATAGGACCAGGAGCCCTAGGTAACCTCCAAAGATATATTGAGTCTTGGTGCATTTTTTTTCCTTTGGTACCAGGGATCAAACTTGGGTCCTTGCACTTGCGAGGCAGGTGCCAGAACCACTCAGCTAAATCCCTGGCCCTAGGTGCATTTTTTAAAATTAAATTTTATTTTACATTCTTGGTACTGGAAATCAAACCTTGGTCCTTGCACATTAGGCATGCACTCTACCACTGAGCTATATCCACAGCCTTTGGTGCACTTTTTAGAAATGTTTCTGAAGAGTTACAGAATCTCTGGTGGCATTACTGGGCAACAACAGTGCCTTACAACTGCTGCCAACAAACCGTGAAAGAAACATTTGAAGAAGGCAATATGAGCTTGCTGTTATCTAAAACCTTCCAGTGACATCTTCTGCATGGTTCAGTGGAATGAAGCCATCAACTCTCAGTAGAGGTTATCAGCAGCTTGGAAGAAAGTCCTGTTGATGATTGTAGAACACTCTTGTAAGAAAGGTTGCATCCTCGGTATCCTGATCACTTAAAGGATTGTATCTGTGAACACTGATAACTCTGAATAGAAAAGTAACTCAGAAGAATGACACTCTGAACTTGAAAAAATTTTAGAAATGTCCTAACCAAATTTATATCTCGTGGGCTGGGGATTTAGCTCAGTGGTTCCAGCTCCTGCCTTACAAGCGCAATGTCCCAAGTTCGATGCCTGGAACCAAAAAAACCAAATTTATATCTCAAATATTTTTAAATTTATTTCTAAAATATTTAAAAAATAAGATTAAAATATTTTAAGTAATGACATTGTCACATAGCAGCATTTTTAAGGTTTAAAAACACATCTTACAGGGGCCGGGGATTTAGCTCAGTGGTTTTACCACCTGCTGCGCAAGCTCAAGGACCAGAGTTTGATCCCCGGTACCAAAAAAATATATATATATATCTTATGGGTGGGGGATTTAGCTCAGTGGTTCTGCCACCTGTCTCGCAAGCACAAGGACCCGAGTTTGATCCCAGGTACCAAAGAAACATAATACATCTTACAACTGATATTATCATAGATTCAATTAAGCAATATGAACCTACCACATCCTGTTTTTCTTGTGGCTTTTCTACTCATATCCACCATGGAGGGTATATATTCCTCAACTTTGAAAAGCTCTTAAGAAGCTTTAGGGTTTCTTCCAATTTTAAAATTGGACAGCTCTGCTATACTTTTCAACATGTCTCTACGCATTTCTCAGGTGAGAAAATATTTTCAATAGTTGTTTTTCTTTTCCTTTACAATTCTTTGTGTGATCTAGTTTGGAAAAAAAATTACGTCTTCTAGCTATGATTTACAATGCCTGATTTCTCTGTAACTCTCTCTTTTTAGGTTTCTAGACCCCCTAACAAAAATCCTGCCATTTTTTTAAAGGGAGTTGACTTCTATGAGGTATAACTCTAATGAGGCAAAACTACAGGATGAGCTGTATAGTTGATCCACAGTCTGTTAGCAAGATTCCCGGACATGTCCGGGTTGCCATTCTTTCTCCTTGTGGGGCACCAATATTGCATTCAGGAATAAACTTGGAGTAGACTGTATTAGTTGGGAGAAGCAGAGTATGATGTGTGAGGGTTCTGTTTATTCCCAAATGCCCTGTGACTATGCCCTGCAATCATGTTGCATTTTATAACTCTGAGGTGTAGCTGGCCAAGATGAGGTAATCTATAGTACTTACTCAGGTTATGACGTGATTCTGGGCCTGGAAGAAGAGTTGAATCTCCAGAAAGTCTTATGTGATTCACCCACTTGGACATTGTCACTCAAAAGCATTCAACCCTGAAGAAGCTTTGGGAATCTGAAATTACCTTAGAGAATGTTGCTTAATGTCTTCCCTGTGAATCCTGATTGTGCCACCTTCATTGTGTATCCTTTAGACCCTTTCAATACTTTAAAAATGTGATCCACAGCAAAAAAAAATCCAAACCTAGTCAATGAATATAAATATGCACACAAATGTACACACACATATCTAAAATAGTTTATGAAATTATACTTACTTTTCCTGTATATGTATATTCTGATTTATTCTTGAAAAAAACATACTACCCGAACCTACAAAATTGATTTCATAATTCAATACTTTGTTGTAACTCAGTTTGAGAAACACTGCTTTAAATTTCTAAGCCTTGGTTTACCCATACAATGTTTGTGATTCAATCAGTGCCTATGTAAATTAGTTTTAAATACAATGATTGTGTGAAACTGACATTTTGCAAGCATTCCAGAACTTCTTCCCTCAAATATATATTGTCCTTCCAATTAGGCACCCCTGGGGAGTGGTTTGTTTGTGTAAGTTTTTTATACATTTATTTAGTACAAGTGAATGATATGTGTTACATAGTTCAATTTTGGAAGCCTGGCAACACATAGAATAATAAATAATGTCTCCATACTTCTTTTGTTATACAGCAGGAACATTCAGTCTTCCCTGGGCTCTTCATTCACCTTCTTCAAGTCTTACACTGGAGATACCAGACAGTCAGTGCCTGTCCTCTGGGCAGCATATACCAAGGTTAGAGGAACAAAAGATTTTTCAGGGGAAAAGGTTGTGAAAAAAGCAGGATTGTGAGTAGACAGGAAGAAACTTTGACCATAATGTTATGTGAAGAGGAGAGAAAAGAAAGGAGAGAATTGAAAGTCTTAGATAACAGTGTAGTTTGGAAAAAAATTTCTGCCTGGGCAATGCGAAGTCCTGAACAAAAATTGCCAATTGGAAGATTCTTACATCTATATGAATGGCCTAAGTCCTACCTTTGCCATGACGAGTCATTTCCAGGGAAAGCCTGGAGAAACTGGAATCAGAGGATTAGAAATAGAGATGTCAATCAGCTGCAAGGTCTGTTGGAGTTAGTTATAAACGGGGTATTTCTATGGCCACACCATTTAGTAGGCTGCTCAATAAATATCACTTTATCTAAAACATCTTTTGTTATTCTGACTTGGCAATCCTCTAATCGTCTTTGTAAATTATTCTTATGTTTAAGATTTTTTTCTTTGATATAAAATTCATACACCACAAAAAATTACCCTTTGAAAGGGTTCAATTCATGGTTTTTAGTGTATTCACCAGGTTTGCAATCATATCAATGTTGGTTTCCAGAACATGTTTATTACACTGAACAGAAACCCTGTATCCATTAGTAGTCACCCCCTCACTTCCCACTCTTCCCAGGAACTGGCAACTACTAATTTAGTTTCTGTCTCTATATTTGCCTAAAATTTCATATAAATAGAATCATACAATATATGGCCTTTTATTTGCGGCTTTTTTATTTAACATAATGTTCTTACCATTCATCTGTATTACAGTATGCAATTTATTCCTTCATTCCTTTTTGTGGTTGAATAAAATTCCATTGCATGATTATACCGCCTCTTGTTTATCCCCTCATCTGTTGATGCAGTTCCTACTTTTCGGCTGTTCAGAATAGTGCTATGAATATTCATGCACAAATTTTTGGGTACACATGTATTTTCAGTCTTCTTGAGTATAGTCTCAACAGTGAAATTGCTACATCATGTGGTAAAGACATGTTTAACTTTTGGAGAACCTGTTAGACTCTTCTACACAGCAAATATACCATTTTATATTCCCACCAGCAAAGTATGTGGCTTCCAATTTCTCTAGATCTTCATCATCACTTATTTTCCCCCTTTCTCCCCTTTTTAAAACCAATGGGTATGAAGTGGCATCTCCTTGTGGTATTGATTTACATTTCTACAATGGCTAACAATGTTAAACAACTTTTCATGTGCTTACTGACCATTTGTATATCTTATCTGAGAATTGTCTATGCAAATCTTTGGTGTTTTTTTCATTGTTAATTTTCTATTTATTATTGAGTTGCAAGAGTTCTGAATACAAGTAAATTTTGCAAACAAATCCCATATGATATTTATAGTTTCCATATACCTTTTCCCACCCTATGAATTCTTCTCCCTTCTCACTTGATGGTGTCCATTTCAATATAAACATTTTTAATTTTAATGCATTGCAATATTTTTTCTTTTGTCAGTTGTGAAACTTGTGACAAAAGAAACAAGAAACAATTATTTAATACAAGGTTATGAACATGGGTGATCATTTTTTCTTCTAAAAGTTTGATGATTTTAGCTCTTGCAGCTAGGTCTTGATCCATTTTCAGTTAACTTTTTTGTGTGTGTACGGAGTCCAACTTTATTAGTATTTTACATATGGATACTCAATTACCCCAGCACAAATTATTGAAAAGAATGTTTCTTTCCCCTTTGATTGTCATAGCACCCTTACGGAAAATCAAGTGACAATAGATGTATGGGTTTATTTCCAGACTCTCAATTCTGTTCTTTTTTTTCCACCATTAAGTTTATTGAGACATTTTAGGTATGAAATACGTTTACATACTTCATGGGGACTTTGTACCATTACATGAGTATATTGGTTCTTATTTTTCCCCCCTTCCCCTGCCCTCCCCTCACCCCCTCCACCCCTCCCCACTTGCAAAGATCCCATTTCCATTTTTTCCCTTTCTCATATTTTTCCCCTCTTTCCCCTCCTCCCACCTCCCCCGCCCCCCTAGAGCTTTACTTCCTATTACACAATATCAATTACACATTCTTAAAATTAAAATATCAAGACCTAGGAGACATTACCACAGATTTTACAGAATTTCAAAGGATATAGAAAGCATATTTCAAAAATCTTTATTGAAATAAATTTGACAACTTCTAAGAAGTACCTTGGAAGACAAATTAATGAAACTAACTCTGGAGGAAATATAAAATTTGAAGAGCACCTATTAAAGAAAGTATATTCCGAGCTTGAAAACCTACCTATATGACAACAGCAGGCTCATAAACATTTTAACTGATAAATTATATCAAACATTTAAAGCAGAAAAAAGAAGGAACACTTCTCCCCTCATTTTAGGAACTCAACATTGTGCTAATCCTAAAACTGGATAAAGATAATAGAAGAAAAAAGTATGAACATAGAAATTTGTTTAACAAAACAAACTATTAAAAGTCAGATCTGGCAGGATGTAGAAAGTGGTTTTATTATAGGGATGTCAGTGTTGGTTCAGCATTGGAAGATCCACCCCCAAAACTAATCATTTTAACAGAGGGAAGGAAAAAGCCATATGATCCTGTGAGTAGTTGGAGAAAAAGTATTGGACTAAATTCCACAGCTGTTCATGGTAAAAGCTATCAGGAGACTAGAAGTAGAACAGAACCTTCTCAACAGATTAAAGACATGTACTCCGTAATTCCAGTGAGAACGCCTTATATGAATGGAGAAGATACAATGCTTTCTCCTTAAGGTGGGGAACAAGTGAATTTTTGGATTGTTTTCTCGAGGTCTATGAAATATGCTGCTGGGATCTCAATTGGAATTGCATTAAATCTATATAGGAGTTTTGGAAGTATGGCCATTTTCACTATATTAATCCTTCCTACCCAGGAGCAGGGGATGTCTGTCTATTTTCTGATATCATCTTCAATCTCTCTTTTCAGAGTGCCATAGTTATTGTTGTTGTTTTTTTGTTGTTTTTTTTTTTTGGTACCAGGGATCAAACTCGGGTCCTTGTGCTTGCACAGCAGGCAGTGAAACCACTGAGCCAAATCCCCGGCCCAATCCAAAAATTCATTTGGAACAAGAAGAGACCCAGAATAGCAAAAGCAATTCTAGGTAACACAGACATGGCAGGGGGTATCACAATCCCCAACCTGCAACTATACTACAAAGCTACTGTGATAAAAACAGCATGATACTGGCAAAGGAACAGACTTGAGGAGCAGTGAAACAGATTAGAAGATGCAGAAACAATGCCAGACACACTCAGCCCTCTCATCTTCGATAAAGGAGCCAAATATCCTCACTGGAGGAAAGATAGCCTCTTTAATAAATGGTGCTGGAAAAATTGGGCTTCAACTTGCCAAAGATTAAAACTAGACCTGTATCTCTCATCATGCACTAAACTAAAATCAAAATGGATTAAAGATCTAAATATTAAAATAGAGACGCTGAACCAGTTGGAACAGAGGTTAGGCAGAACCCTTGAAGACATTGGTGTAGGAAAAGATTTTAAGAACAAAACCTCAGTTGCCCATGAACTAGCACAAACAATCAACAAGTGGGATCTCTTCTTATTAAAAGGGTTCTGCACAGCAAGAGAAACCACCAGGAGTGTGAAGAGACAACCCACAATGTGGGAAAAAATCTTCACCTGCTCTTCCTCAGACAAAGGTCTACTATCTAGAATCTATAAAGATCTAAAGAAATCAGACCCCTCCAAATATATAAAGACCCAATTTGAAAGTGGGCATCTGAAATGAACAGACATTTCTCAGACAAAGAAGTAGAAAGAGCAAATAAACATATGAAAAAATGTTCAACATCACTGGTCATTCGAGAGATTCAAATGAAAACAACACCGAGATTCCACTTCACCTCAGAAAGAATGGCTGCTATCATGAAATCAAGCAATAATAAATGCTGGCGGGGCTGTGGGGAAAGAGGAACCCTGCTCCACTGCTGCTGGGAGTGTAGACTGGTACAAGCACTGTGGAAATCAGTATGGAGATACCTCAGAGAACTAGGACTAGAAGTCCCATTTGACCCTGCTATTCCACTGCTGGGGATCTTCCCCAAAGAATTAAAAGAATCATAGCACAGTGATATATGTGCACCCATGTTCATAGCACCACAGTTTGTAATAGCTAAAACTTGGAAACCCAAATGCCCACCAACTGGAGTCTGGATAAAGAAAATGTGGGTTTTTTTATAAAATGGAGTACTACTCAGCCATAAAAAATGAGAAATTAGAGACATTTATAGCTAAGTGGATGCACATTGAGGCAATACTCTTAAGTGAAATAAATAGGACACACATGTGTAACTACCAAATAGTTTCTCTGGTGTGAGAAACTGAAAGTGTAAATATGGACTAAATGTATAATAGGTAATGTGAAATAGGAAGAAAAGGGGCAAAGGGGAAGGAAGTGGGAGAGCTGGGGAAAGGATAGAAGGGAATGGGATTAATATGAGAAAATGGAAAAATAGGAACAAAATCTTTGTAAATAGGGAGGAGTGGAGGGGTTGAAGGGAGGGCTGGGCAAGGGTGACAAATAAGAACCAAGAGAGACTATGTAAAGGTGCAAATTTCCAATGATGAATGTCATTATATTGTATACCTTAAATGTACCAATGATTAGAATGAATAATTGATAATGTAAAATAGGAAGAAAAGGTCCAAAGGGGTAGGGGTAGTGGGAGGGGCAGGGGAAAGGAAAGAAGGGAAAGAAAAAATGATGAGAAATGGAAGAAATGTAAATAAAGTCTTTGTAAATAGGGAAGGGTGGAGGGGGTGAAGGGAGGGCTAGGAATGGGGAAAAAATAAGAACCAAGATGCAGTATGTAAAGGTACAATTCCCAATGAGAAATGTAATTGTGTTGTATACCTAAAATGTACCAATAAAAGAATTTAATACAAAAAAAATGGAGAACAAGGGCAGATATGCTTATTCTTTATCTGTCCATTAAACTTTGAAACCTAGGCCCCCCCAAAATAGTCTGGCAATAAAATGACACAATTAGGATAGGATTGGCAAGGTAGAAGTAAAATTTTTATATGTAGATGAAATGATCATCTACAGAGAAAATACTAAGAAATCTCTAGGAACCCCTAGAACTTGTATTTGAATTTAGCAGGATTAGAAAACACAAGGTATATATTAAAAATTCAGGTCTCTGTACACTTGCTATAAATGAAGAATTGGATATTGAAATTTAAAAGTTATGTAGGAGTACAAAGGACTTAGAAAAGTTTAAAAAAACTGTTGAAAGACGTTTAGTACCTAATTTTAAGGCTTCTTCTAAAGCTACAGTAATTAAAGCAGTGTCGGTGTAAGGAAAGACATATAGATCATTTGAATAAAACAGAGAATCTAGAAATAGAACCACACATATATGGTCCACTGAGTTTTGAAAGATTATTTAACATTAACATTTTATAGAATATTAACTCAATTCAAGAGCCAAAGAGAAGATAATGTTTTCAGCAAATAGCACTAGAACACCTGGTATCCGTATATAAAAACTTAACCTCAACCCTTTATTTCCATACATAAAAATAATTTGAAAGGATCTATGAACCTAAATATGAAAGCCTAAAAGTATAAAACTTTAAGAAGAAATTATAAGGGAAAATGCTTATGAATTTAGGGTAGGCAAGAATTAGCTAGGATACAAAAAACAAGATGTATAAAAGAAAAAAATTGATAAATGAGATTCCATCAAAATTTAGAACTTTAAATGACATCATTAAAATGAAAAGTAGTCCTTAAACAGACCATATTTACAATGCATATAACCTATGACCAGAATATATAAAGAACTCTTACAGCTCATTAATAGGCAACCCAATTAAAATGTAGAAATAAGAAGATGATAAATAGCCAGTATAGCACAAGAAAAGGTGTGCAACTCTAGAATCAGAAAAATACTAATCAGTACAATAACAAGATTGAATTATACACTCATTAGGGAGATGAAGTTAAAAGTTTTAAAAGCCTTGTCATGACTTTTTCTTTTTGTTGGATTCTCCCCCTTTGCGTTTAATTTGTCACGCCCAACAAATTCATTCTGCTGGGCTTCCTGGGGTTTTGATCCTCATTGTCTTTTCCTAGGGTATTGTCTAAATTTTTTTGGAGTGCTGGTTTGGTATTCATGAAGTTCCTGAGGTGCTCTTTGTCATGAAAGTATCTTATTTGTCCATCAGTTTTGAAAGATAGTTTTGCAGGGTACATCAATCTGGGTTGGAAGCTGTTGTCCTTTAGGGCTTGAAATACATCACTCCAAGCTCTTCTTGCCTGGAGGGTTTGCATTGAGAAGTCTGCTGTGATTCTGATGGGCTTTCCTTTGTATGTGATTTGTTTCTTTTCTCTCACTGCTTATAGAATTTTGTTCTTCTGTTGGATTTCTGGAATCCTAACTATTATATGCCTATGTGTAGATTTTTTTTGATCAAGGCTAGCTGAAGTCCTATATGCCTCATTTATCTGTATGTCAAGTTCTTTTCCCCTCCTTGGGAAGTTTTCTGCCATTACTTCTGTGAACAGTTTTTTTTATGTCATCTGCACTCTCTCCTGTTTCTTCATTGATTCCAATCAGTCTTATGTTATTCTTGTTTGCATCATCCAGCAGCTGCTGGATTGATTTCTTGTGTTCCCTTACAATTTTAAAGCAATTTTTCTTTTCATGGTCCCTAGTTGCAATCTTATCTTCTATATGTGAAATTCTGTCCTCACATTGGTTCATTCTGCTGCACAGACTTTCGATGGGGTTTTTAATCTCCTGGAAATCTGTTTGCATCTGTTTTATGGATTCCATTTGTTTCCTATGTTGAGATTCCATCATTTTCCTCAGATCCTCTGTTTTTTTCTCTGTGTCCTCTCTAGATTTATTAGTCATGTCTTGCACTATGAGCACAATCTTCACTGTTATCTGAATAATTATTTCTGATTTCATTTTTCCCAGGTCCTCTTTTGTTGCCAGTTCAGACAGTCCAGGTGGTAGAGTATCAGATTGTTCCATCTCGTTTCCCTTTTTGCTGTAGGTGATCTGGAAGTCTATTTTTGAGGCTTGTTTATGTGTCTTCTCATTTCCACCTTGGGGGGGGGGTGCTTCTGGTGCCCACGCGGCTCACCTTCTCTGCCCTAGGAGCGTGGAATGGTGGCTGGGGAGCTTCCTTCTTGGTGGCAGGACTGGCTCAGCTTCTCTCAATTCTGTTCTTTTGATCTATATGTCTATCCTCATGTGAGCACCATATTTTCTTGATTACTGTGTCTTTGAATTAAGTTTTGAAATTGGAACATATAAATCCTCCAATTTTGCTCTTCTTCAAGATTACATTGGTTATTCTATGTCTTTTGGATTAAAATATTAATTTTAGGATAAACTTGTAAATCTCTGCAAAAAATGGCACCTGAGATTTTTATAGGGATAGCATTGAACCTATTGAACAGTTTGGATGGTATTGTGGGCTCAACAATCTATGTATATAGGGTATCTTTCCATTTGTTTAGATGATCTTTCATTTTTTTCAACAGTGTTTTTTAGTTGTAGGAATCGGTGTATGAATTTATCCCTAACAGGTGGGGGTGGGGGCAAGAATGAGAATTAAAGACAAAAGACACAAAGATAATTTGGAAGAGGAGGACCAGGGGACTCTTTGGCTCTAGTGGACCAAAAAAAATAAACCCTGAACTGATAATGCTCCTCACTTTGATTAGACTGGCACAAAGGAGAAGCAAGCAAGCATGTGATCCAGGGTTCAGGGAAGTTTCTCAGGTTCTCATAATTTACAGATTGCACTTGAATGTGTATTTTCCTTAATTAGACTTCAGCTACAGTTGTTTCTCTCCTTGAAACTGGTTGAGGCAGGCAAGCTAGCGAGCAGCCCATGAGGGCGGGGAGGAAGGGTGGGTTGCTATCGCCTCCCCTGCATCCAGAGCATTCAACCTATGCTCCGGACTCACATTTGATTTGCCACATATAGTTTTCAGTATACAATTCTTGCATTTATTTTGTTAAATTTACTCCCAAGTATTTTATTCTTTTTAATACTATTCCAAAGGAAATTTTCTTAATTTTGTTTTTTACTTATTCAGTGTTATTGTTTGAAAATACAACTGATTTTGTGTGTTTATCTTGTATACTGTCACCTTGTTGAACACATTACATATTATCTCTAATAGTATTTTTTGTGGATTGCTTATGATTTTCTGTATACAAGATCATATCATCTGCAAATAGAGACAGTTTTACTTCTTCTCCAGTCTGCATGCCTTTCATTTCCTTTTTTCTTGCCTAATTACTCTGTCAAAACTTTCAGTTCATTGTAAAATAGAAGTGATGAGAACATATATCCTTGTCTCATTCCTGGTATTTGGGGAAAGCTTTCAGTCCTCACCATTAAGTATGATGTTAGCTGTGGGTTTTTTTAAATGTCTTTTATCAGGTTAAGGACTTTCTTTCCACTCCTAGTTTTTTGGGTGTTTGTTGAGTGTCATGAAAGTGTTAGATTTTTTTTCTGAATGCTTTCTTTATCTATTAAGATGATCATGTGATTATTCTCCTTTGATTAATATGGTGTATTATATTAATTGATTTTGGATCTTAAACCAATCTTGCATTACTGGGATAAATTTCATTTGGTCATGATGTAGAAAAAGGTCTTCCAGAACTGCTTCAGAGAGTGGTAAGAGCAATGGGACAAGTATATTCAAAACGAGGGTGGATACTTTGAGGAAGATTAATGGCAATGTGTCTCTTACTGTAATAAATTGTTTTAAATTTAAACATTCACTGTATTTTCTAATTATACCTTATATATATGATTTCAGTTATTTTTCAATGGTTGCCCTAGGGATTGCAATTAACATTTTAATTTATAATAACTTAATTTGGGTTAGTATCAACTTAACTTCCAAGATATCCAAATGTTTTGCCTCTATATAACTCTGTTCTCTCATCTTTCATTTGAGTTATTATTAGCCTACAAATTATATCTTTTTACATGATAAAGCCTACCAATACAGTTTTACAATTTTTGCATTATGCAGTTGTTTTTAAATGAGGTAGTAGGGAAAAAATTATAAAATATCTTAATACTATTTTTTATTTACCTATAGAGTTATCTTTACCAGTACTGCTTATTTACTTCTTCATATGGATTCACTTTGTCCTCTGTTATTTTTCATTTCAGTCTGTAAGCTTCCCTTTAATATTTCTTATAGGGCAGTCTACTGGCAACAGATTTTCTGGGTCTTTGTTTATCTGAAAATGTCTTAATTTCTCCTTACTTTTGAAGCATAGTTTTGCTGGTGAATTTTTGGTTGACATTCTTTTTCTGACTTCACTCTAAATATGTCAGTCAACTGCCTTCTGCTGTCCATAGTCTCCGATCATGGAGCTATTAATCTTACTGAGCATCATTCATATATAAAGAGTTCATCTTTTTTATTGCTTTCAAGATTGTCTCTTGGTCATGGTCTTTGGACAGTTTGGTTACCATATATCTAGTTATGGATCCCTTTCAGTTTATCTTCATTTAGTGAACTTCCTTAATAATGTCAATTAATGTTAATTTTTATCAAATAGGGTAATTCTGAAGCCATTATTTGTCCTCTTCTCTCTTTCTGGAAATCCTCCTTATACAGGTTTGTATATTCAATAGTGTCCCACATGTCTCTGAGATTCCATCCCTTTTTCTTAGTTCTTTTTTCTTCTACCTTCTCAAATATGCTGCTGAATCCTCCCCACAAGTGAATTTTTTATTTCAGTTATTGAATTTTTCAATTTCAGAACTTCTATTTGATTCCTTTTTATAATCTCTATTTGTTTATATTCTTTATTTAGGAGACATTATTTTTATATATTCCTTAGGTTCTTTAGATATGATTTTCTTTACTATTTTGAATATATTTACAATTGCTTGTTTAAATTCTTTGTTTAGTAAGTCCACCAGCTAGGCCCACCATCTAGGCTTATTTAGAGACAGTTCCTATTGACTGCTTCTTTTGTCCATATGTGGACCATATTTTGTTTTTTCATATGTTTCATGATGTTTAGTTGAAAACTGATTACAGACATTCCTCATTTAACCAGAGTTTTGTTATTGCAACTAGGTTGTTAAATTAATTGGTCACTAAATGAGGAATTGTATATAGTATGTTCCTTACAATATTTGGAACAAAGAAATGATCAAAAGAAACTCCAACATGATGTCTTTGCTTTTATTTGCATAACTCTTACACACAGTACTGAAATGTGTAACAAAATGAAACTATAGTACTGTACTATACAGTACAATCAACAAAACTTACAGTACTATATAAACAAAGTGTACTGTACAAAAAAAGACATTGAGGTTGTATAAACAAAATGTCAAAACAAAACAAATAAAAAGACAAGTCATAAGTTCAAATAACACACTTCAGTCATAAGACCAAACAGGCATTAAACAAATGGGTTGTTAAACAAGGAACATCTGTACTTTCAATGGTATAATGTGGGAACTGGAAATCAGACCTGTCTCCTTTCCCCAGCTTTCTAGAGTTTGTTGCTATTTCTGTTTGTCATTGAATTAATTCTATGGAAGTCTGTATTCATTGTTGAATGTGCCAACTCAAGTGTTTGTTACATTAGCTTGTCAGCTAATAATTGGCCAGAGACTTCCTTAAAAACTTTGAACCATAAGTCTTCTGGCCTTTGCTCTGCGTATATGTGGATGACACCTTCAAGGCTCTGCCAGCAAGTTTACTTAGTTTTCACAGAGTTTCAAGGACAGCCACAGTGAGGATTAGGGCCTTCTTTTTCCTGAACATTCATATAAGTCTAAGTAAGTGTGTGTGTGTGTGTGTGTGTGTGTGTGTGTGTATGTGTGTGTGTGTCCTTCTACATTTGCAGTAATGTGTCAGAGCTTTTCAGTGCCCTCTGGGAACATCTCATTTTTAAGCTTATCCTTTTAAGGTTTTTGGTCATCTCCTTGTTAGCCACAACTGTTATCACTACCTTAGGCAGTTTCAATGTTAAATAATTGCTGCTTTTTTTTCCCCACAAATATACCTAGGGATAAGTATTATTCTCATAGAATGAATTCTGAGTCAGCCAACTAAAGGCAAGTGAAGGTTTCCATGGAACTGGCTAAGTAGTCAATAGTGACACTTCTGTGAGGATAGAGCTTTGGGGGAGCACCAAGTCTATTCTCTGCTAATGGTTGCTAAGCTGCTGGTTTTCATAGCTACCCCAGGATTGGGGAGAGAGAAATGGAAATAAAGTACATTAAAATGCCACAAAACTCACTGTTCTTACTGAGATTCAAATGTTTCTCTTGAATAAATGTTCATTGTATTGTTGCAAGACTGGTTAATTTTCAGAGTTCTGAAATACTTGGATTTTGACAACTTTTGATGTTTTTCTCACTGTCTTTATGGAGAAATAAACTTTCAGTGGTTTTTATTCTCTTACTTTGGAAGATCCCTTCTCTTCACTTTTTTTTACCCTCTTTTATTTCTCTGTTATCCAAGGTAACAGGGAAAGTTAGCCAAATTCACACATGGATGTTAAGACGGAATATTTCCACAAGTACATCAAGAAGATACACTGTCTCTTTTACTTTCTTCCTCATGAATCTTTCTTTTACTGTGCCTCTCCACTATATATGAAATCAGTGTTTTGCATAAATAAAAATATGCTATTTGTTATAATTTCAAGGAAATGAAGAAAATGTTTAAAACATTAAATTCTTTAAATAAGAGCCTCACGAAATTCTTTTTTGACCATCTATTGTCAGCAGCACATTCAAGGATGCCAAACCTCATTATATCAAAATTTAATATTGTTAATAGAAAGGTAAAAGATCTAGGTGGCCCTGAAGACTCCTTTCCATCTCCTTTCAGTTGTCTAGCAAGCACGAGGCTCAATAGATCTAAGGTAGCTTAGTGGAAGACAAGACTGGTACCAGAGGCTACACTATGAGCTTCCTCTTGTTATTAAGGCCACAAGGAAGTTCCACTGTCAGAGTTACTTAGATATTCTCTGCCTCCCTTTCCTAAAAATATTTAGAGTATTATAAGTTTAAGATGTGTTTAGTGAAATGTTTTATGCCTGACCTAAAAACACCTTTCAGGGAAGCATATCGCTTTGACACTTTTGGAATTGATAGTTTGCAGTCCCAGATTCCCCAATTTTGTAAATACACTCCAAAGCACTAATGTTGCATGTGTCTATGATGATAATTACAGGAACAAAGTATTAATAAAGGAAAGGAAGGATTTGTAAAGCAGTTGTATATCATTTGTATTCATTTTAAAGAAATTCAAGGAAATGTATTTCTCAAGCATCTAAGTTTCATCTCTAAAACATATAAAATTAAAATATGTGGTTTTGTGTAAATTTTCATGACTCTGTACTTGACGAATCAAATGAAAGACAATCCCACTCATTACCTTTGTTTATTTCAGACAAGTGGGATTGTCACTGTAGTAAAACTGTCACAGAGAAGACTAAAAGCTATAAAAATGTTCATGAACAAGACACATGAGAAAGTATGGAGCTCAAACATAGTAAAGTAGCCTCTGTAGGTCAAGTGTCCCTTGGATTGATGCTATGCAATAAATAGAATTAGAGCAACTCAGAAGTCTTAATGGTTGGTATTCATGTTAAACCCTTATTATTGTAGGTCTCTTATTTAGCATGCTTTAGTTAATATTTTAGCAAACTGACTTGACTTCCCCTTTCTAGCTGTATGTATACAGTCCCAGGTCCTGTTGTGAGGTGTACCTTTATTCCAGAGATTTATGAAGGTGGCTACGGCATCCTACAGAGAAGTGGTGGACCTAGTTGAAACCTCTAGGATACAATTTTACCTGTGCACTATCATCAGCAAGTTTGCCAGCTAGTATGTATTCTCTTCCGCACCTCTCCAAATCTCTCAATGCTGTCACGGTCCAAAACAGTAAGCATCTAGGAGCTAAGCAGTTAAACAAAGCATGTCTCACCTTGGTGTTTTTAATAAAAGAAAAATCTTTATAAGAACTGATATTTATCCAGAGCCTTCTATGTGCCATATACTCTTTAACATTATAGTATTGTACCCTCAAAAGTCTCTGTGAAATGGGGTTTATTTCTCCCATTTTCATTATTACATTTATCTATAGTCTCACAGCTAGTAAATGTTGACCAAGACTAAGCCAGTAACAACAACCACCAAAACATATTTGCTTGGTTATGAAATTATGAAGTTTTTACTACATGATGCTATATGGTAGACATCACCATACCATTCAACAGTCATCTCAGAATCACAAGCTACTTCCCTCAAAGTGTCACCAATTCCTAGGGGTAATATACCTCATCGCTCTAATTATACAACTTGAGGAGATGAAGTATAGAAAATGTGTTCTTTGGGGCTGGGGATTTAGCTCAGTGGTTTCACGGCCTGCTGCACAAGCTCAAGGACCCGAGTTCGATCCCCCATACCAAAAAAAAAAAAAAGAAAGAAAAGAAAATGTGCTCTTTGGTTGCTGTATCTTAATTTCTGATAACAGAATGTTTTAATTGAGAGAAAGGAGAATATGATGAAGTGTCCCCAGACAAGAGTTTGAAGGCAAGTTCTTTAATAGGTCATGATAAACTTAAGGAACTCCTGAAATTTAGAATATATCCCTGTTCACTACAGTGTAAGAATTGACAGGCAGTTCTGCTTGCTAATTACACACTCTCATTTCCTTTTATGACTGAAAGATTTGTTTGATAATCTTCAAAGATATACTGAAGCCATTAGGGGATTATTAATCCCCCAGTCCTGGGGGGCTGGAGATTCTCCTGCTGGGGTTCCAGCTTTGAGTCCCATTGATATTGACTTAGTTCCTTAATCCCCTAATTAAAAGACAACTTCAAATAATGTTTCACAGCTGGAGGCTTTTGGAAAGCTCCAGGGATAGAAAAGCTTTCCCCAGCAGAAAAAGTAAAGAATAGAGTGTCTATCTGTGTGAACCAAAGTTCAGACTAACCTCTTTTTAAAATTTCATTTATTTATTTATCTATTTTATTTGTACATGTTTGTAGTACCTAATGTTTACATTCCTCATGTGGAGTTGGTATATGTACATAACATATCTTAATTTCTCTTTTCATCCCCTTTCCCTTCCTTCCCTCCTCCTTCCTATTTCCTATCATTTTTTATTTTGCTTTTTATTTATAATTTGCATTTCTCATATAAGAGAAGCCATGTGATATTTAAGCGTGTGTGTCTGATTTATTTCACTTAACATTATGGTCTCAAGGTGCATCCATTTTCCTACAAACGACTTGAGTGACCTCTTGAAACAAATTATCAAATACATATAACCTGAAGCACAAAAATCAATTTTTGTTTGCAAAGCATGAAGAAAGAAATATCTGTCCCCAATTGTTCTTTGAATTCCTCACTCTTGACCTCTCTTGATCCTACCTCCACTTGATAATACTTAAGCTACCAGCAAAGCAATTGATGATCATTCAATGACAATGAGAAACCAGATTATGTATACGTTAAAAGTTCTGTCCCAAAACTAATGATCAGTTTTTAGTTAATGACAAGTCTTCATCAATGATGGTTAGTATGTTGAGAAAAGTATGTTAGTTTAGTCTTGAAAAAGTTAAATTTTAGGTGCCTTGGCAAAACCAAAAGTGCCCAGAAGGTACTTGGATAAATGTGTAATATAGAGTTCAAGACTTAAGAGCCTGGTGCTGTTACAGATGTGGGAGACACCTATTTGGATATGCAGTTGTAGATACAAGGAACATGCAGATATTAGTTTGGCTTCTCACATTGTAGCCTCATTCATTGTCTCCACCACACTTCTATATAGACGTTAGTTCTGTTATTTATTATACCAATACAGAAAACCCCACACTTTATAGATTTGCTCATGCTGTAGTTTTGTCTGATTTTTTTTAATTGTTTCTCTGCCAGGTAAATTCTTCCTTATATTTCAAAAACCAGTTTAAACCAACTTCCTTTGTGAAGTGGTTTTCCAAATACCATTCTTAACTCATAGAGAACTGACTTCTTTTTCTCTGATCTCCTACTGTCTTGCACATCCTTCCATTAGGGTGCTTATCACAGCCCACTGTCATTGTTGGTGAGTTTCCTGAAGGTCTGACCCTTTAAGCTTCTCCCCACACCCTCTGAACAGGTGAGGCCAGATTTGGGTTAATATTCATGTACAGATTCTTTCCAGGTATCAACATTTTTCAGCAAAAATGAAAAGACCCTTTTCATTCTTTCTCATTCGCTTCATACAAGATTCACTCCTTCACTGTCTAGCACTTAAAAAGCCCAAACCAATAGTCATTCTTGAACAAGTAGAGTTCTAGAAGTTCTAGTGAAGCCTAGAAGTAAAATCTAATATTGAGAACAAAAATATCAACACAGGCACAGTCTAATGATTAACAGTATTTTATTCAGATACTTTTGTCTTCTAATACAGAGACTTTTTAAAGAACTAACCCTGGAGATAGCATTAAGTTTCTTTTTACAGTTTCCTGTATTTGAACATTTAGCTAATCTAGAATTTTCAGGCAACTGAAGATGTTGAAGTCACTTGTCCAGGGGTATTTTATTTTGTCTTGTTCTATTTTGCTTGTATTGATTTTCCTCCTACACTACCCTGCAACTGGTCAACCCTGAGGTTTCTGTCTGCCTCACTGGCCCTCACTTCAGGGGCAGACACATTGCAGGAATATGTGTTTTCTCTAACAGAGCAGTTCTCTTTAATCCTCACCCTACATAGTCAATATTTTTTAGCTCATGAAGATTTCTTTGAATTCACTTTGAGTCTCACATTTGGAACCAAGATACCACTGAGGAGGGAGCCTTGAGGAGCCTTGAGGAGGGAGCTGTAGTCCTTTACATGAAACTCACTTAAATACCTACATCTTTCTATGCCCTTGATCTTTGTAAAATAGCAAGATAATTTTCTAGTTACCTTGTTAGTTTAGCTGAATCATGAATGTAAGGAGATCTATTTTCTTAGTTAAATTAAGCTATCAGGTAGTTGACTTTTATATTTTAAGTATTTTTCATTGAAGTTTAGATGTCAGTTATATTTATTTTATTTTCTCAGACACCTATTTTGTTTTCCTGCAATGTCTTTTTCTTTGAGTCAGGATGTTTTCAATATTTTCACTATGGGGGTCAAAATATTGTTATGATTTGAAAGTAAGAAGATATTACACACAGACAAAAAAATAAACTTTGGAAATATTTGAATTATTTCTCAATTGCCCTTTGGTTTTCAATAAAATGAATGTCATTAAGAAATAAAAGCCATTTTTCTTTTCTGTTATGCATTGGGATACAGTAAATGTCTTGGCAACACACATACATATCCACCAACACTCCTGTCAGATACTCACTTGTGTGAGGTGATTGATAAGAGCATTTTTCATTTTGTTGAAAGGAGTTAGCATCTGTATGTGGACGGTCAGCCCAGCCCTGGCCTCTACCTATACAGAAAGCGGGTTGAGCGTAGGCCAAAGGAAATATTTAGTGAGGAAACTTGTGACAATGTGAACCCAAGCAATATAGTCTCAGGACTCATGGATCAAAATGCTCCACAGAGCTTCGCAGAGAGTATTCTTCCGTTACTCAGAAAGCATTGCACCCTGAGAGCCAGTTATTAGCCTCTTTCAAGTGGCTTCCAAGCAGTGGGCTTTGACAATCTTAAATGAAAGATTAAGTTGCCCTAGAGACTGAGTGTTGGGGGAAAGACTCATAGGTGTCTGTGTCCTTACATCATGTGCATGGTAGTGCTCGCTTCGGCAGCGCATATACATCAGGTGCGTGATATCTAGGGACCACTAAATTGATACAAAATCATTTGCACTCTAAAGCTGTGAAGGACTGAGAATAGTCACATTACAGATGTTTTTCCAAACACATCTGGTTACTAATTCAAACACATGAGGAAGGTCACTCCATATCTTGGTTAGGCTCAAACTGAAAATCTAAATATTGGTCTTTGATACCTCTGTTCAGATTTTTCTAGACTCAAGAAAGGTGATTAATTCAACTTTGGGATGGATATACATATCCTCCTGACTTTGTTGGTGAGACCAGGGTCTAGAATGAAAGAAGTGGTCATCCTACCTCCATCCTGCTCAGATATGTTGGAGAGGACTGTTCTATACTGGCTTTCACATTTAAAAGGTACATAACCAGCAGGGCTGTGTCTAGCACTAGCAGGATATGAACAGCAAGGCATGCTATAGAAGAAGTAGCTGAAGAGATTAGAGATAAATTGGGAAAAAATGATCCCACATGGAAGATCCTAGGGAATGTGCTCATGATTGCCACATATTTCAAGGGCTGTCAGACAATGAAATCCATGCTCTTTGGCTATAAACCATGGGACTGAGAACAAAAGATGATAATTATTAGCAAATAAACCAAGCTGCCACAAAATGGAATGGAATATTTTGTAGGTAATGAGTTTCCTGTCATTGAACTATTCAAGTTGAGATTACATCCCTGTTTGTCAGATGTGTTGAAGAGAAAGTGAGTGAAGCAGGATCACTGACAGTTCATACAAACACCTATGTGAAAATTAGAAAGCAAACATGCACAATGAGGCTAAATGTCAGCCCTATGTATTCATTTTTAGGGGACTTCTGTGCAGGGAGAACCTGTGCAGCCACCCATGGGTGTATCTATCATCTGACCATGTCCAGTTTCAGTAGTAATCAATGGAAAGTAAGGAAACCATAGTGAATAAAAGGGCCCTCATAAATAAGAGGGGAGTGACTGCAGGACCTTTCTGAAAGAACTGACCCTTTAAGCCAACGGTATACCTCAAAACACAGAAATAATTTGAACTCTTTCCTTTGTAATTAAATTCACAACACCAGATTGCTGAAAAAAATAAAGGGATGTTGTCATGTGCAGAATTTGCTGTGAAAGTTGTGATGCTTTTAAAAAAATATTGACTATGGCCTAGATAATATACTAAACATCAGCATAATAATATCTCCACAATAGCTATTTAAGTACTAGTATTATACTCACTTTACAGATGCAGTGTAAGTAGCTTGCCTGAGATCACTTTGCTACAAAGTGACAAAGGGGCATTTGAAGAGGTATGTCTGACTCTCAAACTTTTTGTGGTCTGAATTATAGCACAAAATTACTTTTTTAAAAGAAATGAAGCAAAGTTTCAAAAGCTCTCACTCCATGTCACAATTCTGTACTATAGTAGGATATTAGGATTTGAAAGTTTTCACTGGTGCAATAGCTAGAATATGATTATATTCATAGCATGAATGTTTGTGTCCTTGAAAGATTCACATGTTGAAACTGAAGCCCCACTTTGAGGCTATTTGCAGGTAGGGCCTTTGGAAGATGATTAGAGCATGGGGTAAGCCCTCCTGAAAAGGATTAGTACCCTATAAGACAGAGCCCACAAAACTTTCTTGTTCCTTCCACCATGTTTGGACACAGCAAGAAGGCACCAGCCACTGCAGCTGCCAATGCCTTGATCTTGGTCTTCCCAGGCCCTAGAATTGTGAGAAATAAATGGTTGTTGTCTATAAGCCACTCGGTCTATGGCAGTTTGTTGTAGCAACCCAAACAGATTAAGACAACGATGTAAATATCAAGAGTGACAAATCAGCTTCCCTGACTGTCCCACTGAGCATCATGTCTCCCTAGACCTTAATTTATGTACCTGTGTAACATCAAACTGAAGAAATGCAGGGGTCATTTTCAGAAAACCTGTCGACACTATTGCAGCTATATAGATCAGTTCAGGTTTCACTCCTATCTGAACTTTGAGGTAGACTTGGCAACTTAGCAACAGTCATATGATAGGTTTTTCTTTTAAAAATTGACTTGGGCATTTAAAGGTGTGTATTGTTTAATGTCATCGTGTTTATTTTTTATCTCCTCAGCTCGGTGGTGAGCTCTCAAGAGCAAAGATACAATGCCTTGTAAGAGGCAGCACTTCTTCTATGCTGTGTGACGATTTCAGAATGATTTCAATGCAGCATGCAGCTTGAACTACACAAAATTCCAAGATGTTTTAGATTTAAAATGAAACTTTCAGGAATCCCTATTCAGTGTTTTTGTCAGCCTGTCTTCTTTGGGAATTTCTTAAGTAGGGACCTGAGGTTCTTCATTATCAAATCCAGTGGGGGTTTTTCTTCTACTTCCTTTGACTGAAGCGCAGGCTAAAGTGTTATCTTCAGCTTCTTCCTGAAACTCTCTCTGAGGATGACAGCCCCTCCCTTCTTTTTTACTTATTTATTTTTTTTGGTGATAATCCATGATTCTTGCTTTCCTCTTATCAATTAACTCTTTCTGAAAGAAAACAAGAAAAATAGAATAATCTGGCACTTTCGAGTTAGATTTAGGTGAAAATCATATTTTCACTTGAGAAAGTTACTAAGCATCCCTGGGCCTCAGTTTTCTGATCTATAAAATGTAGGAAATATATCCATCTCATAGGATTTAGGTGAAGACAACAAATTAGGTAAAGCATCTGGCTTGGCCCTTGCCACAGTGGGTGATAAATTTGTTTTACCTTTTTTACTTTTTCCTCTTTCCCTATATTAACTGCTCTTCTCCTTCTTTCTTCCCCTGTACTATATCTAGATTGCCCCATATACTTTCTCCCTGAGAAATATTATCTGTTATTTCCACCTTTGTATCATTATTTTCATCCCTGAGGACTGATCTGAGTTCTGGTCCACATGAACAACATGCTCAGCTTGCAAAATATTTGTCATCCATCCCCATCTCCCCAGCCCTCAATCAGACCCTTTCTGCTAACAGTGCTAGACACTGTCACCAAGTAGCACTTCTTGAGTTACCAACATGATATTAATATTTAATATGTAAGGGATGAATGACATCACAAATATATACTGAATTTATCAGGCAGAGGTATTATTTGATTTCTTGATGAGAGCCATTCTTTTTGAAGTAAGGTGAAATTACATTGTTGTTTTAATTTGCATTTCTCTAATGTCCAGCAATGCTGAACACTTTTTTCATGTATCTATTGGCCATTTGTACTTCAGAGAAGTGTGTGTTCATTTCAGTTGCTTATATTTTGATTGGGTTTTTTTATTTTGGGAGGGTCTAATTTTTTTGAGTTCTGTATATATTCTAGATAATAGTTCTCTGTCCGAGTGTAGCTGGCAAAAGTTTTTTTCTCATTTTGTAGGTTGTCTCTTTACTCTGTTGGTTGTTT
The DNA here is from genome assembly GCF_053883595.1 of Heterocephalus glaber. Lineage (NCBI taxonomy): Eukaryota > Metazoa > Chordata > Mammalia > Rodentia > Bathyergidae > Heterocephalus > Heterocephalus glaber. The sequence goes on along the minus strand of NW_028258143.1, from coordinate 57,063,288 downwards.
TCTTTGCTGTGCAGAAGCTTTTCAATTTGATATAATTCTATTCGCTGACTCTTAACATTTTTTATTCAATTGCTATTCTGTTCAGAATGTCCTTACCTATGCCTGTGACTTCAAGTGTTTTACCTACTGTATCTCCAAGCAGGTTAAGCATTTCTGTTTTAATATTTAGATATTTGATTCATTTTTATTTTAGTTTAAAACATGATGAGCAATACAGGTCTGGCTTTAATCTTCTGCATGTGGACAGCCAGTTTTCCTAGCACCATTTGCTAAAGAGGCTATCTTTCCCCCAACATGTTTTTGGTCCCTTTGTCCAAGATCAGATGAGTGACTGTGCCTGGAGCTGTTTCCGCATCCTCTATTCTATTTCATCAATCCACATGTCTGTTTTTGTAATAGTACCATTCTATTTTTATCACTGTAGCTTTGTGATATAACTTCAAATCTGTGGTTGAGATGCCTCTTGCTCTGCTCTTGTTACCCAGGATTGGTCTTGCTATTCTGGGTATCTTCTGGTCTCATATGAATTTTAGGATTTTTTTTTTTTTGGTACCAGAGATCGAACTCAGGACCTTATGCTTGCAAGGCAGGCACGGTCGGTGCCACTGAGCTAAATCCCTGGCCCTAAGATTGTTTTTTTCTAGTTCTTTGAGGAATGCCATTGGTATTTTGATCGGGATTGCATTAAATCTGTATATCAGTTTTGGAAATATGGCCATTTTGACAATATTGGTTCTGCCTATCCAAGAACAGGGAAAACTTTCCATTTTCTGATGCCCTCTTCACTGTGCTTTTTCTGAGTTCTATTGTTTCCATTGTAGAAGTCTTTCATTTCTTTGGTTAGATTAACTCCTAAATACAGTATTTAATTTTTCTTGATGCTATTGAAAATGCTATTATTTTCCTAATTTCTTTCTCATACACTTATGTATAGGAATGCTATTGATCTTTGTGTATTGATTTTGTATCCTGCTACCTTGCTGAATTTGGTTATTAATTCTAGAAGTCTTTCATGGAATTGTTGGACTATGTAAAGGAGGACTATGTTGCCTGCAAATAATGATAATATGATTTCTTTGTTTCCTATGCATATCCTTTTTATTTCTTTCTCTTGCCTGATTGTTCTGGCTAATGTTTTGAGTACTGAACATGAGTGAAGACCATGAATATCCTTGTCTTGTCCCTGAGTTTAGAGGGAAAGCTTTCACTTTCTCCCATTTAATATGATGTGGCCATTGGTATGTCATGAATGGCTTTTATCAGATTGAGGTAATACCTTCTGTAACTATTTTCTTCAGGATTTTTTATCATGAGTGTTGTTGGATTTTGTTAAGAGATTTTTCTGCATCTATTGATATGATCATGTGATTTTTGTCCTTTTTCCTGTTATGTGGTATATTACATTTACTGACTTGTGTATGTTAAACTATTCTTACATCCCTGGGATGAAACCTACTTGGTCATGTTGTATGATCCTTTTTATAGTTTGTTGATTTGCCAGTATCTTACTGAAGATTTTTGCATCTATGTTTATTAAAGAGATGGCCTGTGGTTTTCTTTTGTAGTTGGGTCCTTGTCTGGTTTGGAACCAGAGTGATGCTGGCTTCCAGAAATGAATGTGGAAGTTTCTTCTCTTTTCATTTCATTAAAGAGTTTGAGTAGTATTGCTATTATAACTTTTGAAGTTCTTGTTGAATTCAGTGGTGAATCCATCAGATTCTGGACTTTTCTTAGTTGGTCTTACTGCTTAAATTTCATTGTTTGTTATTGGCTTGTTCAGAATTTTTATACGTTCTTGATTCAGTTTTGGTAATTCATACATGTCTAGGAAGCTATCCATTTCTTCAACATTCTCCAATTTGTTGAAGTTCAATACTTCATAGTAGTTACTAAAGATCTTCTGGATTTGGTAGTGTTTGTTGTGATTTTGCCTTTTTTATTTCTAATTGCATTAATACAAATCTTTTCTCTCCTTTTGACAAGTATGGTTAAGGGTTTATCTATTCTGTTTATTCTTTTAAAGAACCAACTCTTCAATTTATTGAGTCTTTGTATTATTTTTTTGTCTCAATTTCTTTAATTTCCAATTTGATCTTTATGAGTTCTCTCCTTAAACTAGGTTTGTGTTTGGACTGTTGTTATTTTTCAAATATCTTTAGGCTCAATATTAGGTTATTTGAGCTTGCTCTTTTCCTAATGTGAGCAATGATTGCAATAGACTGCCTTCTTAGGACAGCTTTCCTTGTGTACCATAGGCTCTGGTGTGTTGTACTGACATTGTTGATTGGTTCTAGAAATTGTTTAATTTCTTCCTTGATTTCTTCTGCGACCCACAGAGTGTTCAGGAGAGTGTTTAGTATCCAGCTGCTTATAAATTTTCTGTGGGTTTTTTGTGGTTGATTTCTAGTTTTAGTAGACAATGATCTGACAGTATGCATGGAATGACTGCAGTTCTTTTGTATTTATTTAAGCAGGCTTTGTGGGTGAATATGTAGTCTATTTTGAAGATAATTTCATGTGCTGCTGAGAAAAATGTGTATTGTGTTGTAGTAGGGTAGAATACTTTGAGGATATCTATTAAGTCCATTTGTGTGAAGGTGTGGTTGAGCTCTGATATATCTTTGTTGATTTTTGGTTTAGTTGATTTGTCTCTCTGAAAGTGGGATATTGAGGTTACCCACTATGATTGTGTTGAGGTTCATTTATCTTTTATATCTAACAGTGTTTGTTTTATGAAGTTAGGTGCCCCAATATTCTGTGTATATATATTTACAATTGTTAGCTCTTCTTGCTGAGCCAATTCCTTAATTAATATGTAGTGACCTTCTTTGCCACTTCTGATCTATTTTAGTTTGACATTTACTTTGAGAATAAAATTGCTACCTCCGATTGCTTTTGGGGTCTTGCTGCATGGAATATTGTTTACCATCCTTTGATTTTTAGTGTATAAATTTCTTTTTGTAATAGATGAGTTTCTTGAATGCAACAGATTGTTGGATTCTATTTTTTGGATTTTGCCTATCTCAGTCTTTTAATTGAGGAGTTGAGGCCATTTACATTGAGAATTATTACTGAAAAGTATTGCTTTTTTCCTATCACTGTGTTCTTTTTCTGTTGTGAATTCCTTTACTTTTCCTTTTTGTTTAACTATTTGCCTTGCTTGATTATTCATTCTATCTGATTTGTTTGTTTGTTTTGATGGCTTCATTGTTTCTGTCTACGATATTCTTTTGTATTTTTTAAGAGTGATAGTTTTCTGATTGTGTATCTCTGAAGGTGTTCTTTGTCATGGAATGTCCTTATTTCTCCGTCAATTTTGAAAGATAGTTTTACATGATATATTATTCCAGGTTGGAAGTTGTTTACTTTTTAGGGTTTGAAACACTTTACTCTAAGTTCTTCTGGCCTTTAAACTTTGTGTTGAGAAGTCAGCTCAGGATTTACTTTATATGTGATTTTTTGCTTTTCTCTGTCAGCTTTATAGATTCTGTCATTTTGGTGGACATTTGGGATTTTGACTGTGATATGTCATGAGGAGCTTCTTTCTATTGGAGTATTCTGTAAGCCTTACTTACCTGTATGTGGAAGAAATAGTCGGCTCATCATTTTTATTTTTATTTTTGTCCATATTAAGGCAACTTTCTTTTCCTGGTGCCTGGTTCTCTTCCTGCCAGCCCTTGAGGGGGTGCATTGGTGTATGACAATTAAATTTTACCCCATTTTGTTTTCAGCATCTTTGAGTGCCTTGGTGGGAACTGTCTAACTTCACCCTGACTGGTGAGGAGACTAGCATGACTTTGAGCTTTATTCAGTCCTCCAGACTGTCACTGAAGGGCCAACTTGCTTCTTCCCTCAGACTGGTCCTTTCCCAAGATGGTGTATGTACTGTGCCTATGGTGGAAGGTTGGGGGTAGAGCACCATGATTCAGGTGCAGACCAGTTTCACCCTTCCCACCCTCTAAACACATTTTAGTCCAACAGGATTATCTTTTCATTTGCCCTCCACATGAGACTTTATCTTTCACCTCTGCCTCATGGTAACCGCTTTTCTTCAACAGCAAATCAGAGGCACATCTCATCACAGCTGTCTCCCAGTAGTTGGCTCAGTATGACTAATTCTTATAGCATTTATGTAAATTTAATTTCTACCATGAAAGTGATACAAGGGAAAGTTCACAAAAATCATTTGGCATAAAATTTCCTGTTAAAATTAAATATGGGTAGAATTTAAATTATTAATATTAGTGGATAATAAATTAAAACAGACTTTTAAGTGAGATTTTATAAGTAGGAAATGTGCTTTTATTATTCAAACTACAAAAACACTCAGATACTAAAACAGTTACTAAAATAATTACTAAGATTATAGTCTAGATGTGCTCTTTTTCCACATTTAAAATTTTGTAAGTTCTCAATCCATGTCCTGATATTTTCCATTCTTGGGTTTCATTTTCCTTGGTACCAAAACATCTAGTCTGTTTAAAGGACACAGGCTGTGGAATTCAGTGGAATTTTAATAAGTCACTGTGTTTGTGTCCTAACATCAGTGTTGGTCACTATCTGATTATCTTCTATGTATTTGCCTGCTTTGGTGCCTAAATACAACCTAGAGTTACTCTCTGGGTCAGAATCTATTATTTCTCTTCATGGATTTGAGTATTTTACATTACAAAAATGGTAAGTAAGTCATTTTGGAATAGCTACTGATAATTACCTCACTATTGTTCTGGGACCAATGTCTCCCTTAATGAGGCTAGATAATCCTGCTATTAATGTAATTTTATAGCATTTGATTTTAAACAAACTTACATTTCTCTTTTCCTACTGCCTGCTTTGTGTTCTGGCAGTTTCAAAGAAAGCATGGAGAAATCATCATATTCCGACTGGCTAATAAATAACAGCATTGCTGAGCTGGTTGCTTCGACGGGTCTTCCTGTAAACATCAGTGATGCCTACCAGGACCCACGGTTTGATGCTGAGGTAAGAGGTGTCCTCAGGTTTCAGTCATAGATTCATTGTCAAAATGTTGATGTTTTGCTGGCTGAAGCAAAAAAGGGACAACATGAAGACCCCTGGCAGTTCTTTTGCATCCTTCCTCTGTGATCTGGTTTTTAGCATTGCCTACTATTGACTGGCAGCTAGAAAACTTCCCATCTCTACCCTGATTTGGGGCAAAATTATCCCTATCCTGGCATTTTTATGATGAGGTATACTTTATATTAAACTATGAAATATTATAAAATATATATAACAGTTATTTCCCAACTGATGTTGTAACTGCCATAGTTTTTGAAACACAAAACATAAATTGGTTAATGTTATTGCTTAATGTTAATTATAAAGGTACATTATGCTATGCAGAATATATTTAAAACAGTTTTTAAATTGATATCCTAAGGTAGTATAAAGTATACAGTGAATTCATATGAGCTAATGAAATATCTCTATGTATAGACACAAATATATAGATAATACATATATCTACATATACATTATACATACTCATATATACATCTAGATGTATAGATCTCATAGAATACATGTGTATAAAATACATATAATAAAAAGTTTCCCATTCTAGTTTGCAATGCCTGTCTCTGAAGAGTAGCAGGAGTTTTTGAAGAAGAAGGGCGAGGAGACGTGTGTTACAAACAAAGCTGAGGGGCATGGAAATAGGGGATCTGGGGTAGTTTAATGTGATTGATGGGCTGTAGGAAATGAGGCTGAAGAGGGAAGCAGGGGTCCCAATCACCAAAAGCTTTTGAAAATTGTGTTAAGAGATGTGAGAGTTAATCATGAAGCATGAGAACCAATAATTGAGTTCTAAACTGAGGAAGAGGTACTTATATTTTAGAATGATCGATCATACTCTCTACAGAACAGATTAATGATAATAACAATGGAACATGTAATCTCTGCAACCGAAAGGTAGGAGTCATCACCTCCATTTTACAGAAATTGACAGCTGCCTTCTCCATTGCCTCCTTTGTCCATTCCAATAATATAATGAGATCAGGGAGGCTGAGTTCTAGGTCTAATTTATAACTTCAGTCAGGTTATTGTTGCAGATCTGTACAGGGAAATCTTAAATTACCAAAACTAATCACCTCTCTGTACTGCCTTTCTTCCCTTGGATACATTCTCCATACATTTTCTATTCCTTTTGGGGCATTAGGCGTAGATGCTCCCACTTTGGAAATCCTTTCATGAACTTGTGGGCTGGGTGTACTTCTGGGGTGGCCTATTAGCTGTCTCAATGCTGATCACCCTCTAGCTCTTTTCAGTTCTGAGGTAGTGAGTCTGAATTTGGAGTTACCTTCTTTGGGAAATTCATTGTCCTAAGTGTCTGATTCTCTTCTAGTAAGGGAAAAAAACACCATCTGGGTTCTGTGACTGGAACAGTGAAATGATTTACAGATGTCAGTGTTTGTGTCCTTAACATTGTGATTGAGTTAGGTTTGATTTTATGATTTTTTTGCCTTTGCTATGTTTCTGCTTTGATCTTGGAATATTGAAGACAATACTTCTATAATACAATTTTATCACAAAATAGTCTCTATTATTAACACCAGTAATAATTAAACAAACCAAAAGATTTGCTATGAAAAAAACTAGTAACTGCAAATTCACTTTTACAAAGTCAGTGTATTTGGTTAGCTGTCAGCAAACAATTGTCATTTTCCTCCCCAAAATCATAGCATTAAATTTGGCATGAATTGTTATTATTTTGCACTTAGCTTTGGACTGTAAAAAGAGTCCAATTCTGGGGGGAAAACGTTAAATTACACTATTTCTCTTTTTATTGGTTTATAAAATATATGTGAAGATTTAACAGAATATAATATAGTGTATACCTGTGTACCCACCACTCAGTTTAAGAAAAAAAAGATCATTACTTTTGATCTTTGTATTATCTTCTCTAATCTCATTTTCTTTGTTTCTCTCACAGAGGCAACCTATATCCTGAATTTGAATTTATCATTTCTTTGCTTTTCTAGACAGTTTCATTGCACATTTTAATTCATCCCCAATACATTGTTATACTTTGCATATCTATAAACTTTACATAAAGTGAATAATATTGTGTGCCTCTTTCTGTGGCTTACTTTTTTCCACTCAATATTGTGTGGCTGGATTGTATAAATTTGTAATCCATTCATTTGTTTTTGTTTTGGGGTATTCCATTGTATGAGTAAGATTCAGTTTGTTTATTCATGAGGGTGTTGATGCAGATTTGGATTCAGTTTTTTACTGTTATGTGCATAACTACCAGGGATATTCTGGTTCATGCCTTTGAGTGCTCAAGTATAAGAGTTTTTCTAGAATGTATTCCTAGGAGAATGACATATTGAATCACAAACTGTAAACATCTTTACCTTTACCAAGGAATGAAAAGTTCTTGTCCAATCATTATTCTTTCTTTTCCTATGAAAAGTAGCAAGCAAACACAATTTATATCTCACAAATACTTCCTGTTAATACAATATAATGAGCTTGAATATGTAATATCCTTACATCTACAGGCAGACTTTTAACTGTATCTCTTTCTGATTAGTGATACAGCCACTTTACACTTCCCTGCACACTTGTAGGCATACTAATAAGGTAACCTTCCCAGCTGATCTTTAAAAAGAACAATATGTAAATTTGAGCAAAAGAAAACAGCTATTTCTGTGTAGTTGGGCATAAAATTTTCATGCCCTGATCCAGTAGATGAAGCAATGATGTTGGAAGACAGTAAATTGTAGTAGGTTAAGCTGTGACTATTTCATGAAACCACTTACTTTTCTATGATAAAATGAAGCACAAACTTAGGCCTTCATTATTTCCTGCCCCTCCACTCAAATACTGCAGTCAAATGCAAATCTGAAGACACATTATAACATGGTCTGTACACATTCTCTTTGCATGGTACTGAAATGCAGAGTTGCCTTACTTTTACCTTCTGATGCTGAGAAAAAAATTTTTTGGAAAGGAATCAGAGTTGATGAAGATGAGGGAGAGACAGAGACAGAGAGACCATTCTGTCTTAATACAGGTATTTAGTAGATGTATAATGCAAATGTGTGTGCATTATGCATTATGTATTTTACCAATACAAGCAAACATTGATCTTCTTAGTCTCCCTCCCTTTTCAAATATGTTTCGCTGCAGTGACAGGTGCATATATTATATGTATATATATATTAATAATGAGTGAAACAGACTCCAGATTAAGCCACAGGGCTCTCCCAAGAGGCTAGGAGGCTCAAACTTTCTTGCCACAATGTCTGATGTAAGATGATGTAGATCATAAGATAAAGACAACCATGGCAGATATTTTTTCATTAATGAATTAAATATTTCCATCGAGATAAAACAAATCATAATAAAATAAAATCACCTCAACCTTTTGTCCTACCCATAAAAATGATTCTAAAATCATTTTAGAGACAGAAAGCAACTTTTAGAACTGTCTTGTCTTCTGGAAAGTTTTGAATCATCTCTTGATGTGGGTTAAGATAATACATGGGTTCACATTTCTTCCCAGCAATCATAACTGAATACAGATGGTCCCTGACTTATGATGACTCAGTTCAAGATTTTTTAACTTTACAGTGGCCCAAAAGCATACCTCTACAACTATTCTATTTTTCATTTTCAATATAGCATTCAATAAACTACATGAGATATTCAACATTTTATTATAAACAAGTTTTTTGTTGGATTTTGTTCAACTGTAAGCTAACAAGTGTTTACAGTACATTTAAGTTAGGCTATACTATGCTGTTATGTTTAGTAGATTATATATATAAAATGTGAATTTATAATATTTTCAATTTATGTGGGTGTATAGGCATGTAACCCCATTGTAAATTGAAGAGCTTCTGTAGTTTTTTTATCAGTGGTAGAAAATTAGGACATAACTTAAAAATTTAGGATTTTCTTGTCATGGCTGTTGTACTGGGGATTGAACCGAGGGGCTTTGCACTAAACTATATCCCTAACTCCCCCCCCCCCTTTTGAGTCAGGGTCTCACTAAGTTGCCCAGGCAAGACTTAAATTGTGCTCCCCCTGCCTTGGCTTCCCAGAGTGCTGGGGTTACAGGGGTGTGCAACAATGCCTGGCTAAAAATCCAAGATTGACTATTGATTGTTATCTTTACTAGGAAAAGCGCTTGATGTTTTTGTTTTGTTCACTGACTTTCCAGAATACTGTACTTTCTGGTTGGTTAACAGAAATTTGAGAGAGGTAGGATGGGGAATCATTTTCAATGCATTTCCTTTTTCTTCTACAGATTTTTTCAGCCTAAGTCTACATAAAGTATTTAAACTTGCTAGAAATCCAGTTATCCTTAGCACTAATATTTATTCTAAATTTTTCAATGTCTCTGTGGCTAATTCTGACAACTTGAACTCACTTTACTGAGTATGGAGGGCCCCAGTTCCTCAGAAAATGTAGCTATGTGGGATAGAATGCCCTAAAATTGATTGGCCCTATTTTGAGATTTCATACCATAGAAATAGTACAGATTTATTTCATCTATAGGTGAGGAAATGACTTAAGGTAGGACACCAGAAGACTGAATTCTCCAGGTTCTAATTCAGTGCCCTTCTCTTGAGTGGCCTTTCAGGGGGACCGTCAGCTGTTCAGGAGCTGCTGAGGGACAGCCTGGGCACTAGACTTTTTACTCCTTCACACTTGTACTTGTGGGCAAAATACCTACCTTTCTGTCATTTCTGTTCTACTCCCTAGCTGAGCAATCTTAGGCATACTACTTTGTAACTTGTAAAGTTCTATATAAATATTTGGTAAACCGTGCAGAGGTGACAACCAAATCTTTCCCTATAGAGGCCAACAGGATGTAGACCTATGTCTTCTCAAGAGTCGCCACACATCCAGAGACCAGACTACTAGGAACACTGGGGCTAATCAAATTCCAGGGGCTGGTTGTACTTCAAGGCCCAAGCAACCCATAAATCCTCACAGCATACAGCAAAAAGCCAGTTAATTACATTCCTGTATTTCAAACATAACCCTATGGTCTGTATTTCAAACTCCCCCTATTAGTTAAGGGAGTAAATGCCAAGATTTCTGTGGCTTAATAAACAGGAGTTTAGTTTTTGCTCATGCTAAGCCCTAACAGATATTCCTAATAAGTGTCACTGGGGTGAGAGGTATTCTTTATTTAATGAATGAAATTATTCAACAGCAACTTATGGATGACTTGCCTAATGGACCATCTTGTGGGTTCTTCAGATTGCTGGTTGCTGGTGTGTGTGTCTTATATTTTCTTCTCCAATTTGAGAAGCTTGTCAATTTGGGGATTTATGATGCCAGTGGCTATTTTCTGTTAATAAGAGATAAATTATTCTATCAAGCTTTGGTTTAGCTGTTCAATTAAAGTATGTAGGTAGACTAGATTTCTAATTTCTGTGTCATTCTTTTCTTGTAATAACTTCTAGGAAGTCCTCAGAAACTTTGCCCAAAGATATGTGGCAAGTGAAAAATCCTTATTTTGAAATCTCAGTTTTGCAACTGTTGGTCTTCCTTTTGATAGAAACTACAAAGGGATGTCTTTAATGTGATGTCAGCCTTATCCCAGGTGCTGTCAGGCACCTGCTGAGGGGCTTATGGGGTGAGTAATCATAGTTGTCCACCTGCTGAGTGTTCTCTTTGTGATTGCCTTAAATATTTCATGGTTTTTCCTCCTCGTGGAGAACGGACAAGACATAGTGATTACTTGCCTTCTGTGTGCCCTTTGGAGTTGAGTGTCCTGTGTGTTACCTGCTGGGTATGAAACAAACATGATTTTAAGGCCAAACTCCTTGGTTTATGGGTGGAAAATTATGACAAAGTGGTTATATAAGATAATCACGGAGCCAAACTAAGGTTCTGAGCTTTAAATACTACCACCTTATGAAAATCACTGTGCATTTGCTCTATTACAAGATTCTGTGATCTTTGAGACACATGTAAAATGAAAAGGACTCAATAACACAACTGATTATACTAGCAGAAGAAATTCATTTCATGGATTATCAAGTTAGAGGATTTTGTAATTTTATCAGTCATTCTCTTTGGGAAAGGGTTATCCATGTTTGTTTTTGAAAATATTGATTAAATATTATGCATTTTAATTTTCAGCTGCTGCATAGCAAATCACCACAAACTCAGCAGCTAACACATCTCCCACTTACTAGCGCACAGTTTCTGTAGTTTGGAAGTCTGGGCATGGCATAGCTGGGTTATTTGCTCAGTCTCTCCCAAGGCTTAAATAAGTGTTGGCAAGGTGACCTCTCATTTAGAACTTGATGTTCTTTTTGAAACTCCTTCTGGTTGTCGACGGCATTGAGTCCCCTGCAGTTGTAGACTGAGGTCTCCATTTTCTTACTAGCTATTGACCAGGGACCTTCTTTGCTCTTAGAGATTGCGCTTGGGTCCTAGCATGTGGCCCTCTCATGTAAGGTAGTTCACTTCCTCAACGCCAATGGGAGATTCTCACTCCAGTTGACTGTAAGAGAAGCTTAGATAATGTCAAGAGTAATTTACACAATCTCAGGAGTGATTATCCCATCACCTCTGTCATTGTAACCTAACTTAATCCAAAAGGTGACTGTCCAATCAGATTTACATTTCTTGTCCACATTCAAGGAGAGAGGATTATGCAAAGTGGATACAAAGCTGAGCAGGTGTTATGGGAGTTTGGAATCTTAGAGATTATTTTAGAATTCAGTTTTTCTCATTTTAATAAAGACAAAAATTGAGTCCAGACAAAATATTTTTATGTTACAAAACAATCTATATGTCCTACTATGAAAAAAAGTCCACTAGGAAAAAATCATAAACAAGTGTGTTTAAAATTATATAGAGATTGGGCCGGGGATTTAGCTCAGTGGTTTCGTCGCCTGCTGCGCAAGCGCAAGGACCTGAGTTCGATCCCCGGTATCAAAAAAAAAAAATTACATATAAATTAATACCTGTACGTATATATAAATATGTGTGTGCATATTTTTCTAATAGATACTTCATATTCAACTTGTCCAAAAGAGCTTACGGTATTATTTCCCTCAGGCCTATTTCCCTGTGTCTTTCACGCAACTCAGTTCTTCCTGATGCTTATACCAGAAATTTTATGTATAACCATGTTTTCTCCTTTCTCTCATGTTGCATGGCTAATTCATTAGGAAGACCAGTTCACTCTGCCTGTGGGAATTTATTCAGAATCTGACCACTGCTCACCACTCAGCTCCTTTTGATTTTATTATTATGGCACCTTTTTATACCTTCACATCATTTTTATTATCATGCAAAAATGGATATTCTATGGATATTCTAAAAATCTTAAGTCTTTTACAACTGATACGATGCTATATTTTACTAGGCTATTATGAGTTCTCTGAAAATTATAAAAAATTACTCAAAACCTAGATTGAAATAATGAAACACCTAAGTAAATCAGCTTGTCTTGCTGTGTCTTTGGGGAATTCAGATAGGTCATTTTCTGCTGCCTTTGCTGGTATGGAGTGTTTCTTGGGTTTTATTCTAAGAGCTTTGTTTGACATAATCCTAACAGCATAAACATAAACAGCATTTAGAAATGATCTGCTATTACATCAGGTGGCTTCCAGGAGTACATGCTCCACTTACAAGTACCTTCACCATAAAGAAAACACTATTGTGACCTTACTTGTGGTTAATGTTGTTCTTTTGAATTCAACTCCTTGTAATTAGTTGCACTCTGGCACATCATCTGTGAAGCTTTCTGTCCTCTTTTCATATTAGAGTGAGAAGAACATGTTAAAACAAATGCACTAATACAAAAAGCAATTATTTAGTCAAGCTACTGTATTTTATTGCTTAATTTACTACTTCCAATTCTATAGTCGTGGAGAAATTTTTCAGCGCTACCATATGCAGGATTTGTTTTCTATCTACACTAGGAATGAACACTTAGACCCAAAATTTAAATAAAGACAGGAATGACAGAAGATAAGTAGAAAGTAGGACGGGCTTTGTGTGTGGATGGGTTAGACGGTCCAGGTGTTTGTTGGCAATTCAGGAGTGCTGAAAAACGTCATCACCCAGATTTCCTCTGCCATGATGGCCGTGCCCAATTACACAGTTAACACCAAAGTATGTGACCCTGGTCTGACCCTGTCTTCCACTCCATTCAGTTCTTTCTTGTGAAGTTCTTTCTCTGATTTTTTAAAGCCTGCTATAAACAACTCAATAGTACTTACTCTGTCATGTCGCACTTAAGGATAATGGGTCCCCAACCACTGATATCCTCTGACTTAGACCATTAGAGCCCATTGTGTCTGTCAGATCTTTATAGCGGAGCACTCCTGCAATCTGGGATGCTGAATGCCTGGCCCAGCAGGACAGTTAATTCCCTGTTCTCTGTAACATCTCTGTCTTATCAGCCCTGCTTTTGTTACAAGAAGAAATGTACAAAATTGAAACCATTAAAAGCTGAATCTTCTAAAATGCATCTACTACTGGTAATCTCTCAGTCATTGACCCTGCAAGCCAGTTTGAGATACTTTCCTAAGAGCAGGGCTTAGTCTGAAGATTAGGTGTGGACATAAGAACTCTGCATGACCAGGAAGGATGGGAAGGTTGGGAGGAAGAGGATTACTAAGACAAGATCAGATATCAAATGGGGTAGCTGTAGGTAGTGAAGACAAATATGGGTTCCATGGTGCAGACTGCTGCACAAGCAGTGTAGACAATTCCTCAGCTCTCAGCAGCAAGGCAGGATTTTTGTTTTGTTTTGACTTTTATTTTATTTTGGGTCAAGAATTTAAAGAATCATTTGCAGGCAATGATGTACAAAAGTCATTAGGACTGACTCTATGTGCAGGATGGGCAAAATAATATTCTCTCTCTCTCTTTCTCTCTGATTACTTCGGGGAAATCAAGGGACTAACTCTGAACATTTTCTCCTCATCTTGTCCTAGTTTTAGAACCAGAACATCTCACCAATACATTAGCCTTCAGGGATACAGTATTGCTGTATGTTATTGTTAAAGCAATAATTATTTGTATGGAAAAGAAGCATAATGCATATTAATGAGTAGGATTACATTATCACTAATTCATTTTACATTTCCTTTGACTACTTGTGAGAGGCTGGAAAATATGACAAGATGTTTTGATGGCTCTAAGAGTTAAACCCTCTTTAATTAGATCCATTAACTAACTAGAAAGACCCCATGAGGACAGACAATAGGCAAAATTTTTAAGTAGATACATTTCTAATTGGATAGAACTAAACACTCCAGATAATATGCTTACCTTAACTCTAGCTCCCTAGAAAGACCACTTCATTTCATATAACCTAACTTTTGGGATTCTACCAGTGTGAATTTTAGACTAAAAATGATTGAACAGGGACTTCATGGAACCATGGGGCAGATATCTTTGACAGGTAGTTCTTTCAATGTTAATAATATTTACATTTGTAAAAGACTTAGCAAAATTTGAAACCTTCTCATATATGTATTCTCATTAAACAACTTATAAAACAAGAAAAAACACAAACAAGAAAAGGTTAAATCAGCTCTGATGTAAAAATCTGGAGATAACCAGTGTAATCATTTTTGTGTGCAGAAGACAAATCTAGACGATAAAACTGAGGCATTGTGAGTTTGGGGAACTTGGTTGAGGTCACACAGCATATATCTATATATTATATATATATATGTTTTATATATATGCACACATACACACGTATACACATGTATATATACATATGAGCTCCATTGGCTAATGTGATCTGGAGACTTGGGATTATCTATATTATTCAGCCTTCCAGTACTGTGACAAAATATCTGAGATATTTAAAAGGAGCAAAGTTTTACTTTGGCTCTTTCAGTGCATGCTTGCTTGGCTTATTGCATTGGGCTTGTGGTGGCACAATACATCATGGCAAGAACATGTGGTGGAGGAGGCTGTTTATCTCTGAGAGAGAGAGAGAATGTGAATGAGAATATATCCCCTTCAAGGGCACACTTTCAATAACCTAACCTCCTCCCAATGGGTCCCACCTCTGAAAGGTTCCACCACCTCCCAGTACAACCAGAGGGACCAAGCCTCCAACACATGGACCTTTGGGAGACTTTCTGACCCTGACTAGAGCACTAATTAGCTAGATGATTCTTTCCTTCACAAGTTCTTATTCCTCTTTCTCCCAGTTTAAGATTCACTCTTTTGACATCATGTACTATGGTAAGCTTCATTCCCCTTCTCCTTTTCCTTTAGTCCCTGCAGAAGATGACATGGGCTCCCAGATCTTGCTGTTTTATGTGGTTAAATTAGCTAACCTGGACTTCTGCAGCTTTCCAGAAACAAAAGCCATTGAGGAATTATCTTAACTATCTTAAAACAAAAACTTCATTCTCATCACACTCTCCTTCCTACCTTTTTCCCTCCCTCTACTTTGTTGAACTCATCAAATGTGCTGATTGCCACCCCCACCTCTTCCCTGTTCTCTTAGCCAGTGAGAATAATTTAAAGACTCTCAACCTTCTCTGTTGCCTCATCTCCTCTTCTGTGCTCAGCAGATATAAGACTAGAGCTCTGGATCAATGCAGCTCTGCTTTCTCAGTGTGGCTTTTTTCTGCTGCAGGACTCATCAGATGACTTTTATTCTTCATCTCATTCCTGATTGTTTTGATCATCTTTGTCTTAAATTACCCTACTGTGTTGTTAAATTCAGTAACCTATTTTCAGTCCTTCTCCTATTTAACCATTCTACATCACTTGATATTGTTATTCTCCTTTAGCTGTTTTGGAAATAGTTTTTTCATTGTACACAAGTAATTTGTGTTAATTATCTAAAATTTGGAAAATACAATTTTAAAACTCCCATAGGAAATTAATTCAAAGGAAACTGTTGTAGTTATAATCTTTCCAGGATTGTTCAATGTAAACAATCTTATTTGCATATCTACACATGCTATTATCATTTAATATATTAAATATTTTTATGTTAGTTAATATTCTTCTATAGTGTGGTTTTAATTAGATGATAATATTCCATTGTGTGGATGTGCTATGATTTACTTAACCAACTCTTTCCAATTAAATGTTCAGATAAAACCTTTACAATAAAACCTTGGATTGTGTGTAATTTGTTCTACAGATGTTCCACAAGACAAGCAAATACTTCTAATAAATTTTAACTTGATAAATGAGCAATATCTTGCAATATGAGTAGTACATGATGCCAAACATCACATGATCACAACCGAGCCAATAGTTCTTCTCTGTCTCTCACTGTGGGACTGTGGTTAATCATCTCCCAACAGTAAGAGGTTATGGAGGAGATCTTGTCAGCAGAGGAAGAGGAGAAAAAGATGGAGGAATCCCTTACTTCACATGAAGTTAGAGAGATATATGAAATGTGGGAAACTGCAAATTTTTTATAGAAAAACAAGTACCACCGTGGTTGTACCCACATAAAACCTCTTTCTCTCCTATTGCCATCTCAACTGTAATGGGTGTCAACTTGAAGAATATTGTTTTTCTCAGATTTCCTGGGTTTCCTTCACCACATTACTCAAACTGGACGCTTCATATCTCCTTAGAAATGAGAGAACTCATAATTTTAGAATAAAAAATTCTTTTGAGGAATTATAATGCTTTAAAAATAATGGGTTAGCAAAACTCTCTTTACTTTCACTGGCAAATAGCCTAAGGTTTGTTTTCTCACCAGGCTCTGGTGATTTCTCACCAAATGTTCCCTTCCTTCTTGTCCTCTTTCCTCAGCTGCCTCAGATTTGTAAGAGAGTTTAGATAGGAGCTACAGTTGTTCGAGAGCTGGCAGAGACATCTGTACCTATTGTTCAGTGCTGGCTCAGAACACTATTGTCTGTACAATAGTTTATGACCCTCCCTCAGCAAAAAAAAAAGTAGGCTCAGCCCTTCTGGTGCAACTGTGGCTAAGTCTTTGGATTGTACCTCTGAAACTTCTCTAAAACCAGCTTCCTTCTCTTCATACTTATTGACATTGCCTTAGTTCAGATTTTATCCTTAGGGAGAGGGGGAAAATCACTGTGTTCTTTTGTAAGATAACTTTGATGGATATGTTTGTTATTGTCTGAACTCCTCTGAGCCAGTCCTGGTCAAGGCAGTTAATCTCTCCAATTCTCATCTGATAAAAGAGGATGATAACAGGACCTACCTCATAAGGTTATTTTTAAAACTATATAAAATAATACATGTAAAAGTGCTGAACAAGGTGCTTGACATATAGTAAATATCTAATAAGTGTTAGCTTATCATCGTTGTCATCTTTGAAGACCCATTTTAATGGGCCTAAAGTATTCCTGATTTCTCTAAAAAGAGTCAGTTGATGGCTTTTTTTAAAGGTGTTTTGAACATTCTCTACTTGGACACTTGTTTTATCTTTATTTCTATATTGACTAGACTGTGGGCTCCTCAAGGGTAATGACTGTTTGAATTCATCTTTCTATCAACACCCAGCAATACCAATAGGAGATAGTAACACATATTTATTGAAATAGTGCACTGGATGAATGATTTATGCCATGAGTTTATTTTTGGTTTCATATTTGTTTGTACCTGGAATTCTTAATAATCTAAATAATTTATTAAACTAAAAAGGAAAAAAATCACATGATCTAAAATCACATGATTAAAAGACATAAGATTTGAAGAGTAATATGACATAATGATACAGAAAATCCAAAATACCTTACAGACAATGTATTAAAATTAATAATTGAATATAGCAGGATATATATATAATTATATATAATATATTATATATATAATGTCCATGTACCAATTATAGTTAACTTTCTATGTCCATGGGTTCTATATCTAAACCAACTGCAGATTAAAAATACAAAAACATTCCCTCTGTATTAAATATGTACAGACTTTTTTTTCTTGTCATTATTCTCTAAACAATACAGTATAACAACTATTTAATTGTACTTACATTCTTTTCGGTATTATAAGTAATCTTGAGATGATATAGTATATATGGGAGGATGTGTTAAATTATAAGTAAATATGATGCCATTTTATGTAAAGGACTTGCACTTCCACAGATTTTGGCATTTATGAGGGACCTGAAACTAATCCCCAACAGGTACTGAGGAAAGCCTAAGAAAATGAAATAATAATACCACTTACAATAATGTATACTTTTAAAACACAAGGTATGGGACAACCCACTTTCTGGTCCCACTTACTTCTGTCTCTCTTAGGCAGAAGTTTTCTTTCTCTCAATAAATTTTTCCTGTTCTTAACCTCCGTTGTTCCTAGAATTCATTCTTTGATTTTAGAGAACATGAACTCACATTTCAGATACCTAGTAGGTTTGGGAGTTACATCTCTTCCCCCTACATCATTTTGGAGGTCCCACCGAGATTACTGGTTGGAGATGACTTATCTCTTGGTGAGAATGGAGTATTGAAAACACTATTATTGTGTCTCTTTATATTCTGACAGAGGATCAATGTCTTAAATATATAAAGAACTCAAAAACTTAACAATAAAAACCAAAGAACCAAATCCACAATTGTGCAAATAAATTGAACAGATGCTTCTCAAGGAAAGGACAAGTGGTAGGGCTGGGGATGTAGTTCAGTGGTACAGCACCTGTCTGGCAAGTGTAAGTCCTGAGTTCAATCCTTGGTACAAAAAAAATAGCCAATGAATAAATGAAAAAATATATTCAACATCTTGTGAAGATAATGTTCCCTAATTAGCCATTAGGGAACTGCAAATCAGAATGGCTATCATCAAGAATACAAAAAACAATAATTTCTGGTGAGAATATGGTGGAAGGAGGAGACCATTTACACTGCTGGTGGGAACGTAAATTAGTACAGCCACTAAAGAAATTGCATGTAGGTTCCTCAAAAAACTAAAAATAGAGTTACCATTTGATCCAGCTATACCATTCCTTAGTTGTATCAGAAACAATTAAAGTTGACATACTGTAGGAACACCTGTATATCCATGTTTACTGTGGCACAATTCATAATAGCCAAGATACGGAAGCAAACTATATGACCATCATCAGATAAATGATAAAGAATATGTTATATATACATAATGGAGTATAATTCAGCCATAACAAAGGAATGGTTTTCTATCATTTGCAAGAAAATGGGTGGATCTGGAGACCGTCATGGTGAGCAAAATAAGACAGACTCAGAAAGAAAAATATTGGATGTTCTCCCTGATATGTATAAACTTTAAAAAGATAACAAGAATGCAGAAGGGAAACTATTATTAGGCAAAAAACAAGGTATAAGGGGGAAGAGATATAAAGGCAAGTAATGGGAGAATGAACATGATCAAAATTTACACATGGAAACCCTCACAAAATATGGAAACAAGAGGGTAGGGAAGAACAAGTGGAATTATGAGAGAGTGAAAATGATCAAAGTAAATTATCTACATGTACAAATCTAATCCATATAACCAAAAAAAAAGAGTGGAATGAAAAGAAAAAAAGAAATTGTAAATGGCTTCTAAGTACAGAAGGTGACCCTTGGCGTTCAGGTACCAAAAGAATGAAGGTCACAGCCCCACATCTGTAATGAACTAAGTTCTATGAAAGATATATGAGTTGAGAAGAGTCACACTTGATCCAGAAGGAAGCATAGCCAAGCCAACACCATAATTTCCATCTGTGAGACCCTGAAAAGAGAACTTAGAGAATTTGTACATGGATTTTGGACCCCCAGGAACAATGACAATACATCCTCACTGTGTTGAGATGCTACATCTATGGTGATTTGTAAACCAGTAACAGAAAATTAATATACCTATTCTTTTAAGTGCTTAAAATGAAAAGTAATGGGAATTCACATATCAGCTCTCATCCAGATTTTTACTCAGTGTACAAACATTTATTTTGCAAATAAAAGAAGGCACAGCACCAATACAAACAAGAAGAAAGACAATAAAACCAAAATAAATACCAGGATGCTGATGTTCAGAGACTGAGTGTCTTGTAAAACACATACACGTAGGTAGACATATTCCATATTTGATATTTCCATAAGTAAAAGATTAGGAAAAATGTGAAATCCTATATTTGATGGAAGTATATTTTCAAAACTATTTATTAAAACAAATGTGCAGGCTTAAGTGAAAAATAAAATAAAATAAAATAAAACACAAGGTATGAGAGTAACAAATTATATGTAAGACTGCTACATATAAAACTATAAAATTTATCTGAAATTTAAGAAGTTCTAAATAAATTTTAAAATATTTATAGATTGAAAGACAACTTTGTAAACATATCAATTCTCCCCCAAATTGATAATTTCAGTACAATCCACACAAGTATACTAGCAATGTGTGTGTACATGTATAAACTGCAAGATGATTCTAAAATATGGAAATGCCAAACCTTGAAGGAGAATAACAGTAAAAGTCTACACTACCAGATGCCAGGACTTATTATAAAACTGTCTTATTTAAGGCAATATGATACTGGTGTAGAAATAGATACCCAGATTAATGGAGGAGAATAGAGTCAAGAAACAAATCCAACATACATGGACACTTGGTTAATGAAAAACAGTACTGCAGAGTGATGTGAGAGAGAATTCTTTCCTCTTCAAAATGATACTGGCTTATTTAAATGATACTTGGCTCTGTTCACGTTGTACATAAAACTTATTTTCAGATGAAAAATTAATTTAAATGTGAAAGTTGAAATGATAAATGTTCTAGAAAGAGAACAAGAGAATGTCTCAATGAGATAGGAGTAGGGAAAGATTTCTTGAATAAGACCAAAAAAGAAAAAAATTAGGAGTTAAATTAAAATTAAAATTAAAAAGAGTTAAACATTTGGCTGCTCATATAGGGACCTCTAAATCAAAGGTGAGAGGATGAGAGGGTACAAAACCAAGTCATGGAATGGGAAAGATAATTAAAATACATATGAGATGTATCAAAACTACAGTGAGAAGTCTGTTGTGATTCTGATGGCCTTTCCTTCATAGGTGATTTGTTTCTTTTCTCTAACAGCTTTTAATATTCAGTTCTTGTGCTGAGTTTCTGGAATCTTGATTATTATATGCCTTGGTGTAGATTTATTTTGGTCATGGCTAGTTGGAATTTACATGCCTCACTTATTTGTATGTCAAATTCTCTTTTCATGTTAGGGAAGCTTTCTGCCATTACTTCTGTGAACAGGTTTTTTATGGTGTTTGTTCCTGCACTCTCATTGACTTCACTCAAACTTATGCTGTTCTTTGCATCATCTTGCAGCTGTTGCACTGATTTTTCATAGTCCTTTGCTATATTTAAGAAATCTTCCTTTTCATGGTCCCTAACCATAATCTTGTTTTCTAGGTCTGATATCCTGCCCTCATTTTGATTCAGACAATTGCATATACTTTTAATGGAGTTTTGGGGATTCCTCAAAAAACTAGGACTACAGGTTTTGTTTGACACAGCTATCCCCTTGCTTAGTATCTTCCCAAAATAATTAAAAGCATCATGCCACAATGATATATGCACACCCGTGTTCATAGCAGCACAGTTTGTAATAGCAAAATCTTGGAAACCACCCAAATGCCCCATCAACCAATAAGTGGATAAAGATAAAGATGTGTTTTTTTTATACAACGGAGTATTACTCAGCCATAAAGAAAAATAAACTTGAGACATTTATAGCTAAATGGATGCACCTAAAGACATACTCTTAAGTGAAATAAATTGAACACATGTGTAAATATCACATTTTTCTCTGGTGTGAGAAACTGAATGTATAAAAAAGGATCAAAGTGTATAATAGATAATGTGAAATGGGAAGAAAAAGTTCAAACGGGAAGGGGCACAAAGGAGTGGGGAAGGGTAACGGACAAAATGGAAAAAGGAAAAAATGAGAAAAGAAAGATAAAATAGAAACAAACATTTTATAAATAAGGAAGGGAAAGAGGGATGAAGGGAGGAGAGGGGAATGGGAAAAAAATAGGAATTAAAATATATTATGTACAGATACAAATTCCATACAATGAATGTGATCATTATGTATATCTAAATTGTACCAATAAACATAATTTTAAAATATTACAGTGAATGTTTTAATTTTTCAAAAATTATTACCATAAAAGATATATAAACATTAATCCCCTTCAAAATATTCTTCCTCACTTCAAACGCTCTTATTCCATCCTTCTTGCCATTTCCTAAAGCAGTTGTGGAAGTCCTATCTTGTGAGTGAGTGTCTTTATGAGGTGTGATAAAAAATGCAGTGAATTCTGCTGCTCAGTGCTCAGTGCTGCTTTTCCAGCAGGCTCATAAAAAAATTGTGAATGTCTTCATCCACTTTATTCACCAGATCTGGCACATACAACTTCTGGCTCCCCCCCAAAGTCAAAATGACCATGAAAGGTACACATTTTGAAATGATTGAGGACATAAAGGCAGCCATGATAGTGCAACTATAGGCACAAAAGAGGACTTTTAGAACTGCTCTGAATGTGGCAAGGATGATGGGATAAGTGTGTTTGATGTGAGGAGAAACATTTTGAAGGGGAATAATGGCAATGTGCCTTTTATTATAGTAATTTTGAAAAATTTAAATATTCACTATATCTTTCAATTACACCTTATATACTCAACAGAAGTTCATACAGATACACATCAACTATGTACAAGAATATTCATAGTTACATTATTTGTGATTACTCTAAATTAAAAACAATTCAATGTTCCTAAAGAATAGAATTAATTACCAATATTATATTTATGCAGTACAATATGATGCTATGATGTAAATAACAAAAATAAATACATATTTAAGTGTAATGTTATGCAAAAGAAGCCAGATACAGAAGAATACACATTCAGTGATTCATTTTATGTAAAAGCTTGTGTGTGTGTGTGTGTGTGTGTGTGTGTGTGTGTGATTGAACCCAAGGTCTTCATACTTAGCCACATTCCTACCCTTTTTTATTACTTTTTATTCTGACCCAGGGTCTTGCTAAGTCACTGTGTTGCACAGGCTGAGCTTGAACTTGTGATTCTGCTGCCTCAGCCTCCCAGAGCACTAGGATTACAGGCATGTAACACCACACATGGCTCATTTTCTATAAAGTTTAAAATAAACAATCTGTGGTGTCAGAAGTTAGCATATTCGGCATGGCAGTGGCTTTTAAAGTGGTGATACTGTTCTGTTTCCAGTGGTATATTCACTTTGAAAATCTATCAAACTATAGACTTATGAATTTTGCACCTTTCTATATGCATGTTAATCACAAAAATATTATTTAAAAAGATAAACTAACATACTGATAAGAAGACATCTGGAAAATTAATTCTCAGAAAAGGAAACCAAAGAGAAAGATATCAGATATTTAAATATGTAAATTAACTTCCAATTCCAATTTTTTTAATAGACAGCTTTTACACTGTATATTTCTTATCTCAACGACCATAAGCAAAATCTTGATGTATTATTTTCTCCCCTGTAGTAATAGTATGACAAGTTGACCCTTCTCACAGGAAATAAAGGTCATATTAACTCACTAAGACACTGTCAGTCTTAGCCACTGCCCTCTAGCTAGTCATATGGCCCATTGTTTTAATGTAAGTGGAGCTTGCTCCTGATGTTTGATGATGATAATTATAACTTCATAATTTAAACCTGTCATCTCCTGACCTCTGGTACAGTATGGAAAGGACTCCAAATCTCTGCATTCACCTTCTCTTTTCCAGTTTCTGGACTTTTTTACATGTGATTTTACAGTATCCACAATAATTTAGTATCAGTAAATATACATAGTACTGAAAGTAAATGTATATATGGCATTTACTTGTTGGCTCAAATATTCTTCCCATTTGTGTGCCTAATCAAAGATAAATGCTGAATTTTGGTTTAATTAAAATGCTTTAAGTACTCAGAGCAGAATCAGTTGCCAGCATTCTTGTCTGGAAATGTGACAATAACCAAGGTACTTGTACATTCAGCTCTCTAGTGCTGCGGGGATTAGGAAGGTGATGTTGACATGAACTGTTATGGTTGACTGATATTTGGTTTGGATTTCATTCCCTTGGGGTGTTCATTGTGTTGTTTCAAGTAAAAAAGAGGCAAGTCAGTTTAAAAATTATATATAATTCAGTGCCTGCCTCACAAGCGCAAGGATCCGAGTTCGATCCCCAGTATCAAAAAAAAAAAAAAAGTCTAAAAATTATATATAATGGGAGCCGGATGCTGTGGCACATGCCTGTAATCTCAGCTACTTGGGGGGTAAAAGCAGGAAGATCATGAGTCTAAGATTAGTCTAAAAAACCCCACAAAAATTACAATGTTAAAAATTATTTTTAATGGAAGGTTAATATTTAACTTTGATTAACTGCCTTTTTATATCCTAGGCTGACCAGATATCTGGTTTTCATATAAGATCTGTTCTCTGCGTCCCTATTTGGAATAGCAACCACCAAATAATTGGTAAGACATTACTCAAACAGTTCTAACTTCTTTTATAAAGGAACAGAAATATGCTTTAAAATACACCCATATCATTTTTACATGTTCCCCCTTTTTATGTCCATGCTCACCAAGCCTGCTCTATCTCATAAGTACAAACTCCTAATGAATAGACATTAGAACATAAACAATGTTTTTTAAGCTCAAAAAACCAACAAATTTTAAAGTTAGAGGGAATCATAGAAGCTAATAGAACTCTTTTATTGTACCTTGAAGCAAAAGGGGAGAGAGAGTGCACAGGGACTTGAACAAGGTTGCAAAGTTAGACAGTAGCTAGGTCAGCATTAAAATTCAGGCCTCCAACTCTTGGTACAAACTTTCTGTTATGTCTTTATTCTTTTATCTGGGCTTTTATACCTTCTGTAGATGTAATGGCAGTGAGAATGTGCAATATTGGATATATATTGAACATGCATGTTTCTGCCTGGATAGTTCTAAAATAGGTTATACTTTTCCCAGTGTAAGGGAATTTCAAGCAAAACTAGCCTCCATCTCTTTCTTTCTAACTGCCCTTTTCCCTTCCCGCAAAAATAAAAAGAACCAAAGTTAATAAAGAAATCCAGGCAAGAAGAGTTCATGGTTTGAAAAATCATAAAGGATGGAGAAATTAGTTAAAATTATTGAAACATAATCAAAATGTGATTTTTTTTCCCTATGAGACATAAGGTAACTAAGGTATATGGTACATAATGCATCTTTTCCCCTCTCTGCTTCTCCCTAAGTTTGCTTGCTAAGCTCTAGGACACTGTTATCCAACAAAGGATTTAGCATTCTGCAAGTGTGGCCCAAACCTGATTTTTGAAAGATTTTTTCATTGGATTGCTTAATTCGCACAAAAATATTGGTACATTATTGAACATAAAGTATATTCTAGGATCTGAGGATCTGTGCCCCTAGTACAAATGGGGATTAAATTGCACCATGTACAGAGTTTTAAATACATTTATATTTAAAGAAAGGAAAAAGTCCAAGAGAAACACTATGGGTTATTTGTTGATTCAATGACAATCTCACATACAGTTTTGGATTTCAATCCTAACAGTGAACATCTGTATTACTTCAATTAGGACTGTAGTTTCCTTGTTACATGCTAAAATTTTGCATTTTATTATATATTTTTTTTCTAGGAGTTAGATTTTTTTAAACAACAAGAAGAAGAAGCATATTTTAAAATAGTTATTTTTTGTTTGTACTAAATGGAAACAGACTAGTGGTTTTCAAGATTGTTGGGTTTTTCTTATTAGACTGTTATGCTTTGGAAGCATGCCCTAGAACAGCTGATATAATGCTGTAAGTGAACTTTGAAAGGAGGAAGCATTCATAAATTAAGTTTGTTAGAACTATGCAAACCATTGGTAGCAAGCAACAGAACTAACTTTGCTTTGAAGGTTAATAGTACATCCATTTCCATTGCTTGTAGTAATTCCCATCACTTCTTGAATATCTACTTCATGTGGAGCAATATGCTGTTTTACAAGCATTTAAACATTATCTCAACATGGAGAACAAAACAGTGGTTACCAGGGGTAAGATAAGGGGAGGAAAAGGGGAGATGTAGGCTAGAAGATAGAAAGCAGCATAATATGTAAGAGGAAAAAATGTAGAGCTCTAATTACAGCATGAAGACTATAGATAATTAAATTATAGTTTTTTGGAGATTCATTCTAATTGTGTAGATTCTAGCTGCCTTGCCACCCCTAAAAAAGCACAAAATGGATGTCTATGTGAGTTGATGGATATTTATCTGCTTTACTACAGTAAAGTTTTTACTCTCTGTATGTGTCCCACAACATTATGTTGTATGCCTTAAATACACACAATAAATTTTTTAATTATCTTACTGAATCTTCATTACCATCTGAGGTAGTTAACATTTTAATTCCCGTTTAACCATGAAAAATCTCAGGGCTAAAAATGTTAAGCAATAACTTAGGGTTATACAGCTGGCAGTGGAGCTTGCATTTGAACCAAGACCATCTAAAATCCAGAGCCTGTGATCTTAATCAGAGCCTTGCTAAAACATTGAGAAAGATATATTCTCTCCCCCTACACACACATGTAGTTGTATATTTGTGTGTTTGTGAATACACATGCATATTTGCCAGCTATCTCAGAGCTGTGATACATAGGACTTTAAACTGGGTGTCTACAGATACTTAGTGGAGGCAGAGAGCTACCTGTGTCTACTCTAATACAGTACACAATGTCCAGCATTGAAAATGACCATATTCCTCAAACTTCTTCCATAGGAGTGGCTCAAGTGTTGAACAGACTTGATGGGAAACCTTTTGATGATGCAGATCAACGACTTTTTGAGGTAAGAAAATAAATTTATAAACCAAGGGTCATCGCTGAGTCACCGTTAGTCTCCTGTCACAGTTTGTGCACATCTGTAAGGATAAACCATCCTTAATTATTATTATATTTAAATGGTGCCAAAATGTAAAGGAAGATTTGAAGAATATATAAATGCATAGGTAAAATTTGATTCTGTTTTTCGCTTAGCAGCTTATTTTGTAAACCTCAGTTGTTTTTATCTTAATTTATTACAGAATCAAGTCTCCCCTGATCCCCTGCAAGTTATTATTTTGTTATATGTCCCATCCTTGTCTGGTTTGTACATGTTCAGAATCCGGAGATCCTCAGTCAGCTTGGCCAGGTGTATCGCCCTCACTCTCCCTAGGTTCTCAAGTTTCCTCCAGCTGGAGAGGCCTGGCTTCAGTGGCCCTCCTTCCTGTCCCAGTAGCCAGCAGGAAAACCCCAGCATTGATTTCTCCAGCCCAGAATACTGCACAGCTTCTTCATCAGCTCATTCTCAATCAGTCTCCTTCCCCTTACCACTTATCTTGGGGTTACTCTCACTTCATTTCTTTATCAAAATATTTTACAGCCTAGTTACTGAAAGAGGTTGCTTTTGGTTAAATAGAATTAACTAAAATCATTCCCAACCTAAATACATTTAAAACCCATTTTAAAAGATAGTGTGTTTTTAAATGTATGAATTTCTTCACAATGGCATTAAATTAATAATTTTTCTCATGTGTAATGTGAGTTATAAAGTTGTTACATGACAGTAGTAATTAAGAATTTTAATATGTATATTACCCCAAGGCCTGCCTCTGTGTACAATAAAATTGTATTTTCAGACCCGTCTCTGATTACTGCCTGCTTTCATATTACATTTTGCCAATGAGATATCACAATTTTTAATTAATGGGCTTTTCCTTTCCTAGGCTTTTGTCATCTTTTGTGGCCTTGGTATCAACAACACAATTATGTATGATCAAGTGAAGAAGTCCTGGGCTAAGCAGTCTGTGGCTCTTGATGTAAGTACTTCATGTACATCAAAATCCTCTGCTAAAGAGCCCCAGTTTTATGGAAGAAAAAGTATCTTTGGTGTGGGGCTTAATTTCTTAACTTTTACTTATCTATTTGTTTGGGCCTTAGTCATTTTCGGGCTATAGGTTCAAATTTGGTAAAAACTAAAGACCCTTTCTAGAAAAATGCACATATATACAATGTTTCATGTATTTTCAGGGAGCTTGCAGATTCTTTGATGCTCACCCACACATGACCTATGGTTAGATGTGGATTTTATGTTAGATTTATTAAATAGTGGTAAGTCAAAAAGAAAATTGTCAGGATTTAAAATGTAGTGTGAACTTAGATTTGAATATGTATAGATATTCTGCAACTTCACAGTTTTTCTTATCAAAGAAAATCTCACTGTGAAGATATCTGGCCCAGATGGGAAAAGCTGCTCCACTCATTATCCAGCTACCTCTTTCCCATGCACACACATGTGCACACACACACACACTCACCCACCCTGTGTTGTTTCCATGCCAACACCACATGTCCTCTCAGACCCACTAAATTCTAAAAGAAGCGTTCTCCTCTCCCATGATTCTCAGGTGCTTATTTTGACCTAGGACCTATTATTTGTCCAGTATCTTGCTCTGTAGATAGACCTTGTTTCTATCTATGACATACTTATTAGGTAAGGCAGATAAAATGTCAGCGCCAACATAACAGTCTGTAGAACAGTAAAATACATGTGCGGTCTTCAAAATATTATGGGCACCAAGCTAGACTTTGGTAGAAAGAGAAAAGCGACAGGAAGTACGAGTAGGCAGATAAATGGTTCTTGCAGTACTCTGGTTTAAGATTTTAAAAACATGAAATTATAGTTATCTAATCTATTTACTTTTCTTCCTCCTGGCTAGCCTGTGACTTCTGGAAGCAGAGTCTTTATGCTTTATGCAATTTTATTGGCAATGCTTAGCAGAGAGGAGGGGCTTATTGAATAGTTTTTGGATGGAGAGGAGGAGGGAAAGAAGACAGAAGGAAAGAAGGGAGGGAATGGATTTTGCTGTTGTTCTCCTGAGATAGCCCTGCATGCTTACGTGTAACATGTTTACAGTAAAGACTAAAAGTAATATCTGATGAATCAATAAATGGATGAACTGCAAACATGCCCTTGGACAAGTCTCACTAGTAGGGTATTAAGATCTGTATGCAGAACTATTTTTAAATAATGTCTCTGTCATCTCACTCAATTGTGAGAATTAAATCAGATGATGCATGTGAAGATTTTAATGAGCTGAGCAGTCAATAAAATTATAGCAACAACAGTAGTCACTATATTTATTATCTGTAGCAATGTATTGCTGAGAAATAATTAGGAGAAAGAGCAAAGAACAGGAATTTCGAGTAGCAAATGTGAGTCATGCTGTCATCAAATTCTGATTGCAGCAGAGTTGCCTCACCCCTTGTTTCTTACTTCCTGCAACTATAAAAAGATCATTCCATATACTAGTCACAATTAAATACTTGTCTACATGTCATGGAATCATTAGCACATACAGAAAGCAACTCATGCTTCCCCACATTCTCACTCCTCGCCTGCCTCCTAGTGCATCTTCATCCCCCTGAGAAGGAGCTAGCACAATTGAGTGGCCACTTACCCTGGAAAAGAGTCAGTGAAAGGCACCAGTCTCACTGACAGCATTTCCTAATGCCCATGGGAAACACTGGTACCTAGAAAGTGCTACTGGCCCCACCACCCCTAGCCATGGTCTCTTCACCCATGCACTGCTTATTCAGGTGGATAGTAGACAGCCTCTTGTTTGTGCAACTCAGCCACCTTCTATCCCCAGATATAAAGAGTATTACTTACACTACCAAATTTCTGGCTCAACTCTGAATCTTATGACTGTCATCCTTAGGAGAGATTGACTTACATGTGTTAACTTGTATTTCTGTGTGCTTTCTTTTGTGTCAGTTGTCAAAAGTGACATTCCCTGTCAGATTCTAATGTTGCCATCTTGGTTCTTTCCCTCCCACCCTGAGCCCAACCCCTTCCACTGGAGACCAAATACTTGACTCTAGTAATTGGGTAACATCCACCCCACTCCATGGCCTTGGAATCTGTATGCAAGAGTGGCTACAAGGATTCCTTATCCTCAGGACTTTATGAAGATAAAAAATGATTTTTTGAGAGCTACTAAACCTAAACTCAGGAATGAGATTTTCCTGAGATACTATGTGTTAACTTCTGGGTAAATATATAAAATTTACGTACTTACAGATATTGTACATGAATAAGTGTGATATTTTGTAAGTATTTCTATTAAAATTATGTACTTATAGGTATATATTTATAACCAAACTAGTCCCATAAAGGATTTGAGCTATATAAGAATATAAATGAGTCAAAAAATTGGTTTTAAAAGCGAAATAATAGTAATAACAAAGCTGAGGCTGGGGATTTAGCTCAGTGGCACCATGCCTTCCTCAGAAGTGCAAGGTCCCGAGTTCGATTCCCAGTACCAAAATAATAATAATAATAATAATAACAGCTGAGACAGAGAAAGCCAAGGGGGATAGAAGCAAATAGCAGTGCTATTCTGGATCCTCTCCATTCCTCCTCTTCTTCTCTTTGTATTGTCTCAGTTTTACACATTCTCTTCAGTCTTTATCCTGCTTTATCTTGTCCCAAGAAAAACAACATTTAAAATGTAGCTCTCTAAACCAGGCATGGTGGTGCACGCATGTAATTCTAGCCATCAGGAGGCTAAGGCAGAAGAATCCACGAGAGTTTGGGACCAGCATGGGCAACATAGGGAGACCAAAGACAAAGTAGCTGTCATTCCCATAATCTTATTACACTGTCTTTTATTTTTCAGTTATGAACAAGAGTATAGGGAAACAACCAATCCCTTGGTACCCAGAAACAAGAATCTCCCTGGAAGCCTGTCCCTCCAGAAAGAGAGTAGGCATAGCTCAGGGCCTGGAATGCTCATGGAACTGCATTTCTCCCACGTGTTAAAGAGGCTCTGGAGAGACAGCACAACACTGTTCTCTTCTGTCTTTTAAACATCCTTCCTAAGGCATTTTTAATAAACACGATGCATCCTCTGAAAGTAAATATTCTTCAGATAAATTCTCTGGAAAGACTAATCCCCACAAATGGAGTTGAGTATAATCTCTGAAACACTCAGGCCCCCCTGCAACTATACTTTATTAAACAAAATATATGGCTCTAACTTTATTTTTCTCCCCACATAGCCGCTGATTTCCATGTATTAATGCTGGCTACTTTTCCTATTGCTTGGAAGTGCCATTTTAAATTATACAAATTCATATGCATGCATGCACATACACATTATATATACAAGTATTTTTCTTTACACATTAGTTTGTTCAACTGATCTGGGAAAAAAACTCCAGAAGTTCATTGGTTTTGTTTGTTTGTTTGTGTTTGTTTTTGTTTTGTTTTTTGCAGTATGGGGGACTGAATTTAGGACCTTGCGCTTGCGAGGCCAGCACAGGGCCACTGAGCTAAATCCCGGGCCCCAGAAGTTCATTGTTTTAAGTGCACTTCTGATATGAGGTTTTCTTTGTATCAATATCTCCTGCAGAAGGAGGCTGCTGGCTTTATGCAAGCAAGAAGCAGTGTGGGTTGAAGATGAAACGTGCTGGTCTTGGCATTGGTCTCATTAGTCTAGTTTGGATTGAATCCTGATCCAACAACCACTGACTGTGCAAGCAAGCTCTGTGCTGTCAGTCTCAATTAATGTCTATGGTAAATGAGTAGACAAAGGCTGCCTCAGCTCACTCCTGCTTCTTCAACGATGCCTGTTTTCTGTCACCTGGATTACTGGATATCTTCTTGCAGAAATTCCAGGATATAGAAATGCAAAGTGCCCACATCAAAAACTCAAGTTACACCTCTCCAAAGGCAAAGCTTCCCCCAAAAGACCTGCCACCCTAGGGTGTTTCTTACCTGTGGCCCCTCACTACAACTTCAGCTCACTTTAGCCACACTCCACAAGTAGTTGAATATAGAATTATGAATATACAAAATACTTTTCTGGCCTTTAAAAATTTCAGTGAATAATAATAATAATAATAATAATAATAATAAATTGTCTGGATTTTAACAATTGAATTATCAACTCAATTATTTTGGCAATTGCTTTTTTAATTTCCCATAATTTAGTTACATAATTCTATTGTTAAATCCTTTTTTCTTAATATATAAAATTATTATTCTGAGGCTCTTAGAGAGCAGAGATGCTCTTAAAGCTGAATAATAGAACAAAGAGAGAAATTTACTATCCTTTTTAATAACTTTAACTTTATGGTCCTGATTTCCATTCTGCATGGGTAGCCAAGACACCAGAAGAGCTGCTTTAATAATATGTTCACATTATCAGAGAGTGAGATCCTAAGAAAAAAAGGATAAACTTTACCTAAAAGTCAGAATATGTAGAAAATACAATACAAATGTAGATATAGAATATTACTTTCTCATTTTGCACATCAAGAATTATTCTTTGGGGTATCTTTCATAGTTATTGCAAATGAAGCCTTACCTAATACTGATGAGAAATTTTTCAGAAAATGTAAGTTTGTGTGTTAAGGGACACCTCATGCAGCTTTATGATCAAAAGAGGGAAGGAATGAGGTCAAACAGAGGGTGAGAAAAAGGACTATGCAATCAGGAGCCAAGCTCCATTTATTCTACCTCCCCAAAGCCTCCCATCTATTTCCTCCTTTCCAATTGCCACAGCAACCATCCTACTTAAGAGCTTCATTACCTCTAGGCTGGGCAATTGTAATAGCCTTCTACTTGTTCTTCCTAAACATATTTTAGATTGCATCTCTCACCCACTCATAGATCTTATATTATTCCCCCATTACCTATCAAAGTATGAATGTCCTGGCCTTGGGGCCCTTGGAAATCTCACACTAAACTATTTTCCTCCCCTTGGCTCCTATTTCTCTTCTCAGAGGTCTATGCTACTTATAAACTCAAATACTTCATAGTCTACAAATCAGCCTCCTGCTTCTCTGCCATCTGATCTTTAATATCCTCTCCACTGATGTTATTCTGTTTCAATTATACCCTCCCCACTCAAAGGAAAAGTTGATTCAAGTATAGTCTACTCTATAAAGCTTCAAATCCCAAGGTCATCGCTACCTATGCCGTCTGTTTTTTCCTGTTCTAGAATGTTGTGTCCTCAAGTATTATATATTATATATGACGATGTCATAACTGTCTTTTACTCCTGTTTTTTTTTACATGAAAGAATCAAGTTTGTGAACTGACATACCATTGTAATAGTTCCTCAGTAAAGTGTATTGAATAAATAAATTCATGCTGCCACAAAGACCTATTGGTCTCCCATGACAACATTCTGAAAGAGAAAAGCTTGGGCTCTGTTGGAAGAACTGCCATTCATCCTTAGTGTAGTCTTCCTGGCTACAGACTGATGTGGCATCACCTCTGTATTCTTTTCTCCCCTAATAGACCATGAGGACAGAGGGGTTTTTTTAGGTAGGTAGTGGAAGTTTAGCAGTGAGCCTTTTTTCCCAAATACCATGCTCTTTGGGATATTTCCTTAGATGAGATGTGGATTGAGGAATCCATGTGGCTTCCTAAAGGTAAGGAAAGAAAGATGATTCTCCCATAAGGAATTTCCTAAGGTCCAAGAGCAGATTTTCTCTAAGTGGGTGATTGAAAGAGCTAGACTCACAGGATACAAACAGAATGCCACTTTATTCTTTCTCACCTTTTAAACCTTCTCAATCAGTCTTTTAAACCTGTTCAGTCTTCCTGCTCCGGAATGAACACTCTGGTAGATGCCATACCTCTTCTGCACACACAGGTGTTATATTGTCTCTGAGCATCTCCTCTTCCTTCTAATCAGAACCCTGTAGTCAAGAGAGGCTCACAGTGGACTTCTCTACTCTTCCTCACTTCACTCCCCACCCCAAGCCAGGTGAAGGACAGAGGGAAGGAGGTTGAAAGACAAAGCCTTGTATGACAGGTGCTGTCCTAACCTTGCTTAGGGCCTTCTGCACCAGACGCCAACATTCTTTTTATCATGAACTGCTTTCATAAATACAGCTCCATAGCCAGCCATTTCCCTTTGGCAATTATCTAATGTTTCTTTACCTTTCCTGACAACTTGCAATCCCTTTTCAGCCCCTGGCTTCCATTAGCCCGTCGGACACTCCCTGTCTGGGAGTTGGGGGTTGGCTTCTTCTTCCAAGAAGTGCTCTTGCTCAGTGTCCTTATTTGCTTTTAAATTGTGGTAAAGTAAAAACAACATGAAATTTACCATTTGTCCAGTGATATTAAATACATCCACATTGTTGTGCAGCTATCACCACTGTTTAGTTTCAGAATTTTTTCATCTTCCCAGCCTGAGACTGTTACCCCTTAAACACTAACTCCCTACTTTCCTCAGCCCACAGAAACCACCATTTTAGTTTTTCTATGAATCTACCTACTTTAGATGTCTCATATAAGTGGAAAAAAACCGTATTTGACCTTTTGTGACTGGCTTCTTTCTCTTAATTTGTGGTAGACTCTGTTCTAGGTGCTAAGGTTCAGCAGTAAAAGAACAAATAATATTCACACTCTCATGATCCTCTATTCTGGTAGGAGACAGGAAGTCAATAAGGAAAAAAATAAATTTACAGGATAGAATCATGACAGTGTCATAAAGAAAATGAAGCAAAATGTTTTAATAAAGAATGACTAGAAATTAGGGGCTACAGGGAGTACATTTAGAAGAAGCCACTTTGAGAAAGTGACAGCTGAGCTTTGTTATCTTATTCTGTTTGTTTATTTTATAAATGTCACCCAAACTTATTTTCCTATACAGTTTTCTACTCCAGTTCCAATGAGCATAAAGATACTAGGCAGATTTCTGAGAGGGAATGTCATTTGCATAAAGTAATTATCAGAGGTGCATTCTCTTGGAGCTTTCAGAATGCAGTGTTTTCCAGCTGGCAAGGGTTTGTGAGCATCCTGGATCCTCTGTCACTGGCCACAAATGTCCCTTGGCTATATGTGCAGAAGGGGGGAAAATCAGTGTATTTAGTTCCTAGGCTGGCTCTCGGCATCCAGCACGGAGGTGCAGATTCAGTGTGATTCTGCTGAGCTGAAGTGGTGCAGTATTTCCCTAGTTGGGTCCCGGTGGATTCTAGATCTCTTTTGGAGAGAGTTGTGTCTATGTGTCTGGTTCACCCTGGTATCCCCAGTGCTGGCACTAGGCACATAGGACACACATAAGAAGTATTTGCCAAGTGCATCCAGTACGAGGAAAGATCGCAATTACAAAGTTCAATAAGAATCTCGTTCCTCAGCATACACTGCATCTCCGGTTTTTCATGAAGTAATGGTAAAGTATTTAAAGTGTGGACTTTAAAATCAGACTGTTCTACCTCTGCTCCTTCCTGGAGAAGTCACCTAACTTATAAGTTTTAATGATGGTTCTGGCTTTTTTTTTTTTTTAACCTAGGCATTTTGTGAAAAAATGAAAGACCCTACATCAAGATTCAGCCAGATATCTTTAAAAATCTTTATTTTCAGAAAAGTTTTAGAGTTACATAAAATTAGTAAGATAATACAGAATTCTTCTATATTCCACCCCCAATTTTCCCTAGTTTTCAATGTCTTACATTAGTATGGTACATTTGTTATAATGAATGAACCAGTGCTATTACATTATTGTTAACTAAAATCTATATACTTTACTCAGATTTCCTTAGTCTTTACCTAGTATCATTTTTCTGTACCAGGATCTAAATCCAGGATACCTTATTAGGTTTAAATGTCATGTATCCTTAGCATCCTCTTGACAGTGACAGTTTTTCATACTTTTCCCTCCTCCCCTCTTCTTTCTCCTCCTCCTCCTCCTCCTCCTCCTCCTTATTCTCTCCCCCACCCCCTTCACTTTGTGTTACTGAGAGTTGCACCCAATGCCTTTGCACTAAACTATATCCCCAGCACTTTTTTATTTTTAAATAGGGTTTTAGTAAGTCGCTAAATTGCCTAAGCTGGGCTCCAACTTATGACCCTCCTACCTCAGCCTCCCAGAGTGCTGGGATTACAGACATGTGCCACCACACACAGGTCATGCTTTCCTTTTTTTGATGACCTTGACAGTTTTGATCGGGTATTTTGTTCAGGCATTTTGTGGAACATCACTTTATTGGGATTTGCCTGATGTTTTGCTCATGATTATACTGTAGGAAGGCCCTAGAGATGAAGTGCCATTTTCATTGCATCATATCAAGGTCGCATACTGTCAGAATGACTTAGCACTGTTGGCGTTAACCTTGATCACCTGGCTGAAGTAGTGTCTGGCAGGTTTCCCCACTGTGAAGTTACTCTTTTTTCCCTTTTTCTATATTGTGCTCTTGGAGAGGAAGTGGCTATGTCTCTGCACTTAAGGAGTGGCCAGTTATGCTACACTTCCTTGAGGAGAAGTATTTACATAAGTTATTTAGAGTTCTTCTTTATATTTATATCTTTCTTTTTTCCTTCTTCTTTTCCTTTATTTGCATATATTTATATACTCATGGATTTTTATTTTCTACTTTGAGTTATGATCCACTTATACTTTATCAGATACTAGTTTATACCAGAATTCAGTAATATAATTTTAAACAAGAAAGAACTTATAGATATGAGCAAGTGATTCTTCTCTGCCAATAGTCAATAGAGGATTCTGTGCATTTGTAATAATCTTGTTAACATGTAAAAATTTATGAAACACTTTAATGGGCTCTGTGAGGTTTGTAAAAATAATCATTAATGCAGTAAATTAATCACCTACTATATGCCAAGAACTCAACCATAACCAAAACAACACGGTGGACACTATGCAAATTTCATAAGACATAGTACAATAAATAATCCACATAATTCCAGTCTAGAAGAGGACAGAAACAAGTGAAACTGTCACTACTGTATAGTGTGAGAGTTCCAGGACTGAGGTAGGTACAGCACTAGGGGAAGTAGAGAAGGGACGTCTAATTGAGAAAGTTTGGTCATAAGTTCTTCGCAGAGATGGTAACTCTTGAGTAACAGGTAGCAGTGAGCTTTGCAGTTTGGAAAGATAATTAGCAAGAGGGCTCCAGGCAGAAGGAAGTTCTGGGTGACAGTAGGGAGCATGGAGGTAGTGTGCTGTTAGGATAGCCTTGGCCTCTCAGTACAACTAGGGCTAAGGGGACACTGGGGGAGAGGTAGGATGAGACAGATGGGCCAGCTCACAAAGGGTGCTTGTGCATCATGGGGGAATCTGAGCCTGATTCTAAAAGTGGTGAGGAATGATTGAACCATCTCAGCAGGAGAGGAACGTGATTACTTTGACATTTCAGAAGAATCATCCTGGCATCTACAGAGGGATTCGTCTCAGTACTTCATAATCATATTTTGTTTTTTAACAAAAATATAAAATAAAATAAAGGTGGCCGTGTTTTCACTTTATTTCCTTTTAAATAATATTTGGTGATCCTCCAAAATCAAATCCACCTTCATAAGATTTATCATCACTGCCATGGTGTAAGGAATGTGCTTCATTCCTGGATAAAAGTTCTCCCAAACATAGCAGGATGTTTGGAATAACTTAGCACAGTCCCCATGGTAACCTCAAGAAGTAATTGTTACTTGGATGCACTTCTTCTGGCTCATTTGAAAATTTTTCTTTCATTAGTTCATGTTCTTTTTTCTTCTGTTATTGTGATGTGATTTTTTTGGTGCTTTAAAAAATGCAGTATTTATGAAATGGTTATCATGGTCCAGGTACTATATATTATATGCTTTACATATATATTAAATTGAACCTTCACCAAACACTATGGCTAACTAATATTAT
The DNA here is from genome assembly GCF_053883595.1 of Heterocephalus glaber. NCBI lineage: Eukaryota > Metazoa > Chordata > Mammalia > Rodentia > Bathyergidae > Heterocephalus > Heterocephalus glaber. The sequence continues at coordinate 57,025,626 of NW_028258143.1, read as the reverse complement.
TCCTATTTGACAAATGAGCAAAGGAAGGCATAGAGAGATTTAGAAACTTGCTGAGAGGGGTTTTGTGGCTTGCATTGCGCAGCTAGTCGCAGACCTGGATTCCAGCTTTGTTTGTTTGTTATTTTCAAATAGCCATGTTATACAGATACACTGCAAAGTGTCTTTTGAGGACCATCCTATTAGCTTCAGGACTGCATTTCCACTGGAGTCCTTGGTGAGCCATGATAGGAGTTGGAAGAGAGACAAGGCAAAAGGCCTGTTTTCTACATGGGGAGTTATGATTCTGGTTTATAAGATTGTGGTAGCAATAACGAAGGGACAAATAATGAAGAAGAACCCATTAATTTAAAAGCAAAAGGTGAATAAAACATCCTTGGAAATGTGTTCTCCTCCTCTTTTACCTCACTGAAAATTAATAACTTATCATAAGGAACTGTCCTTTTCAACCCAAATGCTTTGGGTTTATCGTGCACATTCTAGGAGTAAGCTAGGCTCTCTGTTGAGCTCTGATAGCCCAATCTCTAATATAGTCCTGTCCAAATCAAAGGCTGAATCTGAGTTAGTTGAGTCAAGCCAGGATGAGAAAAAGAGAATAGCCTTCTACAGTGAAATAGCTTGGCCTTAGCTTGCCAGCTCCTCTTGTAATCACTGGCTTGTGAAACTGAGGTTTACAGTCAGCCAAGTAAGAAATTGACACTTATTTTGTGTGCAATACTCAGTATCTTGATAGTGCTTTAATGCAGAGAGCATTAAGGGGATACTACTTTCAAAAGGCAGTAAATCACACCTGGATCCAACCAGATGGAACGAAGCCTATAAACCATTTAGAAGAGATTGGGTTACAGTGGACCCTCAAGTTACAACCAGCCTGACATATCAACAACTTGGGTTGATTAGGTTAATGCAAAATTCATCTGCCTCTTGTTATCTATAGCATGTACCTAGGTAAACATCCAGATCTCAGCTGTATTGACTTACAACCAACTTGAGTAACAACCAGCCCTCAGGAACTGATGAAGTTCATAAGTCAAGGGTCCACTGTACCTGCCTCCCTTCTTCCAACCCCCACCTCACCTTATATGTGGGGTTTGTACATATGTGTGAGGCTTGTAGCCTTTCCCACAGCCCTATAGACAGCCCCAGCTGGAATGCATCCAGAAGAGGCCAATTCTGGGGAATAAGCCTATGCTGGTCCTGGCCCTGGGTGGGGGCATTTGAGGTGCCTGGAATTTATCTAGGAGATCCCAAGAACAAAATCAGGGTGACATGTCCACAGGGGTCGCTGGACTTTTCCCCCTAGAGAATGGGCCCCCTGGAAGCCAGGGTGGAGCCCTTCTAAGCTTGACACCCAGGCCAGGCACTTGGTTTGCCAGACAACACTGACAAAAAAGCATCAGGCATTTGTCAGTGGGGTGGGAATCATACCTAAATGCCAAGCAACAAGATTGGCCCCCAGAATGATCAATGTCCTACAGCTCTATGCAGTTAAGAGCAGCCCCTGAGCTAGGCAGAGATGAAAGAGAAACTGCTTTCATCTATTCAAAAAGGAGAGGATTCGCTCCTTAATTTACCAAGTGCATTGGGCTCAATTAGATGGGAAATTGTCTTTATCTCCAACAAGTACCTACATCTACTATGTTAACCAAAATCCAGATTATAATTATTTCCAAAACCACTGTGATTTTAACCTTGTGTCCTTTCTGCTTCTGTCCCAGGGGCTTCTTTGTTTATCCTTGAATAAGCTAGATACGTCCCTGCCACAGGGCCTTTGCATTTGTACTCTACACTCTCACCCCTTGATATCCACATGTCCTGTTCCTTCTGGAACTTCAGATCTTTATTTAAACTATTCAGTAACACCTTCACAGATAGCCCTATTTAAATTTGCAAACCCCCTTCCACTACCACTCACTAATCTCCCTTCCCTGCTTTGTTATTTTTTATAGCATTAATCATCATTTGACATGCTATCTTTTTTTACTTATTTAGCTTTCCTTTCCTTCCTCTCTATTCTAGACAGTAAGCTCCATATTGGCAGGGATTTTTTTCCCTTTTATTCACTAGTATGTCTCCAGCTCCTAGAATACTTCCTAAAACATATATGATACTCATTAAGTGTTTGATGACTGAGAAACCTTTAAAGGCACTGTGTTTCCCCAACCCTTCAGATTCAGGTGATGAAATTCACCCTCTGAAGCTTCAGTCCTGAGAAACCATGAACCAGAAAGCAGTCTAGCCCCTTCCCTTCACTGCAGTTAAAGTCAGCTCACCTGTTCCCAGTGCCATAGCAGTGTGAGAAGCAGCTCCAAGCACTCACACACAGAGAAGCAGCCTCTTTTACATCTGGGCCCACTGAGCTTGTATGTGGGCTTCTCATGCCTGTCCCTTCCCTGTTTTTACTTCCTCTATGACCACAAGGACTGGGGTCCAGGGCTGAGGGCTCCTGGGACTCTGGTCCTTTTCTCTCTGAGTGTGGGTCCCTGTAGAGATCTGGATCTCTGCTTCCACCATCCTGGTCCAGCCACTGTTCTGTCTCCCACATCCACTCTTGCTCACTTCAGTCTACCCTTACACAGCAATCGGAGTCATAATCTACCTTTAAAGGGGACCTCTTGACAGGGGACTGGCAACACTACATACCAAGGCAATGAATGCCACAAAAGTTAGGGTGCTGATTATTCATGGAGTAGAGTATAATTGAGGAGGGGTACATAAGGAGCTTCCAAGGCCACAGGGATTGGAAAGGAACCAGATCATGTCAGTCTCTTGGCTAAAACTCTCCATGTCGTCCCGTTAACTATAATAGCATGCATTATCAGCCTTCAAAGCCCTGGCTAACCTGGCCCCTTCCGAGCTTTCTCACTTTTTATGCCACTTCCAGTCCACTTCTGCTGCCCCAGATGCTTTTTTACCCCTTTTTTATTTTCCAAGTCTCAGTTTAAATGACATCTCCTCAAAGAAGTCACCTCTTAACTATCTTCCCTGCTGCCTCCCCAACACTCTTCCCAATGATCCCCGTTGTCTCTTTCAGCATTTTACTTCTTGACTTTATAGTGAGTATTTCAATGCATAGGTTTGGTTAGTATCTGTCTCTACTGCTGAAACAGAAGCTAAGGGTATGGCCATAAACCATGGTGTGCACCTGTAATCCCAGCTACTCAAGAGGCTGAGGCAAGAGCATTGCAAGTTCAAGGGCTGTCTGGGCAATTTAGACTTGTCCAATGTAAAATAAGAAGGCCCGCGGGTGTAACTCAGGGGTAGGGCACTTACTTAGCATGGATTCTGTTATGGTTTATATCTGAAATGTTCCGCAAACCTTCATACATTCATAGATGGGACTTTGGGGAGGTGACTGGGTCATGGGTGTGTGGTACTGGATCACAGGAGTGTGATACTAGATTAGTCCACTGGTGGGTTTATCGCTAAGTGTGATGTTGCGAGGTGGAGCCTGGTGAGGAGAGGTGGGTCATTGTTGATGTGGCCTGGAAATATACATCCCTCTTACCCCCTTGACCCCTCTCAGTATCCTGCCTGACTTACCATGAACTGTTTCTCCGCTGCCATGCCCCTCTGCCACACTGCCCTGCCTTGGAACCAGCCAACTTAGTCTTAAACCTCTACAAACTGTGAGCCAAACTAAACTTCTCCTCCTTTGACCTGTGGGTGTTGGAATTTTGTCCCAGCAACAAGAAAGTAACTAAGATAGGTTCAGGCCCCAATACATACACACAAAGGACAGGGATTATGCACACATCCTTGGCCCAAATTAAGTTCTCAATAAATATTTCTTGATTGAATGGATTATTTACAACCTAGACACCCAAACTGCACTCATGCTTTTTTCCGACTTTCCTTTAAGTCGTATCTGATTGATATGACCTCAAACCTTAGCTCAGACAGCCTGGAGGTTTTTCTTTTTAGTCTTACCTTTGGACTTCCCTTTCCTCCATGGTAACTAGTCACCTAGACAATTTGATAGTGGTCCAAAGTAGGCCCCGTCCCTCTTTACTCCTTTTATGCCAGAAGGAACTCACAGCTAAGCCATGTGTGCTGGAAGTGCTCCATGCTGTCCTGTGAAACCAATTAAAGTAAGCAATGCATTTTCTCTCACACATGAGAGATCATGTAGTAACCTTTTTTTTTTTTGGTACCAAGGATCGAACTCAGGTCTTCGCACTTGCACAGCAGGCAGCGAAACCACTGAGCTAAATCCCTAGCCCAATAACCCTTTTGATTATGCCAAAACGATGGGGGAGGGGGTATAGAAAATAAGAATATTCAAATATTCAATGGTTTGTGGCATTAAATAAAGTAAGACTACCAATAGTTCCAGATATATGAATTTTAGTTTTGAAAAACCACTGGCACATGTTGTAGTTGTTTTAGAAACAGCAATAACCAATCCAAGTTTGCTCATTAGTCTAAAAGAATGCTACGTTCTCCTCTGTTCTTAATGACAACAAGAAAAGCAAGTAAGCAAAGAGTTCATTAGAAAAGCACTTGTGAAACATTAATACATTTAATAACCTTCACGATTAAGAAAAACAGCCTCACGTTAAAACAGAATGTGGGAAGTAATGCAGCTGTGGGAATGGAACACTTACTTTAAAAGAGTTATAAATTATAGTCCAATATGCATCTGCATAATCATATTGAATCATACTAAGAATTAATCATAGAACCCTTTTTAATTTAAGTGTTAATGGTTGAGATCCTTTATGAAAGACTACTAAAACCTTTAAAAAATCAGAAGCATCATTACCACATGAAACTTTCAAAAGAAAGAAACTGTTTCTTTCATCTTAATGACATTGAAATGATTAAAATTAATATCTGAGCATTTCCTGACAGTTATGTAACAGCATAAATCATTATTGGTCTTATAATATTCTTCTATTGGTATAGGAATATATTTAGTTAAAGCAAAATATTTAATGGTAATATACTACATGTTAAATATGAAAATATATAATAAGTATAGACTATGTACAATGTCATCTATTTGTAGATCTATCTACCAGATAGAGTACAGCTTTCAGAAACACAGAAGAGAATCAGGAAGTTAGCAAACATTGAATAAACCACAAAACTCCTGTACAAGAGTTCATACATCGGACTCATTTACTCTGGTTTTAAACACAATTTAACACAATTTCTTAGTTGACTCCTCAATTCATGTGGCAACCATTAGAGTTCATCACCAAATATTTCTAGTTCTCTCCCTTCAGAGCTCATGGTAGGATTACACTTCCTCACTCTCTTAAAGTTAAATGGAACCTGTGACTTGCTGGCCAGTGAGTATTGGAAAATAAAGATATTTCTCACCTTTTACTAAAGAGGAAACTGAGCCCTAGGCTAAGTAATTAGGCCAAGGTTACAGGGCTGGTAGAGCCAAGATTATGAGCTCAAGCTGTCTGACACTAAGTCCCTATGCTTGAAGACCAAATTATACTGCTTCAAGCAGTAAACTGTACTGCTTTACTTATATGTTGCCATATAACTAGTGACAAATAAGAAAACAAAGATGAAAGGAAATGGCCTGCCTTGAGAATTTCTGCAGATAGTACATAAAGGACTTAATGTACATAATCAAAATCAAGTACTATTACTGACCTCTGTAGGGATGATGACAACATAGTCATACTACAGGGGATACCTTCTGATTTCTGTGCTCAGAAAATGTTGTAGAATGAGTCACATGATTACGTGATTTTAAACAGGATCTTTTTTTGTTAACCTTCAAGATTAAGCTTTATTTCTGTACTGTCCCACAGGTATTCACTAACCACAGTGGATATGTAATTTAAATTTTTTTTTTACTTTTTATTTTTACTAGTACAGGTTTGCATTGCATAATGATTATATTTCTCATGGGGAGTTGGTACACAGACAGAACAATCTTTTTTTCATCCTCTTCTCTGCCCCTCCCTCCTCCTCCCTCTATCTCTTGGTCCTTTTCCCTTTTCCAGAAGATCTCCTTACTTCCTATTATCTTTTATTTTGCTCCTTATTAATACTTTGAATTTCTCATATAAGAGAAACTATGCAAATAGTCGACTTCCAAGATTTAGCTATTACAAATTGTGTTGCTATAAAAATGTGTAGGGTTGGCAGGAGGGGAAGGGGAGAGATCAGAGTTACAGGCTGGAATCTGGAAAGAATCCATATATAGATTGTGTTTAAAACTATAGGAAGAGATGTAGATAGATACTAGGCTGGAACTCATCAGTGGGTTGGGAAGGAAGAGTCACTGAGATCAAAGGAGAGAAGGGTGTGTTTCCAGAAGAAGCACATACAACTATGTACAGTACACAGTACTTGATAGTGTGATAAATGACTGTTAATGTTTTATGTACTTATCATAATATGCTGTGCTTTTCATTCTTTGGAGCATAATCCAACTTACATAAAAGAGTTTACTGTAAAACAGTGTGCTGCTATGCCAGTGGTAGCCTCATGTATCTGGTGTTTAACTGTGTATTTGGATAATATCAAGGTGCCATCACAAATGATTGACGTATACCTTCTCAGTTTGCACTTAGAAGTTGGTACTCTTGGGCTGGGGATTTAGCTCAGTGGTTCTGCCACGTGCCCCACAAGCGGAAAGACCCGAGTTCAATCCCCGGTACCAAAAAAAAAAAAAAAAAAGAAGTTGGCACTCTATGTGGTACTTTGCGATACACATGGATGAAATTGCCTAATAACATATTTCTCACATTATATTTCCATCACATCTCACATGACTGTATTGAAATTGAAATTTTAAAAATTTGGCCTATGGGGCATCTACTAGCTAATTAGAATTTTTTCCCAGACCACTATTTGTTCAATATTAGTTTTGAAAATCTTTCTAAAACAAATCACATCCTTTGATGTCTTGTTAATGCTTGAGATGTTTTTTTAAAATTATATGGAAAAATGTTTAAGTACTTTTCAGTTTTGCTTTGGTTGAGTTCTATTATATTTGAATATTATTATAGTTTTTTTCCCTTGCATTGCTTTTCTTTGAATAATTTTAATTTTTGTATATATATGTGTTTAGTGAATGATAATAAAGTTACATATTTTTTTAAAAAATGGGTAGGAATGTACCACTGCAATATGACATCTTTAAATCAGGAAGATACCTAGCTGGGTAAAATGGGAATTTCTATTTTTAGTTTTTGAGGGATCTCCATACTGATTTCCTTAATAGTTGTGCCAGTTACATTCCCACCAACAATGTAGATGGGTCCCTTTTACCCTGCAGCCTCTCCAACATTTGTTATTATTTGCTTTCTGGATGATAGCCATTCTTTCTGAAGTAAGATAGAATCTCAGGATCTTAACTGTATTATTTTTATGTCAAAGCACTCTGAACTGATGTTCACTGAGATTAATATCATGGCAATTCTGCTTTCTCATTTTCAATAGAATTAAGAAGTAAATCTAGTTATTAAAAGTATTCTTAAAATAAAGCTAAAGAACCATTTCCAGTCTTCTTAAATCCCAGCTATTCAGATCATGCTGGGATTTGGGAGAAGACCCAAACTTTATCTCTTTCCTCTCTTCTTATGCCAGCATCCAGTCAGTAACCTTCTCTACAGTTCTCTAACTCGGGAATTTTTAAACTGAAATCCATAGATAGGTTTTAATCAGTGACATTGTCCCCAAATTATCAGCATTTATCACTGGAGAACTTGTTAAAAATGCAAATTATCAGGCTCCACAGCAGACTCGCTGAGTCAGGAACTCTAGAAGCATGACAGCCATTTCTTTATTTGGATAAATAAATGATGAATGCATTCCTTATTTTCGAATGAATCAAATGCAAAATGAAACCTCAAGTCTATCAATGGAGCATTGAACGACGTAAGAGGCAGATGAGAACTTCTGAAGTGTAACAAGGTGAGCAAAGTGTTACCTAACCATAGGACTCAGAGTTTCCTCACAAGGAATTCACTGAGGAAATCCTTGATAGGCTTTCTTTGAATTCAGTGGTGGCAAACCTTTTAGACAGAGAGCCCAAACTGCAACCCAAAAACCCAATTATTTATCGCAAAGTGCCAACACTGCAATTAAACCTGAATATTGAGGCTTTAGTTCAGAAAAAAACAACTCATACATTAACGTCTTTTGTCTAAAAAGAAAAGCAAATAACACTGTATGTTCGCCACCATTAATATAGATTATGGGGGATACATATTGACTGGCTCCAGCAATCAGAGGATGTAGAAAACTATTGTGTATGAGAAATGGAGATAAATTTATTATTTTTCACTTGAAATGTAGAGACAGGGAAGGAAAAGGAAAAAGAAAAGTTTACATGGCAAGAAGTCAGGAAAACGAAGAGGGGCTGAGATTGTATAAAGTCAGTGGTCAGTGAAATGCCCTGTTGGTGGAAGTCAAAAGATCTTTTGAGAATTTCATTTGGAAGTGTTTGTTTCTTTTGATGTAACTCCACAATTTCTCTCTTTAGAAGATCAGGGAGGGAAAAGAGAAGGGAGGAAGAAAGGTGGGGGGAAGATGGGTTAATTTCACATCTCATGCAATGATTATATCACACACTCAGCATGGGAATACATAGGAACTTAAAAGCCAAGATGAGACTATAGACCTGCCAGGAATTTGCAGACATTTTGGAAAAGCTTTGCATTTCCATACATTCCATGGGTTTACACATCCAGACCAATCTTCGCTAGATTTTGAAAGACACAGCAGATTCAATTGACAGCTGTTACAGAAGTCTGCACGTAGCAAAGGGCAGCATGTCCCAGAAGCAGGTTGCCATATTTTGTGGGTTTTTATTGTGTTTCAACCACTATCTAAGAACTTTGTGGCTTAGAACACACCATTTTATTTTGCTAGTGGTCTTCTGAGTCAAGAATTCCGGAAGGGCTGGGATGGATGGCTCATCTCTGATTCTCATGGTGTCAGTAGGGGTGGATGGAGCCTGAAGATCCATTTCAAGACAGCTTCTTCCTAAAGGGGCAAGGGGGAAAGGAAAAAAGGGAATGGAATTAATATGAGAAAATGAAAAAATGGAAACAAAGTCTTTATAAATAGGGAGGGATGGAGGAGTTGAAGGGAGGGCAGGGGAAGGGGAAAAAAATAAGAAACAAGACGGAGTATATAAAGGTGCAAATTTCCAGTGATGAATGTCAATATATTGTATACCTAAAAGGTAGCAATAAAATAAATTTTTTTTCAAAAAGACAGCTTCTTAATTCTCTCACAAGTGTAGCTTCATGGTGGTCCTCGGCCACTCTCTCCTTGATGTTTCCTCCTCCTAGCACCTTTATGTGGCTGGAGTGTCTCACAGGGTAAATGAACCTCAAACACAGTGAATCAAGGCTACAAGAAAGAACATTTCAAGAACCAGAAAACTGGAGTATAGTTTCAAGTTGGGGGTTGTAATACCCCCACCATGTCTCTGTTACCTAGAATTGCTTTTGCTATTCTGGGTCTCTTCTTGTTCCAAATGAATTTTGGGATTGTTTTCTCAAGGTCTATGAAGTAAGCTGCTGGAATTTCAATTGGGATTGCATTGAATCTATATAGCAATTTTGGAAGTATGGCCATTTTCACTATGTTGATCCTTGGTGCAGCCACTGTGGAAATCAGTATGGAGATACCTCAAAGAACTAGGACTGGAAGTCCCATTTGACTCAGCTATTCCTCTGCTGGGTATCTTCCCCAAAGAATTAAAAGAATCATACCACAGTGATATATGTGCACCCATGTTCATAGCACCACAGTTTGTAATAGCTAAAACTTGGAAACAGCCCAAATGCCCATCAACTGGAGACTAGATCAAGAAAATGTGGTTTTTTTATAAAATGGAGTACTACTCAGCCATAAAAAAATGAGAAATTAGAGACATTTATAGCAAAATGGATGTACATTGAGACGATACTCTTAAGTGAAATAAATAGGACACACATGTGTAAATACTGAATGGTTTCTCTAGTGTGAGAAACTGCAAGTGTAAATAAAGACTAAAAGGTATAATAGATAATGTGAAATAGGAAGAAAAGAGGAAAATGGGAGGGGGAAGTGGGAGGAGTAGGGGAAAGGAAAGAGGGGAATGGAATTAATACGAGAAAACGAAAAAATGGGGGGAAAAGTCTTTGTAAATAGGGAGGGATGGAGGGGTTGAAGGGAGGGTAAGGGAAGAGGGAAAAATAAGAACCAAGAGAGTATGTAAAGGTGCGTATCTCCAATGATGAATGTCATTATGTTGTACACCTAAAATGTACCAATAAAAGGATATACAAAAAAAAAAGAACCAGAAAATTGAAGCTTCCAGTCTCATAAGTCCCGAGCCCAGCACAACTGGCAGAGCAGCAACACTGTCATATATTGTGCTGTCACTGGGACCATCCCGAACACCACCTAGAGGAAGGGCCATAGACTCCACCTCTCATAGGAGGCACGTCTGAAAATGTGTGGCTTTCTTTGTCTGCCACATATAATTTGCATGAAGTTGCAGGTTTTTATCCACTGGCAAGTGCACAGATACCAATATAGCAACTTATGGGCAAAGGTGAAGGATAGTTTGGGCAGCTGCCAGACTAGCTAATGTATAGTACTTATAATTATGAAGCCATCTTAAGGGTTTGCTTTTAAAATTTAGCTTTGGAGTGTGGTAATTAATATCAAAATGTTAATCTGAGTAGTGATACAGAATGATTAAATTAATCTTTGATTTGGATGAATAAATGATTAATGCATTCCTCTTCCTAAATTGAGGGCTCCATCAATCCATTGGAGGGCTTGGTTCTATTTTTGAATGAAACAAAGTGCAAAATGACATGTTGAATTTGTCAAAAAATTTAATTAAAGGAGAAGCCAACCTGAGGCCAGGGATTTAGCTCAGTGGCACCTTGCCTGCCTCACAAATACAGGGTCCTGAGTTCAATCCCCTGTACTGGAAAAAAAAAAAAGGAGAAGCCAACCTAGATGGGCAGATCTCATACTGGCCTGGAATTGTAAGCCTCTTAGAGTGAGTGGGACATTGCTCTCAAAGCACCTTTTATCCGCAGAGCTCTTTGGAAATCTTTTACTCATATCCTCCTGAGCACGATTTGATAAATGCCTTTGTTTTCTTTCTTATTTCTGTATAAATTTTCTTCCTATTTCCATGGGAAAAATTTTTTCAAGAAAAGAAAACAAGGATACTCTTTTTAAGTGCCCAATAAGATGATTCAGTAAGAATCTGGTTCTTCCTTCTAATTGCAGTTTCTTGTATCCTCCTATTTGATAAATGGAGAGCCTTTATCTTCTTCCCTAAGAGTGTCACTGTTTCTTATATGACAGAGGACTAGAGGCTGGCCACAGAGCTAATAAGTTTATTACCAATATAAAGTTTGCCTAATACAAAAGGAAACTGAAAGTCAAAATCACATTTATATTTTAGATGCATCCTTTAATCATTTAAATGTAGACATCTAGAATCTTCTCAAAGTATATCTTTATATCTGTCATCAGCAGAGCCTTGACTGCATGAGTTTGATCCAGCAGTCATGTCTTGTGCTCTTATGTTCCCAGTGATTGCAAATACATAATACACATGCTGCACTCTTCCCTCCCAATGCCTGTGGAAGACATCGCCAATCATCACAGCTTATCTTCCTGCTGAGTTCCTCCTTAAATTTCAATAATCTTTCATAGCACACTGCTTCCTACAACTACCAGGAATCCAATCAAATTGAGACCCCACCAAAGCTATTTTTGTCAGGATGGTAAAAAGATGCCCAGAGTGTCTATCACCAAGGCTTACACATAGTAAATGCCCATACATATATGTTGATATGAACTACAAACATGGCCCTTCTTTCCTGCATGTAGTAATTAAAAAGCAGCTGATCCTAAAGCCACTCAGACAAGTGATTAAATATTTATTTATTGCTAAATATGATGATATATACCTATAATCCCAGCACTCTGGGAGGCTGAGACAAGAGGATTACAATTTCAAGCCTAGCCTAGGCAATTTAGTGACAAAATAAAAAAGGCTGGAAATATAGCTCAGTGCAAAGGCCCTGGGTTCATTGCCCAGTACTGGGACTAAAAGTATTACCTCAGATTCAGTGGATTTTTAAAATTCTACTTCAGTTTTTAAAGTTTGAGTTCTTAGAGTTTTAAAACTATTTCTATGACATATATTCTGATGATCACGATTACAGATTTCACAGCAGACACAGTTACCTGAAGTACCTCTGAAGATTTCATTCCATTAAACAGCAGTTTGTTAAATATTTGACAATAGCAACTGGCGATTTCTCAGTCTCAGTGCACTGTTTATTTGCCAGGTGTTTAAATCCTGTCAACTTGTTCAGAAATCCTGGAGTGTGATTCTTTACAGAGCTACATGATACTTCTGTCAGGTCATTCCAAGAAAATTAGCGTTTCGTCCCTTGTGGTTTGTCACCTTTCTTGTCTGGAGGACTACTGCTGATGGCAAAGCATCTTTATTTCTTCAAAGCTCATCAACATAAATCATTTGAAATTTTACTTCAGACCAGCTTACCTTAAAATTGATGTCAGTTTCATTTCCAAATGTTACCAAGTGCCGCTTTGCTATCAGAGCTGTAAACATATCAGTGAACATTCATACAGCCTTTTCTGTCTGAGACAGCCAGTCTGGGTCCTGAGGGGGTCCTCCTCTCTCCACTCTGTTAAGTGTTTCTTTACGTTTGTGCTCCTCTCAGCAAGTTTGTGCAATAGTTCCTTTCTCATTTCATGAGCAAATGCCTCCCCAGATCCATAATAAATTAACATGCAAACAGTTGGTGTGAGAGCTCTGCCCTCAGCTATTCTGGGGAACTTCCAGGGCTGCAAGACAAGTATTTGGCTCTAGTCTTGTGGCAGAGGGCAAAGCTTGATACAGTGGTTCTATTTCAATGCTCTATTCATTTTTTTTCTTGCAATATAATTAATTGTCTTCTCCAGCTATGCAAACTTAACACAAAAACATGATTTTTTCCTTGTCTTTCACAGCTCTGATAATTGCTTTATCTTGCTTTTTGGGGGGCTAGAAGCAAATTCAATCTAAAAGTTAATTGAAAGTGTTGGATTTTACAAATAGTGATTTCTTTTAGAAACTATAAAGAATTCTTAAGTCAGAGCTCACCAACTAAACAGTCTCTAGTTTTAACTTTAAAGTACTTTCTAAATTAGCACCAACACAAAAATCTATCTGGGATAAAAATTTTCTTCTGAAAGCTTACTATTTGTCAAGTATTCTGTGGGTCAACTGTTTCCTTTTGTATGTAAGCTTTATACAAATTTTATTTAGCTTTCAAAAATATTAACTAGTATGTATGTTATGACCAAACTCTCATAGCCTACCAATGTTTCTCATAGATAAAAATGGTATAGGTATGTGTATGCATATATTATATATATGTATATATAGAATTACATTTTGCAAATACTTCTTTCTTCAAAATTTTTTTTTTCTTTTTTTTGGTACCGGGGATCGAACTCAGGTCCCTGCGCTTGCATAGCAGGTGGCGAAACCACTGAGCTAAATCCTGGCCCTCTTCAAAATTATTATGATACATTCATTTAAAATTTTTTTACTTGATCAAAAATATTATTCAGAATGTATAGTGTACCTAGATCCTTGCTATGAAATATAAAGCTTACAGGATTCAGATAGCTTATAAAATTAAAGAAGTCTAGAATTATAAAGGAGCCTTTACCTTACCCAAGAAGCTTTAAAAATAATACTGAAAATATATGATTCTTTACTTGATTGAGTTTTCTTCTCAACTATAGAAATTTGCTTGATATTAGTCCATAGGTATTCCATATATTATTTATACATAAAATAGTAATAATTTTCTTTTGAAAATTGACTATGCTAAAAATAAAAGTAACAGGAATTACTTTTGATACAGTTCCTTTAATTTTATCAGATGTTTTATGTTAGTGAGTTTATGTAGCTGTATTAGCTATCTAGGCTGCCAAAACATAACAAAATACTACAGACTCGAAGGTTTAAACACTAGAAATTTATTTTTTTGACAGTTTTAGAAGCTACAAATCCAAGATCAAGGTGTCAGCAGGTTTGGCTTCTCCTGAGGCCTCTCTCCTTGGCTTGTAGATGGCTATCTCCTTGCTGTGTCCTTACATGGTTACCCCTTTGTCCGTGTTGTCTGTGTCCTAATCTCCTCTTCTTATAAGTACACCAGTTATATTGGATTAGGGCCCACCCATATGACCTCATTCTCCATTAACTACCCCATTAAGACCCCATCTCCAAATATAGTCACATTCTGAGGAGTAGGAATTCAGTAAGTGAATTTGGCAAGGTAGGGGACACAATTCAGCTCATAACAGTAGCACTGCAGAAAATATTCCAGACTCTAGACACTTAGTAAACTTGCCAGATTAAACATTGTGGAGGAAAAACTCACTGGGAGATGTGAGGTGATGTACAGGGACAAGAGCGAGAATCTTGGAATATGGCTTAGTGTCCTTCAGATTTGTTTCTACCTTTCTTAACTTGGAGTGACTAGAAGGAAGGTTGACAGATAAAATACAGAATGCCTATGTAAATTTAAATTTCAGATAAATGACAAATAGGGTTTTTTTAGTATAAAGATGCCCCAAATAGTGCTGATCTAAAATTCAAGTTTAGATGTCCTGTATTTTCACCTGCCTAATCTGGCAACCTTACCTATACTGCTAGATTTATGCTTATATATAATGTATATCATGATTTCATTGAGGAAAAGGCACCAATTCAGGCCATAATAAAACAAGAAAAGAAGCATGTAGGAAGTAGAGATTCTTTTAAGATTATTTTATTTTTTATTCCATGATTTGTCAAATCTATTGAGTAACAACTAAGTTTCAGGTGTACTCCTAAGATAGGGCTAAAAATCAGTGATCAAAAGTGGGAGGCCTTGTATGGGAAGCAGTGGTGGAATGAACCCAAACAGTGAACAATGTAGGTAGGAAAAGTCAAAATATAACAGTGGAAGGGACATGTTTGTCTGACAGATTCAATGTGAGGATAGAGGGAAGGCCTGCATGCTGCTTACAGTCTAGTCAGGGAAGCAGGCAAATACCAAGCTTACTACTCCAGTTGGGATAAGTGGCATGAAAGAAGTAACCTGTTAACTCAAAAAGTAACGATAGGGAGAGAGAGTTTCTCCAGGAAGTCAGGGAAGACCTCACTGAAGATGTGACATTTAGCCTAATTTCAGAAGATTACACCAACTGGGTTATGGGGGTGGAGGGGGCACTGAGGTAGAAAAAAGCTTGGTGTAGAAGAGCCAAGTGGAGATGAAGGGGGCTGGAGTAGGCAGAAGAGAGCACCAATGGCATTAAGTGCAGTTTGAGAAGGTGCCAACAGCCGGATGACACAGGATCTGCTGGGTCCCTGCTGGCGATGTCAATTTACCCTCGTTAACCTACGATCTGTGACCAGCTTGTGGACGGCATTGAAAAAAAATGTACCAACAGTGCAATGGGAAGCCACTGATGAGTTTTCAGTGATGAGTTGGGGAATGGCATGATTGGATTTTGACTTTTTAAAAATCACCCTGGCTGACATAGCCCCAGAGATCGGAGGTGGGGGAGTAGAAATGGAGAGACTACTGCGGGACAGGCAGTTGCAGACAATAGGGGACTGGGCCCAGGTAGAAACAGTGGAGGTGTAAAAAGTCAGAATATAGGTATGGAGATGACATGTTTTTATGATGGATTTGATGGATGTGAAAAAAAGAGGGAAGGAAAAAATCAAGGATAATCCTTAGGTTACTGGTTTAAACAACTGATTGGTTGGAATGCCACCTATGGTGCCAAGGAGGCTAGGAAAGAAAGGGGTTGTGTGGTACATTAGTCTCCTAGTGCTGCAGCAACACACCACAATCTTAAATTAAATTAACATACATGTATATTTTACAATTCTGACGTCAGAAATCCAAAAGCGGCCTTACAAAGCTAACATCACGGTGTGGGCAAAGCTTTGTTCTTCCTTAAGTGCTAAGGGGCCATCTGCGTCCTTGCCTCCTCAGCATCTAGAGTTTACCTGCACTGTTTGGCTCAGGCTGTCTTCCGTCTGCAGAGTTAGCAATGGTTGGCCAAGTCTTTCTCACACCACCTTATTTGACTCTACTCTCCTACTTCCTTCTTACTTATAAAGATCCCTGTGACTACATTAAGTCCACCTAGATAATCCAAACGAATCTCTCCATGCGAAAGTGCATGATTAGCAATGTTAATTCCATCTGCAGCTTTAATTTTCCCTTGCTAATATAACATATTCACAAATTTCAGGGATTATGACATGAATATCTTGCCAGATGGAGTAGAAGAGCATTATTCCTCTTGCCATGTGTGGGAAGGTTGACACATGTGTCTAGACAAGTTAAGTTTGAGGTAGCAGTGTGTCAACCATGTAGGAATTTGTAATGTAGGTCATTCCATATGTGAGTCTGAAGCTCAAGGAAAGGTTAGAACAAAATTTGGCAGTTCAACATGGAGACGGTCTATAGAGACATTGGTGTATAAGACATCACTGAAGAAGAGACAGAGCCTAGCAAACTTCTGCAGTTAGAATGAAGGGAGAGGAGAGCCAGCAAAGAAACAGAGAAAGAACAGCCAGAGAAATAGGATAAAAAGCAAAGTACTGTGCTTGACAGCGCAAAGTAGTCTTGATGGTTCAGAGGAGACATTTCAAAAAGGGAGGGTGTGATCCTTTGGGTTAAAGGTGGCAATTAGCCCAGGTGAACTGTGGGATTTACAGATTTGTAAGCAAAAGTTTGGAAGCCTGATGCAAGCTGTTTCAACAGAGTGGTGAGGGAAGAACCAAAACCGATGAAGGTGGAGGAGTGGGGGGACCTGATCTGTAACCAGAGGAGACCAAGTCCTCTGTGAGCTATGTGACCTCAGCACCATTTGGATATTTGTGTATGTTTGTTAAAAATACCGAAGCAGTCACATTTGATCCAGTCTTTTCAACAAGAAGCCAGGTGTTGTGCAAGATCACCATTGTGTGTTCACGTCTAGTCCGAATTGTGTAAAGGCTAAATTGATACATGAAAGGGGTACAGATGTTAGTGGGTTCTCATCACTGCACTCTGTGTGTAAAGCAAACACCAAAGGTAAACAGGAGCAATAAAACACCACAACCTGCCTGAGTGTCTCCCAGGAAATCCTGTAGAGCCAAATAGCAGGAGCTGCTTAGGAGAAAAACAGAATATTCTTTAGCAAGACTTAAAGCTTATCTTTATATTGAAGAGTCTGCTCTTCTGCTCTTTGGTTTTTCTAAAGATTCTTAGGGGAGGACAGGGCTACCACCTTCCCGTGCTGTGATTTATCAAAAGGCCCCACCACTGCAGAAGAATATGCTTTGTTAGCTAGTGACTCCCCCTTCCTGCTCATCCACATGGGACCATACCCTTTTAGGGGAAGATAGTTGGAAGATTCTTTAGCCTGTAAAAGGGACAGGAACTTTCAGAACAAGAAGATTCAAATGATAAAACCAAAAGCTTCCTCATCATTATTGTTGTCAAATTAGAATAAATAAGGAAAATTTAAGAATCATGAGAAAATAACCAAGGTGTTTATTCCCTTACATCTTAATCTTATATTACAAACAAATTTAATTTCAAGTATATTATAGACCTAAACATGACAGTCTAACTATATAGTTTGGATGGGCAAAAATTTCTTAGAAAGGACACATGAACTAATAACTGTAAAAATATTGATAAGTGCACTAAGTCAAAATTTAAAACTTCTGTTCATTAAGAGAATAGCCAACCATAGTGGTGTACACCTATGGTCCTAGTTATTCAGAAGGCTGAGGCAGGAGGATACCTTGAGCCAAGAAGTTTGAGAGTAGCCTGGGCAACATGACCCCCAAAAATGAATAGATAAGCCACAGACTAAGAAATAACATTTTTGAAATACATGTCTGATAGAGAACTTGAATTCAAAATTACAAGGCATTCCTGTACTTCAATAACAAAAGAAACTAATTTTAAATGAACAGAAAGTCTTAATCTGTAATAATTGTCTGCTTCACTGAATAAAATAGTTTCAATTTCGTGGAGTTAATAGCTTTTAAAAAAATAATAAAGGAAGTGGGGTAAGTTGATTTAAACAAAAGCAGGTAGCATGCTTACATATTAAATGCTAGGCTAAGTACCACCTGGTGGCAGAAACTTTGAATTGCAGCTAGAATTTGTTGGCGTTTCTTCGTTTGTTTGGTTGGTTGGTTGGTTTGATTTTGGGGGGGAATGTAGATAAGTTTTGGATTGAATCAGCAAAAAGAGACTTGTAAACAATAAGATGACAGCCATATTAGAGTTTACCACAATAAAATAGAACCAAACGAGCAAAATCTATTTAGTTATTTTTGTACTGAAAATACTACTAATTGAGTCAATGAAGATCACTGACACTATGCCAAATATATTTATGTGTGTATATATGTATACATATATGGTATAATTTTAATTGGATATTAATACAATAAATAGAAGTAGATTGTTTAAGTACCAGGTATTTAACATGTACAATTGCATTTAACCTTCCAAAGAACTCTGTGAAGTACAGACCTTTCTCAGAAGATATTGTTCTAGTTAATATTTTTCCAATAGAAAAATCACTCCTTTTTTTGCAAGAAATTGAACACAGGGCCTCCACTGTGAGGCCTCAAACTCTGCACCCCTTTTTTAAAAAAATTCTTTTATTGGTACATTTTAGGTATACAATATGTTTACATTTATCATTGGGTGCTTGTACCTGTACATGATGTATCTTAGTTCTTATTTTTCCCCCATTTCCTGTACACCCTTCACCCCTTCCACCCTTCCCTATTTACTTAGACTTTGTTTCCATTTTTTTCTTTTCTCATAATTTTTCCTTTCCCCTTCCCCTCCCACTTCCCCTACACCTTTGGACCTTTTCCTATTTCAAATTATGAATTATTCACTTTAATCATTTTAATCCTTATTTACACTTTCAGTTTCTCACACTAGAGAAACTATTCGGTATTTACACATGTGTGTCCTATTTATTTCACTTAAGAATATGGCCTCAATATGCATGCATTTAGCTATAAATGTCTCTAGTTTCTCATTCTTTATGGCTGAGTACTACTCCATTTTATTAAAAACAAAACAAAACAAAAAAACCCCACATCTTCTTTATCCAGTTTCCAGTTGATGAGCACTTGGGCTGTTTCCAAGCTTTAGCTATAAAAAACTGTGCCGCTATAAACATGGGTGCACATATATCGCTGTGGTATGATTCTTTTAATTCTCTGGGGAAGATAGCTAGCAGGGGAATAGCTGGGTCAAGTGGGACCTCTAGCCCTAGTTCTTTGAGGTATCTCCATACTGATTTCCACAGTGGTTGCACCAGTCTGCACTCCCACCAACAACAGAGAAGGGTTCCTTTCTCTCCACACCCCCAACAGCATTTGTTATTGTTTGATTTCTTGATACCAGCCATTCTTTCTGAGGTGACGTGGAATCTCACTGTTGTTTTCATCTGCATCTCTCAAATAACCAGTGATGTTGAACATTTTTTCATATATTTATTTGCTGCTTTTACTTCTTTGTTCATTTCACATGCCCATTTTTGCATTGGGTCTTTGAATTTGGGAGGTCTGATTTTTTTCAATTCTTTATATATTCTAGATAGTAGACCTTTGTCTGAGATACAGTTGCTAAAAAGTTCTTCCCACATTGTAGGTTGTCTCTTAGTTCTGTTGGTGGTTTCTCTTGCTGTGCAGAAGCTTTTTAATAAGATGAGATCCCAGATGTTGATTCTTTTTGCTAGCTCCCATGCTACTGAGGTTTTGTTCATAGTCTTTTCCTATGCTAATGTCTTCAAGAAATCTACCTAACTTATCTTCCAGAAATTTTAGTGTTTCCATCTTAATATTTAGATCTTTAATCCACTTTGATCTTAGTTTAGTGCATGGTGATAGGTATGGGTCTAGTTTTAATCTTTGGCAGGTTGAAATCCAGTTTTTCCAACACCATTTATTAAATAGGCTATCCTTCCTCCAATGAGGGTGGTTGGCTCCTTTGTCAAAGATGAGGTGGCTGAGTATTTCTGAAGTTGTTTCTGCATCTTCTACTCTATTCCCCTGATCTTCAGGTCTGTTTCTTTGCCAGTACCATGCTGTTTTTATCACAGTAGCTTTGTAGTATAGTTTCAAGTTGGGGATTATGATACCCTCAGTCATGTCTCTGTTGCCTAGAATTGCTTTTGCTATTCTAGGTCTCTTCTGATTCCAAGTGAATTTTTGGATTGTTTTCTCTAGTTCTGTGATGTATATTGTTGGAATTTCAATTGCCATTGCATTGAATCTATATAGTAGTTTTGGAAGTATGGCCATTTTCACTATATTGATTCTTCCTACCCAGGAACAAGGAATATCTTTCCATTTTCTTATATCCTTCTCGATCTCCTTTTTCAGAATGCTGTAGTTTTCAGTGTAGAGGTCTTTTGCTTCCTTTGTTAGGTTGATTCCTAGATATTTCATTTTTTTGATGCTATTGTAAAAGAAATTGTTTCCCAAATTTCTCTCTCAATGAGTCTGCTATCTGTGTGTAAGAAGGCTATTATTTTTTGAGTGTTGACCTTATATCCAGCTACTCTACTGAATCTGTCGATTAAGTCTAGAAGACTTTTGACCAAATTTTTTGGGTCTTCTATGTAAAGTATCATATCATCGTCAAATAATGACAGTTTAACTTCTTCCTTTACTATCTTTATTCCTTTTATTTCCTTCTCTTTTTTAATTGCTGTGGCTAATGTTTCCAGAACTATATTGAACAGGAGTGGTGATAATGGGCATCCTTGTCTTGTTCCTGATTTTAGTGTGAAAGTTTTCAGTTTTTGACCATTTAGTATGATGTTGGCTGTTGGTTTTTCACAAATAGCCTTAATCAGATTGAGATAAAAATGATCTAGTCCAATTTTCTGTAGCATTTTTATCATGAACGGGTGTGTCATGATAAAGGCATTTTGTCAAATGCCTTTTCTGCATCTATTGAGATGATCATATGGTTTTGGTCCTTGACTCTGTTAATATAGTGTATTACATTTATTGATTTACGGATGTTGAACCATCCTTGCATGCCTGGGATAAATCAGACTTGGTCAGGGTGTATGATCTTCTTGATGACCCTCTGTATTCTGTTTGCCAGTATCTTGTTGAGGATTTTTGCATCTATGTTCATTAGGGAGATTGGTCTGAAATTCTCTTTTTGGGTTGGGTCTTTCCCTGGTTTTGGAATCAAAGTAACACTTGCTTCCAGGAATGAATTTGGAAGCCTTGCTTCCCTTTCAATTTCCTTGATGAGTTTAAAGAGTAATGGCAATAGTTCTTCTTTAAATGTCTTTTAGAATTCAGCAATGAAGCCATCAGGACCTGGGCTTTTCTTTGTTGGTAAATTTTTTATTACATTTTTAATTTCACTCATTATAATTGGGGTGTTTAGAATTTCTATATCTTCTTCATTTAACTTTGGCAATTCATATGTATCTAGGAATCTGTCCATTTCTTCTGTGTTTTCCATTTTA
Source organism: Heterocephalus glaber (assembly GCF_053883595.1). NCBI lineage: Eukaryota > Metazoa > Chordata > Mammalia > Rodentia > Bathyergidae > Heterocephalus > Heterocephalus glaber. Next base: position 57,004,080 of record NW_028258143.1, on the reverse strand, counting down.
TTAGAGTACAGGTTCTCAAAGTAGATATTGATGATCCTCTGGATTTCTGCTGGGTCTATTGTGACTTCACCTTTTCCATTCTTGGTTGCATGGATTTCAGCCTTTTCTTTCCTTTTTTGGATAAGGTTAGCTAAAGGTTTATTGATTTTATTTATTCTTTCAAAATACCAACTCTTTGATTCATTAATTTTTTTGTATCGTTCTCTTAGTCTCCATTGCATTGATTTCTACTCTGATCATTATAATTTCCTTTCTTGTATGAGCTTTGGGTTTATCTTGCTCTTCATTTTCTAGGAACTTGAGGTTCTGCATTAGGTTATGTAAAAGAGTTCTCTCTGTTTTCCTAATATGGACATTCACTGCTATGAATTTCCTGCATAGAACTGCTTTCATTGTGTCCCATAGATGCCTGTATGTTGTACTGGCATTGTCATTTACTTGCAGAGACTGTCTAATTTCTTCTTTAATTGCCTCTGTGACCCATTAGTTGTTCAGGAGGGTGTTATTCAGTTTCCATGTGTTTGTGGGAGTTTTGCGCTTTCTCCTGTTACTGACCTCCAATTTTATTGCACTATGGTCTGATAATATACAGGGGATAACTTTAATTCTTTTACATTTACTTAGACATGTTCTATGAGCTAGCATGTGATCCATTTTGGAGAATGACCCCTGTGCAGCCGAAAAGAATGTGTATTCTGACTTTGTGGGGTGGAAGACTCTGTAAACATCTATTAAGTCCATTTGTTCAGTAGCTTGGTTCAGTTCTAGAATTTTGTTGATAATTTTTTGTCTAGATGATCTGTCTATTTGTGATAGTGGGATATTGAGGTCCCCCACTACAATTGTATTAGTGCTTATTTGGTTTTTCATGTCCATTAATATTTGTTTTGTATAGTTGGGGACATTTGTATTTGGTACATATATATTTAGGATTGTCATCTCTTCTTCTTGGATTGTTCCATTCACAAGGATGTAGTGACTATATTTGACTCTCATAATTAGTTTTGGTTTGAAATCTACTTTGCCTGCAAATAAGATTGCTACGCCTGCTTTTTTCTGGGTTCCTGTCGGATGGAGAACCGTTTTCCATCCTTTTACTTTCATTCTATGACTTTCCTTTTGAGTTAGGTGTGTTTCTTGTATACCGCATGTTGCTGGATTTTGCTACTTAATCCATTGTCAGTCTATTTCTTTTGATTGGTGAATTGAGGCCATTAACTTTGATAGTTATAATTGATAGATATTAACTCATCCTTGTCATGATGATTTACTGTTGTTGGCTCTTCTATTTCTTATCCTCCCCCCTTTCCCTTTAGTGTCATACCTTGCCTGGTGGCTTCCCTCTGTTGGGCCTCATGGAGTTGTGAACTTCATTGTCTTTTTCTAGGATATTGCTTAAAATTGTATGGAGTGTTCGTTTTGTGTTCATGAAATTTCTCAGATGTTCTTTGTTGTGGAAGTGTTTAATTTCCCCATCAATTTTGAAAGATAATTTTGCAGTATACAATAGTCTAGGCTGGAAATTATTTTCTTTTAGGGCTCACTTCAGACTCTCCTTGATTTGAGGGTGTGTGTTGAGAAGTCTGCCATGATTCTGATGGGCTTTCCTTTGTAGGTGATTTGTTTCTTTTCTCTAACTGCCTGTAGGATTTTGTTCTTCTGTTGGGTTTCTGGGATCTTGACTATTTTATGTCCAGGTGTAGAATTTTTTTGATCATGGCTAATTGGAGTTCTATATGCCTCACTTATCTGTATGTCCAATTCTCCACCTCTGTCTGGGAAGTTTTCTACTATTACTTCTGTAAACAGGTTTTTTTTATGTCAATTGTACTTTCTCCTGTTTTTTCGTGGACTCCTATCAGTCTTATGTTGTTCTCCTTTGCATCATCTAGCAGCTGTTGGATTGATTTCTCATGGTCCCTTACTATTTTTAAGAAATCTGTTTTCACGGTCCTTCACCACAATCCTGTCTTCTGTATCTGATATTCTATCTTCAGATTCTCTTAATCTGTTCTGTATGCTTTCAATGGAGTTTTTAATCTCCTGGATATCTGTTTGAATCTGTTTCATGGATTCCATTTCTTTCATATGTTGGGCAACCATGGCTTCCATTTCTTTCTTATGCTGGGCATTCATGGCTTCCAGCATATTTCTGAGCTCATCTATTTTTTTAATCTATTTCTGTTCTAGAGCCCTTAATCATGTCTTTCACTCTGCTCACCATCTCTGTAGTTATCTGGGAGATTATTTCTGTTTTGAATTTTTCTAGAACCTCATTCATCTGTTTTGTTACTTCCTATGCTATCAGTTCAGTGTGTCCAGGTGGTTAATTACCAGACTTTTCTACCTCATTTCCCCCAGAATTTGCCTTTTGTGGGGTGGAAGTCACCTTACTTAAATGTCTTCTCATTTTTGTTTTTGGTACTGTCCTTAGTTTAGTTCCTGGGTTGATATTCTGAAGTTGCTTATTGCAAGTACCTTCGTTGATGTATTTAGAACCCTTATGGAATGATTGCTTCTCAGAGGTGTCTTCCAGATATAGCTAGTCTTTAGGTTTTGAGTCTCTAATGGCTCTGAGGCTGTCTCATTTTCATTGTACCAAGAAGGACAACTGATTAGATCAATCACAACACATTAGCCCAAGTGATATAGTTAGCAACACAATAGCATCGAGTACCTCTTAGAAAATGACAATTTGTGGTACTTATTAATCTATCACCTTTGACTCTGTGAATTAAATCAAAATCAAGGACCAACCCAACAAATGTTTATAGTGAATAAACTCTTCAATATAGCAACCTTACCCTTCAGAATGGGGAGTTAGAAGGAGTTGGGGAGGGAGGGATAGGTAGGTAGAAGGAGAGGGGAAGGTTAGCAGTGAGGCCAGAGGACATAGGTAAGAGAAGGAAAAAGAGAAGAAAAGAAAGATAAAGAAGAAATATGAATTAGGGCCAGAACAGGAGCACAAAGGGAGATGAATAATAATGTGGGACACACTGCTCCTGGCCCAGAGGAAGGTGCTTCCAGGCCACCATCTCTCCTGCCACTCCCGGCCCAGAGGTAGGGGCTTCTGAGCTTCGATCCCACTGCTCCTGGTCCAGAGGAAGGGGCTTCAGAACCACCATCCCTCCCACTGCTCCCAGGCCAGAGGAAAGGGCTTTTGGGTCACCATCCCTACCGCTGCTCCTGGCCCCTGTCCCACCTCTCACAGCTCAGAGGAGGTAATCTGTGCAGGCACCAACAGCCCCCCCCACCCCACAGTCGAAATGAGAAAACACCTAAATAAGTCTCAAAACCAGACTTCCAGATCACCTACACCAACCCCAAAGGGAAATAAGATGGAACACTCTGATACTCAAACACCTGGACCCACTGAACTGGCAACAAAAGGGGTTCTGGAAAAAATGAAATCAGAAATAATTTCTCAGATAACAGGAGAAATTGTGCCCCTAGTGCAAGACATGATTAATAAATCTAGAGAGGAGCTCAGGAACATGATGGAATCCCAGCATAGGAAACAAATGGAATCCATAAAACAGATGCAAATAGATTTCTAGGACATGAAAAACTCCATTGAAAGTCTACACAGCAGAATGAGCCAATGTGAGGACAGAATTTCAAATATAGAAGATAAGATTGCAATTAATGAACAGGAAAAGAAAAATTGCTTCAAAATTATAAGGGAACATGAGAAATCAATCCAGCAGCTGCTAGATGATGCAAAGAACAATAACATAAGACTGATTGGAGTCAATGAAGAAACAGGAGAGAGTGCAGATGACATAAAAAAAACTCTTCACAGAAATAATGGCAGAAAACTTCCCAAGCAGGGGAAAAGAGCTTGACATACAGATAAGTGAGGCATATAGGACTCCAAATAGCCTTGATCAAAAAAAATCTACACATAGGCATATAATTGTTAAGACTCCAGAAACTCAACAGAAGAACAAAGTTCTACAAGCAGTTAAAGAAACAAATCACATACAAAGGAAAGCCCATCAGAATCACAGCAGACTTCTCAACACAAACCATCAAGGCAAGAAGAGCTTGGAGTGACATATTCCAAGCCCTAAAAGAAAACAGCCTCCAACCCAGATTGATGGACCCTGCAAAACTATCTTTCAGAATTGATGGAGAAATAAGATACTTTCATGACAAAGAGCACCTTAGGAACTTTGTGAATACCAAACCAGCACTCCAAAGAATTTTACACAATATCCTAGGAACAGACATTGAGGATCACAACCCCAGGAAGCAAAGCAGAATGAACCCATCTGGCATGACAAGAAATTAAATGTAAAGGGGGAGAGCCCAACAAAAAGAAAAAGTCATGGCAATGACAAGTCAATACATTTCAGTTATAACTATCAAAGTTAATGGTCTCAATTCACCAATCAAAAGAAAGAGATTGGCAGAATGGATCAAGAAGCAAAATCCAACAATATGCTGCATACAAGAAACACACTTCATTCAAAGGAAACTCATAGACTAAAGGTTAAAGGGTGGAAAACAATACTCCATGTGACAGGAACCCGAAAAAAAGCAGGAGTAGCTATCTGCTTTGCAGATCAAGTAGATTTCAAACCAACACTGATGAAGAGAGATGAAGAAGGACACTATATCCTTGTAAAGGGAACAATCCAAGAGGAAGAGATGACAATCATAAATATCTATGCACCAAACACTAGTGCACCCAACTATATAAAACAAATACTAATGGACATGAAAAGTCATGTATGCACTAATACAATTGTAGTGGGGGATCTCAACACCCCACTGTCACAAATAGATAGATCAACTAGACTAAAAATAAGTAATGAAATACTAGAACTCAATCGAACTCTTGAACAAATGAACTTAACAGATGTTTACAGAGTCTTCCACCCCACAAAATCAGAATACACATTCTTCTCAGCTGCACATGGGTCATTCTCCAAAATAGACCACATACTCACACATAGAACATGTTTAAGTAAGTGCAAAGGAATTGAAGTTATCCCCTGTATATTATCAGACCATAGTGCGATGAAATTGGAGATCCATAGCAAAAGAAACTCAAAAAATTTCATAAACATGTGGAAATTGAACAACACACTTCTGAATAACCAATGAGTCACAGAGGAAATTAAAGAAGAAATCAGACAGTTCCTTCAATTAAATGACAATGACAATACAACATATTGGAATCTATGGGAAACAATGAAAGCTGTCTTATGAGGGAAATTCATAGAATACATATATTAGGAAAACAGGACGAGCCCAATTAAACAACCTGATGCTGAACCTCAAGCTTCTAGAAAAAGAAGAGCAAGACAACCCCAAAGCTCATACAAGAGAGGAAATTATAAAGATCAGAGGAGAAATCAATGCAATGGAGACTAAGAGAATGATACAAAACATCAATGAAGCCAAGAGTTGGTTCTTTGAAAGAATCAACAAAACTGACAAACCTTTAGCCAATCTTGTCAGAAAAAGGAAAGAATAGGCCCAAATCCATGCAATTAGGAATGAAAAGGGTGAAATTACAACAGACCCAACAGAAATCCAGAGGATCATCAATACCTACTTCCAGAACCTGTACACCAATAAGATGGACAACACAGAAGAAATGGACAGATTCCTAGATACATATGAATTACCAAAGTTGAACGAAGAAGACCTAAAAATTCTGAACAACCTAATATCAACCAATGAAATTGAAAATGTAATTAAAAACTTATCAACTAAGAAAAGCACAGGCCCTGATGGCTTCACTGCTGAATTCTACAAGACATTTAGAGAGGAACTGCTGCCACTACTGTTTAAACTCTTCAATGAAATTGAAAGGGAAGCAATACTCCCAAATTCATTCCCGGAAGCAAGCATCACCTTGATCCCCAAAGCAGAGAAAGACCCAACTGAAAAAGAGAACTATAGGCCAATCTCACTAATGAACATAGATGCAAAAATCCTTCATAAGATAATGGCAAACAGAATGCAGAAGATCATCAAGAAGATCATACACCCTGATCAAGTGGGATTCATCCCAGGGATGCAGGGATGGTTCAACATATGCAACTCAATCAATGTAATACACTATATCCATAGAGCCAAGGACAAAAACTGTATGATTATCTCCATAGATGCAGAAAAAGCATTTGACAAAATCCAACATGCATTTATGATAAAAACCCTACAAAAAATTGGAATAGATGGTCTCTACCTCAAACTGATAGAAGCCATCTATGAAAAACCAACAGCCAATATCATACTAAATGGTCAAAAACTGAAATCCTTCACACTCAAATCAGGAACAAGACAAGGATGTCCACTATCACCACTCTTGTTCAATATAGTTCTGGAAACATTAGCCATGGCAGTTAGACAAGAGAAAGAAATAAAAGGAATAAAGATAGGAAATGAAGAAGTCAAATTGTCATTATTTGCAGATGACATGATACTCTATATAGAAGACCCCAAGAACTCCACCAAAAGTCTTCTAGACTTAATAACCAAATTCAGTAAAGTAGCTGGTTCCAAGATCAACACACAAAAATCAATAGCTTTCCTCTACACCAGTGACAGACTCACTGAGAGAGAAATAGGGAAAATAATTCCTTTCACAATAGCATCCAAAAAAATGAAATACCTAGGAATCATCCTAACGAAAGAAATCAAAGACTTCTTCTCTGAAAACTATGGCACTCTGAAAAGAGATATTGAAGATGATATCAGAAAATGGACAGACATCCCCTGCTCCTGGGTAGGAAGGATTAATATAGTGAAAATGGCCATACTTCCAAAACTGCTATATACATTTAATGCAATTCCAGTTGAGATCCCAGCAGCATACTTCATGGACCTCGAGAAAACAATCCAAAAATTCATTTGGAACAAGAAGAGTCCCAGAATAGCAAAAGCAATTCTAGATAACAGAGACATGGCAGGGGGTATCACAATCCCCAACCTGCACCTATACTACAAAGCTACTGTGATAAAAACAGCATGGTACTGGCAAAGAAACAGACTTGAGGACCAGTGGAACAGATTAGAAGATGCAGAAACAACGCCAGACACACTCAGCCATCTCATCTTCAACAAAGGAGCCAAACACCTTCACTGGAGGAAAGATAGCCTCTTTAATAAATGGTGCTGGAAAAATTGGGCTTCAACTTGCCGAAGATTAAAAGTAGACCTGTATCTCTCACCATGCACTAAACTAAAATCAAAATGGATTAAAGATCTAAATATTAAAATAGAAACTCTGAACCAGTTGGAACAGAGGTTAGGTAGAACCCTTGAAGACATCGGTGTAGGAAAAGATTTTATGAACAAAACCTCAGTTGCCCGTGAACTAGCACAAACAATCAAGAAGTGGGATCTCTTTTTATTAAAAGGCTTCTGCACAGCAAGAGAAACCACCAGCAGTGTGAAGAGATAACCCACAATGTGGGAAAAAAATCTTCACCTGCTCTTCCTCAGACAAAGGTCTACTATCTCAAATCTATAAAGAGCTTAAAAAGATCAGACCTCCCAAATTTAAAGACCCAATCCAAAAATGGGCATCTGAAATGAACAGGCATTTCTCAGATAAAGAAGTCGAAATAGCAAATAAATACATGAAAAAATGTTCAATATCACTGGTCATTCAAGAGATGCAAATGAAAACAACACTGAGATTCCATTTCACTCCAGCAAGAATGGCTGCTATCATGAAATCAACCAATAACAAATGCTGGCGGGGCTGTGGGAAAAGAGGAACCCTGCTCCACTGCTGCTGGGAGTGTAGACTGGTACAAGCACTGTGGAAATCAGTATGGAGATACCTCAAAGAACTAGGACTGGAAGTCCCATTTGACCCAGCTATTCCCCTGCTGGGGATCTTCCCCAAAGAATTAAAAGAATCATACCACAGTGATATATGTGTGCCCATGTTCATAGCAGCACAGTTTGTGATAGCTAAAACTTGGAAACAGCCCAAATGCCCATCAACTGGAGACTGGGTAAAAAAATGTGGTTTTTTTATTAAATGGAGTACTACTCAGCCATCAAAAATGAGAAATTAGAGACATTTATAGCTAAATGGATGCACTTTGAGGCAATACTCTTAAGTGAAATAAATAGGACACACATGTATAAATACTGAATAGTTTCTCTGGTGTGAGAAACTGAAAGTGTAAATAAGGACTAAAATGTATAACAGGTAATGTGAAATAGGAAGAAAAGGGACAAAGGGGAAGGAAGTGGGAGGGCTAGAGAAAAGGATAGAAGGGAATGGGATTAATATGAGAAAATGGAAAAATAGGAACAAAATCTTTGTAAATAGGGAGGAGTGGAGGGGTTGAAAGGAGGGCTGGGCAAGGGTGAAAAATAAGAACCAAGAGAGATTATGTAAAGGTGCAAATTTCCAATGATGAATGTTATTATATTGTATACCTAAAATGTACCAATGATTAGAATGAGTAATCAATAATGTAAAATAGAAAGAAAAGGTCCAAATGGGTAGGGGTAGTAGGAGGCACAGGGGAAAAGAAAGAAGGGAAAGGAAAAATGATGAGAAATGGAAATAAAGTCTTTGTAAATAGGGAAGGGTGGAGGGGGTGAAGGGAGGGCTAGGAATGGGGAAAAAATAAGAACCAAGATGCATTATGTAAAGGTACACTTCCCAATGAGAAACGTAATTGTGTTGTATACCTACAATGCACCAATAAAAGAATTTAATAAAGTGCAAAAAAAAAAAGAAAAGAAAAGAAAGGAAAAAGAGAAAGATAAAAAATTTTAAAAGAGTAGAAAACGAAGGGAAAAAATTAAAAATAAGAGCAAAAAAAAATAGTGGTAATTTTGAAAACAACAAATAAAAGATAAAAATGAAGGGCCTCCTTCAGGGTATGTCTCTTCTGTCACAATAGACAATGTGGGCAGCAGTGTGCAGTTATATGTCAATGAGTCTCAGTAAGCCAGTCACAGACCTGTGAGATTCAGGCAGATTTCTGGCTGCAGGTCCCAAGATGAGCTCCCTGACCTCCTGCAGGGTTGAACTGTGTGAGGTTCTACTGCAGGTTCCATCCAGCTGCCTTTCCCCTGAAGATAGTCCAGGTTCTGATGGGAGGTGACGATCCCTCCAACTTACCAAGCACGGTGGTCTGGTGTGCCTTTACTGCAGATTCTCTTCACTTTTCCAGGGGGCTTCAGTTTTCATCAGGGAGCCTGAGAGAGGCCCTCTCTCTCTTGTTCACTTCTGCAGTTCAGGACAATGGCCTTTATGTCTCCCTGTGCCTCTGTAGTGTGGAACTAGGTAGCTGTACAGACAAGGGGGGCGGGGGTCCTTATCAGGTCTTGGTCACAAGTAGGCATAGCCAGCTGGACGGACAGAGCTGGGCTCAGTCAGTCCTGGGCACTCTGCTCCCCGCACGTCTCCCACTTATGATATATTTAAACACATAGTTGCAGAGGCCTCAGTCCATAATCAGCTGGCTCCAAGGCAGGGAAGGCAGACAGGCCTCACGGAGGAGAAACAACAAGGCGCACACAAGGCAGCAAAGGCAACAAGGGCCCCGCCCCCTTTTTTGCCGCATGATCTTGCTAAATCGCTAAATTCTCATGTACTCTCGAACACATGATCTCGCTGCCTCAGCCTCCCAGACTACTAGAATTACAGGTAGGCGCCACTGTGCCTGGCTAAGAAAAACATTTCATTTTTAATAACCAAACCTTAGCGAACATATCTCCCAGTACATTTTTGTGAGTATTTTCCAAAGTGAGAAGGAAGAAAACCAAGGAAAAAGAAACAAAGTCAGTGAGGAAAGTTTACAACGGGAGAGAAGCTATTACTTAATTGAAAGAAACCTAACATTTAAGCAACTTGTAACCTCATATCATTTTTTGTTTTATACATACCTGTGACTGTTACTGTGTTTTAGGTAAGTTTTAGGAAGTTGTTATAGATCTTATAATGCAGTATATGTGCTTGGAAGCACATATAATAATAATGCATTATATTTTTCTTATGACAAATAATGAAAAGTAAACAATGTTCGATTGTAAGTTGCTTTAAATGTCTCTCTAAAAGTGAAAGGGGAGAAAACCAAGGAAAAAGAAATGAAATCATAATGGATAGAAAAGTCAGATGGAAGAACCATGTGATCGTTCTTAAAGATACTACTCAACAGGGGCACCTGTCATTTTCCCCCATGCTCCCTTGGCCAAAGCAAGTGACATGCTAAGGCTGATAGCAACAGGGCAAGGGAATATAATCCTCTTACAAAACAGCTTGCAAATACAGAATATAATCTTTCCTATACAAGAAAAGCAGGCAAGTGAGAATAGGCAGGGAATAGAACTGGAGTCAGCAACATACAGTATCTGCCACAGGACACACACACACACCTTTTTATTTTCAGAACATTTCACAAGCCAGATATCCACATTATTTGGGAACTGTAGTCTTGAACCACATCAGTCTCCCTTTAATGGAATAACCTATAGAAAATCCTGATATAAAATAATTAGCCTTTCATTCGACGATTAATAGAAATCTCTTGTCATACATTAAAATCCAGTGTTACACATATCACATTTTGATCCTTTTTACTTCTTATATGTATATGTATCAATTACTCATGATTAATGTATTTATTATATATTGTAAACATATACTAATAAAAAGAAGGAAATCATTTTTTTTAAATCCACTGTTATATCAAGGTGCTATACAGGATCAAGGTATATTTGTAAGCAGGAGAATTTCAGAAAATATCCTCAGGTTTAGTTATTGAAGTTCTTTTCTTTTGTTCTGAATCAGGTGTTGTCATACCATGCGACATGTTCAAAAGCTGAAGTTGACAAGTTTAAGGTAAGAAGGAAATTGCCGTACTATTAGTGCATGAAATTAAAGTTGGCCTAGCTGCTTGACCTGTTCTTACTTGCCTCTATGGTCCTTCTTGTGGGAGGGTGGGGAATAAAACTGGCCAGAGTGTGTTTGGGTTTTTACATTTCAGAAGGGAAAAGAGAGCCCTTTCTTGACCATCTAAATGATTCAGCATTTCTTACTATTTGTTAGGTAAGCAGTACATCAGGAAAAAATTGAAAGACTGAGATCATAATAGCTAACATTTACCAACTGTTTACTGTGTGCCAGGGACAATATAAGATACTTTACCTAACTGAGGCATGCCAATGCTGCGTAGCCAGGGTGAACTATAAGGGGAATAGCAATCCCAGAACCACTGTGTTCATAACCACCGTGCTGCTGTGTTGCCCAGGGTGACCTCCTGGCTCCAATGTCTGCTGCATCTATGAATGAGTCTTAGACATTCTTTTTCATCTTAGTCACTATTGTTTCCTTAAATGCAGTTCAGAATTCACACTCATCTCCCTGCACTCTGACCAGGTAGGTTTTAGCAGTGGTCAAAATATAATATAAGGAAATATATTTTTCTCTCCTTCAAAATGTTGGTGTCTGCATTAGACCATGTTTCATATTGTAATATTAATATACAGTATCACTTGATGATAGCTATTCTTCCAAGCATCTCATTTGCACATAAATACATTCATCCTCCTAGAAAAAAAATAGAATCTGAACTTGTTAATTGAATCATTGGAATTGAATCATATGAACAACAAAAGGGAACAAACAAGAACTCAAACAATGAAAGTAGGGGTAGATTTCCTCAAAAAGGGTGAGGAGCAGCACATGTACAACAGGAATGTGATGATCTGCTTCGGCAGCTCCACCCAGGGATATGGTTAGACAGATGCTTAGGTAAAAGAATTGCAATGGAAGCCCAGATCAGGAGAGGCAATGCGGGTGACTGCTGACATCAGAGGAAGGAGACAGAGCAACCCAGACCACACCAGTCAAGGCCTGTATGCTGTAAAGCCAAACATTCTGCATACTCTTTTCATCTGCTTTCAGTTACTATAACAAAATATCCAAAATTGGGTAATTTATAAAGAGTAGAGGTTTATTTAGTTCATGGTTCTGGAGGCTGAGAAATCCAAGAGCATGGCACTGGCATCTGCTCAGCCTCTGGGGAGGGCCTTCCTGCTACATCATAATGTGGCAAGATACAGCAAGTGAGCCAGAGAGTGCTGCTCTACAACAAAGCCACTCTTGCAATAAACCATTGGTCCAGGGATGGACTAATCCATTCAGGAAGGCACAGCCCTCATGACTCAGTCACCTCCAAGGCGTCTCATGTTTCAACACCTTGCACTGGGGACCAAACTTCCAACACATTAAATTTGGGGTATACATTCACATATGAACTAGAATCCAAGCTCCATTAGAGGAGGGGGTTTTGTATATTTTATTCACTGCTCTAAATCTCCTGTCTTTTATGGTTCTTGGAAATAGTAACACAATAAATACTTGTTGAATGATTGAATGAATGGCTAAATGAATGAATGACTAAATCCAAAGAACATCAGTATTCTAGAACTCAAAAACAATTAAATATGATACTATATAGTTATTTTATTTTTATTTAATATACACTGTCAATATTTCCATCAAAAATATTTAAAAGCTTTTTAGCATTAATAAAGTTTGGTAAACATGTATCAAAATATCACATGATATCCTATAAACATGCACAATTTTATATATCAGTTAAAGTGAAATTTAAAAGTTTAGTTACCTAGCAATCTTATTTATGGAAATACCCAGTTCTTGCTAAAATGTTAGCATAATGTCCTATTATTGTATTTGTTATTTTTTTTTTTTCTTTTTGGTACCAGGGATCGAACTCGGGCTCTTGCGCTTGCGCAGCAGGCGGCAAAGCCACTGAGCTAAATCCCAGACCAGAACTACAGCAGGCCAAGATCCATAGCTGTCTACTTTCTAGAGGTTGTAGGTCTACATCCAGACTTAATTCTTTGCTTAGAGTAGGGAAAATGCTATTGTCTTAGAATTTGCTATGCATTTATTTTGTCAGCTCACAAGCAGACTAAAAAATATGAAGTATTTAAATTTGAGAACAAAGGGTTATTTCATCTTCAAATTATCAAGATTATTAACTTGATAATTAATTTGCTACCAGATTTTTATCCTGAAAGATATTAGCTAGTATCCTATGACAGTGTAATTGAGATATAGTAGATAATTTTAACCAAATGGCTTTTTCTTGATATAGAAAGTAAATAAAACATTATCATAATTGATAGCTGATGTCTATTGTAACTGCAGCAATAACATTAAAATGTGGTGAGCTTAAAATAATCCTATATACAGACAGTGAAAAGAATTTACAGAAATTCCAGGCTAGAGTATATGCAGTGACAGTTTTCTAACAGTGTAAATAACAGTAAAAAAAGTGTTGTTTTGACCAATATATACAGACAAGCTCTATTTATATTCAAATATGTCATAACTTTTGCTATCTGTAGTACTTTTTAAAGACATAGTTGAAAATTTTAAAAATTATCCAGTCACCTGATTGCAAACATAGAATCAGAGTTATCCATGAAATTTTCCGAGTTGAACTATCAGAATTCAGAGATTAAGCCCATGTTGGAGGAGAAATTGATTTCATCATCTACTGGTGGAAAAACTCGGGAGGTCAAAGGTCCACATACCTATCCCAGACTTCAGCTGGAGTCCAAGCTGCACCACATCTGGGATGCAGCAATGTCTGAGAAAACAGTTAGATGTGGTTACTTACAGGGGAGATTGAGAGCCCTCCTGAATCAAGAATTCTTCCTAATGGGAAATTGAGCTAACAGACCTCATTGTCTAGATAACGCCAAGTTCAGTATGAGATTTGTCTCACTCGTAGATTCAAGTTCTTAGCTGAGAACATGAAGAAACAGGAAAGGCATGGACCTTGTGATGGTGTCGGTGCGTCATGGGCTCCCAACAGCATAAGTTTCCAGAGTATCAGCAGCACACATGAGCAGAGCCCATGGAAGAAAAGATCACTACAGACCAAAGGCATGAGCCCTCCTTACCAGTATAACCAGCAGAGGCTGGAGGCATCATTGCAGGTTAAGTGGTCACATATTAAGGACATGTAATATTGACCCTGAAGATGCCCAGATATAGGGGGAGGGATAGAGATCCTATCTTAATTTGCTACCGTTTGTATTTATATTGTGTGGCCTAGAGGATAGATTTCATATAAAATTAAATGTTTAGTAAATCTTTAATAAAAATTAACACTGGGCTGATACCAACTTTGCCTCCTCATATCTGGTCTACATATTTCACACCCCTTCATTTTGGGAGATTCCTTTCCCTTTTCAAGGATGACATGGGGAAGGGGTTGTTTCTGATTTGTTTTATACTAATAATCCTATTCTTTCTGTTGGTAAAAAATCTCCTTGAGGGATTGAGTGCTGGATGGGTGAGAGGCATTAGAATGTGCAAACCTTTCTAGAAGTGTCTGGGACTGTCCAGCCAGAATAAGTGGAACTGTGCTCATCCAACAGAACTGTCAGAACTGAGGCTTATTTTTCCTAATTCTGATACAGCCTCTACATGACAGAAATAGTCCTATTTGTAGGGCCACCTCCACACAAAAAGACCACAAAACTTCTGGTAATTAGTGAATTATAACTATTTTTTAAAGTCTAATTCAGGTTATAGTGTTAAGAAATTATTCTCTATGGATTGATTAGCCTGTGCATCTAAAGAGGAAAGCAGGACCTACAGAATGGGTTTTTATCTTCATCATTTATGTACTCATCTTCCATGAACTTGAAATAAGAAAACTGTATATAGAAGATTTGTGCAGATTTTAGTGCCTGTTTATATCTCTTCATCTCTGTGCTAACAGGAATAATGTATAAAGACCATATTGACAATTAGATCTCTTTGAAGATGACTGGTTTGAAAGGCTTTTAATAACCTGAAGATGCCAGCTGTGATAACATAAGAAAATGAGTTTACTACACCAATTATATGCTCCTGTGATTTTATGTACTTTCCTTGGATTCCAATGCAGTGGACAGATCAAATGGTTATCACTATATACTGCCTGTTTACCAATTAAAATCAACTCATGGACATTCTCGTGTTATATTGCCACCTTCCAACATCCCTTCTTTTCATTTAGAACTGCCTGGGTTACAGCTGCAATCAGAGATGAGCTCCTTTACAGCACTGTAACTGCCTCCATAATTAAACATCAATAACTCAAGTTGGTTGTTTGGGTTTCGACTACCTCTTCGATATTTCAAGTTTTTAATGTTAATGCCTAGGTCAAAAATTAATATCCTGGTAAGGTAAACAAAACAAAGTATCAAGAATGGATACTCTTGTGACATTTACATGCCGAAAGAACAGGCCTCGTCCGAACTGGGTTCCTCCTACCTCCTCTGCAGTTTGAGCATAGGATATTATTTACTAGGCCTTACTGTAATTATTATTATTCAGTAATTTAGATTTGAAAAAATCAAATCGCTTTGATCCATGAAACAGTCAGTCTTCTTCATATTATAAGCTTCCAGCTTCAGGTCCTCTTAGGTCTATTCCAGCAGAGGTGTCTACCCTGTGCCTGCCGCAGACAGTGGGCGCTGGCCGGGGCTGAGGATGCCTTTCAGCACCTGACCCTCCAGAGGGCGCTCCATTCCCTAATTGGCACAAAGACCGGCGTGCAAGCCACTGCCCTGGCCATTTCCCCAAGCACGCAAAAGCCCAGTCCTTGCGGCAGCCTCTCACTCAGCAGACAGCAGTGACATCACAGCCTTTACCCATCCGAGGAGACCCAGGGTGTACCGAGGCGGGGACGTGGCGCAGGCCACGGAGGAGGGCTCCGGGACGGGCGGAGGCACCTCCAGCTCCAGCTCCAGCCCCTCTCCCTCGGGGTAGCGCTCCTGAAGAGGCTCCTCTGCAGCCCAGGATAACCCAGGACCTCGGTGCCACCGAGAGAACCGGAGCTTTCTTTTGTTTCTCTACAATCCCGCTGTTGGTTCTTAGCTTCTGAAATGCCACCTTCGGACATCTCAGGAACGGCTTTGCCACGCGCCTCAGTTTATTTCCACGGTGATTTAAAAGATGAGCTCGCGGCCACCCGCGTGGGAGTTGGGTGCCACCGTACACCCAAGCTATTCTGTCACCTCCCTTGTCCCCGCCTCTTGAATTTAGGAGGTTGTTTTGACTTTAAATAGTATTTATGCCAAGTTTAATACCCGAGTTTCTTTTACCGTCAGGGAAAGTTATTGAACCTTCACCGGGAAATTGAATGCGGAGGAAAGAGCCGCATCAGCACACAAAAGGGCAAACTCCCTGAGCCAGGCAGCGCAGGCAGGCCGCGCCCATAAATATGCGGCGGCGTGCTGTGCGCCCAAAAGGCTGCCTCTCTTTATGAATTGTGTCTTCATCAACTGCCACATCAGAAAAAGGATGGTTGCACTTTGTCACTCTTGGGTATCGAAGATCCTGGGGAGGGAGGCCTGGTGCGCGGGAGCAGGTCTGCAAGCCCAGGCTGGTCTCTGGTTCTGCTGAGGTAAGCGCTGCCGAGGGGGACCTTCCAGGACCTGCCTGACCCAAATACATCCTGGGATGACCTGGGCCTCCTTGGGGTCATCAGCTGCTACAGACACTACTTGTCACTTCTTTCCGTTTGAAAACAAAGCAGACACTGTCTTCAGAAGGTCACGGTGAAGGTCTACTTTCCCAGGAAGGACAGTAGGAAGGAGGAAGTACTGGCCTGGTCCCCGCTTCAGTTCTGCACCCTCCCTCAAATCCACCCTGAACCCAGCCGCCAGTACAATACTGTTCTGCTGATGCCAGGTTCCTGCTCACAAAGCTTAGCCTCTTCTCTAAGCCTCTAGATTCCGCCATTTCAGTTCTTTAGCTGGACATTAAAAGCACTCTGAACTCTCACCTCCAGTTCACTTTTCCAACCTGTTTCTGGTCCCATTTACTCCCCTTCACTAGTTCTATTTGATGTTTCTGCCCACTCCCTGCCCTTTCCTACCTCTATCCCATCCTTATCTCTACCTCTGAATGTCAAAGTCCTAACAATCAGAGCAGAGCCGGGTGTGGTGGAAAATACCTATAATCCTAACACTCTGGGAGGCTGAAGCAAGGAAGTTACGAGTTCCAGCCCAGTTTAGGCAATTTAGCAAGTCCTTGCCTCAGAAAAAAAAATAAAAGAGTCTGGGGGCGTAACTCAGTGTGAAAGCCCTAGGTTCAATCCCCAGTACCACCTAAAAAAAAAAGTCCTAATAGTCCATCTTATCCTGCTCAAGGCATCCCCCCCCAGGAAGTCGTTCTAGCTGTTCATCAGGCAAAAGTGACTTTCTCACTTGCCATCTTTATCAAACCTACAAAGCTTTGTGCACCAGTCCAATCAAATGGTTAAACTAGGATCATTTTTAGGGGAAAATCCTTATCTTACTCATTTTTGTAATCTTTACATTACTTACAGCCATGCTTTGTACATAGGTGCTGAAACATTTCTACCTTGTGACCCAATTCATTCAAATGTCATTTTTATGGCAGAAAAAATTATAATGGGTAAACTTAAATTGAGGGCCTATGACAAAACGAATGTATGGAAATTTTGCCTCAACCCTTCCTTTATGTTGTTGAAAACACTTGTTTTATGTTCTTGGCTGTTAGTTCCTTGGTTTCCCTACACAGCATAAACTATATGAAAATAAAGGGATTCCCTTTTCTTTGTGCAGGATAAGTGCCAGCCCTGTTCTCTCTGGAGTGCTCCATAGTGACATCATGTCTCCTCTGCTGCAGGCAGAAGCTTCTTGCCATTCGTTTTTTGGTTGTTTCAGCAATTTCTTTACTATTAAATAAGATTCTTCACTTGTGTATCCTGCTACTACCACCCTGCTGACTACACTTTTTAAAAGCCTTTTATCTTCTCAGTCCTCAAAATGCCTAATAGTTTGTTGTATTTACATTTACTCTTTTGCATCATCCTAGATCCTATCTTTCCTAGCTATTTTCAAATCATGTACTGGTTTGGTAGTTCTTTATATTTTTTACTTAATTGAAAATGGATACATCTGGAATCCTAAAAATGTTCCTGAATCATGATTCTATTGGTCTCCAGGCTCTGCATAAAATGCAAAGTGCACAGAGAATGTCTGACCTCAGGGTTTTCTGCAGATTCAGGAATTAAAGCTGTCTCTTTATGAAGTCTTCGTGAGGCCATGGATGCAGGAGGACAAGAGTGAGCAATATGTCCAGAGAAAAAGCAGCTATCACCCTCTTACTTTATTTAAATTATAAGGGCTTCGAGTTTCCTCATCTGCAAAACAAAGCCATTTTCAGCTATAAAATGCTGTAATTTTTATGAGTCATAAAATTTATCTCTGGGTGGTAAGGGGATAATAAAACACAAAGCAACATAAATGTTGACAAAACACCTTGGGATTTTTATGATTTTGAATACTCAAAGGTTTGAATTTAAGCTCTGTTTAAGAATTTGGGTGTTTAATAGAAGACTTGGCTCAGCTTGATTTAATTACATTTTACAAGTAATTTCCGAAGTCCCTCATGACTGTATCATATTTTAGGGGTATCTTAGTTACTTTTCTCGTTGCTGAGACAAAATACCCAACATCCACAAGTTAAGGGAGGGAAAGTTTATTTTGCTCACAGTTGGTAGAGGTTTCAGTCCATAATTGGCTGACTCCAAGGCAGGGTGCCATAGCACACAGGCATCGCAGAGGAGAAACAGTTCATGGCAGCCAGAAAGTAGCAAAGCCACAAGGGATGAGCACAGCATTTTCTATCCTTTATATCTTATTCAGGCTACTACTTAGGGCGGGTAGCACTCACACCCTTACTCCTAGTGCCCTTGAGCCTAGCATTGGACCATGCATCAATCCCAGCATCACACACTCTAGATCCAGCCACCTCTGAAAAAGCACCACCAATAACTGCATGAGGCCTTGAGGGGACAGCTAGACAGGAGCTATAACAAGGGGTAATAAAATGCGATAATGCTCATGAGGAAGATAAGTGATTACTTTAGGTAAGACAAGCCTTAAATCTCATCAGTTTTGAAACTATACACTGATGCTACCTATAAATAAATGTTTAAATAGCAATAATGTCTTAAATACTAAGAAATTATAGTGTATATAAAAAAGGTCCTCACATTTTATTAAGCCTCTCAACCTCTTGGTGAGGGCAGTGTTAGCATAGCCCAATTATACATATGAAGCTACTAAGAATCAAAAAAACAGTAAGAAAGGAGTACCCATCTGTTTTGATTTTTCCTCCCCAATGTTCTGTTTTGACCTGGAAGACAATGGCTGAGTAAGAAAATGGAAACAATATCATGGATTTTTATTCTTATTTCTTTTGATTCTGCTATTATTTTTGGACCCTTAGTGGCATTTTGATAGTTTTGGGGCCAAATAACCATGAATGACGATGATGATATCTGAGAAATAATTTTTGGCTGAACTTAACATACCATATTCATTTAAAGAGACTAGGCACAGAACTCTTTGGGTAATTAATATATAGTGCTGTTTTGTAGAGACTTCCCTTGGGACTGTGGTTGTACCAGCCATGCAGCTTCTTACCCTGGGATTTCAGACTGTTTAGAAACCTAAGGAAATTGAAAACAGCAAACATTATGAAGACTTTGCATCATTCTTAGCAAGAGGGTGTATGATCCATTATTCTGACATCTCAACTGTCTTCCTTAGTCTGATTGGCTATCTAGCTCCATAGAAATCTCTCGACATCTGGAAAGCTCAAAGGAAAAAGAACAGTCCTGTTTTATTATCCTGAGCTCTCCAGGCATGCCAGGTTACCTTGTAAGAAAGATAAGGATATGAGATTCTGGACATCAGTTTAATGATAAAGCACTTGTGAGGAGATAAAGTCTTATGTTTAAGGCATAAGAACTTATGAACTACAGACTATTTAAGGGAAGACACCAGGTGAAGAATGTGAGGCTGGATTTATATTTGTATAATGTTTCCTATAGTGATACTTGATATTAAGGACACAATGAATTGTATTCTGCTTATCTGAAATCAGATGATTGGGGGGTGGGGCAGGCTGGGGATTGAACTCAGGACCTTGTGCTTGCAAGGCAGGCACTGGAACCACTGAGCTAAATCCCCGGCCCTTAAATCAGATGATTTTAACATATGGTAAGTTTTTAAAAATTTAAACTTGTTATTCTGAATTGACCTAGTATGGTCTCAATTGGTGTGTGTGTGTGTGTGTGTGTGTGTGTGTGTGTGTGTGTGTGTGTACACATGCACACTTTCTTCAGTTTAGAGAGATAACCATGTGAGTCAGAGTTTCAACTCTGGTTTGGGAAAGATTCTCCAGGCAATTCATTGTCTTCAAAGAGATAAGGAAATGGAAAATCTGCAGGAAAACAGAGTCTGAGTTGAAACACTTTGGCCACTGGGTGCCATCCTTGCTCCACATAAGAATTTCCTGAGCAATGTATTTAGCAAAATGGTTAAAGCCCAAAAGACAGTAATTTAAAAGTAATTTCGAGATATAATAATGTTGGTGTGTGTGCATGACCTAGAATACGTTAGTGACACAGGCAGCTTATTCATTTGTCCAGGCATGAGGAGAAAGGCCCGGGGAAATCTGCCCTTTGGTTGGGCCTCATGAACAAAGCCAGGGTAAGGCCCTTGTGCTTGTTATACCTGTGTGAGGCAGCCTGCAGCGGCAGGGGAAGCAGCGTGCAGGGGCTGGAAATTGATGATGTGGTGCGGTAGGTATCCAGAGGTCAGCAGGTCAATGCTCCATTAATTATCTTTATTATTGTGTATAATTGCAGCATGCATGCATCACAGGGCTTGAATTTAGCTGTCTGTGTGGCTGTCCTCTAACCCTTCAAATACATTGCTTTCATGGCCAGAGCTGGTGGAGCTATTAAGCATTCTCTCCTACTGGAAATGCTGCATGTTGGTGAACTGGTAACTCTGGGGGCTCTTTGCTTCCCTAGAAATAATTCATAGAGTTGACAATGGCACCACCTTAGCCAGGCATCAGAACATGCAGAGTCAATAACATAGTACCTGTGCTAGATTCTGCTGTTTCTGGATTTGAGGCTCATACATAAAACCAAGGAATGAAACTCAGGATAATGAACCATAGCCACAGAGAATATTCAAAGACTGTCATGTAATCCAGGCTGAGGCCAGGGCCTCAGATGTTTGGTTGAAACTAAAAGGAATTTAGTGAAGAATTAAGGCAGAGTGGAAGGGATTAAAAATTTAATAAACATTGAAAATCTGCTACAATGAAAAAACTCTAAAAGCCTTCCAACAAGACCACATTGTAGAAGGGATCTAAGCTCAAAATAGATTTTACCTTCTAACCTTAAGTAGGGCCTCAGAGTTGGTCCTAGAAGCTGCCCCAGGGTGGCACATGCAGGTACTCCCAAGGCTCAGTATAATCAAACCCACACCCATGAAAGAGACAGCATGTGAAGGGCTGGTGAGACCCTACAAAGTCAGGCATTGCTCAACCCATCCAGGGATAAGAGGCTTAAATACTCTTCTGTGGTTAAGCACCTGCAGGTGGGTGGACTTTAAAATATATTTCCTGGGCTTATATGTAGGCTAACACAATAGCAATCATTATATACTTTCAAATATTGCTATCTACCCAGAGTAACGCTATTAGAGCTGCAGCATTCTTGCTAGGAAAGTGCTTTCCTAGCTCTCATTTTGCTGAATGTTTGAAAGTGACCTGTAAGTGACTGTATCCCACTTATGTATCAGGCAGCTGATGGAGAACCCACACTGCCAGTTTGGAGGCCCAAGTTCCTGTGGCCCTTTCATTGAATTCCCCTCCTCAATATATGTTCAGTCCACTCAGTGTGACAGTCACCTGGAAAACAACAAACATTTAATGACCATTTCCTCACTTGCTAGGCCTCTTTTTGGTGCCTTACCTGTATTAACCTATTTGATTGTCATCTCAATCCTACTATTATTTTTCTTATTTTACAGATGATTAAACTTAGACACGCAGAGAGATGTCCAGCTAATCAAAATGTACAAATTTAAAAATTGAGGTATGGGGCCAGGGATTTAGCTCAGTGGTTCCAGTGACTGCCTTGAAAGCACAAGATCCCGAGTTCAATCCCCGGTGCCAAAAAAAAAATTGAGGTATTAGTGAGGGCAACGAATTTGTCATACTCTTTTTTGAAATGATGGACTCATTTTGCTTTCTAACTGCCTGTCTTTCACTAGGCCCTATCCTTATGGTCTGATTATGAGCTTTCATGTAATCTTAGCTTTGTTACTTGATAGATGAGTTCAGATCCCAACAGGTCCCTTCAGATCCCTTTAGAATATGTGTGTTTATTCTTAAGATACCATAGTTTATAAGTTAACACAGCCTCAATGTTTGAGCAGTGTGCTTCCTCAGCTGTCAGCACTCTGCAGTGCCAACTGTGAGGGACAGGGTTGGGGGAATCTGACAACAGTTTTTCCCTCCAAAGGGTAAATCCCAAAACATTCTTGTGCTGACTGATCTCATTCTTCTTGCTACTAGGTTCATTTCCTAACATATGTTATAATTCACCTCTGGCCTTTCCAGAGACAGAAAGGGATTCTGGAGAAAGCCAGCTTTTGATGCTTTCTGTAGGAACAGTTGGCTGTCCTCACTCTTGGGCTCAAGCTTATCAAACAACTATGAAACACTGAAGCGACTTTTGAGGAGGAACACTTTGTGCTCTCCCCCTCTCCACCAAGAGGAAACATTCAGAATTCAGAAAAGAAGGAGAAGGGGGTGGTGATTATGACTACTTTGTTACAATATGAAAAAAAAAAACACCATAGGAATTGCCCTCCCTTTAAAACCATGGAGAAATTTGTTTCTACTTGAAATATCTTTCAAACAATCAGTGATCTCCTTGCAGCGGTTTTAGTCTAATTCTACGAGTTGTGTCTAAGAGAAAGGCTGATCATTTAGAAAAATCAAGGGTCTGCACAACCATCTGCATTGAGGTAGACAGAACTTCTGGCCCCACATGAGCTCTTCCTCTCCCACGTGGGAATTTTCTCATGAGAAGGCAGAGTGAAATGGGATGTCAGTTGGAAAATGTCCTTCCTCTGTGTAATACATGAGCTTGAAGACATAACCCATTTGAAGGGTTACAAATGGGAGGGTAGTGCATACCTAAAGGACAGACTACACCGTGGAATATTCTTCCACAAAGCCAAGTGTTGTATTTGGAACCATTTGATCATGGTGACCTCACTAGACATCCAGGCAGCACCTTTACCCAACAGTGCAGATCCTTACATTGCAGCATAGGGCTCCAGACTGTTCACTGCAGATGGGCTTTCTTTACAAAAGGATAAATGTGGCTTCTGTCTGAGCCTTACTTTCTCATCTTTCAGCAATACCCTCTAGAAAAGAATGATCCTGAGTTGCAGTTTAGAGAATCTGAGGAACATTTTCTGATTGATTCAGTTTGATTTATGTACCTGTAGGCTGTGAGGAGAGGTTTGCTCATAGAAGAAGGTGTCAGCTTCCAGGTAGAAACAGGTGCTTAGCGTGGAAGAAGTACCAATTCCTCTAGAGAGGAGAGATGTACCAGACAGAGTATCATTTCTGACTTCACAGGTGAGATATCCATGCACATAACTTTCAGTCCCAATAAGACCTCCCATGTCCTCTTTTGTGGCAAGGAGGCACTTCTGAGACACAGGCAAAATCCTCACAAATCCCCTTCACAGCATGTAGACACTGGGTGACATAAATAATCTACCTGCTGAAGTGGCTTCCCCAGAAATGTTGATTGGATCATATTATTAAATAGAATGTTCTATTATGTCCTTAAAACACTTCTATTTTCACACTCCTAATCACTCTGATTTGGCTAACACCCAAATTTTAGAAGGCAAATATCTATAACTTCCATGGACATGCCAATTAAATTGACCCAGGAACTCCTTACTAATGACTCCTTGGGTCATATCACACCAGCATCTTTATATTGTGCTTTAGCACTGGGGTCTCTGACATATAACCAGAAATAAGGTCCATTCAGCTAGATCAACCAATAACCTACAGGTTTCCTCTGAGTAGTCATGTCATTATGAATTAATTAGGGCCTACAGGATAATTAAGCAGATCAAATAGGCCAAACATCCCTACGCCCAGTGTTTGAAACTCATAGTAAAATAGCTCAATTTCTAATCTACTTCCTGGCCTATTAGAATTCAATTAGTCGAAGGACATTCTTTCCTAGAGGCTCTTTGGCAGATTTGTGTGTGAACAGTTAACCTGGTGTTCGCAAAAGCAGTTACTTGTATCCAAACAATTCTCTCTGGCTGCAAAGATGAAGACCAAGCTGTTTAGACAGGACTGTGCTTATCCTCCCATCAGGATGCAAATATTTTAAGTGAACAGAATGAGATAAACTGCATCCAGTGCTGCCCCAGACACTGACCACATCCTGTGGCTGCCAGAATTTTGGACTTGAAGGTCAAGGGACAAAGGTGAAGGAGAGGATGCTAGAGACAAGGAGGTAGAGAAAAATTTTGAAGTCCTCCTTGATACTATTGAAAATTATTTCCTGAATGTACAAGTTGGAATTTAAAATATATAAATACATATTCTACAAAAGATGTGTAGAAATATCCATATATTTCTTGGACAGGAAGAGCTGCTCGTCAGACCATGAAAAACAGGGTATGTGAGGGTGAGACAACTTTGAGTTGTTTTTTTTGGGGGGGGGTCCCTGCAGTATTCCCTTAACTGTTCTTCAATGCCTGAATGTAGACTCCAGGAGATTTATTTTTCTTCTGACAGGGTATGTTATAGTTGTCACTCAGCCTTGAAATGGTTTTCCTCTTCTGCAGAACATCAGGCCAGTAATATATTTGGGTAGCTATTCCCACCTGTCACTTTTCTGCCAGCCTTAATGCGTCAGTGTTGCACAGAAAGCCCAACCAGCCAATGGAGGCCTTTTAAGCTGTGCATTTATGGGACTTGTTTTCAAAATATACGCAGTCACCCAGCAACAGGAAGAAGTATTTCATTGGCTCTCTCACTGTCAGCTGGAAAGGAGGATGGTAGAAATGCAGATGGCCCTTGCTGTGAAGATCAAGATGCCGCATGGGGTAGGGGTCAGATGTTTAGACAAAGGAGCCTCTCAGTGACAAATGTAGTTTTTTATAAATATAGTATAAAGTATGGTATTTTCATCCTCCCCTCAAATAAAAATCAAATGTAAAAGAATGGCACTACATCAGCCAGGTAGTTTTAATCTGCTGTGTTTGTTTTAAAGTGCATAAAACATAGATGCTGGTCCTGGATCTTATCTGCTAGATGAAAGGAAGCACTGGTGAGTGTGGGTCCTGCAGGAAATGATTTAGTGCTTTTTGATGTGGAAACAATGAAGCTTCTCTTTGCTAGAGGTTGGAGTGCCATGTGGAGTGGGTTTTCTAAATGCAAAGTAAATCTCCAAAGTTACTTTATCAATATCTGATCTTGTGAATTACGTTGCCTTTAAAAAGTTCTTCGTTCTACTTAGCTCTTGAGATTGAACTTTTCTCCCAGAGAAAACAAAGAGAGAGCCAAGGATCAAGTTAGGTTTGCTTGGGCTTTGCAAGCTCCAAGGCTATTCGGCCTACTGTAATTTCTCTCTCATGTGGGTCCATCCAATCCACAGAGGAAAGTAAAGTTTCCTTCTTTCTGTTTTTATTCTTTTGTTGTCATTATAACAGAGAAAATTAATATTGACTGGATGCACATGTGAATCAAAGCAGTTAGGGAATACTCTGAAAAGAATAAGCTGTGAAAAAGACAAAAAACCCCACATTTTTGAGTGCTGGGGCTTGAACCCAAAACCTCACACAAAGTAGCCAAGTGTCTATCCCTGAGGTACCTCCTCAGCCCAAAATATAAATTCTTAATGAGATGAAACCAGTTCTTGCTGAAGACCCAGCCTCTTGTCATGGGCATCTTCTCTCAATAATGAAAAATAGTTAAACTCTAAGTGCTTCAATGCCAGGAACCCATACACCTCCTGTCATTGGTTGAGGACTTGAGTCTAGGGCACACTGAATAGTTTGATTGTTAAGTGCTCACTTAGTATAAAATCTTCATTGCTGATTCACCTGGACATCAGCTAACTGCTTGCTTTGAGTAACAAAATGGAGGGAAGGAGCTGTCTGCCTTTCTAGAAAGTCAGATTGGAAATTAGCCATAATTAATAGTAATTATAATTAATAATGGGTAGCATGCTAACTATAGATCCAGTACTATTACATGCATATTAATTCTGTAGACACTAATCAATTAGTATGTGACTATTATTTCTGTAAGCCTCTAATGCATATAAATAATGATACAGTCAAATTTACCTTTGGTAGAGTCTAAGCTACTTTAAAACTTCTATATTTGCAGAACTTAAAACACCTAATACATGGTAGGTGCTCAGTAAAGTATTTGTTGAATGAATAAAGCAATGAATTTTTTTCCCAGTACCAGGAATCAAAGTGCCAGGCAGGCACAGCACCCCTGAGCTTCATCATGCCTGGCCCCCCTAATAAATTTTTGATTCAATTAATCAGTCAATAAATGACACAAAACCTGTGACTCTGCCTGAGCTTCAAGGATGACAAGCCTTGAAAAGCTCATAACATTTAGATCTTCTTTTGCATGTTTGCATCTATGTTTCTAATGGAAACTAAACTCAGGAGACCTAAGTTGTAATCTTACTTCTTTGCAACTCTATGAGATAAATAGTATGATTATCTCACTTCATGGATGATGACACTGACGTCTAAAGAAGTCAAATAAGTCACTTGAGTTCATAAAGTTACTAAGTCACTGTAAGATTTGAGCCCAGGTCTAACCCAAGCTCATATTGCACACGTCTGCTTTCACTCCTGTGGATTTTTTAAGTACTGAAACATGAACTCAGGAGAAAGCATGCTATATTCTTCACAGCATCAACACTTTTTTTTGTTTCAAAGCCAGTGTCTTATTTCAAGCATTGAGGAGAAATTCAGAGACTATTTTGCTTATGAAATTCAGATACTATTTTGGAGATGATACAAAATAAATGGAGAATCGAGATGCTGGTACGATGAAACTCTGCAACGTTCTGGATTCCAACAGGTCACTTAGGTGGAGAATGACTCTCTGCCCAGTTAGCCATCACCTACACTAAAAATGGGCTCAAAACCCAGCTCTGCCTCACACTTGCCACATGACAGTGAGCAATGTTTTAACCTTTGTAAGTCTCCATGGTTACAAAGTGGGATAAAATGAACTGCCCCAAGGGATTGTGTACATATTAAATGGGATAACAGTATAGAAAGAACCTGAATTTATCCTGGCACACTGTAGATGCTCAAAAAATATCAAATGCTTTTTAAATTCTCCTATACCCTTAAATGGAAAAGATAAAGAATCTCATTTGTTTAACAGAATATGAAAATGAATCTATAAAATTATCTACCCTTTCACTTTGGTCTCTCTTTATCAGTAAGTGTTAGTTCCTTATTTAAGGAAGAGGAGATATGTTTTCTATTTTTTGCAAACTTTAAAAAAGCTCAGACACAAGGTGCAAATTCAGAGCCAGAAATCTGCATTAGACAAGGCTTTCAGAGGCTTCAGCTCCCAGGTTTCTACCCCAGCTTCCATGTCCCTGGGAAATAACCAAATGATGAACATCTCTGGGGCTTCCAGCATTCACTATCTCAGTGGGAGAGAGACTATCATCAACTGCAGAGAAAGCCTCGGAAGATTCATCTACAACGATGCTCACCATCTCTTATGAGGAAGAGGTATTCCTCACTTATATAAAGTCACATATCAGCAGGTACATGTTTCAGGAAAAGTTCCGGGTGGAGCAGATGGCCTGCCCCTTCCCACTAAAACTTGCACATTCAAAGAGAAGGAAGCATAATAAGGAATGGGCTCATGAAAACAGCAAATCAGCCTATCAGCTAAAATGATCCAGAGCTGACCTCAGAGAAAACTTCTCTGACATATAAGAACTTTGAACGGATTTTTTTTAATTCAATCTCTGACTCCATGCACTAGTAAGGGGATAATTGGGATGCATAAGTGGTAGGTCTAGGTCAGGGACCTGGCCTGACCTAACCTCTCAGCCTTGGCTGGACATTAGACTTGCCTTGAGAAGAGAGCCTTTAAGAATAATACTAATGCCTGCGCATCACTCCAAAACAATTGAAAGAGGTGGAGCAGATGCCAGCAGCTAAGAATAAAAGCACATGTCTAGCTAACATTTCCTAAACTGGTGTCTCACAGAACACTGCTCCACAGACTAAATAGTAGTGCTTCACACCCACAAAACATATTCTAGTACAGGATCAAATAAAAAATGCAAAACTACTAGATCATAAAAAGCTAAACAGGTGTACAGTTTGTATAACTTCATAGACATTCTGCCTCAAATGGCAGAGTATCACTTTTACCCAACCACTTTTGACCAGGCCTTTTTCCAAGCCCATTTGCTGACAGCTCCCACCACTGTGCCAGGGAACACTAGCCTGAGCACATGCTGGCCTGGCACAGGGTCTACATGTTGTCAAGGGAAGGACACAGAGAGTCCTGACTACAGCCATTTGCCAGTGACGACATTCTGTAGTCAGAAATGCTACAGGACATCCAGAGCTTGGCACTGATACTCTTTTGAGTAAGAGCCTTTAATTATTATGCTCATCCTTAAATAATTGTTGCAATAAAGTCTTGTCTCAGGAGTTTCCAAAGAGCAAGCCACTTTAATTACAGTAATGTATATTTCAGAGCTGCTCCATTTTTATTGTCAGTATTTCTGTCCTGAAAAGAAAATGTGTTGCTGTTTTGAGTTGTAAATTGCCTCAAAGAAGAGCTCCTAAAATTCATATTGCCTTAGAATACCCAGAGACAGTCAGAGAGCAGGGCTTTACCTCCAACCAGGGATCTCTGAAAGAAGCTGGAAATAAAACTGAACTGACAGTGATACTGAGCTTGAGTATGTGCAGGAATTAACGATGTACTAACTATCTAACTGCCTAAAATAAAATCGGGTAGTCAGTGATTTGTATTTTACTGAGCAGAGGTGGCAAGGTTTCTTATGTGCCTCTGAGATTATGTACTGTTGTAAATGAAACCTAAACTCCAGTTCATGGGATCTGAGAAGGGAGCTGTGAGCCTGCATCTTTCCTTCTGCCTCAAATGTTCCCTGAATATCTGTCTTATTCCATTATCCAACAGCATCATCTTTCCATTCCTAGTTGGTGATATATATCCTCAAGCGGCTTCTAAGTCATCGTAATAGCCACTAGCCAAAGGGCTTCTGACATTATTCAAGTTAGGTGTAAGGAAAGTAATAATAATAATAATAACCATAATTGCTGTAACCATCAAAACAACACTCTGAGATTAGTATCTTGGTTAACTTGGCCCAGTGGGGAGCTACAAACAGCTCAGAAAAGTAAAGTGATTTGCCTAAGTCAGCCTCCAAATTGGAATTGCTGTCTATAGATGCTCTTTTGCAGTATGCCATGATGTTAAATGTACGGTACAACTTATTCTACCAATAAAGGGAAATGACAATCAAGATTGGGGGGGGGCAACAGAGCGATCATGGAAATATATTTAAAATTTTACGTGGGAATTATTTCAGAATATTTTGATCTTCCATCTGTAAATATAAATATTTTTACAAAAATTTTCAGTTCTTTGAAGAATATTTGGCCTCATATAATTGTTATCCTTATTTGCAAAAGTGATTTATAGGGCTTAAAGTAGTAGATTAGTGAATGTGTGCATATTTACTTCTATTTATATAGATATAGATACATATGTACACCAGTTTCTATG
The DNA here is from genome assembly GCF_053883595.1 of Heterocephalus glaber. Taxonomy (NCBI): domain Eukaryota; kingdom Metazoa; phylum Chordata; class Mammalia; order Rodentia; family Bathyergidae; genus Heterocephalus; species Heterocephalus glaber. Next base: position 56,974,343 of record NW_028258143.1, on the reverse strand, counting down.
TTGTACAGAATATCTTCTGACTGAAAGAGGAATCTTATATTTGGTGACATCTAGGAAGGAAGTATAAAAAAGAACAATAACCAAAAGTGGAAAAATAAAGACAGTTAAAAAATGAATTCCTATATCCCCAGCAAAAATATGGTAATTATTGATAAAATATATTGTGCAAAAAGTGGTCCACCTTAGTCTGTCTATGCAAAAGCATACATTATATTTGAGTCAAAAAAATAGTTTGGGGCATTTATCCACAATATTTTTTCACTACCTAATTCTAAAGCAGAAAATTTCTAATTCTAAAAAAAGCCATGTTGATATTTTATTTTTATTCTCTAGAAAAGTTTCCACTGCTGAAGCATAATTTTATGAATATAAATAATCTACCAGCAGGTGTTTTATATCATATTCAATGATAACTCTGAAATGTAGCATTTTTTTGCTTTGACAGCCCATGAAATTCATCCTCTATTTTCATAGATCCTTCATTCAGAAAGATTTGATTTTTAAGGATTTGTGGTCCAACCAGAAATATGTGAATAAAAGATTTGCAGCTTTTAAAATCAACATCAGGATTTACTAGTAAAAACCTAGAGTCAGTGGGTGAAATGTTATTGTAATCATTTATCCTTTGTGACCTTTAAAAGAATAAAAATATAACCACTGCCTCACGCTCATAGTTTATATCCAGCACACTAGATAAGCACGAGTTTTTTAATTCATCTTGCAGTTCATGACTCTTCCAAGAATTCCCCTGCGCTGTCTGTTGCCAAGAGGCAGAGGCACTGCATGATCCCAGTATTTAATAAGATGCAACTAGATAAGCTAGAAAAAAGGGCTTTACTCAACTGATGTATCTTTACAAGAATAACTGGAATGGAGAGAAGTAGGACCTAATTCATTTTCAGAATATAAATTTAGAATCTGTGTTCTCCCTCTCTCAGATTGGTGTGCAGTTCTGTATTTGTCCACAAAAGTGGACTTGATCTAAAATTTCCACTTAAATTATTATCATGATGGAAAAATATTTCCTCTCATTGGATGTCCAATTTAAAAAATAATTCTCTCAGGTAAGTTGTATTATTTATCATTTATCAGATTTATTAAATTTGTTCTCATGTGCCAATCATTCTTGGTATACAAATATAAATATGATCATTATGTTAAATGTATCATCTTAAATATCTCATATTCCAGACATTTAGAATGCTGCCTTTAGAATCAGTTCTGTGAGCAGTTAAACCAGGCACCCTGAACATTCGTAAATTCTGCCTCAGGCTAGAAGGTGGACTTGGCGGATACAGTAGGGTCTGGATTAGGATAGTAGATTCTGATCTGCCACGAACAGGCACTCTCACCTTGGGTAAGTCTTTCGGGATCTCCAGCATTAGGCAGGCAGGAGCCAACTTCTATCATTTTGTGTTTTCTGAGTGAAGTCCAGAGGCCCACCCCTGTCCTCTTGTTGGTTCTAATGAGCTGAGCAGAGGGTGAGACCAATCCTTTCCCAAAGTCCCCAGATGCTACAGGCAGCATGATGAGAGGCAGGCCACCAGCTGCCCAAGAAGCCAAAGATTCAAAATGGAATCTTAGGAATCAGAAGGAACCTGAGCATGAGGTGGAATTGGAATAGGGAAGAAGAAAAATCAATAGGATGATTCCAAATCCTACAAATTTAAACTGGTCCAGGAGGGCTATTTGGAATGCTGTCGCAGGTACCTCCAGAGTCAACTTCTATACCTCCTTTAAGAGTAGGAGATTGGGAGCCATCTTGGGCATGGTCCAGATGCTCCACAGCAAAATCCATCCCATCTAGCAGTGAAGTGTGATGAGTTGAGGTGCAGGGAAGGTTGGGCCCCAGGCTGCTGGGAGTTCAGGACATAAGCAAATGAGTACAAAGTAGATCCCTGACTGAGGTTAGAGTAGGTGGTTCCCAGAGCTGGGAGAAATTTAGGATTGGGTGCAAATTATCAAAACAGGGCACAGTTGGAGGACCACCTGATACTCTTTCAAGAGCAATGAATCAGGTTCTTGCAGAAGCTGTGGTGCTTTTCCCACTATTCTCTACTTCTCCTCCACTGCTGAGGATGTCACCCCCAGAATACCTGACTTATACAAAAGGAGCAAGCCAACCACTTCTCTGCTGCTTTTGCTAATGCCATCCCACTAAAGCTTTGAACATTTCTGCTTCCCATTTCCATCCAACTGAAGTCATGGCATTCATTTTCTTTTCTCTTCTCTCCTTCACCCCACTACCTCATACCCACCCCACCCTATCCTCAGTTTTTCTGTCAAGTTTAAAACTTTCCCTTCCAGAGAGTTATTGGTTTCCCTTGGTGGTCAATATCTTATTTTAAGAAATCCTGATTTCACACTTATATTAGATAATCCCATCTGTTTTTTACCTTGTCCCATTTTAGGGTTAGCTCTCTATATTACAATTCTCATTGCTCACCCTCTTTTTCTTCTCTTTATCTTTCACTCTCTAGAAGCCTCTGTTCAGACTCACTTGTTTGGTTAGAATTTCTAAATTCTTACTTAGCCACAAATTTTTTTTTGAGGGTTGCAGTTCTTATGTCTCACATGTGCATATTTGTTCTTTTAGTTTCCAAGGTTCCATTGAGAAATAAAATATCAACTTTTTTTTCCTTTTTAAGTCACTTGTCTTTGGCAGCAAGATTTTTTCCTTTTACCTTAGGTTTCAGGAATGGTATCAGAACATGTCTTCAGTATAGGACATTTTCATTGTTTCTTTAAACTCTGGCCTTTCTTCAGCTTAGGGAAATGGTCTAGTTTTGTTTGCTTAATTATTTTTCTTCCTGTGTAGGTTTCTTTTCCCTTCTATAGTTACTGATATTTGTTCATATTTCTCCTGAATCTAATGTCTGCATGTTTTATTTCCCTCCAGGTTTCCAAATTTTTATTTATGCATTTTGCACTTCAATATATTTCTTCCATTTAATCTTCCAACTTGCTACTTTAGACCTCAACTGGAACTTCTCTTCTTCAATTTTCCCACTTAATTTGTTTTACAAAGTCCCATTTTCTGCTGTAATCCTTATAAGTGATGATGATTGTGATGTGCAAACTTTCTTCTGCCCCTCTTACCCCACAGCAACTCTGACTCTCTCTAGGGGCTGGATCCTTCCTGTGCATTGTTATTTTCCTCTGTTCTTTGGGACTCAGATGCAGCTCCTGGAAGGCTGCCAGTCGGGTGGTTTGGTGGTGGCTTTTGAACCTGGCCCTCACCAGCATCCCCTGGGGAATGTTTGGAAAATAAGGATTCCAGGCCCCCTATCCTAGTCTTACTTTACCAGAATCTCAAAGAATCTGGCTAAAAAGCTTCCCAGGAGAATTTGGAACAAAGCACAGTATCAGAACCACTGATTTAGAGTGAAGGCTGACATCTCTGCCTAACAGAGTTGGGGGTCAGTTGTAGAGGTGGTGGGGGCTAAATCCATCCTGATGAGACTCCTGGCTTTTACCCCAAAGACCTTCAGTCTTTTTTCCTTTCTCAATACACCAGGCTCTCTCCCATATCTGATCCATGATTTTTTGTGACATGTAATCTTTTATAGTTTGGGGTTAAGAAGAAAGGTATTCATGAATAGGAACAGATATCCTTTATTACAGAGACTAGACGTAAAAAAAACAAAACTGGGCAATATAAAATTAGGAGAGTATATAAGTAAAGATCATTATAACAACTTTCATGAGATAATGTTGAAGGAATAAACACTATGTAGGTTTGTCTCCAGCTTTCATTATATGTCAACAACAGATCAGCTGTGACTCTAGAGCTCCTTGTCCTTGGCTTCAGGGTATAGAAGAAGCCCCATCTAAGACATGCCATTTTTACAGCAGAAGGAAAAGAAGAAAGCTGGAACATGGTGGGCCTTATAGTGTCTTCTGGGGAGGGGATCTATGGTCACTTTCACTCACTTTCTTTCGGCCAAAGCAAGTCATGGCCATGCCTGAAGTCATTGGGCAGGGAGGTATTGTCATCCTATAGGAGGTACTGGGTCATGTGGCAATGTGTGGCCATGTAGAATCTGCTTACATGGAGAAGAATGAATAATTGGAAATAAGAGTACCATTCATCATGGTTACTGAGTGGGGAAGTGCCTCTTTGTCTGTAATTATGCCCATAAAGAGCCCCAATAAGGAAAGCCACCAAATCAATGGTGGTTGAATAAGGTGATCTGGACACTAGCTCCCTGTATCTCCCAGCTGATGGTCTCAGTACTCATGACTCTGGCAGATGGGGAAACACTTTCTCCTCCCACCCTCCACAGTGCACACATGCACAAAGGAATCTGAAGAAGGTTTGAATATTTTTTAGGTTCATGCTGATCTATCTAAAATTACTTAGTCAACAAAAGCATGGACATCCAGGGTGGTCCAAATATCAGCACATTCTCTCTCCCTCAGCACAAACCATCACTGTCAGACTTCAGGGACATCCCACAAAGGTCACAGGCATATTTCTCCTCCCCCTACCTCCTACTAAATAGCTGCTCCTCTTCCTCACATTCCTTTATTCCTTTCTCCCAAGACCACAGTCCTTTTCTGTTTTTATACTCTCAAACTTTCCTCTTTGCCTCTGTTTCCTGAAATGCAGATCTCCTTTGGATTTAAGTCTCTAGCCCCATTTTTCTCTTTCTTGTTTGGCGTCCCTGCTGAGCAGGGACAGAGGAAGGGAGGCAGGAAGGCTCCAAGGTGGACACTAGGTGGCAGCTAGCTTATCTTTCTGGGTAATCCAGGTACCTAAAAAACAAAAGGTATCTCGCCCAGCTAAGACTGATGTAGATTTGGCATCTTCTGCTGACACACTTTCTTGTTTTCATCTTGAATCCCCTGCATGGCTCTAATCAGTTACCCCTTTCTGATTCTAAGGGTGTTGGAGTTGTAAAACAATCCAAATCCTTATTCTACCCCTTCCCTAACACATACCCCCTTTCCTCTAGGTTTCTCATAGTTTCTTAATGTATTCAAACTTAATGTATTCATCTCCCTGAGCCTCATAAGAGTGTGAATTCAGTGAGAAACTAGCCTCAGGTGGCAACACCCAAGGAAATGCTAATTTGCTTCCTTTTTATCTCCCTTCCAGGGATGTGAGGGAGCTACAATTTCTTGGCCGTCCCAGATCAAATGAAACTCTTTTGCTGGCATTTCTACACTGTGCCCTCTTGCACAGTTGGAGGCATTCTGTAGGTGCTCAGTGGGCACTTGATAGCCCTGTTTCCTTCCCTTGTCCCTCACTGCCCTAACCTTCATCTTGACAAGTTCCATGCCCTCTTATATGACCTTGTCCTCTTCTCAATTCCTTCACAGCTGAAAGAGAAAGCAGCCTTTGCACATTTAGCACTTGTATGGTGCTGACCATCAATGATCCTAATTATCAGAAACCCTAGAGTTTACAGAAAATGAGGAAAGCTGCAAAGGACCATTATTGAAAACTAAAGTTCTACCTCTGGTGTCTGCAATCAGCATCTGTGTTGAGATTTGATCCTATCTCCTTGTCCCAAAAAAGAACTAAAGAAACCCCACTGTAAACAGCTTTATCAAAGACTCCACCACATTGCTAAGTCACTTTTCTGTTTATTTAGAAGTGGGAGGCTAATTCAGATGTATTATCCACAAATTCCAAAAGCAGCAGAGTAGAAAATAACAACTGATACTTAGCAAACTGGTAATTTCTCCAGCCTCTGGGATTGGTCCATAACATTCCCCTCTTGCTGGCTCTGCCACCTGCCCTCTTGCTTGGAGCCTCCTGTCTCAGGGGGAGGTTAAGAGTACAAGCCTCCATTCCCCCAACTGCCCATTGGAAATGGAGTTTTCCCTCAAACCTCAAGATCCTGCTGCTTTTTACTTTTTTGCCCCCTTGTCCTTCTGAGGAATGCTCTCAGAGAAGGCATTCATTTCACATCTATCAATCAACTTTAGCTAATATTTATGGAAGGCTTGCCGGAAGTGAGCCCTTTGGCTAGGACAAAAATAAGCAGCCCAGTTTCCATTCTGTCCTGCCCTCCAGGGAGTGTCCTTGCCTAGAGGGACACAAAGCTGCCAGCTCTTGGCAGCGTGCCTGACACCTCAGCAGCCCTCTCTAAGTATTTGCTGAATGAATGGATGAGTGGAGGAGGCTGCAGACACTGTAATGGGCTTGTCCTACAAAATTAGACTGAAGAACCATTCGGTCACCCGCCCTCCAAGAGAAGATCTCCTTCTGTAGAGGAACAGGCCGCCTGCCATTATATTTACAGGTCTGCAGCCCCCGATCCTAATTTTTGATGTAATATACTTGAACTTGACAAATCATGTTTCCCTCCAATGTGTTTTGGATACCCTAATACTGAACACATTTTTTGCCCAGAGTTGGCTGGAGAGAGAAAGCCCTTCTATATCACCTTCTCTAAGCCACTAGTGAGAGAAAAAAACAGATTTGTAATTAGCAGACTTTTTAAGGGGATCACTCTTAGGTTTGATGTGAAATATTTATTTTGAATGCCTGAATTTTTGTATTCAGTTCACTTGCAGTAATGATAAGCATCTGTTGTGGATTAAATTGTTCCCCCTCTGCAAATTTATATGTTGAAGCCCTGATGCCTAATAACTTAGAATGTGGCTATATATGGAATTAGGGAGTTTAAAGAGGTAACTAAGGGTAAATGAGGTCATCTCAGTGGCTTTACCTGATTGGTGTCCTTATGAAAAGAGGAAAAAACATCAGAGATGCATTTGCACAGAAGGCCACACCAGGTCACAGAGAGGAGCCAGCCACTTCAAGCCAAGGGGAGAGCCCTTGGCTCAGAAGAACGAAACCTGCCAGCACCCTGGGCTTGGACTTCAGCCTCCAGACCTGTGAGAAAATACATTTCTATTTAAACCACCCAGTCTGTGGAATTTTGTTAAAGCAGCCCTTGCAAGCTAATACACTGTCATACACTTAGGGCCTAAGCCTGGCACTGTGCCAAGCATTTTGTCTTATTTAAATGAGTATAAGAAAGCTATTGGCAGGTTCCCTTTTTAGGAAAGAAGATGCCCAAGGCTAAACTTTAGTAAGAAGCAAACTTAGATTCAAATGCACATCTGCTTGGCTCCAGAGGTTATGCACTTGGCATGCGACCAGCCCACATTTATTAAGCACTAGCCATGAAAAAGTATTAGGCTACAATAATTGCTGACATTTGAGAATCCTAATCCTTTCCTTATGGAACTTATAAATGATGAGACACTCATAAAGACAAAAAAAAACTTAAAAAGCTGCATGGAAAAGAATCTCTGGAAGCAATAATGCCATGGCAACACTACCAGGAATCTAAGCTAAGAGGTATTCAGATGACTGTGTACACAGACACGTCGGGTAGATTGAGTCTGAATTCTACTCCCAGAAATTTTTTAGTTATATGATCTTGAGCAAGTTATGTATCTTCTTTTTAGTTTTTATTTTTTATTAGGACATGTTTGCAGTACATAATGATTACATTCTTTATGGGGAGTTGGTACATGAACATAACATATCATAATTCTTCTATATGTTTCCTTTCCCTCCCCTTCCTCCCCACTTCCTGCATTGCTTGGTCACCTTCCCTTTTGCAAAAGACCAACCTTCCTGTTTCCTATTATCTATCTCTTACTTTGTTAATATTGTGGGTCTCTCATATAAGAGAAACAATGCAATATTTATTCAGCTTGTGTGTCTGATTTATTTCACTTAACATTATGGTTTCAACATGTATCCATTTCCCTACAAAAGACTCAAGTTTATCCTTTATGGAAGAATAGTACTCCATTGGGTTTAAATACCACACTTTCTTCATCCACTTATCTGTTGATGGACATATAGGCCATTTCCAAGATTTAGCTATTATAAATAGTGCTGTCATAAACATGTACTGTATCACTGAAATATGATGTTGTTAACTCGTTCAGAAAGATACCTAGAAGGGGAATAGCTAGCCTTGGTTTATTCATCTATGCTAGAGGGTCTAAATTGGAATAAATAATAGGATTTTATCCATCAGGTTGTTGCAGGATTAAATGACATTAGGAAGTGCTAAGCACAATGCTTGGTAAATCGTATGTCTCCATAAATTTTTTCTGTCATGAGAAAAAATTTCCTTCTAATATGTTTTCTTCCCGGCACTACCAAAAATGGCCAATCCCTCTGAACGTGGTTGAGTTCTTAATTTTTAAAAAGTTATTACTGTTGTTAAATGTATGAATATTTTCACTGATCATTATATGGGTACTTAAATATAATTTCACTCCTAAGATATTTTTGCCTTATCCGCCATACTCAGCTGAAACCCAACACTAACATATATCACCAACAACCTAGCACAATTAAAGTATTCGTCAGTATGACAGAATAGTCTGACATAAGGGCAACACAAAATGAGCTAATATCTGATAGAGCCAAAAGGCAGATTAAAAATCAAGTGTGTGTATGACATTGTGGGCGTGGATACACATGGCCACGTATGTGTTCAACACCTCCATCCATCCAAAAATAAATCCAGGTGCAATTCAAGACAGGGAATTGTGGTTCAGGAACCAGGCCCCACACCCATCTTTGCTTCACTTGATAAATTATTTGTTCACTGCAAGTTATTGCTTTATTCAGCCTAAGAGTAGAATATTATAATGGTTCATGTGTTTTTATGGCACAAAATATAAATATTTACCGGATCTATAAGTAAAGGTATATAAATTCTTATTTTTCTTGTTGCATAGAGGAACCATGAAAAACGTGGAAAGTAGAGTCTATTTTGCATGGGGAGGCAACAGTAGAGAGATGTTTAGTTTCAGAACTGTCAAAGGGTCTCTGCTCTGCATTTTCATGCACAGGACAGAGAACTGTTTATATATAATGCATAAATACTGAAATATTTCTTCTGTCCAACTCACTACAAAGTGACATTTGGGTGACCAGCTGTGTGTGTCCCTGGTGACAGATTGTACTCTTAATCCCATCAGCAAGCCAAAAAGGAGGGGCTCAGAGTATGTGACAAGGTTGAAAGAGTATGTAATAGTCAGCAATATGAATGGAAACCTAAACAAAGCCCATGTCCTGCTCAGTGGCTCAGCACTGATTCCTTCACTATCCGAGTGGTCCACTGTTGCCAATAGCTACATATTATAGCCCCAAGTTTCAAATATTACCACTCCCTGGCTTTGCTCCATGGTGGAGTGTGGAACTTTGTGACATTGGGACCCACCATCCCAAAGAGACCCATCATCCCATTGGGACCTATCATCCCAGCACATGCAGGGCAAGATCAGGTTGACTTTGATCCAGACCATGAAGAAAAGTTGAGCTTCCAATGCATTTGCTCTTCATTATTGTCTTTCTCTACCATCCTTCTCTCTCTGTGTCCTTAATTCAATATTATTGTTTGCGTATTCCTTTGAATTCTTGTTAGTAGCAATTCCTCAATAATCCCCATGTTTTAAATGACAGAAACAAGGGAGTATGATGTTCAGTAGTCCTGGCTGTTTGTTAATAAAGTGGTGAACCGGGCTGGGATTTAGCTCAGTGATTCTGCTGCCTGCCTCACAAGTACAAGGTCCTGAGTTCAATCGCCCATACCAAAAAAATTTTTTTAAATAAATAAATAAAAATAAAGTGGTGAACCAACTCACTTCGTTCCTATCATTGGTTTCTGAAGCTTGATTTACCTCTAGGGACAGTTGTTCCTAGGCAACTTCACTCTTAGTTGGTGCACAAGTTCTTTCACTTTCTTTTCCTAACAAATCCATGAATCAGTCTTTGAATTGTTTCTCATATTACAGTGCTGCATGCTACAAAGCACCATGGAGCATAGAAGAGGCCCCTGTGGCTATGCCTTCCATCTCTCTGATGAGGCTGTTGTGGGAAGGGCAGAAGGACTTGAACAAAACCCACAGTGTAGCAGGCTGAAGTTGAAGTGAGCAGGAAGCCATTTAGGTCCGATGGAGCATGTGAATCTGTACATAAAGGGCAAGGTGGTTCTAGCAAGGCTGAGAATAAAGGCATCTACCTCCTGGACTAAAGGGATCATGCTGGACAAGAAGTAGCCTCTCTAGGGAATTCATATCTCAAATCTCTAAGTCTTAAAGTATAGTGCAAGGATCACAGCCTTCACTACATCCATATATCTACTGTCTTCCCACTAGTAAGGAATGGGAAAGAGGACACTAGAAGAATTTCATGGCAATCTCATGGGGCCACCATGCTGCACTCATACATCCACCCTGCAAGGACCTATGTCCTTCCTGGAAGGATGAAGCATCCTACCACTCAAGAGTCACACACCTGGGAATCCTAAGACCAGGGCCATAGGGTTAGGGACTCTCCATTTGTCCCCTACTACAAATAACCCCGGTGATATGTAAACAAAGAGATCATTAGATTTATCCAAGGTTAGAAGGCTGCTTGATTCACTTATGTTATCTGATCTCAGACTTCTGAGAGAGAGAGAGAGAGAACACACATATGTGCATGTGTCTAAGGTGTTCATCAAAGTAGGTGGTAAAAAGTTTGCAAACATCAGATTCACCAGAGAATATTGTGGCACAACCTGGGAAGAACTTGTAAGATGACTCACCAAGACTTCATTCACTCATCCAATGAATATTTAATGAGTTTCTTCCATGTGCCAAGTCCTGCTCATATTGGTGACTGTTCTGAGAACACAACAACAAACAAAACAAATATGATCCCTACCCTTTTCTATCAGACTTTTTTTTTTTGGTACCGGGGATCGAACTCGGGTCCTGGTGCTTGCGCCGCGGCGGCAAAACCACTGAGCTAAATACCCGGCCCTCTATGAAACTTTTAGCAAATAATTACACAATATAGTACTGGTGGAGCAAGGATGTCATTAACCATTGTCTTGCCTTCAGGGTCCTTAAGCTAGCTGGTTTTAGCTTCCCAGACCTGTATACAGGCCTCCCCTACCAGCATTCCTCTGGGTACTCAGGACCTTGCTCCTCTTTCTTGGGTTTACTGGTGTCCTTGTGTTATGTCTTGTGTTCTAGATGTCCCCCCACAGCCTCATATGGTCATAGGTGGGGCTTTTTCAGAAATGGCTGAATTTGGAGTGTGTGATTGATTCATGGTGCAATGCTAGGATTAAGGGTGCTAAGATTAAGGGTGATTACTAAATAGGTCCACTGAATGGTTTGGACAGCCTCAATCCTGGTAGCCTAAACAGAATATAAAAGGGTCAGAAAAAAGCTGCTAAGATCTCTTGCTTGCTTTGCTACCTTCTGCCCACCATGAGCTGTTTCTCCTCTGTGATGCCTGTCTGCCATGCTGCTCTGCCTTGAAGTCAGTCGATTATGGACTGAAAACTCTACAAACTGTAAACTAAATAAACCTTTAACCCTTTAACTTTGGGTGTCAGGTATTTTGTCTCAGCAATGAGAGACACCTTAGAAATCACAAGTTTGGGAACTGAGCAGAGTGCATTGCCCAGACAGGTATCACACCTACAGAGCAGTTGGTAGGTGAGGTGCTGGATGCTGGTGAGATAAAGTCCTCATGGATCTCCCATGACAGGAGTAGTTGGTGAGTCCTTGAGGACAAAGGATGACAGGAGTCCACTTGAACAAAGGCAGGACTGTCCCTGGATTCTGATTCAGCTAACACATGGCTCATGGGATCCCAACCCATACCTCCACGGGAGTCCTTTGCTAGCTGCATTTGCTTCCTAGGTAAATGTATCAGGATTGGCTGCCAGTCTCCCAGAGACTCTCTCCTTTCTCTTAACCATCCCTGTCTATGTGAGAGGGCAAGTTCTTCCTTTCATCTCTACACCACTCTCTTCTCTAGCTCTTTCAAAACAGGTCTTCATGACCCATTAAACTTAGGGACCCACTCAAGCAAAAACAAGTTTCTTTTTCTTGGAGGACTGCTTGATTTTCCATTCTCCCAGGAGAGGACAGAAAACAAAAGAATGAGAAATGAACAATAAAAACAAAGAATGAGGAAAGGAAACAAAGTCCGTTGCTTTTCCATGTGAAAACATTACAAACATTTGTCACCTGCCTTAACTAAAATTGTGACCAGAGCTTTCAAAGGAAGTTCTGAGAGTTCTGAGCATAGAGGACTAAGACTGGTTGCTGCCTGGGGTCAAGGGAGCAGATGCGGTATGGACAGTGAACAGAAGTCAGGCCCAGAGTCACAGGGAAGCCAGGCACCAGGGCTGTGGTCTAAGGCCACTGATAGGAGTTTGGCAAAGCCAATAGATAACTTCTACCTGGATGAGTTTTACAGTTAGTGAGGAAGCCAAAGGTTCCGTGGCAATTAGAACAAGCCCTGAATCCCTGGGAACAAGCAGAGTTGCTTTTAGTGCTTAGGCCTTTTATGCCTGTACCGCACAGTTTTGTGCCATCTTCAGGGGAAGTTGGAACCCTATGCTGGCTATACTGTTCTCTACCTGGAATAGCCAGTGTGGCTTTATTTCCTTAGTGAATTTGTATTTATCCTTCAATGCCCACATCAGATGATCCTCCTCCAGTGGCTTTCTTGGCCTAATATTCTTCTTGTTGCCTCTGATCTTTATGCTTTTGTTTTTTCACCAGTAATTCAGTTTAATCATCCTTCTTGAGTAGATCATGATCATCATAGGAATGGAGTTCACATCTTAGGTTTCAGTGCAGGCTTTATGACCTTGAGAAATTCTTTTTTTCTTTTTTTCTTTTTTTTTGGTACCGGGGATTGAACTCAGAACCTTGCACTTGCAAGGCAGGCAGCAGAACCACTGAGCTAAATCCCCGGCCCAAGAAATTTTTGATCTTAGTAACTATTTTTTTAGCATTTTAAATTATTCTAAATATACCTCATAAAACTGAAGTTTAATGGCAATTTGGAACTAAGGCAAGGACACTAATATAAAAAGTATTTCTCCCAGGGGTTCCACTGGTGGCCTGTATTTCCTCCATCATTGCACTGAAACCACACTCTATGGAAATTGTCTGTTTATTTCTTTCATCTGCCAACCAACTGTGGGCATAGGCACCACATTGATTTCACAAATGCACCCATGGAACCTAGGCACCTAGTGCAGCACCTGTGATAGAGTTAGTCATGAAATGCATGTGTGCTGAGTTAAGATGAATTAAATTAAAAGGCCTCAGGGAGAGGATAAAGTTTGATCCTCAGAGTCCAGTTACTGAAATCTCTTATGTCCCTCCTGTCTTTTTTGGGGTCTGATGTGATGATAAAAAATAATAATGAGCATAATAACAACACATCAACAACCACACTTCATAACAGCCATTGTTATTTAGTATTCCTAGTATTCCTAGTTATTTGGTATTCCAAGCACTTAGCAGGCTCTTTATGTGCATTGTTTTAGTCATTCCTTCCAGCAGACAGTCAACATGGTTTTGTTACACAAAAAATACTTAGTCTCTTGGCCACCTCCACTCAATAAGTAGGTGACAGAGGTAAAATTAGAGCCCATGTCTGTTGTGAGGCATGTTCTAGACAACTGCAAGCTAAATTAAATGAATTGCTTTTAGAAAAAACACTAAAAGGATTTTAGTCCTACATTTTAGAAACATTATTGCACTGCTAATATTGTTTTTCTGAAACATGTCCTGCTCCCCAGAGGACAAGTTACTTTTTCAGGGTGGTTTTAGGAGGATACAGATGATTTTGCATTAGCTCCAGTCAACACAAATCTAACAACTGGAGTTCATCCAAGCCTAGAGACTTCCCCCAAAAGCTCATATAAATAAAAACCAAAACATTGTCTACCAAATGCATCCAGTCTGTTCATCATAAGAAAGAGACCAGGGCCAGGGATTTAGCTCAGTGGTTTCGCCTCCTGCTGCGCAAGCGCAAGGACCCGAGTTCAATCCCTGGTATCAAAAAAAAAAAAAAAAAGAAAGAGACCAACAGGGTAGTTTCTCCATCTAAATCCCAGGTACTTCCATAGTGTACCCACGTTAGTTTGCATAATAGAAGAATGAGGGACTCTTAGCGTGGCCTTGCTTCTATTCAGAGACAGTGTAGTGGTGGAACCCAGTTAAAATCTTCCTCTGCCATTCATTCTGTGCAAATTTGGATACCTATTTATCATCTGTTTCAGTTGCCTCTTTGTAACATGAAATTTTATAAATTCCCAATTTCTTAGGGCCTTTATGAAGATCAAATGAGTTAATGTTCATAAAGTCCTAAAATAGTAAGTACTTGGCATATAATAAATGCTATTAAAGTGTTAGCAAAAGAACAAACTTTTCTGTCCCTTCCAACCACCATATAGTAGCTCAGCCTCCTGTCTCCATCAGTCCCAGAACACTAAGGCCCCATTGCTGCTTCTGTCCAGAGGAGTAAGTGAGTGAGTGCGCTTGAATGGCAACAGGTCCCTTTTCCTTTGAATTACCAGGGCTGGACTACTACACTCTTTGTTGTTTCTTCCCATTTTCTGAGCATCACAAAATGCTACATTCATGTGTCAAGGGATCCAGGATTGTATTTTAACATTTTACAGCCTCTTTGTAAAGCTACCTTTTCAGTTTTAGTGGAGGCAGTTTTATGACTCCCTTTGATAACCACTTAACTATTAAGACCCAAACAAAGAAGAGGAATGGTCAAAAGATATCAGGTACTCCCAACCAGCTAGAGTCCCACTTCTTGAACATTATTCAAATTAGCTCCAGGACTCATAATTCTGTGTTTTCATTTATTGCTGCAGTAAAGTAAATGGTTCTTTTATCCAAATGTTATTTCCTGGCTATTAATTCAGTAGTTATTTTGGATTGTGACACTCCTCTTTGATTTAGGGATATGGCACCTTATAAATATTTAAAAGTTGAAGACTGACACTTAGAAAAATTGATTGATTTGTTTTGTTAATATCATGTGGCTAGAGTAATTAGAGGTTCGGAAGACGCCGTCCCATTCTGTTTCTCAGAAGAGATGAGGTACGTGTATCTCTAGGACAAGAAATTTGGCAATGGAAGGCTGTTCCCAGATCTTTCACAGACAAGCCATCTACACTCAGTTCCTGGGGATGCACACTGTTGTCTACTCTTCATTTCCTAGAACCTGGTCTTGAACCCAGCAATGTAGGAATGAAAACTATCTACACTTCTCAAAATACCTGAAAATGGTCATTCTTGAATGGCTTGGACCTTTTTCTGCATCTACAAGTGCCAGCCAGGGTTTATGGCAGGGCTCAGGGTGATCTATAGACTGGTATGATTTAACTGTGGATCAATCAACCTATTAGGAGAAGAAAAGACAAGGTCAATAAGGCTGGGGCTTGGTGAACCAGAGATCATCCCACATTTTTCAACCTAATGTTCTTATTTCCTTTCCATTAACATTTCATAATGAAAAAATGCCTATATTCTTTAATTTTTAAGACAATTAAGTGAATTTAGTGCTTCTGTAGGGTAGAGGATTTATAATGGCATGAGGGAATACATTAATAATCTGCAAGACAGAGGCCACCTGGACAGCAGCAATGCTGACTCCATAGCCATTTCCGTTCCTTGGTGACAAACTGTAAGAGGGTTCAGCCTTCTATACCAATATAGAACTGAGATCTGAAACACTTATTTCCTTTGGGACAGGGCCTCTATCTCTTGGGAAATGGTTTCTTCGTTCTGTTTGAATTTTAATTTGAACAAATTGCAACAAGTACAGGTCTTTCTGAGTACCTAGTATTCTCTATATGCAAATCCCTGAGACCTATGAGGGGAGTTGGGTTGTTCTGGAGCTTCCTTTGTGAAAAGAAACATGGCACCTGCTTCACCTATGACAGCTGGGTAAATACACAACAAGAGAAAGAGGTCTCCATGTTTGCAGGCAGACTTGTTTGCACATAGAAAGGGATTACCTCTGACTTCTCCAAGATGACGATTTAAGGTATCATTTAATAAAGATAATTTTAGTGCTTTTTGGATAAAGAGAGTAGGTTAAATAGTCTCATTTTCTTTTGTTCCCTCCCGAAGCCTTGCTAAGACAACAGTAAAGGAATTTTCTTAAGCCATAAATTCTCAAAGCCAAAGATATTGGGAGAGAGTTTAAGAGTAAAAACTTTTTGGAAGCTAGAAAACAGTTGGGTGAATATTAAGTCAGCAAACCCAGGAAAGCCAAGATAAGCCAAGAAAAAGAAAACTGTGAGATTCAGAAGCAAAAGAGAGATGAAGGAACCACTAGAGAATGAACACTACACATCAGACATAGAAGGCAGGCAGTCTGCACTGGAGACATGCAGAAAATTCTAGGAGTGTTTTCTCCATGAATCAATGGAGTCTCCAAAGATCTAACATTTTGAGAGGAGACTTAAGCAACTAGTAGAGAGTTTAAGGGTTGAATAATCATAGATATACAGGCAACTAAGCACACATTAAAGAAGACAATTATTAACTCTGTAGGAAAAGTCATTATAGTAATCACATGACTTATCTATGTCTGTCTTGTACAGAGTCATAGTAATATAAATGCTGAATCATATCAAAATAAAGTATATGTATTAGGGGATTTAAAAAGTTAGCATATAAAGCTGCAGAGTATGGTAGATGTAGTATAAAACAGCTTCAATGGTGAAAAGTTAATTGAAAATATTTAAAACAGAACATAATCAAAACTAAAATCACTAACACCTTACTTTGTCAGAGACACATACACAAAAATCATCTAGATTATTTGAAAGCAGTTGCCCCTGGGTAAGAGAAAATTTTTGTACCAGAAGAGTACTACTACTGTGTGTGAGTGAATAAGAGTGTGTGTCAGTGTGTGTTTTTCTTTGTGTAACTAGCTTGTAGAGCTAATTTACTCTTAAAACTATGTGCATTTTTAATTTTGATTAAAAATATTTATAAAGTAAAAAATAAAGTGCTCATGTGGAGGTCAGAAACTCCAAGAAAAGGCACATATACATAGAGACTTTCCACCCTGTTTGAATTTCACAACCCTTACCTTTTAATTGCAAAAAGCTACAGTGCATGAACATGTCAACATATTTAAGTGATTTACTTAAGGATAAAAGTACTAATTTTAATAAAACTGTAGAAATTATATATTATATATTTATAAATTATATTTAATTTAATCTGTGTAATTAAAATAATTGTGTAAATTTTAATAAGATGAATTTTATAAATTGTATAAATATACATAATATATAATAAATTTATATATGTTCATTGTTCTTCCATATTGTGGGGGAATAACTAGTGTTTGGATTGTCATTTAGATATGTGAATTCTATAGAAAAGAATAGGGAAGAAAGGATTGATTATGTGGTTTCTGGAATGCTCAGAGTGACTGGGGCCGGATTTAATTGCTCAACCAAAGCAGTTCCAGGGCATAAATTATCCCTAGTGTAATTTATAGCCAAAGAATAGAGTAGGAATATGAATACAGTGTAGAATGGTCTCTGATAACATGAAAACGTAGAAGAGAGTCCTTCACCAAGAATGGCCCAAAAGATATGCTACACCTGCTGACATCAACATGAAAATGATTTCCAAAGACTTTTCCCCTCCTCTTTAGGTTTGTGTGGGGCAGTTAATCGACAGCTGCCTAATACAGGCATTTTGGAAACTCTGAATATGTATGACCAGTATTGTGATTACGCTATGAAGTTTGTACAGAATGAAGTTAAACAATATAGAAGAATTTATCCCTTCAATGAAACATGCTTATGCCAACCCTCCAAATTTCTCTACAGTATTTTATCAAGGCAACATATTTTGCACCAGAACTATGCTGTCTGATCCTTTCTGTTCTTTTGAATATACAGAATATGTGTGTAACAAAGAGCACATGAAAGCTACAGCATATAAGGACACAAGAAACAAGGCAAAGTGGTGTCTTCCCATCTTGCTCTCCTGAATAGCAGCAATTAAAATTCACAGCTGCTGGTTTCCCAGATGTTTCTTGCATTTAGTGTTCTGTAATATGCATCAGAATATATTGTATGACCATGGTTTTAGTAAACTAGAGAGTTCTGTATTCTAAATTGTGCAGACTGGATCCAATGTATATATTTTATCTTCTGATTACCTTCCCTCCTCCTCTTGCTCCATTTGCTTGGGGCATTTGCAGCTCCGAAACAAAAGACATTTACAGCTCAGAGTTTAGCTGTATCAGGGTGTAAGCACAGGTCAAGCCTGAATTATGTGGCACTTCTGATAAGCAGGGGAGGAGAGCAGGACACAGGGTTGGGAAATCTGGTGAACTTGGCTCGACTTAAGTCTTTTGCTTTTTTAGGCAGCCAACATCCCTTTGGTGTCTGAACTGGCCATTGATGACATTCATTTTGATGACTTTTCCCTTGACGTTGATGCCATGATCACAGCTGCTCTCCGGATGTTCATGGAGCTGGGGATGGTACAGAAATTTAAAATCGACTATGAGGTAAGATGTGGTCTTGGGTGATCCAAGAAGCACACCTGGGACAATGTGTCAGATGCTCTTAAAAGCAGGTTTTTTAAAGACAAAATGGGGATGATTGTTCCTGCCCTGCACACTCATGAGATTGCCTTGAGATTCTCATTGGATGTTGGTGGAAAGGATTTGATAGTCTGCTGGTTACACATCCAACTGCCTGACACAACCTCTCCCTTTCCATTTCAGACACTGTGTCGCTGGCTTTTAACAGTGAGGAAAAATTACCGAATGGTTCTGTACCACAACTGGAGACACGCTTTCAATGTGTGCCAACTGATGTTTGCGATGCTAACTGTAAGTGTGTTCAGTGATGGTGGAAGGTCACCTTTCATTTGTGGAGACCTACAGGTCTTCTCCTTTATGTCTCTATTTCTCTACCATGTGACTAGACCTTACCTGTCCTTGTTATGGGAGAATATATTTGAAAACAATTTCTGGACTTTAAAGCTGTAAAATCATTGACATTTTGACACAGATGTAGCCTTAGAATGAGAACTTGAGCCTCTTTTCTATGTTCTTTCTTGGTAAACTGGTTCTTTTACAAGAAAAGTGCTTGAACGTTCAGTGTAATCTTTTTGCAGAGGAAGTGGAGATGAGGAACCCCAGATAAGATACTATGGGTTTCTGGAGAGCCACGGTGGGGTGGTAGAAATCTTGAGCAAATGCTTATTTGAGAAAACACCCAAAGAGGCCACAGGATAAAGAGTGGGTAGGAGTGGGTGCCCTCAAGTGAGAGGCTCAGTAGACTTAAATGCTGTGCCCCTGGGCTCCCACCCAGTGACGGTGGTGAGGCTGTGTTATAGGACAGACAGCTAGAGCACTGGGCCAGAGGCAAGCATTTGAATTAAATCTGACACCAAATGTTTACAGCAAAGATTGTAGCAATCCTCCATTCAGCCCCTCTTACTGGCAAGAATTAGGGCTTATTTTTCCTTTACTTCCCCTTACATTGTTAAGCTATTATCAAGAAAAATGGTTTCTGGTTTACATGTGTTAGCATCTTTGGTCTCATAGTAATATATGCATACATATGTATAGCACACATATGTGAAAAACGTATATAAATATGTTTACCATACCAAAAAGAGAATGTGACCTTTAGATTCTCAAAATATAAATACAAAAAACCATGTATCTTCACATCTTAAAGTTGAACACAAAACAGGGAATTCCTTGATCCAAATCTATTTCTCCAGGAAAATCTCCATCCTATTCTCTGCCTATTCAAATTTTATTCATCTTTTAAGGCATTAACCTAATGCCAGGTTTTTCCCTTTCTCCCAAAGCATCAATAATTACCTTTCTCCTCACTGTCTACTGAGCATTTTAAGTTACCCAATCTTTCATTCTCCTCTAAAGTAAACTGCACAAGGAAAGAGACGATTTCTTATTCTTTCAACAACAGTCACATATTTGCTAAACACATGTTTATTGAGGGCCCTACCAGCACCTTGCACTCTGTCATGTACTTGTTAGGTTTGCAACAAATGTCCATTGGATTGACTTGAACTCAAGTGTTCATACAGTATATGAAGATGGGAAGGCTGCTAGTCATGGCGCATGCCTGTAATCTCAGCACTCTGGGACCTATAGGAGGATCACAAGTATGAGCCCAGCCCAGGCAATTTAGCAACATAGCAAAACCTTGTCTCAAAATGTAAAAAGGGACTGGATGGGCCAGAAATTTAGCTCAGTGGTTCTGGCCCACTAGCACAAGTTCCTGAATTCGATCCCCAGTACCAAAAATAAATAAATGAAATAAAAAGAGACCAGAGATATAGCTCAATGTGAAGGATTTTGGTTCAATCCCCAGTACAGAAAAAAGGAGGAGGAGGAGGACGAGGCAGAGGAGGAGGGGAGAGGGGGAGGCAGAGGGATCTGGAGAAGGAGGGGAAGGAAGAGGAGTAGGGAGAGGAGGAGAGGGAGGGGGAGGGGAGGGGAGGGGGAGGGGAGGGGAGGGGGAGGGGAGGAGAGACCAAAATGTCTTCAGCTTCTACTCAGGAGACTTGTCCTGTGGGTCCTCCTCTGCTTAAGGAACAGATAGCCTCATCTGGAAACCTGGAGTGGTCCCATCCCTTGTGCACGCCATCAGAACGGCCAGTCGGTCCTTGGTGGAACAAAGATGCCTTGAGTCCTGAGGCAAAGTGCCAACACTGCTTGAAAGCAAACACCTCATTTTGGTCTTCCTTATCAGATTTCAGTAGATAAGATGCATGACCTTCGTGTGCAGAGTTCATGTGTCTAGCTCACAAAGGGCATTAACTTACTAAGTGACTGTTTGGAGAACCTGTGGATTTATGGAATTGCTAAAATAAGTAGGCAGAAACCTTGTTCAGCAAGGGAAATAGAATTGTCTGTAATATTGTGAATTAGTGATGTTAAATTCGGAAACAGACGTTTTTGAAAAGCATTAAAGTAGTCAAGATGTGGAAATCTGGCAAGGGCAATAGATTCAGGGTGAACCCTTAGAATAGAAGGAAACATATACTAAATTTTTATCAGTGAATATTCATTAATGTTATGGACTACCTTGATACTTTTCAAGAAAATGAAGAAAGTAAATTATCAAACTATGTGACCACAATGGGCATCTCTTACTGTCAGAAATTTCAAGAGTGAAGCTATTTTTACATGTACTCAGTGAATTTAAAGACTGTCATTGTTAGAAAAAAATTTAGGTTTTGTTTTTGTATTCATGCTACTGCAAAAGTAGAAGACTTTGCCGTTAATGTTCTCTAAGGGGAGATGGGGAGGACTGCAAAATAAAAAGTGCAGTAGTAAATATTATTTTTTCATCCTCACATTGAGTTGTGTAGCCACATCTGGAAGTTATTTTCTGCTCATTACATTTTTAAGAGCTTGACTAAAGATTACAATAGGTTGAAAATGTTAAATTTTGTTTGTCTCTAACTCATACATCTTTCAACTTGACAATGGACAATCTGGTTAACCAGAAGTTTTTAACCAAGAAAATAATTATGAAGAGAAAAAGATTACTGGATCTATGTAGATAAAAATAAATTTAGTTCACTCATCAATTCTAATTTCTGAAATATGAATTCAGTCTATGGCAAAATGATACCCAAATTATTTCCACGGATGGGTATCAATGTTTCAGACACCCCTGAAGACCGAAGACTACCAGGGTCTTTCTTTGCTTTAATCTTATGCAAGGAATTTCATATTCTATCTGCATGTGATGAATTAGAACCAAAATTTTATATTAATTTGGAAAACGAATTCGTTATACACCAGCCGGCCATGCGCATGTGCGCTAAATTTTCCGCTAGATGGAGCTCCAAGGCAAAGTTTCCCCGCCAGTTGCCAGAAAAGGGTGGAAAAAACCTTATCAACAACCTTCCTTGAAAGTGCTTTTCTCCTAGCACAGGAGATACCGAGGCACACATACCAGCGCCAAATAAATATTTTTCTTACAAAACTGACCAACAAAGCCAGTCTGTCTGAAAAGAGACTCGGCTATCAGGATGGGCCTAGTTAATGATGGCTGCCTATACAACGTTCTCCATGTGACCTTAAATATGTGATTATCTATTTTCCCATGCCCATTGTCTCTGGGAAGAGAAAGATGCAGAGTTGTGTGTCACTCACTGCTGAGCAAAAATTTTGGCACCATGAACAAGACAAGAAAATTATAAATATATGCACCAGCTTCCTAACCTTCAACTCTAAAATCTTGCTGCACGTGGAAAATAAATTTATTGTCTCAGAATTGCATTTTGCAGAAGCATTCTGGCTCATATCTCAGTAACAAAGCAATTTTATCACTTTAGAAATTAAAATTGTAGGACAGGCAATTTGGGAGAAAATGATGGACATTTAGTTCACTGAGAATCACACTGGCGACTTATTCATTTGTTTCATGTATCTGGAGTGAAATTTCATATTTATATAATGAGAGCTTCAATGTTTTCCTTTACTTTTAAATAGATAGTTAAAACTTATCAAACTTTGAATTCCTTCAATAAATACAGTAGATAGTGCCAGTTATTATTTGTAATTAAAATGAATAAAAACCTGATCAATGAGCTGTACAAATTCTCTCTATTTCTAGGCAAATGTAGAATGAATATTCCCTCAAGCACATCCATAAGGAAAGATGATAGACACACTTCTTATATTCATGATGTAGAACAGATATAAAAAAGCGCTGTGCTTTTGTTTGTATTCTGTAAGATAAAAGGTGTGTAATAGTGCTAGGGCTGCAAAGACATTTTTCAGTTTTATAAATGATGTATGAGCTCTGACACATTTTCCAGTGGCGGGGGGGGTGGGGGGGGCGGTCCTTAAGAGTCAGTGTTCTTTACTATCCCATAAATGTACTCATTAGCCCTTTGGGCCATGCCCTGCATCCTGTAGGGGCTCAATAAAGATTAAGTGAATGAGCGAATTTAGTTTAGGGCAATATTATTCAAGGAACCATGTTGCTCTGTGTCCAGTTATTTAAAAAAAAACAAAAACAATAAAATGATGAACAACTATCACTGCTAAAAATCTTGTTCTTCCTTCATATCACACTAAGGTTCAGCAAGGGTTCATATAGAATATTATGATCTTGCAGAATTCACTGGATATGAAAAGCGAAGAGCACATGATCACATTAAAATTTATGGTGGTGCTGGCGGCATGGCGCTGGTGGGGAATTGCAGTTAAACACTAATAATAACCAAGTATCACAGCAAACACATTGACACCCCCTGACATTTACTGGAGTCTGCTTAAATCTTAAATGTAGAGGTAGCGTGTTTAAGTCCATATTCGTGTTGTCAACAAGGTTATTTTCAGAGATAAGCCAAGCTGTTTTATTGATAATTCAAACGAGGGAGCAGAAGGGACAGTTAGGGAGAAAATCCAACCTATTCACCAGCTTGAGGAAATGTGCCGTGTGCTGTCTGCAGTTGTCAGAAAGGTCCTTGATTTTTGAGGTAGAAAATTTCTTCTGGAAGGAGATTATAGAACAATTGGAATTCTTTTCTTTCCCCTCCAAAAGGACAGAACTGAGTTTTTAAATAAAACATTTTCAATCAAAACCAAAATTTTATTCTCAACAGAAATAAAATTTCTTTGCAAATTATGACATTGGAGGTACAAAAAGATCTAGATGTTTCATTATAATAAACAATGGTATTTATAATTATCAAACATAATTTTGCATTACATTTCCTTGTCAATATAAATAGTAACTAGTCATATTTACTTTAAAATACATGAAAGCATTATCATAATAATACAATAAAATCTGCATGTTAGAAAAACTAGTTCTTTGATCTTCCTGTAGCTATAACTGAAAAATTGGTAAATTTCTAACTTAGGAAAGGAGTGATTTTTTAATGTTTTTGCAGAATATCAGCAGTGGCCACTATACTTATAAGGCTAATCAATTTGAATACTATGTTTAAATTATACTTAAGACTCCTATCTTTTCCTATCAAGTAAGAAGGTTCTTATTTTTATTCTCTCTGCCTACATCTCAGAAACCCAATTAGCCACTCCATGTTTCTAGCTGACATTCCCTTTATCCACATTTATTTTATTAAAGAAAAAAGGCAAAGACACACATAATTAAGAACCTGGTGTGCTAATAACCAAACATACAATTGGGCAGGATAATACAATCCATTTCCTCTCACAAGAGAGTAACCTCCATAACTCACTTTAAGCGCTGCCATTCATGAGTTATGGGTCATTCCCTTTCTAGTGAAAATAAATTCTCTGGCACCACCAGCCCAAGCTGGGTATTTTTCTTAGGACATGTAAAAGCGTATGAGCATGATCAAGTCCAGGGTTACAGGGAAAATATAACCTTTTGTTCATGGACACAGGTTTGCAAGAAAATGTATGTGGTTTGAAGGTTAGGCTACCTACTGACAATATAGGATTTTTTATTAAAATGAATTTATTCTTGAGATTTTTACTATGTTGGTAAACTGCTTAATCTGTCGCTTTATGTTTTATGACACCAGCTGAATCCTGCGGGTCAGACAGACTCAGCAGCAAAGCGATGGTCGTTTCTCACAGCATCTATTCTCCACGGTGTATGACTTCTGGTGACACTTTCTTGGGACTGAAATCTAGCATCTAAGGGTGTTAAGTTGGAAGCATTAAAAAGTTTTAACTTTTCACAGGTCTCATTTGATCTTGGTGCAACAATGGCTAATAAAAATTGGGGTAAGCTTTAAAGAGCCTTCATGTTCTTGAAATTCATCAACCTGGCTTCTCATGGCACTGAGAGATCTGTCTTTCTGCACAATTAATGTGCACCAAGTGACCTGCTTCATTTCTGTGCTCACAAATCATGTGTTATATTCTGTTGAGTTAACTAGTAAGTTTTCATAAACAAAATACAAACTTTTTCTAAACATGGACAAAACATGCTGCCCTTGTCCTCAAAAAAAACCATAAAACACGTGTGTGCACACACACGCACACACACACACATTCTTAGTGTTGAAAGCTAAGTCCTTAAGAATCTGATACTTTTTCTTTTTTAAAATGGAGTACCTGTGCTACATACAGCTATGTTTATTGTACTATCTAAATTAGAAACCTCAGTTTTCTCAAGACTTTTTAAAGTTTTATTTCATTTTTAATTGACATGTAATTCTCAAGTCTGATTAAGGTATATAGTCTGAAATTTTTCCTCATACCATTTTTATATCTTTGTGCATATCTTATCAAAATGTGAGAACAGAGATATATTGAGCAATTTTTATTTGACCGCATCATGGCTTCCTGAGAATGAAATAGAGTGGTGACAGGTGCCAGAGGTTTGCTTTGAAACAGCCCAGCAAACAAAACAAACAAAACACAGTATGTGAAGAAACAGATGAAACACGATTGACAAAATATGGACTTCTGTTGGTTAGGCAATAAATATATGGCACTCATTATAGTCTTCTATTTTTCTTTGCTTTTAACTTTCAAATATATATTTTTTAATTATGCTATTAATTAGGTTAAAATTAAATCTTGGAAGGGGATAAAAGTAACTATAATTGCATAAAATCAATCTAATATTTTTCATTTATGCATCAAATATTTATTCAACATGTATAATTATAACAGAGCACTATGTTTTGCTCTCTTGCCTTTCTGACACTTACATGGATAAGCATTTGCCACATTATTTGAGGTTAAGGTCATTATATGACCCAAGCGTGCCTTAGGTTTGACAATTTGAGGGCAAGTACCTTCAGAAGCATTTAGTTATGCAAGAAAGGCACTTGACTTTAAAGTCTTCCCAACTCCTGTAAGCTTAGTAAGGAAAGGATCACTGTAGAGAAATCAATATTTTATTGATGCCAAATCTACATTCAGCTTGAGAATAAAGAGAAGCAAATTTGATTGAATCTATCCCACTTCCAGGGATAATTAGACAAGCTATACTTGGTTAGTGTTGTGTTGCAGGCTCTGGTGTAGGAGATGCATGAACCTATTGGTGCTGGATGGCAGTCCCTTAACAGCTGGAAAAGTTCTGGTCTCTGAACCTCAAAAAAGGGCTGAAGTACCTCTTTTTCAGCTCAGCAGACCCAAATATTGGCAGGCAAACATCACCATAAACATCAAGGAGGTATGACCACTAATGTAGATCTTGTCATTTGTCTGCTTGAGTTTTTCCCTCCATAGAAGATTGTGGTTTATATCTGCCCTTCTTCCCTTGTGCTTTCATCACATACTATGTCTGAGTAGCAAAGAAAGTTTTTTTTAAAGATAGATTGTGGCATCAAGTAGTATTCATTTATTCTTAAGCACTCCTGATAGACAACTGAAGTTGGTTTGTATTCTAAAGCTTGAAAAAAATCCTCTGCCTAAAAGCCTTGCCTCGCAGCATATGGAATAGCTTGATATTCATCCACCTGTATCTCGGGCTTATGTATTGAAAAGCCCATGGAATACAGTCCCAAAAAGAAGCATGCTCAGCTTGCTACAAATGCATGTGGAGCCCAACCATGGGCATTAACAATTTTTCACCAGCCTGAGCTACCTGTGACTGGGATATGTGCTTGATCGGGGTGGGGGCAAAATTGAAGGCACCCTTCTTGTAGACCCATCAGTCTCTAACAGGAGATCTAAGTTTCACAGATAGACTCCTCATGTTAAAGATGGTCAGGCAGAGCTGGACCAGCCATCACCGTTGAAATTGGAGTCTTTTATTTAAAAGATATGAAAGCCTTGTATGTGGTATGTACAATGCAGCCTTCAAAGATCACTCTGGCTGAAATAAATTTGATTTTAATAATGTACTAAAAAGGAAGCCTCCAGATGGTGACCCTACATAATTAATTTCTGCATACCAGAAATTAAATTATACCAGAAATTAAGGGTTTTTTACATAAATACTGCCTTTGACCCCACCGTTCACAGCACCTCGAAATTCAAGCTGCTTCTAGAGGAGGCAGTTCCTTGAGAGAATCATCTCTTTCAAACCCCAGTGGAGCTATGCAGTACTTTTTGCTCCTCTTATGCAAAAGAAAGAAAAGAATGAGAGAAAGAAGATCTCCAAAAAGCCATCATGCTGCCTCTCAACCTTATCCAGCCCACTTACGCTCTCTCAGTGTCTGGACGTCAATGTCCAAGGAAGAGCATTCACAGCCAAGAACCTGCAATTTGGGATTTCTGCAAACATTAGGAATTTCCGATACACAATTAGATTCCCTTCCTCTTGGCCTGCCATCAGATTGCAGACTCAATGTTAAGAAATCCTCAGGAAATCCATCATCATTCAGTATCTCCAATATTTGGGTTCGAGAAAATGTGAGGGCAGAATTTCTGGCATCACTTTCAGATTCCTGTGCCAGGGCTGCTCTAGGACAAAAGCTTGCAGTCTCTGATGCATCTTCTCCAGACACCAAGCGAGAGAGGCCGGTACCTCCACCATTACTCTCTTCCACAAGGCGCAAGCCAGGCTGTGATGGCCTCCCGTTAGAAAAGGGCACTCTGACACTGTTCTGGCTGGCTCTGTGTGTGACCAGACTATGTGACTGTGGCCATCTTCTCTGCTGTTTTATTCCTGATGTCTGGAACAGAATGCTTCATCAGTATTTGCTCAGTGAGTAAATGCATGGATGCTTGTCAGAATGTCACTATTTTATTCCAAGCTAGGACAGCTTGTTAAGTATAGGTTTGTTTTTAAAACAAAACAAAAGAATGTACAAATATATACACACAAAGTACATAAATTTTAATGAATAAAAAATAGACATAGTAGATCCCCCGTACCAAAAAAGAAAATAGACATGTAGGACATAAAGCAAAACTCACCCATGAATCCACGACTGATAACATTGTGATGTACATCTTGACAGTCTTTGTCCTATGCATATATTTAGACATTTCATAAAATTGTGATATTTCAGTATATGTGCAGCCAAAGGGAGCACAAAATTTTGATATATTATACAAACAGTTACATTTTTCTTTTCTCTGTAACTTCATCTTACAACACTGTTTATTATCAGGTACATCTTGATGCACCAGACCAATGTTTGGACTAAAAATGCCCAATGGCTCTGCTATATCAACCTAACACTTCTTATTCAAGTACAATATACTTCATGGGACAAAGCATACAAGTGATTCTTTAAAGTCCTACTACCTAGCATTCTATCCTCCTGAGAGTATTTAAAGGCTGCACAACTACACATCCCTCATGTTAGAAGCTGTGTAGCACAGTAGATAAGAACAGATTTGTGGGCTGTACTCCCACGTCTGTAATTTTTTAGCCATGTAACCTGATGCCTCAATAGTCTCATCTATAAAATGGTAAGACAAGAATAGCATCTACCTCAGAGATTTCTTAAATGGATTAATGAATTCGAGATATTTAGAAAAGTGCCTGGCACATACTAAACACTACAGAAGTGTCAACTATTGCTAGTGTTATCCCAAGCCTGTTTTCTCAGATATTCCAATTGCTTGATACATAATGGGCGCTTAATAACATTTATTAAGTGAACAGATCCCCCATAGCACCATCTAGTGTTGACATTATGCCTGCTATTTTTGTACCTGTTTGGACTAAAAGCCACAAAGTGACAGTCACTTTTCTCTGCTGATATTCCTCCACTCGTTAGTATTATACAGGCGCAGCTTGGAAATGGGAGTGCATCCTAAATGGCTTAAATTTTGTGTTGACTAATGACAGAAATTAGTTGATACTTTCAAAGACCCTAAGAGTCAGTCCTTCTGGTCTGGGTACTTTGGAGTCCTAGTTGCTGTATGCGGTGGTAGGGTTACAGCTGGGGGTACGGTTACATCAGCAGACATTTCAGCCCAGTGAGGGACCATCTCTGGGGTCTGCTCAGAGGAAGTCTCAGGCTTTTCTGAAAAGGGTGCCCTAGAAGCTAGGTCTCTATTCCTTGACTGTCTTCTACCTAGATATATTATATTCACTGCTTACATTTTTGACACAAACCACGAGGGACTAGGGGCAAGAAGATATAGTAACATAAAGGTCGGTAAAACTCATAATTACTGAGTGAAATGCAGAAAAGCCATAATTTTATTTGAAAATAAAATAATGAACTAGAGTCAAGAATGTGATAAATGCATTAAAATATACTTCTGCTGCCTCTCTGTTTTCTTTTGAAGGTATGTTTTCTTCAGCATGCAGCTGACTTTTCTGCTCAATATGAGGTCTGGATGGATAGGGCCAGAAAAAGATGGATGGGTGGGGGAGAGGCGAATGGCCACTTAGTGGCAGGTGGACACTTTGCAGGCCTGATGACTCTCAGAAACCATTTACCAGGCGGCTTTAAATCACAGTCAAGAGATAGATGCTGCTTCAGTAACTCAGGTATCACAGTTAAGAGAGGTGAATATGCTTTGTGAGACTGTGTATGTTGTGCTTCAGGGAATCTTTAGTCTGAGGATACAGAGATGGGTTCTGTGGTCTTTGAATACTGTATAAAATTATATAAAAGTTTTTAGACAGAGAGTGCATAACTTCTATCGAATTCTCAAAAATGTCTATGGTATAAATAATTTAAGAGATGAATGCTAGGTTTCCAGGGGAAAAGCTGTGTAGGAAATTACAACAAAATTAGCTCCATCATATTATATAATGGGTACTGATGGCTTGAAAGTGATTTGGAATGTTGATCTTGAATCTATTAGATGGTGTTTGATTTTAACTTCTAACCAATTTTCTAGTCAAATTATAGTGTTTTAGTAATGTACCCACTCTTACTGTTCTGACTCATCAGTTCAAGTCAATAGTATTTTCACAGGCATATATATATATATATAATGTGTTTTATATATTATATATGTAATATATATCTTGTAGTCTCATTGTTTAAAATACTTATTTAATTATACAATAGTAACTACTGATTACTTGATAAACTTTCAGAATTTACCTAGCATTAGCAAGGCCAAACCTAACAAAGCTAACTTAACAGTTTTAAGATGACAGATATAACAGAAAAACTTATTTATATCCCCTTCTCCTTTCAAAAATTACCACCATATAATATCAAGAACAGAAATGAACATAAATTTTCCCTGTCATGGACCCATAATGGTAAAAGGAAGAAAATGGAGAGAGGATGGTTCATAACATAGCAGAGATGAGCAAGGACACCCCAGGTGCCCTCAGGTCTGAGAAGGTGGAAGACAGGCCACACATAAACAGTGCCCCTGAGAACCTAGCAGGGTTCTCGGACACCACAAAAATGGGGCCAGGTTACCAATGTGCAGTAACCAGAGTTTTTGCTGGAGAAACTGAACCCTAGACTTCAGGACACCAGCAAAAGGAAAGTTAGGGTGAGGTACACATTGAAAATAACAGCATTAAATGAAAGCCTACAGCCTTCTAGGTGGGTAGCCATATCTCTCTTTCCTCAATCCCAACACTTGTGTTTATACCATCTCCAGCCAGCAGATTGGAGAGTCCAGAGAAAGGGAGTTTAGATACTGAGATTTGGGGATGTCTAGTAAAAGGCCAGCTGGTCACCTATAGTGAGGCCCAGCAACCTACAGGCACCAGTAATATCTACTGTATCTAAATTTCAGTGCAGTGTCACTGTTTAAAACACTTACTTTCATAGTACCATATTAACTACTGATTACTTGATAAATTTTCAAGACAAATATGAGTAGTCTTAAATATGCGTAATCTGCCAAAGATTGCCAGGCATTTGAGGGAAACACAGAAAAGAAGTTGGTCAGAGGAAACCGGTGATTCAAGGAGGAAGCACAAAGATCAGAAATTGTTACGAATGTCTTCAGAAAGATAAGGATAATGGATTCATGGGAGAAGAATAGCATGTCACTTTAAAAGGAGCAGAAAAATGCTTATAGTTTAAAAACTCCTAGAAAGAGGAAACAATTATATAAGAAAAGGGAAAGAAAAAATCAAGAAAAACAAGAAAAATCAATACAAGAAATGCAACATTCCTCCAATTGGAGTTCCATTCAAATAGCACAAAAAAGATACTGAAGGAAAATAAACAGAACAAAAAGATTAGAAGAACATTATACTGAAGAAGTAAAGATTGGGTTTACTGTGCAAATTGAATTGGAAAGAATTCAAAACAAAGTGTATCTTTGTGATATTGATGAATCACCAGAGGAAGTTCTAAAAGAAAGAAAATCAAATAGCATTCAAAGTATTAGGAATAAGGATGGTGTAATTGTATATTCTTCTCAGAGGCAACTCAGGAAGCTAAACAACAGTGAGCCAGTCCCTCAAAATTCTAAGTGAAATTATTTGAACCTAGAATTGTTAGGCAAACTAACAAGTACAAGAATAAAGGGATCTTTTTCAGTTGTGCAACCCCCCCAGAACAATCAACTTCCCCACCCCCACCTCCTATTAAAAAGTTAATACTTGGGCTGGCAATTTAGCTCAGTGGTTCCGCCACCTGCCTTGCAAGCAGAAGGACCCAAGTTCAATCCCAGGTGCCAAAAAAAAACACAAAAAGTTAATACCCTTTCCCATGAAGCCACTGAAAGATGTGCTTCTTCAGTTTGTAAAAGCTAAAACTTGGAAACAGCCCAAGTGCCTATCAACTGGAGACTGGATAAAGAAGATGTGGGGTTTTTTTATAAAATGGAGTACTACTCAGCCAAAAAGAATGAGAAATTAGAGACATTTATAGCTAAATGGATGCACATTGAGGCCATACTCTTAAGTGAAATAAATAGGACACACATGTGTAAATACTGAATAGTTTCTCCAGTGTGAGAAAGTAAAAATATAAAATAGGATCAAAATATATAATAGTAATGTGAAATTGGAAGAAAAGGTCTAAAGTGGTAGGGGAAGTGGGAGGAGTAGGGGAAAGAAAAGACGGCAAAGGAAAAAATATGAAAAAATGGAAACAAAGTCTTTATAAATAGGGAAGGGTGAAGGGGGTGAAAGGAGGGCAGGGGAAGGGGGAAAAAATAAGAACCAAGGGCCGGGAATTTAGCTCAGCGCAGTGGTTCTATCGCCTGCCTCACAAGCCCAAGGTCCTGAGTTCAATCCCTGGTACCAAAAAAAAAAAAAAAAAAAGAACCAAGATCCATCATGTAAAGGTGCAAATTCCCAATGATGAATGTCATCGTATTGTATACCTAAAATATACCAATAAACTTAATGAATAAAAAAAGTGCTTCTTAAAAAGAAGGGAGAAACTGAGGAAGGAGAAAGGCATGGGATGCAGGAGATAGGAAGTCACCCCCAGGAGAAGAAACAGGAAGCCCTGAGTGATGGTCAGGAAGCTGATCAAGCTTCCTCAGGACACAAAGGATCAAATTAAAAGTGTGACCTTTGTGGCCCTCTTTAAAAGTATTTCAAGAGACATTTTACAGAGGTGTGTGGGGTGTGAGTAGACTTAGATGTTTGGGAGGAATCCTAACTCCAGGAAGTGAAAGTAAGTATGTTAAGAAGGGAAACAATCACTGTGTGCTAGTTGGCTCAGCAGTAAGTGGTATTTACCAGGTGAGCATCAGCAAAGCTTATGTATGGATTATCTGGGGAGGCTGAGGGGAAGTGCAGGAACTCACTCTCACCTGCCACCAACACCCTCAGACTCTGGCAGGGGTACCCCAGGAGTGTGGCCCTCTCCACCTCCTGCTAAGTAGCTGTGAGCCCTTGGGCATAGGAGGTGACCACTCTGTGACTCGGTTTCCTCATCTGTAACTGGGAATAATACTAGCACCTACTTTATAGTACCATTATTATGAGAATTTAATGAGTTAAAGAGCTGAAAGCTTGTGGGACAATGGCCGGGTACGTAAGAAGGACTATATAAGTATTTGATGAAAAACTAAGTGCTAACAATGTGTGCATATTATAAATGTGATGGGTGCCTACCAATTTAGGCTTTAAAAATGCAAATAATTGCCTTTGACAATCAGGAAAGGAGAAGCATGAGGGACTACTGGTTACTGGTTTTAAATCTCTTAGTATGATTTGACTGAAAAAGAAAAGATCCCAGGTAGTATTTTAACTGAAATCAATTGAACATAGAAAAACCAACAGCCAACTTCAAATTTTAAAAGGAAGGGCACACACAAGGTTTGACAGGGCTATTTCATACTCCCAGACAATTTGTTAACATTTCCGTTTGCTATGCTAATGAAACTACATGTAATTCTAAATGTAGCAGAAGACCCAAGTCAATTTTCAAAAATAAAACTATCACCACAGGATCCTATTACTCAGTTATTTCTGCAATAAAAGCTCAGCCAACTAAAGAACAAAGTTTTCATTGCACTGAAAGAAGTGTCTTCCATGTATTCATCAGTGAGCATAGATTTCAGGAAAAAAAGCACACATGAAAAGTGAAGTGATTTGAATCCTCCTCTTGCCCTCTGATAAAGATTTTAATAAGTAATGAAATGGAAGACTTAATAAACGGGGAGAATAAGGCCTTGGTTCAAGAAAATGCATAGACCTTCTCTCCCTGAGGTGTACTTCCTCTTCTAAACTAATGAAACGACCAGCAGGAATCAAAGAACCATTGCTGCTCTTGCTTCCATAATTATATAAAACTGCTTCCAAAAGAAATCACATCACACTTACACGTGTTTCAACAGCAAGGCTACCAGGATCAGAAAAAAGAACTCCAAGTAATGGATATTCCATGTGATTTTACTCCTGGGTTGCCTAATCCTCTTCCAAATTCTTCTTTCCAAGACACTCACTACCTTAATGCCTGTATGAATTTCATCTGTTCACCAGCCTAATATGAATTAAGTTAGTTAAAGGATAAGTTCTAGAAGGTCATCATGTAACAATTTGAATACTTCTAAGGTATTCCATTTAATATAAAGGCTTTATTTTCTTCTGCCTGCTTTCACTTGAGAGGCATCTGGTGGATATAGCATTCAGTTCAAAATTCACCATCTCTTCTAATGCCCCTACCACTACACATTGGTACTCATCACTAAGATGTACAACAGCAAAACACACTTTGCTCTGGGCCTTTGCCAAACTCTCCCTGGATCTGGATATACAGCCTCCTCTCTTAAAAAGAGAACAAAATAGTCTGAACTTTGTCCTGGTGTGGCAGCGTGGACCACTGTGACAGGGGACCTTCGGCCATGCAACTGACCACTGAACTTACTGTTGTCCAAGACAGTGGCAGTTAATCATTTCCTTAAATGATGTGGGTATGAAAACAGAGTTGATTCTTGCTCAGCTGGCTAACTTTATCCAGCCTCCCTGCCCCTGTGGTGACTGTTGCCATTTTCCCCTTCTTCCCAGACTGCTGGGTTCCAAGAGATTCTGACAGAGGTGGAAATTTTAGCGGTGATTGTGGGATGCCTGTGTCATGACCTCGACCACAGGGGAACCAACAATGCCTTCCAAGCTAAGTAAGTGTTCTAATTGTTGTGATTTTAATGCATTTGCCTTTCTGTTCAAAGCCAAAGGTGACGAGTGCTAAAGAGTAAAGCATTAATTTCTGGCACTGGAGGCCAAGGCCACGCAAGCTTGGGTGTGCATGTCACAGGGCCCATCCATCTTTATAATTCCCCATTCTTCTTTTAATTGCAAATTTGCCCTTCAAGTCATGCTTGTTGATTTGGTCTGTCTCTTGACCTCAGTCAGATAACAAAGCTCAGATTTTAAAGGGCCTATATTTTCCTCCCCGAATATTTGCCTTCATGGCATAACAAACTTTTGGGGCCTGCTGCTCTCAAATCTGGTTTTGAGACTACTCCAATGAAAGCAGTCTTAGATTTTTGATGAAGGAAAATATGTCTTCCAAGATACTTTTAATGATGGATAGTATATAAGCTGGAGTGAACTAAGGCCCCATATAAGGGCCTAGTATCTTCTCATCCCTACCCTCACGGAAAGGTGGAAAGCAGAAAAAAGAATTTCATAAATACAGCGATTTATGAAATAGGCAACTATTTGCCCTGCACATAGTGCATGGATAGAATAATCTGTCTCTGAGCAAGTTGTACTGGTCAAGATAGTCAGTGCCTGGTGGCTAAAGCCACAGAGCTCAGGGATACTGGAAATATGACCAAATCTCAGATCTCTGGACCCTTTATATTGAGGGTCCCATTTTACTGTTCTTTGTACTATGTATCTGTAAACAAAATGATACAGGAGGTCTGAGGTCTGAAGATGGAAAGAAAAGCTGTAGGGGATGGAAGTGAGGGAAGGCTTCGGTAAAGAGATGATATTAACTTTGCGGGGGGGTGCCGGGGATCGAACTCCGGACCTTGCACTTGCGAGACAGGTGACGGAACCACTGAGCTAAATCCCTGGCCAAGATATCAACTTTAAAATGACTGAAAGCAGGGTTCCCAGAACAAGTCAACCTCTATTATCTGAAGTTTCAATCGCTTGCTCGGTGTTAACAGGTTTCTCTCAGCTTATCCCTCTCTGTTCCCCAAATATCTACCAACTGAGACCTTGGAGCCCTGGACCCTTGCATGTGCTCCTGGTCTAGCAGATGAATTTTGGTTTTATGTCTTCTTCCATCTGTCCTGCATCCTATAGTCCACCCCTTCGCCCTTCTCTTATCAATATCCAATACCCTATCATTTCTCAACGTTCTTAAATGTCTGTGACATCTGTTCTGCAAAAACTCAGCCCTGGCTCAGTCTAACAATTCAATTTCTTGCTCTTCTGCCTAGACTAGTAAGGGCTTTGGGAGAAAATGTCACAGTTGTGAGAGTTTGAGACATATCAAATATATATTCTTCCAACTCGGCTGAGCGCTCAGTACTCTTTACTAATCTTTCTGTGTCCCCAGCCAGCTCCATCCCCTATGGCTCTTAGCCAGTTACAGGCACCAAATGTTCTCCCTTCCTAACCCACCTCCCCCACACAGTCAGCAGATCACCTTGCCTCCCACTTCAACGAGAAAATTGAGGCCATCAATCGAGAACTCTCTCAATTTCCTCCCCTGCCACCTACAAACTTATCTATCCATTCCCATCCTCTCCTCCTCCCTTCCTATCTCAGCAAAAGTGCTGTCCTTCCCCATCAGAGGCTAATCCCCTCACCCCTGCTTTGCATCCCTTCCTTGCTCTACCCCTTGGGACATTGTGCCATCAATCTCCCTCTCTCTCCCCTCTGTCTACTGGCCACTTTCTCCTGGTGCTCTGCATCCTATTAATATGAACAGTCCTCCCTCATCTTGAAAAATTCCACTTTATGCCACTTCTCTCTAGCTTTTGTTGTATTTCCTTCATTCTTTCTCTGTTAAGCTTCCTGGAGGGTTGTTTGTGTTGGTTGTCTTCACTACCCGCAACTCTTGCCCTTCCACATGGCTTCCAGTTTTTTCTTACCAGAAAAACTGTGCTCAGTAATGGCCCCTTCTCTCAAAGCTGTTGGACCCTTTTATTGTCCTTTTTTCTTTACTCTTCTTATTGTGAGATGTATTTTCTCATTCCCTCCTTTGTACCTCTCCTTTTTTCCTAACAGAGGATTTTCGTCTACCTCTGTAGCCTCCTGCTCATTTACTTCAAGGCCTTTCCTGTAGCCTATCCTTCACTGCTAATGTCTCATTTGTCTCTTGCTTTTTCTGGCCCTTCCTGTGGAGCCTCTACCTACTTGCTCATAAATCCCAAGTCCATTTCTTTGAACCATAATTTGCATCTTATTTCCAGGCACTTATCCTGGTGCTTAAGGGATTCCTCCTATTGGAATTCCCACAGTCAACTCATTCTGTCTCTCCCTACATGCATGTCTCTCTGTCTCTTATACTCCATCCCAGTGAATGGACCCAACCAAAACCTGCAGGTCTCTCAGGCTCCCCTCAAGTCAGCTCCTCCTCTGCATTCTTAGGATAACTATTGTTTCTTTGCCTCTTTCTTGGATTGCTGCCACAAACAGCCCAACTCTCCTTCATTCTGCTTGGCACTCCAGAATGCTCTTTGGAATTCCAAAGCTCATCAGGTCATTTCCCTTGTCAGTTTTTTATGCTTTCATAATACATGGCTATTCTTTTTCAAAAGTGTACATCTCACTCTATTTTAATTGTTAGCTTATGGGTGTGTCTCCCTTTCCATTAGTAGCTGCAACTAAAGAGGTCCAGAAACATAATAAACACACAGTAAATGTCTACTGAATGAATGAGATTTTATCCTATTTTAATATTTACTTTTCAATAGATTTTCCTGATTTATTAAGCAGATGTGACTTTTTATAGATTATTATAAAAGAAACCCTTAAACACATAGCTTTGAGGCTATACTGAAGATCTAGAGCCCCTTGAATTGTAAACCATACAGGCTTTCATTATAACATCTGAGAGTTCCTTATTTTAAGTCCTTATCTGTCTACTTATTTTTTAGGATTCCTGTCTCTTCTATTCCAATGAGACCATTGTCAGTATATCTCCCTTTATCATTCTCTCTCCCATCCCTCACTCTTTTACTACTTCTGCCAAGAAGAAATAAAAATACTAGATTGTGTCTGTAAACCAAGAGTGAGCACTCTGTGGGTTCTTTCTTTTTTTTTTCTTTTTTTTTGTTACCGGGGATCAAACTTGGGTCCTTGAGCTTGCAAGGCAGGCAGCAGAAGCACTGAGCTAAATCCCCGGCCAGAGTTTTTGGCGGGGGGGGGGGGGGAGGTTTGTGGATTCTTTCTAAGAGTCAAATGCACAGTAGTTGTACTTGGATAGTACTTCCTCTTCCAGAGTGCTTGTGCATCATGCTGGAAGAAGCAGCTCTTCTTTTCTTGTTGTTGTCGTTGTTGTTTTTGGTACCAGGGATTGAACTCAGGTCCTTGCGCTTGCAAGGCAAGCGACAGAACCACTGAGCTAAATCCCCGGCCCGAAGCAGCTCTTCTTGCTAGTTGACCCCTCAGCTGTTTGGACCAAGAGTACACAGCTAATCAAAATTGAGCCAATCAGATCTTCACTCCCAGGACTGTAGAGTTGGATTACTATGTTATTGAGTCTTTTAGCTGCAGGGATCCAAGCTGCAGGTCCACATAGACTTGGGAGCAGGGGCTGCCATTTTGGGAAAGCTATTCTGACCATATCCCAGATGTATGGAAAAAACCAAGATGGCCGGCCAGTTTACAGAGAAGAGAAAAGAATGAAGCTGATAATCAGAGAGAAGCCAAAAGGAGGGACTGTGTAACCCAAGATAAAGATAGAAAAATCAGGCTTGGTCCCAAGTCCTCCCCTAGCTGCTCTTATTTCCAGGAGACTTGGCCACACTTGTGACACTTGAGCCCCCTCAGCATTCCTAGTCCCATTTAACCAAACCTCTTCTTAGAGAAGATGGTGCTACTTCGTTTTTTGTTTTTTGCAACAATCCCAGAGACAATGAAAACTATAATTTTTTTATTCTTTGCTGTGTCATAAGCCCTCACCAAATTTCTATAGATATTTTTGTCTTCATTTTACAGAAGAAACTGAGCCTCAGGGAGGTAAGTGATTTGCCCAGATTCATCTACCTAGCATGTGGTAGAGCAGAGTTTGGACCTGTGCTGCCTGATCCCAAAAGCCATTTTTTGAATAGCTGTATCATACTCCTTCCATGACTTTGTGACAGTTATTTTGGACCTTTGAGCTTCCAGTTTATTGGCTGTCTTGTCAGATATGTGAGCTCTGGAAAACTAAAATACATTTTGACAATTCAACTTGTGGAACCATAAAAATAGTAGAATTGAATTAAACCTAAGTAGTCATATTCTTCATTGTCTTAATTTTACAAAAATGAGAATTGAGAAAAAAAAAAATGAGAACTGAGGTCCCAAAATCTCAAGTCATTTATAGAATACTAAACAACTTCTATACATAGTAGATAGACATTAATCAAGTCACTGATGCTAGATTTCATTTTCTTTTTGCATCCTCATGTCACAGGATCAAATCGGTCTGCTCCAACATGTGTTTCCTCAAGATGACTAACCTTGTACACATTTCACCAGCTCATGGGATGTCTGCAGCCCTGCATCTACCTAATGGAGTCACTTTTGAACTTAGGACACTTCATGGCAGGCCTACCTAACCTAAGATTTTTCTTTGACAATAAATCCTGAGACATTTTTTATATCACAGTGAAGGAACTTACTTTTTATGATTGGAATAAGATTCATTCAGTGAGTGTACTATTGTTCAGAAAGTCCCTATGAAGAAACTATATTCTTTTCTCCTTTTTTACTCCTATAATTGAGTGAGTGGTTACTATATTCAAGGCCCTGAGCTAAGCATTGTGGGAAAAATCAAGAAGTATAGCGAACAACCCCTTTTCTTAAAGTATTCACAGTCTATTTCCAACCTTTCAAGAGTTTCGGAAATGGAATTTAAAGGCGCCAATTATTATGTGCCAAAGCATATGCTACCTTTTTTCATATATAAGGCTATAAAGAAACAGGAGACATTTAGCAAGGGACAAATTACTATATAAAATGCAAAATGCCTCTACAATAAAAAGTGTGACTTCAGTTAGAGCACAATTTGATTTATACTCTTAGCCTTTCTGATGAGTGACCCTTTGCATTTTCATATTTTATTCTTAATTTGTGAGTATTTGAGTACGTGCAGTGAGTGATCAATAGGTAGAAGAGGGCAGCAATACCACAGTGCTTTAAAACTGCTCGTTCACACCTCTCCCATTTTCTCCAGGGACAGTGTTCCCCACTCATCCCCTTCTCTATTACAGCTGCCCCTGATGATTAAATATCAGCACCGAGCAGCTCTGTAGTATATTCTCTGAGGAGACTTCTTCTATTCATTTCTAGCATAATCTCTTATACTCATTTCTTGGGAATGAAAACCCATCTTGTCGCTTTCGGCCAGGTCCCAGAAGTGAAATACTGGGGCACATTAATCTGCCATGACAGCCTAATCCCATTCCTCACCACCTCCCAACAATTCTCCATTTCCTAATTACCTCTCATCATTTTCCTTTTTAAAGTCTCCGTTAAGCCATGGCAGAACACTGCCATTAAGTCTTTTTTCCCAAAGAATATGCATATCTAGGGAAGTTATGAAGGTCATTTCAATTTGCACAGTGCGTGTTGTACAAGGAACTGTGCCTGGCAAAGTGCTGAATGCCTGCAGAAATAAAATCTTAACTTTGACTTTTCTTCTTAACAAGTTTCTCCTCAGTACATTGCCTGTTCAAAAAGGAGAAACTTTAGTGTTTTGGATGATCGAGACAACGATGCTCATCGTAAATATCTACATATATAAATGCACTAGGTTTCCTCTCCCTATACACACACCCTACCTATACATAATCATATTTTCACAAACACAGTATCTGTGCCTCAGAACCACTCATCTGATGCATATATTAACTATAGACAATTGAAGTGAGGTGTGGTATTAAAATCACTATTTTCCATATGTGATTACTTTGTTATTATTTAGTTTGAGTGGTTTTCTTTTCATATGTTAGATGAAAAAGCAGAAGTATACCTTTACACAAACTGTATGACAAGAAAGACTTAGCTTCTTTAAAAAATACTTTTGTGATCAGTTAAAAGTGAATACTGCTTCGTGTTTTGTTCTCCTCCTACAGAGTTTCAATGCACATTTTCACATATGAAAGCCTCTGGAAAATCTTACAATACAGAAACAGTTTAAATTTTTGAAGCCAGCATTTCCCAAACTTGTTTGACCATGGAACCCTTTGAATTTCTGCCCTTTATTCCTTCTGACATTCCAAGGAACCAGTGTTCTGTAGAATACTTTTCAATAAAGCTTATCCTACCAGATAGGTTTTACTCCTAGTTGTGTCAGGTTTTATGGGTTTTGCTCCTTCCCGGTGGTCCTAGGAAGTTCACAGTACATAATGGTAGATATAAGCAGCCCTCTCAGTGAGCCTTAGCCTGACAAAGAAGCACCAAGAGATTTGGACATCTTAGAAATTCAGACAGGAACAAAAACC
The DNA here is from genome assembly GCF_053883595.1 of Heterocephalus glaber. Classification (NCBI taxonomy): domain Eukaryota; kingdom Metazoa; phylum Chordata; class Mammalia; order Rodentia; family Bathyergidae; genus Heterocephalus; species Heterocephalus glaber. The sequence goes on along the minus strand of NW_028258143.1, from coordinate 56,933,629 downwards.
TAATAGCCTAATACAAGGGATCCATATAGAAATGGAGATACTCCTGCTTAAATGATTGTACTGTAGAAAACTCAGAGTAAGCACCACACTCCATTCTCTGGATGTCCACAATGGCACCCCCAACTTATAGATGTGTAAGCATTTTTAATGTAAGACTGGTCAGAAAACTTCCTCAACACAATTATAGGGGACTTCCTGAAAGTAAGATCCACATCTGAGGTATCTTTGTCTTCCACAGGGGTCTGGCACAATGGTCATTGATGCTTATTGGTTGGATTGAATGAATGATAGATGAATGAATGGATGGATCACAATGTCTTCCTGAGCTTTCATAGCATTAGTCTGCTTCTGTTGCAAAACTTACCTATTTTCTGTGATTAAAGTGGTATTGTGAGAGGGCAGGCAGTGTAGAATGGAATTACTGAAGGGAACAAGAGTGAATCTGATGAGAAAGCTGCTTAAACCATGGACAGTCACACACCTGCTTTTACATAAACACTCTAAGAGTCCTGAGGAAGCACAATAGTTCAGAAGCCACATAAGGGGAGAGAGAAGGTGACAGGGGAAGCATCACAGTGCTTGTTATAAGGTGTCCCCTGGTTAAAAGAAAAAAAATCTCCTTATTCATCTTGAACAAAGAAAATTTAAAGTGACTCGTGATCATCTAACTGATTTAACTTTCATGGGTTCTGCTAAACCAGTGCAAATAAAGGAAGAGAGAACATTTCTGCATCTTGACTCTCCAGACTCTGCTCAGGAACTGTTATCAGCGCCGCCCACCTTGCAAGCGCAAGGTCCTGAGTTCAATCCCTGGTACCAAAAAAAAAAAAAAAAAAAGAACTGTTATCGGGATTCACACCAGTGAGTGAGTTCTATTTGAGCACAGCTGCTTAATAGAGAAGAATCACAGGAATCTGAGCCTGTGTTAGCAATTACACTAATAGAATTCGGAATTAAATTTTGAAAGCTTCTTTCACTGCTAACAACCAGCTGAATAAAAATGGAGAATCGAATATCAGAGATGTTTGCTATAATTATCATTTTTACAATGTAATAAGATTGATGCTAGCTGGCTGTGTGACCTTAGAAAAGTTGTATAACTTCTCTGAGCCTTCCTTTCCTGGTGTGTAAAATGAGAAAATAATGCTTCCTATTTTGTAGTTGTTATCAGGACTACATGAAATAGCACATTAAGAGGTTGATATGTTTCTTAGTGCATGGTAGGCACACTTATTACTGTCAACCTTCCCGTTTTAACTATAATCTCCAGACATCCCACTATAAGCTTATTCGCCAACAACTAATATTCTTTTTGGTACCGGGGATCGAACTCAGGACCTTGCACTTGCAAGGCAGGTGGCAGAACCACTGAGCTAAACCCCAACCACTAATATTCTTAAAAGCATTTACTCCATGCCAGGTACTCAGAATTTCAATAGCCAAGACAGAATGTGCATTTTGAAACATGTATTTTCATAGAAATGTAAGACATAAAGTAACTAGCATTAGATATGAATCCATCATTAAGGTTGGCCTGGCAAATTTTTACTTATTCATTGATATTAGGTAAGGCAAGATTTAAAGAAATAACACTGATTAAAATCTAGTGCTTCCTTACTAAACTTCTTCATTGTAATTCCTAGTAACCCTAATCACCCTTTCATTATGTGGTGAGCTCTGAGTCTGTCCAAGGATTGCAGTCCTCTTTACCCCAGAAACTGACTATGGTTTTGGGCTGCCCCACACCAGAGGTGAAGAGTAGCTTAGGACAGAAATTCCTCACATTACATTCATATGTAGTCTTTTCCCTTCTCACTTGTACTAGTAGGACAGGCTGTGAGCTGTGAAGCTCCAGCATTTCCAGTTGAAGGCCAAATTCTCCTTTCCATGTCCAGACCCTCCTCAATAAACTAGAGAACACAGGGACCTTGAGATGTCCTCAACCTGAATCCCAGAACTTTTTTTTTTTTTTGGTACCAGAAATAGAACTCAGGACCTTGCACTTACCAGGCAGGTGTGGCACCACTGAACCAAATCCCGAGCCCTCAGGACTTTAATCTGTGGGATTCTCTGAATCTCTCTTGACTCTTAACATGGTCTAATTCTTTCCAGGAAGTTGGAAATGAGTGTGCTTTAAATTAACACTTTAGTGACCTGACATTGTTGAGGGATGGGTTGTTCTATGTAAATACCTGTAACTCAAAGAAATCCTATCACATATCTATTAATGTCTTATTTATTTGAAGTGGAAATACCCGTATGTGTCTTGATTATTAATATGATATAGGCTGAAATCTACTCCAGGCAGGCACTGTGGTAGATAATTTAAAATATTTTATTACAGTCTCATTAATAACAGGCAAGGTATATAGAGCCATCATATTACAGATGAAGAAGCAGAGCCTTGAAGAGGCCGAGGAACTGTCCAAAGCTGCTAAGTAGAGGCAGTATTGAGACTCAACTTCAAATCCAGGGAGCACTGCAGAGTTCTATGTGAGTTATCATAGTGTGACTGGGACAAGGGAACCTAACAGAAAGTTGTCAGCCTAAGTAAAATAGATATACTGGATTCTGCAGAATATTCATACAATGTTGGTATGAGAGTGCTCTGGACATTCAGAAGACATGAGGATTAGTTCATGACAATTACAGTGATACCCAGAACCAGAAATTGTCTTTCACCCCACAACACCTAGATTGGACCAGAAACACCATTTTACAATGTGTTAGTATTTATATTGTCATGTTATTTTTTTCTTATGCTTATATCTCATCTTTCTTAATTGTCTATAAATTTCTTACAGGCAAGGACTGTGCCTCAAAAAACACTTCAGTTGTCGCTAATAGGAAAAGCAGTTCAATCCATAGTAGGTTCGGGTGAAGGTCATGCTCACTCCACCTTCTGTCCTCTTTCAGGAGTGGCTCTGCGCTGGCCCAACTCTATGGGACCTCGGCTACCTTAGAGCACCACCATTTTAACCATGCTGTGATGATCCTTCAAAGTGAGGTACAGCCTGCTCCATTCCCCGCCTTGCCAGAAGACCACCTGTCTGGTTCCTACCTTTCCTTCTTTATAGTTCCATGGGCAGATATGGAGAAGAGGGAAGAACATGCCTAGGTCAAGCTACTGGGTCTTGGTGGCTTTCATGAATCTTTTAAATACCTGGCTGAGGACCTTGTTCAAATTCTTCCTCAGGTGACTCAGCTGGGTTTCATCCAATAATGACATGGTTCATTTGAAGGCTTCGTCCACAGGGGACCAGGTATAGAGTGCTTGCTACCACAGTTCCGTCTTGTCTTCCTAGAGGAACACAGAATCTCACAAAGGGAGTGACTTGATCCAAGTACTGAAGGGCCCAACATTCCCATTCTTGTGACCCAAAGCCATTCTAAAAGATGGTAGAAGCAAAAACCTGGTGAGAGAGTTACACTTTATTAGCACGATAGAGAAAAACCTATAAAAGATGAAAGAACTTAAAATTGCTGGTGGGCCCAGTTTAAAAGTTTGAACTGCAGCTAAACCTGTGACCCAGGGCTAAGGCCATATGCCTTATTTTGCTTCTTGTGGCAATGCAGGAGTTGGAAGTAGTTTGGTTTTATACTTTTAGTTTTCTGCAGAGAAAAACAGAAATGACTGACTCTGGCTGAGACATCTGAGTTTTAAATTGCCAGAAAAGGATCTGTTTAATTTTCTGCAGCCGTACAGAGATTTTTTTTCGAGGCCAGGAAGGGATCATCTGTTCCCCATTATTTGTCAGTTCTCTAACTGTGCCATTAATTATTATTATTATCATCATTAAGGCCCCGCTTCGCTGGAATGGCATCATTAAATATGGAGGGTTTTTTCCTCCAGCCTATGTTGAGAACGCTTTTGCAATATCATGAAAGCCTTCGACCCCATAAAGGATAGTCGCTGCTCCAGAACATGAATGCAGGCAGGGCAGGGCAAACCTGCTAGGGGTGAGGTAGTTTCAATGGTGAATGAAGCACCAGGCTTAAGCTCTCAGTAACTGACAGAAGCCAGCATCATGGCATTTGTGGCTCTGGAATTTTCCTACAAAAGCAGTGTTTTAGCAGGGCTCTGTAGAAGAGGATAGGAAAGACAGGAAGCACTTGGGTTCAGACTACATTTGTTTCGCCGGCAAATGCTATGAGTTTACACCTCTGACCCCAGAAAGCCCCACCTTTGTCATAACAAGGATTATAAACAGGATGTCAGGTTTCCTCAGGGAAACAACCCCCATGCCCTCTGACTTGTGTCTGAGTGAGCATAATACGTAGGCCGCCTTCGCTCTGGGCTCTTAGGAGTGACAGAGAGGCCAGTAGTAATGGAACCTTGCACTCAGTGCCTGCTGTGATGCCCAGGGGCAGAAAGGCTAGATGGCTTGAGGAAGGTTGTCCCAGACCTAACCTGTCCATATTTGCCGTTCTTTTGGTTCTTTCCACATTCCCTGCTTATTTAAATAGCCTTAGAAACAGGGCTTCATGGAGACTCAGCTCTACTTCAGGGGACCAAATCTGGAAACATTGTGCAAGGCCAGTTGCATATAAACAATATACCGGATGCGTATTAACTTTCCCTAAAAATTAAAGCAGACCTGGCTAACTTTGTGAGTTTGCTCACTGGAAATGGAATTAGCTACTTACGTCCTTTAAAAGTAGTAAGATAGGGCCAGGGATTTAGCTCAGTGGTTATGCCGCCTGTCTCGAAAGCACAGGGACCCAAGTTCGATCCCCAGTACCAAAAAAAAATAAATAAAATAAAATAAAAGTAGTAAAATGGGGGCCAGGGATTTAGCTCCATGGTTTCGCCACCTGCTGCGCAAGCGCAAGGACCCAAGTTCGATCCCCGGTACCAAAAAAAAAAAGTAGTAAAATGCACACCCTCGCAAAATAAGCAAGTTCAGACTAGTTTTCTCTTTGAACATTAACGTTTACTGAACTTGCTTCTCAGGCCTGTATTTCTTTCACTGGGCGATGTTGAGTGTGTGCTGGGTCTAAACTGATTATTTTTCCATAATTTTTTCAAAGGCCTCAGAATACCCGCTTGTGATTGATCCATGGGGCAATGCTCAGGCAGAAAGATGTGGGCAGAATTACGGTGCAGCATTCCTTTAGTTGTTGGTCTTCCTCTTAATGGCTGAATTAAGGGTCTGGAAGAGTTCATTTGAAAATTATTATTAATATTGGACTTGGTCCCAGGTAAAACCAATATACTCTCATCTTTAAAGAATGACGGGTTCACCCAGTGAGATAAATTGACTCAGGGGAGCAGATTATCATGTGGTGCCTGGTAGGAGAATTTACTAGTTGATATTTCTGGTTCCTTGAAAGAATTAATTTACCTCTCGATAGGGAATAGTTTATTATCAGACAGTCATTTGCCCCTTCTCCACCATCTCCTGGCTCTCAACACTCAGTTTTAAAAGGTCCATTTTTTAGGCCACATGCTTATAAGTTCATACTTTATGCTAAGAAAATCTGACTTTTCAAGCATAGTAAGTGAATTGTTGATCATGTCACCGAAAGACTTTCACTCTACTAAAAACAGTGAAGCTGCCTAGAGAAGCTCAAACAAATTTTGAAGAAAAAAACCCATATTTTTCATAGGTTTGGACAGAAAGCTTATAACTGGAACTTTATGTAGGGAAAACTAGATTTTTCTATGCCAAGAACAATGCTTCATATGCCCTGCTATTCAGTAATTATTCACCATACTGAATTTAATCTACCACATGCTTTATCAAAACTTATCCTAACAGTTTGATGTGCAGTCTCTCAACTTCAGCAGCATTGACAAGTTAAGCCAGGGAGACTTTTGATTAGTTGTTTGTTTCTTTCTTTGTTTTGGTTTTGTTTTTTTGTTTGTTTCTTTTGTTTTTTGAGGCAGGGTATTGCTATGTAGTTTAGGCTGGCCTTGAACTCACTATTTAGCCTAAACTAGCCTCGAACTCATGAGATCCGCTGGTCTCAGACTCCAGATCACTGGGATTACAGACATGCACCACCATGCCCACCCCAGAGAGGACTTTGGGAGGGACCCTCCTGTGCATTGTAGGACTTTTACCAGCATCCCTGGCATCTTCCATTAGATGCCAGTAATGCCCCCACCTAGTTGTGACCATCAAAAATGTCTCCAGATATAGTCAAAAGTCCCTGTTGAGACTCTTCCCCAGTTGAGAACCACTAGTCTAATGACTTTTTCTCCTTTAAGTCGCTTGATACCACAACAAGTAGTTCCAGAATTTCAGTTAAACTATAGTAGTAAAATTGGTATTTATTTTAGGGTCACAAAAGATTCCAAAATGTTTTTCCAACTTCTCCACTATGTACTTCCATAGGAAATGGGTAATCAGGTGGAATCTTTGGCACAAACGTTCATAATAAGACCAGTTCAAACATTTTCAGAGCTTTTCTTTTGACAATGCTATGCACATAATAAATTGTTCCTCATTGGACCTCCTCAAAAACAATTCATTTCCTGGCTTCACTATGTTTGCCAGGCAATCTATTTGTATTTATACAAAATTTTATTAAGTTTTAAAAAAATGATTATTGTGTTCCCAGATATTTAATTTTCAATATAGGAAAAAAATGTAATCAACAACCAAGATTTAATGATGTCTTTTGTGACTTTTTACTTTCTCATTACAGGGTCACAACATCTTTGCTAATTTGTCCTCCAAGGAATATAGTGACCTTATGCAGCTTTTGAAGCAGTCAATATTAGCAACAGACCTCACGCTGTACTTTGAGTAGGTATTGGCATTTGATCTATTTGACAAATGAATATCTAAAGTTCCATCTTATAATTAATTTTCAGGTCCATATCAAGGGTTGCCTGTTATTCTAGCATTGATATAAATATGTAAAAGGGATAAATTTTTTAATGTTGTTTCTCCCTTACCTAAATGAAGGTTGTGTGTATAAAAGATAAGATTTGGGGCTATAATGGCAAGTTTTCCATCTTTCTTCTGTTTTATGAACTCTGTTTGAAACTCTAGGTTCTGAAACTAAGTGATGGTCATTTTTATTTTAGATACTGCCTATGACTGCTATTTTCAACTATTATTTCTGATCTGATCTATAATGGTATTGATATGATGATCATGATGATGATGATTTTGATGATAATGGTGATGATGATGAAATTTATTTTTGATGGAAAGTTGACTAGAAAGCTAAGCTTTCATTCATTCCTTGCTTCTCTTCTATTTCTATTTCTTAGAAGATCTGTCCTCCACCTTCCCACAGGACAGCCCTCTCTGAGCAGAGAATTCCACCCCTCCCAATCCCAGATGGAAATTTCTTCCTCTTCTCCCACTGACATACACAGTCATCTCCTATCTTAAAGACTAAACAACTTCTCTCCCTTAAAAAATTATTTCACAGACCTCATGGAGATCTTTAATCACTTCTCAACTTGGCTTTATTTTACTATTTTTAAACAAACAGAGCCCATTAGTTCCTCTGCTTTCTTTCCGTCCATTTACACTTTAGGGAGCATAATCCACCTCAACATTCCACATAAATTGTACTCCCAGTGGTCCCCACAGATTTCTGGTAGTTTCTTCTTTTGTTTGAGGTATCTGAAGGTTTACTGACTTCTCATTGTCAGTTTCTATTTTGCTTCCCCAACATCAAGTTTTCTTTGTTCCTCCTCTTCTAGATCTTTTTTCTCCTTTTTCCTACCTACCAGTTCTTGAACCCAGGTTCATCTCTCTCTACTCAGATTCTCCGCCTCACTTCTGTATTCTCTTGACATGGGTTGTTACTGTGTGGAGAAGATTGAAATTCTTTACTCTATCCCCCCACCCACCCACATTCTAGTCCATATCTTCGGTTTCCATCTCAAAAACCTTCAGTGTCTTCATTGATTTCTAAGAAAGTTGTAACTTTTACTTGATTTTCATGTGCCTCCATAATCTGCCTGTCTTTTTTCATTTTTATCTTCCACTTCTCCCTCACAGGATTTGTTTTCTTCGGTGAGACTAGTTTACACACCACCCTTTGAAGTATGTAGTGTCCCTCATACCCCAGTCATATCGCTGTTCCTATGTGGGACCCTGTCCCTCCACTTCCACAACTAGTTGAGTGAGCCATCCTTTAAGTTTTACTTCTTCTACCACCTTTTCTAGGATATCTCAAATCAATCCCTTTGAAATATTACTGGAGTTTGGTGTTGCATCAGTTAGAATTAGTCTCTATTGTAAGAGACCAAAAACACTGAGCAACAGCGACTCACTTCTCTGCTGCATAAAAGACATCTTGAGCTCAGCAATCTGAAATTGGTACAGTAGTTATATGAAGCCATCAGGGACCCAGGCTCCTTCTGCCTTTTTGATGCCACCTTCAATACATATTTTCCACCTCTTAGTCCAAGATAGTTACTCAAGCTCCAACCATAATGCCCACATTCCAGCCAGAAGGAAGAAGGAAAGGACAAAGAGAAAAAGGGAAAAAAAGATGATGCAAGCTATCTTCTATGAGAGTTTTCTGGAAGTTGCCACCTAACACTTCCACTTGCATTCCACTAGTCAGAATTTAGTCACTTGACCATACCTACCTTGAGGGAAAGTTGAGAAACTTATTCTTGTGTAGCCATGTGCCAGATAAAAACCAGAAATTCTACTACTAAAGAAGAAAGAAGGCAGGATGTGGGGCTACACCTGGCACCCCGTACTGCAGACTTTGCTACTAGAGTCGGTGAAGGGGTTACTACTGATGTGGTGGGAGGAGTTAGGCTGGACTGGCTTTCAGTCTCACTTTGGCATGCGAGTTAAACCTGGTGTATTGAGCCCAAGTGTCTGTATCTTCTCGCTCCTAAAACTCCTCAAAGTGATACTAAATGATTTAAAAGAAAAAAAAGGCATAAATGTACAAAGAGAAAGAGAGGGCGCACAAGTCACAAGAGCTGTCAGTACATTTTTGAAAATGAAAGGCAGACCAGTGAGTGGTAGGTGATCTAGCAGAATAGAAATAGAAGGCACAATCTACAGAAGACAGGGCTGAGCAGAGTAAGCCAGTTTGCTGTGCGCTTCCTGGCTTGGGGTATAGAGACAAACAAACAAACAAACAAACAACAAAAAAAAAAAACGTATTATGAAAGGTGGATGTGACACTGAAAGCTCAAGCAAGGAGGTTGGCAACAAATCAGCTTACTGAACCCTCTGAGCTGATGAAGGCCTCCACCAACATGGTCAGGTCGCCCCCCTTTCCTCTACCCATGAAGGCAAGAGGTTCATTCTATGGAGAAACAGAAAGAGGGGCTCTGGACTAAGGAGGAGTACAGGGTGGGAATAAGGTGTAGTGCTCAGAGGAGTGCTCAGCGTGGTGGGGGGTTCAGCATGATGGAACCAATCTCTGTATTAAAAACCCATAGTGCAGGGCTGGGGATTTAGCTCAGTGGTTTCATCACCTGCTGCGCAAATGCAAGGACCAGAGTTCGATCACCGGTACAGGAAAAAAAAAAAAAAACCCCAAAGTGCAGAGCGCAGTCACTCGAAAGCTGGGATCTCTAAGGCACACCCCTGGGGCTGTCAGATTAGCAAACAGAAACACAGAAGCCCCAGGTAAATCTTAAATTTCTTTTCTTTTTTTAATTTTAAACTTTTGATAAATAAGAAATGCTTGTTTTGGTATACATACACCCATGCACGTGCCCCCCACATGCACCCCACAAAATATTTGAGACATATGTGCATTAAAAATGTTTTATGTGAAATTCAAATTTAACTGAGCTTCCTGGATTTTGGGTTTATATAAGAATCTACCTCCTTAACACATACACACACACTCCTAGTTAGCCTTTTAATTTTTTAACTCCTTACTATTACATACAAACAGGCAGCCAAATATCACAGAATATTTTATAAACCTCCAATATGACAAACAGGGGCCAAAAAACTGCTGCTACTATCCTTGCAAAACCAAGATATTGCTTCTATTAAAAAAGAATAGGATGCTTTAAAAATGATAATAGAAGCAACCATGAAGAAGAAAGAGCTCTTAAAAATTAAAAACATTCTTGCCAAAATAAAAAGCAAAATAAAAGCATTGGAAAATACAATCAATGGATAAAAGGCAGCAAGATGGAAAAGATGCTGTTTATAATTTCATTATGTCTTTCAGTGATTCTAATTTGTTATTTATATATATTGCTTGGATAAATATAAATTTTAATTAATATCAGACATATGCTTGAAAAATAAAAATCCCAGCTCTGCTGCTACCTAGCTGTGTATCATCAGTCAAATAATTTACCTCTCTGAGCCACTTCATGTATAAAATGGAAATAATATCTTATGTGTCTTGTAAGCGGTGACACCTAAAGCAGACCTTGTTTGCTTTATAGCCCATGTATTTTTTAATTTTTATTTATTTATTTTGGTACTGGGGATCGAACTCGGGTCCTTGCACTTGCACAGCAGGCGGCGAAACCACTGAGCTAAATCCCCCGCATAGCCCACGTATTTTTCACATTTTGTGGACCTCAAGTTGGCTTAACTATCATGACCTTCCATCTTTCTCTGGATTGATATTCCTTGATTTGGAACTTATGGAAAGCCTGTGTCCTTTTAATATTTATATTTTTGTTTCTTGCTTTTGATATTTGCAGGATTTTAGGTTACTTTTCCCAAAGTAGAAATGTTTTCCCAAGCCAATTTCCAAGAGATTTTTGCGTGCACATTTGTGTGTGTGCATATGTGTGTGTGTGTGTATTACTGAAGATTGAATCCATGGCCTTTGCACTGAGCTATAGCTCCAACACTTTTCATTTTGTTTTATTTTATTTTGAGGCAGGGTCTCATTAAGTCGCTAAGTTCCGAGTAACTTTTAAAGGGGAAAAAAGTCTCAGCACTTGGAGTCCATCTATCAAGCCCTGCTGCGGATGTGCATAATCACTGAGTGACTGCGGGGATGCAGTCAAGGAAGTTGGTTGCTAGTCCTTTTCTCATTACTCTGTTCTTATCTTAATGCTGCAGCCCCAGCTAATGTTTGCTGACTCCCACAGAACCTGGCTTGCTCCCTTTTTGTCATTGTTATTGTTCTTTAAGGTTCTCAATAACTGCTCATTCTCTAATCTAGAGCTTCAGGGGATTGATTCACTCCTCTTCTAAAGCTATGCTAAAGTGTTGTCGTACTTTTACCCAAATCCCTGGGATTCATAAGGGGAAAAGTAGCTACTAAGCACTGTCACCCAGATACTTTTATTTCACAAACACATAACTGTTCTATTGGAAGGGGTCTTAGAAATGACATCATCCAAGTCATCTCTTTTATTTCGCATATCAGGCACTGAGGCCCAGATGGTTAAATAGTGCAGCTTGGGCTACATAACTAATTATTGGCAAAAGTGGGTTTTTTAGGGTTTTCCCCATAATCACTATAGTCCCTATTAAACGGATGAATCAAGAAATACTTCTTATTTGGATTAGAGATATATTATATGACAATATTGACCTTCCTAGGTGTGCTTTAATGAATTAAAATAAAAACCAGCCTGGATTCCCATGCCCTGCTCCCAAGCACAGCTGGAGACAAGGCTTGCCTATAGTTTATTTAGTTTAGAGAATAAAAGGGAGGGTTGCTGGATTGGAATAGGGAAGGGGCATAGGTGTTATAAGGACGCATTTCCTTGTTGACCACTGCTTTGGTCAGCTGGCTTGACCCTGAAGGACCATCTGAGAAGTCTCCTATCCCACATCTCAAAATTGTTCCCCAGCCCCACCCTTGTCAGGTGAACTTTTCTCTCAGGGGTGTTGACTCCCACGCACTTCAGGCTGCAGGTGACCGAAGACTGGGGAGTCAGAGCCATACCGGGCCTCCACATAGAGTCAGAGCAGGCCAGGGCAGGAAATCTGAGGTCCCCAAGGCACTTGTGGCAGGCACTGTGGTTTTAGTTGTAGTGGCCACAGCTGGAGAAAGATAGGAGGCATGAGGATGTGAAATAGCTTCTACAACTGTTTCTAGAAGTCAGATTAGTAACGGTTATTCTTCCCTGACTACTCAAATCAAAAGTCATGACAGAGTTGAAACTAAAAGAAAGCTCTTTATTTATAATTTGGGTTTCTCATGAGAGAAACCATGTGATATTGAATCTTGTGTGTCTGATTTATTTCACTTAACATTATGGTCTCAAAGAACAAAATAAATGATAGATAATAGGAAATAGGGAGATAGATCTTTCTCAAATGGGAAGGAGATCAAAAGATGAAGAGAGGGAAGAGAGAGGGGAAAGAGAGGGGATAAAAAAAGGAATTAAGAAAATTTATATACATTTACCAGCTCCATACCAGGAATGTAAACATTATATGCTGCAAACATGTACCAGTAAAAATGATAATTTAAAAAATTAAAAATAATAAATGCTATATATACTCCAAAAAAAAAACCCTAAAAGAAAAACTAAAAGGACGCTCCCCTCAGAGGAAAAAAGTCATTCTAGAAACAGCCAATATGGGCAAGGCATGGGCCCCTACCTTTTAGATGGTGCATGGCTCATTCCAAGGGCAGGAAGCCATACCATCTGCTAAAAGGGAAAAATGCAAGATGCGTGGAGATGTGGAAATGCTTTAAGAACAGTCACAAAAAAACTGTAATTTCTAATGGCTTTTGAGTGTCATCAGGATACTATTCCACAAATGGCATGCAAAGCAGAATTCACAAAACTAAAAAACAAAAATAAATAAACAAAACTCTTGGTGTGAATGGCTAGGTTTCACAACTAAAGTCTAGGGATTAATTATTCAGTCTGATTTTCCAACTCACTGAAAACTCAGTCACTGCTGAGTGATTTTCTGAAATTAATTTCCTGTGCCTATTTCTGAGTCCTGCAGTGAATAAGACTTTGATAATTAAATAGTAATTTCAACAGCTCAAGCAGAAATTAGATATACCCTATCAGTAACCAGCCATGTGACTTTGAGAGAGTCACTCACTTAATCTCTCTTTGCCTTGGTTTCCTTGTCAGCAATCCGAGGATAGGCTTTTCACCCTTGCCAATCTGCTCAGGTCCTTGTGGCAGTCGAAGGAGATTACCTATACGAAAGAGCTTTGATAATTTAAAGTACCTTATAAAAAGGAAATCATTCAGCCAGAAAACTTAATAAAATATGCCCCATAAAAGATGACAGTTGGAGTGGGCAGAGAGACAGAGAGAGTGAGAGAGATCTAAAATCATGAGTGTTAAAACTTCAAAGAGATGTCACAAATGCCCTATACCATTTGCCTTCATGTAAGTCAACAAAGATGACCTGTGCAACTTCCACAATTAGTAATGAAAGCAGCACCTGATATTTCCCAAGTGCTTACTTAGGATCTTTGCATACACATTATCCCACTTAATACTGAAAGCAGTTCTGTCAGGTAAGGCAATGCTGTTAACACATAGTCTGCCTGAGGAAACTAAGACTTGGAGAAAGTAAATTGCTCACAATGTTAAATAGTAAATCTAAGGTTAAGCCAGTAGTTGTACTTGGGATGTTTTAGACTTTCTGCCATTCTCTCTGCAGTTATTTAACTGTTAGTTTAAGAGCACGAAAGGGGAAATGGAATAAAGCGGAGTGTGGGGGTGTCAGGTCACAGCTGCTCAGGACCTGTGAGGCTGAGACCACTGTCAGAGGCTCTTTGTTTGCAGTTGAGCTAGGCTGGGGCATCAAAATTTGGCACTTGGTTTTCTTTCTTACAGTTACAGAGGTTGTTGCTATTGGGTAGCAACACATACTTAGCACCCTTACACACACACAGATTGTGATTCTGTAACACTGCATCTGTTCCCTATCAGGCCTGCTCTATGCCCAGTGTTGTCCTAAGCATTGCATGTCTTCCTATGTTATCGCTAGAATGGAGGCTCCAGGCATGCAGACAGATATCTTGGTATTTAGCTTGCTCTTGCAACTCCAAAACCTGACATGCTGTCTGCCATAATCAGTTCTCAAAATAATACCTTTTTGATATTGAATTATCTTATCCACCTGCAAGGTCAGTATTATTACCCTCCCCTTAGAGATAGATAGATACCTGAGCTTACAAAAGATGAGGTGTTGACTCAAAGTCTTCAAGTCATCTCTGATCAGGTCTCTATGCCACATTGCCTCAGTCTACTATATAAGCAGAGAATTATCCAACAATTTAGAATTTTTTTCCATTAAGTTTATTGGTACATTTTAAGTATACAATACAGTTACATTCATCATTGGGATCTTGTACCTTTACATGATGTATCTTGGTTTCCCCATTCCCCTGCCCTCCCTTCACCCCCTCCACCCTTCCCTACCTACAAAGACTTTGTTTCCCAGTGCTTTTCAGACTGGTTTTCCAACCTAATCAAACTAATCTTCAAGTTGAAAGTTTGTCACTTGCCTTTTTGGTCTTCAAACATTCATCAGCAGTTATGGGAAATGCCCAGTCTAATTGCTTTTTTGACTTTGTGTTTCCAAGATGTAGTAAGGAGCATTTCTCAAAAGCATTTGATGATAACAGCAAAATGTACTAAACTATTTTGAACTGTTTGGATTAATGGTAAGACAATTTATTTTAAAATATAGAAGGAATTCAACAAATGTTTCTACTGCTCCTCAGACAAATATATTAATTCATTCATCATTCAACAGATGTTTATTAAGAACCCGCAATGTTCTGTGTTTTCAACTTCCACAGTTGCCTGAACTCAGCTAGTAGCAATATTGGAAAGGATAAATTGATGCACAGTAAGGTGTTAATGACCGACAGAGCTTAACACATTTCTCTCTCCTGAACATTCTTGTGTTTGTACAGAGCCTGAGGAGTTAATCCACTAAAAACTATTCTAACATTAAACAAAAAGACACATGGTAGTTTGATGGAAGAAATATTTTGGTAGTTCATGACACCTTTCAAAGCATTTTGATGAATACTTATCCCATATCCCATCAACATGATATCACAATTGAATAGAAAGTGAGAAATTCATCCAATTTGGGGGGGGGGGCGGTGGTAAGACAGAAGATTGAACCCAAGGTTTTCTCACTGAGCTACATCCCCAGGCCTTTTAAAAAAATTTTTATCTTGAGACAGGGTCTCACCAAGTTACTAAGTTCCCCAGGCTAAGCTCAAATTTGCAAGCCTCCTGCCTCAGCCCACATGCAGCACCATGCCTAGCTTTATCCAACTTTTTGATGCCTTCTTCAGGCCTGCATTGTGCTATTTGCTGGGCAGGCACAGGCAAATGAGGCAGTTCTTTCCTTCGGAGCCCCAGGCACCCACAAGAAAGAGAGGAAACAGTAACAGTGTACCATACAGAGTGGCACAGCCAGAGTAACTACAGGCAGGAGCTGCAGAATGTTCCATCTAGCAGTGGCTTAAATAGCTTCTTGCCCTGGTGATTATGATTTGACTGAACTGATGGTTGGAGTCTTGTGTTACCTATTCTTCTACCATTTACAACACTTAGAGTAATTCTAGTCTTTCCATTTCCTGCCTTTTGCCAGTTATATTCATGCTATCAACACCAGCTCCACATCAAACAGAACATTTTATTCAGTATCTCACCTGGCCCTTATCAGTACTAGGGTAAAAAAAGGAAAAATTCACTTCAAAATTAAATATAGATTATTAAAATAAAATATATTTATGAAATATATTTTTTCGTTAGTCATAATCACTGAAGTTAACATCTGCATATTAATTTTCTATTCCTTGCGCTAACTTTCTATTCTGCTTTTAAGTAGAAAGTCCAGAAACCTTTCCAGGATCTGCATTTAGCCCTTAATTGCAGTTGTATAATTCACCTGTGGAACAAGCTATAAGAACATTGAGAGCTCAGAGCTCCTCCTTCATCCACCTGCCTTCCCTGCCCACTATATTCCCCACAACCCCTCCCTGGCCAGTCTGGAGCAGAAATTTCAGAGGAGTCACAGTGTTATTTTCCACTTAGCAGTAAAGCCTTCTCAACATTCATGCACTTTTAGGATGCAGAGCAGTTAGATGAATAGATAGATAATGATATGTGTATATATGCATGCATATATATATATATAATTACAAAAAGTTTCTGATTAAAATACACACAGGAATGGTGATTTCTCATTTTATAAATAAAAGATACCTTGCAGATAAATTCCAAACCAGAAAGATTTTCAATATAGTGATGGCTGACTGGTAACCAATCTTTTAAATTATTTTTGAGGGTAATTTTAGCAGTTCTGTTCAAATGATGCTTTTTTAAAGACTGCTATTTTTCTGAGTGGAACATATGTCAGCAGAGCAGGATAAAAGCCTAATAAAAACATATTTGATTATAAATGAGATTTTCCAGTAAGTTGCTTTTCACTAGCTGAGGTACTTGCTATTGTCCTTGAAAACCCAGGTTCCCAAGGATCTACGTGAGACGTTAACGATATAGCTGCTCTTGACAAAGGAGTCTGGATCCAGGGGGCATTATATAATTTTGTGGATTTTTCAAATGTTCATTTTAACCATCCTATGTTCCTAAAAATGATCCTCTTTCTAACAGTGCTGTAGATGCTTGTGCTCTTGACTGCATAATCTATACACATACACATATAGATGCTAAAAGGAACGGTTATATGGGCAAACTTATTCCCAAAGCACAGTGAATTTCCCGTTGTTGCTTTGTACTGATTGTCATGAAGGAGGCAATCAGAAACACACCACTAGCAGCTATGAACCACCAACCCAGCCTGGGCCTTCTACAGCTAGTCTTTGGAGCGTCCCTTTGTTAATGATGAACTTCTGTCTGGAATCTGCCTTGGTTGCCCTGCCTCCACAGCAGCCTCCCAAGCCATCACATCTCCTGAGGGCTGGCAGCCAAGGGTGAGCATAAACTCACAACACAAAAGGCTGCCTGGCCCCAAAGGCTTGTGCTGCACATAGTTTACCGAGATTATCTCAGAAGCTAGAAGTGGGAGGCTGGGGAATTAGTACCTACATGGATCTGCCTGTAAGTGTCCTGGAACCCAGAACTAAGCACTTCACCTTGAATGTCCTTAGCTTTAAAATGAGAGAATTATAGCAGATTTTTCTCAAAATTTCCACGCAGCTCTCACAGTCTAACTATAATAAAAACTCAAACACAGAAGTCATTCTCTGACCTGGAAATTTGATATATACATGTATTCATCTATACACACATAAATTTATGCATATACATGGATACACAGACACACACATATGCACACAGAACTCACAAATTCACAAGGAGACCCATGTGCAAGATTGTTCATTGTAGCATTATATGTAATAACAGAAAAAATTGGAAAGAATCCAAATTTTCACCATCAGGAAATGAAGAAATAAACAGTAGTATTAAAATACATGCACTACTATACATCAGTGAGAAGTAATGGCATGAATTATAAATAGTAACATGGATGAATCTCACAAATATCCAATGAAAACAGCAAGTTGCCAAAGCATATATACCCTATGATGTTATTACCTAATATTTTAAGACATGCAGAGCAATACTAAGTACAACTTCCATAGCACTGTAAAATTATAAGGATGTATGAAGGTGATTTATACAAACCTTAGGAGATGGTCATGTTATAGTGGGTGGGAGGGAGACAGTAACTGTGCAGAGATGCCCAGGCCTGACAGGACTGGTAGAGCTTTACTGTACGCTGGGTCATGGGTGGAAGCTCTGTTTCCATTGTGTAATGTTTATACCTTTTAAAATATTGCCGAGCGTGATGGCGCATGTCTGTGATCCCAGCACTCAGGAGGCTCAGGCAGGAGAATCACTGTGACTTTGAGACCAGCCTGGGCTACACAGTAGTTCAAGGCCAGCCTGAACTGCATAGCGAGACCCTGTCTCACACACACACCCCTAAAAATCCATAAATAAATAAAAATAAAATATATTAAGTGTGCATAAAATGTTATGTGAGATTTATACATCATCACTTCCAAATCTTTCTGCAGCCTTATGAAACTGATTAACCCCATCTCCTGATCTGTCGAGAAGAACTTTTTTCAGGGACTTTTAAAATAATTTTAATGTACCTCAGTTTAAACTGTAAAACATCTATTCAGCTATTCATGTGACAAATATATTCCCAGATAGATGGTGGATATTGTTTCACCAGCAACTAGACTGCTTGTGTTTAACGTGATAAAATCATGATAGGCAGGAGTGTTCCTTTATCTTCTGAGGTCATAGCCAAACCTTGGATTGGCACAGCAAAGAAAACCTACTGAAAAATAGCCACACTTTGTCAATGGAGGGAAAATCAAACTAATATACCATGTTTTTATGTCTTAAGAAAAAATTCCTCCCATCTCTCTTCTGTCTACCATTCTCTCAGGATAATGGATATTCCCTTTCTTCCTGATGTGATGGAATTTAGCATTGTTAATGTCATGTGAAACCTATGATTGACTTTGAGTTCAATTTATTTAGGAGTTTTATACCAGAAATTCTAGCTATTAAAATTTCCATCATTTGGGATTTTATTCCTATGATGCTGTTCAGTTGTCATGTCAACGATTTGCCTTTTAAAAGAAGGGATTTGTTTTCTGCAGTGATTAGCACTTAGGTAATGTGCCTCCACTTTGCATTGAAGATGTTATGTTCTGTACATTGAACATCAATAGATATAACAATAGTTAGTGGAGGACAAACATCAGAGGCCAGTTGTGTTCTCATTTCATATAACTTGGTTCCAGTTAGAATCCAGTCTGCAAGAATCTGACAGGGCTTTTCTTGAACTTAATGTTGTTTTATAATCTCAATCTCTCCAAATGGCAACTGTGAAGCCCCTAGAACAAATCATTTTCATTCATTCATCAATTTATCAAGTATTTATGAGTTTCAACTACATGTCAGGCACTATTGCAGGCATTGAGGATTTAGGAATGAACAAAAATGGGCTAGCGTCTGTCCTTAGGGAGCTGGCATACTGATGATTACTTGGAATAACTCATAGAGTGGCAAGGATGATAACTGACAGGCTCTTGCAGAAAGCTTTTCATGGTCTTCCATGAGCCTCCGAGTTAAGTAACTCCCTCTGGGCTCCCAGGACACCTGGCGTATCTTAGCTACTTGGAGCAATTGTCATTTCAACAGGTTGCACTTGTACCCCAGCTCTGCCACTCACCAGCTGTGAGGCTTTGGACCAGGTAAACAGTAACTATCCTTCCTGAGCTCCTAATTTGCCAGGCACTCTGCTAAATGTTTTACGTTAACTATTGTATTTAACTTTTCTAGCAATCTATCAAGGTTGTATTCTTTTTTGAATAAGAAAATTGAAGTCCAACCAGACTGAGAGTCCTAGTTATGTGAGTGGTAAGAACTCAGAAAGTCAGCCAGAAACACAAGAAGGTGTTAGGTTCACCAAGACCGAAACTAAGGTGAAGCAAGTTGAGAGCATTTGTATAAGTGCAGGGTCAGATCTTGTCTGTATTTAAAATTTTCTTATTTTGTTCATCATGATGGTGGGTGTTTTACATTTTTACTACTATTATTTATCTTGGCACGCACTTAAATTTTGTGCCCATGGTGAGAGCCTCCCTTATCTCACTGTAGTCCCAGTATCATTAGTAGTATCATTAGTATGGCATTGGAAGGGGGAATTACCTATTTATTTGTTGTCTCCCCCTGCTAACCTCAAAGACATTCAAGGGTAGTTTACATGTCTTATGCCTATAAAACCTAGAGTAGTCTTGGCACACAGTACATATATGTTCAGTAAATATTGGAAACTCAACTTGACTTTCTGCTCCACAATAATTCAGAAGAAGACTAATTTCTATTCAGTGAAGGGAGAGAACCTCAGTCTCCTTAGACACCCTTTAATTCATTGTGTATTATTCGCAGTCATACTATTAATCTTGTTTTTGTATTAACCACAATGCTTGGTGCCAAACACATAACACATGTGTCTCAAATTCTTACCACAGCAAGTAGGTTTATGTCTTATCTTGGATCATCATCCAGCTTAATTCTATGTTGAATGATAACAGAACATTCTGAAACTGTTCCTGCATTTTATTTGTCCTTGCCTCCATCCTCTGGCTTTCAGTGAGTGTCACAGGGCTTCGCAGAACATAATCCTAAATGCAGGACCACATTGTTTTCTGTTTTATGGCTCTATAATCTTTTCTGTTGTAAATATATTCAGAAATAACTGTGGCTTTTTCTTGAAGCCTCAACATTTTTTAAAAAGTGATTTATTTTGATTGCGCTTTCACCTCATGATTTCAAGTATTAGGTTACTTGGTGCAGGTAGTCTTATATTTTCCCCAATAAATGTGTTTATGTCACCTCACAGACTGACAAATTTCATTTCCAGGTTTTTTTTCTTTTCTTTCTTCTTTGATTTTTCTGCAGGAGGAGAACTGAATTCTTTGAACTTGTCAGTAAAGGAGAATATGATTGGAACATCAAAAACCATCGTGATATATTTCGGTAAGAAAAAGCTCTGTGTGTGTGTGTGTGTGTGTGTGTGTGTGTGTGTGTGTTTTCATTATTTGAACATTCAGCCACATTTTTCTGGCAGTCCTAAAATAACAGATTTTTTAAAATAACAAATCTTAGTCTACACTTACAACACCCCAAGATTAGTTGAATAACTAGAGACAAGATTAAAAATGTATCTTTTTGTCTTATAATTTATTATATTTTATCTTCTCTCAATAAATCTTCCTTCAAAATAAGAAGAATGACGTCCAAATGAACTCAGTGTCAAGCATCCATGATTTCTTCTTTTTCTTGAGGGTGGGGAAGAGCACAAATTGAGAGGAAAGGATTTTTTAACCCTAGACAGCACTGTTACCCAAGCACAAAGAAAAGAGGGAGCTAATTTTGCTTTTCTTTAGAGACAATAGACTTTGTGGATAGAAAACCAGCTGGAATTATTTCGGTGCTGGAAGTAATGAGTCTGTTCTAAACTTTGCATGGGACTTGTTTAGAAAGGTCAGCAGCAAACCGTAATTGTTGCGTGGCACATTCTGCAGCCCTCCAGAAATCGGGCACCATTTCTCTTTATCTCACACCTCGTTTTTCCCCCTCACAGGCCCACACCTGCTGGCTCATTTTTTTTGCCCTCACGCTGCTGGGGTTACCAGGAAAGCCAGAGTTAGTGCACCCAGTGTCTGCTGCAAAACCAGGCAGCCGCTGGCATCTCTCCAAGCCAAATCCCTATCCCAGCCCCCATATCTGAGATGTAAAACATCTGCACCAACCTGGAAACACAGGGCTTTGCTCTCATTCCCTGCACTGCTCACCTCACTCATTGCCTCCGAGGCCATCCCACCCACGGGCCCTCTGCTTCTCCCCTCTCTCCTTTGATATTTCTTCATGTTACCTTACAGGCCTCTTTCTTCAACCCTGGGGGTAGAGGGAAGCAGAGAAAAAGCCTTCCTCTCTTCGAGACTAGCACCTCCACCACGTCCTAATCCTTAGCCGCTACCTCCCCATGCCCCACCCTGACCCCACTGTATCAGTTGACTTTAGCTTCCATTTTCAAAATCCAGTTGTGTCCCTCATGATCTTTCTAGACTTAAAAGCATGCTTCTACCTCCTCAATCAAAACATCATGTCTGAAAGCTTCCCTTCCCAAGATATCATCTTGGTTTTCTCCTTCCCTTCCCTCCCTCGCTTCACTTGCACTCCCATCTTCTTGCAAGGGAATTTTTTATGTAATTTTTGATTCCATGGGTAATAATATAATAAATCACTACAGATATACCCCCAATCTTCTTTAAGCTTCACCCCTTCTTATATGGGTTACACAGCTATCCTTTTGTTATCAGTTTGTTGTGTCTTTCCAGATGATTGCCAAAGTATTTACATGCCTGTGTTCCCTTAGGAAAAATACTCTTTAGCATAAAATAGTTTTGTTCATTTTAACATAGATTATATATTTAAAGACCAATCTGTACTTGCTTTTCCACTTAACTGTATGCCTTGTAATTTTTCTCATGTCCATACCTCATCATCTTTTTCATTGCATAGTAATTCAAAATATGGAGAGACCACAGATTATTTATCCATTCTTCTACTGAGGAATGAAGGCCATGAAACAGGATTTCTGCTTTTGAAAGTCACTGATCACCTCCCAGTATCAAATCCTACTGTCTTTGTTCTCTTCAGTTTTTTCAATCACTCTATAGTCCCTAATTGCATTGGCCTGGCCTTCCCTAGCTGTCTCTTCAGCCTTAGAGTCTGCAAAGCCATGCTCTCCTGGAATTCTTGCTTTCTTTCACAATCCTCCTTCCCTCTTTGTCCTTCCCTAGTCATTCTTCCTCCCCTCTATAGGTAACAGCCCCCTAAGTACCTATGTTCGGTCTTTTTTCTTCTTCTTCAGCAACTTCACAACTTGAGCTATCATCTTCTCAAACAACTTTCAGCCTGTTTCTTGGGCCTAGTCTCTTTTCTGGGCTCCACTTCTAAAATGCCAGTGTTATCTGTGACTCTGTCTGGTTCCCTGGAGAAGTTTCCTAAGGAAGTTACACAGACCCCCTCAGAAGAGGCCCCTCTACCATCTGGGCAGCAGACATGTTTCCAAGGGGAGGTCCAGCAGGGTATAAAACATTAACACCTGACAGCAGGAATAATCACTCTGACCTCTAACAACACACCCCTTTCTTCCAAAAGCAGTCAGCCAAGATGTGACTTCCTAGCTCAAGCCCTGTGTTACTTTTCATCACATATTGCTGCTTTTCATACAAAGAAAGCTGACCTGGGACAAAGAGTGTCTTACTTTCCTCCTTCCCATAACATTGAATTATAAACTATCTACAATTTGAATTATCCCTTGTGTGTTTCCAAGGTTCACTGTGAATCCTCGTTAAATTTGTTCCTCAAAAATCTGATTCAGATCATTTCTGTGCTTTCTTATGTGCTCAAATTAATGAAAGCAGCAGCTGAGTATGTTTCTTCTTCATAATGCTTATAAAACATTATGGGAGCCAGGTAGTAAACTGGAGGGAAACAGTGTGGCTCTCCCCCATAAATCTTAGCTCTGTGGAGCCCATGAAAATGAAGGAGCTCCTTAGGTGGTGTGTGCCTGGCCTCTTTGATATGGGTTTTCTTCCATTCTCATCAATCAGCGATAGGTCGGTAAATAGATTGATCGGCCAAATATATAATGTTCTATACTGATTTTCCTGCTTATAGTTTCTTTTAAATCACATTGTCCATTATAAATTATTTTAAACAGAGCTTGCTTGGCTCAGGTGTAGAGGAAATCATGCTTTGCCTTCCTTGATTTGCTCCTGACAAAACAAAAGGGCCACCAGAGGCTGTCTGGGAGCTTTGTCTTCTGAAGCAGAGTGGCCGCATGATGGAGACGCCCAACACAGGGACTATGAATAGTGCTGCCCCTGTTAAGGGAAAGAAGATGTGAGCGAGCAGAGCTGGCCTCATTTTCATTTTATTTATTTATGTATCTAGGACGGTTTGTTTAGGAATGCAACAAAAGATTATTCAGGCTGTTTCGTTTGGTTCTGTTTTTCAGATCGATGTTAATGACAGCCTGTGACCTCGGAGCCGTGACCAAACCGTGGGAGATCTCCAGACAGGCAAGTGGTGATTAATGGCAGAGCTCCGAAGAGGAAGGACTGGGGGAGGGGCGATTCCCAGAGCCCGGGCTGCCAGGCACTGAAACCCTCCTCAATTTGCATCAGTATTAACATGGTGTAAAAGAACAGCGCCAGGCTCAGCCACAACATAGTTTATTGCAGGGCCTTTTCTTCATTGTGCTTCCACTGAGTAGTAATATTTCTGACACTAAGATTTCTGTAATATGCTAAATCTGAATAATATTTTGACCATTTCCTAAGGCAAGTATTTCAAAGACAGTGTTTTTGAATAGTTAATTATGTCTTAGCACAAGGTCCTGCTTTTCATATCTGAAAAACAAAAAAGGAAATTCTATCTTTTCATTACAAATACAACACAGATATCAGAGGGCTCTGTGGCCAAAGTATGCAGCATCCAATTTAGTTTAAACCCCCCAAATTATGCCTTTTATGCCTGTGTGTGTTGCTGCTCCCAAACATTAGTTTTATAGCAACAATAATTTTCAATCAAGTAAGTACCTAACTCAAGATCCTTGATTACTGGTAGTTCTTAGGGATTAATACCGCTAAATTTTCTCTCCTTTATTTTTGAGAAATCTCACTATCTAGTCCAGGTCAGTCTTGAATTCCTGGCCTCTGGGGATCCTCCTACCTCAGTCTCCTGAGTACTGAGACTAGTTATAGGCTAGCTGTTTAAGTTTCATGAGGCACCTACTATATGCACTGTGGGTTCCGAAACAACAAGTTAGTATCTTAATTCTTAACATTTTAGGAAAAATAAGATATGTTCATATATTAATAAATAACTGCTTTGTACTTTGTGTATATTATCTCATTTAATCCTTTTTTTAAAAAACCCTTTAAGGTAGGTATAGCTGCTATAGTAGCCTGAAGAATGGCCATGCAGAAATATCAGGTCCTAATCCCTGAATCCTGTAAGCACTACTCTAGGAGTAAAGAGTGTCTTTATGAGTATGATTAAAGCAAGGATCTAACAGAGATAGATTCTCCTGGATTATCCACAGGAGTCCTAAATCCAATCTCAAGTGTCCTTAGAGAACAGAGGGGGATCACACGTTCAGAAGAGGAGAAGGTGAAGTAAAGGTAAGGCAGAGATGGGACTGATGTGGCTACAAGGCAAGGAATGCTGGCAGCCATCAGAAACTAGGAGGCAAGGAACATAATCTCTCCCAGAGCCTCCAGAGGGTGCACAGCTCCGCCGACACCATATCTGCCCCGGCCCCCAGTTATGGTAGAATAAATTCCTGCTAGCTTAGCCAAGTTTGTGGTAATTTGGGGTGGTTTTAGGAAATGAAAAGAGTTATTATCCTTGTCTCACAAGTACAAAAGATGAGGCTTAAAACAGATAAGTATCCTGAGGTCCTCTAGCTAGTAGGTGATGGAGCTAAGAATATATCCTTACAGATTAGATGCCAAGCCTCCATTCTTAATAATGTTTTTATGCTTTCCTACATAGGATGCATCAATCAGTATTTTCAAATGATGCAAATGCATCCACCGAATACTGCGCTAACACTGGACCCAAAACCTCAGTGGTTTAAAACAGCAGATTAGTTATTCACAAACCTGTGCATCTAGGGTTAGCAGGCCCTTCTTTGTCCTCATTTTGGACTGGGTAGATGGAGTAGCCACTATCTGGATCATTTTGACAGAGGCATTGAAAGGTCCTGCACTAGCAATTCAATGCCCCCTTCAACAATACATTGGTCTGAACTGGTCACATGACCCCATTCAACTGAAGTACTGAATAACCCTTTCATGCACCCAGCAAGTAGAAAGCCACAGATAGTTGGTGAAGGCATCACTACCACAGTTTGCCCTTCTAATCACCAAACCTGTTCTCCATGATCCTTGCAGACAAAATATATTCATCCTCTATCCAAGGAAGACAGCCTCAAATTTTCCATCAGTCATCAAATTCAAAACCCAGAATGTCTAGATGCTATGTGCCCATCTGGGCAATAGGTGTGGATGCAAATTAAAGACCTATGCCTACCCAAAATAGTGACTAACACCCACCCAAAACACAAAGTACCTATTACAGCACTCTCAGTCAGAAGGAAGAGATGATGTCATTTGGTAGATAGTGGTCCATGGCAATTCCAAAATTCCACCGGTGTTCACTGTGAGGGCCCTTCACACTGTGGTGTGCATGATGCCCTGGGAGGTTCTTCCCAGTCCATTGTTTTCTGAGGCCTTTACATCCTCCCTGAGAAATCACTCCTTTGCTGTCATCCTCCTTGCATTATCTGACAGTCAAGCAAATTTCTCAGACTGCTGCTCACCCAAAGAAGGCTGAGAGGCCAAGACTTACTTTACATAGTCACAGGCTGGTGTTTTCTTTAGCCTTAAAATACTCTTAAATGTCATTCAGCTCTCTCTGTCTTTGATTCTACTCATTTCCATTTGCCAATAACCAGAGCCACTGTTGTCTTGTATAGATTTCCTGTATTAGATTTCTGTATTTCTTTGCTTCCTTACATTCAGGAATAAGAAATATAGCAAGCATATTTCTTTTCTTTTCTTTCTTTCTTTTTTTTTTTTTGCATAAGTTAATTCTAGTATCATGTGTCTCACAAGTTTCAGTAAGAAAACCATGCCATGAAATCATTTCTTTGAACCATTTTTGTCCAGTTTTTTAAAAATATACTGTGCAAAAAAAAAAAAAAAAAAATGCTGTGAGGGCCAGGGATTTATCTCAGTGGTTCTGCCACCTGCCAGGCAAGCGCAAGGACCCGAGTTTGATCCCTGGTGCTAAAAAGCAAAACAAAACAAAACAAAACAAAACAAAATGCTGTGCATCACCTAATTCTTTATTTTTTAACTGTGGGTGTGCTGACCCTACCCCTAATTGTATTCTTTTGCAGGCTAAATCTTAATTGATCTTTGTCATTTAAAACATACCTTAATTTTAATTTTTATGGTTTAAAGTCGATGCACAGCTTCATCTTCCACATCTTCAAGACTGAATTTTTCTGTTCTTTTTCATTCCTAGTTATAAGTCTGCTGATCCTTTTCAAAGATGAATTCCAGTAATACATATGGAAACAGTCAACAGGAATCATTGCATGCTACGAACATTTGTTTTCCAATCTCTTCTCCTAAGGCTATAAATTAATTAAGAGCATTATTAGCTTTATTTCAGTGATAATTTTACAAAGTTATATAACATAGTCTGTCATTCTAATCTGATACTGGCCCCCAAACTGATGCAACAAATTTTAGGGTCTTTTCCTTTCTTTTCTTTTTTAAAACATTATCAGCACCTAGCTTCCATATCAATTTTTTAGTCAGTCAGGTTAGGCTCAGCTTTGCTGTTTAACTAACATATTCTGAAATTTCAGCTGCTTAACACAAGCAGAGGTTTATTTTTTGCTTACCTCACAGTCTAATTCAATCAGGCAATTTTCTTATAAAGCTCTCGCCCACATGAATGCTGATTTCATTTTTCAGTATGACATATTTGAAGTCACCAGAAGATACATAAAGTAGAATAACTGTGAAGAATTTGTGTGGTTCAGTAGCATCTTTCAACCTCTGTGCCCACCATATACAGAGGTAGAGTTTGAGAATACACTGCAGAGAAGGGGTAGGCAGCTCTTCCCAGGTATTAGGAAAAATATAGTACTGGGGTGGCTGCTCTGACAGGGATAGAAGTGGTGCAGGGGTGGGTAGTGAAAGGAAGTCAGGAGGACTGGGAAAAAATAGAGAAAGGGAGTGGGGTAAGGGATGAAAAAATTGGAAAGGGAGTGGCGTAAGGGATGAAGTGCCAGGGCCTCCAGAACCCCCAGTGAAATAGCACATCAATAACTAAAGGTACAGTTGCTCACTTGGGGCGGGAAAGTGACAAAGTGTTTGGAAAGAACACAGTTTCCCCATTGATATTTTAGATTAACTTGGGAGGACCAATAGCCAGTTGTAAGTGGTCTTCTCAGTCACAGGTATAAACATTATTATTTTTTAAAATTAATTTTATCAGTACATTTAAGGTATACAATATAATGACATTCATCATTGGAAATTTCCACCTTTACATAATCTCTCTTGGTTCTTATTTTTTCCCCCTTCCCCTGCCCTCCCTTCACCCCCTCCATCCCTCCCTATCTACAAAGACTTTGTTTCCATTTTTTCTTTTTCTCATATTAATTCCATTCCCTTCTTTCTTTTCCCCTACCTCTCCCACTTCCCCTGATTATTTTTTTTAGGATCTGAAATTGTGCTGGTAAGTGCAAAAACATTAAAAGTTCAAAGAAATAAAACATGAAGACATGTTTTTGCAAATGCTTCCATCAGAAATCTTGTCACAGGTCTAAGCTGGAAATCTCATTCATGTTTGTCTCCAGATTGAATAGTTTATCTTTAGAATTGTACTCACTTCTTGGTTTTAGAAAGCATTTGGACCAAACAATAGAAATCTTCTTTTAAAAATATAAATTCATTTCTAACTTCCTGAATGTAGATTTTCAAATTCTTTCTCAAAAATGTTTTTTTTTCCTAGGGTTTATTCCACTTATTCTTTCTCACAAACATGACTCTAAGCATGTGGGTTTCCCCAGTGATTCCCCCAAGGCCTGATTAGCATCTCAATTTCCTTCTTTAATAAAAAATTCAATGAGGAGCCACTTAATGTTCCTGATTGAGGTTTTAAGTACAAACAAAACAGTGGTACAAGTTAAACTGTGAAAAAAGCACAGGGGAGGTACCCAGCACTGCTTTGGAAAGAGTAAGGACAGATTTTTTTTTTAATGTCTGCTTTCCAGGGGCTACAGACCTATGCAGGACTCCTACCTTGGGTGCCTGATGCACACATTTACATTCCTTAATGCAAAAGGCTCAGCTTCAGAGCAAGCTGAGAGACAGTTCTGAGAACTGAATTAATGAGACCGTACCCTAAGGGGACCATTTATTCTTTAAAGGCAAGGCCAGCGAAAGAAGAGGCCTAGAGTGCTAAAAGGAAAGGTAGTGGCAGAGGCCTGAGAGGAGAAAAGCAAAGAGTCCTGAAGAATGAGCAACATCGCACAAGTGAAGCTGTGGTGGTCAGAGGGTGGGGGAAGAGGGTGGTTTTTTGAGTCACTTCCAAATACTTCTAAGGAGTTGAATTCTTAATAGGGACCCAGGTTTGTTAGAAATGTTTGGAATCTGAACTTAATGGGTGTGCAATTTCTTTACAAATGACTGCATGCTTGCTACTCTCAGATTTCTGTATGTGTGTGTGAGTTGAATGCTGTGTTTAAATTTTTTGTGTGATCTATCTCCTGAGATACACCTGGGTAAATGATCTTGATTCCGTGTACTTGAGCAAACAAACCCACCTCACCTTTGCCAGATGTAAGAGCCTGATATTTCTAAGAGTGTGGAATGGAGAAGAACAACTTTGGGTATCCAGGTCTTCTTGCTATCAATTGTTTAGGACTTTTTTTTCTACTCTTCCAGTATTTTGTAAATCCAGCCCGTTCATTCAGAGATTTTCTAGATGCACACCATAGTGTTGTGGAAAATACCTGTTCAACATGCATCTGTTGTATCAGTGTTGTTTCCACAAACTACCCTGAGAAGTTGAGGCTGGGGGAAGAGAAAATAATCTCTGATTTGGCTGCTGATCACTAATTTCCCTAATGGGTGAAAGGTAGGAATCTACAGGCTTCTGTGGTTTGGGGTAGAACAACAATTCCACTGTGCTTAGAGTAACAATGGCCTACTGTATATTAACACTTTTAATACATAGACTGAGACAGCCCAAAGACTAGGTTCTTCAAACTATAATTCATGACATACTTTAAAAGTCTGGTAGGAACAGGGAATCTTGCATTAATCCTACTCTTGGTTACAGTAAGAAGCACAGAGAGTGCCCTGGGTTTATCCCTTCCCAAGAGCAAATTCTGTCGGTAGGAAGGGAGTTACGGAGTGTTTGTAGTGACATCTAAAAATACATTGCATAAGTTCTCCTCATTAAAAGGAAATCAGTTTTGTTGATTAAATTCTGTAATAGCATTAAACACAGAAGGTTAATGTACTTCCTCATAAGCTTTTTAAATGATTATGTTGAAGATAATCACCATGTCCATGAGCTAGAAATAATTTCTGGCCTTGTGGTAAACTACACGTAAATTAACATATTCCTACATTTCAGGTGGCTGAACTTGTAACCAGTGAGTTCTTTGAACAAGGAGATCGAGAGAGATCAGAACTCAAACTGACTCCTTCAGTAAGTTCATCCTTTCATTATCATGAATTTATCTTTTGGACGGCATTTTTAAAACTAACTCAAAATCGTAACTTGAAAACAGAAAAGACTGAGGACAGATTTGAGGAAAAACTCCCAAAAGTTTAAAACTTTAATTAAGCTTAAACGCTAAGTACCCTTATTCTCAGGTTTCCGATTAAGAGTAGTAAGCTACTTAACAAGCACTTCCTGAGCACCCACCGTGGGACAAGTAGGCACAGGGGAGGACGTGCAAAGTGAAATCTGAATAGTTCACAGCTCAGTGCCAGCGTTTCATACATGCCTACTTTGGATTAGAAACATGGCAAAACTTTAAAGGCAAGCTGTCCAGCCCTAAGGAGGTAGTGTTTATTTTCCAGTTTCAAATTTGAAAGATCCCAAAAGCGAATCATTTCAAACCTGTATCTTTGTTTGCAAAATGGAAAGTTTCACCTGGGGAACTAGGTTCTGGCCATTGGAATGCTATTTATGTTGGAAGCACACGTTCAATTATTATTTGAAAATGCTTGCAGTAGGCTTAGGGTGCTGCTATTTCTATGCATGGGAACACAGAAGACATCAATGCTTCGGTCACCACCCTCAGAGAGGGGGCAGCCTCTTTATTCTTAATGAATGATTAGCTAAAACACCACTCTGAGAGTGACTCAAAGTATTCTAAAGACTGCCGGCGCAGCACAGTGGGTTCAGTGAAGCTCAAGGAATGTGTCAGTTGTCAGGAATGCCTGTTTTTGAGGACTGGAATCAACCAAGTCTTGAACATTTGGAGGCATTTGTAAAATCTTTGAGTTTTAAGACAACCTTGTTGACAATTGAAAGCAAGAGAAAGCAATGAAACTGTCTCCTAGCTTGATAGTTTAACCTGTTTGAAGTCAGAACTCTCGATCCTACTCACTTTGACTATTCTTAAACAGTTGTTTACCTATAAAAGGTACAAAGACTATAACGATTGACCCACACACAAATTATTTTAGTTTTCAAAGCAATATACACTTACACAGTGTTCAACACATCCTTTTTCTTTTTTGGTGTTGTCACCAAATTTGGCTATAAAAATAAAGATACTAGATTACATATAGTTCATGTGTAAAATCTAGGACAATCCAGATTTCTCTCAGCTACATACCTACATTTTTAAAAACGCTTTTCCTTCCTTTTAAAAAGTGCTTCAGATGCATACCCTGGAAGGCTCACAGTACAGTCATATCACAGGTCATTAAATTAAATGAAAAAATACTAGTAACTGGCCAGGGTTGGCAAGCATGAGGGTGCAGTGGTGCGGTGCTAGGAGCCATTCTCTGTAGACTCAGGTATGGCATTTTCTGAAGATGTAAATTAAATTAATTTTGTAGTGGAAATGTAGCTTTAAATGCCACTCTTTCCTCACAAAAGATTACTTAAGACAGGTGATGACCTGCTGTGGGAGGCAGGATATACCTCATGTGTCCTTTTCCAGAAAGGCTTGGAAGGACAGGCAACCAGAGCTAAATCCTGCTGTATCTACTTCCCCTTTATTTTTAGGAGGCAAATTGTCCTAGGCTTATTTTTCTCTCACAAAACATTGGTTAAGAAGTTCAGAAATAAACTCTTAAAATTATGGTGGACTGATTTCAACATGAATGTCAAGACAGTATAGTGGGGGGAAATAGTCTTTTCAACAAATGGTTCAGGAAAGATATTCAAGGCAAAAAGAATGAGGTTGCTGCCCTACCTCTTACTATACCCCAAAATAAACTCAAATTGGATCATAGACCTAAGTGTAACAACTAAAGCAATAAAAATCTTCAAAGAAAATACAGGTATAGCTCTCTGGGCTTGATTTGTTCCATTATGTCTTAGATATGATACCAAAAGCACAAAAGACAAAAGATAAAATAGCCCAGAGATGTTTGTGCGAAGGCATTGGATTTTATCAAAATTAAAAGAAAATTAGGGCAGGGGATTTAGCTCAGTGGTTCCACTGCCTGCCCTGCAAGTGCAGGGTCCTGAGTTCGATCCCCGGTACAAAAAAAAAGAGAAAATTAAAGAAATTGAAAAACAGTCTACAGAGGGGAGAATTTATTTACAAATTGTGTATCTGAAATGGCCTAGTATTTAAAATAAAAAAATGAATAATTATAACTCAACTCAAGTTAAAAAATGAGCAAAGTGACACATTTCCAAACATAATATATAAATGGCCAATAAGCCCGTGAAAAGATTCTTAGAATTATTAGCCATCACAAAACTGCAAATTGAAACCACAGTGCAATACCACTTCAAACCCATTAAGAAGGCTATAATTAAAAAGATAGACAATAACAAATGTTGGTGAGGTGGTGGAGAAATTGAACTTCACACATTGCTGGTGGGATTGTAAAATAATGTATCAGCTTTAAAAAAATAGTTGGCATTTCCTCAAAAAGTTAAATATAGAGTTGCCATTTGACTTGAGAATCCCACTTCTAAGTATATCCCAAAAGAAGTGAAAACATGCATACACACAAAAATGTTCACATGAATGTTAATAGCATACTTTTTCATGATAACCCCAAAGTGGAAATAACTCAAATGCCTATCAATTGAAGAATAAAACATGTCATATCTGTTGGATGGAATATCATTTCCAAAAATAAATAAATAAATAGAGTGCTGATGTATGCTACATGGATAAACTTTGAAAACCTGCTAAGTGAAAAAAGCCAGTCACAAAAGCAAGCATATCATGTGATTCCATTTACATGAAATATGTGGAATAGGCAAATCTACATAGAAAGAAAGTAGATTAGTCCTTGCCTAAGCCTAGGAGTTTGGGAGAAAATGAAAAGTTACTGCTATTGGTATGGGTTTCTTTGGGGAGCAATAAACATGTTCTAAAATTGATTATGGTGATAATTGTACAACTCTGTGAATTTACTAAGAATTGGTGAATTAAAAAGAAATTTGTAGGGCCAAGGATTTAGCTCAGTGGTTCTGCCACCTGCCTCGAAAGGTTCTGAGTTCAATCCCCAGTACCCCCCCCAAAAAAGAAAAGAAATTTGTATATAATACTTACCAGAAACTAACAAAATAAATAAATAAATAATTCAGAAAGCAAAGAGAGCTATAGACAAAAGATTTTTTTTAAATGCTACGGCTTGGATATGGTTTAAATATGTCTTCCATTGGGCTGGGGATTTAGCTCTGTGGTTTCGCCGCCTGCTACACAAGCGCAAAGACCCAAGTTTGATCCCTGGTACCAAAAAGAAAAAAAAAATGTCTTCCAGGGTCTCATGTATTGAAATTGAATCTCTGCTATGCTGCATTAAGAAGGTGGGCATAGGCTGGGGCTTTAGCTTCCACCACCTGCCTTGCAAATGCAAGGTCCCGAGTTTGATCCCCAGTATCAAAAAAAAAAAAAAAGAAGGTGGGCATTTCACAGTACAAGATAAGGATGAGCAGAGGCTATGGGAGTCAGTGACCTTATCCCAAGTTTAGAGCTATTTTCCTCAGATGTGGTAGCTACTGATTTCTGTCTCAAGCACTCCTTTTGGAGTTGATAAGTCTGAAGGATGCAGGCATTTCCAACATCTGTCACTCAAGGGGATACTTGGACCTGCCCTCATGACCAGTTAGGATGCCAAAATGGTGTGGATACTACATTTTATGTAGTTGAAAGACACAGCCCACTCTAAGATAATAACATAAGGCAAATCTTAAGTAGGTACTGCCTTCTTCCAGATAAGTAAGGTCACAGGGTAGTTTCTCAGGCCCAGACCTCATTCTCTAAGTACAAGGGAGAGACACCCCCACTGCAGTGGAATTGACTGACTTTATTCAGGCAATCTGTGTTGACCCTCCAAATCCAACTGATTGTTTTCTCTGTCGAGTCTGTCCAACAGAAAATATGTCACATCTTTTTCTCAAAAATATACCTAAATTATATCAAACATTATAACATGACAAAGTTTAAGGCTGAGAGTGAAGAATGGGTGCCTCCTACCATCATCCATCCAGTGATAAATACTTGGGAATTTAGTAATAACAGACTGTTACCAAAAAATACACACAATAGCTAAACTAACTCCTCAGCCTAAAAATTAATAACATAGTTTCTATTTCAAATTTTAAAATATAAGGATTTTTTCCAATCTAACCCATTCTGCCCCATTCTTTCAGTATAGAAATAAAAGCCTGTTTTATTTTTGTGGCAATAAAATATGTCCCCTTCCCCTTGACTTGTACCCAATTTCCAGTGACCTGATGACTTGATTTAGTAGCAGATACCTGCATCTAAAGAGAGATTTTGGCCTCTAGATGTGGCGTACTATAAAGTTCAAATAAATTCACTTACAAATCTCATAAAAAAAGGGGAATACTTTATTTCTCATCTTAGATAAAAGAAAAAAGGTAAGTGTAAAGATTGATTGTGATTTGTGGAGGGCTCACTTGGTAAAAATTGGACCACTGTGGCAGTGTTTGACAGAGCACCTGTAAAATACTCCAGGGTAATAAAGCAAGGTTGTCCTTCTGTTTTCTAGGCTATTTTTGATCGGAACCGGAAAGATGAACTACCTCGGTTGCAACTGGAGTGGATTGATAGCATCTGCATGCCTTTGTATCAGGTACTTGTGATTTGGGAGGGCCTGCATGTCCTGACTGAGCCAGAAAAGGAACAGTGTGTGTAAGGCACTTTCAGAAGCATTCATTTTAGATCTAGAGGATGGATGTTGCTGAGGCCTTGGCTGCATTTTGTTTTCCTTGGAATTCTGACCCGAGTTGGAAACGAGAGACCTGAGTTCTCTACTACTGCATAGGACATAATCTCCATGGGTCTTGTCTTCCTCATATGTAAACCAGAGATAATAATATGTCATCTCAGTATTTCTCAAACTGTATCCCATGGAACACAAGTGTAGTCTAACAGCCTCTCTCTTCAAAAACAGGTCACAGGTCCAATAACAAAGATATTCAAAATATTAAAATTTCAAAAGCTTACAGAAGTCATGAAGGAAAGAAATTTACCTGACCCTAACTCTGAATTTCTCGAACATGTTTGACCATAGAAATCTTTTTAAAATGTTTACAATTTTCTTATATTTTTATTAATATCATATGAGACACAAGGGCTCTACAAAGCATGATTTTCTGCTCTGATCCCATGGTCTTGGCCAGGGGACTTATATGAAGCACCTTCCATGTGCAAAATCTGCCCCTCTCTGAAATGTATGCAATGCTGTTTGACCACTGAATTCTGAACAAGGCATACTAATGATTTCTAGTTCTGCTGCCTGGTGTGCAGAACCTGCTGCTGGCAAGGAGACCAGTGTCAGCTTTGAATGGTTCACACACCACTTTTTGAGTACGGATTAGGGCTGGCATAACACTAATAGTTTAGTGTACATTGGCTTTTAATTCTACTTCTAAGCACTTGCTTTCATTTGTAAAACCTGGCGAGTTCCTTACCCCCAACCTAGCTCAATCAGACTGAAGTGCTTTTCTAACTTCAAAGGGAGAAACCTGTGGGGAAAGCAGAGCCTCTTTAGCTTCTCACTCTGTGTAACTCCATTAAGAGCACAGTATTGTTTTTTAAGGACCTCACAATCATTAAGTTTCAAACTTATCTACCACTTCATTTTCAGTACTTTTAGGAACTGCTGGTCCCTGTCACAGTACCCTGAAAACAAACAAATCAGAAGATTGTCTTGAAGATGGAAGTGTAATTTTGAGTAACTATAAATAACAAAAGTAAATTCATTTTTTGTTTTGTACACCCATTAAATTCCTAATACATAAAATCAGCCAAATATAGTTTTAAAATAATCTAAAATAAATTATTTTAGTTTTAAATGATCATAATGTTCTTTCATTTAATAATGAAATATGGGCAAAAAAATCAAGAATGATATGTGCTCCATTCTAAGGGGGCCATCAACTCTCTCTTCTTGTTTGCTCCTCCAACCTTTGATGTTGCTAAATAAGCTGGGCCCCTGTGTAATTATAAAGCCCACAGCTGTTGGGTCAGGAATCTCTTGCTTTGCTAATTTGACCCTGACTACCCACACTGTGTTATTTTTTAATGCTATTCAGTTTCCTGTGCACACTTAGGCAATAAATGGGATGAGTCAGTTCTTCTTGCAATAGCTTCTTTTATTGGGAGTAGGGTTTGGGAGTGTGAAGGCATGTATTTGTGGGGCTGTTTAATATGGGATACTAGTTTGCAAAGCTCCTTTGGAGTGAACTGAAATACACACACTTCTTATGTGATTTGTTATAGTAAATGCCACAAAGAGGCCTGATGAGCTTTTTCCATACTGATTTGTTTCATTACTGATTCACAATTATTTGGGTTTATCATATACTTTCTACTAAATGCTTTGAAATCTTCAGGTTAAAAAGGAAGTTACTTGGCAAGTGCAAGGTGCACTTGAGTTTGATTTCCAGTACCAGAAAAAAGAAAAAGGAAGTTACTTGAATTTAAACTGAAAAATAAGTGTGTAGGATTTAGGGAGTAATATTACCACCAGGCCATATTACATATCAGCCTATCTTCCTTTACTGCTCATCTGTGAGGTTGAATAGCCTGCTATTTTCATTCATAGGAAGTTAACATAAAGAAAGGCTAAGACAAGTGATGTTCCTGCCAAATTAGAGTTGTGTCCTGCTCACCATGGCCTTGGTTTGGGTGTAGTGGCCTTTCAGCCGGCCCACTCCGCTTCTGGTGGGAACTTCTCCCACCGTTTTTTCTTCCTGGGGAGAAGCATGTCATCCTAAAGGGGACCACACAGCTGTTTGCACAAGCTCATATTCATACTTGCTGTTGGGTTCTTCCCATTTAACAGAGGATGAAATCTTGCCCTTTTTAAATTTTTTATCACCACTGAATTTTTAATTTCACAATTTCATTTGTAAATTCTTTACAAGGCTTTGAAATCAACTTTTGAAAGAGCCCTCAAACTGAAACTGTGGCATGGGTTTAAATCATCTCTCTGAGGCTCCCTGCCTTATTCCGTCTCACACTGCAGGTTTTTCCCACACCTATATAATCAGATAATCTTCCATCAATTGTCATTGCTCCAGAACTGAAATGGGATCAGTCACTGGGCAAGAATCACCAATAATGGGAAGACAAAATCTTGAGGAAATGACAAGCAAGGAAAGTCACTGATGGAACACTGGTCACTAAAGCAGAACATCTGAGGCAACTCTGCTCGTTGCTAAAAGGCCAGTTTGGGGTTTTGAACATACGAGTGCAATAACAAGGGTCTGAGAGTCTGGAAGGCAAACAGGGAAGTATGCAGAGGGCAGGAATCCCTGCTGTGACTGGACTAAGAGCACCTGGTCTGGACTACAGAGCACAAGATCCCACTTTGGCCTTGCTAAATTGACCAAAACATATGGCAAAAGGACACAGTGAGACAAAGTCTGTCCCCTCTAATAACCAAACCCTGTACCTAGAGGCAGCAGGGATAGGTGGCAAAAAGACCTCACGGTAGAGCGTAAGCAGGCAGA
Organism: Heterocephalus glaber; assembly: GCF_053883595.1. Lineage (NCBI taxonomy): Eukaryota > Metazoa > Chordata > Mammalia > Rodentia > Bathyergidae > Heterocephalus > Heterocephalus glaber. The sequence continues at coordinate 56,896,392 of NW_028258143.1, read as the reverse complement.
CTGTCATAGAGAGAATAGGTCCTCCCTCCTGCAGGCCAAGGAATGTGGATGTGGACAGAGACTACGGGCCTGGAGGCTGCTCTGGGCTGGAGGGGGACAGAATAGGGAGCCAGGCAGACAAGGGCAGCATGCAGCCGGGCAAGAGATACAACAAATAGGATTTTAGTGCAGCGTTTTGACTTTACAGACTTTCACTGAGTAATTCCGTTTTACTTCATAGTTTTAAAAGGGTTCTGCTTGTCAAACGTTCTAATAGATCATACGTACACTTTCTGTTTGTGCTCCTGCTTGCTGAGTTTCGTTTCTCCTCGAAGCAAGGTTCAAGTTGTCACTAATCTCAGGTGCAGGAAGGGCCCCTTATCTGTGTGCCTGGGAGAAAACTCACACCAGTGTTTTGGATACCCCCGCATGTAAAATCACAGTTCTTATCTGTGTCACAGCCTCATTTCCCAGTCAGTTTATGATACTGTGGGGGAAGATGAGGAATTTCCCGCCCATAAAGTCTATTCATTAACAAGTTACCAAAGGAGGGCTGGGGATTTAGCTCAGTGGTTCCACCACCTGCTGCGCAAGCACAAGGATCCCGGTACCCCACCCCCCAAAAAAAGAAGTTACCGAAGTAATCAAGTGATTGACTTTAACAGTGACTGACAGAAAATATAGTATATGAAAATATATAAATGATGTGTGGGCCCTGTTTACGAAAGTACTGAAAACATGTTGATGGATTTCACCCCATGTGGAGAAAGAGGGCCACCACTTGAGGCATTGCTTTAGCCCTCCCAGCAGGCCTTGTGGGGCAGGCTCGTGCAGAGAATGTCCCGGCCCCGTGCACGGTCACAGGACGGAGAGATAGGACATGTCTGCATACATATGCTTGCCTGTGAGTAAATAGTCTCAGAACTTTTTTAACCTTATGGTTCCAAACTTTTCTTTAAAAAGAAAAAACAAAAAACTGGGAGGGTGGAAGAAAGGAAGGAAGAAAGAAAACAGTCCCAATAGGCAGAAGTCATGATTTATCTGTGACAGCATTTTAATCGGGAAGCATGGAAAGCCAGGAGTGGCCAGGGAACCAGCAAAGCGTGTTCCCCAAGAGAAGCCTGAAGCCCTGGTTAGTTAGCTCTGTCCTAGCAGGGTGTCTCTGAGGAATACATTGACATCTGATTCCTGTGCTTTCTGCTGCCTCTGCACCCTGCTGGGGAGCCATTAGCCTGCTGCTCAACATCTTTGGAGGGGGAAAAAGTAAAAAAGAAGAAGAAAAAAAACAACATCAAACTTTGAAGTCGTCGCTGCCTCAGCCTTAGGGATAAACAGAAACCCTGATGTCACAGTATCATTCCGAGCTTCTCCTCTCAGAAACAAGCTGAGTTTTTGCTCGTAATTTTTATTCTCAACTTAAACTTCCGTGTACCTAGAATTTCAGTGATGCACATTATAAATCTTCTGTTTGTTAAGGGTTGAGGAATTTAATTTTTATTGTGGATATAATCCAATTTTTAGCTCATCCCAATCAGCTTGTGATTTTGAGATGGATTTTCTCAGAGAAAATGCAAAGGGCCTTGAACTGGGCTGCATCTACCAGAACAATTCTCTCTCTCTCTCTCTCTCTCTCTCTCTCTCTCTCAATTAAGAGATGTAAAATTTCTGAAGAGTAGAGTGACTCCATAAAAATGCCATGGGGTTTCTGCAACAGGGAGTGCTTCTGATGGTAAGATTACAATAACTTTTCACTCTTTCTTCCTCTAGTCAGAGTGGTCATTTTGAAAAACACATTCCACTTTATGTCGTTATTAATATGCTTTCTGAAAAAGCAAGGAAAAATATCTCTAAAATATACTTGAAATTGTAGAGACTGAGAGTTAGAAATTGACAAACTAGAAAAGAGAATAGTGCTACTGTAGGGCAATTTCTTTGGACACTGATAAAAGTGCTTTAAAAACAGCTCAGCACTCCCCAGATGGTTCATAGCTTGTGTCCGACTTAAAAAAAAAAAATAAAAGAAAGAAAGAAAAGAGGGAGAGAAGAAGAGGAGGAAGAGGACGAGTGACTGGTTAGAGCATAAAAATCATCTCCTCTTTAAAAGCCTACAAGGATTGAATGTGGGTAGAAAGAATAGCAATTCATCAAATATTTTTTAAAGAAAGAAAAAGGAAAGGACATCACTCAAATCAGCTTCCTTTAGGAGTTTTCTCTAGGATGTTTATTTAGTATTCTTGCGGATGAGAGGAGATAACTGGGGCTAATTTCTCACCTGTTCTTACAGAGTGGGGGGCATATGTGAAATGGCATCACACAAAACTCCGGAAGGAGGAAAGGAAGAAAGAGAGTGAGGAAAGGAAGCAGCGAAGGAGGAAGGGGGAGGGAGCGCGGGTGGGTGTGATGAGCACTTCCTGCCTGGCGCTCGGTCTTCCTCGCCTGCCTGCGCTCCTTGCTCCTTGTCCTAGCCTCTGTGGCAAGCTCCTTCCCCCACCTCTACCAGCCTCATGGTCAGTTCTAGTCATCTGTTTCTCCTGGCATTTGCTCAGGCCCTCTGGGGCAGCTGCTTTCTCCCACTCTGCAGTTCGCACTTCCTAAGTCCTTCCTAATGCATCATTTGAGTGGTGCCAACTTGCTTTAGGAAAAGTGTTGTTCTCCTGACCTGGGCTCTGAGATAGAAGAGACAAGGCCCTCTCCACTCCAGGGTTTGACCCCCAAGAAACAGGAGCTGAGAGGCTCTCTGCTAATCATCCTCCCTTTCACCTCCTCTGTTTTTCTCTCCCCTCTCTCCTTTCTTCTTTCTCCCTGCCCCCTTCCTTAACACCCACACTGCAGAGTTTTTAGATTTCTTTTTGCTTGTCCGTCCAAGGGGAACTCTCCTTACATAGCTGCCCCATCAGAGTGCTAATAGTAAAACCTGTTTAGCTAAAGAACATTCTATTAGTATATATAAACATTCAGAAGGATCAGTTTGATGACTTTAATAGGCCCCTTCTTTACAGACTTGTGCCAGAAAGACCTTCTTCAAAGAAAGAAAGAAAGAAAGAAAAAAAGAAAGAAAGAAAGAAAGAAAGAAAGAAAGAAAGAAAGAAAGAAAGAAAGAAAGAAAAAGTCTGATTCCATCATTCCCCTATTTTAAAACCTCAGGTTACTGCCAGCGCATGTCAGATACGCTCCAGATTCTTCAGTTTAGCACCATGGGGTTCTCATTCCATCCTGAACTCTCCTTCCTCTGCATCCCACCTCCTGTCACCTGCCCGCTTCCTTGGCCAAGCATGCTCTGCTCCAAAGCACAGGACACACTAAACCTTTTGTCCTTCTTCCCTTGCTTTTGCCTGTGACCCCTCCCAGCTGCAAGACGTTAGCCCAGAATGTCGCTTCAACAAAACATTCAGTCCTCCTCAGCGTTCCATTCTGCCGCACTCTCACCATCTCTTCACAGTCACACATAACACATAACCCTTCATTGCAGCTATCTGCCTGTGCCTTTTCCCCGTAACACAGATTTCTTGGGACACCCTAAGCCTAGCACAAAGCATAATGCCTAGTGCATTAGAGCTGCTCAGCAAATGTTTGTTGAACAAATGAATGAAGATGCAGAAAACTAAATGATGGGATTCAGTACCACAGATTAATTATAAGGACTAGAATGTACGAAGTAAGGTTATAATGTCTTTTAAGTTATCACATATAAATATAAAAAACCATTCATCGGAGTATAAACCGTTAGATTCCTGCCCATAATCTGAAGTATGCAGAGGGCAGGAATCCCTGCTGTGACTGGACTAAGAGCACCTGGTCTGGACTACAGAGCACAAGATTCCACTTTGGCCTTGCTAAATTGACCAGAACATATGGCAAAAGGACACATATAGCCTAAAAGATGTCATATAGCCTATGATATCTTTTTAGAAAGTGGTTCCGTTCTCATCATGGCTGAATTAGTCCTTAATTCTATTGTAAATGACCAGGAGGGAAGAAAGGAAAGAAAGAATATGGGAGGAAGGGAGAGAAGAAGGGGCAGGGAGAGACAAGAAAAATTGCAACTTTTTTACTTGGATATGAATATAGCCCTCTTTTAATGATTGGTTTTGGGCATTGTAAAACCCTCTCAAAATTTCTGCAAGTTAATGATCATTGGGAGGGTCACCATTGAGTTTGTAGGAAGTGAGCCATGAGATACACACAAAGCATTCTTATTATGCTGTTGCCCAACAGAATCTTGTGTATATGCTAAATGTTTCCTGAGAGAATTTAAGATATTATTGGGAGGGGCTGGGGATTTAGTTCAGTGGCACTGTGCCTGTCTTGCAAGCACAAGGTCCTGAGTTCAATCCCTGGTACCAAAAAAAGAAGATATTATTGGGTTTTTAGACATCACTACTCTTATATTTAATTATCAGAGATATAGTCATATATATTAGGTAAATCACTGAAAGGCCATTGCCTCATCCTAGTAATCAGATGCTATGTGGCAATGTCATCAGAGAGAATGGGGCTGTCTACTTCATACACCAGCCAGTGTGGCAGGCCCGCAGTTGAGTCTGTTAGCCAGAGTCTGAAACAGAGTTAAAGACTTCTATTAGACTGAGATTTTGGAAAAGAGGCTCAGTATTAGAGTCCTACACGTACGAGAACATCCTTTCTATAGTTCTCAGTAGGCAGACATTTACTGAATATCAACTGTATTTGCCATTGGATGAGGGCTTAAATTTCAAGGTTTACAAACTGCTTTCACATACACAGTTTCATTAGTCCGAACACTGAGACTGAGGAAGTACTTCACTCCAGGTCCTGTAGTGCTTTGTGGTCTGATGATTTTTTTTTTTTTTTTTTTTTTTTGGTACCGGGGATGAGCTCAGGTCCTAGCGCTTACACAGCAGGTGGTGAAACCACTGAGCTAAATCCCTGGCCTGTGGTGTGATTTTTATAGACGAGGAACCTGAACGCTAATGACACCTGTAGACTTGGAGTGAAGTGGTTACTTCGGGGCAGAGGCAGAATTTCCAAGCCAAGTCCTTTGGGACTTGCTGCCATGTTTTTTTCCCACTATCCTGCACTGAGGATGCAGCAGATGCTTCACTTTGCCCAGCATACTCTGCCTTCCCAAACCTCTCATTTACAAAATAAAACTCTGAATCCTCCAGAGAGGAGGGCATAGGGACCCTGTGTAAAGGTCCCTGGAGGACTGAATGAGCTAATGGACTTTGTTTAGCTTCTCACTGTAGACAGTGTTCTCAAAATTTCCTCAAATGGCCCTCAATGTAATACCTGCACTTGTAAAGTGGGTTGCTGTTTCCAATAAGAGTGGACGGACTTCAAGTTTACCTCCTCATCTTTCTGAGAGTCTTCATTTTATAACAATAAAGGGAGTTTTTAAAAAGATACATACTTCCTTGGGTAATGAGAAGAGGCTGGAAGGATTTTTGAAGAGCATGATAGAAAAGCCTAGATTGCCCTGAACAGACTGAGTGTGAATGTTAAAGATTCTGCTAGTTAGGTCTCGAGAGAAATTGAGAAGAGTAAAGAAAATACATATCACCCAGAACGCCAAAATCGTTATGAGCAGACTGTGAAAAGAAACAAGAACCTGGCTTTCTCCTACTCTTATGGCGCTCAATCATGCCACTGTCTACACACAAATACATTTCCCCCAGCAAACTGCTATATTTGGTTTCAATCACTTCACATAAAATTCATAACACTCTTCCACTGTTCTCCATAATTTTCATGTTATTCTCTGAGATGGAAGTCTTGTATCCCAGTCAGTTGATTTGGCATAGTTTTTTCCAATCATTCCTTAATTTTCTTCTAATAGAGGAAACTCCAAAGTGAGCACCTTTGTTCAATATTTTATGTGCTTATTTAATATTGAGTGTAATATAATTTTCGAGGTATTCTCTGTTCATGGACATAAGATATCCTCAAATGCTGGAAGGTAGAAAGGGAGTAACATTCCAGAAAGTCAGGGAGTGAGTGGGACAGCAACAGGAAACCAGCTGATCTCCCTTTCCAAGGGAAGTCCTGCGAGGCTCAGGACCAAGAGGGGCAAGTCCAGCCACAGTGGGGACATCAGTGGCCTAGGGCTGCTGTAATAAATACAGTAGACAGGGCAGCTTGAAACAGCAGCACTTCATTCTCACACACTCTGGAGACCAGAATCAAGGTGGCAGCAAGCTTGGTTTTCAAGGTCTCTGAGAGAGACCCTATTCCAGGTCTGTCTCCCGGTTTTGATAGTTGCTCATGATCCCAGATGCTTCTTGGCTTGTAAATCACCCCAGTCTCTACAGTTGTCTTCACCTGACCTTCTTATAGAGTCACCAACCATTGGACTTAATCTTATAAAGCCATCAACCACACAGACTCATTTTATCTTAAGAATATCACCAAGGGGTCAGGGATTTAGCTCAGTGGTTCTGCTCCCTGCCTTGGAAACACAAAGTCCAAGTTCAATCCCCAGTACAAAAATAAAAAAACATCAGCAAAGACTCTATTTCCAAATATGGTTACATTTTCTGGGCCTGGTGGCTCACACCTGTAATCCCAGCACTCAGGAGGCTGAGACAGGAGGACTGCTGCGAGTTCCAGTCCAGTATGGGCTACATAGTGAGTTCGAGGCCACCCTGGATTGCATAGTGAGACCCTATCTCAAAAAACAAAACAAAACAAAACAAACAAATATGGCCTCATCCACAGGCACTAACGGATAGGACTGAGGCACCATCTTTTTGGAGGACACAGTTCAATTTGCAGTAGTGAGGTTGAGGCATGATCCTGGAAAGGAGTCTCACAAGTCTCCAGTGATCCTCACTGCCAGATAGACAGGTGCTCTCTGCTCCCAACTTGGGGGACCAGGGAGTTCTTCCATCACAGCACAGGTAGGGAAAACTCAGAGCTGAAGGTCAAAGTCTGTGGAATGACTAGCTAAACCCCAGATGCCCTTCTACTCTGCATCTGGGAAGCTGGCAGCCAGATACCCCCAGCAACAGAGTATTCTGCCCCAGGGGAATAACAGCCTGAGAGAGATCTGCATGTGCTTGCACCAGGGCTCTAATCAGCTCCCCTTGAAATGATGCTCACCAGCTGGCAGCTCAGCTCTCCCACTTCCTGCCCTCCTCCCTCTTCTATCCTGCCTTGAGTTTCTCAGAGCCTTCCCTTTAAATATATGCAAACAGATAAGGGCCACAGAGTGTTTGAGGAAAATCACCAATATGAAGGAATGGACAATGAAAAACACAAAGCCAGGTGTGGTGATGCATTCTGTAATCCCAGCATTCTGGAAGGCTGAGGCAGGAGGATCTCCCAGGCTGAGCAATTTAGTGAAACCCTATCTCAAAGTTAAAAAATAAAATAAAGGGCATGGAGATATAGATCAGTGTAGGTTCAATCCCCTGTACTGAGTGGGTGGGGGGAGGAAATGAAAGAAAAGGGAATTCAGGGCATATGGCAAGTACTGAAAAGGCTACTTCAAAAAGATCTTAAAACCATCAAAAAGACAAAAGAGGGCCAGGGATTTAGCTCAGTGGCACTGAACCTGCCTGACAAGCGCAAGATCCTGAGTTCAATTCCCAGTACCAAAGAAAAAAAAATTAAAAAGACAGAAGAAAGTTATGAAACAAGACTAATGTGCCTGGGTTTTTTCCCTTCTCCATTCTTTTTTATTGCCATGTGATGATTCTTTTTCCTCATCCGGGCCCCTATATTAGTAGGGACCTCCTGATGCTGCACTCAGAACTTTGCCATGCTCAGCAGCCCTCCCTAGACTCATCCCACTGTCCCATCCTCCAGCCCCCAACGTTATCCCAAATCTGTCTTCCCACAGCAGAGCTCGGCCCCATTCACCTGTTTAAAAACCTATCAGCCCCCCTCACCACCCTGTCGGCATTACTAGAGGAAAAAACCCAAGTTGCCAGGCATGACCTTCACACCCCATCTCCCCCTCTCCTTCCTGGGTGCCCTCTGCTCTTGCCATAACTGGCACCTGCCCTTTCCCAAACTGCTACCTCACTAATGTCCCACACCTCTCCCCTTGCACACCCAGCTGGCCTTTCCCTCCCCTTAGGCCAATCCTACTTTTACTTTGGGGCTCAGCCTCCTTGTAAAAATCTTTTTGCACCCAAGAAGTAAATATCTCAGCCTCAGGACCCTCCGTGGTTTCCTTCGTTAGCATATTGTAATTATTTGCATTCATCCTCTGTTAGCCACAATGCTCAGTGCGCATGAATACTACCACCCACCTCTCTCATCCCTGCTGGAGCTGCTGTGTGTAAGTTGTTACAGGCTGAGCTGGGCTCCAAGGCCCCAGGGGCTGCCTCAGAGAGGGACAAAACAAGAAAGATTAGGTTGCTGCATTGCTAAGACCTTGAGTTCCTTCAGCATTTTACGCTCTCGGATGCCTATAGTGACCTACCGTTACTGAGGTGCCCTGTGGCAGGCGTTAGCATTTCTGCCTTCATTTCATGGATGAGAAACTAGGGAGGTTATACTTGGTGCTCAGAACACCCCCTGTGAATTGGGGGAGCTGCATCATCTGGACTAATACCTCCTACAAGCAAAGAGAAGGACAAGCTACATGGTCCTAAAATAACAAAGAACAAAGAATTCTTCTCCAGATCTTTGATTTAACCTGTCATCTGCTAGGGTCTTAGTGTCACTTGTGATCTGAACAGCTGAAAACTCTAAAGGGGAAAGAAGAAACAGAAATACAAAGAAAGAGCCAGCAGGATAGAGAAACAAGACCTAAGACCAGGACCAAAGATGAGGCAGTAAGGCCTGAGGGTTTTTTCTTTCTTTCATACCAGGGATCGAACTCAGGACCTTGTGCTTGTGAGGCAGGTGGCAGAACCACTGAGCTAAATCCCCGGCCCCCCGAGGGTTTTTATAAAGTGTCCTCTTTCAAACCTTCCCTCCACGCTCAGGAGCATAACCCTCCTGATCTCAGCCATCTGCTTGTGGTGATCAGCACTGGCTCCCAGGACTGGCTGAAAGTAGCTTCACTCTGCTGCGTCTTAAAGGAGTTTGGCCTTGCAAAATGACTTTCTTCTTGGGGCAAATGGAATTGGTGACAGATAATGTCAACCTTTCCCCAAGTCTGAAGCAAGGGAAGTGAGCTATGTGGAAATGCTTTGGGAAGAGCATACATTATACACGGAAGCCCTCCAGTGTATGAGCTGTTATTGTCATTACCACTACTGTCATCACTAAACCTCGGTACCTCTGCTGCAAATTTGAATAACGGCCCAGCTGCTTCTCTCACAAGATGTAGCAAGTCTACCACGTGTCTTGAGTATTTACTATGTGCTCAGCATTGCCCAAACATTATCTGATTTAATCTTAACAATATCAAATTAAATAATATGATGTCACCTTTCTCGGAAGTGAAAACTGAGGCTATAGAGTTTCTGTTACTCACCCAAGAGTTCACAGAAAGTGACAGGGCTTAAATTGTTTCTGCCTTCAAATCTGGGGCTCCTGCAAATCTCCTGACCTTTATTGGGTCTTTAAACAGCAGCAGCATGCTGCTATAATCCTGAATGTTTATCTCAAAGCAGACTTGCAGATCCTCTGTGCGTAAGGAAGGCAGAACCCTGACTAGTGTATGACTATTAAGAGAAACTGAGGCGCCAGATCCCAGCACTCGGGAGGCTGAGGCAAGGGGGCTCTTTGTGAGTTCCAGGCCAGCCTGGGCTACATAGTGAGTTCAAGTCCAACCTAAACTGCACAGCAAGACCTTGTTTCAAAGTGGGGGGGACTGGAATTAGGACCCAAGATTTGACATTTGTTTTGTTTCATTTGTTTTTTTGGTACCTGGGATTGAAATTGGGACCTTGCACTTTTGAGGCAGGCGGCACAAGATTTGACATTTGCTTAGGGCTCACCCCGATATTGCCTCCAGTCTGCTATGAAATGTGAAGTGTTCAATCTCAGAGTTTTCAAAGCTACTCTGAAGGGGCAAAATTAAAAAGAAGGAATAATGCAGATTTCAGACAAGCAGAAAGCAGACTGAACCAGAGTTTGTTTTGAAGGACAGCATGGTGAACCAAGATGCCTTCAAAAACAGGAAAATGTAATGAAAAGTCAGCAAACAAGGTAGAAAAGACAGCCCTGAGAGGGCCTGAGAAGCTGAACAGAAAATCTGAAGGAAGATAAATGGATAATTTAACAGCCATTCAGTTCTTAAGAAAGACAAAGAACAGGCTACATGGCATCAGAAAGGGCCCAGAAACGATGATGGATGGGCCCCTTCCGACGCGTGGTGAACACAACAGAACCACTGCTGCCTGCAGAATTCCCAACTGAGGGCAAATTTGAGGAACTAAATAAGGATATGAGACTGATACGGATTGAAGAGTTTTTCAAAATCTATTTAATGGCCAGGCAGGGGACATCGATCGCTTTTCAGAGGCAATGTTGGGCAGCAGTGAGGTGTCAGCGCTCACTGCCATGTGGTGCGGTGGACTGCCAGTGGGGAGGGCGTCTGTACCCAGCACCGCGAGGGACTAGAGTCCCGCTGGATTGTGGTGGTGAGGCACTAAATTATTTTGATCTTTATGAAATAAGCATTTCTCCTTTCTTTCCTCGTACTGGTAAGCATCCTTTAATATTAACAAGCAGATGACTTATTACTTAATAATTCTAACACATAGCCAGAGGTTGCGAGTTCCTCTATCTGTTCATGCTAGGCTTTTTAATAAAATATTTTATCGTTAAATAGTTAATACACATCCAGGGAACACAATTCAAAAAGTACAAAGGACATGAAAGTATTAGAGAAAAGTGATTCTCCCCCAAACTGTCTGCCAGGCACCGGTCTAGGGCATCCACAATTACTCAATTCCTTGCGCCTGATGAAGACAGTCTATATAAAGGCATAAATGCTGCAGGGTTGTTGTGTTCCATTTGGTTTTGCAGTACCGAGGATTGAACCCAGGGAGCCCTAAAGAAGATCCCCACAACCAGTGACGGTGAACCTTTCAGAGTTTTTAGTGATGCAAGCAGCCCACCGTGACATGCGTGCCGTAGGTTCGCCACTACTTCCCACACTCGTTTTGACATTTTCAAATTGGAGGCAGGCTCTTCCTAAGTTGCCTGGATTGACTTCGAACTTGTGACCCTCCTGCCTTTTCTTCCCGAGTAGCTAGGACCGCAGACATGTGCCACCATATCCAGCACGTGCAGTGTTTTTACACTGACTTTAGTACAAAATGATTACACATGGCTCTGTACATTGTCCATGTGTGTACATGTACATCCTGCTCCCTGTTGTGTGTCTTTACGCTAAACACATTTTTGTGATTATTCTTTTTCAGCCTCCTTCAGAAACTCTCTCATTCTTTGTTGATGACTGCATAGTATTAGATTTTAAATATGAAGAATGGATTAACCAATAAGTAATTATTTAAATATTTATGGACACTGATGTTTCCCCTTCTTTTTTTGTTTTTTTTTGTTTTTTTTTGGTATCAGGGATTGAACTCGGGTCCTTGCGCTTGTGAGGCAGGCAGTGGAACCACCAAGCTAAATCCCTGGCCTTACACTGATGTTTCTACTAGTTTGTTTTTTGTTGTTGTTGTTACTGGGGATCGAAGTCAGGACCTTGGGCTTGCAAGGCAGGTGGCAGAACCACTGAGCTAAATCCCCGGCCCAGTTTGCTATTATAAACAATGTGTAATAAGTATCCTCGTAAATACCTCATTTCCACATTTTATTGGCAGGCTAAATACCCAAAGTGAGATTTCTAGGTATTTGGAGTATGGGCATTTGAAATTTTGATAGATAACTGCCAACTTTCTCTCTGTGGACCTTGAAGTAATTCATATTCCCACTAGCAACGTCTGAAGTACCTATTTTCCATGTGCACTTACCAATGCAGTATGCTATCAAATTTATCATCTTATACGGGCAAAATTTATCTCATATTTTTTATTTGTATTTTCCACATTATAAATGAGTATGACTATATTTTTAGTATAGATTTATCTACTTGGAAGTCATTTTTTCTGCAAACTCTCTTCATATTTGTACCCAATTTTCTGTTGGTCTAGTGGTCTTATCTTACTGATTTGTAGGAGCTCACTCTGTATTAAAGAAAAGGAACTTTATCTGTAGCAAAAATGGGAAATACTTTTCCCAATTTGTCATTGATCTTTTCATCTTGTTTATGCTGTTTTGATTTTACATAGGCAAATTTATGAATTTCTTCTTTTATGATTGGATTTTGTATCATACTTGTGACTTTCCCATTACAAAATTAACTTTGTCAGGGCCTCTTTTAGTATTTCAGAGTTTTTTTTATACTTATATCTTTGACTACTGTGGTTTGATTTTGTTTGATGTAAAGTGTGAGGTGGGACCCTGGCTTTAATTTTTAGGAAGCTACCCAGTTTTCCCCACAGCAGTTTTTATTGTTTGTCTGTTTGTTTGTTTTTTGGTACCGGGGATCGAACTTGGTTCTTTGTGCTTGTGAGGCAGGCAGCAGAACCACTGAGCTAAATCCCCGGGCCCCCCCACATCAGTTTTTGACTGACATTTCCTTAGGATTTGAGAGTAACTATTATCATCTACTATACTCCCTTAAATTTGGTTCTATTTTTATTCTATATGCTCTGTTGGCCTTGTGTGCCTAGCCATACTATTGTAATTAATATCACTTTATAGTATATATGAATATATGATAAGCCTAGTTTCACCTTCTCCATTACTTTTTGGTATTCTCTAAGCTTGTGTATTTTTTCTTATAAACTTTATATCATTAACAAATCTAGTCTGTCTTCTTGTTAGAAAGTTTATTTAATATAAAATAGTCAATGATTGAAAGGTAAATTAAGAAATTTTCCTATCATGTAAAAGTTAGAAAATGTTGCCCATTAGGAAGTTTTTTATTCATGAAAGTCTTATGTTCCTTTTCTTAAACTGCACTTCAGAAGTGTAATACAACTGTTGAGGATACTGGTCCCATTGTCCCTATACATATAAACTTTTCCCTTATCTTAGCTTTTTGGAGACTTAACAATATAATTAAAGAAGAGCCATAATAACAAATGTTATTGGACAGATGGACCCCTTTCTATGGACAAAGAGAAGGCCAGCTAATGACATATCTTCCTCACATGTTCACCCAGTGGCATATATAAATATTTCCTTTCTTCCTATTCTTTCTATTGAAAATCTCATTTTCTTTATTGTGTTATAGAATTAAGAAACAAAAGATTCCTTTACCATATGGAGAGAGATCACCAAAGTAATGGAGGATTTTTGTTCCCAAAGGTCTTTACTAAAGACAAAGTATTTCTCCTGGGTGCTTTGAGTCTTGTCCTCTGTAGGTTTGGAGCACTGGGATGTGCAGTCCTGACGATTCTTCTTCCCCATGAATCTGAGCACTGCTTGGTGCTAAGCATGAGAACCAATTTTAACCTCACAAAAAGTGCCTAATAATAATGAGATTTGCATAATGCTCACTAAGTAGTTCATGATTACATAAAATTAGTCTTTTGGCTACTGGGACTCTCAAATATAACCCAAAGAAATAGAAGACCAAATGCTAAGAGAGTATTATAGAATCCACTCTTGGAGATCCTGTATACTTTACTCAGAACACCATTTGCAAAAAAGGTAGAATTTGCAAGTACATATTTATGCAGCTCTCCCCCACAGGCATCCACCAAATTAGAGGGAACCCTAGGACTCAAGGCGCATGAGAAGCATATAGAAGTGTATAGTGAAAATGTTTTCAGCTCAACAAACTAAAATTTTAAAATGATGCTTTTTACACATTGAACTTTGCAAAAATAATAAATGTTTTTATATTTCCATAAAATCTCATGTGGCCTAACTTTATTGGAAAACACTCTGGCATGCAGACAGGAGGATTATTACTGTATGGCTACGTTTTACTTACATGGTCCAGCTACCTTTTATGTGAAGCCCCATTCATCAAAGGCTGTGGCTTCTGGGTCAGCAGGCATTCCTGCCAAGTCAGAAGTGGCCTACACAATGAACATGATTGATTAGCTTCCAGTCGACTCTGAAAACCCAGCCACCAGGATAAGCCAGGACAGGATCCTAGAGGGGCTCATTAGAACAGAAGAGACTGTTCTCCTTGTTCCCATTTACACAAGCTGTCTTAGGCCTGCCTGTCATTTGCTCCTTAAAATCCTTGTTTTATTTTCCCAGGGCCAGCTAGAGTAGATGTCATAGATAAGATTCACTATCTCCACCTAATGTTTGGGAGGTGATGTTTCTTCCTTACTTGGTGGGGGCCCTCCCTTCTGTGACTTTGTCCTGAATCGATACCAGAAACAAGAGAACAAAAAATGTTGTTCCATGGTCCTTGGCACTACAGTAAGATGTGAGACACCTTTTGTTACCAGTGTTTGAGCTGAGGTCCTTGATCCATGGCTTGACATTCCAGCTTTGCTTTACATTTAACCATGCTAAACCTTGGCCCTTTTACTTATTTTTCACAATCTCAAGTGGCCTGATCTGTCTAAATAGGGCCAATAATACCTATTCCCAGCACTGTCATGAGATTTAATCAGATCACATGTGGAGAGCTCCTAGTCTGGCGCCTAGAACATGGGGCACATTCATTAATGTGGTTAGTTATCTCAGCAAGATGTGTTTTACTGTGTAGCACAGCATGCAAACAGGTGGCCCACAGAATAGACCCACAGACATGTTTCATTTGATTGAGCATGGGCTTTAAAATTGCAAAATGTAGGGCTGGGGATTTAGCTCAGTGGTTTCACCACCTGCTGTGCAAGCGCAAGGATCCGAGTTCGATCCCCGGTACCAAAAATAAATAAATAAATAAATAAATAAATAAATAAATAAATAAATAAAATAGCAAAATTTGTAGTTTGCCATAATCCCCACCACTCCTGACTGTATTATGCAGCCTACTTCATTCATTAATTTTACTGGCCTGGCCCAGTAGACATTTGAGTTTAAGACTCTTGCCCTATATTATGGAAATAACAATGCTATTAATCCAAGGAGACTAACATTCTTGCTTCATTAATTCAGAATGTTAATGTCATTTGTAAATATCGTTTTCTACAAAGGAATCCCTTGAGCATATAAATAAAATAAGCAGAGCAAGGAACCTGTGAGGTCAGGAAGGAAACAGAAAGGTAAAGAAAAGAGCATTGTTGCATTTTCACTTTTACATGCACTACTAATCTCTTCAAACCTTAGAAGGAAAATGATGCCTTTCTAAATTATTACCAGTACTGTAATTAGCTTTCAGGATATTAGACATTGATGCTACAAACATCATCTTCAGTTATAGCTTCAGTAGACTATGCCCTTAAGATTCCAATTGCAGATCTGAATCACTCTTGCATTGGATTCTAATGAGCTTGCTTGCTTTCATACTAAGCATTAGCTCAGTGGCTTTATCATCTTTACTGCTATTTGGATAACTGTCTCACAATATTTAGATTCTAAGGTCTCCAGTATCACTAACAAAATATAAAAAATCTGACAGTATGTTTTGGTGTTTACAAAAACCTCACACAGCCAACTTATCATCATTGAATTGCATTAGTTCCACAGAGAAAACACATATAGAAAAAGGTTTTCCAGTTGGAAAAAGTTTTCCCAGTTGAAAAAAAATGATAAACATGGTGTAACTTTAAATCTCACTAAGGAGAAAATAACTGTTTGCTGTTTTTCCTTTCTGAGTTCATTTGGTCCACAGAGAAAATTCAGGGTGATTGGAAGTTGTTTTGTTTTGTTTGTTTTTGGTACTGGGGATTGAAATGAGGACCTTGTGCTTGCAGGGCAGGCACCAGAACCACTCAGCTAAATCCCTGGCCCTAAGTTTGGCTTCTTTTTTTTTTTTTTTTTTTTTGGTACCAGGGATCGAACTCAGGTCCTTGAGCTTGCAGAGCAGGCGGCAGAACCACTGAGCTAAATCCCCGGCCCCTCACTGGCTCTTTGAGTACACCTTCCCTGCAAGGCACAACTCACAGTCCTGATGACTGCACCACCAGAGGAAGTGGGCATCCCGTACCAGTGTTTGCTGAGTCCCCATAACATGACAGGATAAGAATGTGTAACCTTTAAAAGAAAAGGAAAATTGCCAGGGATTTAGCTCAGTGGTTCTGCCGCCTGCCTCGAAAGCATAAAGTCCCGAGTTCAATCCCCAGTACCAAAAAAAAAAAAAGAAAAAGAAAAGGAAAATATCGTCCCTTTGTATTTGGCTATATATACATTGTCCCTTCCTCTGTTAACAGAACCTACTATTCTGGGAAGCTGAGGCAGATGAATCAGAAATTTGACCCCAGCCCGGGGAACTTAATAACTTAGTGAGACCCTGTCTCAAAATTTTTTTTCTAAAAAAATTTTTTTTTTTTTTGGTGCCAGTGATCGAACTCGGGTCCTTGTGCTTGCACAGCAGGCGGCGAAACCACTGAGCTAAATCCCCAGCCCTAAAAAACAATTTTTTAAGGACTGAGGGTATAGCTGAGTTTTCCCTGAATTTCTACTGTCTGAATTCTACTTATATCTCCCTGGCCACTCCTAAGCTCAAGAGAGGCTAAAATTCATATTGGGCAGGTAACTAACTGTGACTGCAAACCATACGTCAGCTTGAATAGATTGAGTAGTGCCACAGTTTCGAGTGTGTCTGTGGATGATTAACAGGCCAGCAAACTGTGGAAACATGAGCTACCCTGGATGTGGGTGGCACCAACCAATAGGCTTATAGCTTAGATGGAATAGAATAAAAAGGGAAAGAAAGAAAGAAGTGTTCCCATTTTGGAAAATCTCCAGTCTTCACCATTACCATTGGGCATCAGTCTCCAGTTTCTTCAGCCTTCCAGTACAGACTCTCCTATGGGCTTCCAGGCCTTCAACCTTAGACTGGTGCTGCATCCTTGATCCCTCTTGCTCTGAGGCTTCCATCATCTTCTTGGACTGAGCAGCTACTGGATCCTCTAGCTTTCCGCTGCACAGATAGCCATTGCGGATTCTTCCCCTCTTATCCCACAGACAGTGATTGTGGGCTCTCCCACCTCTGTTTCTGTAAGGTTACCTAATTAAACCCCTTGCATAATTATATATATATATATTTTTTTTTTTTTTTTAAATTATGTTCCTCTAGAGAACCAAAACTAATAATGATTTTGGTATCAAGAGTGGAGTAGGGATGCCTCTGCCACTGATGGTGGGGAAATCTCTTCTTTTGGTAAAATAATCTCATTGGAATTTAGGAGTTCAAAGCCTCACTGGGTTCCTTGCAAACATCTCCATCCCAATTTACAGAATCCCATTCTTTTCCCATCAGTGACCTCACTTTAACTGCAGATACCCTATAAGGCCAGTCCTTAAATGTGCACTGTAATTCAGCCACCCACATTACAAGGATTTTTATTTGGTTTTCAGCAACTTAAGCCCTATATTTGAAGGAAAGAAGGTTCTCCTCATGACACACTTAGAAGCCTTTAATTTGTTTGCCCATGTCTGGAGCTCATTATTTTCCTTTGACAGTTTGTCCAGAGATGCTACAAAAAACCATCCAGCATCACTGTATTCCTTACTCTTCCAAAAATGTACAAAAGTATTGTATGTACAGTCACTAAATTCCTGCTTCTCACAAGTGGTGAGTCAGGATAATCAAATGGGTCTATATTGTATATTACTTTGCACAGTTCATACCGTGGACTATCAATACTCGCTACATTATCAGAAGAAGAGATCATGGCAACTTTATGTCTCATCAAATTAGACAGCCAATTCCAGGACCTCCTAAACGAATTAGAGAAATTCATCCTTACAAATCCTTACAATCCTGATTCTCTAGAACCACTTTCAGTACCAAAATCTCAGTGCCTGAGAGAATATTAATTAGGATTTAGGATTCCCTAGAGGAAATATATATATATATGTGTGTGTGTGTGTGTATTTACTAGTGGGCTTATAGGATCAGATGCAGGAGAGCCCACAATGTGTGAGGGATTAGAAGTGAAAGAATACATAATGACCATCTGGGCACTGGAGGACTGGAAGATCTAACAAGCTCTGTTAGAAATATCAGAGTCATGGCAGAATAAATGACTATGCCCTAAATAGAGCAGAAATTATAAGATAAGAGCTCTTTCAACTTTTTTGTATTCTATCTTGGGAAGAACTCAATAAATAATAAAATGTTCAGATCCACAGCTCCTGTAAGCCCAATGTGTCTGCCAGGTATTTAAAGGCCTTGTCTCTGGGCTTTTTCTTATTATTCTACCCTTTGCTTTGTTCCCAACATTCAGCTTTACCTTTGGACAAGTTTGAACCTTGTTCACTCGAAGTGACCAATATTTTCTTTCTGACCAATTTTGATATCTTGCAGACTAAGTCAATAACACAGGGGGCTATAGCAGCACTTGGATCTCTTAAGGAAAACATTTACTGGACAATCAGATATTCCTTAGGATAAAGAAACAGTGCTTGCCTGGAAAATCATTTATTAATAACAATATAAATGCGGTGGTCCTTGTAATAGGCAGAGCATAAGCCCAGCGTCTGGCATCAGAGTTGCTGATGAGTGAGTGAGGAGGGACTCAGATGCGACCCGTGTTCCTGTGACTGCATGCCGTGTGGTGATGCCTGTGTTTGTTCATCAGGGCTCCTTTAGACAGAATTTCTGCACCTTTGTGAAGTGCCCATTGCTGGCAATCTATTTGGGGCTGCTTCACAGGTAAGAGTGCTGGCACTGGAGAAAAAGCAAAAGCTTTCTCCTGGAATACTCCAGTAAATGATTCTGCATTTCTTGGGCTTGCATTGTCATGCCCTGGGGTGAGCAGTTCTTCATATTGTGGGAATGGAGCTCATAAATACCTCTGCTACAGCATCCTGACAACACTGGTTACATTGTAAATATACCAACCTTAAACTAATGTCAATTAATATTTGGTAGAAAGAGGTTTTTTTAATTGTAGAAACCTTGAGTACATTAGCAATGTGTGGACAAATAACATTTATTCCCAATAGTGATAAATATTATTCATGTTTTGCTTTTTCCTTTTATTCCAGATACATTTTTTTTTATATAATAGCGATCTCACTATAGGCATGGCGTTCCTTATTTCCTTTCACACTAAATCTAAAATGTATTGGTGTAAAGCTAGAAGCTGATTTTCTGTCTGTCAAAATGACCAAGTTCTCTTCAACTGTTGATTTGAAAAATGTAGTTTTTCTCTGCCTCTTAAGTAATTTGCCTAAGAAACAAAGATTTTGTGTTTTACGGACATAAAAAAATATATATAATAACAATACTAGTAGGGCTGTCTTGTGCAAACCCACATGCCAACATTATAAATATGGTAACATTACCAACATGAGCCCTGGAGTCAGAAGTCCTGGGTCCAAACTAAAGCTCTGTGGCCCCAGGAAAATTATATTGCCTTTCTGAGTCAAAATTTTCTCATCTCTAAAATGGGCTGATGAGGAAAGATCTCCCTCCTCTGGTTGTTTGAGGATTTAATTAGATAAAATATATGAAGTATAGATATAGCACAGTGCCTAAGTTTTATGTACACCCTATGGAAATATTTATTACTAATTTTCCAACTTCCACAAATATGCAAAAAACAATGTGGTAAGGCCACTATCATTAATGTGAATGTATGAAACATTTATTTAAAAAAGTTTAGAAGATGCAGAAACAACTCCAGACACACTCAGCCACCTCATCTTCAACAAAGGAGCCAACACCGTCACTGAAGGAAAGATAGTCTCTTTAATAAATGGTGCTGGAAAAATTGAGTTTCAACTTGCCAAAGACTAAAACTAGACCTATATCTCTCACCATGCACTAAACTATAATCTAAATGGATTAAAGATCTAAATATTAAAACAGAAACACTAAACCGGCTAGAAGAGAGTTTAGGAAGAACTCTTGAAGACATCGGTGTAGGAAAAGATTTTATGAACATAACCTCAGTTGCCCTTGAACTAGCACAAACAATCAACAAGTGGGATCTCTTCTTACTAAAAAGTTCTGCACGGCAAGAGAAACCACCAACAGTGTGAAGAGACAACCCGCAATGTGGGAAAGAATTTTCACTGGGGCCGGGGATTTAGCTCAGTGGTTTTGCCACCTGCTGCTCAAGCACAAGGACCCGAGTTCAATCCCCAGTACCAAAAAAAAAGAGTTTTCACCAGCTGTCCCTCAGACAAAGGTCTACTATCTAGAATCTATAAAGAACTTAAAAAAAATCAGACCTCCAAAATTTAAAGACCCAGTCCAAAAACAGGCATCTGAAATGAACAGACATTTCTCACACAAAGAAGTAGAAAGAGCAAATAAACATATGAAAAAATGTTTAACCTCACTGGTCATTCGAGAGATGCAAATGAAAACACTGAGATTCCACTCCACCCCAGGAAGAATGGCTGCTATCATGAAATCAACCATTAACAAATGCTGGTGGGGCTGTGAGGAAAGAGGAACCCTGCTCCACTGCTGGTGGGAGTGCAGACTGGTGCAACCACTGTGGAAATCAGAATGGAGATACCTCAAAGGATTAGGACTGGAAGTCCCATTTGACCCAGCTATTCCCCTGCTGGGGATCTTCCCCAAAGAATTAAAAGAATCATACCACAGTGATATATGTGCGCCCATGTTCATAGCAGCACAGTTTGTAATAGCTAAAACTTGGAAACAGCCCAAATGCCCATCAATTAGAGACTGGATCAAGAAAATGTGGTTTTTTAATAAAATGGAGTACTACTCAGCCATCAAAAAGGAGAAATTAGAAACATTTATCACTAAATGGATGCCCACTGAGGCAATACTCTTTTTTTGGTACCGAGAATCAAACTCAGGACCTTGTGCTTGCAAGGCAGGTGCCGGAACCACTGAGCTAAATCCCCGGCCCTGAAGTGAAATAAATAGGACACACATGTGTAAATACCAAATAGTTTCTCTAGTGTGAGAAACTGAAAGTGTAAATAAGGACTAAAAGGTATAATAGATAATGTGAAATAGGAAGAAAAGGGGCAAAGGGGAAAGGGAAGTGGGAGGGGTAGAGGAAAGGAAAGAAGGGAATGGAATTAATATGAGAAAATGAAAAAATGGAAACAAAGTCTTTGTAAATAGGGAGGGATAGAGGGGTTGAAGGGAGGGCAGGGGAATGGGGAAAAAAATAAGAAACAAGAGAGATTATGTAAAGGTGCAAATTTCCAATGATGAATGTCATTATATTGTACACCTAAAATATACCTATAAAATCAAATTTTTTAAAAAACAAGTCTTAGGGCTGGGGATTTAGTTCAGTGGTTTCGCCTCCTGCTACACAAACACAAGGACCCGAGTTCAATCTCTGGTACCAAAAAATAAAAATAAAAATAAAATAAATTTTAAAAACAAACAAACAAAAATAAATATAAAAGAAGTCTTAGCTTGCTTCTGTGTTCATCATTTTTGTTCATTGGGGTTTTTTGAAATAAATTTTGACAACTGCTGGAAGCTTCTTACAGTAGTTGATACATTATCTTAACCAATTTGATGCAAATTAATTTTTACACAACCTTGGTTTCAAAAGCCATTGAGCTGAGAAAGGAAGAAATGAGGTTTAGGAGTCTGTGCTGCCTTCCATCTGGACCCTGAGCCAGCTCCATCTGCTCTCACATGTAGTGACTAACACTTCAGCTACTCCCCTACCCTAAACATGTGCAGTTTAGCTTTCTCTTTTTACAGTCAGAAAAATGTTAAAGTGAATAGAAAGATGTTTATTTCACATTGTCTAGGAAAAAGGAGGGGGTCATTTTGGCATTTCAGAGTTCTGTTTTCCTACCATAATCAAAGTTTTCCATCAGGTTTTATAATTTTGTTTTCGTATTGCTTTGTGTTATTTCTGATTTTCATTCTGTCTCACTACAACAGTTCTCCTTTTCTGATAGTCGTATAGGTCATGGTGAGGGATCTGGACTTATTTGATGAGCATATTTATATCAAATGGGAGCCATGGAAAGGCTCAGAGTAGAGAAGGGCAAGCTTGGGTATGTGATTTCGGTGGGCTTCACCCCATGTGGCTTCAGGATGGAGAGATGATTGGACAAGAGCAAGAGGAAGGCTGGGATGGGTTAGGGTGCTGTAGCAGAATTCCCACAGTTGGAAAGATGATAATACCATTGGGCCAGGGATTTAGCTCAGTGGTTCCAGCAGCTGCCTCACAAGTGCAAGGATCCGAGTTCAATCCCTGGTACCAAAAAAAAAAAAAAAAGATGATAATACCGTGAATGAGGGTTGTAGAAATGGCTTCAGACTGATGTACAAAGATCCCTTGGAGTTAAGCTTGACAGGACCTACTAGTTGATGGAATATGGGGAAAGAAGATGTTATGCTGGGCAGATGGCTAGATGAGAATGCTCAGCTTCTTGAGAGAGTAAACCTGAGAGCAGAGGGAGATTTGAAGAAAGATCATGAGTTCAGTTCTAGGCAGTCAGTTCACATGTGTGTCTGGCCTTCACAACAGGTGGAAGAGCAGGAGGTTGACAAGCCAAATGCGGCTTTACCAACTGTGTCACTACATGTGCCATCTGGGGAGATGTCATATTAAATCATGAGTAATCCTAAAATTTTGGAACCAAGAAGGATTAGTAATCCAGTAACTCACTAATTTAAGAGTTAAGATTTGCTCCCACATTTGGCCACTTTTTTCTGAAGTCAAATACCTTAAATATAAATTTCCTGTGTTTCTCAGAGATGTTGTCAAAACCTTGTGAATCAAGACAATTTCAAGGCCTTCCATCATTCACTTGCTCCCTTGCTCTTCCTTTTTAAGGTATGGGCAAGCGTGAGCCCCACTGGTCATATTATCTAGAAGATTTTTTTTTTGGTACCAGGGATTGAACTCAGGACCTTGGGCTTGTAAGTTAGGTGCAGAGCCACTGAGCTACATCCCCATTCAAAATACCAGTCCCCAAATGGGCTTGTAACAGTATAAGTCAGAAATGAAGTAATTATGGTAGTAAAATGATCATATTCTCCTAACAAGGGTAATGGTTCAAACAGATATTTGAGGTGACTTCCAAGTCTAATTTATATTTTATCCCAAAAAATATTTCAAGAAATACTCTAAGTTCTTTCTCTTCCATCATACTTTCTACCTTTTAGTTTCTAATTATTTCTCTTAAATAAGAGGTGAGTGAAGACAAAAAATACTAATTCTTTGCTAGCAACTGTGTAAATATAACTCAATAGCAGGAGGACAAAACCATCTTTGCTTTGTCTTTGAAGAAATGAATAAGCAGCTCAGATAATTTCTTCAAAGTTTTTTAAAGGTATTAATGGCACAGGTAGACATTTTCAGGTTCAAAAGCAAACTTTGGTTTTAATTTAGTGAGATTTTCTATGCCCTCTTCTAACAACAGAATCTAAAAGTACTCACTTTTTCTAAGAGCAAACCAGGCTGTTTGATGACATTTTTGTCCCATATCCTGCTGTTGAGTTTCAAGAAATGAATGTGATCAACTAATAAGCACACCCTGAGCCAGATGATGGCAGATGTGGATCATGCTGGCAGAAGGAAAGCAAGGCCAGAATCTTGCTCCCAGAAGCTTGCTGAACTGATAAAAACAAAGTCTCAGGAATAATGTTAGTAAGAATACCATATTCATTTCCCAAGGGGGTTATTGTAGGTTTGTTTTTGCAGCAGGACTTTGTAGCAGAGTCATGAAAGATAACAAAAAACCAAATCAACCTTGTAGAAATAAAAAGTCTAATTTTTAAAATGAATAATACAATAGATGGGATTCCCAACAGAAGAAGCACTGCTGAAAAGACCTGAGTAACATAGTCATAGGAACCAACCAGATACAGGAAAAACTGAAAAGAAATAGTCAGACACAGATGCAGGACAATATCAAATGGCTTAATATATGTATAAATGGAGCAACAGTGGTAAAAGGTAGGCATTAGAAACAGTTGAAGAAAGTAGTAGAAATTTTTAAAAATTTGATGAAAATTATATACATAGAAAAGCAAGATTCTCAATGAACCCCAGGCAACAGATACATAAAGGAAAGTTCATCAAGCCACATCAGGATTAAGTCCAATGATAAGAGAAAAATCTCTAAAAGACATGTATTTTTAAAGTTCCTAAAATATCTTTAAAGTAGTAAAAAATACAAAAACATTTTAGATATTAACAGTGTGAATGGAGAGACAGAAAATATATTTCAGGCATACATAAAAAGGAGGCCAGAAGCTAATGTGGTGGCACACAGTGTAATCCCAGCACTTGGGAGGCTGAGTCAAAAAGTTCTACATAGCAAGTTCAAGGCCAGCCAAGACTACATAGTGAGACCTTGTCTCAAAAAAAAAAAAAAAAAAAGAGTCCAGGTTCTACCCTGGAAAATCAGAGACTTTACAGAAGGTAGAATATGAGCTAGGTGTTGAAGAATGACTAGTTCTCTAGGAAGAAGAGTTTCCCCACCATACTTGGAGAATCAGAGACTTACGTAAAATTCTTGGCTCTCTCTCTCTCTATATGACCATTGCTAGAGCACTTAACCTTGTGAACCTTGGTTTTATATCTATGAAGCGGGGGAGTGATAAACCTACTGCATGAAACCACTATGAAGATTTTAGTAGGTAGTGACTTCAAACCCCTGGCCCTAGTCCTACACAGTGAATGCTCAATATACAGAAGGTACTCTTCTTTTTCCAAAAGGTCCTCAAAAAAAAGAAAATAAGGACCAGGGGAATGGTATATGTGCTGCTGAAGTGAGCACTGGACCAGGGGAATGAGAACTATTTGGCCCAAGGAAGAAATTTTTTTCCTCTACTAGCAGAAATACTATTAGGGTTCACACTATAGAGCTGGTTACTTTTGGTCCTCCCTTTAATTGAGGAAAGCGCCAGTAATTTAAGACCTTCAGAGGCTGGTAATTCTTAGAGTCCATAAAGCAATGATTCTTAGCTGGAATGATCCTGCTCCTCAGGTGACATTTGCAATATATTTAATATTTCGGATATTTTGGGCTACCATAACGTGGCAGGGAGTTAGGGTTCGGGGCTGCTACTGGCTTCTATAGTATCATACAGTACATAAGACAGGCCCATAACAAAGAATTATCTGGCCAAAAATATCAACAGAACTGCAGCTGAGAAACTACAGCAACTTGGCAGTTCTTCTCCTTACCAACTGAATGACCATGAGTCCTTTAAACTATCTAGGCCTTGGTCTCTTCAATCATAAAACAACAAAAAGAGGACAATAATGGTACCTACCTCATAAGGTTCTTCAGAAAATGAAATGACAGTGTCTGTAAAGTACTTAGTAGAGTTTAACACAAAGTGAGCATTTAATAAACATTTGCTAGCAACAGGAATTGTCTGAACACACTGAAAACATTTGGAAATGGTTAAAGACAATTAAGAAATTTAAATAGATTCACTCACTATTTGGGGAGTTTCTTTCAGAGGAGGAAGATAACAATAATAAAATTTTTTAAAAACCTCCTGGAACAACATGATTGCGATGCTTGGGCAAGGCTCAGAGTACACATTAGCATCTGGACTGCATACAGGGGAGAGGGCCAGATGCCAGATTCGTGTATCCTTCTTAGCTTTACCCACCCTTACAGTATCATTACAGGCCTTAATCTAAACAGTTGGTATGGGTTCTCTGTTGTCTTTCTCTTCTAAGAATGACTAATGTAAAGATGCTGTTCTATATCTTTTTTTTTCTGTTCTATATTTTACATAGGGTTTGTATGTGTTGATTTAGTAATATCTATCAAAATGCAAATACATATGCTCTTTGGATCAGCAACACTGATTCTAGAATTTAATCTTTTTTTTTTCTTGTCCTGGGGATCAAACTTGGGTCTTTGCGCTTATGTAGCAGGCGGCAAAACCACTGAGCTAAATCCCCGGCCCTAGAATTTAATCTTTTAATAAACCTGGTATCCACAAAATGGCTCTCTACAAGGACATCCATTACAGCATTATTTGGAGTGGCCAACTATATACAACCCTTAGTTTCTATATTTTTTAAAAGAACTGTTTAAACAAATTATGACAGCACTGAAATACTAGATATCTATAAAAATGAGAAAAATCTCATTTTTTACTTACATAGGATGGAAAGGTTCTTGAAGGATATAGAAAAACTGGATAACATCTCTTGCCTTTTGTGGAGAAAACCTAGTGGTTTAGGCAAGTGAAGAAGGGAGATTTTACATTGTACCTTTTGTATCCATTGAGCTACGTAAATGTGTTAGTCATAACATAAATGAAATATGGAATAAACTATATGTGCCACACATGAAAGAATTCAACAATGGAGTGTAAATAGAACCAGGAAGTGGGGTCCCTCGGCCATCTAGATGACTAGATGCCCAAGGTTGTGTCCCTTAGTGGGGCAAGTGTCCCAGATCCTGTCTGTGATGGGCCAAGAAGGGCCAGGAGAGCGTTTGGAGCTCTAGTGATAGCAATAAGGTTGCCCCATGAGAGAAGCCATACATCTCAAGTTGTGTCTTTGCTTCTGCATCCTCCCTAACCTACACCTGGCACAGTACATGCATCATCATCCTGCGCTGCTTGAGAAGTTTCTGGTTTGAAGGGAGATCATCCCAGGAATTAGAACCATTAGAACCATTAGATAGAAGATACAGATGTGGATTTCAGCTCAGCATAGGAGCAATATTCGCAGATCTGAATAAAGGGTGAAAAAGAGTGTCCCCTAGAAGTAGTACTGTAAGTGCCTCTGGACATGTCCAGCTAGGGGCTGAATGGTCACTCCACAGGGAAGCCACAGAGGAGAGTTGCGCATCCTGTGGCTCACAGAGCAGTGTCTAGTACTAACCATTACAGTCCCTCTGTATGCATGTGGAGACTGATCAGATGGGTACAGTTCCCTCTTTCTCTTGTATCAAGTGAGGAGCAAGTCAAAGTAGCCATCAGTAGCATTCTCAGAACCTGTCAGGTGTCAGTCGCTGATGACAAGCTATTAGCAATGTCCAGTCTTTGTACGTACTAGAAGCAGTTCTCTTGCGGATGGCACTGCATGAAATCACCATGAACCCTAGGCTTCAGGTTTATGGATAGTCCTTTGCTTTGTAAGAGTTCCATATTCTGTCAGCTAACTGCATTTATGTAACAAATATATAGTCTAAGAATAACTCCTCAAGACAGGTTTTTTTGTTACCTTTGCCTGGAACCAGGACGTGACCAGAAGAAAATGATGTTCTGGTGTGGCAACTCTGTTTCAGAATAGGACACACAGAGAAGGAAGGAATTCTGAGAAAGATCTGCCGCCCTCCTCATTATTTCATTCAACAAAAAGAAACAAAAGAGCGAACAAAGAACAAGGATAAAGGAAAGAAAGCTGTTTGGGGCTAAGCCAAATAAACTTAAATAGTTTAAGAAATAAATTGGTGGAGTAATTCGAATCATGGGCAGGTGCTATGAATGTAATTTAGTAAATGCTCGGGAACCTGCCAAGGAAGAGAAAAATGTGTTGCTTTTGAGATCATTTCCCAGCAGCTTCATAAAAGAAAACTGATTACAGGAATTTAATAAGTAAAACAGAGCCAGAAATATTGTAATCAAATGAGTTTTTAATTACATTTCAAGCAGAAAAAAAATTCCAATTTGTGCTCCTGGGATTAAAAAAAAATAAGTTTGAGAGAAATGCTTTTGTAGCAGGAAAATAACGTAAACACTAATTTTCATAGGAATTACAGTAGTCAGTTTAATTAAAAGGCTTGATCACAGTAAAGAGGAGCTGGTGCCAAACCACACTAAATAAAAACCATGGCAGGTGTTGCTATTTCACACTATTGTCTAGATTAAAAACACTGTGCTTTGAGCAGGAATTTGCCATCTGCATTTTTCTAATGAAAATAAACAGGATGGGGGGGGGGGTACTGGGGAATCAAACTCAGGACCTTGCACTTGTGAGGCAGGTGGCGGAACCACTGAGCTAAATCCCCAGCCCTAAACAGGATTTTTTGATCACTGTCTGAGTTATTATGTTGTCTTTTTTTGTTATCATATAAAATAACTGGTACATCTGATTTAAAATTAGATGTTTGCGCACAGTGTGATAAACATCACTGTTAGAGACAGTGGGAAAAACTGAGAATATCCTCCACTCACAGAGCACTGATGTAGAGACAGTTGCCACCTTAGCTGGAGTGGAGAGCTCACTATTCATTAATGAGCTTTTTCTGGACTGTCAACTCCACCCTAGTCTTTTAATTTACATCTAGTTAAATTTTACCGGTATTCCTGTACCTCCCTAGAGTGGAAGATATCCGAGAGGATAAATCGGGTTTACTAGCAGGTGGTTTGCAGTTGTGCACAGGGTGTGGGTGCATTCTGTCATTCTCAACATGAAAATTTATTCTTCCTGCTAGAAGAGTTGGCTATTGACCACTTTCTAACCACAGAACACGCCTGGACCAAGCTTTTTAGGGGTTGTGCTCAAATCACCGAGATTTAATTCTGTGTTCACTTTTTTTCCCCTTTGAGATGAATGGAACACAGCTGCAAGGTGTCTCCAGGGGATCAGGAGTATAATCCATGGCTACAGAACAAAAGAAACTAACTGACCAAAGTATATCAAGAACATCACCTTTCCTAAGGTTGACACTCCCAAGGCCCCATGCTCCTTTTATTCATCGCTTTATAGGAAAATATTTCAAACTACCTTATAGGGCTTAATGTAACAAGAGAGAGAAACTTTATCAGAATTGTAGGGAACTTGGACAAAGCAGACTGGTTTCTGGGGAAGAAAACTACTTTTCCCATGGGGCAGAAGACTGTGGCCTTTGAGACAGGAACAAGCACGTAGGAGTGAGTTAAGTCTCTTCCATGATAACTTCTAGTATTCAGCAGAGTCAGTATGCATCCAAAATGAGAGTAATTGGATTTCCTGAGAAAAGAGAAAATTAAATGGAACTCTGTGTTGGGAATGATGAAGATCGGAGTCAAGAAGGCAAATGAACTTAAGAAGGAGGTCAGGGGTCGGGGATGTGGCTCAGTGGCACCGAGTCTGCCTAGTGAGCGCAAGGTCCTGAGCTCAATCCCCAGTACCTCAAAAAAAAAAAAAGAAGAAGGAGTTCAGAATCCAAGGAAGTAAGACTTTGAAGTCATGAAGAGGAATTTAAAAGGTCCCCAGGGTATAAAATAGATTTGAGGTCAAGTTTTATCTACATCTCAAGGGATTCCAGACCTAAAGATTCCATTCAAAAAACAGTGTCAGAATTCATGAGCCTTCTATACATATCCAAGATAATGAGTGACAGAATTGATGACTAAAAGGGAGGGAGGGATGAAGAAGTGAGAAGGAAGCAACTACCTGGTGCCAGGCCCTACCCAAATCTGATGTCACCAGCAATCACATTCAAAGTGTCCTCAGAAGTTCATGCCTTCAGCATCTTCCTCACCATCACAAACTTTAAAACTTATGAATATCACACTAAAATCAGGAACAAGACAAGGATGCCCACTATCACCACCCCTGTTCAATATTGTTCTGGAAACATTAGCCATAGCAATTAGACAAGAGAAAGAAATAAAAGGAATAAAGATAGGAAAGGAAGAAGTGAAACTGTCATTATTTGCTGATGATATGATACTTTACATAGAAGACCAAAAAACTCAGTCAAAAGTCTTCTGGACCTAATTGACAGATTCAATAGAGTAGCTGGATACAAGGTCAACACTCAAAAAACAATAGCCTTCTTATATGCAAATAGCAGACCCATTAAGAGAGAAATTCAGGAAATAATTCCTTTTAAAATAGCATCTAAAAAAATGAAATATCTAGGAATCAACCTAACAAAGGAAGCAAAAGACCTCTACACTGAAAACTACAGCACTCTGAAGAAGGAGATTGAAGAGGATATAAGAAAATGGAAAGATATCTCTTGTTCCTGGGTAGGAAGAACCAATATAGTGAAAATGGCCATACTTCCAAAACTACTATATAGATTCAATGCAATGCCAATTGAAAGTCCAACAATATACTTCACAGAACTAGAGAAAACAATCCAAAAATTCATTTGGAAACAGAAGAAACCTAGAATAGCAAAAGCAACAGAGACATGGCTGGGGACATCACAATCCCCAACTTGAAACTATACTACAAAACTACTGTGATAAAAACAGCATGGTACTGGCAAAGAAACAGACCCGAAGATCAGTGGAATAGAGTAGAAGATGCAAAAACAACTGCAGACATACTCAGTCACCTCATCTTTGACAAAGGAACCAACCACCCTCATTGGAGGAAAGATAGCCTATTTAATAAATGGTGTTGGAAAAACTGGATTTCAACCTGTCAGAGATTAAAACTAGACCCATACCTATCACTGCACACTAAACTAAGATTGAAGTGGATTAAAGATCTAAATATTAAGTCAGAAACATTAAACTTGCTGGAAGATAAGTTAGGTAGAACTCTTGACGACATTGGCATAGGAAAAGACTTTATGAACAAATCTTCAGTAGCACGGGAGCTAGCACAAAGAATCAACAACTGGGATCTCATCATATTAAAAAGCTCCTGCACTGCAAGAGAAACTACCAACAGAGCTAAGAGACAACCTACAATATGGGAAGAAATATTTAGCAGCTGTAGCTCAGAGAAAGGTCTACTATCAAGAATATATAAAGAACTGAAAAAAATCAGACCTCCCAAATTCAAAGACCCAATTCAAAAATGGGCATCTGAAATGAACAGACATTTCTCAGACAAAGAAGTAAAAACAGCAAATAAATATATGAAAAAATGTTCAACATCACTGATCATTCGAGAGATGCAGATGAAAACAACACTGAGATTTCACCTCACCCCACAAAGAATGGCTGCTATCAAGAAATCAAACAATAACAAATGCTGGTGGGGGTGTGGAGAGAAAGGAACCCTTCTCCATTGTTGGTGGGAATGCAAACTGATGCAACCACTGTGGAAATCAGTATGGAGATACCTCAAAGAACTAGGACTACAGGTCCCATTTGACCCAGCTATTCCCCTACTGGGAATCTTCCCAAAGAATTAAAAGAATCATACCACAGCAATATATGTGCACCTATGTTTATAGCGGCACAGTTTGTAATAGCTAAAGCTTGGAAACAGCCCAAGTGCCCATTGACTGGAAACTGGATAAAGAAGATGTGTTGTTTTTTTTTAAATGGAGTACTACTCAGCCATAAAGAATGAGAAACTAGAGACATTTATAGCTAAATGTATGCATATTGAGGCCATACTCTTAAGTGAAATAAATAGGACACACATGTGTAAATACCAAATAGTTTCTCTAGTGTGAGAAATTGAAAGTGTAAATAAGAATGAAAATAATTAAAATGAATAATTGATAATTTGAAATAAGAAAAGCTCCAAGGGTTTGGGGATGGTGGAAGGGAAAGGGGAAAGGGAAGAAGGGAAAGAAAAAATTATGAGAAAAAAAAACATGGAATCAAACTCTGTGTAAATAGGGAAGGGTGGAGGGGGTGAAGGGTGCACAGGTAATGGAAGAAAAAATAAAAACTAAGATGCATCATGTTCTGGTACAAACACCCAATGATAAATGTAAATGTATTTTATACCTAAAATGTACCAATAAATATATATATTTTTAAAAACCCCCAAAAAACAAAAAACTTATGAATAACAAACTTATTAGCCAGTTTTTCGTTTTTGTTTTTTAGCCAGTTTGAACTGATTACTAACAAAGGTCAAAGTGACACAATTTCAAGACATGTACCTTATTTTTTTCTTCTTGACTTGTAAAGAACTATCTTTCTATGTTACATCCTCAACAGCTTTCTCCATAAACTCATTCTATATGGCAGGCTCCTGCCCTCTCCTTGATTTTTACTTGAGAAAAACATGTAAAACATGGCTTTAAAAACAAAAGATAAGGGCTGGAGATTTAGCTCAGTGGTTCTGCTGCCTGCCTCACAAGCACAAGGACCCGAGTTCAATCCCCAGTCCCAAAACAAAACAAAACAAAACAAAAGATAAGATTACAAAAGGAACCTTTAACTTCCTGTACGGATTATCTTTCTTCTTCAGTAGACTACAGATCATTTGTGATCTTAACAGGTAAGAGATATGTTTCATCATCAATAAAATGCAGTCATTGTGAGGAATACCTAAGATGAACCACATCAAGCAGCTGGCAATGTACCTAACACCCAGTAGGTCTTCATAAACAGAAGCTTCATCTTGTCCATGGGGATTGCCAGGATTTTGTACTTCTCTGAGATGCTGGAGATGGACAGTAGGTACAAGAAGTACAGATGCTTAAAAATCCACAGTTTCTCATTAGATTCTGCCCATTTGGAAATTGCTATTGTACCAATACCACCATGTGAATATACTTTAGGTGTTTAGAAAACATAAAAGGAATCTCAAGGCAAAACCGAAATACTAGTAGTGATTATCTCCTGAGTTATAAGATTACACTTATTGCTCTTTCCTACTTCTTTTAAACGTAGTTTCTGTATTTTCTAAAATTAATGCATTATTTAAGAAATATATAAAATAACTTTTTTGAGTCGCACGAAACATGCCGAATCAGCCTGCTGCAGACAGGCAGGTCTGTGCATGCCCTCCGAGGTCCCAAGTCACGTGGAAGACACCAAATCACCCCGCTGCAGATAGGCAGCCACCTGGTTCCACACTACAAAGATGCAGAGGACACCAGACCACCAGACCAAGGTACTGAGTCCCACTGCTCCTGGCCCAGAGGTAGGGGCTTCAGAGCCACCGTCCCACTGCTCCTGCTCCAGAGGAAGGGGCTTCCTGGTCACCATCCCTCCCGCTGCTCCCAGCCTAGAGGAAAGGGCTTTTGGACCACCTTCTGTCCCACTGCTCCTGGTCCAGAGGAAGGGGTTTCCCAGCCACCATCCCTCCGGCTGCTCCCAGCCCACAGGAAAGGGCTTTTGGGTCACCATCCCTACCGCTGCTCCTGGCCCCTGTCCCACTTCACCCAGCTCAGAGGAGTTAATCTGTGTAGGCGCTAACAGCCCGCCGCCCCAGTCAAAATGAGAAAACACATAAATAAGTCTCAAAACCAGACTTCCAGATCACCTACAGCAACTCCAAAGGGAAATGAGATGGAACACTCTGATATTCAACCACCTGGACACACTGAACTGGCAACCAAAGGGGATCTGAAAAAAAGGAAATCAGAAATAATTTCTCAGATAACAGGAGAAATTGTGCCCCTAGTGCAAGATATGATTAATAAATCTAGAGAGGAGCTGAGGAACATGATGGAATCCTAACATAAGAAACAAATGGAATCCATAAAACAGATGCAAATAGATTTCCAGGACATGAAAAATGCCATTGAAAGTCTACACAGCAGAATGAGCCAATGTGAGGACAGAATTTCAGATATAGAAGATAAGATTGCAATTAGTGACCAGGAAAAGAAAAATTGCTTCAAAATTATAAGGGAACATGAGAAATCAATCCAGCAGCTGCTAGATGATGCAAAGAAGAATAACATAAGACTGATTAGGCTCAATGAAGAAAGAGGAGAGAGTGGATATGACATAAGAAATCTCTTCACAGAAATAATGGCAGAAAACTTCCCAAGCAGGGGAAAAGACCTTGATATACAGATAAGTGAGGCATATAGGACTCCAAATAGCCTTGATCAAAAAAAATCTACACATAGGCATATAATTGTTAAGATTCCAGAAACACAACAGAAGAACAAAGTTCTCCAAGCAGTCAGAGAAAAGAAACAAATCACATACAAAGGAAAGCCCATCAGAATCACAGCAGACTTCCCAACACAAACCATCAAGGCAAGAAGAGCTTGGAGTGACATATTCCAAGCCCTAAAAGAAAACAGCCTCCAACCCAGATTGATGGACCCTGCAAAACTATCTTTCAGAATTGATGGAGAAATAAGATACTTTCATGACAAAGAACACCTTAGGAACTTTGTGAATACCAAACCAGCACTCCAAAGAATTTTACACAATATCCTAGGAACAGACATTGAGAATCACAACCCCAGGAAGCAAAGCAGAATGAACCCATCTGGCATGACAAGAAATTAAATGTAAAGGGGGAGAACCCAACAAAAAGAAAAAGTCATGGCAATGACAAGTCAGTACGTTTCATTTATAACCATCAATGGTAATGGTCTCAATTCACCAATCGAAAGAAAGAGACTGGCAGAA
Organism: Heterocephalus glaber; assembly: GCF_053883595.1. NCBI lineage: Eukaryota > Metazoa > Chordata > Mammalia > Rodentia > Bathyergidae > Heterocephalus > Heterocephalus glaber. Next base: position 56,862,260 of record NW_028258143.1, on the reverse strand, counting down.
TGGGTCAAGAAGCAAAATCCAACAATATGCTGCATACAAGAAACACACTTAATTCAAAAGGAAACTAATAGACTGAAAGTTAAAGAGTGGAAAACAATACTCCATGTGACAGGAACCCGAAAAAAAGCAGGAGTAGCTATCCTCTTTGCAGATCAAGTAGATTTCAAACCAACACTGATTAAGAGAAACGAAGAAGGACACTACATCCTTGTAAAGGGAACAATCCAAGAGGAAGAGATGACAATCATAAATATCTATGCACCAAACACTAGTGCACCCAACTATATAAAACAAATACTAACGGACATGAAAAGTCATATATGCACTAATACAATTGTAGTGGGGGACCTCAACACCCCACTGTCACAAATAGATAGATCAACTAGACTAAAAATAAGTAATGAAATACTAGAACTCAATCGAACTCTTGAACAAATGAACTTAACAGATGTTTACAGAGTCTTCCACCCCACAAAATCAGAATACACATTCTTCTCAGCTGCACATGGGTCATTCTCCAAAATAGACCACATACTCACACATAGAACATGTTTAAGTAAGTGCAAAGGAATTGAAGTTATCCCCTGTATATTATCAGACCATAGTGCAATGAAATTGGAGATCCATAGCAAAAGAAACTCAAAAAATTTCATAAGCACATGGAAATTGAACAACACACTTCTGAATAACCAATGGGTCACAGAGGAAATTAAAGAAGAAATCAGACAGTTCCTTCAATTAAATGACAATGACAATACAACAAATCGGAATCTATGGGAAACAATGAAAGCAGTCTTACAAGAGAAATTCATAGCAGTGAATACTCATATTAGGAAAACAGAAGGAGCCCAATTAAACAACCTGATGCTGAACCTCAAGCTTCTAGAAAAAGAAGAGCAGGACAACCCCAAAGCTCATACAAGGGAGGAAATTATAAAGATCAGAGGAGAATCAATGCAATGGAGACTAAGAGAATGATACAAAAAATCAATGAAGCCAAGAGTTGGTTCTTCCAAAGAACCAACAAAATTGACAAAACTTTAGCCAACCTTGTCAGAAAAAGGAAGGAAAAGGCCCAAATCCAAGCAATTAGGAATGAAAAGGGTTAAATTACAACAGACCCAGCAGAAATCCAGAGGATCTTCAATACCTACTTCCAGAACCTATACGCCAATAAGATGGACAACACAGAAGAAATGGACAGATTCCTAGATACATATGAATTACCAAATTTGAATGAAGAAGACCTAAAAATTCTGAACAACCCAATATCAACCAATGAAATTGAAAATGTAATTAAAAACTTATCAACTAAGAAAAGCCTGGGCCCTGATGGCTTCACTGCTGAATTCTACAAGACATTTAGAGAGGAACTGCTGCCACTACTGTTTAAACTCTTCCATGAAATTGAAAGGGAAGCAATACTCCCAAATTCATTCCTGGAAGCAAGCATCACCTTGATCCCCAAAGCAGAGAAAGACCCAACTGAAAAAGAGAACTATAGGCCAATCTCACTAATGAACATAGATGCAAAAATCCTTAATAAGATACTGGCAAACAGAATGCAAAAGATCATCAAGAAGATCATACACCCTGATCAAGTGGGATTCATCCCAGGGATGCAGGGATGGTTCAATATACGAAAATCAATCAATGTAATACACTATGTCCATAGAGCCAAGGACAAAAACTGTATGATTCTCTCCATAGATGCAGAAAAAGCACTTGACAAAAATCCAACATGCATTTATGATAAAAACCCTACAAACAATTGGAATAGATGGTCTCTACCTCAAACTGATAGAAGCCATCTATGAAAAACCAATAGCCAATATCATACTAAATGGTCAAAAACTGAAATCTCTCACACTAAAATCAGGAACAAGACAAGGATGTCCACTATCACCACCCTTGTTCAATATAGTTCTGGAAACATTAGCCATGGCAATTAGACAAGAGAAAGAAATAAAAGGAATAAAGATAGGAAATGAAGAAGTCAAATTGTCATTATTTGCAGATGACATGATACTCTATATAGAAGACCCCAAGAACTCCACCAAAAGTCTTCTAGACTTAATAACCAAATTCAGTCAAGTAGCTGGTTACAAGGTCAACACACAAAAATCAATAGCTTTCCTCTACACCGATGACAGACTCACTGAGAGAGAAATAGGGAAAATAATTCCTTTCACAATAGCAGCCAAAAAACTGAAATACCTAGGAATCAACCTAATGAAAGAAATCAAAGACCTCTTCTCTGAAAACTATGGCACTCTGAAAAGAGAGATTGAAGATGATATCAGAAAATGGACAGACATCCCCTGCTCCTGGGTAGGAAGGATTAATATAGTGAAAATGGCCATACTTCCAAAACTGCTATATAGATTTAATGCAATTCCAATTGAGATCCCAGGAGCATACTTCACGAACCTTGAGAAAACAATCCAAAAATTCATTTGGAGCAAGAAGAGTCCCAGAATAGCAAAAGCAATTCTAGGTAACAGAGACATGGCAGGGGGTATCACAATCCCCAACCTGCACCTATACTACAAAGCTACTGTGATAAAAACAGCATGGTACTGGCAAAGAAACAGACTTGAGGACCAATGGAACAGATTAGAAAATGCAGAAACAACGCCGGACACACTCAGTCATCTCATCTTCAATAATGGACCGAAACACCCTCACTGGAGGAAAGATAGCCTCTTTAATAAATAGTGCTGGAAAAATTGGGCTTCAACTTGCCAAAGATTAAAACTAGACCCATATCTCTCACCATGCACTAAACTAAAATCAAAATGGATTAAAGATCTAAATATTAAAATAGAAACTCTAAACCAGTTGGAACAGAGGTTAGGTAGAACCCTTGAAGATATCGGTGTAGGAAAAGATTTTATGAACAAAACCTCAGTTGCCTGTGAACTAGCACAAACAATCAACAAGTGGGATCTCTTCTTATTAAAAGGCTTCTGCACAGCAAGAGAAACCACCAGCAGTGTGAAGAGACAACCCACAATGTGGGAAAAAACCTTCACCTGCTCTTCCTCAGACAAAGGTCTACTATCTCGAATCTATAAAGAACTTCAAAAGATCAGACCTCCCAAATTTAAAGACCCAATCCAAAAATGGGCATCTGAAATGAACAGACATTTCTCAAAGAAGTAGAAATAGCAAATAAATACATGAAAAAATGTTCAACATCACTGATCATTCAAGAGATGCAAATGAAAACAATGCTGAGATTCCACTTCACTCCAGAAAGAATGGCTGCTATCATGAAATCAACCAATAACAAATGCTGGCAGGGCTGTGGGGAAAGAGGAACCCTGCTCCACCGCTGCTGGGAGTGTAGACTGGTGCAAGCATTGTGGAAATCAGTATGGAGATACCTCAAAGAACTAGGACTGGAAGTCCCATTTGACCCCACTATTCCACTGCTGGGGATCTTCCCCAAAGAATTAAAAGAATCATACCACAGTGATATATGTGTGCCCGTGTTCATAGCAGCACAGTTTGTAATAGCTAAAACTTGGAAACAGCCCAAATGCCCATCAACTGGAGACTGGATAAAGAAAATGTGGTTTTTTAATAAAATGGAGTACTACTCAGCCATCAGAAATGAGAAATTAGAGACATTTATAGCTAAGTGGATGCACTTTGAGGTGATATTCTTAAGTGAAATAAATAGGACACACATGTATAAATACTGAATAGTTTCTCTGGTGTGAGAAACTGAAAGTGTAAATAAGGACTAAATGTATAATAGGTAATGTGAAATAGGAAGAAAAAGGGCAAAGGGGAAGGAAGTGGGAGGGCTAGGGGAAAGGATAGAAGAGAATGGGATTAACATGAGAAAATGGAGAAATAGGAACAAAATCTTTGTAAATAGGGAGGAATGGAGGGGTTGAAGGGAGGGCTGGGCAAGGGTGAAAAATAAGAACCAAGAAAGATTATGTAAAGGTGCAAATTTCCAATGATGAATGTCATTATATTGTATACCTAAAATGTACCAATGATTAGAATGAACAATCGATAATGCAAAATAGGAAGAAAAGGTCCAAAGGGGTAGGGGTAGTGGGAGGGGTGGGGGAAAGGAAAGAAGGGAAAGGAAGAATGATGAGAAATGGAAAAAATGGAAATAAAGTCTTTGTAAATAGGGAAGGGTGGAGGGCGTGAAGGGAGGGCCAGGAATGGGGAAAAAATAAGAACCAAGATGCATTATGTAAAGGTACAATTCCCAGTGAGAAATATAATTGTTTTGTATACCTACAATGTACCAATAAAAAAATTTAATTAAAAAATATAATAAAATAAAGTAACTTTTTAAAAATCCTCATGCTTTCAAAGGATAATGATCATGTTAAAAGATTAAATGTCATCCAAATCTTGTTTCCTCTTTTATTGGACTACTCAAAAAATTAAAAGACGCTTAAGCCCTTTCTTGTATGTGTTTTACACTTGATCTTAGCCAAAAGACCCGAGAAGCAATTTTCTTGTACATATTTTAACATGGGTGGCTTTACTTATATTTATTACTCATACTTACAAGATGCTTAATAGTTGTGCTCATCATATTTTACTGGCCAAATATATTTGAAGCTTCTCAGAATGAAAAGTAAAAGATTTAAAAGAAAGAAAAATAATTCTACAAGCTTTTAAATTCAATTTTTACCTTTAAAAAAAAAGAGTGAAGCAGAGAATTATGAAATTTCCCTGTTGGACAAACACTGTGCCCTCGGGCTTGTAAGACATTTATCTCTTTTTGTTTAACTTGAGCTTCCCGAATTCATTCTAGCAGACGCTTCAGAGGCAACATCCTCAGGCGCACCACCGGGCCCTGCAGACCACAAGGAAGCATGCGCATTAAATTCAATCCGCATTAAATTCAATCGCCCTGTCTTACTGAAAGAGGCGCTCAGGTTTTGTGAGGCCAGAAACTTAAACCATCCAGGAGTAGACAGATTATTGTTTTTAAAAGTAACACAAAGTTACATACAAAATAAAATAGTTAGAAGGGCCTGGTGCAGGTGAGGACTCTGAGGCCTGAGCATGCGCCCAACGGTCTGCCTGCCCCGGACACCCCCACCCCCCAGTGTGGCCCTTTCCCTCACCTCACTCATGGCCCTATCAGTCTCCTCCACATTCCTTTCTCTTTCTGTCACATCTGTTTCCGTATATGTTTCTGTATTGACCTGTATATTGACCCTGGCTCCGGGATCTTTTAGCCTAAGAATGAGCCTCTCCTCTTGCTTCCTGCCATTTTAACCTAGCCTTTCTTCTTCAGGGACCACCACCCAGGGGCACCAGTGGCAGAGCGATTGTACATTTGTCTTTGCAAAACTTAAATTCACAGCGTATTGAGACCTGGGCCCTCTCTGACAGTGAAGATACAAACATTAGTAGACAAGTGTGAGCTGAATATTTTTCTTCTGTCTTGCTTGATATGATTGTAAAATAGGCTGCACGTCTAGGAGGCTGGCTCCCCCCAGAGCTGTACACAGCCATCCTGCTTACTTTTGCCTTCATTGCACAGGTTCTATTACTACAACACAATGGTGTTAAATGCACATTTACTACTTGTGAATAGCTCATGTTTACCAAAATAATTTTCATTTCTTATAGCCATTCTCATTCTTCTTACAAACTGAAGGTGGAAATCCTATGTATCAGTGACTCAGGTTCCTCTCCCCCTACCTGTTTTTCTGTTTTGTTTCAGGCATTGGTGAAGGTCAATGTGAAACTGAAGCCTATGCTAGATTCAGTGGCTGCAAACCGAAGTAAGTGGGAAGAGTTGCATCAGAAAAGACTGCTGGTCTCAGCCGCCGCTCCATCCTCAGCTAGCCTCATGGTGGCTGAAGTGGATGGAAACTAAACCTCTGTCTTCTCAGAGCTGCTGCAGAATGACTTCGGCCTGAAGGACCAGCTCCAACCCAGCCATGTCATCCTTTTGCTGTCATAGCTCAGACAGCCCTAAAGTCTCAGAATGTGGATGCCCTGAGAAGTGTGCCTGGGCTTCCAGCATGGAGTGGTCAGCAGCTGAGAGCTGGGCAGAAGCACAAAGGAGACGGAGCAGGGCACTTGGACCCTCAGCTGACCCTGATGATTGCACATGGGCTGAGACAAAGGCTTTCAGTAGAGGACAGTCAGGTCTGCCCAGTTTGAGTTGAGGGAAAATAGAACAGTGAAACCATCCTTATTGCTGCTTCATTTGGTATGTGCTCTTCAATTTGTTACAACCCAAACACAGCCTGATTCTGTAACCTTTCCTGGAGTGCTCTTTTGCTCCAGACTCTCCCAGAAATCCAGCTTTGTATTCCATAGAGGTATTTTAGTTTCAGTCCTACAGCTTCTTTTTTTTTTCTTTTAAAGATGAAGAAGATGTTTTTTGGGGGAGGAAAGAAAGGATGGACAAGAAAGAGGATAGATAGCTACCATGTGGTGGTATGGGGCATCAGAGCCGGGTACCTCACCCACAGCTTCTTGATATCAGATCAGAGCCTCCATAATTGCCTACCTAAAAGATAAAAGCTATACTATCCTTATAGATACCACCAATCCTAATGCCTCCCAGAAGTACAATGCAGCAGATGTGTTTGTCTGACTAATGTTTACATAAGATTTGTAACCTACAGTGAGATCATGGTCCTATTTTTCAGTTTTAAAATTCAACCTTCACTGTAGACCAAGCCTTCTCCCAGGAGAAATGGATTAATAGTCTTTAATTAAAGCAAAGAGGAAAGGAAAGCTATAGCCAGATTTATCCCAAGTGATCTAAGAACATCTAGGAACTATTTCCAACAATGAGAGGCATTTCACAGGACACACAACGGAGCATTGGAAACTGAACACTGACTAGCTTGAGTTCTACCAATGATGAGTTCTGGTATAAAATTTACTACCACTAACCAACTTAAAGCCAAATGCAGGAACCCTCAATTTTACATTGTGTAAGAAAGAATGCTTGAAAGATTAAGAAATAACAGTCTGAGCAGAAAGCTCTATATAGGAAGTCAGGCTTATAATAAATAAGAATAAACTCTATTGAATAGATGCAGTGACTAGAGTGCCTCTCACTTTACCTGAGAGGATCGGTATGTGTTATCCAAAGAATACTAGGCTAAAAGTGAGACTTTTACCATACCTTTGTCACTATTGATTGGATGACAGGGAATGAATCATTAAACTTTTCTGCATTTGTTTCCTTATTTGTCAAATGAGTTTTCAATGATTTTCAAACATGTGTTAATTTTAGAACTCTTTGTTGAAATAAATCCTTCAGTAAATCTCCGTGATATTAGACATCTAACAGCTGAAGCCCTCTGCTTGAAGCAGAGCTTGTAGATCTAGAGTCCCTATACATCTTCATCTCTGGTTACTTATCTGGTGGTCCACAAAGGGACTCTGAGGACTTTGAAAATCTTTGGACTAAATGAAACCTGAGATTTATTCAAGCTCTGAAAAATCTAAAATTTGCAAAACATTTTAGTTCTTATATTCACTGATCAGTATTAGTTATTAATGTTACCAATCAAATCTTAAAGAAATAGGGGCCAGGTTCCACAAGGACATTGTTTTCCTGGCACTTAGGAATCACTTGGGAAATGTTTGAAAAAGAAATTAGTAAAGGGGCTGGGGATTTAGCTCAGTGGCACCCCACCTTCCTTGAAAGTGCAAGGTCCTGAGTTCGATCCCCGGTCCAAAAAAAAAAAAAAGAAAAGAAATTAGTAAAATTTAAAGTATGAAAATGGAAGTTAGGGAAGGAAGTAATCATAGAGAAGAAGTAAGTTTTGTTATGGCAAGAAACAAAGTAAATTACAAATCAGACAAAGAGATGGAATAATGGAAGAAGGAGAATAATGGAATAAGGAAAGATAGGAACTGAGGCAGGTGCTAAAGGGGACTGCCATAGGGAAGGTGAAAGTCAATCCAAACAAAGAATGGCACTTCCAACCAAAGGAATGAAGGTGTAGAATCTTCTCCTCAATTGCTTAAGACAAAGACAACTGAGCAGGAAGGGGTTCTACAAAAAAGAGAAGGAAGGAATGGGAGCCCTAAAAAATAATGTTCCTAGCCACCCTTTGCAGATGTCTCTGCAGGGAAGACTGGAGAAACTAGAGGAGAAAATGAGCGCAGGAAAAATTGCCCCTGCAGAGCAGGTAAAAGGAGGTTGTTCAGATTTATGGATTTTACTAAGCCAGTTTTCTGAATCACTCCGCTATAAAGGAAAATAGCTTCTGCAGGGCTGTCTCTCTTCCTTCAGGTGAGGAACAAAGGATGGGTGGAGTTAGGAGCAGACTGGTCTGTGAGCTCATCATGTGTCTGCAGCTGTGAGGCACTGCAGGTGTTTCTGGTACTGTGCCACATCATGTTTATATCACAAATGGGAATTGAAAATCAGTCCATGTCGAGGCAGAGATGAGCTTACATCTGTTAACCTCCCCAACAATAAATAAATAAATAGCCAAGACAAATGGAGGCTGCTCCATCTACTGCAAAATTTTAAAGCCCGTGCTTTATGATAAAACTGGACCTTGGGTCTGCGCGAGACGTCAGGCAGCTACAAGCACAGTAGCTACCCTGAACGTGGATGCTGCATATTGCTAAGGGGAACATAATTTATAGCACAAACCCTACAGCTTCCACTAAGGTTGAGTTTTCCTCTCATTTTCTTGCCTTTTTATTGGCTTCACTGCACGGTTGCCAATAGCAACATCCACTGGTAGCAAGGGGAGTTCAACACCATTGCAATCTGCCATACAGTGGAGCCCTGACAATGTCAACCATCAATCAAGTAGCTGTTTGTAATTGCCTCCATCTATTTCTCCTGTCTCGAGATATCCTTCCTATTGTGGGTCAAGATTCAGAAACTGCTGACTAATGCCATGATCTGTTCCTCCGTCACCATGAAGCAGTGAAAGTGAGGGTAGCAGCCTTCCTACTACCAACAGCCCTGGAGGTTGGAGGTTGAACTTCTGAAGGTTTGAGGTATTTTTAATCCCTTTATAAAATAATTTATAATTTCCAAGAACATGAGGTTATGTGTGGTTTGCCATATATTTTGCTTTTCCAAAATAAAGAAAGAGAAAATCACTCAGTCCTTATTATTAGTGTTAATTTCCTATTGAAGGAAGGCATTTGAAATGTGAGCCTTCTTGTAAAACCTCAAACTGACCAAATTAAGGATGCTTCCTGGGGAGCTCTTGACATTAAGAGTTGAAATGATAGGGCCGGGATTTAGCTCAGTGGTTTTGCTGCCTGCTACGCAAGTGCAAAGACCCGAGTTCAATCCCCGGTACCAGAAAAAGAAAAAAAAAAGAGTTGAAAAGACCTTATCCTACTTTTTCTATGAGATGTATTTTTTTCAGACAGGACATTTATTCATATTAGTCTATATTGCAAATAACACACGTTCGGCCTACAATACAGTCTATTCTGGCAGGTAAGAACAGGTTGGCATTCTGCAAAGGGCACCATGCAGCGTACAGTAGACTGCAACTCCATCTTGCCTGGCCACTGGCTGGCCCTGTAATCCTGGGATTCTCCAGGTCTCAGGTTTTCCATCTATTAAATAAAAGCACTGACATTTATTCCATTTCCACAACAAAGGACAAAGTTGTGTTTTGCTTTTTAAATTTTTTCTAAAGCATTTTATTTTTTTCTCCTCAAATAAAATACTACCAAACCTAAAGAGCTCATCTTCTCACTAAAGATAAAGAATTACAGGTGTGCAGTACATATAAAAACAATATATATATATTTTTTTTCTTTAAATGTATCATATGGTCATTGATACATTTTGAAAATATATATTCTTTAATTTCACCCAGAACAATTTTAGATTATCTCATTTGTAGGTATCCCATTAATGATAGTCATTGATTTAGAAGTAAATTTATAAGATGAGTCAAAAAAGTTAACATTGTATGTGCATTTTCTCTGTTTCTAAAATCTGAGATGCCTAGGCACTTCCAGGTATTTTATATTTGCAGACATACTGGACTGAAAATAATCTTTACACGCTTTGTATTAGAGGAATGATAATATATCAATTCTCCTGGAATTTGGTTGCTTTTTCTGTGTATTAAATTTTATCATACTTTATTCATTTTCCTTAAGTCATTAAACAATCTGCTCAATTTACTCTGCAGTACAATTATTTTTAAATCTATTTCTAAAACAAAAAATAAAATAAAAAAAATAAAATCCATTTTTCCTGATAACTTTTATAAATTGCAGAAAGACAAAAAACAGTATCATCGGGCCGGGGATTTAGCTCAGTGGTTTCGCCACCTGCTGCACAAGCGCAAGGACCCGAGTTCGATCCCCGGTACCAAAAAAAAAAAAACCAAACAAAAACAGTATCATCTCCAGTAACAGCGTGAAACAATTTCCTTCAAGTGAGACAAAAATCTAAACATATTTGAGAAAGAGTTAAATATAAAGAAAGATGCTTTGGCTGGGGAAAAAAAGGCAAAAAGGATTCATTAAAGCAATGGAAACAAACCTAATTTGGGACCTTAAAAACTATGGCATTGTCCCTGTAGTGAAGTTTTATTGTTTGTCTCAGAATAACAGTCTCTGAAATTGTTATTCTGCCATGTGCTGTAAAGAACTCCCTAAATTCAAATGTACCAGGAATTTAAAGGTTAAATCTGGCTGCAAGGCCAAAACTTCGTAAGTTTCCTAAGTGAACAATAATAAAATAAAACACACAGATAGTGGAAATAAAATGAGGTATAATCTAGAGAATTTCGTGATGAGCATTTTGATTTAGCAATGCCGAATGTTGTCCATATCACTATCTTTCCCTTAGCTAATCATTTTGGGTTGTGCATTTACTTTAACTTTGAATATTCTTGCAGATTTGCTATATCTCTCAGCAGTACTAAAGATAAGTCATTCATCTGTGTAGCATATCTACACCAATGTCACTGAATATATACACTGGTACAGAAATATATTTATTAAGTAAATGAAATTTTTGCTGTGAAAAGTATGTTCTTTAAGACCATCATTTCTCTTTGTGCTCACTTTCTATGTACATATGTTTGTGTTAAAATCTTAATTTCTCTTTTTCTTTAGATTTAGATTAAATCATATTTAGATGAATTAAAAACAAGCATATAGTGTGGAAATAGGAAGCTAGGTTTTGTTGAGCCTCATTCCCTTGTGGGGGATATTGCTTTTACCATTTTATTTTGATGTACAATCATCTAAAAAGGATCCCCTACTGACTTGCTTCCTAATTATTATTGTTTTACACTAAACAAGGGAAATATGTCTTTAGTTGAGTTGTTTGAAGCCATTCCCTTTGTATTTCCCGGGCTGATGTTTCATTGTAAGAATATTACATTTTAGGCTGCTTGGCCATTTCACAAGCAACTAATCCATGATTTTGAAATAGACTGCTTTAAGAGACCTAAATATCTTTGTTTTTAATAAAATGCTTAATGTTTAATGAAAGCTCTGGAATAATCTTTATTTCTTTTGAGACAGCTGAAAGAAGGAAGTATGCCTCCAAGTACCTACAATTGAAATTCTGATCATGAACTTAGTCTTGATCTGTGAGGTTTGCCTCTCCGAGAGGGGCACTGGGACAACACTTTTAAAATGACAAAAGGTTCTTTGAATTACTTAAGTGTTTCTGGAGGTAGGAGACTCTGCAGCTAAAAGCTGGGTCCCTGTGTCCGTTACACATTGCTCAAATTTGCATGGGCAATTACACAGGGGGATTGCATCAATGCAGGGCTGGGAGCCACACCACGCTATACAATTACACAATGGCTTCGGTGCTTAAACTTTAAAATTCTTACACCATTGTGCCTGTTCTATTAGAACAAACTGCAGCAAATGATCCAAAGCCAATTCAAACGACTGGAGAGGAGGTGCCCAGGGAGAGAGGGAAGGGGTGCAGTGTGGCCCACTACTGGCCAGTGTAAGCAATCACTAGTGTTGGCAGTGGGAACTGCTGTCATTTTTGACTTTACAGTCTGCAGTTTTAAAGTGGGGTCAACAATAAGAACCCCCTAATTCACAGAAGGGCTGTGAGGGTTAATGAGGCAAGTTAGGCAAAGCAGGCCTGGTACTGAACTGCCTGCATAAACACAGAGCTTAGATTAGCTCTTTGCTTGGATGAATGGCTGGTTGTTTTAAAATGCCAGTATCCACAGTGTTGCCTTCTCTGCTAGTCCCTTTTACAAACCATAATGCTATTATGCTCTCCTTGATAGGTCAATTTAGACAATGACACTGTAAACCTCAAAATACAAGCTGGTTTTTTGTTTGTGGGTTTGTTTTCTTCCAGGTACTGAGGATCAAACTCAGGACTCTGCACTTGCCAGGCAGGTGCAGCACCACTGAGCTACATCCCGGGCCCCCTACAAGCTGGTTTGATACAGGGCACCAAGTAATCCAAAAATGGTGTTCAAATAAGCAAAAATAATCCAAACAAGGAAAATTATTGTAACTCCCAACCTTCTAGATATCCAAAACACAAGTTCGTGTTCTCTAAAATTGAGGAATGAATTCTAAAAACAACAAAGGATGAGTAGGAAACATTTATTGAGAAAAGGATAGCTTCTGTCTAAGAGAAACAGGAGGAGGACCTGAAAGTGGGTTGCTTGCCCACCTCACTCTTCAAAGGTATTTTATAGAGCAAAGCCATGAGGTGAGGCAAATACAAAATGAGACAAAACTATAAGATCCAATGGAAAATTACAAGGTGGGCATGAGGTGGGACAAAACCATGATCAACCAATAAGATTACAAGTACAGTCACCCAGGTAACATTGATTAAACAGGGATCAAATGGGAAAATAAGTCACGTACGAGGAATTTCCAGAAGGGAAATGGGCTAGGGAGATTGATGCCTATTTAGAATATCAATCACTGCTATTTATCCCCAGGGGAAGTAAGTGGTTGCAGTATTTTTTTTTCTCTTTTTATAATGCTAACCAGTGAATGTGTTTCAAATGTCTTTCGTATGGACTCCTCCAGCCCTATCTAATTGCCTACAAGATATCTCATTAATTTACCTATCTACAATAAGTTGATCAAAAGCAAAATATATTCAGAAAGGGAATTTAATTAAAATATTAATAAAGGTGGAACCTCAGTGAACGGAGAGTTCCTAATGAGGCAAAATGTCTCATCATCTAAGTATAAATATTCCCGAGTACACAGTCTTTCCAAAAGTCTTAAAAGATTAAACTGATGCTCTTAAAAGCCAGTCAACTACATTACCAATTTAGCACTTTTCTTTCCTAAGTATAATGAGTGATGGGATTGGGGGTTTGGATGCAAGGAAACTGGACTCTCAAACTGGCCATTTTAAAATGGCCAGGAATCAAAAAGAAAAAGAAATAGTAACTGGAAAATGGTTTTGCAGAGAACTTCCTTTAAGAAGATGTGTGCCCCCAGCTGTGGTTGAAATCCTCATGAGGTAACAGGGTTTACCAACAAAAAGTGGACACATTATAGGGTAAGAAAATATGCTTTCCAACTAGTTTTAAAAGAGAATGCCAAATATATTATATGTACAAATGGACTATTTTGGCAGGCCAAACATAAGCACTCTAAAAACCAAATATTATGCTTTTTAGCTCCTATAATGTTTGCCTAAATTGAACACCTCCCCATGGTAAAATGGACTCTCTTTATGAAGCAAAATCTACCCTGAGTCTCACTCCATTTTCTCAATCCCTAATTCTCTCCTACAAGTCTATAACTCATTTTATTTCACCCACCAAATGCTTTCCTATTGCTTGAAATTCTATTATACATTTATTTTTTGGTATATGCTCCAGCCTTTCAAGATTCTTTTAAAAAAATCCTTTATATTTCATGATATTATATTCCACCCTGTTTATTGCTTTCCAGGATTTGTATCATTAATTAAAGGGCCTCCTTTTACATCTCTTTCCAAAAAGAAAAAAAAAAACCTAACTTATTCCCCAATTGCCTATCAAAGACTCAATAAAATTCAGTCTATCACAGTAGCAGTGATGGTAATGCCAATTTCACAGTGTGGCTGGTGCACTCATTTCATTTTGAAAACGACCCTGCCCTCCATCTGTCTAAGCCGAATGTTCTGCTTTTTTCAAGCCAGGCCTCTGGAGCAACATCACATGAAATAAGGACAAAAACACAGAATAGCCTCCCTCCTGCCCACTTCCTGTGGCATGCTCATAAACAGGTAACACAGAGAAAGGAACCCCAACTGATTCCTCTGGGTATCATAGTTATTTGAGGGAGACCAGGCGGTCCTTTTATTTCTCATAAATTTTCAAGAAGTCATTTGAAGCTGAATGGTTTTTTTTTGGTACCGGGGATCGAACGCGGATCCTTCTGCTTGCAAGGCAGGCGGCGGAACCACTGAGCTAAATCCCCGGCCCCGAAGCTGAATGTTTTGATGAGATAAAATAACTTGTGAAATAGAATGACTAAAATAATAAAGGGCAATTCCTTGTTTCTGTGTTCTTTTTTACCTTCATGTAATAACAACTTACCTGAGGTAACAGTCCATACAGATTTTAAAATACTGTGCCTAAGTTTCCAAGGGACAAGAGTCAGGCAGGTAGTCAGCTGTAAGGGAGAAGACACATAACCTCTCATTACTGAGCAGCAATAGCCAGCCTCCTCCACCTATGTACCTTCCTGGGTATAAGAGCCTAAAAGAGTACACCATAGATCAGGATGAAAAAAGCCTCAGATCACAGTTATAAAAGTATTCCTCAGCTGCTCCTGTTCCCACCCAGTAAGAAAAAACTCCATCAATTCTCAGCAAGAGAGAAGAGTGAATAAGAACATAATATCATTTATTCTATGATGTGAGCAACCTACTCAACTCTACTTGTGACATTAGGTGATTAGGAGCTATAGACTCACACAAATTATTTCCTAACATCTGCTTGCAGCTGCAGTTGGGGCCAGGAAGTTCAAAGTCTTCTGCTCACACCAAGTTAGCTGATAGTTTAAAGAAGGAACAAAAAAGCCCAGTAATCTTCCCTCATATTTGCTTGGCACCATATTTCCTGGGCCTTTACAAACTCTATAGGACATACATGGTTTGGGTTATTTACAACCCTCTATTTGCTCTGGAACTTAGCTGTTGGATAGCAAGGCTCACCATCTATGAACCTAGATGTAGTCTTGAGCAAAAATTATGCAAATCTTTAAACAAACTAGCCCTATAATATGCATATTATAGGATGATTATTAACATTAGATATAATTATGTATAGGCCTATAAGAGCTGGAGTAGGTTCTGAAATTTACACATAGAAAAGACTGTGAACTTGTCAACCTCTAGAAATGACCAAAAAAAGGACTTGCGCCCGCTGAACCACTGTCCTTTGCTTTTTTTTTTTTTTTTTTTTGGTACCAGGGAGCGAACTCGAGTCCTTGCGCCTGCGCAGCAGGCTGCGAAACCACTGAGCTAAATCCCTAGCCCCTGTCCTTTGCTTTTAAGAAGTGTACCCTTAGGAGAGTATAAAAAGAACCAAGGCTTAATTTCCAGGGAATTCTAAAAAGATAACCCAACTTTCACATTTTGTTCCAGTCATTAAAAAAACAACAAACGACGCTGGTATGACACAACATGACTTCTAGAAGTCTTAATATCTCCAACTACATCAGGCCTTAAACCTCCACTGTTCGGGAGACCCAGGTGAGACAACACACATAGCCACCAACACTCAGTTTAAAAAAGAAAAGTCTGATATTCCCGTATATTAGGCGTCAAATACATTTAGTGTGCTTTTATTCCTCTTTAGAAAAAAAACAAAATAAAACAAGAAGGCAGAGAATATATGGCGCTAAATTTGGATTAGAAACTACATCTCCCAGGATGCAGTGCGGCCACGTACCGGAAAAACGCTCTGGCGCGGTGCATGCCGGGACGCGAAGTTTACGTCCCTGAATCGCCGGGAGCATTTCCTCTCTCACCAAATCATGTTACTACGGAGTTTGGAGTATTCCAAGACCGGATAAGAAATTGAGAGAATCGTACAACGGATTCTCTTTTATTCCTGAGGGGTTCTTTCCTCTGAAAACTAACTTCTGACAAATTTCCGTTTCCTATTGGCTCGTTTCCTTGGAAACCAACAAACAGCAATCCGGGCAGTTATGGTGGGGCTGAACAGCACCCAGATCCCTGACGGTGAGTTCACTGCGGTGGTGTACCGGCTCATCCGCGATTCTCGCTTCTCCGAAGCGGTGCAGCTGCTGGTCGCTGAGCTGCAGCGGAGCCCGAAGAGCCGCGCCGGCCTGTCGCTGCTGGCCTACTGCTACTACCGCCTGCAGGAGTTCCTGCTGGCCGCAGAGTGCTATGAGCAGCTGAGCCAGCTGCACCCAGAACTCGAGCAGTACCGCCTGTACCAGGCCCAGGCTCTACACAAGGCCTGCCTTTATCCAGAGGCCACTCGGGTCGCCTTCCTCCTCCTGGATAACCCAGCCTATCACGGCCAGGTCCTCCGCCTGCAAGCTGCTATCAAGTACAGCGAGGGCGATCTGCCAGGGGCCCGGAGCCTCGTGGAGCAGTTGCTGAGTGGGGAAGCAGGAGAAGAGAGTGGGGGAGAGAACGACCGCGATGGCCAGGTCAACCTGGGTTGTTTGCTCTACAAGGAGGGACACTATGAAGCTGCGTGTTCTAAGTTCTTTGCGGCCCTGCAGGCCACAGGGTACCAGCCAGACCTTTCCTACAACCTGGCACTGGCTTATTACAGCAGCCGGCAATATGCCTCATCTCTGAAACATATCTCTGACATAATTGAGCATGGCATCCGCCAGCACCCTGAGCTCGGTGTGGGCACGACCACTGAGGGCATAGATGCCCGCAGCGTTGGCAATACCTTAGTCCTCCACCAGACTGCTTTGGTGGAAGCCTTCAACCTCAAGGCAGCCATAGAGTACCAGCTGAAAAACTACCAGGTAGCCCAGGAAACCCTCACTGACATGCCACCGAGAGCGGAGGAAGAGTTGGACCCAGTGACCCTGCACAACCAGGCACTCATGAACATGGATACCAGGCCTACAGAAGGATTTGAAAAGCTACAGTTTTTGCTCCAACAGAACCCTTTTCCCCCAGAGACTTTTGGCAACCTCTTGCTGCTGTACTGCAAGTATGAGTATTTTGACCTGGCAGCAGATGTTCTGGCAGAAAATGCCCATTTGACTTATAAGTTCCTCACACCCTATCTCTATGACTTCTTGGATGCCATGATCACTTGCCAGACAGCTCCAGAAGAGGCCTTCATTAAGCTTGATGGACTAGCAGGGATGCTGACTGAGCAGCTCCGGAAACTCAACAAACAAGTACAGGAAGCAAGACATAACAGGGATGAAGAAGCTGTTAAGAAGACAGAGAATGAATATGATGATACCTTTGAGAAATACATTCCTGTATTGATGGGCCAAGCAAAAATCTACTGGAATCTTGAAAATTATCCAATGGTGGAAAAGATCTTCCGCAAATCTGTGGAATTCTGTAATGACCATGATGTGTGGAGGCTGAATGTAGCTCATGTTCTGTTCATGCAGGAAAATAAATACAGAGAAGCCATTGGTTTCTATGAACCCATAGTCAAGAAGCATTATGATAACATCCTGAATGTCAGTGCTATTGTATTAGCTAACCTCTGTGTTTCCTATATTATGACCAGCCAAAATGAAGAAGCTGAAGAGTTGATGAGGAAGATTGAAAAGGAGGAAGAGCAGCTGTCCTATGATGACCCAGATAAGAAAATCTATCATCTCTGCATTGTGAATTTGGTGATAGGAACACTCTATTGTGCCAAAGGAAATTACGACTTTGGCATTTCTCGAGTTATCAAAAGCTTGGAACCTTACAATAAAAAACTGGGAACTGATACCTGGTACTATGCCAAAAGATGCTTCCTTTCCTTATTAGAAAACATGTCAAAGCACATGATAGTGCTTCGTGATAGTGTTATTCAGGAATGTGTGCAGTTTCTAGAACACTGTGAACTTCACGGCAAAAATATACCTGCTGTTATAGAACAACCGCTTGAAGAAGAAAGAATGCATATTGGAAAGAATACAGTCACATATGAGTCCAGGCAGTTGAAAGCTTTGATTTATGAGATTATAGGATGGAACGTGTAGGTACAGCTGGTAATGGCTTTTGTGAAAATCTGTTACTTGTATTTCACACTATTTTGCACTTATCCTTGGCATTTTTATATCTTTTATGTTGAATTTTGCATACTTAAAATTATAATAGCCTATATTGTGTTTGAGGAACTTTTCTATTAAGATATGTAAGGACTGGGCTGGGGATTTAGCTCAGTGGTGCTGCTGCCTGCCTCACAAGCACAAGGTCCTGAGTTTGATCCTCAGTACAAAAAAAAAAAGATATGTAAGGACTGTACAGTTTCAGCTGAAGCACATCTGCCACCTTTCTGCTAGTGACAATCACCAGATCTTCCCTTGATGTAATAATTGCTGCAGAAACATCTTTCTATAAGGAAGTAATCCTTAATAGCAGTTGATACTGAACTATATAGTGGCATTAGTCAAAAGACTGTTGCAATAGGTGACTCTGCTTCCATGGTGACTGGAATGTAGAGTTGCCAGATCACAGTGAGACCATTTCTCAGTCAGCAAATAAAGACAAGTTTTTATCATCCTACATAGACTTCCTGTCCAGTAAATCTCATTCTTGACTCTTCCTCCAGTTGTGTATAGTCCCTCACTTTCTAGATCTCAACCAAGTCCAGTTTGGACCTGGATCTAAGCTTTTTTTTTTTTAACTGTATATCCTTTTATTGGTACATTTTAGGTATACAATGACATTCATCATTGGAAATTTGCACCTTTACATACTCTTGGTTGGATCTAAGCTTTTTGAAAGTGCAATAATCTATAATGATAATCTTTCCTTGGTTCTCTTTATCATATGAGATTCGGTGAATAATTTAACTTTTCTTCTATAATTGGGTTAAATCTTGAGTTTTGTAATCATCGTTTTACTTTTCACTTTTCCAGGATAGATTTTATTTCCCTGTGAATACTGACAAATACTAAATGTAGATGCTATCTAATCTGTGTAGGAAAAATCAGAACTGAACTGAGAAAGAAAAGATTAAGGTATAAGTCCCAAACCTTCAATAGTGTGTAAGTCTCAAGAAACTCATTTACTCTGTGGCATCTAAATCATTTAAACTACTAGATGCTCTTTACAATTATTTTTGACATAACATCTGATTCTGTAAAAGTCATGTAGAGGAAAGTTGCCATTCTTCTTCTATGACCTGGATGTAGTAACAACTCAATCAGGAAATAGAATATATAACTATTCAAATGAATATTTTCTGATAGTTTTGCTTACCACAAATGTTAGCCCCTCACAGTAGATTTTTAAAATTTTATTATTGAACATTGTAACATTGGTTACCAAGAAATTTGGATTTTTGTCATTTAACTTGGAGTTTTTGCTTATAACTCTAGCTATGAATGTGTATAGGACAGACTCTAATACCTGTGGTGGTTGTGTCTGAATTATTAATTTTGTAAATATTTAGAAATTACAAAATTTCAGGCGGGGGATTTAGCTCAGTGGTTTCGCCACCTGCCTCACAAGCACAAGGACCCAAGTTCGATCTCTGGTACCAAAAAAAAAAAAAAAAAAAAAGGAAATTACAAAATTTCTGTTCCTCTTTTAGTTTATCAAACAATATATGCCTTTTGGAGAGGGGGAGATTGTTTTTAATCCTTCCCCAAAATGATAAATTACCCTTCAGTTTGAGAGTTTTATTGGCAAGCTGTTATTTTTTTAACAGTAGAGAAGTTTTATTAAATGTAGGAAAAGCAACAGGCTCTGCAGAGCAAGTTTGGACTAAGTGAAAATAGGAAAAGAAGTGCACCCTGCTGCGTGAGAGGGGACCATCATGCAGGAGAGAATATAGATCCATTTTTCAGCCTAAAAGACAGAGACAAGGAAAGAAAAAAAAAATCTTTGTGGCATTTTAGAGAGAAACAAAAAAGATATACCCATAGGCCAGATATGTTAACCAGGTTTTCGGGTGTTGGAGACTCCTGGAGATGTTTTCGAGGTTCTTTGTCCCAAGCAAAGAATTGGTCCAGACAAGTACAAACAGCAAAGTTGTATTAAAAAATAGGAAAAGGGCTGGGTGTGGTGATGCACACCTATAGTCCCAGCACTCGGGGGGCCGAGACAGGAGGATCATTGCAAGGTCGAGGCCAACCTCGCTACATAGTGAGTTCAAGGTCGGCCTGAACTGCATAGCGAGACCCTGTATCAAAAAGAAAAAGGAAAAGAAATAGGATCTGCAGAGTGAATTTGGGCCAAGTAAAAATAGGAAAATAAGTACATCCTACAGCATGAGACTGGGCCACCATGCAAGAGGAACACCCTGGCCTTGAAAGGCTATTAAATGTACATTCCTGCCCCCCTCCAATTTTTCTTGAAATAATGAAATAATCCTCCTGCCCCTGGGGTGATGGCCTCCAGCTGCCGGTCTGCAGATTCCTGGAAATAGAAGAACAATTGAAGATGTAGTGGAGATTTAGCTGTATGATTTAAATTCACAACCCACCTGGAGTTTCCTTCATGTCCATATCTCAGAAGTTAATCAAATGTGTGCTGCTATTAAGAGAACAGAAGTAATGGATGGCAGAGTGGAAGTAGCAGATGCCAGAGCTACTTCGTTAACTAACTTACCAAATCCAATCAGTCCATACAACCTTGTTTTTAATACAAGGAGAAAAGCTATGCAGTCTTTCCAAAAGGACAAAGCCACATAGAACAGGCAGACAATCTCCAGTTTGTAAAGCTTTCTCTTGGAGTGTTTTCTTTTCCTGTCTTCAAAGCATTTATGTAAGAGATTGTGGTGTTTACTGCTGCAGAATGTATCATAAGATAAGAAATGAAAAATCCATCTTCCTTACCAACCCCCTTTTCTTTCCTTTTTATCTTCTGTTTTGTCAATTACAGGGACACTTCACAGACAGCTGGCAGCTGAGACCACAACCAGTTATAAAATATACATACCATACCTTTTGCAGTGTCAGATGAGCTAGCACTATGATTAGCAAGGTGACTTTAGAAACCCTTTAGCCATGGATGTCTGTAAATTGAGATAACATTTCTTGAGAAAAAATGACTCTCAAATTGGTAACACCAGAGAAAAATTTAAGAGGATTCACCAGAAGCACTGTAACTGTATGCAGTGTAATTTGTAGAATACATTGATTGAGCTTTATATTTGCAGTAATTCCCCATACTTTTGAAGCTCTGACTTTAATAGAAAGTGACTAAAATTTTAAAGATATGAAATATTTGTATCATTTAAAATGTTCTGTGACATTAGGAATTAAATATACTCAACTCTAGAGAACACTTGCTTTTTGGTATACTTACACTGAAAAATAGAGCCAACCATTAGCCAGGAGGTAATTAATTGATTACCCAAACATAACAGTCTCTTGGGAAGTAAGTCACTGTAAGATGATTATACTTGAGTCTGTTACTAATTGAGGTGTTTTTGGTTAAGTAAATTGGCTGCATTGAATTTAGGCCAAGACTGATCCTCCTTCCCACATATTATAATGTGTATATGGGGCCGGGGATTTAGCTCAGTGGTTCCAGTGCCTGCCTCGCAAGCGCAAGGTCCCAAGTTCGATCCCTGGTACCAAAAAAAAAAAAAAAAAAGCCATAATGTGTATATGTTAGAAAAGGAATTGTCTTCACAGGGGAAAATTATCAGAAAATAGTTCTATGTACTTTTCTAGCATGAAAGAAGCATTTGTTAAAACCAGGCATAGTTTGAATATAAATATTATCAAGTAAACATGTAAAATGAGCCCAGGTTCTTGTTCAGAAGTGAAATTTGCACATTTGTAAGATTAAACATATTATCAATGGCTGGATAACTTAGTTCAAAGCAATAAATGGCTAAAATTGAACTGTGCAAATAGGATCCTAAAAAGTATGTGAGGAGGCATTTATTGGTTTTATCATTTTGTCTACAGTTATTAGGAGACGAAAATGCTTATATTAAAGGATACATGATTAATAAAAGTCTCACTAGGGCCGGGGTTTTAGCTCAGTAGTTTCAGCACCTGCCTCGCAAGCACAAGGTCCCAAGTTCAAGCCCTGGTACCAAAAGCTAAAAGTCTCACTAGGGCCAGGAATTTAGCTCAGTGGTGCTGCTGCCTGCCTCACAAGCTCAAGGTCCTGAGTTCAATCTCTGGTACCAAAAAATAAAATAAGTCTCACTAACACTCATGGCAACTGCTATAAAAGGTATCCCCATAGAGTCCCCACGAACTCTTAAGATTGTGTTATGACTCAGCAGCAGCTCACTTGCTGGTCAGAATCTATTCTGTGAAAACCTCTCAGCTCCATTTATTCTAAATTTGCCAAAATCATGGCCTACAGTTTATGTACTTCACAAATGGAAAAAAGAATAAATGGAAAAGAGAATGGAAAAGAGTACATTTGGGAATGGTATATTCCATTTTTAAGTCAGGAAGTACTACAGCAAGAGATGGTTACAGCCTAACATTGTACAACAAAAGAAATCTCTAGGAATTAGGCAATAACAGAAGCACTTAGCTGAAAGGATTTTGTTGCAAGGAAAACCACGTACATATCCATCTATGCCATCATGTTGTATGTTTACTAGAAAAGGAAAAACTTTTTCTGTAATTAACATTTTTATTTCTAAATCTTTTATCCTGAAACTTATTCATCACCCTTAAACTGTTTTGACAAAATGCCAAAGAACAGAGAAGAGTTATGCATAATTTAACTGAGATGCTGAATCTCAGAAATGCGTAATCTCAGAAAGGAGATACATATGATTTATGTACAGTGTACATAAGATTTATAATAAAATGATTGGAAAAATTATAAAATTATTTTGTCAATAATCAAGTTAAATATAAAATGGAAAATCATAAATATAACCTGTAAAAATATTTATAGATATGACCTAAATAAATTTTTTAAATTACACATTGGGCATTAAGATAAACATCTGGAATGTATCTGCAAATAGAGCCTGAATGATGAGGGCTTAGATGAGCTCATTTCTTGAACCATAAAACTGAGGCTCAGAGAGACAATTTGACTTGCCCAACACCACAGAGCCAAATAGTGGCTCAGTTCTCATGTTCCTCAAGCTATACCACATTCTTCCCCTTAGGATTCCTCCCCTGCCAAAATTATTCTATCAGTGCTTAACATTGCTTCTTCCAGAGTTATGACTTCTACCACTTCCATTTCTGCTGATTACTTAATTGGTGATTTAATAAACTTTTTTCAAAATGCATTCTTGGGCTGGCCTAAATTGCACTGTAGTTTCCCAAGTGTGCTGAAGTGTCCTGTGTAGGTACCACATAGTGTTTGAGATGGGCACAAATTCAACTGCAGTGCAATCTGAGTTCGTCTCAAAGGTTCCTGACCCACCTCTTGTTTCATAACCTCTTTTTTAAAATCACTTTTTATGATTTCTTTAAATTAGTGATTTTCTTCTATCATAGTTTCTATCCACTAAACATGTGAAAACAGCTGTCAGTAGGCTTCACTACACCGCGAGTGCAAAGGGCTAGGAGGTACTTAACTCAAAAACCACAGCCAAGAGCCAGCTGTTTGCACAAGTATTTACAGTGTTACCAGAGAATCTGAAGCTTCGTAAAGCATTTACCTTACTTGCAAAATCCATTTCAGCCAGTCTCTTAAATATTTACCTTCTTCCAGAAGACTGATTACTTCTTTTTTGGGGAGAAATAATTGAAAGGAAGTCAAGAACAAGAGTACAGATGGAATCCCTGTTATCTACTCTTTTTCCCCCTTTTTACTAGTAATTCTCACTCAACGTCAGAATCAGCTGGTAAACTAAAAAAAAAAATAAAGATGTCTGCGCCCAAACCCTTAAACACTCTGTTTCAATTTATAGGAATGGGAATAGAAGGAGAAATCACTTTTAAAAGTCTCCCCCAGATTATTCTAATATGTAGCAAGATTAAGAAGCACTGTTCTATACAAATAGCAGTGATCATATGGATGCTACGTGCTGGTGTGGCAGGTGGGATGCAGCCTGTTTTGGGTTTGTCTTTTTTTTTGGTACCGGGTATTGAACTCGGGACCTTGTGCTTGCAAGGCAGGCGGCAGAACCATGGAGCTAAATCTCGGGCCCATGCAGCCTGTTTAAAGTGACCCTGATGTCTAATCTAAAAATTATGAAAGATGAAAAAGTAGAACAGATCGCAGAATCACTTTTTTTTTTTTTGTACCGGGGATCAAACTTGGGTCCTTGTGCTTGCGGGACAGAACCACTGAGCTAAATCCCTGGCCGGGAATCACTATTTTTAATGCACTCAGTCTAGGGTATTCTGTTTATTTACATGCATCGTTTTAACCAGTGAAACCTCTTAAAATGTTTTTCTAAAATACTCAAGAATTCTTAAATTTCTGGCTTTCATAGAAGGAGTTTGAAAAATCCTGAAGAAGACAGAAGCCATGGAATTTGACACTGGAAACCCTTTGAAGGGAGTTTCCAGAAAGAATTTAAGAGTATTTTCATACTTTTTTCCTCAAAGACATAAATATCATTTACCGTTGTATGGGAGGGAAACTTTCATATTCTAAAGAAAAGGGGAAGTCAGAGTTCCCTTCTTGCTGGCCAGGCATGGTGGCTCATGACTATTATTCCAGCACTCTAGAGGCTGAGGCAGGAGAATCACTGTGAGTTCAAGGGCGGGGATTTAGCTTAGTGATTCTGGCACCTGCCTTGCAAGCACAAGGTCCCAAGTTTGATCCCCGGTACTCAAACAAACAAAAAAACCACACACACACAAAAACCCGTTTTGCACCTGCTGACATATCAAGTACCTTTAGCTCAAAATAATCAATATGTCAAAGCAGCATGTTTTGGAGTACAATGTTGTGAAATCCTTCACTGTCAATACTACCTACTTTATTACATTTGCTAAGGCCAAAAGAAACTCTATATGTCCATTGCCATAACCAATTTATTTTTTTGTACTGGGAACCGAACTCTGCACCTTGCGCTTGCAAGGCAGGTGGCGGAACCACTGAGCTAAATCCCCAGCCCTGCCATAACCATTTTTACAAATGTTTTTGCTTGACTTTAGACACACCAATTTGTTCTTCTAATATGTACTGTATTCATCTGGTCTCCACATTAACATGGACTCCTCCAGACCAAATTGCAATCTCATGTGTATATTTATGTACACGCATACATCTTTTACAAATTTGTACTGAAATATAAAAATACTGGTCATAGTGATTTATAATCCGATATGCATTCCTCACCCTTAATCTTCTACTATCTCCAGATTTGTTCCAGTGTGGCTCTCAGAATGCTTGGCTGCACATTGGAACCAGCTGGGAAGCTTTTCAAACTCTCATGGCTCAGGATGCCTATCAGGACATTTGAAGCAGAATTCTGGGGGAGGAAACCCAAGTATCCTGGGCTTTTTCAGCTTTCAAAATGCAGCCCAAGTTGAGAACCACTGGTCTAAGCCAATCATTGCGATCCCATTTTTGTGATTGACAGGACTAGGGATATTACCCTGTCCTTGCCAAGGCCCGAGAAGGCTTGAAAGACTGCTGGGAAAGGTTTCTTTACTCACTGAAAGAAAGGTAGAGGATATAAGAATCTCTGCTCTTCCTCTGAACATTATTGACCTGAGTCTGTTGCCATCATCTTGTGACCATAAAAACCAATCTATGGGTAAAGGTGAGTTTGAAGATACCAAATACATAAGACGGATTTAGGCCCTTGATGACATCTTTGAGCCATTGTATTACCTACCCTGGAGTCGGATCCACCTTTGAGTCTCTTGTCAAATAGAAATTATTATCTTATTGTCTAAATTTGTTTGAGCCATGTTTTTTCTGTTTTGTTGTTGTTGTTATTGTTTTGTTTTTTCTGTTTTTGAAAGCACACAGTCTGTACTCGCCATTGACAGAGTCTCTCTTTAACCAAACTATACTCCACCTCCCCTGAACTTTGCAGCTAGACCTCTGACTTTTGAACTACCACATATGTTTTCACACTGCCCAGTTTTAACAAGACTCCTGCTAAGTTGATTCAGCTAGAACTCCCCTCCCTCTGTATCTGATTATTCTTGAATTTTTCCTCTTTAACCATGCCCCTGGTAATTTCTGATTATCCTGGCCTGTCCTCAGCAGGAATCCTGTTAGGACAATTTAGCCCAAATCCCTTCTGACCCTTGATATTTCCTCTCAATAATTTTCAGTCTACTGACTCTCATCCTACTCCATGGCTATAAATTCCCACTGGTCCGCGCTGTATTGGGAACAGAGCCCAATTTCTCTCCCCAACTACAAAATTCCACTGCTGTAGTCCTTGAACCTATGGATATAGTGTCTCCACATCCTGAATAGAGAATATCCTTCCATCTTAATGTCATAGAATAATTTTTTTCTTTAGCTCCATACATCAGGCATACATTTTGAATATTGTCCCAGAGGTGATGAATCTTTATGCAAACATCCAAACACTCTAGTAATCCAGTCTCTCTGGACAACTAATATCTTTCTGAGATCCACTATCACTCCTTAGTTTCAGGTAAGATGAACAAAATTAATTTACCTTTGTAAAGACATTACCTGAAACCTTGACTTTACTAATATTAACTAATTATCTGATCTTTAAATTCATGAGACTGGGTATGCCTTTTTTTTCTCGTTAGAGAATCCACTCATATAAAAGTAAATAGAAATTAAATTGACCTACCCAATTACAGTAGCCCTAGGTCTAAAGCTTGATCACTGCCTCTTGGAAAAAATACAAGATAAGCACCAAAGCATATAGTGATTTGTATGCAAAACATATGCTTCAGTTTTTGAACTTTCTCCACATTCATGTAAAGTTATTTTGGAAAATCTCAATAATAGACGAATAAAAATGAAAATGAAAACTCCATCAGCACTTATTCACATATAGTAAACCTAAGTGTTAAAGTGAAGCAATCTAATCTTTTCTCCAGTGAGAAATGCTAATCTATGTACTGCATTATTTCAGCCTTGGCCCTTTCCAGTCATAAACCTGGTTATCGGAAAAACTTCATAAAAAATAAATACTTTAGTTTTTCCTGATAATCTCCCTCAGCACTACATTCCACTTATCAGGCCCAACTTAGTCTGAATTTCTGGCTTACAGTGGTTATCTAACAGAAGGACACAAGACATTTAAATTCAAACAGAATGGTCCCTATCACGTCAGGGGATTGGGACTGTTGATTTATTTGTATAATCTCTTTAAACATCTACCAGGAGAGAGGTTCTAAGGCAGGATTTATTGTCTCCTCCTGCCATCTTTGGGCCTACAAAAAAAAGTCAAAGCAAAATCCTACTATGAAATCTGAAACTCCAGTCACTGATTTCCTGGCTGATGTCATTTTCAAAGCACATTGTAGTCCTGCGATAGTCACAGTGGGAATCTGCCTCTTTATGGGGTTTCCATCTGTTTCCCATCACAAAGAACCTCTTTGGGGAGCCAGGGAAAATGCAGAGCACCCATTCCACCCCATGGGTCCCAGAGTCTTATATTAGTCTTTTTAGGATCACCTGCTGTTAGGATTGAATATGCTTAATTTCCCCCAGAATAAAAAGGTATCTGGAATCACATTGCTGTAATTTAGTTTTCATCCATGTTTGGCTAATCATAGGTTATTTTGTGAAAAAGTTACATTTGATTCTGAAACTACTATGAAAGGTACCAAAATGAAAGTTTAATCACTGAAAGTCTTTCCCTCAGGAGAAGTTTTTATAAAACTTTATATACCACTGTCATTCTTATAAAACAGCATGCATTTGATGCAAATCTTTCTGAACACTCTGGGTACAAAGCTGTTTAAAAATACAAATATCTGGTGTCAAAGGGGTATTTATTGGCTACTCTTCAGGTCCAACAGAGATGATGCAATATGTTGAAGCAAAGAAATCAGGTGACAAGAAATTTCAAAATTCTTTGCAGATCCATTTCAATACAGATAATCTGTTGTAAATAGTTGGAAGTTCCCATTTGTACCAAGTTGAATAACTGGGAAATGAGGATAGTCATCCAGCAATAAATGCACAACAGTCACCTTTATTACTGAAGAAAGGAGGCTTCAGTTAGTTCCACAGGAATGTTTAATAAGGGAAAAGCTTTCATGAAGATCAGCCTCTCACTGCTCTCTGTCCTCCCCTATAGGTATGGCAGCTCTCCCAATGCCAGAACCAGAACAGATCTCCATTATATTCCTCAAGGAATAATGGCTTAAATGTGTTTTCATAAATTGGATTTTCTGGGCCAGGGATTTAGCTCAGTGGTTCCAGCGCCTGCCTCATAAGTGCAAGGTCCTGAGTTTGATCCCCAGTACCAAAAAAAAAAGGACTTTCATTATCCTTGTGCCATTTCCTTAGAGAAGGCTGACTATAAGGAAGAAATAGAAATGATAACACTTTTCAATATTCCTCAAGCCTCAGTCCTAGAACAAAGCAGAAATACAAAGGTTTTTTTGTTCATCCTGTCAAATCCCAGTTGATTTCAATCTGGTTTCCCAGAGTTCAGTACGAAGTGAGGCATGGTCCCCAGTGGACAACAGAGAGGGATGGTTTTCCTCAGCACACAGGCGAAAAGGAAATATGAACACTAAACCAAAGGAGTGAAAAGGATGGAAAGGGATGAGGGAAGACCCCAAGAAAGAAGATAAGGCATGGGGGGACAATGAGGTGAAGGCGATAAATAACCAGCCTTTAAAGGACTCAGAAATTTATGTCAGCTCTACCCAAACATGAGGTGTGTTCCTTCAGTGTTTTCTAAAGCATTTTACACACATGAGATAACTAACAAGGATGGATTTAATTGCTTACAGATGAACTTTTTAATAGCCATGTATTTATTACACTGTGTGTATGTGCACATTCACCAACATACATGCATACACATGAAGGTTTTTTTTTTTGGTACCTGGGATCAAACTCGGGACCTTGTGCTTGTGAGGCAGGCAGCGGCACCACTGAGCTAAATCCCCGGCCCCACATGAAGTTTTGAGTCTGATGTTTTATAGGTACATCGAATTAAAATTCATGGATTCTATTGAATAGAATGAGGCTAAGATTAAAAATGGCTCTATTGAAAGAGAAACTGTAAATAATAATACACATAGTACTTGGCCATGGCAAAAAAATGGCAGTGATATTTGAATGACTAGAGCAGTGATAGCGAACATTTTAGAGATGAGTGCTCCAAAGCCCACTTGTTTATCACAAAGGGAAAACATTGCAATTAAATTTGAAAACTGAGGTTTTAGTTTAGAAAGAACTCACACATTAATATCTTTAATATCAAAAGAAAAACAACATGCCTGCCATAGGTTCACCACGCCTGGACTAGAGTAGAGGAAACCTTGGTTTAGGCAAATAAGAGTACAGAATTTCATGCGAGAGTGTGTGCAAACCCTTGTTTGTATGGCACTGAGAAAAGCTGTAATTCTCACTCATTATTGACTCAGTACGTATTTCTCAAGGGCCTTCTATTTTCACAAAAGTTAACTTCACACCGAGCGTGGTGGCGCATGCCTGTAATCCCAGCACTCAGGAGGCTGAGGCGGGAGAATCACTACTAGTTCGAGGCTAACCTCGGCTCCATACTGAGTTCAAGGTCAGCCTGAACTGCGTAGTGAGACCGTGTCTCATAAAATTTAAAAAAAAAAAAAAGTAACTTCACATTTTGCTATCAAGGGTGAAGCCTAATAGGATGGCGCTTAACAACTTATAAGAAAACTACTTAAAACTTTCCAAATATTTATTTCTTCATCTAAAAAACTGAGATTTTAGATTTTTCTACATTTTTTCCTACATTGTCCTACAATTCTGTCCAATGATTTCTCCCCCCACCCCCACCCCATTTCCCACAAACCTAAATTCTGTTTGGTGGATAACCAATCCTACCAGTAGAGGGCGCCTCACTCTGCCGAAACAGGCTTCTGCAGGGCCTGATAGATCACTACTGCAAACGCTATTATCTTTCCATTTGTTTGCTCGGCACCCCGCCCCTTTCTCTGCGTTAGTGATTTTAAAATGAAACTACAGGCCTGTGGGTCAGCCTAGCAGCGATGTGTTGTCACAATCCAATCTGAAATTCAGTTTTAAGCTTTTGTAAACATCTGATTAGCCACTACTCAAAACATTTTGCTAAAATAGTGAGTGTCCTGATGGTTACATTTCTCATTATGCAGTTCTGGGTTGACGAGAGGCAGGGATCCAATTCATTTTGAATTCCATTCAAACTTGTAGAGTTGAAAGGGTCTTAAAGAACTGGAGTTCCAATTCCCTCTTTCCACAAATGAACTTTAGACATTTAAAGGGGTCGGGTCGCCAGAAAGTTACTAATGTGAAAACTGGATTGTGCAGTTTACATGAAACAGTACTTTGCAGCCTGTTCAGTCCTGACTGTCAGCAGGAGCTATGCGACTTGGGGCAGGTAACTTCACCTCGGAGTCTCTGTTTTCTTTTCTGTAACATAAAGGCCCATGACCAGGTCACCTTGAAGGGTGGCTTTAGTTCTGTGATCAGCAGCCTCTGAGTATTGCTTTACCTTCTATTTTATAGGCAATTCAAAGGCTTCTTGTTTGCTTTATGTTTGCATTTTCTTTAACTTTATAAATGTATTTTACCTTTATAAGTATAGAATACACTAAACTTTAACCACACTAGGACAAAAAATTATCAATGCTAAAATGAGACAATTCAGAAGAATAAGATGTAGTAAAGGGAACACAGTTGGAGCATGTCATTGTAGAATTAGAAATGATTTATCCTTTTTAAAAAGCACTTATAACTATTGCCCAGTAAACATAATTTAATAAGATAAAACAGACTGTCTAAAAGGCCAAATGGGAGCTTGGTATCCAACCCCCCCCCAGCCATAGCTTTTGGGGGGAGCTATGCCATCCGCAGCCGCAGTGCTGGCCTCCAGGCCCTGCTCCTGGTGTATGCTTTAGCTTGGCAGTAAAGCTTCCCATTTTGCAGGATATTGAATTTGGGTTCAGGGAAAGTCAGACACCATGTAATCACAGTTTGGAATTACAGTATATATCTAATAAAAGCTGACAAAACTTTCCAAAAACATTTTTTTTCCAGAACCACTTAAAGAGCTGTGTGGTTTTTTTGTTTGTTTGGTACCAGGGATTGAACTAGGGTCCTTGCGCTTGCACAGCAGGCGGCAAAACCACTGAGCTAAATCCCAGGCCCCAAGAGCTGTGTGTTTGCTAAGAAGGGGGAAGATGGGAAAGAAATCATGCATAAAGGAACCAAGGGGCCTCCAGGTGCTGGCAGAGAGCCTAAAATAGGGGATCCCCTTCAAGGAAAGGACCTCCCCCCCCCCCCCACCTCCAAGAAGAAGCAAGAAGGAGGGCAGAGAACCAGTTTCCACTGCAGGGTGAAGAGAGCTGTGTTTAGACCGAATCCTAGCTAGGTCCATTCTTCCCTCTCCTCTGTGGAAAGGGCAAAGGGATTTGCTGATTGTGACAAAAAAGTTAGTGAAGGAGTTTTCAGTGAGGTTCCTGTATGTTTGGGTTAGTTCTAAAAGAGATACGGGGACCTCACTGGCACAGGAACAATGTAGTTATACAGGGCTGTGCACACAAGAGGGCACTGTGCTTGCTTTAATCATTGGTCACTGTTTCGAGATCCCTAATAAGTTATAAACAAGAGACTTTGCATTTATATTTTACACAGGGCTTCAAAAATTATGTAGCTAGTTTTGGTTGGTCATTCTGTGGACATTTCATGTTTCTGCACAGATTTCTTACATTGCTGCCCCTTGGTTAACCCTTTAACATGCTTAGCCACAACCAACCACGAGTCGAATCTGCTTCTCCACATTTTCCACAGTGTGGCCAGTGGGCCTCTCAGATGGGAACTGGCCTCCTTTCCAGATGAGAGCCTTTGTCTTACACGTGTAGCCCAGCATGTCTTCTATCTCTTCCTCAAATGGCCAGAGTCTCATGTTCCTGCTACCAAGGGTGCTTGAAGAATGCACTACCCTTTTAGAATTAACTAAATGCAATTGAGTCCTTCTGGAAATTTTGCCTGGGGCAAAGGTTAGTGTTAAATCCTGCTGTTCTGAGTGTGTCACATTTACACTCATAAAGCCTATGTGTGGCCAGCAACAGAGGCCTCCGTGCTCTTTGTCATCTTGTTCAGATCTCTGTGGACCCTTAGATGCTTGGTCTTTTTGCAGGTCAATTTCTGCTTTAAGGTTTGAAGTGGTTCCTTTGAAGAGAAAATACAATTTAGCTCTGACTCTGGATCATTTCTACAAGCTCTGCCCATGGATTACTACAAGAACTGGCAGCCTCTCCACTGCCCTACCCCACCCCACCGAGAACCCAGACTAGCCCAGAACAGTGTAGCTCCTTCCTATAGCCTTTGTTTCAGCCCTGTTGGATTCAGACTGCATTTTGACCTCTCTCCCCTATTGCCTGTTCACCTTTGCTGGTGCAAGTTTTACTTAGATATCAACAATGTAAATATAATCAATCAAAATGTATTGTGTTCCTGCAAATCTTTGTAGCATGAAAGATGGTGAGTGAATTGCGGGAGGCAGCATGCCGCTTGCTTTGCTCACTTTTCTGCAGCTGGGTCAAAGCTGACAGCAGGGAGGGCTGTCACCACTCTCAGGAACTGGAGCCTTCTGGCCACAGGAAGAAGCTGCTGGAGCTGACTTTCATGAAGCCTTGTAAAGCACTCAGTTCAAACCAGGCACCACTCTAGGCACCTTGCAAATAATAATGTGTGATTGTTACCATAAGCCTGGAAACAGGTTTTTTTATGAATCACCCATGGTTTGAGTGAGGCACACCCCTAGCGCCGAGAAAGCACAGAGCTAGGGAGCGTAGGGCCCTGGCATTTGGGTTCTAGCCTTTGAACTACAGTACTAGATTACAGTACCAGACACTACATTCTGCAGCAAGATCCACAGAGCAGGAAGTCCAGAGGCACGTTGGCAGGCCCGGCAGACCTGCTCAGGGGAGTGGGTGTGTGCTAGACAAGTCCAGTGTCTCTGCCAGAGAGTGCCTCCCCGGATCAGTGCTGAAGCAGCCCTGGCTGGTCACCCATCCGTGCTGCCCTCCCCCGCAGGACAGGACAAGTTGGCCTCAGGATCCCACCAGTTCCTGAGGTCAGCAGGACTTTCTATATAACTGGCTCTGCAGACCCATTCTGTAAATCTGCCTGCCGCCAGTGCAAGCCTGGCAGTTCCAGGAGAAGAGCTTGTTTTCCTGCCAAGAGTGAACGAAGGTGGCCATGTCTGAGAACAGTGGAACAATATCTAAGTCCTTTTCTCCGTGGATCTGAGGTGACCTTGACCAACTCTGCAGTGTGGGCTCAAAACGAAGGGCGACTTTTTGTGCCACCGGCAAACCAGATTCGGCACCCGACTTGCTCACTACTTTCCCCCTGGCTGCTCGCGTCCCTCCAGCTTACTTCCTGCTGCTTCAAAAGGTCCAGGAGACTACGGCGGGATAAGCTGGTGCTAGCACAAAGGAAAAAAGTCATGCGAAGCTGTGCTTGAATTTCAGCAACTCAGGGATGGGTCCGCAAGTGCCCCAATGGAGTCCCGGGAGGTGTCTGCGTGAACGGGCCTAGGCTGGCGTGAGGGGACCAGGGCCGGGGTGCTGGCTCCCTGCATTATTCTCTGAACCTCCCTTTCCCCATCTGTGAAAAGCAAATCACACTATCTGTGCTTTGTACTCTCCAGGGCTGTTATGAGGCTCAAACGAGATAATGTACGTAAAGCGCTTTGTAAACTGTAAAATGCTTTACAAATGTAAGGGATTATTATAAACCACAATACAGCAATGTTTTATGCTTTTATAAAACTACTGGCTGGAACTGCAGGAAGGGGAATCCCTCTGGTGATTTTTATTTTGGAAACAGGAGGGCTCAGTCTTGCCTCCTTGCCAGGAATTGGATTCCTGGCGGCAGCTGTTTATTCCATTTTGCTCAGCGACGCACATATGGCCAGAGCGCGCCTCCCGCAGAGCTGACAATATTCACTGCTGTGTTTGAGCACGTCCGCGGAAGCGTCTTTCCTCCATCCTGGCAATGCTGAGTTGCCAAGTCTAACACCTAGGAAATAAAGACTTTCAACTCACACTTCACCACGGCAACATTTGTGGTTTTTAGATGAGAATTTCCCTCCTTAGCAACCAGACATTTACAGCCAGGCTTTCACCATAAAAAGTCGTCCTTTGAGCAGATTAAAAAACTCCAATGCTGCTTTTGTACAGCTTTGCTGTGGTTAAAATGAAAACGATGTTAGTATTTCTCTTGGGACTGGGCTTACACCAGCTGAAAAGGATTAAGGTGGTGACATGTTCTCTTTTCCGTGTACTGAAGCACAGATAGGTAGGCAAGCACTGGGTAGCTGCAGGCACAGGTTTGCTGCGGTGATTCAGCCGGCCGGTCCGTAGCTGCACAAATGCCTCACTGGCCTTCATTGTCCATAACCACTCGCTGCTCCTTGAGGTGTTCCAAGATCGTTCTGGGTCTAGGAACTACTACTGGCTTGTAAATGTCAAGAGGAATTATGAACATTTGTAGAAAAGTAACTGTTTGACTAATTTCCTGTTCCATGGAGCAAACACACCACTCTATGTATTTAGAATCTGGTGCTGACAACCAGGCTGTGGCAAGCCTCAGGGTTATAGGATCGTAAATGGGATTAGATAAGCCAGACAGTGTGGCTCAGACCCTGGCACTTTTAAAATATTATTAACGTCCTCACAGAAAAAAAAAAAAAGGCAAACAATTTTGAAGGGCAAATAAGATGTAATGGATCCTCACAAAGGGAAAAGAGAATCCTGGTTATAACAAGAGGGACTTGCTAATCCCCAGGAACATTTCTAGAGTATGTTAGAATAAATAAATATTTTAGAGCATGAGACATAAAGAAAAAGGTCATAATTTATACCTCAAAAGATTTGAACCATGGAAACAAGGATTTTTAAAAAGGAAAGAATGAAGAACATTTATTAGGGGACCAGAATTGACAGCAAGAGTATGTGGTTGCAGAGACCAGAATGTGGTGTGCCTCCTGGATGCTTTTGCATTTTAAATTATGTTTCTTTTTAATTGACCAGATTAATTATTTCCACCTTACCACTTGGCAGGTAGGGTCACTGTTCCTTTTCAATGCATTAATGAACCCATTCACTTTTTCTCCATGTAATTAAGACTGCGAGTTACAGATCGCATTCTTAAATTGGCTTAGTGTATGACCAAGTCAGTCTTTATTAAACAAAATATATGACATCAGGCATTTCTCACCGAAAAAGAGGGTCAAGTTTCCACCGAGTTTTCCTCTGGTTGTCAGAGGAGAGGGGTGGCTTTGTTCTTTTTACTTTTTAGAGAAGAAATACAGACCTGTAAAGGTTATGGCAACCAGGGTGGTGTTCCATTCTAAATATTCCCAAGGTCTGCAAACTTAAAGGGCACCTGATGGATTCGTGTTCAAGTGTTTTGATTGCCAGAGCAAAATTCTGACCAAGTCCTTTTGTGAACTCTTGGAAAAGAAAAAATTTTGGATTTACTATTAAGTTAGCTAAGTGAAATCCATTGCCCTCTTCTGTTAGCTTTGTTCCTAGGCCATTTAGAGACATGAAGAGTTACTCGGGACCTGGAATACAGTAGCTGAATGCAGGGAAGAAACTTTGTCTGTGGTGTTCGTAGCGTGAAGGGAGCAGCCTTTAACCTAAGCCAACCCAAAAGTCACCCAAGGCATTGGGTTTCACTCAGTATTTCTGGAATTCTGCTTGATTCCTAGAAGAACTAAATGAATAATTTAAAGTCAAAATGCTTTAATATTTTCCAAGATCTGAATGGGATTTGCTCCATTAAAAGGGATCTGGTGGAATACCTGATGGAGAGAAACATTAATGGACATACATCTTCACCATGGTACCTTTGCGGCTAGCAAAGGATTAACAACACAAGTTCAAAATATTAATAATCCCAATGCACTTTTTTTACATATTGGAAACTTGTGAGAAATTCTGTTAGCATCGTCTGAATACGGTGGGGTTGCCATCAAAGATACAGCAACTGATGTTTTTCCAATTCTTATTCCACTTCTCAGTGGAAATGGAAATCTATTCATAGGTAGTAACTAAGCTGTACTAATCAATTTCATGACAGTACCACTCAAGTATGTCACATAACTTATTTCTTAATTTTTAAAATGGAACTTCCATTTTGTAATCTTTTGTCCTACCAGTGTAAAACTTTATGGTGTTCTTCTTTTGTCTACTGAGATTTCAGGTGGTTAACTGCTATATTTCCTTCTCAGCCGCAGTGCAAGTGTGGTAATGATATCCATGTGTTTCGACAAAGGCACATTGGCCTGTGGTTATGTTTTAAATAGGTGCCTCAACACACATGCTCACAGTCACAGAGTCAGCTGGAATGGCATTTCATCTTGCTCTCACGTATGGTAGACTGTGTTGTGACAAAAAACATTCAAAGCCAATTATAGTGGCTTAGTGTGGCTCTGTCTTTTGTGCTAAAAGGGATGACTTAAATGCTTTTACCCATTGTTGGGATGACTTGAAACAGTAAGCAGTCTTTATACAAATAAGCCACTTCAAATTCATGTCACAGGCATGTGTGGGAATAGCAGTAATAAGAAGGAAAACCTATCAATTTCAGGGAATTAGAGTCCTTATACACGCTGTTGGAGTCCTCTTTATGGCCTGTACTCAAATTGCTTTGCACTGGCTAAAACTGAAGCTTGGGTCTCTGGAAAACACAATAATTAAAGGGAAATGTGCTCAGAGAAATGAGGCTTTCAATTTCCAGGAAGCTAAAAAAAATGAGGTAACCACTTCAATGCATCCCCAGTCCCAGCTAGGCCAAGCTCCCCTCAGGGACAGAGCTACTCCAAATGGCAGCAAGTCCCTCTCTCCGTTTGCCCCTCCAGGAATGGGCTGCCAAGGAGCAAAAACATGTGCCCTGGGGAAATCTTCGCATACCCTACAAGTTCCCTGCTCTTCTGTAAGCGGACTTCCCTCCTGTGTAGGGAAACCTACGTATTGTCATGGCCTGCTCAGCTACCCTCCGTTCTGGAAGCTGCTACTTCACCAGCACCTCCATTACCTTTCCCTCCCTCCCTCCCCTTCCTTTCATTAGCTTCTCTCTTTCCAGGCTAAAGTCCGGATCGGGAACCTAAGTACTTAAAAAGCAGGAACCATTGGAGCCCTGGTAGAATTAGATTTCTGAGAGCTTATCCCATGGCATAAAATACTGTATACACCATTTAAAAATAATGATCACAAAGGAATCTATTGAGTGACTGTAATACTAGTTTTCAGTTTTCCAATGTTTGGTATAACTTGCTATTTATATACAGAAATATTGATATTTCCATTGATATAATAATGTGATTCTGGTCATGGATTAACTTGGTTGTCTCTCTAATTAAAGCACCACCTGTCCCCCTACCTAGCTCCCATCCTGTTACTGCTACTTCCCAGTACCTCTTTGTCACTCAGCTTTCTGCAATTCCTTGGCTCCTCTGCCCCTACCCTAAAACCCAGTGGCTTAACAGGACTTTGTGGGAATAGCCAGATCTTCCCATTGAAGAAAAGGAAACATCAGGTGAGCCTATCCCTCCGGGTCAATGGGGAAGAAATCACACTACCATGACTGGAACTGGCCGGGGTGTGTTGAAGATGTGGTCATGCTGTTAGCACTATTCAAGTGGGCTGAACAAGACAGGAAGACTGAGGTCCTGGTGAGCCAGTATCTTCAAAGGCTGTTGCTGTAAGGAAAGCAGGGGTGGCATGGGGACTGGGAGACAGGGGGGAGCAGGTGATAGTTTGTTATCCAGAATGATCATGTACACTTCTCATATATATCTTTATGAATTTTTGTTTTTACTTGAGGTTTTGAAGGTTAATACATTTCATATATGTAAAGTATATTAAATATTTTCTTGCATTGAATTTTTAAAATCTACTAATGAGTCCTGAATGTTTTTAACAAAATAACTTCTAGGAAGCTATTTATGCAAAATAAATGCCCCATTATTCATGGTATCATTGTGTTATGACTTGAATGTGATAATTTTAGGGATACCTATACTCACTCCATCCCCTAAAGCCTAGGTTTTCTGCATCAGCGATGGTACATTCCTGTTCCTAAATCAGAAAGAGAAGTTTGATGTTCAACAGAAACTCAAGAGTTAACAGTCAGCCTGCCGACTCCTATCCTGCCCATCAACCTATCTGTGACTCTTCTGCAGGCATGCTGGATTCCAAGTACCACCATGTGCCTGGAAGTGTATGCTCAAATCCTGGAAGATATTATTTCTTTTCTTCTGGATACCTCCTGAAGTAGGAACAGGTGTGGAACCAGCAGTTCCACCACTGAAACCAAAAAGTTACAATGTTATCCAAAGTCCCTGGGCTACTAACACCCAAATCTAAGATTTAAGCCCAATCTGCCTGAGCCAAAAATGGTACCCTTCTATGTCACAGTGTCTCTCATGGGCAAGAAAATCCATGCACAACCCAACATTTTCCCCACTGCTCATGGGAGATCTGCTATTCAACAAAGGAAATGCAACAAGAGTTTCATACAGAAACTCACAGCTGAGGCACTCATGCCTATTCCACCAAACTGTCATGTTCCAGGGCTTCAATTTCTTCCTGAGAAAGATCACCAACAGAACCAGCCTCTAAGAGCAATATAAAATCTGGAATTTGAGACAGAATCTTTACAATATTTTATGTGTTAAACAATATAAAACTGACTCAATGTTATTTCAAGTTCTAAGTCTAGCTAGCCATCTATATTAAATGCCCAAGAGGGCCGGGGATTTAGCTCAGTGGTTCTGCTGCCTGCCTCGAAAGCACAAGGTCCTGAGTTAGATCTCCGGTACCAAAAAAAAAAAAAAATGCCCAAGAATCATAGAGCTTCCATCCAAAGACTATGGGAAGTAGTAGAAATGGCACTGACTCATTAAAGTTTTACTTTCACAGTGTGTTTTTGGCCAACAAAACTAATGTGGACCTTCATGATTAAACCAGAATTCAATAGAGTGTCTTTGAGCCATTTCTATCATTTATTTTTCTACAAGTACCATTTCATGTGGCAACACACAGAAAGAGAATTGGGAATCTTGTTTCCCCAAAATAAGAAATCATATTGTTTCTTCATCCCAAAAGCAGGACAGCCATTTTCTCTTTCTCCTAAAAGATGTCATGGTGGACAGATCCAGAAAAACCTGGGTTGGGATCTGGTTTGTCATTTACCATCTCCATGACCTTGAGCAAATTACTTGACCTCCTGAGATTCTAGTTATCTCATCTGAAAAACTGCAGTGATTTTATATACCTTTTAGTGCTGATGTATGAGGATTGTGTAATCTCAGATCTCCCTGGCATTTAGGCTGTACATAGATGAAAGATTTTGTTAATTCCATCTGAGTTAGGATGATTGTCTACAGTAACAAAGAAACTTTCATATACAAAGCTTGAAATTACTGAATCTTGGCCCAAGGCACATAAAATCCTTGGTACTTTTGTTCTACAAAGGAGTAAAATGTTTCCAAAGTCTACCCAGCATATTTTGTGGGCTTTTTATTTATTTTTTTTTTGGTACCGGAGATCGAACTCTGGACCTTGTGCTTGCAAGGCAGGCACTGGAACCACTGAGCTAAATCCCAAGCCCTTGTGGGGGCAGTAAGTGCAGAGGAACACAGCAGTTCTCAGTCTGAGCCTCTGGGTCACACCTAGGGACGCTTACCACTGAGCGGCGTGCTCACAAATGAGGAGGGGTCCAGGCAGCCACCTGCTCACGTGACAGTACCTGTAACTGGAAGCCATGTAAGCAGGGTCACACCCCGGCCAGCCATCTGCTCTTGCCCCATCTGAGAATGAGTGTGATTAATTACAAATATCTATATTAGTAACCCCCATCTCTCAGAGCTTGAGTCTTCCTTTGTATGCATGAATCCCACATCAGGTACTCAGATCCGTTATGATTTTGTTTTGGTGTCAGGGATCAAACTCGGGTACTTGCGCTTGCACAGCAGGAGGGGAAACCACTGAGCTAAATGCCCAGCCCTTCAGATCCCTTATGAAGAGAACTGGTTTTGAGAAGGAGGTCTGAGCTTCCCTAAGCAAAGATGGAGCTTGCTGAGATGCATGGGTAGGAAATAACCAGATTAAATACCAAACCAGGACATGTTCCCAAAGTGAAAATGTC
Source organism: Heterocephalus glaber (assembly GCF_053883595.1). Lineage (NCBI taxonomy): Eukaryota > Metazoa > Chordata > Mammalia > Rodentia > Bathyergidae > Heterocephalus > Heterocephalus glaber. The sequence continues at coordinate 56,821,963 of NW_028258143.1, read as the reverse complement.
TTAAATGACAACTGAAGGACTTTCAGGACCAGGGGACACACAAAGGTGGATATGCAACCATAAGAGCTTCACAGATGCAGTGGACGTCCCTAGGGGACCATTATTTTTATTTTTGAATCCTTTATCTGTTTAGCACCCCCACAAGAAAAACACATGGGTTTTCTGGAAGGGGTTCAAGTTCACTAGCCATAGTGCTGGGAGTAAGTGATACAGTTTGGTCCAATTACTGCATAGCACCTCACACTTGGCTCTTAGAAGGAGCCAGATAATCCAGCAAGAAATAAACAGAAGCCTTCCCTGAGATTTTCAAGTGATAATTTGCTTCCCGGTCTCCACTTCAGGATGGCTCACCTAGTTTTGTCTAGACTAGACGGTTCAGTGACACGGTCAGCCACTAAACTCAAGTGTGTCTCAAACATGATCGATCTACTTTTTTGTTTTGTGTTTTGTTTTGGGGTGTGTGTGTGTGTGACAGAGAGAGAGAGAGGAGAGAGAGAGGAGAGAGACAGAGAGACAGACAGACAGACAGACAGAGACAGAAGGACAATGTAATGTTCTGGAACCCACTGCTATGACCACAAAGCCACAAACCTTACATCTCTCTCCAGTTATACATCAGATTCTGTAGCTTTCTTGTCCTGAGCCATGTTCCTTGCAATCCACTGCTCTTCTTAGAAACTGGTAAGACTCTGTGGTCCTGACTATAGATCATTTAGAAGTCAAGGGCCACAGGAAGTGCTGGCTCATCTATCCCAACACATTCCCACCTCAGCCATTTCCATCTTCTGGCATCAGGGAGGAAGAAAGGCCATGCTGACCACAAGTCTTCTGAGAGGTATTCAGACTTTCAACTTCCCTTAACAAGCAAAGAATAACCATGCTTTTAGATATCCCCAAGCCCATCTGAGTATTTTTCCCTCAAAATTACTCCACAGGTTGAACCCCAAGTGTAAAAAGACTTAAGGACACTCAGGTATCAACTTTTGCCTTTGTTCCTCATTCCTGTCCAGAAAGTTTCCTACTTCTCCTTCCTCCTTAAAAGGAACCATCCCTCCTCCTTCTCTAAGGGGCATTTGCCTTCCTCTTCCCTAGGAAAATGATGTTGGAAAGATTGCAGAAAAAAATGAAATTCATCCACAGGAAAACAACTGGAAAGTGTGTTTACAATAGTATTCCATTATTGCAGCAAAATCCAGCAGTGTTTGTCTCCTCATATTTATTCATCCAACAGCTATTTACTCAGAAGGAAGAAGCACAGTCCTTGCCTGCAATAAAATGACAGCCTTGTGGGAAGGCCAATGAGAAGTCAGAAATTACAAAGCTCTCAGCATCCAGAACACTGAATTATGTGTTCGCAATCCCATATGTCTTCCTTTAGAAAACAGAGAGAACTTGGCCAAAAACTGTATCATATTCCACAGCACTTAACTCAGGTAGGGTTAAGGATATTTGTTGAATAGAAGAATGAATAACTGAACAAATGAACTAAAATAAAGGACAGTGCTGTGAGGGCACATGCTTATGGGTCTACATGCAGAAGGGCTCCCTACTTTGGCTGCTCAGGGGCTGGGGCATTAGTCAGGCAAAGAGAGGAACCTGGAGATAATGCTATGCTGAGTATTGCTGAGCAAGTGTTGAGAGACAAAGGCACATTTCCCACCAAGGCATTGTGATGGGAAGGACCCCTCACTGCCCAGTGACTGCGTACTGGCAGTGCTCCTCCAGTGCTCGCTGGAACATGCGCTCGCAAGTGGGCAAGGCCTGCATTATATAGGGCCTTGTATCCAGGCAAGTACGACCTCAAAGAGTTTTGCTGCACGTGGAGAGGGATTTTATTTCCTCACTATTGTATCCCTTGCACTTGAATCACAGCCTCTCCTTCCCCATCACTTGAGCTTGCACATGGTTTCAGCCAATGTAGCCGAATTGCCCTCAAGTCAGGCAGCCATATACTTTATGCCCCTGGACTGTCCCCTTCTCTCCACATTTCCCAACTCAGATTTCCAGAAGCACAGACCTGATTGATGCAGCTCATACTTTCCCAGCAGGCCACATTGTGGGTCAGCCAATTGGATGACTTCCCTGGATGAGGTGTCCGGCCAGGGCCCAGAGAAGCTGGCTGCTGGGGCGGATCACATGGTGCCACATGTGGCTCTGCTGGCAGGAGAGCAATTAGCCAGGCATTTCCTCAGGGGAGTCAGGGAAGCAGGCCCTGGACTGCAGTAAAGTCTGCAGCAAGGATAGAAGAGGCAAGGACTGGGTCTTACTCTTACCTGCATCCCTCATGGTTTTGCAGGGCCTCAAATATGTTAAATTAATGGGTAAGTGAATGAATGAATGCAGAAGGGAATCTATGGATTTAATGAAGAAGAAGCAAGTGCTGCTCAAAAGACAGTTATTCTAACACCAGAGCAAGAGGGGCTCTGGATGCTGCTCAGCAGACCTTCTGGACCAGAGCTGGGCCTGCACACTTGTGTTCCTAGACCCAAGGCTGCCCCTTGACAGGTGGACCTCTTGGAGCATGAGCAAGGAAGCTCCTGTGGGCCAGGGGTTTCACCAAGAACCTCCCTCTGCCTGTGAAAACAACCCCATCCCAATGAGAGGAGCCTGGCTCAAGAGGCCTCTGGAATAGGAGAGGCTTCCACTGTCCTTGGTAATTAATCTCACATTAGACAGAAGTGACTGGAGTGGCAAAAATCTCTAGTCAAATAGATGCCTCTCCTGGACTCTACCAACCAAAAAAGTTGTCAATTACATTGAGATACAAGAAGCCATAATATTGTTTAAGAGTCTGGTGCCTTTGTTTGAAAGACATGGAAGAAGAAGTGTTGGGCTTGGACCCAGAAAGGATGGGCTTATGTTTGAGTTTGACTATACAAAAAGTCACTTGGCTTCTAAGGTCCCTTCTTTGGTTTGGTTGAAGATCAGTTTAGATGACATTTGTGAAAAGAGTTTGTAAATGGCTGATATATAGTACAAATACAAGGGACCATTGCTTGTGTCAATAGCAGCTGACAAACAAATGGATGGTGGTGGGAAAATCTGGAGGTAATAGGTCAGTCAGGGGACTGCTGCAGGTCACCAGCCTACAGGCACTGCTAGCTTCAAGCAGGCCAGAGCTGATAAGAATGTAGCAATAGGAGTGGTTTTCTGGGCCATACAAGGCATCTAGAGTATTTAATAAATGAGGTAATAAATGAAGTAAATCAATCTTCAGAAAGAAATAACCTTACTTATTAAAACACTACCTCCTATAGTAATTTCTGAGTTTGGAATTTCACACCTATTTTTGTAACACCAGTGAACTTGGTTCATATTTTATTATTGCATTCCTCACCTGATTTAATATATTTGTTAAAATGTTCACCTCTTCTCTAGACTTGAATTCTTTTTTTTTTCCTGGGACCGGGGATTGAACTCAAGAACTTACACTTGAGGCAGGCGCAACACTACTGAGCTAAATCCCCAGCCCTAGACTTGAATTCTTGCAGGGCAAGGACCACGTTGTGTATTTGCAACCTGTCTTGATGGTCAGCATACTACTTAGCACATAATCAGCGTACAGTGTTTGATGAGTGTCTGAAGGGTTGATCACTAGGGATTTATTTATTGAAATCTTTGCAATAATCTTTCAAGGCGGGTGTAGGGGACACGGGAAGGGGACTTTACCAGAACCTCTGCAGTAAGTCCTAGTCTCCTGCGAGCCACGGCAGCACACGGCGAATTACAGGAAAGACAAATGAGAAGAAGCTGAGCTTTGGGTCTGATCAGCGCTGCTCTGGGCAGCAAAGACAAAAGCCCCCTAGCTTGCAGCACTTTTTATTCAGTACATGGGGAAACAGATGTAACAAGTGAAAATGCAGAGTTCAGTACTTTACATTGGGGTGTAAGACCGAGGGCCTTACCAAACGCTCCGAGGAGCTGACTAGTGAAGCACACCCAGGAATCCCAGCGGTGCCTTCAGAATGTAAGACCAGGAGCCTTACCAAACGCTCCAAGGAGCTGACTACAGCGAAGAACACCCGGGAAGGAACACACCAGACAAGTTGGAAAACAGACCTTTATTAGTCTGGCAAGACAGCACTCCCAAAGCAAAATAGCTTAGAGAGGCAACTGGCTCAGAATCCGAGGCTGTTTTTATAGGGGGTTGAGGAGGAAGTTAACATATAGAGTTAAAGAAAAGGGGACAAAGGTTAGTGGTCGACTGTCACGTATTGATGGTCAGCAGACATTTGCAGCTTGTTCTAAAAAATTGTGGTGCCCGGAACGTCAGTTCCGGGCAAACAAGGAGTTGAGTAGTTTACTCTGGGACTTTAGGTCTGTTACAGATTTTTATCTAGCGTCCCAAAACTAACAAGCATCTTTATCCATTAACTCACATTTAATCACAATGGGGCTGGAGAAAAGGAACAAAGGTTATGCAGTCCCACAGGGGTAAACAAGGTATAAAAAGACTGGGGGGCAGTGGAAATCTAAGAACAATGAGGAGCTATGCAGATGAAGATTTGGTTCCTCCCTGGCGTCTCCCGCAGGTGTGGTCTTGTCCTGGAGCATTACAGCATCCGGGGATCACTGAGGTCTCAGTTGTGACCAGAGGCCAAAATGCAGTTACATCTGGAATGTCGTGCTGGCCTGTAGGCAGGAGAACTAGGCCTACTCAAATGATTTTTCCCTAGAATTATGTAGCATTGCTCCCAACAGGCAGGTATTTTACTTCCCTTTTTACAGATGAAGAAACAGACTCAGAGGTAAGTGATTAAGTCACTATAGGCCCCATAACTGGGCCAGTTTGATTCAAATGGGCCTTGGCCCATTTCCTTAGTGCCCACTCTAGTTTGGAGAGTCCTTGTGGTTTTACAGTTATCTTCACGTTACTGCAGTACTATTGTCTGAGTCATTTTCCTAGTCTCTGGGACACAGTATCCAACACCTGCAACTTAGAGGAGAGGTTTATTTTGGCTCACAGTTTCAGTCCATGGTTGGCAGGCTCCATGGCAGAAACAGGATGGCAGAAAGGTACGGAGGAGGAAAAGGTGTTTAACCCATGACATCCAGGAAGCAGAGAAAGAAGGGAGGAGCCAGGGACAAGAATACACCCTTCTAGGTCACACCTCCAATGACCTATTTCCAGCCAGGCCTACCACCTAATAGCACATTTAGCTACTAAAATCATCAATGGGTGAATCCACTGACGAACACAGCATTCCCATGATCCAGTCACCTTCCAAACACATGGTGGACGTTTTACATCCAAACCAAAACAACTATGTGTGTGGGTGGACACACATTTCACTTTAGGGAGGAGGGAATGGGGGAGGCTGGAGTACATAAGGCCTCTACAGAAAATAATCAACCTCTTCCAAAGAAAATGATGTGGCCCTCTCCTGGGCCATTGTCCTTGATGATATCGAAGAGACAAAATTATGGTGACTTAATTTAAAGATCATAACAGGCTTTATTTTCAATTCTACAGTCAAACAATGCCTCATTCATAAAACAGAGTAAGTGTTCCAATAAGCTGAGCAAAAGAGGTTGGTTTTATAAATAGAAAAAATTGAAGAGAGCAGAAATGAAATGTAAAAAGATGGTAGTTTCAAATCCACATTTTTTGTAAGGTGGGGACAGGGAGGTAGAACAAGAGAAAAATAACTTTTGAAAACTTCAAAAATATCTGTTTCTATTAACAATAGAAAAATAACTGTTTATTCACTGGCCAACCAGCTGGGCATGCATATTTGTTTCCAGGATTGGGCTGCACTACCCACCCCCCAAAATTAACAAATTACATTAGTTCAAGTTACTTTTGTGGTATAAGGATTAAGTCTGAGCGAACTTCATTGTCATGCCAGTTAGAACTTGCCTGTTTGGGAAACTTGCTATTTCTCTAATCCTGATTTCTCCCAAGGTCAAATCAGTACTTCTATTTACCTTCAGTTTGGTGATGTGGAACTGTAGCAAGAGTGATTTTTTTTTTTTCAGTACCAGGGATCAAACTTAGGACCTTGCACTTGTGAGGCAAGCATGGTGCCACTGAGCGAAATCCCCAGCCCAAGAGTGATTCTATTTTTATTTTTAGCTTGATCTGTTGGGGCCCAGTGCAGAAGCTTAGTCCAAAACAATACCCTCTAGGAATTTTATTTAACAAGAATAAAGTCTGATACAAACTTCTCAACAAAGCCAAGGGAACTGCACACTGGATTTCAGGAAACCTTGTATATCCCACTTTATTGTATGAGGTCTTTTTCTTTTTTCTTTCAGGACAAGGACAGCATGGGGAGATACATGGGTCCAAGCTGCCACACCTGTCTGGCTCAAGGCAGCTGGCAGATGTCTAGGAGGCAAGGAGGTTTCTAGCACTGCAAAGCATCCAGGTGTGTTGTTTTAAGGCTGCTCATGATTGACGAGGAAAATCAAATGGTTAGCATATGTTTGTTGTGTCCCTTTGTTATTTTTTCACATATACGCATACCTGACCTTCTTGTGAATTTGTCACATATGTTTCTCTAGTAGCGGACTTAGGATTCATGGTGTCCTTGTAAAACCATTAAAAATTGCTGCATTGAATGTCACCATGCAAACTGTGACATTTTTACTCAGACAAATAGACCAGGTACTTCAGATTTTAGAATATTTAACAAATTTCCAAGAGCATAGAAAAATAAGAAATGATGAGCAAATATGTCTTTCCTGTTTTGCCACCCATGCCACTTCCTTCCGAGAATGGATGCTGGCAGTGCTCTCGCTGTCTTTCAAAGAAGTGTCCTTCTCTCTGTTAGCATGTATGGAGGCTAGGAGCACATACAGAGCAATAATGAGTTCGCTAGGCAGATACATTTTTGTACTTTGGGTTATCTATTAACTACATATTATACATGTATTAGTAAATGTTTTTGAATAAAATAAGTGAATTATATGTGAATAAATGGATGAGATGTACAATATCCTCTGAAGTGATAAGCGGGCTGGATGTTATCTGTGGATCTTTCCCAATAAGTCTCACCTTCTGGCTTTTGAATGGAGCCTTCAGGTAAGAGCATTTGTGACCACTGACCTCCATCCACTTCCCCACCCAGAAATCCTGAACAGACAAGACTGGCAAAGAAGAGGAGCAGGTTCCATTAATTCTTTGACAACCTGATCACATACTTCTAAAATCTTACTATTTCATTTGAAATGATCCTGAGAAGACAATATAATTCTAAATATATAGAGTCTCATAGAGGCTAAAAAATTTTTCTTCAATTAAACTTCAAATAGGTCCTGCATTAACTAAACAAAAAACAAGCAACAAGCTATTAGTTCAGTCCCTTGCATATCAACAACAAATATTCCCGAAAGTCTCAAATTAGACCTATCAATTACCTTAGCAAACATCTGGGCAGCTAGAGCAGAGAGCAGTGTCCATTCTCATTTTGATTGAAGGATACCAGATTCCAATGTTTGTGCCAAAGAACCAAGTCTGACCATACTCTCCGTTGAGGCAGGAGCTCCCAGACCTTGAAATCTCAGACTGTGGCCCTACTCCAATCCCTCTCCTGGGCTCACAAGGCAGGAGTCGCTAATTTAGCGGGAGTCCTGACCCGCAGCTGGTTCCTCAACCCAAGGAAGTGTGGAAATCTCCTGAGTGTCAGCCTGCCTCCTGTGTTGTGGGCAGGAAGCCTCACTTGTACAAACTTCATCGTCCCCTCACCACAGCTCTTCCCACAGATCAGCTCCTTGGTCCTCGCTGGTTCCCTGCATGGACTCTAGGCGACATCTACCTGGCCCTGCAGCTGAGAGTGCGCAGATTTGCTCCCTGTGGGAGTGGGCTGTGCATCACTGTTCCCGAGATTTCCCCACACTGCCCATCTCTATGACCCTTGTCACACAGACAGCAGGCTTTTGCCCAATGTTTTTTTTTTTGGTCCTGGGAGTTGAACCTAGGGATGTTCTGCCACTGAGGAATATACATAGACCTTTTTCTTTTTCATTTTGAGATAAGGTCTTGTTAAGTTGCCCATGCTGGGCTCAAATTTGCAATCCTGCTTCAGCCTCCCTCAGTGCTAGGATTATAGTTGTGCAGCACCAACACAGCTAGGTTTTACCCAGTCTAAAGTCCACAAGGGGAGAAGAAAATTGGTGTTTAGAAGATTCTTTCCTTACCCAGCTGAGATCTGTGGAAATGCTGATAATATAACTTACCACCTTTCCACTATGGAATCGGACACATGGGAGTTTATATCCTGGCTCACTTGATAGACTTATAGCTTCAATCAAGACTTTGACTTCTCTGAGTCTCACGTTCACAACCAACAAACAGAAAGGACAATACCAACTTTAGGGATTGCTCTGGGGATTAAACATAGCATAGGAGTTCCCAAATGACAGTTGGTAATACTAATATTAGTTTCTATGTTTTTCTTTCTTCTTTAGAATGGGACCTCTAATCTAGGTTAATGAAATCTTTCACTAATGACAGTAATCACTCATACTGTATATATATTAAGAAAGGAGAAGTTGCACTGTGCTCTAATTGAGAGCAGAATATAAAATATAGGCCCTAGTTGTTACAGTCTTATATGTTTCCTGTCTTGTGAAAATATGCTTAAGTAATGCTGACTAAAACAGCAGGTACTAGGTGAACTCACATGTTAAATGAGGTGACAGTTGGTCAAGCCATGGCTTGAACTTTGAAACCTACAAGGAGCTCTAAAGTGACTTCTAAAAATCCTGCATTTGCCTGAGCCTACCTGGCCATCAATCAGCAAGCATTTTCTGAGACACGAGGTCAAAGGTGAGTCTCTCCCTGCCCTCCCCTGTAATTGGAGAGATGCACACTTAACTATACAGAGAGTTCACCCTTCAAGGTGTAAGACCTATGCCAAAGAGTGGCCTGGCATTTCCCTCGTGGCACAAAATGTCTTGCTATGAACCATTGCTGATTTAAGAATCAGCCCTTCCTGCACACAACTTGTGTGTTCTGAGCTGAACTTCAGTTGAACCTTATTTAGACTTTGAGGTCCCGTTATTTATAGCCTTGTCCTTGTCCCCTATTAGGTAGATGATCAAATTCTACAAGAGCTTCCCAAATAGCCCCAAGCTCAATACCTGGAACATAATATGTACCCAATAGATAATAAAACAAATTTACACCCATGGCTATCAGTTGTCCGATATTTTAGATCAAGTGTGCATATGAGATAGTAGATTTCTGCTCAAGGAAATTCTTAAGCTGTTGATACTGTTGCCTTTCATGTTTCTTTGTAGAAACATAAAACACAAATATCTGTGGATTAATGCCCTTGACAGCTGATTTTTGGAAGGAGAATAGTCTTGGGGAAGGAGGTAGGACACCTCTTTGTTTAAAGGAAACTCGATGGCTGTGGAGATAGTGAGACCTGATCCAACTACTGACAGCTGTTCTGCAGTCACTCCTGGCTGACAGGGACACTGACAGAGCTGAAGTCCCTAGATTGCTGCAGACCAGCCTAAATGTGCTAAGAAGGGCCATTTGTTAAAGCCCCCCAAACCACTGCCAGAGGCCAGCTCGGGGCTCCATCTGGGTCTACCTCTCTGGGCCGGCCACCTGGACCACAAGGACCAGAAGATTACTTTGAAGGCCACATCAATTTTGCAAAAATTAAAATGCACTGAGCTATTAGGCAAACTGCTCTTAGTAGCTGAATTTGTGATCTTCTGGCACCAGCAACACAGGCTGGATGGCTGTCCAGCTTGCCCTGGCACTCGGGCCTGGCATTTCAGAAAGTTTTGGCAGCAGAACCTAGGAAATGGTACCTCTAAAAAAAAAAAATGTGGAGAAAGCTAATGTCGTATTGGCAAAGCTCACCTCAGGCCACTTCCATCTGTCATTCCCTCCCTTTAATGACACTCCATTTTCAGTTTCTCTTCAGCAGTCAGAGCCTCTGCTTGTTCTTTGCATGCCCTCACTGGGGACTGTCCTATGAATGACACCCTCCTCCTACAGTCTGGTAGCTGGGCAAGGCAGCTGAAGCAATTCCCACAAGTGTTATCAGCTAAGCATGCCATGGAGGGAAAGGCAGTTTGACATGGAGGGGATATAACCTATCTATCTTCCTGCCACACAGGAGCACAGGGATCTGCACAGAGCAGGGGAAAGAAGCCATGGAGGTGGATGGCAGCAGCAGTATGAGGCTTCCTCTGCAGCCCAACGTGGGCCCAACAGACAGTGTTGGAGAATGGGCCTTTCCTGCTAGAGTTTCGTAGTTGCAAGCAATAGAAAGTAAGTGTGTTAAGAAAAAATGGCATTTTCTGAAAGAATACAGGGTAGCTCACAAAATCATAAGGCTGAATATTTTATTCTTAGAAAGACCAGGGAGAAAAAAGTCTTGGGTTCAGAATAGCAGGGCAGATAATACAAATGAATCCCATTAGAACATTTTCTGTCCTAGTATCAAGCAGCTCCATACTCCTGGGAATCTGATTGGCTATATTTGCATCAGCTGACCCCCCCCAAACCACCAATCAGATTGGCTTAATTGGATTGACAGACCCACCAAGACTTCATAGAACACAAGGGAGGGCTCATTCCTGGAAGGAAATCAGAGCTCCCCCAGAGGATAGTTGGAAAACAACTAGGTGGTCAGAAATGACAGGTGTCCACATCTCATATCAGAGAATCCCTTTTTCTTCATGCCTATGTTTGCTTCAACTTTCCAACAACTGGATTTTACTGTAAAAAAATGGTGGAAGATTTCAGGAAGTCAAAGACAGTAAGGGACTTGACTACTGTTTGTAAGTAGGATGGACCTTGAAAGGGGAGTCCTAGAGCTGCTCTCTGCTTCCTTAAAATCCTGACTAAAGGAATACTAGCATTCATCCATGCTGGAAACTTTGGCATCTCCCAGAATGGGCACTGGAGGTTTGACCTGGAAGTGTGTATGTCCTTCCTCACTCTTCCGTTCTCTCTCTGCTTCCTTGCTGCCATTATGTGAACAGCTTTTCATCTGCTGTGACCCTCTGCCATGCTGTTTCTGCAATGGAACCAACTGACTATGGACTGAACTATGAGCTAAAATAAACCTCCCCCTTTGAGTATTGGGTATTGGATCTCAGTGATGAGAAAAGTGACTGAAATACACATGAAGCTTTATGACAGCACTATTAGTGCCTGCTAAATGCAGCCAAAAGGTAGGGTAAAAGAAGTATCTTCTTCCAGTGCCTAGATTCTGTGCAAAGGACTCTTCCCAGATTCATATATTGACACTCTAACCCACTATGTGACTGTGTTTGAAATCAAGGTCTATGAGGAGGTACTAAGGAGGTCATCAGGGTGGAACTCTACTCTCATATGGCTGTTGTCCTATAAGAAGAAGTGACACCAGAACTAACTCTCTCTTTCTTTCATGTGAAGTCACAGCAAGAGGTGGTCATCTGCAAATCAAGAAGAGTCCTCCCAATTGCCCCTATTAAGCCTTGCCCTGACACTTCTAACTCCTAGAACTGTGAGAAAATAAATTGCTGTTCTTTCAGTCCATTCAGTCTGTAGCATTTTGTTATAGCAGCCCAAGTGGACTAAAACAGCAGATACACCCTAGAAGAGTCTGCAAGAAAACTTGGCATCTGTTTGAAGTCTTTCATTTTGGAATAAGTCTCAATATTCTTGCACCCTGCTTCACTTGCCTTAATGTATGTACATAGCAAATCAGACCATGGTGATCTGCTGACTCCCAGTATCACTTGTCCCTGAACCACATGGCACTGCAGCACACATCGGGGGTGTGGAGCCTGGTGTTAGAGCCCACCTCAATATTCTCTCCTCCTGGTGTTTGCATGCACTGCTCTCGATTGAGCATTCTCTTCCAACTCCCTTCTGTCCACTTGCTGAAACCTTTAACACAAAAACTCAACTCTTATCTTCTCCCTTTTTTTTTTTTTGGTACGGGGGATTGAACTCAGAACCTTGAACTTTCAAGGCAGGCGACAGAACCACTGAGCTAAACCTCCGGCCCTCTGTCTTCCCCTTTTAAGACGCACTTGATCTCACACCTCAACAAGTGGCTGACATCTCCTTGGTGTGCTCACTGCCTTTTGCAGAGTACAGTCCTTTAGTACTCACGTGCAAGTTTATAAGTTTGACACCTACTGCATTGCAAGCTTCTTGAGGGTAACCACAAGGTCTGATTTACCTGTGAATCCCCAAGGCCTGACAGAGCCTGGAACACAAATTACATGCACTGTAATTGTTAAAGAATGAATGAACTCATGAGTAGATGAATGAGTAAGTTAAAAAATCAGCTTTAATGAAAGCAGAGTTATTTTGTGGGATGCACTTGGGGATGGAGAGAAAATGTTGAAATATCCACATGAACTGACTGAGATCTCCATGATTGCAGGCAGCAGCATTAAGACAGGGAGATGTCCATGTCTGGAAGGCTCGCCTATTCTCTTGCCTTAGGTAGGGCTACTGGACAGAGCATCTCCTGAGAGTTCTCTGACTTCTGTGTGAGCCTGTTTCTCAGAACCTCACTACCTCTCATGGTAACCACCATCACCCCCGCCAGCACTCCCTCTGAGCTGTAACTTAGTGGAGTCCCTGATACCTCATGCTTGGACTATCACATTTATTTCTGAATTAGGTGCCTACAAGCACCCGCTTCTTCAGCCCCTCTGCATATCACCTGCGTGAAGTTGCACCTGAATCCTGCACAGATCTGGAGAACATGGTCTAAGATTTTATTATGGTTTACACTCAAAATGTTCCCCCAAAGTCTTCTGCACTCAGAGGTGGGGCTTTTGGAAAGTGATTGGATCATGGGGGCACTGTACTCATCAGTGGATCCATTGATGAATTAAGTGCCTGGATGTGCTCTTTGGAGATGGAGTGGGGGGCAGTTGGAGCTGGGTCCCTGGAGGTGTGACCTAGAAGAGAGTGTTCTTGTCCTGGGCTCCTCCCTTCTCTCTCTGCTTCCTGACTGTCCTGGGATGAGCAACTTTCCCCTGCAAAGGCCTTCCATCATGCCATGTCTACCTTGGAGCCAGCCAACTTTGGACCCACTAGAAACTGTGGGTCAAATAAACCTCTCCTTTAAATTGTAGGTGTTGTGTATTTTGTCCCACTGACAGGAAAGTGACTAATACGGTTTTAAAACTTTTTGTCATCTTAAGTAACCTTTCCACAATTGTCAAGTAATGTGAACTGGTAATTGGGCCCTATGAAGTCACCTCAGTGAAAGTTATGGACAAAGCTCCCTGCCTGGGGCATTTCTCATGCTACCTTTCCAACCTTATCTGCCCTGTCTCCTCTCACACTTTCTTCTTCCCATTTGTTTGCCTTTGTTCCCACTGTTCCCTAACCTGGAACACGCTCCCCACCTAAGTGGCTCTCATCCCAATCTCAGTCAAGGCTCTCTGGTCTCCTTCCACTTTTCTTACCTCAGCCCTCAGCAGTCTTTCCGGCCTTCCTCAGAACTCCTGTGGTGCTCGCAGTCACCGCCCATTTGCTGCTATTTGTTATTTAGCTGGCTTTGGGTGGTGTGGGAGTTTCCTTCCCACCGATAGAATGTAAACTACCTGAAGGCAGAGATAGTTACCGTCCCCTCCTCAGAGTTCATTGCCTAGAAATAGAGAAGTTAGTTGGCAGCAAACAAACTTGTGGGCCTCCCCTGACCTTCTTGGCCTCATTTTCCACTTCCCAGGGTGCCCATTTCCCTCTGTCATTCTGGCTCATGTTAGCTAAAGCACTCACAGCTTTCTGTCAGTCTAGGGTGATGCCCTGCATCAGGGCACAGGCAGTGGGAAAAAGGACCCAAGTTGTAAATTTTCAGAAGACAGCTATTTCCCCTGGAGCCTCTTCCTTTCTTGACTTATCCAGATAGAAATTGCTTGTGTACCCTGAGGAATATTTGCACAGGGGCAGATTCTGTCTTTCTGTGAAAGTTACCGACATGGTGAGGAAAAAGAAGTCAGTAAGAAAAACTTCAAAGAGCCAGGGTGTCCTCTAGGCATGCCATTAGACATGTAGACACACACACACACATACACACACTTATGGGCGGGGAGCCCAGCACTGGCACTACCATTGGAATGGAGTCACAGTATAGTTCTCAGCAATGTCATGCCCAGAGGGTGGCAATGAAGTAGACAGAGCCTGCTCAAAACACTCAGCTTGTGAGTAGTCTTTCCTTCTCAGCAGACTTCACAGCCACCATTTCTCATTGCCACCAGCCCTTTCTACTGCCTTCTGCCAAAAGGAAAGAAGGGAAGCGGCCCTCAGAGATCATCACTTGCCCAGAAACTTGGACATTTCCCTCTAAACTGGCATTTGTATCTGCCAAATATGGCAGGCAAGACAGCCCCTGCCCTGTCTGAATCAAAGAGAAGAATTTTAGGGGGAAAAACAATTCGTAGATGTCCAGACCCACAATGCTTTGGGGCCACATCTAATTAACTTACAGCCTCTGATGTCAACAGCTTCCAAGGCTGGGGTGGTGCTTTTGCAAACACGTTCCAGAAGAGTCAACATGATCAGGTGTTGACATGGGCCCATAACTCTCAGAGGCAGTAGTTTCCAATTTATGGATCCCATAAAGCTTTGGCCATATGATTGCTACAATGTGTGATGTGTTTTTGACAATACACAGGAGGTGGGGGTTGGGGAGTACTGGCTACATATTTGTTCATGGCTTTGGGCTTATGAGGAAAAACCTGTAATGATTTCTGCTAAGGTCAAGCAGCTATAAAAATGACTCCAAACAATGAACCCAGGAATGCTATATGTGGTTCTTTACTGACAAACTCTGGACCTCTCCATCAGCTTTACTCATTCAGCAACTATTAGTTACTGCCTGCTTGGCACCAGGCACATAGTGTAGAATAAGTATAGAGTACAGTGGAAGCACAAGAAGCTGGGGGTAAGTTCACCTCCAAGGACTCAGTAAGCATTGTCCTGAGCTGAAGGAGTATTTGTGTGTACATACATGCATTTGCATGCATATGTCTATGAGTGGTCTGAATTTTCCCCAAATAGATCCCTTATGGTTCTCCAAAGCAGGGGCAGCCAGGTTACTGAAAGCCAAGCAACCAGCAAATATTTACTGTCCACCTACAGGATGCCTAATATGCTAAAACTGACAGGCTAAGGGAGAAAATGAGTAGTTCCCAGCCTAGTGCACATTTGCTTAAGAACAGAGAAAGAGCAGTATATTTAGATTCATATTCATGTACTCATCATCAGGCAATTCAAACTCAGCAAGACTTTTTATCTTCAACAGTCTAAAACACTGGCAACACTAAATACTGGTAAGGATGTGGAGTAAGAGAAGAAGAACTCTCACTTTTACTGGTGGGAATGCAAAATAGTAAAGACGCTTAGGAAGACATTTTGGTGGTTTCCTAGAAAACTAAACATATTCTTACCTTATAATCTAGCAATAGTTCTTAGTATTTGCTCAAAGAAATTGAAAATGTATGTCCACCCCCCCCCCCAAAAAAACCCCAAAAAAAACCCTGCACATGGATGTCTACTAGCAGCTTTCTTTTTTTTTGGTACCGGGGATCGAACTTGGGTCCTTGTGCTTGCACAGCAGGTAGCAAAACCACTGAGCTAAATCCCCGGCCCAACAGCTTTCTTCATAAACACCCAAACTTGGAAGCAACAAAAATGACCTTTAATAGGTAACTAGATAAACTGGCACATCCACAAATGGGATGTTAGTCAGTGCCAGAAATAAATGAGCTATTAAACAATGAAAAGACATGGAGGAACCTTAAAACCATATTAGTAGGTGAAATAAGCCAATCTGAAATGTTTCTGAAAATATGACACTCTAAGAAAGGCAAAATTATGCAGGCAGTAAAAGAGAAGTGGTTGCCAGAGGTTCAGGGAGGGGAAAGAATAAATAGAGCAGAGAGGATTTTTAGAGCAGTGAAAATGTCTCATATTGCATGTACTGTAATAGTGTATAGGATACATGTTGTCTTTATCCATTTCATGCTACTAAAACAGAATGCCTGAGGCTGGGTAATTTATAAAAAACAGAAATTTGTTTCTAATAGTACAGGAGGGTGGGAGATCTAAGATCAAGGCACCAGCATCTGATATCTGATAAGGACCTTCTTATGTGCGTGGGGGGGGGTGTCCTTCCATAGCAGAAGGCCAAAGGGCAGGAGGGGGTGAACACTGTACCCTCAAGTGGCAGAAGAACAGAACCAAGCAAACCCATTCTCAAAAACCCTTTTTATAAGAACATTAATCCATTAAGAACCACCCCCACTTGCCCCCACCTTTCCAACACTGCTGCTTTGGGGATTAAGTGTCAAGCACATGAATTTTGGAGGGGACAAAAATATTCAAACTATCGTACATATATATAGATATATGTATGATATATATGATACATATAAGATATATATCATATATCTCTATAGATAGATAGATAGATAGATCGATCAACACTAAGAATGAACCCTAATGTACTCATAAACCACCATGGGCTTTTGTCAATCATGATGTCAGTGTTGGTTCAGGCACTATAGGGACTGTACCCCATGTGTCGTTGTGGCACCAGATATTGATGGGGAAAGGGAGGTGAATGAGAGCACAGGGGAAGCAGCATATGGAAACTCTGTGTTTTGTGCTCAGTTTTGCTGTTGAGGCAGTTAAGCTTATTGCCAACTTGAGTGGCTTGAATGCTTCCCAGATTAGCATAACACACTTAGTGTCTGGATGAGTTGTGGGAGCATGACTTTAGGGACTATGGCTGGTGACTGGCCCCTTTCCTCTAGGGATCTTCCACTGAGCTCTGCTTCTCAGCTGCCATGAAGTAGCAGCTTTGCTCCACCATGCCCTTCTGTCCTGATGCTCCTACCTTGGAGCTAGCTGACCATGGACTGAAACCTTGAGCCAAATCAAACCTTTCTCCTATATGTGGAAGACACCAGTTATTTTGTTCTAGCAATGGAAAAACTGACCAATACAACTATAAACCTAGAACTTCTAAGAAAACAGTCTATTTAAGTGAATGAATGAATGAATGAATGACAAAAATGATATTTCAAACTGTGAGTGATTAGAGAAAGAAATGAATGGATCCAAAGGGCAAGTTCCTTAGCTGAGGACCTGGGTGAATTTCTTAGGTGCTTTTTGACATGATACTATTTTACATTTTTGTGCTGACATTGTTCCTTCTGTGAGTACATAGAATTGGGATAGCTCACATATGGGGATTTCTGGGTGACTCCAGTAAGTCTGTACATAGTCCCAAGAGTTGTGCCATTGCTTCCAAACCAAAGCCAGACAAGGTAAGCAAAGAAGACTGGATATAGGAGCTACTGTTGAAGACAGGAGCTCACAGTGTTCTGTGAATGTGAGGAACTGTATAGAAGAAGGAGCCTTATTAAGCAGGCAGAGTAACATGACTCTGATGTAGTAAGTGGAAAAGAGAAAAAAAGAAAAAGCCTTTGGAAAAGAGCATAAATGCGTTGGTCTAATTCTGTTAAATAGTCCATTAGTTCCTTCTTTCTTTTTTTTGGTACCAGGGATCAAATTTGGGACCTTGCGCATGCACGGCAGGTGGCAGAACCACTGCCCTAAATCCCCGGCCTAGACCATTAGTTCTTAAATGAGAGACCCAGAGATGTGCCCATTATTAACAGTTGTCTCAGGTAAACATATGACTACTATATTTTGCTTTTCATATCTCTATGTTCCATATTTTCTCTAGTAAATGTGTATTATTTTAAAATCAAAGTCAAGAAAATATGAGAGAGAATTTTCCGTCAACCAAATTGTCATTAAGGATTCAAAATGCAAAGCAAACAGCAGGAAAACCCAAAGTGAGCTTCTGGAGAAGACTTGGAATACAGCTGGGCTTGAAATGCAAGCTGTGCACATGACAGTGATCTGTGCTGCTCCAAAGCCAACTATTTGGGCCATCACAGTAAAGACCCAGGAGTTTGTTGACTCCAGGAGAAGGGGATCACAAGTACCTGAATATGCCAAGTGTTTCCACCCATGCCCAAACTCTTCATCAATGGAGAGGAAAGGCTCTCTCCAAGAGAGAGAATGATAAGAGAGATGAAAGGCCAGGAATGATAGTGGATGTAGCCCCCAAACAGATGCAAATAATACAACTGGAGTTATAGGCCAAAGGGTTGAAATTCTAATAGGTTGAGGTGGGGGGAGGAGACAAAGTTTAAATAAACCTGAAAGTCCCCAAAGGGTAGAGAGGGAGGTTCCCATCTGCCTACAGCTACAGTCACTATGCTACACCTGCTCCTGAACACGCTAAGAAGTTTCTTTGCTTCATCTCTTGGTTGAGCCCATCATGGGAAGGATATTGATATGTCCCAAGCTGTCAGTCTGGGAACTGCCACTGGGTCCCACTGGGTACTGCAGTCTTCCTGACCCCCCTTCCTCATTCTCCGTGTGTGATGAGGGATCAAGACCTAACACCTTCTACCCAATGTGGTGGCTCTTCTGGGAACCTGTTAAACCCTCATAGCTATAACTGATTACCCCCCACACACACACACAGAAAAACCCATTCCACAGGGAACACACACAGGGATCCACATACACAAAAGTGATCACAGCATTTGGAATACATCATTCTTCCCAGAAAGTCTCTGCAGTGAAGAAGGAATATTTTGTTAATATGCCTCAATTTTCCCGAGTGTGAGTTGCTGCTTCAAATCCTCACTTTCCTGGGAGCTCATATTCTTATATTTTGGCAGAGAGCACTTATTTGACATGTGAGGTAGTGGATTTTTAGATCCCTTCTCGGGGACAGACTAAAAACTCAAGATGAGCTGTGAGTTCTTACCAAGAGCTTGGTAATTTGGTCCACTGAGGTGCTGTCACCTGGGTCCTTCTGATAAGGTTAGAAACATCCTGAGTCAGGGTCAAGGCTGACATCAGGTCCTTCACCATCTGGGTGTCAACTGAAGGTCAGATGTGTGAAGTCACATGGGGTGGGTATTGTTTCCATCCTGGGCCTTTTAATTTTTTTCCCTTTAAAAACTACTACAGCTTTAAATTTTTCAGAAGCCATACAGATTGGCAGATATCCCAGTAGAGGTTGTAGGAGAGGTGGGATTGGGTATGTGTTCAATAATGGCCTTAGCGGGAGATTTTTATGATGTATGGATAACTTTGATATTTATATCTCATTTATATCTCACAACAAAGCCATATGATAATATCATCATTCCCATTTTACATGAAAAAAAACTGAGCCTCAGAGAGGATGACTTATCCCCAACATGGGAAGCTTGTTAGTGGCAGGGCTGGGTTTTGAGCCAGACCTTCTCACTGAGCACTTTGTCCACATGCCTACTTTAAGGCAGAGTCCCAAGGTCCTATAGCTACAAAGGAGCTTCCATGCAGAATCAGGGAGTGGGAGCCTGGATAGTGTGAGAGCCTTCTCAGGAGAAAGATCATGTCCTGTGGGCTGGCATGTGGAAGACCCTCACCACATACGGAGAATGAGGAAGGGCGGGTCGGAAAGACTGCTGTACCAAATGGGACCCAGTGGCAGCTCCCAGACTGATGGCTTGGGGAATGTCAACGTCCTTTCCGTGATGGGCTCCACACAAAGTGAAACAAAGAAACCTCGGGTGCAGCATAGTGACTATAGCTGTGGGGAGATGGGAACCTCCCTCTCTTACCCTTTGGGGACTTTCAGAAACAACCTGGTGCCACTTCTGGGGTCAGAGGATGGGGTCCTGAATGGGCAGGTAAAGAGTATGGAGAGATACTTAAACCACTAATAGTTAAAGCAGATAATGTTTAAAGTATCTTTGTTTCTCAAGACAAAGAAATTTGTCTTTGTACTTACCAATCTATTGACACCATCTTTTCAAAATAATTAATGTTTAGATCACTATCACATGGTTAATACCTGCATTATTGGCCACAATATATAAGAATACAATAACTTAACTGCCATGCTACTACTGATGGGCATTTATGTTGCTTCTTATTCTTTGCCTTTATAACCATCCTGGTGTGAACATCTTTGAAACAAAGACTTCCTGGACTTAATAATGAAGATTAGATGGTCAGAAGAGGAAAGATGACTTCCACTTCAGGAAGGCTCAGGACAGGCTTCATGGCACATGTGAAATTTGAACTGGATTCATGACTTGGTAGAGAATACTAGATGAGGTTAGAGAGAATGGCAATCAAAGTTCACAGCTGACCTACAGCAAGGGCACAGAGGCAGGAAGGGGTAGGATCAGAGGACATTGGGCAAGGAGGTGGAAGCACAGAGTGAACAAAGCAAAAGGGCTGAAAATAAGATCCATGAGTAGATGTGAACAGGTCTTAAAATGGCTTTGGGTGCCAGGGAAAGGATTCCATCATTGCAGATCAACAAGATGATGCATGCTCACTCACTCTTGAACAGCATTCATTCATGCCCCAGCATTCCATGGGTAACTCAAACTTAACTCTCCTGTTAGTAAAAAGGAAAAAGAATGCCCTTGACTTCAGAGTGTGAGAGCTGAAAAGAAAATGTACAGGCTCAGTGAGAACAGAAGAAAGAATATGGCATGGACTTGGTACAGTAGCTCTGTGCCAAGCTAACTACTAATGAACTATCAGAACAAAAGAACATTTTAAGCCAGGCATGGTGGTGCACGCCTGTAATCCCAGTACTCAGGAGGCTGAGGCAGGAGGATTGCCATGAGTTCAAGGCCAGCCTAGGCTATATAGTGAGTACAAGGCCAGCCTAAAGTACATAGCGAGACCCTGTATCAATAAACAAAAAAAAAACATTTTTTTTAAATTCTGGAGTTCTGCAGTTCCAAGTTTACCATTTTTGAAATGTTGCCTTGGCTCTGCCTGCACTAGCATCTTTATTTTCCAGTAAAGTTGCTGTCTCACAAAGGCAAGCTTGCTTCAAGGAGAGAAGAGCAGAAACTACACACCCGGGTGACTGCTGGATTCCGTTCCCATGGCTTTACCTCTTTAGCATTCAACTGAGCATCAAATTCACTATGGTCTAAACTGGCCTATGACTTTTTTTGTATTTGGAGTTTATATTAGAAATTAAGATTTACTGCATTTTTAGCCTTTGTGTAGAAAAAGTGGAGGCAATGGAGACCTACTTGTCCAATGTGTCATTTTGAACACGGTGGGCAAGCAGAGGGTGGCAGCTTTATTTATTACCACCTGCTCACTGGCGTGCTGGTAAATGGAATTGTTTGTTCTGCCAAGCACACACGGGGAATAAGCACACCACGGAGGCTGGGGTTTACAGCAGCTTTCCGATCTTGAATTATGAAAAGATCAGACAAGGTTTGGGAGAAGGGACACTTTGTTGTTTGTCTTCCTTCTTTTGTGAAGGTCTAGGGTGAGGAAAACCTAGAATAAAAACAATTAAAAAGTTTACCAAATGATGCTTACTGGAAAATGTATTTATTTATTCTTTGTAGTTATTTGTCAGGTCAGAAATTATAATGCAAATAACGTCTTCTCTCTGTGGAGTGAGGAGTTCACCAGTGTTAGACCCACAGTCTTACTGTGGCCCTGAAGCACGTTTTATTGTCTTGGCCGACCTCATGGGTCAGAGTGTTGCATCCCTGTGAATTTGGGAGTTGAAGTCCATGCCTGCTTAACAGATTGGTGAGTGAATTATATTTTTCAAAGCTGCTTGCCTTTTCTCCTTGCCAAGCCATGTCACATCCAACAGATCTACAAAACAATAGTATTTGGATATCTTCTTTGTTAAAGAAACTATGATGCCACTAATGCCATTTGCATGTCAGTCCCTTACTTCTGCTGCCTCACTAACCTTTGGACCGTGCACAGCCCCCATGGGGCATTCCATAATTCTTGGATGTCCTTTATAAGACTTGTACATGACAGAAACCATCTTCCTGAGAACCCTATCCAAAGCCTCACTGTACTGTGAGACTCTCCCAGCGCACCAGACTCACCTTACCTCTCCATGCTCATCTGCAGCCACCAAGCTCCTTGAGTAAGTCTTGCTCGCTGCTATTTCTGGGTCATTGCAAAGAGTTGTCCCTTTGAAAGAAATACACATCTGTCTTAGCTCAGGCAGTCACAACAAAATACCAGAGACTTAGTAAGTTCGGATTTATTATAGTCTAGAGGCTGGAAGTCTAGCATTAAGTTACCAGCACCAGGCTCTGGTGAGGGCTCTCTTCCTGGCTTGTACCTGGATGACTTTCACTGTGTCTTCATGTGGCACAGAGAGAGGAAGAGAAATCTTCCTCTTCTTATATAAGAGCCCTAATCTCATCATGAGGGCCTGGTCCTCATGACTTCATCTGACCCTAATTACCTCCCATAGATTCTATATCTCCAAATACTGTCATCATCCAATTGAGGATAAGGGCTTCCATGTGACTTGGTAGGGGGGCACATTAAGTCCATAACATCAGAAGCTTAGTTTAAATACTACATCTACTGAGAGTCTTTCCTGAAATCCCAAGGCTATGTTCTCTCACAATATCCCATGTTTATCATGGCACTTATTCTTTATTACAGTTTTATGCATCCCTCTATGTTTCATCCTACTACACTGAACTACCAGGAAAGAACTGTGTTTTATTCATTGATGGACCCTTACTATCCAGCATAATATGCATATAATAAGCACTCAATAAGTGCCTATTGTGTGACTTCAGTAGTTTTTCTTTTTTTTTTTTTGGTACCGGGGATCGAACTTGAGACCTTGTGCTTGCGAGGCAGGCACTGGAACCACTGAGCTAAATCCCCGGCCCTTCAGTAGTTATTTTAACAATAAGAAAAATTAAGACATAGGAGTTTATTTCTTGTACACATAATGGTCCAGTGCAGTTGTTCATCAGGCAGCCTTCTATGGGGTGATTCAGGACTCAGGTTCCTTCTGTCATATCCCTTCACTGACTCTGAGGATCTTGGAGTCCTTTCAGCAGGAAAGAGAGAATCACCTACTTCCTAATTATTTCTGCCTGGAAATGCTGCTTTTCCCAGCACATCCCATTGGTAAGAACTGGCCCCACCACAGGCAAAGGGTGAGAGGCCAGGGGAGTAGACTGCAAAATAGGGTCCATGGTGGGCAGCTGCTTCCAAGCAACCATTCCTTACTATGGAATGAATGAATAAACAAATGAATGAATGAAATAAAAGATATAGTGCCATAGAAAAAAACAAAGGAAGGTTGGGAGTAAAGGAAAACTATATTAAATCACCTTAAGGCCTTATTTTTGGGAGAAATGGCAGCTCTGGAATGAATAAAAGACTGGTCCCAAAATATACAACCATTAGGAGAAAGACCTGAAATTTGAATTCAGGTGATCTTGGTTTTTGACCTAGTTTCTGAATGTGAAAGTCACTTCTACCTCTCTAACCTTCAGTTTCGACCTCTGTAAAGTGAGAAGCTTGTGCTAGATACTCCCTATGACCCTGCCCAGCAGGGTGGCCTGGAAGTGTCACAACCAAGATCTTGGAGGTTTGCTCTGAGAATGTTTGTTCAGGCTCCTGAATCTAACTCAACAATTGGCTGAGATGTGAAATTTAGGTCTGTCAATTTGAAGGGTGGTCTAGGGAGTGTAAAAGACACAGTATGATCATCTGAGTCATATGCATGGAACACACAGATTTCAGAATACTGAAGGAATCTCTTCATTTTATCCTCGGAAAATGTAATGGTTTCACTGTCAATCACATCTTCTGTTGATCATAAACCATCCTTCAACAAAATGAACCACATAATGAAGGCATTTTAGAATCAGGCAAATGGATGAGGCAATACTCTTAAGTGAAATAAATAGGACACACATGTGTAAATACCGAATAGTTTCTCTCATGTGAGAAACTGAAAGTGGAAATAAGGACTAAAAGGTATAATAGATAATGTGAAATAGGAAGAAAAGGGCAAAGGGGAGGGGGAAGGGAGGGGTAGGGGAAAGGAAAGAGGGGAATGGGATTAATATGAGAAAATGGAAAAATGGAAACAAAGTCTTTGTAAATAGGGAGGGATGGAGGGGTTGAAAGGAAGACAGGGGAAGGGGAAAAAATAAGAAACAAGAGAGTATGTAAAGGTGCATATCTCCAGTGATGAATGTCATTATATTGTACACCTAAAATGTACCAATAAAAGGATATACAAAAAAAAAAAAAAAAAGAATCAGGCAAATGGAAGTACTGTCCATACACCTTCATCCACCAGAATTGGCCTGGGTTTGCACCCAGGATCCCAGGACACAGCTTGAACACCTGTGTCATTCCTCAGACAGATCTTGGACCATCACACAGTAAAAATGACAGTGACAGTTTCACAGCTACTTGAGATCCAAGCAGTTCTGGTTGTGGATATCAACCCTACTCTTTCTCCTTCAATAGTTCCAAGCACACATTTCATGCTGTTTAGCGGTATTCTAAATCTCAAATTTTAAAACAATTAAATTAAAAAGTTTTTTTTAAAGAAAAACCATTGAATGAAGCATGCTGGCTTCATTAGAAACCTATTCCAGAAATAAATGAATGATAGCAGTTTTCAAAATAAACTTCAGAGATAAACACTAGTCATTCTTCAGAAGTTTTAAGTTTCAAATATTTTGGGGCCCAGAGGCTTAAAAAAAAAAACTGTAATGACTTTCTAGATTCTCATGTAGCTAAATAACTTACTCTTAAGTCCTTAGCATGCAAATTAATAAGAGTATCTCCTAGAACCTTACAGGTATTTATGTTCAGTTAAACCATTACATTTTCTGAGGAGAAAATGGAGAGATTCCTTCAGTATTCTGAAATCTGTGTTTTTCCATGCACATGACTCAAATGATCATACTATGTCTTTTAGTTTTGTTTTTGTTTTGCTTTGTTTTGTTTGGTACCGGGGATCGAACTAGGGACCTTGCGCTTGAGAGGCAGGCACTGGAACCACTGAGCTAAATCCCCGGCCCATACATGTCTTTTATACTCCTTAAACCCCAAGCATTTCACTGTGAAATCCTGTTCTGACTTCGGTGCCTTATCTATCTCTTTGTCCTGTAGAAAAGCATAACTATTTTCCTCTCCTTGCCCCCCTTATATTCCTTAGGAAGAATATCTACTTTCTGAGGGTGGCATGAAGGTGTTACAGGAATAATGCTGCTTTAGAAGTTCCTGGAAAAGCTCTCACTAGGTTCAATTTGGTCCAGCCCTGCTGCTGCCCAGTCACACAGTTCACCTTTGACCCCCAATCTTGAGCCCCAGTCTATAAAAAAAAAAAAGGAAAAAGCAAGCTGTTGAAAAGAGAATTAATTCTTCTTTGTGGAATAAGGCAGCGTGCTTCTGCAGCTTTTGACCTCCAGAGGTTGGATGAGATGATTTTCCACATGGTTTATTGTGAAAGGTTTAATTATGAGCATTCACCTCTCAGATCCCCCAACAATTTAATTGCCATAAAAATAGCTAACATATGTGGCAGGTTTTAAAAATGTCCATCCCCCAAATGGATTTGCTTCTCATGAGACCACCCAGAGCTGGCAGCTTCTGCCTCCACACACCTCCCCAAAGTTCTGAGCTAGATGGCTGGAGTCACCCTGTTGATCTAAAACGAAGGTGGCTCCTAGGAAAGAGGAGACAGATTCTCCTACGACCATGAAACATAGGTCTTGGTTGCCAGATTTCTTATTCTATGCTAGTAATAGTTCAGTGTGTTGGTTCGCTTGTTATTCTTCTCTGGGAGGTGTTTGCTATGTTGTTTACATGTATTTCATTTTTCTCATGGCATAATATCTGTACACACCTTTGGGGTACAATATGATGTCTTGATTCATACATACACTGGATAGTGATCAAAATTGGGCAATTAATATATAGACATCACCTCAAACTTTTAACACTTCTTTGTGGTGAATACATTCAAAATCCTCTTGTATATGTCAAATAATTAGGAGATGGGAGGTGCTTTGTAAAACATCTCAGTGAATGATGAAAAGGGTGTAGTTGTAGACTCATGAAGGTAGAATAAACTAATAGAGCTCACAGTCCCTGTCTCAGTGGGCTAGCTGATCTTCATAATTGCCCAAGGATTCTCATTTGTAAGCTACCAACATTATTAACCTATCTGTAAAAACAGGGAGAGAGACCTGTCATAATCTATTAGAAGCAATGCAACTATTTCCTTGACAGAAGGTCATTGTCTTTATATTCCATCATCTAGTTAAAAACAATACTAGAAAATCATATAGGAATGCATTTCTCTCAACATAACAGATGCCAATTTATAAGGTGAGGCTGCCTATGGAGTAGTCCAGCTCATTAAGTCTCCTCCAAAGACCTCACCAGTGTGTCCCTAGCTATTCCTGGGGGACCCACATGATGGCCTCAGAGGTCCACAAAAGAGGCCGCTGAGAGTAAGCCCCCTTCCCCTTCTTCAGTGGTGCCCACAACCCTCCAGTTGCATACAAGTCCTTCTGAAGAGGGGACCACTCGGAGGAAGAATCTGGTGTCTGCCCCTGGAAGCCAGCAAGGGTTCTTCTGTTCCAGATACCAAAAGAAAGCTGAGAAAGGCAGAGGAAGACTCCTTTCTCATCAGAGCCTTGCCTGATCACCTGCCTTAGGCTTCTCTATCCAGGCCCAGTGAAGTTTCTCCCGAGCGTTGCCAACAGCTTCTGATCTTCACCCCTCTATACAGTGGCTAAAAATAAATCCAAGGGACCATGGAGGGATGCTCCATGGCTAAGCTGGCATTTTCTTATTTTATTTATTTTTAGGGGGGTATCAGGGATCGAACTTGGGTACTTGCGCTTGCACAGCAGGCAGGGAAACCACTGAGCTAAACCCCCGACCCCAAAGCTGGCATTTTCAATCTTCATCTCTGTTTCTTTTAGTAGCAATAGAGGAGAGGGAAATTGTTTTAGGAGCCAGGAACTGTATTGACCTGGTGGAGACTTGTCTTTTGTTGCCAAACATTTTGATAAGCCACTCTGACTGAGCATGATGGTCCTTAGGGCTTGAATTAGACTAAATGGCTAAGTAAAAAGTTTTTAGTTTCCAGGAGCAATACTGGAGGAAGACTGGGCCTAATTATGGAGATAAACTAGGAGAGCTGAGAAGAAACGATAAGAAAAGATGGCCCAACAGGAGAGTGGGGAATCTGTGACCTGAAGAAAGGAGAAAGTAGGAGATCCCCCCATGTAGGACATGACAGATTTTTTAGATGAGATACTATTTTTTTTAGTATAAAGTTGTTTATTCTGCTATGGATATCAATCTTATATTAAAAGGAGCTGAGGGCCGGGGATTTAGCTCAGTGGTTCTGTTGCCTGCCTTGAAAGCACAAGGATCCGAGTTCGATCCCGGGTACCAAAAACAAACAAACAAACAAACCAAAAATAAATAAATAAATAAAAGGAGCTGAATTAAATTCATTTGGTGAAGCAAGCAAATTCATTAATAGAAATCCCTAAGGGATAAGTGTAAAAATAATGATCATTATTAATTAATGATTATCACGACTAATTAGCTGAATATATCAAAGTGTGTTCCATATAGAGGCATCGAAATGAAATGAAGATCTTTTTCACACACAGTTACATATTGTACCTGGAATAAGAAAGAGATGTGGAGTTTTATGGCTTTCCTTTGCACACTCCTTCTCACATACATCCCCCTCAACATTCCTATCCAGTTTCTGGTGCTAATGGTGTTCAGAGAAAGTAAGAAAAAGGAATGTCTTCTACGGTTTTAGTTATGAGATTTAAAGGGGACATATATCATGAGAAGTGAGATGTGAGAGAATTTATAAATTCAGAAACTGAGTATGAAATATTGGAATTGGGGAGGGTTGCCATTTAAACTATAGAATGCCGAGCTAAATTTGAATTTCAGATAAACAATGAAGGACTTCTCAATATAAGTACATCTTAAATATACTTACTGTATATATACTGGATGTCCTGTAGTTTTATATGCAAAATCTGGCAACTCTAGGACGGAAGAATCCTGGAATATGTTAACAGTAAAAAAAATTAATCTAAACACTGTAAGAGTATGACTTGGCCACAGTCGACCTCTGAGTTCAATAAGATTGTAAATTTTCAGAGGTGCTGTGTTTAGAATCAGGTTAAAGCCCTTTACAAACTTACACTATGAAACACATAATCTGAACATGCCCCTCCATCATCAAAACTGGCTATGGACCTTCAAGGATTTCCTAACACCGTTCCTTTACAGATGGGCTACAACACTAGCCATATCACTTTTCAGGGAATTGCTAGTTAGATCATTACACTTACAGAGAAGTGAATTTCTAGATGGGTAAATAAATAACCCCATGCCTCCACTCCCTACTGACAGAGTCAGCAAATGGAAACATGGTTTAGAGATCCCCTACCTAAGAACACAATTTCCAGCTAGGTCAGGCTAGTCATCATATAACCAAGTTGGGACTTTTTCTCCGTTTCTCTGCTACTTAGAAATCATAGCTATGCTTTTAAAGTCAAATTTTTATTTTTAAAAAGGATCTAAGTCATGAACAGGGGCAAAGTAAAATAGGAAACATTTGTCAATTGAAAAAAGTTATTACAAATGTGCTTAATAAAATACATACAATGTACTTAATAAAGTTGCAGTTTAAAGTGAAATGTAGGGAACCTGTTTCATTTTCATTAAAGCTGGATTTATTACTTTGGTTTATTGGTTCATGTTCTCAGAACTTCATTTAGTCTCTAGATGATTTGTCCAAAAAGAAAGCAAGTGTGTTAGCAGTGTTGCACTACACCAGTCTAAGAGTTGTGAGACAGGTATTAACTAACGTTTGCCTGCGCCGGCACCCTGTAAGCAAACAAAAAAGCAAGAAAACAAACAATAAAAACTTTCCTAACTTCATCAAGAAAACATTCTACAAATATAGCTCATGCTTGTTTTGTTGTTGTTATCTTTGCTCTGAAACTCTCTCTGTTTCTCAGGACTGCTACCTTGAATGCTACTCAACCTCTTCAACTAAGAGACCCTTCAATAAGTAGAGCCGTGAAAAAAATGGTTATCTATTTGAAAAAAAATTAAAATGAATCTCTACCTCACATCAAATAAAAGAATCAACTCCAAATAGATTAAAAATTTAAAAGCAAAAACAAAGCAGCAAACAATTACTATAATTCAGAGTAAAGAAAATTTTAAACATAAGAAATAAAACACTGACTATAAAGGAGAAGAGTAATAAATTGTATTATATGAAAATAAATACTTCAATTTAAAGAGAGTGAAACATTACAAAGTGGCAAATGTTTGCAGCTCACACACTGATAAAGGACCAGCATATATGTACATAAAGAACTCCTACAAATCTTTTTTTTTTTTTTGGTACTATGGATCAAACTCAGGACCCTTTGCTTGCGAGGCAGGCGGCAGCACCACTGAGCTAAATCCCGCCCCTACAAATCATTTTTTTAAAAGCACTGACAACCCCACAGAAAAAAATGAGTAAAAGACAAAACAGATTCTTCACAAAAGAGGAAGTATAAATGGCCAAAAAAACCTAAGTTCTAAAAATAGTAGGTGTTAGAAAAGATTTAGATTTATAAAATCACTTATCCATTGCTGGGAATGTAATTTAGGGCAATTACTGTAGAAATTAGTTAGATTTATGTGCTAAAATTACATATTTAAATACTTTAATGATACAATAATTCCACTTCTAAGAATATATGCCAGCAAATTTCTTGGATATGTGCACCAAAAGGCATACACAAATGTTGTGTCCTGTTGTAAGGTTTCGCTGTGGACATTTGTATGCCTAAGCCCCTGTAAGATAGCTTCTTAACTAACCTTTAATAGAAGTATTAACTAATCTACAACACAACAAAAACAGAAACAACCTAAAAGCTCTTCAATAGGAGATAGGTGAGTAAAACGTGGTATATTCAATATGCAAAGCTAATGAATCCATAATGACTCATGCAACTGTATGAATGAAAAACATAAGGTGAAAACCATGTATGGTATATGAACTGTTTTCATAAAGCTGAAACAATTAAAATGAAAATACATTCAAGAAGTCACACAGCTTTGTGCAGTGATACACTGTAGTCCCAGCTACGTGGGAGGCTGAAGCAAGAGGATCATTAATTTAAGATCAGCTTAAGCAACACAGAGAGACTCTGTGTTGTATTTTAAAAATTAAATTAAAATTTTAAAGAAAAGGCTGAGAGTGTAGCTCCGTGGTAGAGCACTTGCCTAACATGGGTTCAATCTCCAGTACTAAAAAAAAAGAAAGAAAAGATACAGGGAAACTATATGTACAAATATACACACACACACATTATATATGATGCAAAACAATGAAAACACAGGATTCAAGGTAATGGTTACATAGGACAAGGGAGATAAGAGGTTGGTTAAGAAGGAATCTTCAGAGTCAGAAGTAGTTTATGGGTGTCATGATTTGATCTACAATGGCCCCCAAAATCTGTTCAGAGGTGAGGTTTTTGAAAGGTGATTGGATCATAGGGGGTCCATGGATGAGTTCATAGCTGAATGTGCTCTTAGAAGTGTGGCCTAGTTGAGGGAGATCGGAAAGGTATATCTTGTCCCCACCAGCCCCTTTCTGCTTCCTGGCTATCATGAATTGAGCAGCTTTTTCTACCAAGCCCTTCTGCCACAATGTTTCTGTTTGTAGCCAACTAACCATGGACTAAAACGTCTGTAATCATGAACCAAAATAAATCCTTCCTCCTCTAAACTGTATGTTAGGTATTTTGTCCTAGCAATGGAAAGGTGACTAACACAGTGAGTAATGGCTTCACTGGTATTCCTTACACTCTTAAAGCTATCTCTCCCTAATATGTGGAATCTAAAAGAGATTACAAAAAAGTAATCTTTGGTAAAAGCGTACTTCCCCAAAGAAGGAAGATTACTAGCTAAGAGGAGAAGAATGAGGGGGAGGGGTGCAAGGGTGGGTAATGGGGGGAAGGATATGATCAAAACTATATTCTATATTGAACCTCTCTAAAATAATGAAACCAGGGAAGGAGGTCAGGACAAGCAGTGGGGAGTGAAAAGGACCAAAGCATGTTATGTACATGTATGAATATGCCAGAATGAAGCCCTTCAATCTGTATAACCAACAGGCACTATTTAAAAAGATGTGAAACAAATAAAATAAAATAAAATAAAATAAAATAAAATAAAATAAGGCTGCCTAACCAAATAGGTGGAAGGTTAGAAGAGGACCATGCATAGATCAATAACTAAAATTATGATTAATCAGTTTATGTATCTGGGATATTTAAAAAAGAAGAAAGAGAAATGAAAATAAATTATGTTTGTAAGATAGTATGTATTATATATTTATGTAAATGTATGTTCACATATATTGTATATTTATTAAAATGTATATAATTCATATAATATAAATGTATATTTATATACATGTTATATAATATAAACAGATATTTATATAGAAATATGTACATTTCATTTCAAAAAAGGTAGTAAAGAAGGCCTTAGAAAATATTTTTTATGAAAGGGCTATCTGATAGGGTTGCAAACCACTGCTTAGCCAAACAAGTGTTTGTTTTCACTGTAACTCTGAACCTCTGTATGGTACTGTATCACTTTTAAGGCACTGCATTATTACCTGGGTTCTGATTTTATTTATTTATTTTTGGTAACAGGGATCGAACTCAGGACCTTGAGCTTGCGAGGCAGGCACAGTGCCACTGAGCTAAATCCCTGGCCCTGTAAATTTCTTGAAGGCTCTTGATCTTCCAGAATACAAAATGTCCTAAGTAGAGGAAGCACTCACTAATTTGTTGAATGAACAAAATAAAATAACTTAGAACTTTCATTTCTTAGATAAGCAGGTTTAACGAAGGCAGATAATTTATTTATACCAGATAATTACCCTTCTACATTTTGGAGTTCATCAGAAACTCTTAGGAACATAACATCTGAAGTACTAAGAGAACATCTCCTCTTAGATGGAAGATGTTTAGCTAATAATTTGTGGCTATAGTTGTTTAAACCTAAGATACCCTAGTAAGATTCCAAAAAATCCTCAATAGCTCTGTTCATGAAATAATAACAGTTAAAATTCACTAAGTATCTATTATGCTTTTGCGTGATCTTAAACTCTCGTATTAAATTTCATAGAATTTTTGACCCTTTTTTTCGCTATACAAGAATTATGATTCTTCAAAGGTTGAAAACATTTTCCATGGCTACAATGTTGGTGATGGTGGAACAGGGATTAGATATCAGATGGTTTTGTACTGAATTTACCTCTTTCAAATATGTATGTTACCTGAGATCCATTCCATGTTTTTTATTTCCTTTTGTTTATTTCTTAGATTCTTTATTAATAGAAGGCAAAGCCTGCAGGTTTCCATTTGCTGAGTCCAGAGAAGGACAAAATTATCTCTAAAGATGCCTTACATGGCATAGAGATCCATTGGTTAAGTACTTATAAAATGAAACAATGTTATCAAATATTTCACAAGAAGAAAGTCACTAACTCAATACAAGTTCTCAGCATCACTCTCAGTGTCTAATACCATATATGGAAAATATTTCTTCCCAAACAGACCCAAGACACACCCATACATTAAGGCAGCAAGAGTCACTGGCGTGAGCAACAACTTTCTACACGCCAGGAGCACAAACTATGGCATAGGAAAAGAAGCTACTGGGAGTTCTATTTTGCACAACAAATTATCTCCTGAAAGAAACAGTAAAGTGGGTTTAAGTGGTAAAAGCGTACTTCCTCAAAGTAAATCCCTCAACAAAAAAGGGAGATAAGAGCCTCACAAGCTTTGGAAGGATCCAACAAGGAGGCTAGTAGTAGTATCCAGGAAGAGATAGTAGCGGTCTTAGAAACTGGAAAACAGTGATTGTAGATGTGTTAGCTTTTTGTAGCTCTGAGCAAATACCTGAGAAAGACAATTTACAGGAGGACAGAATTATTTTGACTCACAGCTCAGAGTCTTTAGTCCATGGTCAGCTGTTTCCTTTGCTGTGGGCCTGAAGTGAGACAGAATATGGTGATACAAGGCCACAGTGCAGGAAAGCTGCCCACCTTGTGGCAGCCAGCAAACAGAAACAGAAACAGCAAGGCAACCAGAGAGGTAGGTCCAGAGAATGGCCTGCTTTCTAGATTAGACTCAGTCTACTAGCATTGGCCCTGCAAATCTGTACCGTAACACATGAGATTTTCTCCACAAAGAAAGCCTCAAAAAATAGCTTAGCAATTATATCACTGATCAAATATCATGACAGTTGCCATCTAGTTCTTAATTACTCTTTATTCTGGTGTGGTTGGAGGAGAGCTAATTGTATTCTTTGCATTAAGCTTAGCATAATCCAGTAAGGCAACTGTGCATACTGTGCTCAAGGCTTAAAATCAGACCAGGCCTGTAACATCTTAGGCAATAGTCAAATGAAAACTGGTCACTTGTGACAACTGAATGGCTACCTATCAAAGGCATTATAGATGGCTCTCTGACGCCATAGATAAACAGCTTGGAAACTTTACAAGTCAGAAAAGGTGTTCAGAGGCTGATGGTATTTTTCTCTTAGAAATCTAATCTTTTGACCATGGACATCAGAGATGCTTTCAATCCAATTTATTATTTTTGTAGCTGTTTTGAAATGCAGACAGATATACAGGCTATATCTGAGTTTGAATGGTAATAGTCCTAGAGAAAAGAAGAGATACTTCAATAAGTTTTCTTGCCTCTTGGATGTAAAAGCAGCAAAAAAAAATTACTCAAGGTAATTTGGGTAACAAATCCACCAGTACATCCCACAGCAAACTCCAACTCTGGAATCTTTCAATGGTAGTACCCACAATTGTGTCTTCTTTGCTAATTCCTTTTTATAAGCCATCTTATTTTGTAAAGTTAATTTGGATAATAACACTATAAATCCCAAAACAGAAACCACTTGATCAAAACCAAGGTATATCAATAATGATATAATACTATTAAAATTATTAAAAGAGATGGAACTCCTCGAGAAAAAATTAATCTCACAATGAGGTTAATGTTCTCACCATTTTAGCATAAATGTTCCGAAGGATTGATTTGGTAGTGTCTTTTCTAAGAGTCTTAAAAGATCGAACAGATACTCCTAAAGGTCAGCCAACTACATTACAAACTTGGCACTAATTTATTCTTTTCTTTCTTGTTTTGAGTACTGGTAAGGTATAAAATAAAGGAGGTTATGGCAGAAGGATGAGTCCTATCATCATTAATGGATGCACAGGGGCAAAAAGTCAATCGGGTTTCCAGAAAATATAGAGAAACCAGGATGACCAAACTGGACATCCTGACAAAAATGGCCTGAAATGAATGCGAGACTGAAATGACAAGGGTTTTGCAGAAGGTTTTCGTTTATTAAGGAAGATGTCTGACCATAGCTATGGTTTAAATACTCATAAATAAGCAATGTTTACCAAGGCTAAGTGGCTATATTTTTTTCAAAACAAATAAGAAACAATCACTTGCAATTAGTTTTAAAAGAGACTGCCAAATAGATTACACATGAGATTTTATCATATCATATCTTGGCAGGCAGAAACATAAATATGTTAAGAACCAAACATCATGTTTTTCACCTCTATTCATTTTGCCTAAATGAAATTATTCCACTTGGCAAATATACTTCCCTTACTCAGCAAAATCCAACATGAACCCTAAACCATTTCCTGTGAGCCTAATTCCTTTCAATAAGGCATTAAATCATTTTACTGCAAACACCAAATGCCTTCTTATTGCAGGGAATAGTATCACAGACTTATTTTTTTATATATGCTCCAGATTTTTTAAGATTCTATTGCAAGCAAAATGATCCTTTATGATACAATATTCCACATAGTTTATTGCTTTTCAGAATTTCAATTGTTAACTAAAGGATCTCTGCCCACCTCTCCTACTTCCTAAAAAACAATCTATTCCCCAACTGCCTATGACAGATCTAATAAAACTCAGTC
The DNA here is from genome assembly GCF_053883595.1 of Heterocephalus glaber. Classification (NCBI taxonomy): domain Eukaryota; kingdom Metazoa; phylum Chordata; class Mammalia; order Rodentia; family Bathyergidae; genus Heterocephalus; species Heterocephalus glaber. The sequence continues at coordinate 56,787,077 of NW_028258143.1, read as the reverse complement.
TATCACAGTAGCAGTGATGGCCATGCCAATTTCACAGTGTGGCTGGTGCACTCATTTCATTTTGAAAATGACCCTGCCCTCCATCTGTCTAAGCCGAATGTCCTACTTTTTTGCAAGCCAGGCTTCTGGAACAACATCACATGAAATAAGGAGGAAGACACTGAATAGCCTCCCTCCTGCCCACTTCATTGCCCATGCTCATAGACAGGTAACAACACAGAGAAAAGAACCCCAGCTGATTCCTGCAGGGATCAAAGTTATTTGAGGGAGAGCAAATAGTCCTTTTATCTTTCATAATTTTCAGGAAGTCAGTTAAAGGTGAATTTTTTCATGATGCAAATATAACTACTCTGCAATGCAGAGGAAAAGGCTAAAGCTATGAAAGGCAATTTCTTGTTTCTGTGTTCTGTCTTGTTATCTTAATTTATAGTAACTTATCAAAGAAACAGCTCAAAATATAAGGATTTGAAAATATCAAGCCTTTTGGGCAGTTTCCAAGGGTTGTCAACCAGGCTGGCATAAAGGATAATATCCCTTACTCCCTGGTTATTGAGCAGCATTAGCCAGCATCTCTTAGTCCATATATGTTTCTGGTTCGAAGATCAGAAAGGTTGCAGCTAGAGGTTGAGTTGAAAGACACCCTGGTATAGAGTGTCCTGGTATAGGAAGTGCCCTTCTTTGGCTGTTTTCTCTAGTGATCTTCTGCAGTGATCCAGAGCTACGCTCAACCCTCCCGGTGTATAGTCTGTCCCTTTTTTTAGTATTCATGCAGTAGGAGGTTTCTTTTCTGGTCCTATCCAGAAGAATACAAATGTGGCAAAATTCTCATCGAGAGAAGAATGTATGTGAAATCAGTTGTTTTAGCATTTATATGGCTGCAGTTATAACTGTAACAGATGATTGGGAACTACACCACCCCCTAAGTACTTCCTAATACCTGCTCACTATTACAACTCAGTCCAGGAATTTCAAATATCTACTGCCCAAATCAGATTGGTTGGTTGTTTTAACACGAAAATGACAACAATTTTCTAAAAGTAACTCACTAATATTACTTCAAAGTTGGGCCCATGCATGAATTGAGTTAATTCATCAGGCACTATTTCTCTCTGAACTTAGCTTTTAGATAACATGGTTCAACCATTTCCTATGGTCCTGTGTGATCTTGGGCAAGCTACTCAACCTTTCTGAGCCACAGGCTCTTTATCTGTAATGTGCAACATTCAGGGTAGTTATAAGATTAGTATGTAAGTAATCTAGTACAGTACTATGTAAATATGGTTGGTGTCAGCTCCAAAATTTATATATACAAAAAGTTTATAAGCAGCAATACTGCTGAAGAGGAAAATTTGTATTGGGGTCTTTAATTACAAAGCAAAGACATGCTTTCACTTGAATGTTTTCCTTGTGTGCTGCTGAGGTCTAAAGAAATGGTGGATGACTTTTTTTTTTTTTTTGGTATTGGGGATCGAACTTGGGACCTTGGGCTTCAAGGCAGGCAGTGGAAGCACTGAGCTAAATACCTGGCCCCTGGATGACTTTGAAAGACAATGCCCTGCCCCAGGTCACCAGCAGAGGCGCTGCACATGATGCAGCCTCATACCGTATGGTATGATTACAGGCATTCCTCATTTAATGACCGAGTTATGAGTTATGTTTCTGCGGCTAGATCGTTAGCTGAATTGGTCGCTAAATAAGGAATGTATATAGCATTATAATATTCAGAACAAAGAAATGGGCAAAGAAAACTCTAACTTGATGACTTTGCTTTTATTTGCATAACTCTTACATGCAGTACTGCAATGTGTAGCAATAAAAAACTATAGTCCTATATTGTACAGTGCAATCAGCAAAAATCACGGTGCTATATAAACAAAATGCACTGTACAAAAAAAGACATTAAGGCTCTATAAACAAGATGTACCGAACTGTACAAAAAAAAGGACACTTCCGTGTTAAATGTGAATGGTCGTTAACCAGTAGGTTGTTAAAAGAGAAATATCTGTATTATCTTGAGAAACCACACAATTTACTATTATCTCACTAAGATAAACCGTTTTTGTATTTTCCTACCTTATGTACAGCACTGCTCTAATATTTAAAAATATGTACTTACGCTGCCACAAATTCTGCAGTCTCTGGTTCAGTCAAATCTATATTTTTTATTAGTGATTCAAAATAATTTTATAGGATAATTAAGTTCCAAGTTTCCCCCCTCTCTCATCATGGGCACTATTATATTTTTTAAATTATATAAAATTAGCCCTGAGATAGAAATACGGTATTTAGAGCATCTATTCCAAATGTACAAAAAAGGAACAAAAGAAAACCAAGACTGATTCTTGTACAGTCTAGCACATCTGCCCAGAGATCTTCAAAGGAGGAATTTGGGGACTGGCCAGAGAGGGGAGGAGGAGATGTGGGTAATTTGTTTTCAATTGAAAAAGAATTCATTTTAAAATCAGCTCAAGAATACCCAAAAACACCATTACATGCTTGAAAAGTAAAAACTGAGTATTCTCTGTCTCTCTCTCATCCACATATCACACATAATATCCTGGAGGCAGAGTTAGAAAAGTAACAATGCATAGGAAAGGAGCACTTGTTAGTCTTGTGTCTTTTTCAACCTCCAAACAGATAAGGTCATGCATTTCCCCAAAGATTTTACCTGGTATGGAAGTTGAAACAGTGGGAATGGCTAAATTAAACGCCAACATATGCTCAGTAATAGTTGTCATTTATGAAAAAAGGGAGAGGGAGATGTTTGGATCTAAATCAATCCTCTCAGTAGGTCAATACACAGTACTTTCCCCCCCCCCCTCCATCCTCTGGAAACGAGGAAAGTAAGAACTCTTGGCCGTTGCACTATTCTGTTCTTAGAAAGTGCGCCCTCAGGAGAGTTTGAGGACAATCTCTACTTTTACTCCAAGGGAATCCAAAGGCATATCCCCCTCTCCCCCGACTTTTCAGTCACGTTCCTGTCACCAAATCCGAAACGACACCGTACAGTGAATACTGAACATAGGAAGAGATCTCGGATCCTAAACCTTTCCTGGTCTCGCCAGAGACCGAAGTGGTACAACAAAAACGGTGAGCAATCCTTTTAGCAGAGAGAAAAAAAAGAGAGTGACATCCATTAAAGCGTGTGTCCTACAGGTAGAAACTACGTCTCCCAGCATGCAGCGCGACGACGCGACCAGAACGGTGCATGACGGGAAGTAGAGTTTCAGCGTCTGGAAGGCTTGAAGTTTCCTGTCTTCCCAATTCCTAACCATCCTCAATCCTGAGTATTTCAACACTAGGCTTAAGAAATTGAGAGACTCATATCTTCGGTTCATTTCTATTCCTAACGGTTTCCTTTCCGTGTAAAGAAACTTCTGGACAGACTTCCGTTTCCGGTTGGCTCGTTGCCTTGGAAACGAGGAGACAACAATTTTGGTGGTTATGGCGGGAATGAGCTGCGCGCAGATCCCCGATGGGTTCACAGCGGTGGTGTACCGGCTCATCCGCGATTCTCGCTACTCCGAGGCAGTGCAGCTGCTGGCCACTGAGCTGCAGCGGAGCCCGAAGAGCCGCGCCGGCCTGTCGCTGCTGGGCTACTGCTACTACCGCCTGCAGGAGTTCCTGCTGGCCGCAGAGTGCTATGAGCAGCTGAGCCAGCTGCACCCAGAACTCGAGCAGTACCGCCTGTACCAGGCCCAGGCTCTACACAAGGCTTGCCTTTATCCAGAGGCCACTCGGGTCGCCTTCCTCCTCCTGGATAACCCAGCCTATCACGGCCAGGTCCTCCGCCTGCAAGCTGCTATCAAGTACAGCGAGGGCGATCTGCCAGGGGCCCGGAGCCTCGTGGAGCAGTTGCTGAGTGGGGAAGCAGGAGAAGAGAGTGGGGGAGAGAACGACCGCGATGGCCAGGTCAACCTGGGTTGTTTGCTCTACAAGGAGGGACACTATGAAGCTGCGTGTTCTAAGTTCTTTGCGGCCCTGCAGGCCTCAGGGTACCAGCCAGACCTTTCCTACAACCTGGCGCTGGCCTATTACAGCAATAGGCACTATGGCCCAGCTCAGAAGCATATCTCTGACATAATTGAGCATGGCATCCGTCAGCACCCTGAGCTCGGTGTGGGCACGACCACTGAGGGCATAGATGCCCGCAGCGTTGGCAATACCTTAGTCCTCCACCAGACTGCTCTGGTGGAAGCCTTCAACCTCAAGGCAGCCATAGAGTACCAGCTGAAAAACTACCAGGTAGCCCAGAAAACCCTCACTGACATGCCACCGAGGGCGGAGGAAGAGTTGGACCCAGTGACCCTGCACAACCAGGCACTCATGAACATGGATACCAGGCCTACAGAAGGATTTGAAAAGCTACAGTTTTTGCTCCAACAGAACCCTTTTCCCCCAGAGACTTTTGGCAACCTCTTGCTGCTGTACTGCAAGTATGAGTATTTTGACCTGGCAGCAGATGTTCTGGCAGAAAATGTCCATTTGACTTATAAGTTCCTCACACCCTATCTCTATGACTTCTTGGATGCCATGATCACTTGCCAGACAGCTCCAGAAGAGGCCTTCATTAAATTTGAGGAACTAGCGGGGATGCTGACTGAGCAGCTCTGGAAACTCACGAAACAAGTACAGGAAGCAAGACACAGTAGAGCTGATGATTCTATCATAAAGGCATTGAATGAGTATGACGAAACTGTTGAGAAATACATTCCTGTATTGATGGCCCAAGCAAAAATCTACTGGAATCTTGAAAATTATCCAATGGTGGAAAAGATCTTCCGCAAATCTGTGGAATTCTGTAATGACCATGATGTGTGGAGGTTGAATGTAGCTCATGTTCTGTTCATGCAGGAAAATAAATACAGAGAAGCCATTGGTTTCTATGAACCCATAGTCAAGAAGCATTACGATAACATCCTGAATGTCAGTGCTATAGTATTAGCGAACCTTTGTGTTTCCTATATTATGACCAGCCAAAATGAAGAAGCTGAGGAGTTGATGAGGAAGATTGAAAAGGAGGAAGAGCAGCTGTCCTACATTGACCCAGATAAGAAAATCTACCATCTCTGCATTGTGAATTTGGTGATAGGAACACTCTATTGTGCCAAAGGAAATTATGACTTTGGCATTTCTCGAGTTATCAAAAGCTTGGAGCCTTACAATAAGAAACTGGGAACTGATACCTGGTACTATGCCAAAAGATGCTTCCTTTCCTTATTAGAAAACATGTCAAAGCACATGATAGTGCTTCGTGATAGTGTTATTCAGGAATGTGTGCAGTTTCTAGAACACTGTGAACTTCACGGCAAAAATATACCTGCTGTTATAGAACAACCGCTTGAAGAAGAAAGAATGCATATTGGAAAGAACACAGTCACATATGAGTCCAGGCAGTTGAAAGCTTTGATTTATGAGATTATAGGATGGAATACATAATAATTTCTGTTAATGACTTTAATCATAATGTAAATTTTGTAAATTTGTTATGTAAATTTTGCAATTTTTTTGTATTTAGCCTTTGGCATCTTTGTAATTGTTACACATTGAACTTGGTACATTTTAGCATTATAACAAAAATATGAGATAAAATTTTGTTTTGAAATTACCCAAAATATTAAATAACTTTGTTCCAAGAAAGAGTTGTAAAAAGTTCAAAACTGATGAGTGATGTTATGTCTGTTAGAACTTGTAATGCCTATTTGTTCTTTTTCAATTTTGTGCTTTGATGCTTCTTGAGGGGTCCTACATAGGGACCAGACACTAAGTCCAAAACTCAGAAGTAATTCATGTATAGGATGTGTAGGCCTTCAATAGTCATTTCAGGGACTGTTTGTTTTAGTTTCATAACTTATCCTCATAATTGTATTAATGTATAATGCATAGCTTTATGTAGTATTTAAGATATTTGATATTCAAGATATTTCTAATGCTTTAACAAAAATTCCTTCGGTTATACATTACTTTAATGGGGAGATTCAGTGGATAATTTTCTTCCCTTAAATTACAGTGCTGTGGTATAGAGACAATAAATAATTATCAAAGAAACAAATCTCCATTATTTTTTCTCCATTAATTTGAATGTATGAACAAGACACACTGTTACTGCTTTTCATAACAACTTTGTTTTCGTTTATCTCCCACAATGACTAAGAGCAGATGTACCCTGATAACTCAGTTCTTAATTACTACCTTTGTGTTTTCAATTTAGGATATGCTGTAGTTGTTTCCATACTGTAGTATCTTGGGTAAGGAAAAGTCTTTCGCCTTGGTCCCACAGCCTCACCACACTCCTTTCCATGCCTATCTCTGATGAAAGATCAATTCTGAAAACATGGAATCATAATGTTAGTTTCGATCCACAACTGCCAGAATAGTTTTCTTGGGTCCTATTGGGAACCTCACACATTCTGATCAGGTATTTTATTATCTAAATCCTGTGAGAGTTTTAATATTTGTTTCTTCTCCCTTCACTTCTTTTTCTCCATAAGTGGATCCCCAACTCGGCTTAGAAAAGTATAGAACTATTAGGTTGAATCATATGATATTGCTGATTTTTGACCTACCTACAAAATTAGTGATTTCTTATGGTCAGTCTAATTACTTTCTACTGAACCTCAATCTCATTCTTTGGTCAACCTAATTGCTTTCCCCTGAAAGACAGCCTTGGCATAATGAAATGATTTTTTTTCCTTTAGGGAAAAACTACTTCGTCACATAGGTACTCATATGTAGGCTCAGCATAATTCCTCAGTAGCCTGAAGTCCTAAGTGCTAAGTTCTATTAGATCAGAAGTGCTGACTTATTGTGAAGTCAAATAATTTTGAATTTATGCATTTCTTTTTTTTTTCAGGCCTAGTAATAGCTTTGTTTAATTTTAAGATGCCATCATAGAGAACAACCTTAACTTTTATGCTACGTAATTATATTCAAAGCTTTATGTATTTTTGTTTATAATTACACAGTAATTATAAATGTTTAAGTACCAAACTGATGACAAACACTATTTTGTTGAAAAGGTTTCGCATTTAAAAGAAAAATCTGTAAAACCCAAGGCACTAGGCCACAACCAATATCAGAATTTTATGAAAACAATTTACTCAACGCGTTGTATACCTAAAATGTACCAATAAAAGAATTTAAGTAAAAAAAAAAAAAAAAAAGAAAATAATTTATAATGGGGAAAAATGGGATCTCATTTCAAAACACAGCATACTTGAAATAATCTGAAAATAATATTGCAACTCAAAATCTTCAAGACAGGAAATAAAAGTACATATATTTTTATATCTTTAAAATTTTTCATAATTGAAATTCCTCTTTATATGTACAAAAATGAAATCAGGAAACACTGAAAACAGCAGGAGTCTTCTCTTTTTTCTTTTAATAATTAATTCCAATAACCTGAATAGAAATTTTCAAATTTTTCTTTTGGTAAAATTAAGTCTTGAATTAAAAGTTATGACTGGAATATTAATAAAATATCTCGTCAATTTCAAAATTATGCAAATAAAAAGCAATTTTAATAAGTCATTGTTTCTTGAAATCATTTCTGCATCAGCATAAAATGTACTGCTATTCTGAAGTGCATTACTTTATTGATATCAATACTAGGCCCTAACGAGTAACTGGATATACCAGGCAAAATCTGTTCCTAGTAAAGACCATGGTCATCCAAAATTTGAAGTTCAGCATTTTTAAACTTGCCTTACAGAAATGTTTAAGAAAGCAATTAACCCTTGTTCACATGACAGTAAGTAAACAAAAATGAGCAATTTAGGCAAGAAAGCTGTTCACGGGGGTCCCCTAACCAAAAAAAAACAAAAACAAAAACAAAAAAACCCCAAAGGAAGGAGTTCCATACAAGACAGCATTCTGCTTTCATGTCAAAATGGAGCTAATGTGAGTAAAACAAAAACAGTAGAGACTAAATAATTTACAAAAATAGAAGCCAGATTGGTATTTTTTACTAAGTATATGCTTGTTTGAAAATCTCCGCTCCTGAAGTAAAATATTTGGCAACCACAGTGATTAGCAGTTAAAGCAATTTCAACAAAATAAGAAGTCATCAAAAATGGCCTACTTGTCTGAAAGAGCAGTACCTATATTATATAGATTGCACTTTACGGCTCATCATAACCATTTCCTAAATTTAATTCATACTATCCTTTCATAAATTAAGAGAATTTCATTTGTGTTCCATAGCGCGATGACCAAAAAGGAAGAAAACAAATAAAAACAAAATAAACCCTCATGCCTAAATTTAGGATATTGTATTGTATTGTATTGTGTTGTTAAAAACATTCAAAACAAATTAAATAGTTTAACTTATTTGATAGGCATATGAGCATTTCAAAAGCACAATGAAATCCAATTATGTGGTGCATAATATAGACAAGAGAAGAATCTAACATTCCGCAGACATCTGCTGAATAAAAGCTCCCTGTAGAACCACTGGTGAGTGCAGACTATTTCTGTGGAACCTTTTTGAAACTGAGAGTCTAAATCATAATACATTTTTCAAGTAGGCACCAAGTTATCCTAAAAAATTTTCACAATGGTTGTTTTGACATTTCTCTCATCAGATAATCTGCTTACGTCAACAATACATGTGATTTGCCAGGAAAAAGAAAATCCTTCCAAACCAAAACACCATTCCAGATCCCATACACTTAAATATATCACTCTCATTGGAAGTGCTATCAGTGTAGTCTTTGGAACTAGCCCAAAGCATATAGTTAAGTTTTTATAAATTGTTTGTGATGTTCATTATGTTTAATTCTTATGCCAAACTGTTTTCTGATAAAGACAGCATTGTGCTTTATGCAAGAATGGAAACCTCAAAATAATCACCATAAACCTTCTAAGACTTATGGGAGAATAAATGAGGATGGACCACAGATATTAAGATGAACTCCACAACGTTGGAATTATAAATGTTTAGAGCAGCCCAGTCTAGAAGACAAGCCCAAACCACCATTTGAAGAATGAAATATGATATGGTCCAAAATGTATCCTTAAAGTTTTGTCTCAACCCTTCGTCTGAATAGTGAGGATTGATCTTCAGTCCAGCCAGCAGAAATTGACTGTGCAATTTTCTGGTGTATTTATTGTACAGACTATGTACATTCTAGGAAGTTCTTTTTTGTCCCAGCAATTTGAGGGCATGCAAATTTCACAAAGTCATCAATGAGATCAGGCCATGCTCCTTCTTCATCATGATTAGATATGTCATCTGCAATCATTGTACTGAAGTCTAAAAGGAGATTCCAAGTATCTTTTGGTATTGATCATTTATGATGTTCCCACAAAAATTTATTCCTAAGTCTAAGAATTTAAATCTTCCACTAAGCACTAAGTTCCAGTAGGCAATGGCCATTTCTAGATCTAATCCTTTTTGTCCCGGATTCTTTGCAAAATTAAAAGTAAACTGGTAAAAATCCTTAAATGATCTTGGTTCTTTCAATTCGTGTCCCATCTTGGGTATTTGAGGCTTTAGATTTTCTATGCTGTTACATCCTAATTCTGTCACGCCTTCCATGAACTCCTGCTTGGAGAACTCACACTGTTCTGCTGCTCAGAACTTCCATGCAATGATCAAAACACTAATGCTGGCTGGATCAAGTGCCAGGTCATCACAGAATTGCTGTATACCATCTATTCCAATTTTATTTTCATCTTGAGGATCTTTGTATCTATTGTATTGTTGTCCTAACTTCTTCCTGCCCAATGATCCTTTTATACTCTCGTATATACAGTTCAGGATTTTGGAAAAAATTATCTGTTGTAACATCTAACTTCCAGTCATTTTGAGAGACAACTTACTGCAGTTTTTTCACTAGATTGTGTGAAGATCATAAACTGTCGAACTTTATCCTTCTGTGATGATTTCAACTTGTTCATGTTGGTGTCCTCCAGAAATGCCTCTCCATGGCATTTCTAATCTTAACTATCTGAGCTGCTATTGTTTACCAGTGATGCTTGATCTCACATTTGGAGAACAATCAATGTTTAATGATCTCTTCAGGGCATCCCAAACCACATTTTACATCTGGGAATTGTTCTTTACCAACTTTTGTATTAAAAGTATTGCTGCAGTAGCTCTGTGACCCTTTCAATTTCTGTAACTCCTTAAGATTTGGAAAGTAAATGAACTAAAATCTTACTTTCAACAACCACATTAAAATTCTGCTTTTTTTCCTATTTCCCCTAAACAAAACTATTTTTAAAAAGATATAAAGTAAGTAATGTGAACCATTCAAAAGTAAATGTTTTCCAGATTCCTTTTGCAAACAGCCCAGCCCTTATTCTGTCACAATTTATTTACCCAGGTGCTGTATGTTTATGGTTTGCATGTATGTGTAATTTAGCTTTCAGAACATAAAACACTTTTCAGAATAGTTTTTAACCCCTTGATGCTGGGCAGCTGAGATTTTCTGGCTAGCAATGCATTAGGAAATCCTGACTGCTCCTACCACTCAATTTTGGCATTTGTCCCCTTCTTTACCCTGGCCCTCTAGGGAAGAATTCATTTGGATGCAGATGACTGACAGGGACAGCCAGGTCTCCTGGACCACACTTTAAAAGTCCAGGATGTGGAGCTGAGGCTTGGAGGAGCTGGGGGAGAGTGAGAGCATTCCTAACTCCTCTACACTTGTTGCCCTTTATTTATAGGATAATAGCTTTATAACTCACTTTCTAATGAATCTGATGTTCTGCTTGATTCTAAGAGGCAAAGGACTTCACAGTGACCCCCATATTTTGCTATTTGATCTAAAGCCTTCATCCTTAAAGCTCTAATGAAAACCTTTGTTCAATGTTCCTAAAGCATACCTGTTAGAACTAGAAGCACTTTTCTTGACAAAAATTTCCCTATATTTCTAAAGCTTTTAATATTTCTTCACATTTGCAGTCTATTTTAAAAGGATCAGAAATCAATATTTCAGTCTTAACCCTGGATCTCCATACATACACACACAAAATCTGAGCATGTCTTTTGAACACAAGTAGTTGGATCCATTTTCCCAGACATGAATAAGAATTTGATCTTTCTGTAAAGAACCAAGATTCCTTTGATCAGCAGTAACATGACATGCATGCCAAAGGGTTTGTATTCCTCATGACAGCTCCACTTTGAATATGGTTTCAGCTGTGGCATGGATGTTCACATTAATACCACCTGTGAAGGTCAAGTGTACAGTGACTAACTCTGATTTAGTCATAGGAAGTAGCCGCCCTGGGAAACGGGAGAGCTGCATAGGAATGGATGTGGGTCATCTGCGATAACACAGCCTCCCTGGTGGGTAACACAGGCACACATATCAGTCAGGTTTACAGGAGCACCTTGGAATCCATAGGAAGTATCATGATAGGTTTGGCCAAATATTACAGGATTTGTTTACAGAGGGCTATGAGTCAGATGCCCAAATACACAAAATAGGAAAGGTGAGATAAGTGACTTAAAGGGGATGCTTTAAGGGAGTAACTTTCTAACCTACTGCCCCACAAACCTAAGGGTAGTGTTTGGCAGAAGTGCATACACTCAGAATTACTGAGACTGAGTTAGAAGGGATCTGAGAGATTTTCATTTTACAAAGAAATTATGCCCCAAAATGGAAAGTGAGTGGCTGGTAGAGAAATATGAAGCACACCTTGAATGCCCTGAATAGAACTCTTTCCACTGCATTTAGACTTTAGAACCCTGTCTTTCTCTTATGATGACATGTGCTGTCACTTTTTTTTAAAAGAGTAGATTAAGGACCAAGGATATAGCTCAGTGGCGCTGTGCCTGCCTGGCAAGCGCAAGGTCCTGAGTTTGATCCCCAACACAGGGGGATGAGGGGGAATCAAATAAAAAGAGTAGATTCCAACTCTAATGTTAGCACAACTAAGTACGATGGATATAATGGAACTATGCAAGGATGGATTTCAGTTTGTCTATCGGCCAGTATGAAGCTCAAAGAACAGATCACATCAGAAAACACAGTGGAAAATGGGTTTATGAGTTTTTTGAAAAGAAACGTGTGCCAGAGGCCAAACACAAACACAAGTAAACATGATGGCTCTAAGACTTCCATTTATTTTTCCGGGGCAGCAAGTTTTATCAGGATTTAAGTCTGGCAGCCAACAATGTTAAGTCAACATAATTGATTGTTTAATGTTTGTCTGGAATAGATGTTGGCTAATGGAATAAAGAGCCTATTTGTGGACAAAATGTAAAAATTTGAGGTAGACAACAGTATGCCAAATGGAACTTCAATGCTTTTTCATGGATGAAAAATGAGTCAGGACCTTATGTACCACAGTTATCTGCCATTACTTTGATGAGAATCCAGATAAATTTGTCTCAATTTAATAATGACACACAGCTGGATAGGACAGAAAATATTCTGGGTAAATCAAGATCCAAAAATTTTAAAAATCTGGAACTAAATCCAGTAAGAGACAAATTTTAGTACCAGGGGCTTAAAAAATATTCTCCAGGGTGATGTGGACAAAATGTTACATGCAGAAAAGATAACTTTGATTCAATTTCAGTGTGAGCTAACAGTTTGAAGTCTACCCCAAATGGCATTTATTAGTGTAGTGACTAGATTAGGGGAAGCATTGGCACTTCTCTGGGAGATGTGTATTCAGGTCTAGATGTCACTTAAAAAACATCAACTGAAGATGTGGCAAGGATTAGGACAGTGGAGGGTCTAATAAATGACATAAGCAAAGGACTGGAGATTTGGGGGAACATAAAATCTGTTTTAAACACCCGAATAGCTGCCAGAACCCGTGGACAATTATATACAACTACAGAAGGCAGAAGTTGTATTGACAGATGGAATAGAAGTAAAAGGAAGACAGACTTTAGTAAGAAAAAAAATCTCTTAATACTTGAAGATTTCAGAACTTGAAAATGGCTTCCTGGAAAAGCAGTAAAGCCCCACTTGTTTAGAGTCAATATTCAGAAAGAGTGGCTGTTTGTGGCCCGGAGAAGGGGGAAGGTTACAGAGCAATTATGTAAAGGGGAGGTATAAGAGGGAGTGCTTTCTAAGGCTCATTCAGTCTAAGTCTACATAAGCCAGGTAGAAAGTTATTTTCTTTAACCAACTAAATATTAGAAAGGTAAGATCTTAGCGTGGCTATAGTTACTGAAATGTATTATATAAGGCAGAATTTAACAGGGCTCATCAGTCATTTCCGGACAGCTACAACCTTCTCTCCAATGTGACAGCCAGGCAGGGACAAATCATGAACCTTGTGCATGTCCTTCACTACCAGAGAGGCTATTCATGGTTACACAGTGTATCTTTATTTTTCTGAATACAGCATCATGCTGTCATTAAAGGTTACAAGAAATCAGTATGAAATAAACAAAAATTGTTGTAAACGATAAACAGTTTTGATATTATTTATTTGTTCCCATCTTTAAAAAAAAATCACACAGGGGCATTTGCTTATAGAATAGTACAGTCTAAGAAAACCAGTAAAAGGAGAATGGAAACATACACTGGAAACACAGTATATAGACTATGAGTTTGAGCCCTTGTGGAAAGCAGTATGGCTCAGTTTGAATTAACAAAGCTAAGCTGGAATCTCTCAGGAATTTTCCTTCTCACTACATATCCACTTTTAGACTATAAATGTATAGAGGACTGTCTGTATGCATTAGTTACAGCAGTATAATGGCTTACATACAAGTGCTCACCCACATGTAGTTCCCAAAAGATTACTACAATATTGGCAGGAATACACACTGCCTTGGAGGAAGACTTAAGAGAAGACTATTTAAGTCAAGTCGTATCAAAGCCAAAGTATTTCACAGGCTTAGCAAAAACAAAAACAAAAACAAAAACCAACAAAAATGATATTAACTTACACATATTTCTTGTAAGATTTATCACTGCCCAGGAACAGAAATGCATTATTTATTCTTAAGGCACCATCACACAAAAGAAGGGCTGACTGCAACATAAGGAACAGAAACCCCCTTTCCAGGCCCTGCTCCTAGGGAGCTGTAAGCAAATATCCAATCGCATGGTGGGAGTGTCTCAAGGCTCAGTGAGTATGACACATCTGCCAAGCCACATCATAGGGCCACAGTGTTGGACAGTACGGATGAAAATGTACAAATGAAAGCAGATACAAATCCCACTGACTGATGACAAGTATGTGAGAGTACAGGTCCACCATACACTCAACTAAATATGCTATGTAATCCAAACCAACACTGTGGAAAGGATTCTCAGTATGTCTACATACAACTACTTTATTCCTGACATGTTCCTGAACAGGCAGAGCCTTGAACTGCAAAACCTTTGGTTTTTTTTTTTGTTTTTTTTTTGGTACTGGGGATCGAACTCAGGACCTTGCACCTGCAAGGCAGGTCCAAATCCCTGGCCCCAAACAACTTGTCTTTAAAGACCTACTCCGTCCCACTTATTTTAAATGTCTGTTTTATGGGAGTGGGAGGAATCTCAACAAGGCACTGTGAGCTTTTGGGGATACTGTTTAAGTAGAACAATAAATATTTATAGCACAAGCATATCATGTCCTTTTAGATATTTAAATAAGGTTAATTTAAGTATGTTTCATAGGGCCCTTGTGGTGCTCATGAAAAACATTGCTAACAATGTGCCTTAAAAACATGTATCTTACTTAGAAATTATACTAAAACATTTTTTTCCTTCTCTCAGAATGGTAATTCACAGTATCTGAAGAATGTTCTTGGCAATACTTAATGTATTATTTTCACTTTGTGAAAGAATATAAAATAATTTCCTTTGGGAACCAAAAGAGAAATCTTTTCATGTTCACAGAACTAAAGTTACTGAATTTTGTCATGGTTTTTTGGCTTGAGTGCGGTATATAATCATGGTCCCACCCTCCTTTGTTAAGGAATTAATTGCTGTGGTTAGAAAAGCATGAGGCTGTTTATTCTTTGAGGAACTTCCAAGGTTTAAAAAGGACAAGCTTCAGAATCATGGAAGACTAAGCACCTGGGAATTTAACATTGATATAAAATGTAATTAGAGATTGATACAACCTAGGTAATAATATGCTCAACTATGGATCCAAAGGAATTTGGACACAGATTATACTGTATCAATAAGGCTATAAAGAATCAATTTTGTTTTTCAAATCAGTAGCAATATAAAGAGCCAAAACTAAGGTTGAAAGAAAAGCCAATATGCAAACAGAATAAAAAACTGCTTCACACTCCCTTTGAAGAAAAAAATTTCTTAGACCCAGGTCCATTTTATTAATAATGTTTCTATAATCTCTTGACATTTATACAAGCAGTTTTTACAGTTAAATTTCATACTGAAGACAAACACTATTTGGCTTAGGGAACAGAAAGCTGAGTAACTTACATCCTTCATATAAGATACTATTTCAACAGTTTAAGTAAACCTTTTACACATTCTGGATTTCAGGGTCAGTGCCCCCCCCCCCACAGGAAAGTAAAATTAGTAAGAATTAAACAAATATGTTGACATATGGCTCATTTAGGAACATAAAGACAAGCAAAAATCCAACTTTTATAACTCATAAAGCCAAAGTAGGACCACTCAAAATTCTTCAATCCTAACCTGGCACTTGTAATAATGAAAATCAAAGTTCCTAAAGAGTAAGAGGTAAACAAAAAGCTACTAAAGCTCTCATTAACTTCTGTCTCGGTGTTTGTTAAGATATAGATATGCTTTCCACAACATTCCCTTTGGCTGCCTCCAGTGCTACCATACACAATGTGTAAATCAACCCACAGTAAACAACTGAGTTCTAACATTAATATGGAGTAGAAGTTCAGCCAAACCCAGCTGCATTTGAAGACCTGAGGAAACACACTTCAACTTAGGACTTTTAATCAGCTAGTTAAGAAGTTGTAGCCATGAAAGAGTTTAACAAGGGAAAACATCTGGGGCCAACATGCAAAAAAGTATTTTCAAAAATGCAATCTAAGAGTTGCTAACACAATATTCTGAAAAAAAGGTTTCTTTGCAACCATCTGTACCTGGTATAATACACACTCTGATGGCAGCTCATCCTTTATTGCACTTTTATTTTCCAAAATATACCTCAACACAGCTATGCACACTAGAAAGCTTCCAGCTTCGTAAATAACTTCAGAGTAATGGTGCTGTAATATGTAAGCACTTTAGGAAGAAAACTCCCAAATTTTCAGAGGAGGAAAGAATTTAATTCTCTTCTCTGGCAAAATACTGGGGATAATAAGCACGTGGCTTCCAGTTCTCACAAAACAAAAAAAGTTCAAGTTACTAGCATAGGACTAAATACTTATGCACTACAATAAATTGCACCAAACATTAAGGCAGCAGTTTCTCTAAGGATCAATAAAGCCCGTTCATATTCTTTAGTATTCAATGCTGCTTCTACCAGCTGCAAGTTCCCATTCCCAATGAAGCCCCAGCCCAAATGATATCATTGAATTTAAGTAAAATATCACAAATATGACAACTCAAGAAAGAGAAGACACTATTATCCAGTACTGAAAACTAAATAGGCTACAGACTTTTAAATCTTTAAATAAACATTAAAAATGAATTAAGAAGCCTCATATAAACAATGTTCTCCTAACTTTGACTCTTATGAAGCCATTTTTAGATACTTCAGGCATGAGAGGCATGGTTTAAGTGCTTTTGTGCATATTCATGAACTCAGTCCTCTACAGACACTAAGTCTATACCAAGGTTCCTCTCAGAGGTGGGTGGGTTAAAGTGGGTGAAGGCTTTCTGATTTTCTAAATTAGAATGAAACAGTACTGATGAACGTTCTTGAGTTTCAAAATGATCTCTGCAGAAATGATTCTCACTACAAAATGTAGTCACCATTATAAAACCAAGGTTGGAGAGTTGTGTATACATGGAAAAAAACCGCATAAATCACTAGTTTCCATAAGGTTCATGTAGAACAGTGATTGTAATAATTTCAAGTGTTACATTTATAGATTCCTAATATCAAGTATAGATTTCTGAGGTTGTCATCTAAACTCCCTGGGAAAGAATGTTATAACAATCACATGAAAAGGAATGAATCTGCTTATGAATGTTTTATTAAAAAATTATTCAGAAACATGTATACACTTCCAGTGAGATATTAGTACCTTACTAATTTTTACATTTTGATCACCAATTAGAGAAATCAACTTCATGAATAGATGCATTTTATAAAGCTGATAATCTTATAATTCTAGAGGTAATCTCATCAAGTGTCCAACTATTTCAAATCCTCAAGGGCTTTAAGAAAAGATCCGCTGGAAATTTTATAATTAAAAATAAATCATCAATGAAGAGAGGCAGCTTCTAAAAAATAAATATTTAGTTTTTGTTGTTAAACTAGTAATTTTGATTTGCTTACAGATTTAAGTTTGTTAGTCTGAGGTCAATTTTAATAGTTAAAAATTATTATTTTGAAGTCTTAAAAATACCTTTTTGTCAATTTTAAATTTTCACTTTTCTGGTTAAGGCTATTTCAAATATAAAAGGTATCAAACTGCCCAAAAATACCTTGGAGCTGTTGCTACATAGGCAGACAGTGTGTCCTTTTAAAAGATCGTCTGCATTTTGACATAATATCTGATTAAACATTAATTTTAAAAAATTATCAAAAGTTAGGTATTTTATTAAGAAAAGAATCCATCTCAAAAAGTGAATCATGAACCTTGACAGATAGTAATTTAAACTAATTATTTCACTTATTTTAATAGCCAGGTTTGAATGTAAAAATGTTTTCTAAGTGTGATTAATGCTCTTTGTACTAAGAAACAGGATATTTCAAACTTTTGATTATGGTATATGCATTAATACATTTCTTTTAAAATCAAGGTTAAACCAGTAATTCAAAAAAGGTATTAATCCATTAGGAACTAAATTCAAACTTTACTTTTATATGAAAATTTATCATGCTGTTGGGTTAATAAAAAAATTTTGTCACTGAAACTGTTGAGGGTTTGAAATTCAATAGCTGAACAATGACTGCTTTTTAGCCAAACAATTCTTTCAGGGGGAGACATTAGGGTTAGGAGTCTTCCTTCTGATCCTGCTGCAGCTTCTTCTGCAGCTCAGTCACAGGCATGCAACAGCAGAAACAGGACTCTGGGTTGGATAAAGACATTCATTTTATGGTAAACCTGTCTTTCACATACAATGAGTGGTGTCAGCTTTTCTTATAAAACATATTATGAATGATCTAGGATATAACAATAGGTTTCTTCAGTGATACAAACACAACTCATACCTCAGTACAAACAGAAACATGGAGAACAAAAATGTGTCCCCTCACAGAATAACTGTATACTGGTAATTAAAAGTTTTACAACTGTATACTAATTTTGAAGAAAACTGTAGGCCAAGCACCTTACGAACTAAAGGCATTCCAATAACAGCCTGCCTATATTCGTTCATGAATATACTCCCTTAATGGCCTACTCACAGTAGAGTATCTCTTAGAAAACATATACATGTATCACCCTAAGTGGACTCTCTCTAGATATCTGCTTCCCAGAAATAGTCTTTTAAAAAAAGGCTAGATAAGCAATAGATGATACCCAAATCTGCCTGTTTCCAAAGAGGAAGCATCAATATAAAACAGCTGGTAGCATCTCTCTCAGAAATAACTGGCAGACTTGTGCTAAGATTTGAAATGACAATCGTTGGCTGTAAACTGATAAACCTACAATGAGAGAGATGTAGGAATACCATCTGTCGATCCATAGATGAGAAAACAGAATGAAAACAAACTTATTTTAAACCAACAAACAAAAGGGTCAAAATATAGTCTATGATATATTTGATTACTGGTATAACCACTGTTGAAAACTTAAAAAGAAAAAGTGACATTTTTCATAATGATACTAATAGATTATAAAAGGTTTCTGTTTCCAAAGATGTTACTGGGATCCACATATTCCTTGACGGACTTCAGCATCCCAAAGCCGACATCAGAGATGCTTTCTTTCAGCCACTGCTTCCGTAACTTGCCCACTGGAAAAACAAAATAAAAAATGCTTCAATATACACTATGATGCTGGGAACCAATCAATCTTGTGACCACGAGTGAACAAACACTGTGTGATAAATGCTTTTATTCAAAAATGAGAAATGTTTTGCTTTATTTGATTTATTGAGCCCACCAGACTATCAAGCTCATTAAGCCCAATGCATTCCCAGGGGAAGCCTGTGCTCCATAGTGTCTCCTTTCTCTGTAAACTATGAAATGGAGATTGAAGGAAGCCTGGACTGAGATTACAGTCCATTTTACAAATAACAAGATGAGAAAAACATGTATTTCAAAAGAACCTATCTCTTGCCCTAACTACCAAAACATACCAAAGTTTCAAAGAAAATGAAGTTAACTTAAGAAAAACATTATTTTGAGATGAATTTGTTGGCTATACTTACCAAAAAATTACAGCGTGTAGAACCTAAAGTATTTTAAAGAGCACAAAAACTTAAAAGGAAACAAAATCCTAACCTTTAATAGGCATATGGGAAAAAAACCTCTGGTTATAAAGCCTAAAGCATTTTATTTACATTTTATTTCACAGTGCTTTTAAATACATTTGCATGTTCCCATTTAACAATAGTTGCTTTATTCCTATTGTTTTTCCATATTCAGAAATTTGGGGGCACTAAAAAAAAATCAGATACCTGATCCATCTTAAACTTAATATTTTGCTTTATAAACTATGTAATGTCCCCTCCTCTTTATCTCTAATTTGAGAATGAAATAACATGATGATTAGCACCATAAATTATATTTTAAAAAGCATTTAATGAAAAATAACCTTTTCTAAGTACAACTTTCATAAGAAAGGCTATGTAAAAGAATTCTGATATGTCAACTTGGTTTGGCATTGCAAAGCAATGCCACACAGACTTATCTGTGGCAAAACGGATGTCTTTTAATTTACAGTTAGGATTATAAGCAGTTAGTACTTCTCAACTACATGTATTATTGTAATAATTGAATTCTAATGGTCATTTTGCACAAATGTGCATTAATGATCTGAAGTCATCAACAGTGATTTAATTGGCTAACTGAGATGGGAAACCTTATTTCATTAAAGTGTTCAACCTGTCATTCTAAAATGCACTCCCATTTATCAGGCGGCAGTGATACATCACAGCATCTGCCTTTCAGAAGCCTTAACTACCACTGTAGCTCAACTCAAACCATCTTTTGTGTCCAGTTCTCCAGGAAACCATCAAATTGTCATCAAAATAATAAATGGCATGGTACCCTCAGATATTTCTGCTTGGCTTTTAGAAATACGTTATTTCTCATGTGAAGATGAGGGGAAATGAGGTTCAGCAGGAAAATAATTAAATTTAAAATGAAAAATTTTAAAGAAGCTCTAAAATCAGAAGCTAAACAGTATAAATTCCTACTCACACAATCTGTACCACCTAAAAGATGTTCTGCTGGGACCTTTTACCTCTCCTAAGGGACAATCCATGATTATGCTTCAGCCTCAGTTTTCTTATCTCCAAATGAATTAGAATCTAGTCTCTTCGATTCTAATAGTCTGTGAGTTTAAGCACTTAAAAAAGCTAAAAATCAGTTATTTCCAGATTTGTTCAGTTAACTTAAAAAAAAAAGCAACTACTCTGAGTGGTAGAAGTGGCAAGCTACCCACACTGAGGCAGCTCGAGAGAAGGGTGAAGAGCAGTCAATGCCAATCTCCACTGTTATCTGTAATATAGTTTCACTGAATGTGTCCTGTGGTTATAGATGTAATTGTCCTGAAAAGACTGCAAACAACTGCTCCAACAAGATGGAGAACATTAGGAGCTCAGCAGGATGCCCAACAGCTAGCTTGTCTGCATGGTTTTACACCTCCAGTAATAATGCAATTCCACGAGGAGCTGAACCATCATCTGAGAAGCCACCCAACAGCCATTGCATATTTAATGAAGTCGCTCACCAAGCGCTGGAAAACAGAAGGTGCTTGGAGTGCATCATTAGTTCTGTCAGAAGGATAATTTACACATCTATCTTGTCAAATTTTCTATGCTTTATACTTTTACAATAATCAATCTAACATACATTTGATTAGTGAACTAGAAAGTTAAAAAAAAAAAAGACGGTATAGCCAACATAGCTGTGGCCCCTCATAAACATATTTGATGAAAGAATTTAACCCCTTAGTGACAGAGGTTTGGGAGCTTCTTCTGCTATTGATAAAAGAAAGTGAAATGGGCTTAGAAGTCATGGCTTATGCAATTAAAGGGACTAGAAATCTTTCGTTTTTCTTATTAAATATAACAAAAAGAAAATACAGTTTAAGTAAAAATACTCAATGTGCCTGAACAACAAGGCAATTAGTGGAAACAGTCTTGAGATTCTGGAAAACTTTCTATGGTTGGCTCAGAGGCATCAATAAATTAAAACAACAAACCACCACAGGCCTAATTCTAGAGAAGGAAGACACTTCAAAGTAGAAGGCTTATTCTAGAGCTAGACAAGAACAAGAATGTCTTTGTACAACCATTAACTGGCATGGCTAGGTGTTCAAAAATTAGCTGACTATAGTGATCTATACATATATAACGCACATGTATACATTTATATAGTAATTGCTTAAACAGTTGGACAGCTCATTTTCTGAAAGAGGGGAAATAAATGAACAAAAACTGCAAATAACATTTGGCCTCAGATTATTTCAACATATAGTACCTAGTATGTGACAGTTATATGAAAAGGCATATATACATTCATACCACAGGAAGCTTCTTATTCTTTCTAGACCCAGATAATCTGAGGTGGAATCTTCATGGCTACAGACTCAAGTACATTTCTTTGACTTCTGATTCTTAGCCTAAGACGTAACACTTGAGACACAAAAAGTCAAGTATACCATCTTTGAAAACAAGATAAAGGGCCAGGGATTTAGCTCAGTGGGTTCACTGCCTGCTGTGAAAGCGCAAGGACCCGAGTTCAATCCCCGGTACGAAGAAAAAAAGAAAACAAGATAAAGACCCTGTATTCCACAATTCACTATTATTCTAAATAAAGAATGCCCTAAGTATTTAAGCCAAATATTTTAAAGTGGTAGATGTATTTACCAGATACAAAAAAGATGGTCCAAATACTGAACATTATAGAAAACAAATGGTAGAGGGATCTTTATCTACGTAAATTAAAAATGGAGTTAATCTTTTTTTTTTTTTGGTACCAGGGATCAAACTCGGGACCTTGCGCTTGTGAGGCAGGTGGCAGAACCACTGAGCTAAATCCCCAGCTCTTAATTATTTCTAATAATGTACATAAGACTGGATAAACAAGTTTTATGTGTGTTCTGCAATATACAGTAGCTCCACACTCCCTTTTGGATGGTAACAGACCCAAGGAACAGTGTATTTTGTAATATGATCAACAGTGTAAAACAATGAATAGATAGGTACGGCAGTCACCAAGGGCAAAGAGATGTCATACGGACATGGTAGCAGCCTTGCCCCCAAACACTATCTGGAACTACTTTTTGTGGTTTAAGGGTCTGAAGATTCAATAGAAACTACCAAATAATTCCATCTTAAAAGGGGTAAGTCTAGGGCTTGCTACTCCAGAGGTCTTTTTAGCTGGATATATTTTCACTTTTCTAATCAGAAGTTTGATTATAAGATGAGAAAGACTTTTATAGACTTACTAAAAAGTATAAATTATGAACGGGACCATAGACTTACAAGTTTACTGAAACTAAAACTTAAAAGTAGAATTTAGCCAAAGCAAAAAGCTAACTATTATTATAACAACTATATTTCGAGAGTTGTGGGTGTGTGACTCAGTGGTAGAGGGCTTGCATGGCAAGCATAGGGCCCAGGGTGTGAGCCTCAGCAGCACCAAAATAAAATTTAAAAAGTAACAACTGTATTTCAAAAGTTCCAGTTTGAAAATCCTGGGTGCCTACTGAGCACTAATCTACAGGTCAGATTTTTAAAACAATGGACAATTTCTACTCATTGAGTTATATGGTGAATCTGTCTATGATACTATATCTTCAAGTAGCACTGGGTTTCATCCTGAAAAGAGGACTTAGCTGTTCATTTCCTTGAAATGCAAAGAAATGCAAAGCTCATTTCTATTTTGTTGGTTGGTTTTCACTGAATGTCAGCAAACAGACTCTAAGGGATGATAATACCCAGCCCTTAAGAGAGCATGAGATGGGATTGTGACTGAAAAAAATTCCACAGAAACTAAATTTAATGATTTGTGGATAAAGGCCATGCTTGGTTTCTTCAAATCATCTGGCTTGTTTTCTACTAAGGAAACTTCTGATATCAGAAGAAGTTCAAAAATACTATGGACTTCACTAAAACAATTAAAATCCGATATAAGATTTTCTTCTTATTGTCAATATTTAAAATGTCACTTTTCTTAAATGCTAAGATTTCATCTATGCAGTTCATACAATAAGTGCTTCTAAACCCTTGAGTAGATCTTTAGAGATTAGGTATCTAACAAAATGTTTTGAATTTTAGGATGTTAACAGATGACAAGAGCTAGATTCAACCTGTCTTCAAATTTAAATCAGAGTAGCAATCAATGCCCATACAAGAGACTGAAGCAAGTGAGCAAGTCAGAAAAGAGGGAGAGATTACAAGTAGAAAATGAGAAAATACTGCATGTTTCTTGAAGATCTGGACCACGTTTTTTATTCCTTTTCATAGTCTTGTTACAAGATACAGTACATACAAGCTACACAGTAAGAATTCAATATGTGCTAGTTGAAATAAAAAGGAGGTATCAACAGTTATTTCTAAGCTACTTCAGATATGGTAAATGGATTCAGATATCTAGGGAAAGCAATCTGGGTTTCCTTAATTTCCTTCGATTGTATCTGCCTTGCATTCCCTATATTCTGACATTATTTCTTGGATATATTCAGAGTCATTCTGCAACACCTTTGACAGGAGAAAGTATGTCATGGAACCTAAACTTCTCATATCCTTCAAAATCCGTAGGATTGTAAACTCTTTTCAGAGGTCCTCAACTGGGGTGATTTTAGCCCCCATGGTACATTCAGTAATGTTTAGAGATATTTCTGGTTGTCATAACTGGGACAATGTAATTGGCATCTACTGGGTAGAAGCCATAGGTACTGCTAAACATCCTACAATGCACAAGGTGCCCCCCGCCCCCCAATCTGGCTAAAATGTAAACTACCTAGATCAAGAAATTCTGGTATCTATAGTACGTTTCTGGCTTACGAACGAGTTCTGCTCCAGGAGAATATTCATAAGTCTGACAAAGTGAGTCTTATATAGTACACTTATGAAAGTTCACATCTCGAATGTTCATAAGTTGGGGACTTAAGTGTT
Organism: Heterocephalus glaber; assembly: GCF_053883595.1. Lineage (NCBI taxonomy): Eukaryota > Metazoa > Chordata > Mammalia > Rodentia > Bathyergidae > Heterocephalus > Heterocephalus glaber. The sequence continues at coordinate 56,762,748 of NW_028258143.1, read as the reverse complement.
TATCTTCTAAGATCCCAAACTATTTCCATAAAGGTGTAGTTTGACTGCTACAACTAACCAAATTAACAGTTTTAAGTGGCTCCTATTTGCAAAGAGATCTTGCTCTAAATTTGAAGTTGCTGATCAAACTGAGAGAATTTTTTGGAAAAGGGGTAGACAGAAGTTACACTGTAAGAACATCAACAATTAATGACAAGGGTGGCTTTATTTTAAAAGTTAACACCTAAAGTCTTGAATGTTTACTAATTAGAAAAAGTTCAAGTCATAATTTTGGGGGCATTTTTCCGATAGGTGAAAATATGTACAAAATAAATTTTTATAACACTGGTAGAATGTTCTGTGAAAAAAAATTTTATATATGTACTGTTTAGTACAGTAGCCACTAGTTATATGTGGATATAGAACACTTGAAATGTGGCTAGTTCAACTAAGGAAGTGAATTTTTAATGTTAATTTTAATTTAACATGTACCATACTGGCTTTTAACTTGGACAGCATGGTTACAGAACATGAGAAATAAATTTTATCTATTGTCACCTTTAACAGATGTTATACTTGAAAATGCCTATTAGGCTTGTTTACTAATCACATGAAATGATAAAAAAGTTATATGTTCTGTGACAATAAAAAAATGTTTACTTTTATTAGATGGACAAACATCTTACTTATAATGTTCTAGAAATAAAATTGTTTGAAGAAAATGTTCCTTTAGAGGTCCAAAGAGAAATGGTGTTATACAAGCCACTTATGCTCTCCTAATGGCTATAAGCTACTTCAAATATGCATGTGGTAGGACACAACAGATAAATACTGTTCCTGCCCCGATGTCTTGAGCTGAACATCTGTAGTTGTATAGGGCGGGGCAGGGGAGAATCAGTACATTCTCGCTATAGATTTTCTTCGTTAGCTTTCAAATCTGCTTAACCTGTAAAACAGCTGAAAAAGCATAATGTTCTGTTAAACTATGGGTTAAACTGGTTTTAGAGTCTGTTCTTAGAATCTAACTATAATATTGCTTCAGTGGAAAAATACAACCATCTTCTAAGTTCTGTGAAAAAAGGCCAGTCACAAAAAAGAAACTGAAAAAAATAATATAAAGAGCAAAACAAATTTTCTGTGGTTCTTATGGTAAAATGATAAAGACTGAATGTTAGAAAGGCTATACTCACCTGGTGGCTCTCAAAAGAAGATAATGACATTGATACAATCAAGACACAAAACAGTTCCACCATCAAAAGCATCTGTGTAGGGCCAGGGATTTAGCTAAGTGGTTCTACCACCTGCCTCGCAAGCACAGGGCACCGAGTTCGATCGCCGGTACCCTCCCTCCAAAAGCATCCATGTTGCCAGTTTACAGTCACCTCTTCCCTAGCCCTGACTCCTGGAATCTGCTAGTCTGTTCTCTATTTCTATAATTTTGTCATTTCAAAACCGTTATAGAATAATAACAGTATGTAACCTTTTGGGGTTGGCTTTTATACCTTCAGGTACCTCTTCAGAGATATACCAAATTGTGTATAGGCATTGACAGTTCATTTTTTTATTATTATTACTGAGTAGTATTCCATGGCATGGTTGTACCAGAGTTTATTTACCAACTAAAGGATATCTGGGCTGCTGTCAGTTATTTTGAATAAAGCTGATAATGAATGATATCTGCCACTGTGCATCTTCTTCAGTGAAATGTTTCTTCTTGCTTTTTATCTATTTTCTAATTGGACCCTTTCCTTTCTGCTATTAAGTTTTGAGAATACTTGATATATCATAGATATATCTTTTGCTGGATGTATAATTTGCACATATTTTCTCCTACTCTGTACTCTTTTATCCTCCTTGTGAAGTCTTTCATGCAGTAAAAGTTCTTAATTTTGAGGAAATTCATTTTGTCAATTTTTCCTTTGTGGATCATGCTTTTTGTTTTGGTACCAGTGATCAAACTCAGGACCCTGAGGTTGCAAGGCAGGCAGCGGCACCACTGAGCTAAATCCCCAGCACCTGTGGATTATACTTTTGGTGTTCAATCTAAACATTCTTGGTCTAGTTCCAGATTTTGAAGATTTTCTCCTATTTTTTTCTAAAAGTCAGAAAGTTTTATGTTTTACATCTAATGTCATTTGGTTATTTTCAGTTAATTTTTGTGCAGACATGAGATTTAGGTCAAGGTTTGTTTTTGTTTTCCTTAGAGATGTACAACTACTCCAGCACTATTTCTTGAAAAAGGTTTACTTCCTCATTAGGTTGCTTTTGTATTTTTGTCAAAATGAGCTGATATACTTGTGTGGGTCTATTTCTGGGTTTTCTATTCTGTTCCATTGATCTATGTGTCTTTCCTCAATACCACACAATCTTGCTTACTGTACCTAGACTGATTGTTCTGACATTTTCTTTTCTCAAAACTGTTGGGCCAGGGATTTAGCTCAGTGGTTTCACCACCTGCTGCACAAGCACAAGGACCCAAGCTCTATCCCCAGTACCAAAAACAAACAAACAAACAAACGAACAAAAAACTGTTTTAGCTATCAAGTCCGTCTTACTATATAAATTTTAGAATAATCTTTCCTATATCCACAAAAAAATTCTTGCTAAAAGTTAATAGGAAATGTGTTAAACTAATCAATCTGGAGAGAACTAACATTTTTAATACAATGGGTTTTCCACCAACCCATGAGCACTGTATGTCTCATTTGTTTAGTTTTATTTGGTATTTTTCAATAACATTCTATAATTTTTAGAATATGGATCATATATATTTATATATTTTGTTATAATTAGGCCTTGTATGTGTTTTATTACAATTACCTTTATTTTATTCTTTTGACCAATGGTAAATGGCATTTTAAGAGTTTGACTTCTGCGTATTTATTAATACACAGAAATGTAATTAATTAGTGTGTAAGATTTTGTATTTGGTAATCTTGCTGATGCTGTTTTATACATTCCTTGAGATTCTGATTTTCTACATAAACAATCATGTGATATACAAAAAGAGACAGTTTTATTTTTTCTTTCCAATAGGTATGCCATTTATTTCATGCTATAGGTTTTTCAAGTGATCCCAAAACTGATCTTTTGCTCAGCTTCTTTTACTTTAAGTTTCTGATAAGATATAAGAATTTTTCAAGACTGCAAAAAGAGTTTGTGCTTTTGTGCAAGCACTGCCTTGTGCTTTTAATAGGAAATAATTTTGGTTAAGTTAAAAAAAATCCAATATTTAAACTAGAACTGGTTATACTTAATCAAGTTTTTTTACTTCCTGACAAGGACTTACATATAATTTTAGCAAATGAACAAAAGAACTTGGGTCATAAATTGAAATTAAATATGTGGCTGACATAAACTCTGCTGTTTAAACTGACCAGCTCGTCAGTTACAAAAACAAGCACTATGAAGATTAAGTTAAGCAGGCTTTACATTTCCTATTGCCTCCAGTTCCAGACTACATCTGTTTTCTTTGATACACAAAACCAGAGTTAAAATAGCTCCATTTATCACAGCATGATTGTAGGCAGACAAACCAGCCTGTCTGTTTCCAGATAGTGAAAGCAACTGTTATCAATCACAATTACAGGCCAAACCCTCTAAGAGAAATTGCATCAATATTCTCCCAACCTCCAGTTCTACTTATTCTGAAACTTAAAAATGGTACTCAGTGTCATGACACTTCCTGAAATGAAGGTCAGTAAATAAAGATGCTGCTCAGAGGTTGAGTTATCAGTTCAGGGTGCAAGTCTAGAAAAATCTTTTGTACTCATAGAAATAAAGCCATCTTTTGAAAGCTATAGTATTAAGTTTAGCAAGATAATTAAACACATTAAAATTCATATTGACAAGGTTTCTGCTTTGTAAGATTATACTTAATAGCAGTGGACATTTAAAATTTATAAATTAGACTATTAACTTTGAACAGAGAAGCTATCATAAAACAGAAATTTTTCTACAATAAATTTCACAGCCAACAGTGTGAAGGAAATTTATTTTTCTCTCATATTGATTTTAAGAGGCCTTCCTACATAGTGAGACCTACTGTAGGTTAGAGATGAAAAGTGTTAAGACTATTGTTGAATCATATCCTTTGATGTATACATCTTTTAAAATTAATTGTTAGGACAAGAGATTAAGAATACAAACCAGAGTTCCTTGCTGTTATTTAAAAAATAAATCACAATTTTTTAAAGTACCTACTATATACAGGCCATTTTATATGTTTTACATATATTATCACAGTTACAGTTAAGTCTCACAATAAGTCTATGAGGTAGGCACTGTTCATTATTCTTGTTTTGTAGGTAAGGACAACTGCAGCTCAGAGAAATTTCCCTAAGGTCACACAGCTAGTTAAATGCAGAGCCAGAACTCTAATACAGATTTGATTCAAAGCCTATATTCTCTTCTATTTGTCAGCCCCTCAAGCTTATATTAAAGAATTTTGAACAGAACTCTGCATATGTACAGCATCTAGGGTAGAACAATAAAATGGTGGTAATGCAGCAGACAAATGTACACTCTTTCATTTTGTTGCTCTGTAAATAACTGACTCTGCTAATATACTTGCCCGGAAGTATTATGAAACAAACTGAGTCCTTCTATGATGAAATGTGAGCCTATAGGATCAGTCATTAAATGTTTGAAGTTAAATTAGCAATGAGACTATTGCCATTTTAATTTGAAAACTTCAGAGCTGTCTGAAAACTTGTGAAACAGTCCCACATTCTAGGGGCACTTGGGCATGCACTTACCACTCACTTAACAGGTTCATGAGCAACCATTACACAGAATTATGGAGAGCAGCCAGTCAGTGTTGAGAGACTGGAGAATACAGTGATCTCACTGATCTGAATTTAAATGAGGAACACAGAAACTGCACAAGGAGAAAGGGAAGACACTTCTATGATGGTGACATTTTTACTGGAGACTTAAATGATGGAGGAAAGTAAGCCATGCAGATATACAGGGTGAAGAACTAGAGAAAGAGCAGTTGGGGAGTGGGGGCTGCTGGCATAGGCCTTGAAGGCAAAGACAACTGGTTTGAAGAATAGCAAGAAGACCAGTGCTGTTAGAGCGAAAAAAGTAATCAGAGATGTTGGAAGAGAGGTAGAAAGATACATCATTTGAAGGCCATGATAAGGAGTCTGGGTTTTATTCCTGAGTGTGAGAAGAAACCATAGATTTCTTAAGATTACTTCAGCAGCAAGAGACGCGAACATGGCAACAGAGTGGAAGCAGACAGCTCAGTTAGGAGGCCCCTGCACCAGCTCAGGTAGAAGACAAGACTTGAAAGGAGGAGGTTAAGAGTGATGTGTTTTGGTAGCTGGCGTCATCAGAACATACGAGCTGACAGATGGTCTTTGAAGTCAGGGGACTGAGAAAACCCCCAAGTGAACACAGCAGAATGAATCCTGAATAGCTCAGAAAGGGAAAGCATCTTCACTGCATCCGCACAACTGACGTGTGCACTGTATTCAGCCCTGACTGCCTTCTCTAAGTACTAAAGAGCATCGGGTAGCTTGGAATTTGTTTCCATGCACTATGTTTGGCAATGTGGAAAATAAAAATGTAAGAAACAGGATAGAAATAAAAGATTTATATTTAAATGTGGGCAGAGCTTCTTAAAGAGTTAACATGTAATCAAACTTTGCTACATTCACTGTCAAGCCAATTAGTTTCTAAAAATAAATTATTTCACCAAACTTGGAATCTTTAACAAATAAAGACTTCTAAATCTAAAACCTGAAAAGGCACTTAAACAATACAAGTGGTTTGACTTTAACATGATCTAATCTATATTTGTTTTATTTCATAATATTGTCGACATGTTAGATGCTATAGCCAGGAAATATAATAACAATTAGAAAGTAAAATGGATATATGGGCAAGAACTGAGAAAACAATGAAAATATCTGTGATGAGGCAATTTAAAATTTAGTTCATTTCTGTTTGTCTATTTTCTCTATAGTGCAGTTGGTATTTAGACAATGTCAAAATTAAAGAAAGCTGTGTATTTTTTAAAAAAAGTAATTGTGTATTTCTTCTTATATTTCTAAAATTAATCATGTATATCTTTCAAAGGCTATCAATTTCAATCTTTTTAGTTTGTCTTTTTTTGTACCGGGTATCAAACTCAGGACCTCGTGCTTGCGAGGCAGACGCTGTGCCACTGAGCTAAACCCCTAGCCCAAATCTTTTTAGATTTAAACCATTTCTGACATTTTTGGTTGCTAAGAGGGCAAGGTTACTGAGGCAGGAGGACCTATGTTCAAATGCAAATTCTACCCTAAAAATCACTGCTGATTTTAGGGCCAATTATTATACACTCACTGAGAGTATCTCAGAATCCTTATTGGAAAGGCAGGAATAATATCTACTCTGCTGCATTTTTAGCAGATTAAAGAAGATTAAGTTATGTAGAGCCCCAACAAACATTTACAGCTTTGTAAATAATTCTTTTCTTCCAGCCTGCCTTCTCTTCATTGTTTCAGCATCTACAGCATTTACATGCTTATTAGTCATAGTCTGAGTGCTTTTCAAAGAAAAGGGTGGACTCTTATCTTAAAGTGGTGATGTTATCACGATCCCACCATTTTGATCAGTGGCTTTCGAAATGCTATATTTTATTCTACTGGACCATAAGGCCTTAGCAGACCAGGGATATTTGCAATATGGAAAACATATCATACAATATTAAAAGGCATTAGCATACATTGAATCAAAAATAACAAAGTGTTAAATCCTCAAAATACTCACACATATACCCACAAAATAAAGAAAAAAACCCCACAGGGCAATATTTTCATCATTTACTTTGGGACCAAAACCTGAATAATCATGACATTATAAGCTAAATTTTACATTTTTACCAATGATTATTGTTTTAACTTCTATTTCTGTGCATTGATTAAAAAAATGGACTATCACCATAGCTTTTGTAAATAAAATCCAAATTTCAAGTAAATTTGTACTAGAGGTGTTTAATTTTATTATCTTAAATTCGTATTTCTTTTTTTTTTCTGTAGTGATATATTACTTCAGGTATATTTATATAGGCTCTGTTAGAATCAGCAAGAAACTCTCAGTACACTTGACGAAGGAACATCAGCACTTCAGCTATATTCCACTTTCAGCATCTCACTGTAGCCACTACTAGGCTGGTTTCAGTATCTTCACAGATCCTGAAGAGGTTCAGAACCACTGGCCAAGAAAATACTGTTGGCTTGGCCTTCCTCTGCAATGTTTCAGGTCACTTGGTCATTTCCTGCCTCTACAGAATTTCGGACACTGTAAAGCTTGAGTGAATTGAGATCATCCCACAATTAAGGAAACAGCTCATCTAATAGCCAATTACCTAAATGACAATTAAGTGTCTATTTCCTCCTTATACACTTGATTCAGCTATTTTTACCATCTCCCAGAGTTAGACCTCTCTCATATTTATCATTATAAACTCAGAATCTACATGTCCCAATTTCAGAGAAGGAGTGCTGCTGACTCTTCACACATACCAAAAGGCAAAGTTGGTTTCTGATTTTTCTTCAAATAAGTAATTATGTCTAAATTATTCTGCCTCCTCCTCACACTCGGTCAACTTAAAATGAAGAACATATACATTCTTCATGATATTAACTATTTTTTAAAGTTCTTTACATATTAATAGTATCATCCTGAAATAGAATTAAGATTTTAAATAACTTATATGGCCTTCTGAACATAATAGAGCTAAAATCTGAGTTTTTAAATGAAATACCTATTTAAATTTCCAAAATTAGGTTTAGACTTTCAGAATACTCAAGAGTTTTTAATTTTACTTGAGAGATTTTTAATATCCATTTTCTTCATTTCTTCATTTTTGTCCTGTAACATTTGTTAAGAAAGGACAAAGAAGAAGGAAAGGGGAAAAAGACATTCATTCACTTTACTGTTCATCAGCTAACAAAGCTAAACATTTATTTGTGGGGGTTACAAAAGAGTAAGGTGATATAAAATATTAACCTGATATAATGCTGTTGAAAATTATCTACTACACACATCCACATTAGCATTCTCCAGGCCTCGCTCTGAGAATATTAGATGGACACAGGTCTTCTACTGTCCACTCCTTTTTCCATCGAACTCTTTCATTCAGTCAGCGAGCATGCACAGAGGCTGACTGGGCCAAGTATCTCAGGTTCTGGTATACAGCAATAAACAGAATAAAAATCCTCATCCTCATGGACTCTAACTCTCCAGTAGAAGGAGATAGCTTTTAAAAATACAACATATAAGTTTGATCCCCGCTACCGAAAAAAACCAAAATCAACATATAGCATATTAGAAAGTGTTATGAATGAAAATAAAATAGGAAAAGAAGGGTAGGCATAGGAGTTGAGTTTTTAAACTGGGTAATCATTTGTCTTTATGTTCCTTTCTAAAAATTATTTATAAGGATTTAAGAATCTACACATTTCTATTTTTCTAAGCATCAAATTATATGCAGGGATATACTAAGTACAAATTTCTGTTACAGAGAACTGGTGCATAATCTCAAAATTACAATTTTAACGATAGAGTGGTCACTGTTTAACTTTTAAAAGATAGCCTCATACTACTTTCCTAAGCTTACTAGTAACAGAGGTAGATGTGTCTCATGTGTATCATAATCATTTTTATTGGTGATGTGATAAATTTTTTGATAGGTTTAAAACCTGACACTTACCAAATGGCTATTAAGTAAAACAAAATAGAATTAAAATCTTGAAGAAAAAGTTTTTCATATCCTGTATTGATTAATTTGCTGAGTTTTGGATGGATAGAACAAATAGCTCTTCAATATATGTACAATTTATGTCCAGCTGCATTCCATTAATAGCCGAAAATAATTTATGGAGTTTTTTCCTCTCTTAAAAAAAAAATGTGGTCTAGTGGGCTGGAGATTTAGCTCAATGACACCACACCTGCCTGGCAAGCACAAGGTCCTGAATTCGATCCCCAGTACAGAAAAAAAAAAACTTTAAAAAAAAATTGTGGTCTAATGGCCAAATACCCTGCAGGCAAGTTGGGCTCTTATCTAGTAACATAAGGTTAGAACTCAGAAGGGAGGCCAGGCTCCATACTTAGGTAGGCTCGTCAAATAAGCTTCTGTTGATTACTACAACAATCTATTTACTTCAGTCACAGCTACTCTAAGACCTAAAGCTGTTTAGGAACTCTCAAGGGGTCTCAAATTACTCACATCATGACTCTCCGCAACATTTTCCTGAAGTAAATATTTTAAGAAGTGGAATACTAAAAATTCTACCCCCAAAATAAGATACCTCCATGGTGATGTGACAGGCTCCCTCCATTCGCAAGGATTTCGTCTCTAGCAGCTGCCTGTATTTGGAAACAATACAACATATCATTGTTACTCAGATTTCACTTTGGAGCTAGTGAGACCCAACTCTCAAAGGAGGCACATACTTCCTGGGTTAAATAATGAACCAGAAGCATAATTTCCCTCCCTCTTGGGTTAACTATGTTTAAAAAGCAATTAAAATATGCAACCTAATTTTATAGGATATTTTTTTTCTAGTAAATAGACATAATACCTACAAAGTCTACTTCAAGATTCTGGTAGAGGAAAAAAGGCAAAATGACCAATTCACAAGCACTAAATTAATGATTAAATCAGGAAAAAGTGGTGAATGCAGAGTCAGGTTCTACTATCAGTAAACATCTTATACCAACAAGCACTATTAACATACAATGAACAACTGGTTCCTGTATGTTCGGAACAGCACCAAGCAATTTTCCTATAGTAGTTACTTTTTTTTTTGGTACCAGGAATCGAACTCGGGTCCTTGTGTTTGCACAGCAGGCAGCGAAACCGCTGAGCTAAATCCCCGGCCCATACCTATAGTATTTAATTTATTTTCACTATAGCTTATTAAACACAGGGTTCACAAATTCAATTATCTCCACGATCCTGGTTGCAAAGCAAACCAGACAAGAACCAAATCAAATTTCCCCATAAGCTCAACACTGAACCTAACCAGTGAAATTTGATTTGGTTCTCATCCAACTTGGTTTGTGACCAGAATCATGAAAAGAATCAAATTTGTGAACCAAGGTTCAATCATTCCCATTTCACAAATAAAGAAAAATGAGGTTTAAATAAGTTAGATTATTTGTCTAATATACAGGAGGCATCAGAGTCAAGATTACTTACAAAGCTATTGGGATTGACCATAAAAACCTTTATGGAGACAATTTTTTAGATGAATGACATGGGACAAATTATTTGTCAGTTGTCAATTCTATGAATATCTAATTGTGTGTAAGTGGGATCAAAAACAAAACCTTGCTTTATTTCCTTTGTTTTAACCCTAAAAAGAGGGCCCATATGGGACAGATGGACCATATCTCACTGCAAGTAGTCTCTAAAATCCCTCATTACCGAGGACTTAAGGGTTTCCAAGAGAACCTGAAATATGTTAACCTCTGCTCTAAAACTTATGAATTCTAACAAATTATTCCAAATAAAGCAGTAATTCCTTAATATCAGTAGCACCCAGCAAATGACAATATAGATTGGGAAAGAGGAAGCAGTCTCACTGTGTGGTGCTGCTGGCAAAGGACCTTTGATACCATCACCAAAGCACTAAAGAGCTAGGGGAATAAGAATAGATTATTTTGATTCAGGTGATGGTTTCACAGGTATATATATGTCAAAATTCAGCAGGTTATACATTTTAAATATGTAACATTTATTGTATTTCAATTATACTTCGAAAAAAGCTGAAAAAGAAAAAAAAAAAGACAAAGAAGAGGACAGGGTTAAGGGGGAGCCAACCAAGTTCTAACTATAGTTTGGGCCTAAAAGTATGCTGTCCACTGAAATTATCTTATAGGTACTATTTAGGAAGGCACATAATGGAGTTAAAACAGTAGGGCACCTGACATCCCAAGAAATGTTTCCAAAAAAAAGAAATCTGTTTGCTACAAGTTCCTCCAGAGTTTCATCTGTTACTTCTGCTCTATACACACTTGCAATGAGAAATACTGCCAATCAACAGAAGACTTTATAAGAATTAGCAACTTAGCTGAGCATGCTAGCACATGCCTGCAACCCCCAGCACTCTGGAGGTTGAGGCAGGACTCCAAGTTCTAGCCCAGCCTGCACAATTTTGCAATTAAGACCCTGTCTCAAAATAAAAAAATACAAGTTGTGGGAATCCAGTTCAGTCTGAAGGCCTTGGGTTCAATCCCTGGTACCAACTCTGTGCCCGCCCCCCCCCCCCAAAAACCCTAGCAGCTTAAGGGCACTTAAGAAATATAATAGAAACTGTCAGCAAATGAGTGCTAATGGCCTATGTATACTTTTATAGAACATACAAACCTAGAATGGTGATATTATAACAACATATACCAAGAGCATGAGGGCTGCTGATCTCAACAGCAGCCACCACCTGGAAATGGGTAGGCTGCCAAAGTGATACCAAAGATCCCAATAGTCACTAGAATTCCTATTGTTATATAAGTAAATCAGCTATTATATAAGGAACAACCAAACAATCACACACTACAGGTATATAGAACATTAATTTTTAGACTCACAATTCAGTACATAATCTAGTATAACAAATATACTTTTCATTTCTATGACTTAGCAGCCAGATAAACCATGTGTGACTAAAGGGTCAAACTGAAATTCATAAAACAATACTAAAATTTATTTAAATTAATAAAAGAATATGAAAGTTACATGCATGTGTGCAAAATTACCTCAGTTTGCTCAAACACAGCCAGTGGGTCACTAATTCCCCTGTAGTTGAAGGCAAAATAGAAGTAGATACATGCACCTGCATCATAAGTCTGCGTCACCCTGAAAAACAAACAGACAAAATCCCCACCAGGGCTTTACATTAAAGTGAAAACTGATTTAACATCTAGAAACATCTTGAAAGGCAAGAACACCTGATTGATTAACTTAAGATACAGTCTTATTCTCTAGCCCCGCCTACTACAAAGAAGAAATGCAGAGTGTCTCTCTTTAGAGTTGTTGCTTAAAACAGGTAAACTAAGAATGCTGCAGAAAATAAAAGGATTCTATTTCTATTAAATGGCAACTTAAAGTGGTAATATTATAAGCATCCCTTTAAAATCTTTCTCTTGTCAGTGTTGTATTACTAAAACTTAAATATAACAAAAAGTTTATCAGTATTCTGATAAGAGGCCATTTTGAGTGATCTTATTGAAGTTGTTTCATTATCGAGAGGTAGTGGGTGCTATGTGCGAAAACATATTTAAAGTATAGCCAGGTAAGTATTGGTATCAGTTGTTTTAAAATACATAATCAAAATAACTTAAAAACATGACACTTCAAAGTGCATATAGCTTGAAAAAAGTAATACTGTAACTTTTTTCTCTTTCCTGTATTTAATTTTATATACAATTAGCCTTCTTGTGACTATATTAAAACAGTACTTGAGGACAATCCATATTACAAATAGTATAGCTGTTATTTTTTGAAAGCATATTTTCCTGCCAAAAGATCAGACGAGTCCACATGTGCAAATGTTGATTGTATTTTGTACTGACACAGCAGACAGACATGGTATAAAATGCTTGCTCCTTGAGAAAGATAAGGTTAGATGAGAAACAGGAAACTTGTTCTGTTCACTGGCCCCATCCTTGCTGAGACAGAAACATGAAATGCTGTAATATATACAGGCATACAAACACTGACCAAAAGCAATTTTCATTATTTTAAAAATCTATTTTGACAAAATGAAGGCAAGTGACAACTTCCTGAAAATACATTAAGTGGCTCTGACAACAGCTTGTCATTTGTTTTGAGTTCATGGCTCAAAAGACTTAAAAGATTCTGGTCAGAAAAAGGTAAACCACTGAAGTTGAGAGTATAGGTGGTGGGGGCAGGGGTAGGGGCTGTTTACTCCTGGTTATAATTTAATAAATAAGTAAAATAAATATCAGTAACATTTTTTTCAACCTGGATAATTTAAATGCACTAGGAGAAACTCTTCTAAGCGCTCTATAGTCAATATATGATCTAACCTCAGGGTATAGAGTAATAGGAGAGAAGAATGTTGATAATCCTGGGCTAGGTATGATAAACTGTCTGATGATGCATTAAAGACAGGCAGCATCAATAGTTCAAATGTAGCTTGAAAATCAGTGAAAATGCTGAGGTTATCAAAACACAAAGAATAAGAAAATCTGAGTGGGTCAGGTTGGGAAAGGTGCCTAGAAAAATATGCCTGAATGAAGACTGACAGAAGATAAAAGATACTGTGCTAGGTAAGAAAAATGCCACATTTCAAGATAAATTAACCAGGAGATAACATAGGAGAGTAAAAAACCAGACATCCAGAAGCATAGGAAGCAAATGGGCGAAAGATAGAGAGACCAGAATAGGGAAAGGTGAGTTGAAAGTCATCAAAATTCAAACACCAGGAATAAGAAAAACCAAAGAATATGAGGATGAAGCCAGTATCAAAGGAGCAATAGTGAGCAATGGCTATCATTGCTGGGATAGCATGTGAGATAGGTGAGATGCATCTTCATTTAGAAGCAATTCTACAGCTCACAGACCTTTAGTGGCACACAGATTTGCTTTTTTCCCACCCTGGAACTCGTACTTTTTTGGGGGGATACTGGGGATAGAACTCAGGACCTTGTGTTTGCGAGGCAGGCGCAGTGCCACTGAGCTAAATCCCTGGCCCTAGAACTCATATCTTATGCTACATGCCGTGCCTCAATTACTGACCTTTCCCAAGCACGAGCACCCTTTTTTTTTGGTACTTGGGATCAAACTCGGGACCTTGCGCTTGAGCACCCTTTTTTTTTTTTTTTGGTACCAGGGATTGAACTTGGGTCCTTGCTCTTGCGCAGCAGGCGGAGAAACCATTGAGCACCCTTTTTGACTCCTCTTCAAAATCTACTTTCCCTTGTCAAGAGGACTCAGATGCCAATTTACAGATGGCCAAATCTGGGAGAATTTGAACACTAAAGAGAATAATGACAATAATGGACATAACCCAGAGAGGAAAAATATCTGTGAGGCCATACTGATGGAAAGTGAGAGGAAGGTCAGTGCTTCCTTACCAGGAATTTCAGTTGATAAAAGAAAAAAGGAACAACAAAAACAAAAATCACTATTTCCAAATATCACAATAATAACTGCTGTGATCAAGAATTATTAATGGAGCTTAATGATTAGTAGACAGTATCAGAAATAGAATATTTGCACAGTCTCAAAGTTTCTCCCCATAAGATATTTATTAAATAAAATGGGTAGAAAATAGTAAGCTTAGCATTGTGAAGCCAGACAGGCACCACTTTACCAAGTGTTCAAAGTTCAATTCACCAATAATGAGGTGTCTCGATGTCATGCTCCTCCTCCTAATATAATGCACCAGGGCTAGTGCATTACTTCTGTGGTATTCTTGTCAAAATCTGTAACTTGAATTTCAACACAAGGAAGTATCAGACAAGTTGAAAGTGAGTGATATTTTACAAAATTACTGGCCAGTGTTCTTCAAAAGTGTGATGGAATGGAAAGTAAGGAATGAGCAAGGAGTTACTCCAGATTAAAGAAGACTGAAGAGACATGAGAATTAAACACATTATGCAAGCCCAGATGGGACCCTAAGCCCGAAAAAAAGACATCAGAAGGAAAAATGGTAAAGAGAAGTCTGCAGATTAGTTAATAGTATTCTAACAACACTAACTTTTTGGTTTTAATAATTACACTATAATTATGTTAGATATTAACGTCTGGGGAAGATACGTGAAGGGTATATAGGAACTATCTGTAATTTAGGGACCTTTTTGTAAATCTAGATTATCCTCCTCAAAATTAAAAATGCAAAAGCTATGTAAATATTTCCTCAATTATCTGAAATGAACAAAAACTCCATTTCCCTCAGTAGAGATTTAAAAAACAAACTAAGTATACCGCTATTAAAGATAGTCCTCAAACAGATTAGATGGAACTTGGTGATCAGCTACAAGTCTCTCAACCTTCCTCAAAGTCAGTGGAGATAAGTATGAGAACTTAAAGCTCAGAAATGGGAGCAGTGTTCAAATACTAAATAGGATTAGACTAAGTGAAAAATAGCATCGTCATCCAGTTTACATTACTAAGTGATAAGGATGTGAAAAACAAATTAAATGATCATATTAAATACAGTCATATGACCTTAAAATAGTGTCTATCTCATATGTACATATTTTGTGCATATATACAAAAGAGATCAAGAATGTTAGATTATTTAATTATATGTATGAGATAATGTGCCTTCAAATTGTAATTAAGAAAGCACTTAAAAAGGACCTCAGATAATCATGGTCAAATCTCCAAATGCAATTGATGGAGTTCCCACAAAGAATTTAATTTAACAGAAGGAGCAAATACAGAAGAAATACTCTCTTTACTACACAACAGAAATAGAATCTAATCTAAAATTTTAATGGCCTTTTAGGGCAAATGTTAGGTGCCTCAGAACAGAAGAAATGAACTGTTAATTTAACAATGCTACTGTCGATTTGCCAGCTGTGTTTTTCTTCTTGTGCTAATTCACACTTGTAAAAAAGATCCCTCAAATGTTTACATTTGAAGTTCCAGATTTACAAAGATTAAGAAAAACTGGAGAAGCATTTTAACTATAAGGACATTATCATTAGGAATAATCAAATCTGAATAAAAGTTGAAGGATAAATAAATAAAATGAACTTATAGCAATTAGAAAAACATATATCACTCATAAAGAGAATTATTAATAACAATACGTAGAAAATGTAACTATTAATAGAACATTGCCACTTTCCAACAAATTCAGGACTGTGTATTACACAATTCAGTTTTCATAGATATTACTAAAGTCACAACAAAGCATGATGGGTCTAGCTGACCAGTAACTCAAACAAATATAAAATTGAAATGATTAAAAAGATCCTTTGGAAAACCTCAACTTGTGTCCATTTCAGAAAGTTACTCAGATCTAACACCTTTTAAAATAGGCTCATGCTATTTTAAATTTTATTCTATTAATTCTATCACTTAAGATACTCAAAATCATCTGGAGAAGTAATTATGTCATTGTCAGTCACTGCACTATTCTTTACTAAATTTTTATGCTCTACATTTTTTGGAGTGTCTTCCTGTGTCAGATTTACTAAGAACGCCTTTCTATACAACTTTTTTTAGAAAAGTAAAGGTAGAAATTTCTATTCCAATGTACAAAGTACCTTTTAAAAAATATAAATAAAATAAATGAACTCAATAAATACAACCCATATCTGAATTATTTTCTTGGAATCTTTGACTTTCATTAGAGCTATAATTATTTTAAAATAATTTTGGAATAGTTTTAAAAACTAGCTTAAAAATACATTTTTTTTTGGTACCAGAGATTGAACTCAGGACCTTGTGGTTGCAAGGCAGGTGGCGGCACCACTCAGCTAAATTCCCAGCCCCAGAATACATCTTTTCATTTAACATAGAATGCTCTTCTTGGCCTCTATTAAGCGGTTTAAATCAAACTAAATTAAAATTAAACTACTTAAATGTTAATCATTAAGTGTGAGAGTAAGAACTACATTCAAAACTCTTATCAAAGTTATTCAAATAATTGGATTTTGGCTATTCTAAACTGGTTTTTATAAGATAATCATGAAATGGAATATATAAGAAAATAATAAACATAGCATATGCCCAATTCTGTCTAAATTCCATCTAATAGCTACAATATTTAACGAAGGTTCTTAGGCCTCATGAATATCTTCTAAAAAAGTAAGATTTAAGTTTCATTATAGAGTGTGCTCCAAGGAAGAATATTTTACTTCTCAATCATTTTAAATAAGTAGTTGTTTATTCTACTTTCATAATGAGGGATAGGGAGGTTCTTGGGAAATCACGACTAGGAAGTTGGGGAGAAAGGAGGGAGATAAAATTAGTTCAGCTGCTACTTGACAAAACATGGAATAAAATTCATCAACTACACAAGAATTAATTCTATCCTACTATTTTAAATGTTTAAAATTTTAATGGTAACAAGTTGTTTTGGATTAATATTAGATCTGGTATAATGTCAGTTCTGCAGAGTCCACTATGAGAATTTTAAATGTAATGTCAGAGGACATAAAAACTGTATTGCTAAGGAATGTTCCTTTCATCAAGTGAGAAATAAATATTTTTCAAAAAAAAAAAACCACGCCCTTAAACATGCCCAGACACATCAGCCTACAGTTGGGCAAAATGATCCAACAAAACATCTGTTTTATAATAAAGTGTTGAAATCTCATGTAGCTTATTGAATACTGTACTGAAAAACAGAATGGATGCAGGGGTATGTTTTTGTACCAGGGTAAAGTTAAAAAAGAAATCCTAAATTAAGCTATTGTAAGTCAGGGTAGTCAGGCATACAGAAAAATATACTGTTTGTAACACTACTTAACTCTTATTCATTTTTATATAGTAAATAATGTGTCTGAACCTTCCCCTACACACAAACAGAAGAGGAAAAAGTGAGGCTGCTGTACAACATAAAATTCTAGGTTGCTACATTTATTTTAAGGTTCACCTTCCCATGATCAGTTTTGATTTCCATTTATCCTCCTTTCCAATTAATTTTGTAACTTTCTAGAGAATCACATCATAAAGACTTAATCTTTATGCACTTAATAGCCTGGTATTTAAAAAAAATTAATATTAAAAGATTGAATACAAAGTATCCCATCTCCAGAAAACCTCTTTTTGGGCTGCTGCTATTTAACAAGGAGGACAAGACCATCAGTTAGCCAGGCACTGTTTAGTAAGGAAGATACTAGCCATACATAGAGGGTTTTTGGTTTTTTTTTTTTGTACTGAGGATTGAACTCGCATACCTGGAATTTTAAATTTAAATTAATTTTTTAAATTGAGTAAAATTTAAAATTCAGTTCCTCAGTCACATAATCATATTTCAACCTCTTAGTAGCTACAGGGGGCTTGTGGCTACCGTACCAGACACTACCAATACAGAATATTTCCATTATCAAAGAAAGATCTATTGGAAAGCCCTGAGTTAATCATCCTGAGTCTTCTGCTCCTCTCATTCCTTTATTCCACTCCTATTCACTTAATCAGCAAAGTGTTTTTTCTCTCATAAAGAGCAGTGCTGACTAAACATAATTTATAGTTTCTTGAT
Source organism: Heterocephalus glaber (assembly GCF_053883595.1). NCBI lineage: Eukaryota > Metazoa > Chordata > Mammalia > Rodentia > Bathyergidae > Heterocephalus > Heterocephalus glaber. Next base: position 56,744,587 of record NW_028258143.1, on the reverse strand, counting down.
TACACATGTCATTTACCGTTTCAGTGAACGAAGGAGTCCTTCACTTTTACAGGAGCTCAGGCACTCTGCTCTTCACTGCACACTGTCCATACACAGCAGAAGGCTCACTCACGGAGAGGTGCTCCACTCCTAAGGGTCCTAGTGGCACAGTCCTAACAAGGTGGTGTGTGGAGCTCAGCAAAGCTTGCCAAGTGAAGTAGACTGAAGCTTGTCCTCAGCTGGCATATTATATTTCCCCATTGACCAAAAAAGTTTTTCAGAATAAGGACTATTAATTAAAACAATAAAACTCACCTGCATGTAGAAAGAGGAGCAAACTGAACACCTTTCTCTTTGCATTCCCTTCTTATTCTTTCTTTTACATTTCTACAGAGATCTACAACCCTAAAAAAGATAATTGAATACAGTGTTAAGTTTTCAAATGACAACTACACGAATTTTAACAAGTGCTGGTTTATTTGGCATCCTTCAAGTCTGAAATTCTTACAACTAAGAATACACAAATTTTCAAGTTCTTTATCTTGGCTCTAGAAAATGAAATTTAAGTGCTATCACTAAGTAGTCTAAAGATACTAATCCAACTGATGTGCTTGTATAGTCCTTTGGAAGTTAAAATGTTGGGTGGACTAGGTTTCAGTTTAAATGCATTTTAATGTATTTATTCATCACAAATGCAAAAGGAAACACAGGCATGTTAAGAACAGATTGTATCTAAACCCTCATTGGTAGATGAATAATGAAGGGGAGATGGCAGAAGGAACAGGACAGCTTATAATCCCCAATGAGATACTTTCTATAAAGATTTGTAGGGAGCAGTGTTCTGAAAGTGTTCTCTCTCAAAACTTGAATGAAGTTCAATATAGCCCATTGGGATAATCATTTTACAGGACATAAACATAACTGTGTACGCTTTTAAATTCTTACTTAAGATACTAGTGAATTTAGCACTGTTCATCATTTCTTCCTTGAAAAAATCTTTCCTAGGCTTTTGTTTTCTCTGGATTTCCCCCAAATCCCCTAAAACTCACTCCTCAAATCTTACTTGCAGCTTTTGTTTGTATGACTATCCCATATATGTTGAGGTTCTGGGGACTTCTTTCACAAGCCTTCTTATTTTCCCCTTCATTCCAACTGTCTGTAAGTATTTGTATCCACTTCCTGAGTTTTAATCCCAAGACTCCTACTGTTAACTCTAAAACTTACAATCTCCAACTCAGTAGCACAGCTATTTTTCTAGGCTGCAGTTTCTCACTACTCTAGAGTTCATTCACAGGACTCTATGCAGAATATTCACTGAGCACCTAATAGGTGCAATCGTTGTCCTGGAGCCACTATGAAATACACAAAGATTAGTCACATAGATTAACTCCTCACATGGCTTTTGCATGAAGAGGCCAATGACCCAATAATGTGTTAAGTTGAAGATCCTGGTACTTCAGGTTATTGCAGAAGATGGTCACTAGCTAGCTAAAAGTCAAAAACCAAAGCAAGATGCTAAACTGCGAACAGTACATTTTTCATTTTAAAAAATGTAGCTGTGTTCCATTAATGCTATTTATTAAAACTTCAAGTAAAGAAATTGCTTTACATTAAAACAACCCAAATATCTAACTCTGTATAAAATAGAAATTATCAATCAGTTAAGTAAACATGTAAATATGTATGGGAATGGATGAACAAAAATAAAAAGACAGCACATGATTAGCTTCTGTGATTAGGAGAATAAAAAGGTAAGAAAGCAATCACCAGTCAATATTATCTGATGACAAGGCAATTTATAATGTTTAAGAAACATGGTATTAACCCACTTTCTCTAGTGATAAAGACTGAATGTTTGCCTGCCCCTAAATTCATATATTGAAACCCTAACCCCTAATGTGACAGACAGCATTAGGAGGTGGGGCCTTTAGGAGGCAATTAGGGCACGAGGCTGGAGCTCTCAAGAATGGCATCTGTGCCCTTTGAAGACATGAGAGGGCTTGCTTTCTCTCTGCTTTCCACAATGTGAGGCTAAAATGAGAAGGTGGACATATACAAATGAGGAAGACGGCCTGCATGCTGGCACTCTGATCTTGGACTTCAAGCCTCCAGAACTCTGAGAAAGAAGTAAGACTTTCTGTCTGTGATATTTAATGTAACAGCCCAAACTAAGATACCAAGCATTAAAGACTAAAATTGCCTTTGACACCACAAGAAGAGTTGCCAAATAATTTTTGCTGCTCAAAAGTATTAGATGTCAATAGTTGGTATTCTTTTATTCGTAAGATTTAGTCCCCTTGTTAAAAATGAGCACCAAAAATTGTGAAAACAATGATAGTATAAACTGGGTAATTATCTAACAATACATGGAATATGAGTACCAATGTGCCAAAAAACATACCTACCATAGATAAATACAATTTTTAAAAACTTTTCTAGGGAAACAAAAATACCCCAAAAGCCAAAACAGAAATATTGGGAGAGAACAAAATGTTAAGATATGTAATGTCTAAACGTGAAATTCATGGAGGATTTGTTAAAGGTGAAATACTTTATTGTATATTTAAAATACTTTGTAAATTCTATAAGGAAAAATATAGGCATACTGTAAGAAAATAAAAACGCACTGACAATCTCCTTCAAAAGCTTTTTATAACTGAATGAGTAATTCCAAGTACATTTTTAGTAAAACTACTTCACATTTCCTAATCACGTTTTATTATTAATTTCCCAACTAATACTTGCATGTGTGTCTGTGTGTGTGTGTCTGTGTGTCAGTGTGTCAGTTTCCTGTGAAGAAACCGAGACATTTATTTCCATTTACCCCTGCCAGCCAATTCTTATAAAATCCTCCAGTACTGCATTATAGTTTTGCTTAAATTCAAAAATAAAAATTACACTGCGTTTCTTAAATTAAGATTTCTTTCAGAAAATTACTTACATTCAAAGTTAAGATCTTGCTTAACATATATACACATAGAAATATCAAAAGCTAAGTATGTATTACAAAATAAGACTAATCAATTGTATAATTTGACAGGAATTTCTACAGAACACTGAAGTATTATCAATCACTTAATTTAAATCAAAGCTAGGTAGAACCACACAGTGGTTTAGTATTCAGTAAGACTTGTCAAAAATGTAAACTTCAGTAATATCTTCATCTTTGGGATCACAAATTTGTTTCTCACCCAAAAGGAGTGGGGCTTAAAACGTGGCAATCTGGAGAAGGCATTGTTTTGGTTTTTTTTTTTTGGTACCGGGGATCGAACTCGGGACCTTGCGCTTGTGAGGCAGGTGCCAGAACCACTGAGCTAAATCCCTGGCCCGGGGTTGTTAAATAAAAGTACGTATCTTGTTTCAAAGTTTCTTCATAAAATTTTTTAAATTTTACACACTCACACATAGAGACACATTAATTCAGCAATTCATAATGCATATTTGAATACTAGGCATTTTATTATATTTTACCTGTCCCAAGGAGCAGAAGTCTCAAAAGATTCTCCTATTATGTAGTACTCCAAACCCAAGTCCTGTTAAGACACACAAAAATAACAAAAACTACAACATATGAAATAATAAAAAATATTATTAGTATTTCAGGTAATTGTCAGTATTAGTTAAAGTTAGTACTTTAATCTCAACTGTTCTCTACTATCTGTCTCCTAAGAGTACTAAAAGTTTTCCCTGAGAGTGAGGTAGAACCTCTTAGAGAACAGGAACTTTTGCTTCTTTCTGTATCTTTGGTAGCTAACAGAGTGCCTGACACAGAATAGGACCTTAAATATTTCTTCAGGGAATGGCATCTCTCTCTAGGAAATGTCTATGTACATATGGAGAAGACTAGCAGAATAGATTTTTAGTAACTTAAATAACAAATAAACTGCAGGTGTGGTGGCGCCTCCATAATCCCAGCACTCCGGGAGGTTTGAGGCTGAAGGAGCACATGTTCGAGCCCAGTCTGGGCAATTTAGCCACTTACTGACACTGCCTCAAAATGAAACAGGGTCAGGGATTTAGCTCAGTGGTGCCACCGCCTGCCTTGCAAGTGCAAGGTCCCGAGTTCAATCCCCGGTAACAAAAAAATAAAAGAAAAAAAAAAAGGGCTGAGGACAAAGCTCAGTGTAAAGGCCCAGGGTTCAATCCCCAGTATTGCTTTTAAAAAAAAAAAGTATTTTCAGGCATGGTGTTACACACCTGTAATCCCAGCACTCTGAAGGCTGAGACAGGAAGATTGCCACGAGTTCAAGGCCAGCTGGTGCTACACAGAGTTCAAGGCCAGCCTCAACTATGTAGCAAGATGCTGTCTCAAAACAAACACAAACACAAAACCAATATAAAAACTGGTCATTAAGATGAAAGGAACAGGAAGTAGAAAATAGGGGGAATAAAGGAAAGCCAAATTCTCAGTAGGATATCTGAGAAATGACTTTTTCGAATAAGGTAATTTAAATTACACACCAGCCAATATGGGGGGAAAAGAAGTAAGCAAGTAACAACAAAAAAAGACTTTTAAAAATCTGAATTTGTTATAGTCAAGGCACGAAAACTAAATAAATGAAGGAATAAAAGTGCAAAAAAATATAAGTATAGCTAAGTTGAAATAAATATGACTAATGAAATTTCTCATAAGTAGAAAATCTATAATTAGAAAAATTTTAGCACTCAAATATAAATTATTTCTACATAATAATCACTAATGAACTAATAACAGTAACAAGTTAATATCAATTTTTAAGACATAGTTTATATATATAAGACAGTTTATATATGTATACATATGTGTATATATATACATAGTTTATATATATAAACAATTTATAACTTAAGAAATGTTACCAAATTGGTTCTAACCAATTAACGTTTAAAAGGGAAAGTTCAACTTTCGGAGAATGCCTCCATTATTTTGAAAAGCAGAAAGACATTAAATCATATTTAAGTTACTCAAAAGCCTATGTAGAGCTGGGTGTTGTGGTGGACACCTGTAATCTCAACACTCAGGAGGCTGAGGCAGGAGGACTGTCATGAGTATGAAGCCAGCCTGGGCTATCTAGTGAGTTCTAGGCTGTCCTGAACTAGAGGGTATCCCCTATCTCAAAAAAAACTTAAAAAAAAAAAAGTATACATAGAAAGTTTAAATGGGCTTCTGAAGCTAATCCAGAATACCTGTAAAATGATGTGCTAAATTATAGTAGATTAAATGTTTTAAGAAAATAAAAAATAGTTTTATTTACACAAAGTAGGAAGAAGTATTATTCATGACATAAGAAAATGACGAGAGAAATATTAACTTACTCGCATGTATGCAATGACATAGGTCAGCAAATAACCTCTCTGTCCATTATCTTCCCCAGCTGCTAATCCACTGTAATTTATAAAGAAGTTAATATGTTTTAAATGAACTATTTAAAATATGTAAAACTAACCAGACTGATATACTTCAAAATAACTGCTTAACAGATTAACAAACACTGCATTTCATTTTTACCTTACTCTCATTTTGATCAAAAAGCTATCAAGAGAACAAGCTTGGAAAACATTTTTAATATTTCAGTCTAGTTATTAATTTCAAACTTTCATTACCACGGTAATAAAACTGATTCATGTCAACTACTTCTCATATTGTCAAAATAGCAGAGAATTAGTCATGAAAAACAAGCTTAAATAAACTTACTAT